>NC_053196.1:13866048-15152231 GCF_905163445.1 Pararge aegeria | reverse complement strand
TAATAATATAATATTATTGCCAGATAACACATTCTAAAAAATGCAAATGTGTTTATAAAAGAGGTCAGTGGATGATGCCCACTTATTAATCTCTTAGGACTGGACATGGGCAGGGAATGCCTCAAGAAGTGGGGGTTCCGGCGCTGCGAGGACATCTGCTGGATCAAAACAAACATCAAGAACCCCGGCCACTCGAAAAACTTGGAACATAACGCCGTGTTCCAGAGGACTAAGGAGCATTGTCTTATGGGCATTAAGGGTATTAATAATAAAAACAAAATATAATTAATAAATAATAAATATACTTTAACATAACCAGCCAAAGTCAACCGTAACATGTGTTATGGGTACTAAGATAAGAAACGAATAAAATATACATACATACTTATAATCTACAGCTGAACACCTATATACTGAAATTCAAAATTCATTTATTTCAAGTAGGCCTAATATAAGCACTTTTGTAACGTCAAATCTGTCTGTTTGTAGTGACTCTACCATCGATTCGGAAGGCAAATTCTACCGAGCCAGCAAGAAACTCAGCAGTTGCTCTTTTCCAACATCAACAATTTACATTTTACAGTTTTAACATTCATTTTTCTATCTTGTGAGATGAAAGCGGAGCCGGATGCTTCCAAGCAACTTTGTTATTAAGAAATTCATCAATAGTAACCTCGCTGTAATCAATGTGTTTTAACATAATCTTTAAACTTATGCATTGGTAGATCCAAAATTACCTTGATCTTGATTCTTGATTGAATGATTCCTGAATCATATTATAAAAGCGCATACTCAATCACACAAATGACTTCTGTACCTTTCGCAGACGATATGCTGATGTCACTTATTATGACCATTTCTTGTAAGTCGACTGTTTATATCCACTTTGTGTTTATATAGTTGTCTTACAAATTAATATGTTGTCTTACAAATACTATATTATTATTAATATATTGTGAAGCTACAGTAAGTATACCCATTTCTTTAAACTTCTCACGAATCCTTCCGATTGAAAAACATTCATTACCATCACACAAACATTTTCACATGTTGAAGGCATTGTATCGGTGGATATTTTGATAGAAATGAGTGCATTTCGATACACTTCAGTCTTGTGAGAGGCTCAGACGGCGGAAAGTCGTCATCACAGTTTATTGATTGTGCATAATCCCACCAATCACTAATATGCACTCTCTCTGTACAGGTACGGTGAGGAGATCAGTTGACGGGGACTTTATACATGCAAATGTAGACATAGATCTGATTATATCCGAGGACCCAGAGTTCGGGAGTACGGAGAAGCCAATCGAGATATTCCATATCATGGAGCATTTCTGTCTGGGCCGTAGAAGGTAACTTTGCAAACATCCATTTTAGGTTGTCTTCCAAGATGTGACCATCCATTTTTCCCATCGCACGATGGTTGACACAACCTGAACGTAAAGGTTTCCATGAGAGTCAATTACGTAAAAGAAATAGCTAAGAAAAAATAACTTTAAATATATGCAATATACTATGCAATATTACAGTGTCACATTAATTGGTTTAAATATTTGAATGAAATGAATGTTTGATGAGAAGACTTCGACTTGATTTTTGAGGGGCCGAATTCGAATCCCAGCACGAACCTCTAACTTTTCTACACAATGTGCGTTTTAAACAATTAAAATATCACTTGCTTCAACGGTTAAGGAAAACGTCGTGAGGAAACCTGCATGCTTGAGAGTACTCCATGCTGTTCTCAAAGGTGCATGGAGTATGCCAGTCCACTGGGCCAGCGTGGTGGATTACGGCCTTAACCCCTCCTAACTGTGGGAGGAGATCCTTGCCCTGTAGTGGGTCGGTTATGGGTTGAAGTCAAAGTCAAATATTTCTTTATTCAATTAGGCACATAGATGGCACTTTTGTTGCGTTCATTACATACAAAATGCGCGGTTTCACCATGAAGCGTCATAATAGTAAAATGAACGGAAATAAAAAAGATGTGACACTAAATATTTTTTCCCCAGAGTGCATCTCTTCGGCAAAGACTCTACCATCCGCCCGGGCTGGGTCACCATTGGACACGAGCTGACAAACTCTAACTTCAACGCAGAACTCTACGCGTCCTACTTCACGGAGGGCCGCGAAACAACTGGCTGCACAGAAAGAATAGAGGCCCTGAGGCCTAAAAGCCCTCCGAATACAAGCAAAGGCGCCCGGCCGAGGGGTAGGGGTGGTTTTAGGGGCAGAGGCCGCGGTAGGGGCGCTATTTAGTGGTATCTCATATATGGACTCTTGGAGTATTTGGTTGTTCCTAGACTATTGGTGATTCTAATAAAATTTGTTACTGTACGTGGCTGTATTTTTTTATAACTTAATAATTACGATGCAAGTATTCTTTACAGTTTCATAAATAACTATTAGGACATTGGGTGTTTTCATGTTGCCAATAGGCTAACTGTTTCAGGATCTTTTATAAAGGAATTTAAGCGTGGTTGTAGAAAAACAATTTTAAATACAAATCGTGAAACTATAACATTGTGTATTATGAAAATTAAGCTTAATTTTTATTTTCGTATTATGAAAATTAAGCTAAATTTTCATAATATATCGAGGATTTCCGTAAAGTAACGCTGGCTTCTATCCAATCTTTATACATTGAATAAGAAGTGTTTAGGCCACCTCGCTGGCTGAGTACGGATTCGTAGACTTCACGCGCCTTTGAGGACATATGGAAATCTCAGGCGGGCAGGTTTTTCACGATTTTCCTTCATCGTTAAAGCAAGTAATATTTTAATTTCTTGGACCGAAAACAACTCCGGAAAAGAGAATGAATTAAGAGAACATGAATTCCGACCCGCATTGACCACTGAAAACTTATAACAATTCAAAAAATTATATTAAAACGTTTTATAACATTGAAGCGGTGATAGCCTAGTGGGTAAGGCTTCGGCTTTCCTTTCGTGAAGACCGAGTTCTAGTCCCGGCACGCACCACTGACTTTTCGGAGTTACGTGCGTTTTTAATTTAAGCCATTTAAATATCCCTTGCTTTAAACGGCGAAGGAAAACATCGTGAGGTAACCTGCATGCCTGAGTGTTCTCCGTAATGTTATCAACGGTGTGTGAAGTCCACCAATCCGCTCTGGGCCAGCGTGGTGGACTACGACCTAAGCCAGAGACCCGAACCCTGTAGTGGGCCGGTGGATGACAACATTCAAGTCCAGTGCAGAAGCGGTGATAGCTTAGTGGGTAAAGCTTTGGCTTGCCTTCCGGGGAGACAGAGTACGACCCCCGGCACCTTCTTTTCTGATTTAAGAAATTAAATATCAAACGCTTTAATGGTAGAGGCAAACATGTTCTAAACGGCGTGTGAAGTGTACCAATTCGCACTTGTCCAACGTGCTGGACGACGGCCTAACCCTTCTCATTCTGTGCACAACCTGCAGTATGTTATCCTTTTGTTTTCCTTATCCTAAGGTTGCCTGACGATAAGGCAGCCTTTTGTATACTGCTTCTGTCTGTGTTTTTTTTTATTCTTCTTCTGTATTTTTATTTGTGTACAAATAACGAGTATAAATAAATAAAAAATTATCTCCAAATATGTAATTATTGTAAAAATTATTGTTAATGAAGTTAGATCGTCGACTCCAGGTGTTAATATTTCGATTAGAAATATGTAATTTTTACTTGATTCCCAATTGATTGTTTGCCAAAGAAATTACTTTTGGAATCCTTTAATGCATTTATATAAATTAAAGGTGCTGGAGTGGAGATCTGAAACGGGCAAACGTAATGTTGGTATACACAAAATTAACATAAAAAATATGGTATTCAGGGTAAATAAAACTCAAAAGTATATACATCAATATATTTTATTTTACATAGGCTGTCTTTAAATCAACTCGACTATTCTGAAGTTCATCAAAATATAAAAAAGACAAAACAAAAAAAATATGTCATATGAGATCTTTTACTTACTAAGATAAGAAAAAATTTACATATTTCATTTTAATTATTATTTATTGTGGAAACTAAGAAATTCTTACGATTCATTAATAAAAAAAAAAAAACGTTAACATAACATCTGAGAGAGAACTTTATTGATCGTCGATTTATTTTTGGGATATTCCAAGAAATAAGTATCTAACACCAATATTTTTACTTGAAAACAAGAAACACTAAATCGATTTAACTCTGAAAGTTTTTTCCTGAATGCATTGTTCAAATTTTTAAAAGTTCAATAAAAAAAATGCATCTGCGAAGAAAATCCCATTTATGGTTAATTATCGAAGTGAAACCGATGTAATGTCACTTCTTTAAAAGCTAGTTGAATTAAATCATTGGTTAAAAAAGATGGAAAAAATACCATAGATAAATAAAGAGCAATAAACTTCCCTTCACACACTAAATCCGTCTCCAATTGACACAATTCTCCACTGATCCTATTATTTATTCTTTACATCGCACATTGTCAAGTCTTATATTACATAATTCATTTTTTTGTTATCATTATACAAGGCATATTTCTCATTCAGCGTCGCGGTCACAGTGTATTGTCTAATACCGAAACTTAATATAAAAGCACACCCTAAATTTTAAGTTACGTTTCAATGATTGAGTACAAAAACCTCGTTTTAAAATAAAGATTGAAGGTGTAATTATGAGGTTTTAAGATGCCGACAAATTTAATAGGCCACTTGTCATAATGAAAAGCAAACATAATATAAAATATTAAAACCATTTTTCTTGTGTATAAAGACGCTGTAGGGTCGCTTTTTTAATAAACTAATAGATAGTCGTTATTAAGGTCATATGCCAATAGTGGCTTATAAATCCTACTTAATTCTATAAATATGTGCAAAATACCAGAAAATGTTTTGCGAGTAATATATTTGTTGGGCTTAGCGC
Organism: Pararge aegeria; assembly: GCF_905163445.1. Classification (NCBI taxonomy): domain Eukaryota; kingdom Metazoa; phylum Arthropoda; class Insecta; order Lepidoptera; family Nymphalidae; genus Pararge; species Pararge aegeria. Next base: position 15,147,339 of record NC_053196.1, on the reverse strand, counting down.
GCACCACGTTTTTTTTTTATTTTTTCAGGCTGCGAAATTTTTGTTAGCTACGCTTACATTTGGTTATAAACCCAAACATTGTACTTCGCGATAAAAATATAACGAGACTAAAACGCAGTGCGCGCCAGCTTGAGATTTACCCGCTCAATATCAAATCATTTTCGAGTATCAAAACACTTAAGCGTCAAAGTAATATGGACCTATTTTTAACGTTCTAAGGTCTAACATTGTGTTCTACGGATAGTAATTTAATTAACAAGCTACTCGGTTGGAGCGCTGATTGTAGAAGATCAAACGAATTTAAACTTTAAAACCATGGTAAATTAGGTCCATTTCACTCTGTCACAGGTTTTTGATTTGATCTGACACGTAAGAGTAAAAAAAATATGAGGGTATGTTAAAAAGATTTCGTTTATACAATAATACACTGTGACCACGACTACTGCGACACCCATCCTTTAAGTATAATCGTCATAAGATCACATTTTTTTATAAGGCAAACAACAATCTTTAAAGCTAAACCTTTGATGAAGGGGGTCAGTGAAATGGAAAGTGGGGGAGATATACAGCGAAAAACCGATAACGAATAATTTAAAAAAATAAACGTGCGAAAAAACGGATAAACCAACTATTGGAATGGGGAGCGAAACGTTTTTAAAAATCGTTCAAAAATTATTCGGGTAAAGTTCTATTTTAGGAGCGCTAGAAGTAAATTGTAAGATTTTTTTTGGTCTAAGTTATTAAATTTGAGACGAATGATAGATGTGGCAATTTTTTGTTACAAAAACTTTTAAAGGGCTTATTCTTGAAGCCTTTAATTAATTTAAATATGACAGATAATACAACTGTCAAAACGTCACATTAATTGCGACGCGTCTTCTTGTCCTTTTTAACTTCTTAATTCATTCTTTTAAAAAAGGATGGCAACACTTATGATGCTTTCAAAACGACTGCTACAGGGCGAATTTTGCTCTTGCTCAAACTGTTTTTTTAAAATATTGATTAAGAGTGCTAGTCAACAAAAAGAAATAACTAGCAGCTTCTATAAAAAAAATCTTTCAATGTACTTTTTGAGCTCAAAGAAACTTAGCGTTACAGTTAACATCGAATGTCCTATACGGAACCCGACTAATAGAATCCTAAATTTGTACTTGACGTTATAGAAACGCTTATAAACACCCGGACGCAAAAGTCAATATGGCTAACACAAACAAAAAACGCATCAACCAAGCTAGAAGTTAAAGTCCATTCTGTTATACTACTTTCTATAAGAAGTTCCTTCTTGACAGTTAAGTGTACGCGAAGCTGTCAAAAACGATTGTATAAGCTCACAGAATAGATCACATCAATCGATTTTTCGATGGCTTTCGCCAATTCAACTACATGCCTGTTGCACCAATATGAACGCTTGCTTAAAGTTGTTAACGGTGCGATTTTGGTCAATATAGAAAATAGTATAACGTACAGGTAGTATTTACAAAGAAACAAAATGTATGCGTTGGTACGGTACGGAGTTCGGTAAATGCTTTTCATTAATTTTGACAGTCAAGCGATAGTGGGATCCTTTTGTATATTTTCCTTCATTTTTCATTGACAATGGTTGGACCAATTCTGTAACACAAATCTCTAACTACACTTAATTGACAGGTGCTTTCCCTTTTTACATTGCGAAAGAATAGCACTTCTTAAGACCATTTTAGTTAAGTTTAGCGTTTAGAAATTTGTTTACACCAGAATTGCCATCTATATCGTTGTTTTGTCAAAAAATAGGTCCCAGTTCAGTTGACTGTCAAAGTTACCCACATAGACGGTACCGTCGACATAAAAAGAAAACAAAGCGGTATGTACATTCAAAGAATTTAATTAATTACAAACTAATGAATGAGAAAACATGTTAAAAATCATGACACCTAAAGAGTAAAACATTTTCATTTCATATTGGAAGCATTTTGTGTGACTGCGACTGCCTTAGCCCAAATAAATTAACCGTAGGGATTTGCTTGAATTCTGAGCCAACAGATTATCTAAACATCTTGTAATTAAAAAAAAAAAGGTGACAGAGAAAAGTGTTTTATCGACCAATTAAAATATCTGGCCCGGCGTCCAAACTTGATTTGAAATTCAAATTTCATTCATTTCAAGTAGGCTTACTCTATAAGTGCTTTTGAAACTGAAACGCGTGTTTGTAGTCACTACCACCAGTTCGATTCTACCGAGAAGAAGCCAGCAAGAAGCTCAGCAGATATATAATTGGCCTTTCAGTATAGTGACATTTCGTACGCGATGACAGCGATGCTAATTGACTCGGTGGTCAATCAGTTATGTTACTAATTGCAAATTTAAAATAATTTAAAGATAAATTAGTGCCAATTAAATATAGATAAATTAGTGCTTGTAGTGAAGCATAAATCTAGATTGAAATAGCCAGTCTGAAAATAATGCTATCCTATAACATGTGATTCATTGTGAATAGGACAGCACTACACTTAGACCTGTCTCAATTTAGTTTAGTTAAGAGATTGAGTGGCAACAGAATGGCAACAAATGTATCTCATTTTGTGCTTACGTGCTTACACATCATAGCTGTGGCAAATAGTAATCCACCTCTTTGGCTAAGCAGCGCGTTGAATATAGCAGAGAATGCTTCTGCTCGCTCGTTTCATTTTTTTTAGTTGAGGTGTGTATCGAGTTTAGCGTCTAACTAAACGAAATCTACATCCTGGGAGGATGTGAGTTTCGTTTAGTTTAACGCTAAACTCTAGAACTTAAGAGAGATTTTATTATTAGAAATCTGTGGCTTATCGAAACAAACCCTTAAACGAAATACATTGTACAAAAGAAATCTATCACTGCGATTATTTAGATGATTCTATGACGTTCCTAACTTACCTTTCTATCCTAGCCTACCTAACTTACTCTTACAATTCTTTCCTCCTAACATACGCCTACACGAATAAACTCACCGCTCCATCCCAACAAATACAATAAAAATGGCGTCACAATTCAATTTATTATCTGTGAACTCATCATCAATGTTAAAATAGTGAAACTTCTTTTTAGGGGTAAACATTTTCACGGAAAAGAAATATGTGGCCGGATTCCTACTAACCTAAGTCAGTTGGCTTGGTCAGGCCAACTTTAGAAATTTCACTTCTTTCACGTATATTATACACACTCGGGTACTCGCAACATTTTTTTAAATTCAGTTTGTGTTCGAGTTTAGAGGAAACGAACGCGTCACTAAAGTTGGCGTAAAACTGTCAGTTTATTTATTTGACAGATAAACGTCAACGGTGTAGAGTTGATCTACCTACATACATGTACAAAATCGACCTTCGCAACGTGATCTTATCATATCCCACATTTTCAATTTCAAATTCTCTTATTGCAAGGCAAGAAGTGTGACCTTGTTTTTAGTAAATATCTGGCCAATCTCATCGTGCGTTGTAAACTTATGTAGTTCGATATAGTTTGAATGAAATATATGTATTAGTAGCTATCTTATTTCTGCCGCTAAGCAGCATTGTTGCAATGCTGGGTTCCGAGCTGAAGGGCGTGGTTGCCGCTGTAATTGCAAGGATATGAGGCTTAACACCTACGCTTCAGATTGATGGACACAGAGCAAGACGTGCTCCTTGCATGCCCTGTGAATCGCTGCTCGCTTTATAGGCGATGGTTTGCCACTTACCATCAGGCGGGTCATCTGCTTTGCCCGTCAATTTTTACTATAAAATAAATAAAAGAAAAATATAGTAAAGCACTTACTAAAGGAGCCAGAGTGCCTGGTGTTAGGTTTTCTTCCTATTCGATAGTAATGTATTGAACTAGATGGCGTTGTTTAAATTCCATACAAATCGTAGATAACATTCACGCGATCGAATAGGTAAAAAATCGCACATTTGAGATTCCGGACTCCCGTTGACTTTTGAATGATTTGTGACAGCAAAATTTGAACTTCATTAAACTTTTAATACATTTCTTTATCTCTTAGATTCAACACTGGTTAACTTTAGCTATAAACGCACAAAGAGAACACGCTAGAACCACAGTAGGTAAAACAAATACAAGAGTTGTCAGCCTTTGATCTGGTGTTGAATGCCGACGTCTTCATCTAGAAGTTGTACATAGAAGCTATGCTAGCTTCGTACTAGACTAGATCTTAAGGTATATAAAGAACGCGAACTGTATCGAACGTGATAAGTTTACAATACATTGAGATAGCACATTTGTGAGTGGACGTTTGACTGCTGGTTCATTCGATAGAGATCGTTCAAGTGACGATGCAGTCTAAAAGAAGGACAATATAATTCAAGGTCAACACAACTTTGTACCGAGAACCCTTTCACTCGGCTCTAATACGCTCTATGGGATTCACTGGAATTCAATTCCTTTTCTATGAATACTTCCTAAATTTTCGTTGAATTTTCGATAATTTTTTTTTGACGCGTGTCTTTAAATTAGACACATCACAAATTCGACGTCAAAAACTGAGAATCAGGGTCCAGTATTTTATTTGCATCCTATCCATACAAACCGCAGCAACAACCTTATCTTCCAATACCGAATCTTAACGACCTTAGCATTACTTCGCCTAAACGTCATAGAAACAAACTAGAAACGATTTATAAAAAAAAAAAAACACATGGCCCGCAATCTAAAGAATAACGTCTATAATCTGACCAGTGGCCCTTTTAATGCAGAGCCTCGGTTGTAAGTTTTTCTGTTAACAGTTAACTGAACTCGTCAAAGAAAAAACAAAGTTGGCGTTATCCTGTCACTTCTAATGACGAACTGAGTGCCAAGTATAAGATTTTCTACCTACGTCATTAGATGGCGCTGTTTGACACCATATAAATGTATGAATGAATACACTTTTCCACCACAAACATAAAAAAAGATTTAAATATAAATTTAACGCAAAGTATACAATTTGGCGGCCTTATCGCTACATAGCAATCTCTTCCAGGCGACCAATCGCGTAAAACACAGCTCAAGAAGAGAGGTAGGTGGTGCATATCAATATACATACTTATATATATCTGCATACATACCTATATATACATAAATAATATAAATATATAGATAATAAACTTACAATATTATATATAAATCGAAGAAAACGTAGGGAGACCATCGCAAATTTAGCAACAAAATACAGAAAAACCATACTCAATTTTACCTTCGGTGCTTATCAAATTACCCACTGATAGCGCTGCTTTCCGTATACGTAATATTGACATAAAACGTCAACTCAAGTCAGCAAGTTTTCACGCAATATTTTACAATATGTTCACAGTGTAAGGTACGTAATCCCCGTTTATTGTACTTCCACGTGTGCTGAGAGTTAATAAAACTGTGGGAGAAGTTAAATTTTTATCCATTCCCCGGGGAGATAATTGTCTCCTGCCCATGCTAGCCGTGGTGCTTCTCTAGGGCTCTTTGTTAACACAGATACCAGTGTGACGCATGTATCATGGGAAGCGAATGCACATGTCAGGGTATTTTGGTTACGTCACAGTATACGCTTGTACCACTGCATCGACTTTAATAGTTGGTAGGGGCTTGCGTGCATCTCACTATCCGCTCAACATAGTAGTATCCCACGTTCCATGTATTTGGAAACTCGCCTAGGTCGTATACGGTCGCGACATCACACATAATGAGAAACCACTTTAAATATCGACAAATCCAAAATATTATCGTGGTATGTAGCCGTTGAACTATATTTAAGAAATGTTGATTTACTACGAAAATCTTAGTTTAAAATCTTTAACCACTTTAAGGCAATGAGAATAATATTAACGAAATCATATCAAACCTTGATTGAGGCGTCACTTTCCTTTATATTTTTAAAATATATCATATACTCCGTTTAGATTTTTTGTTTTTCAATTTTAATTAATCTAATTCAAGATTTTACATAAAGATTACAAGTTATTATTATTATTTTCGCAAAAAAAAACTACCCATTTTATTATTAACATTCCTATCCCTCAATTTATTCTTTAAACTATCGTTCTCTCTCTAAATATTACTCCGCGTGTTTTAAAATGGTATCAATTCGAATCCACGTCCTTTACAACAGGGCGCGTTGGTAAAAGAATTATAATACTTTCAGGTCACAAAACGATTGTATACATCCGCTTGAGCCCTAATTTGTTTTTGAGTAGGCTACAGCAATTTAACTGTTTGGAATGGTTCAAAAAATACCAATCCGGAATCTAGAGAGACATTACGCCAATTTTTTTATAAATAATTCAAAATAATGGTCAAATATTTTAAGTTTTTTAAAGGTTTTAACGTTTTTGGAATTATATCGAAACCTATGGAATTACATTATAGTTTAAAATTAACGTCCGAAATTCTAAAATATCTTTAATCCCAAAATCTATAGATCAAAAATGTAGTGTAAAGCGTATCAAAAAATCAATCAAAGTCGCTATATCAATCTGTTTTCTTTTTTATTAAAATTGGATACGTGATAAATATCTTCCGGAGATTCTGTAGGTATAGCAAATTATAAAGTCAAGCCTTGGTCCCAATTGCTTCCAGAAAATGTACTACACTATAAAAAATGTTAAGAATTTGCCTAATTTAAACCAGTGGAGAAGTTTCCTGTAGGCCTAAATATAGTTCTTTTTAAACATGCGATGTGCTCAAACTTTTACGCTTCATTTCGCATCTTCAATTTAATTCTTGCTTATAAAGAAGTGTCCTCAGTTTACTCGACGATATCACGTAACTTTTACATTCTTGTACAGTTATTTGCGTAGAAAAAGATGAGATAATAAAAACCAATATGGCGTACCCGCCTTCTAAATCTCTTATTACAATGAAAAGATAGAAATGTATAGATCAATTATAACACCGGTGCCATAGAAAGTCAAAACTAGTATCTAATACTGGTCCAAAACGGTTGAGTAAATGAGTTTAGGATGAAAAACTTGCATTTTTATAAAGGATAATTTGGGAGTGTCGCAATAAGAATTAAGAATATCTCTTAAAACGTCCGCCGCGCTTGCGCATAGCCTAAAAGAGACGACAGTTTTGAGATCTTGAAAGATCTACGCGAATAATATTGTCCAATTTGGGACAAGTCAAAACTAAAGATACTTTGTGCGCTTACATATAAAAACACCCTGAACTATTTAAAAACCAATTTCGAATAAAATGCCATAGTGCTTTGGACTAACGGATTTAACTAAAAGATGAGTTGGGTATGAGGTAGGTGTCTGTAGTTAGTCTGTAGACTGTATTTAGTATTAAACCAACATTAATCGGAATTAATTTCATCTTTTTTAAAGTTACTGTTACGATGATTTTTGTAATTGAATGTTTGAATAATGTCAAAGTGTATTTTTTTTTATGCAAAGCTATTATAAAAAATGGAAAATATTTAATAGAAACTTTTCTAATTTATGGTAATCGCAGGGATAATAAACAATTGGTACTAAATAATAAATAGTTTTAAGGTGATTTTAGTGTTAGCGCATTTAGATCAAATGGTGGGTAAGTCTGCCTCAACTGACGGCATAGTAATTCTCTAAACTAGTTTTAAAACGATTTAACTAAAAAAAAAATAGTAAAACTATTAATTCAACAACGGAACTAATAAAAAAAACAATTTCCGAAGATACGCAAATATGATACTTTTGGCTAACTATTAAATTATTGTATAGTAGTACACTTATATGGGCATACGGTTGCAGTGCTTTTATTTTGTTACTAAAACCTTGCTAAGTCGAAGAAAGCTTCAATAAATACAGTTGAATGCAAGGATATTCGTCAGTATCGTCGACCACGTCACTGCGTCAGAAACGACACGCGCTGACGTCGTTGACGCAGCGCCCTGAGACAGATTAATGCACTAAGCATATATGCGAAATTACGTAAGCATATATGAGTCAGTAACGATGGACGCTGACATCGTTGACGCAGCAACGGAGAGACCGATTAATGCATATAAACACCAAAAGAGTAACTGAGGCTGCGTCCGTAAAGACAGACGCTGCCAACGTTGATGCAGAGACAGATTATTGCATTAAGTATATATATATATATATACGAAAATCGTCACAAACACCAACGTCAGTGACGCTGCGTCAGTACCAACAGACGCTGACGTCGTTGACGCAGCGACGGAGAGACAGTTTGCAAATTGTAGCGGGCCGGATCTAGTAGGCCTACTTTATGAGGAACTTTTGAAACGTTCTGTCTATTTATATAGCGACTTTACTACCGGATCGGAGGGCGAATTCAACTGAAAAACTAGTTGAAAAGTAAAAAATCGCAAAAAATTGTATAAACTGAAACATCAATTTTGAAATTTGTTCAGCCAAATCAGCAGTTTACCTTTTTAAGCCTTCTTCGTGCTTATGCCCTGGTCAAAACCCCTGGAGAACCCCTACCCCCCTCATGAACGCACAAAGCAATGCGCATTCACATGAGTTCATAAAGCTATAAATGAAGTCGTAGTTTTGTACTCTTGAAACTTATGTATAATGCCAGTGTACTTAGTACATCACCCGCAGGCGGTGCACTGCAATGTGATAATACAACAGATACAAAAGATTTAACATGATTTCTTTGGATAGGAACCTTCCAAGTTTGTGAGTAAGTCAAAGTTGAGGTAAACAGATAAAAGGATTTGATATGATAGCTTTGTACCCAAAGGACCAGTAAGCAAGCAGTTTAGACCAAGATACACGGCACGAGATAGTTATGTCTACCCATTTATTCGTCTTATCTCATAGAAATAGGACGAGAAAATGGTACATAATGTACCGCCATTCCAAATTAGAAAAAAATACAGAATTATAAATTCATAAAAAATTGGGAATCGAACCCAACTCCTTACCTTTCAAGTACTAGGCGAGGTCAAGAAAACCTCAAAGTATTTGCTTTTGCGACCGACTTCGGATTCGACGGAGGATTTTTATACAAGATAAAAATCATCCGTCAAATCGGAACTGACTTTGAGTAATATTTTTTATTAAAAAGGGTTTACGTTAAATGAAACGGGATTAATGTAAATGTACGTTTTGAAGGAAAAATAAAACGCCGAAAATTAAGTCCTAAGAAATCCTCGAGAGTAGCAACCGTGTGTAAACACAAACCTTAATATTATAACTCAGAGCCCAATCGAACGCACAGTTTGCATTCTATCAGTAATACTAAGGATGGTGTGATATAGTCAACTGGTGGAACGTGAAGCGTACGGTTTCCTAATACTAGTGCCAGTTTTAAGTAAACAAAACGAGCCATCAAAGCTTGCTTTTATTTCAATACGCCAAACTGAAAACAACATAAAAACATTTAAAACTCCAATTTCCGTAAGTATAAAACTAACTCCGATGAGCAATTCTTTGTGCAAAAACATACACTCGAGGCTCTATCAATGCCGATATCAAATATTTGTCGTCCAAAGATTTTGTATGGTTAGCGAAAAAAATATTCCCCAAGTGTAGTAAAACCTAACTACATGAATAAATTCCCATGTATCCACTCAAATTCAAAATTAGAATTTAGATATTCTCGAATGATATTATAAAATATTAATTATAAATAAATTATTAGATATTAGTTAATTGACAAATATTTTCAAACAATATTTTGTCACTGTTAAAAAATGTTTCTGTAAACTTACTAGGTAGTAAGAAATTCACGACATGTTCTTGCAGATTGTGTTATACAAAAATATCTTAACTTAACTAAATCAACTATTTTTATTTAAATTAAGATAATTTTGTATAACAGAATTAGCACCATTGTCGTGTTAGACACTGGCCACTATTTACCAACTATAGTAGTTTTATAAATATATGGGACGATGCTTTTAAAATTATCTCGATATTGATGATTCGGTACTTAATACATTAATCCACATCTCCTAATAAGGGTTTAGAATAAGCCCTTACAACTTATATCTGTGGTATGGCAACTATGCAATCTATTTTGAATGCCTAGTCTAAGATTTTCTACCTGTATTGCACAGGGTTTTTGAGCAGGGTATGGATAAACAAGGAAGATGGCATGTAATGAAAAAAAATCGTCTTGTTTTTGGGGCATACAAAAGTTTTAGGGTAGGCAGTGCTTTTGTACTTTTATGAAGTGCACGCCACTGAATATTGTCGCTAGATTGCGCAATTTCCATACCATATAAATCATACTTTACTATCAACCATTCAATTAATTAAACGAAGGTAGAAAATAACCCCCTTTACAACCTGTTTGTGTTAACTTGTAAAGCAATAAGGATCAACAAGCAAATCTAATTACAGAGGGCGCCACATTGTTTATTGTTTGTTTGATTCGATTTATCGATATCGATGCACGATAACGATTCTTTCGAGGATAAAAATTAAACATATACGATAAGGCTATTAATGAAAGTAATAATGGTTGAAAAATAAGGCGATTCAAAGCGGAATCACCTGTCGCCTGTCGGGATAAATTGGCAGTGTGAATCCCCATTGCTTAGAAGTAAATATTTTAATGGCCCGCCATCCCACATTCACCGCGTGGTAGATCTGAAGTCCACTGTCGAGTGTGAGGAGGTAGTGGGACATTAATAGACCAATCAATTTTTAAAACTTGTTAAATCAATTTTTAAGAACTGATTAACGTGATCAAGTAATTAACAGGATTAACGCATATTAACCGAAAGCATTATTATTTCATAGGTACGAAAATAAAACACAACACAACTTCTCGCACAAGGTCATTCCTACACAAGAAAAAGATTTCAAAAACATCGTCCCTCAAAACAAAAACATTGAAGTCGCAATCAATGCAGCTTTCTTAGGGGTAAGTGAAAAAAAAACTCATCATAATCAAGAGAGAAGAGTCGTAATAAAAATACCGTGTTTAAAAAATATTCAATGTACTTCTTATTCAGTCATAAGATTTGCTGTTAAATTTTTTTTTAATTATTCATTATAATTATTAAACAGGGTGTAAGTGACAAGTTAACTAAAACTATATGAAAAAGTTACGTTTGATTCCTACAGCAAAAATTCATTATACCATTTACGTCGGAAATTTACTATGGGTAACAGATCTTGTAATTTTTGAGTACGCAAATGCGTACGTAGATCGCGATTACAACGTTTCAAGATCTACGTACGCATCTGTACTGAATTAGCGTAATAGGGACGTGTGATATATAGATGTCGAGAGATAGTAATAACTACGCAGCGCTCGCTCGCAACATTGTCAAGTTGGACAAGTTTGTAAAGATAAAAATTCTCCCGCGCATGCCTTTTTTGGTAACTGTCGTAGATTTTTTGAATTTCGTTAAATATCCAGTTTAGATAGACTAAATAGATGATTTCAAGCTGTATTAGTTATACAAACAGTTTGAAATATCGTGAAATTCATAAAGAGACCGACAAATTTCGAATTCCCAGAACCATGTACTGAATCTCTGGTTACAAGTTTCGTTAACGTGTCGCTTACGCCCTTTATTAAACGTTGTGACCATACTGCAAGGCGACCCTTGAGTACCGGCAGATAAAGTAAAAACTTCACGCTTTATTTACATGGGGTGTTTTAACTGTAATTATTTACAGAACATCTAAAACTAAACATTACTTTTTGCATTAGCATTAGGTCGTCCAGACTGAAACGTGTGTGAAACAGATACAAATCTTTTTGAAGAGAAAACCCAGACAATTCGAATAAAAGAATGGAAAATTCTGTTTGGTATGGAATTCGAGGACGGTTGTTTTGTTTTTCAGATTTCTGACTTGTTTTGAGACTATTTTTTTCTGAAACTACCTTAGTTTCGGAAAAAAATATTTCCTCTACAAACTCGCTAGTGTCGAAAAGCTGTTCATTAAGAGTGTTATCTCGCATTGTAATCACTCTAAAATGGCGTACATTTTTGGGTCGATCGGCTTTTAACTACTGATCAATGACTATTTTGGGTGGTGAATCGAGTGACTATTAAACATTAAACGTTTTTCGTAGTGAAAACAACCGCTGAACGAGCCAGCGAGAAAATTTCGTAGTTTGTCTGCTCCGTTGAAAACCATCTCGAACTATATAGCTCAGTAAGCAGCCCCAAAGTGCATGCTTTATAAAACCACTAGAGTTGATTAGACGTCCGCATGGTAAATATCATCTATCAGTTCAGTTAATCCCGTGACCTTGGAATGATGAAATCGAAGCTGAAAATCAAAGGTATCCAGATATTTCGAATCAATTTATCAAGACCAATCTGGCCAAGGTCACGGAAGAAATAAATGCTCATCAATAGCCTAGTTTCCATGATAAAACCTAACAAGTACACGTTGTTGTTCTTGAAATTAATATTGCGTAAGTTAACAGTTTTTGCTTTTATTTCATTTACTTCTATGTTCGGTGACCGTCCGAAATAAAACAGCAGTTCAGACACCCCAATGTAAATAAGCCATGTGACACATATTAAACTCATACGTGCGTTATTGCGTAACATTTACGACACTAGTTTTAAAAAGGCCCGGAAATTCGACACCAACTCTATAACAGAAAGGCTTGGTTTAAAAAAGGAATGGTTCATTTTGTCGAAGACTTCTGTTAGGGAAACAAATTTATACCTTATCGTAAAGATTTATTCATGTGTCTATAGCTTTGACCGAGACTCAATGTGCTTTGACCCCTAAGACAACGTAGCCAACAAATACCTCTTGGTAAATGTTTGACACTGTAAAAAAAAAATGTGTTTTGTTTTCTAGCTCTACTTCATTTCACTTTTGAAAGAAAGACAAAGTGGCTTCCAAATAATGAGCAAAATTTCTCGGTTAAATTATTGTAAAATAAGATAAATTGTATGACTTACGGTAACAAGGTAATTAAAATCCTACAGATGTACGTGTTTATTCTTAGTAAAAAATAAATAAATAAATATACTACGACAATACACACATCGCCATCCAGCCCCAAAGTAAGAGTAGCTTGTGTTATGTGCACTAAGATGACTGATGAATATTTTTATGAGTAATATACATAAATACTTAGAATATACATGTAAACACCCAGTCACTGAAAAACATTCAGGGTCATCACACAAACATTTTTCCAGTAGTGGAAATCGAAACCACGATCTTGGATTTAGAAAGCAGGGTCGCTGCAAACTGCGCCCATCGGCCGTCAAAAGTAGACAGTGATAGTTTGACAAAACCGCCACATAATAAGTCAATAAATTCATTTGGCGCTATAAAAATATACTTTTTGTGAGAAAAGTACAAAACTTCTCTTTCCAAAACTTTAAAGCGCTCATATATTTTTGATGATAGAATTGGATTGCTTTGTTTTATCGTAATTTTATTTGTTTTTGAGTGTATGTTTAAGAATGAATATAAATAGTCAACATTTTAATAAAGACAAAATCCTGAGACAACGTTTTGGTTACAACTTAATATAAACGGAGTTAACGAATTCAGCTATCACCATAACAAAATAAAATTGAAAAAAAAAGTGTAATGTAGTCTAGTTTAGTATGATTTGTCCTGAAAAATGGTTTCCACTTTGGACTTTTGAACACACAGCTAAAACGATACCAAGCCTAGCCATTGCGAAGTTGATGTAATGAAATCCGGACCTCAAAATAATGCGCCGTTCACAAAATAATCGCACGAAGAAACGTTTCAAGTCTTTCACATTACAACCGTTATAAACACTCAAGTTTATCACATCAAATTTAGAATCGAACCGTTCTCATACATTCAATATCAATAGTCCACCGGGGCAATGGCACGACCCGCAGAATTAATTAATTAAAATCCATATTATCTACACATCATCGTAAACACACATGAACTTCTACATTGTCCGTTAAAAAGTCACTATGGTAAAGGCTCGGAGGGGAAAGTCTTTTCGGGCACAGGTAATTCTTTAAAAGTTTCTGGCGAATCGTTTTTTAAGTCTTTGCCATATATTTCGGAGGGGGGATGTAAGCGGGGTTTATGTATAGAAGAGTGCGGAGGTCACTGATCCCACGTGCCACCCTCACAAGTATGTGGATTCACCTGAAAAATGTAAGAAACCCATATAAGCGATGACGGCACGTATACATATGCCACATTTTTTTTATGTTTAACGAACCATCCATAAGTATTCCTTTATTCCACTACATCTCATTTACTGTCATCTTATCTGTTGATCTATACTTTTTTGGTATATATGAATATATTAAAAAGCTCTTGCTGTAAGTCCTACCAACAAAGGTTGGCCTGTAAGAGATTTTGCTTTACTGTAAACTTCTAACCGTCTCTTTTCCTTTATTTTTTGCTAAAATAAAGAGTTTATTCTTCTAGTGGTAACTAGATTAGGGGTATATTAAACCAATATCTCTAGTCGGTTTCTAAGCGGAATCGTACCGGAATGTTAAATCGCTTAGCGACACATCTATGTTGGTGAGGACTAATCAGGACTGGTGTCTTGACCAGACCAGACCAGAGAAAAATTGAGAAGCTATGCAATTCGGTATTTTATTTCCAAATTCCCGAAAATAGGGAGGTTAAGTCAGACTGGTCGCATCTTTTATACTTGTGAACTTATATGGAAACATTTGGATTCGAAACACTCTCACGTGGATTTTTCTTTCTTATTAAAGTAAGTTCGCGTTGTTACTCAAATCCACACGTTGAAATGGAAACTGTAATGTGCCTTTTTACTATTTTTTAAAATATAATACCAGTTTTCACTAACAAGGCTATGCCTATGTAAGCAACGCCCAAACAAAGAAGTTTCTTAGGCATACATTTGCCTTTCACCAATCGATTTTCACTAGGCAAAGTTAAGTGTCTATGGTTTTTGCCACAAGGTGTGGTATTTTGTGTTTGTATTATAATATTTTTCAATAAAAAAAAAGGATTAATATTTTTTTTTTCAAGGCAGGTGTTATACGCAACGCATAAGTGCCACCAATCTGTCTGTACCTTCATTATATGCTTCGTATTTAATACACTTATTTTTGAATACTAATTTAAATATTTGATCTAATCTTAGACTTCTTTAAGAGTGAAATACTTCATGGATGGTCCCTACAACAATTTTGAGTTGTTGGGCTCTTTAAAATTACAACTGACTCAACAGAAGCGATATTTACATCCTAAATACAAATGTCTTCAAAAAAGTGGACTCAAAATAAAAAGTTTTGTTTTGATTCGTGATTTTAAGTGACTGTTTTGCTTACAGGTGTATTTATTTTTATGCCTTAATCAGTCAGCCCAATAAATCAAAAGATCAACATTTCAAAGCAATTTTAAAACGCCTTGTAAATCGTTAAAATCTCATTCGAAGCAAAAACTGTGTGGAAGAATGTAAAAAAAAAAAATAAAAAAAAGGCGTTCGAAAATTGTGTGGCATGTGTGATGCGGTCAGGTTTGTGCGAAGCGAGTGAGCATTATGAGATAATGATTGTTAAGTGGACATGATACATAAATACATGTGACATCCATACTTTATTGTCTATGGTTAATAAGTAAAAAAAGTCTAATTTCATGGATCTTACACAAAAATTATTTTTTTTTGCTTAGAATTAAATATATGTAGTCATAACAGCTTTTTTAAGTTATTTTACTTAGTTTAGTTATTCTTAATGTATGCATATAAAATCTAGAAGAATAAAATACAATCTAATATAAATAAAATCAAAGTGAATTATCGCGCACATTTTTCCATAAGATAATTTATTGATAAATCAATTGTAAAACAGCTAGAATTTTCCATAAATTAAACCTTGTTCGTTATATGACTTATTAAATTAATGTATAAAATGCACGGAAAAACGAGTTCTAAAACGAGTATGGATATCACAATAAAAACAAACACACACAGCTATTAACAGGAAACGAAACCTTTACACAAAACACATTCCACAAGGACAAAGGACAGTGCATTATACAAAAGTACAAACATACTACGCAAGTATACTTTTATATAAATACTTTGTTACTTAAACAGAAAAGTGTTTGGTAATCATTAAAACTAAATAAGAAAGAGTACATTAGATCGAAAAAGAAAACTTTAAAGAGATACTTTTCTGTTCAGGTAGATAAGACGTATCCCCACTTTCGACGGCGGCTTTTATTTTAATGCTATACCGCATACGTCGGTGAGGCGTTTCTTGAAAGCCGGCGGCTTGTGTGAGGATACGCCTTTGGGTTCGTCCATTTATCTCAGATACACGTTATCTTGGAAGAGGCCTTATACCTCACCTGATAAACGGACGGGCCCTTAATAATAAGCATGCGGTTTAAATCTATTAAAGCGAAAACGGTTTAATATTAAAAGGGTGGGAGACACAAAAACCTGGAAGAAAAAAAACAGAATTTTTACACACAAAATTAGTAACAAATGAGAGTGTTTTTTGGTGTTAGTCGACTGTGAATAAAACGTTAAATAAGGGTGTGCGAATTTTGCTCGAATAGATATAATTTAATTCTATTAAATATTGGAGTTTATTATCGGATGGTTCGGGGATTTGAACCCAATTTGTTGGGTTTCCTACCTAAAGGGTAAAATGGGAACCTATTACTAAGACTCCGCAGTCCGTCCGTCTTTCTGTCTGTCCGTCTGTTATCAGCTTGCTACTGTGGTAATAAATACTAAAAAAGAGAATAAAATAAATATCATAGACAACAGACTTGATTTTTTTTGGCGTTTTTAAAGACAATGGTGCGGAACCCTCTGGGTGCAAGACTCCGACTCGCACTTGGCCTGTTTTCTTATTCCTGTCTTCGATAACTCGAAGTTTCAAGTATTCTCACACCCCGAATATTAATTTTATCGATATTCGAGTGTACATTATAGAAATATTGTGTTTGAATAAATATATTTTAACAGTCCAGTAGCCCCAAATCTACTTTCGTTTCAAATAAGGACGTCGAGGGTGATAATAGAGTACGAAAAAGAAATAAGCAGTAACAAAAAGTAAAACGCTCATAGGATGCGGGTTACTTGAATATGGTGGTTTTATTTTAGTTAGTGTGGCACGGGATACCACTGAAACTTCTATGGTTTAAACGAGCGCATGGCTCGTGTGTTAGTACGGTTGGTAAAGAAAACCAGGTTTTGTAAGCACGTTTTTCCCATTCTTACGCGATAGAAGGATATTTCAAAACCACCATTTTCAAAACATTTATAATGGCACGCACTACAATATTAATGCTTGGAGAGAAAAGCTGGGGTTTTTCATTTATACGTGCGTTTAAACGATTTTCGTTAACAGAAAAAGACAAAATAATAAAACTTATGCAATCGCCCAATGCTATGTGCTTTCGAAAATGAACCTTATGTGCATTAAATAAAGTAGATATTTATAATGGCTATTAAAAACACAAAATCGTTAATTTCAAAATGTAGATATCAAACGCAAATGCATCACAGGGCATACTTAGACTCATTCACGATATGGTTGCATATTGCAATATAATTTTATATAGAATTTTTAACTATTAATTTACGTATTTAATGGTACGTGCATGCGTTCACGCGGACATTTCTTAAAACACATGTGAAGAGTAGCCTCAGGTATATTAAACTCGATGCCGTCCAAGTAAAATGGGTCTATTGTCACTCGTCTTAAGAGTCACAAATCCCGTACTTCCTTTGAAAGTTCTACCAAAAGCTTTAGCTCAAGAATTGTAGGCAAATTTGAGCTTTAAAACAATTAGTATAAGATTTATTTTACTCTGATGGTCAAGTATTTCGATACTCGAAAACGTCTTCTCTATTGCGAAACAAGAATTAAAGGAACGGACAAAACTTATTGTGCATTAACGTAAAGTCGTTCTTAATCTTTAAGATTATTCCTGGACTGCAATCTCACTTCGTGCAGTAAGATGTTCAGGTTTAGGCAGTTATACCCCTAATCGGTTTCTACGCGACATCGTACCGGAACGCTAAATCACTCGGCGTCAAGTCTTTGACGGTAAAGTGGTTACTTCTTAGTGGTTACTGTCTGAGGACAGAAACGTCATAACAGACAAGAACAAAGCAATTGCAGATAGCCTGCTGAAGATCCTGGGACCTCCCTCTTATAAGTCACAGAGCAATAACCACTGCGCCCTGAAGCAATATGCCGTTAGTAGAATTATACATACATGACAATCATGCATGCGTATAAGACAGAGTGTTATTAAATTATCATCAGCAATACAAACATCACACATAACTTGACGTTTCGAAAGAGTAATTTTGTGTTTTAGTAGAAAATTTTGAATAAATTAATTTTTTTTTTTTTCTATTCCACAACAAGTTAGCCCTTGACTGCAATCTCGCCTGTTGGTAAGTGATGATGCAGTCTAAGATTGTAACGGGCTAACCTGTTAGGGTATGGCGGTTATACGCGACATCGCACCGGAACGCTGCATCGCTTAGCGGTACATCTTTAACGGTAGGGTGGTAACTAGCCACAGCCTTCCACCAGACCAGAGAAAATTCACAAATAGCCCCTGCTGGGAATCGAACCCGGGACGACCAATTTAAAACCACAGCGCTCACCGCTTCGCCAGGAAGGTCGTATAAAAACCTACTCTAGGCTGAAAGATGCTGCGAAATTTTTAACATAAAACCTTACAATTCTAGAACTGCCTCTCTCTCTCTCAACCTAAGCCTATAACTTCCCACTGCTGAGCATATACCTCCTGTCTTATAGGCGAGAGGTTTTCACATCTTATACCCACCACGCTTTTCCAATTTGGGTTGGTGGGTAAAAGCCTCCTTCCACATATAAATTTTACTATTCGCGAAAAGCTTCGACCAATTATATCACTTACTAGACAAGATATACTGTCTGTGAAAAATAAGTTCACATCAATTAGTTTTCTCACGAGGCCGCAGTATTCCTAATTTAAAAAAAAGCAATAAAAAAAAGTAATATCGAGGCTTTTGTGACATGACATGGCTTACAGGCGCATGACACTAACACCAGCGGGACTTTGCAGTTGTTTAGATGCAATGGATTTCCTCTCACCGCCATGGAAGCCAATAAAAATAACGGAATATCTTATCATAAGGTAGAACATACGAGTATGTCATATTAAAATTTGGAAAAAGTATTTAAATAAAAACTTGTTCCATACATTCCACAGATTAGATTATTTCTCTCACGAAACCTTTTGACAGATGTGACATTGGTCGTGTTTTATAAGAGCCGGATTCTACCGTGCATATGAGTACAAGTATTTAAAAAAAAATAATAGATGGCAGTTTTATTAATGCCGTTTTTGTGCCGTTTGACTGCATTTTTTTTTTGATAGTAAAATTTTCAATGCACACTAAAAACTCTAAATTTTATACCAAATAAACAAAAAATGGATATTTTTTTATGCACCTTGTTTTAAATCTTAGCGCGACTTCCCGCAAAAAGTATTTTATTTACTCAAAAGGAGTTTTCAGTCGAAATAAGAAATTAATGTAATTGTTAAGGAAGCAAAATTAATTATTATTCAACAAAGAGCTCACACTATACGTGTGAATATCATTAATCTGTGATATCGTGAATGAGCCTAGACAGCCTCACACAGACGCATTGCGCGTGTACAATGTGTAATATTTACGTGTGTGCGCTGTTCTCCGGCGACAGCGGACGATAGCAGCCCACGCGCTCGCACCCCGCCCCTGTGACGTAGGGCCTCACTTAATACACGACATTCATACCAATAACCTACCCCTAAACAGCGGCGTGCATAAAAGTATGCACAGGGTATGCAGACGATACAAAATAAAGAAAATCACCAGTACGATTTAAAAATAAGGTAGGCTTTGTATAACTCTTACAATGCCTATCCTTAAGTTTTTAATGACTCGTAATGGAGATTTCCTTCATTTTATAACATATGCATACCCTGTGCGTACCCTCTATGCACACCACTGCCCCTAACCAAAATCCAGCCGCTGAGAATGCGTTCCTTACGGTGGACAACAATAACTTTTTGTAACAAAGAAGTGTTGATTTAAAAAAAAAATATTAATGTAAAATGACGATACACTGAGAAACCAAATACATGTGATTCGACAAAGTCGCGTATTCGGGTCAGTGACCGCACGATAAAGTCGTGGTTGTCGCTCTGTTGCGATGTTACGTTACAGAGTAGTAATAAGTAGAGTATCTATTTAACATATAGGATATTTTATATTTCACAAACTATCGCGTTAAATATAAGTTGTAGAACAATAGTTGTTAGTTTTAATGTAAACAACTAAAGGCCGAGAGCTTTCTGGTATATTTTATGTGACCCTGTATAACTGGAGAACCTCACTTAAAAGTTACATCTTCTTTTCAATATCGACCTTTCAGGAACGCATTCTCTAAACGGCCAAGCTATATATTACAAGGTCATTTTGAAAGCGGGTACAAACACATTTCCGAGAACTAATATCACTTAATACTCGATTAAGAGAAGTGATTATATTTTTGAATTAAGGTTACTTTTACTAACCTAAAGAAATTCACAACCATAACTTATCAAAGACGTAGACGAGTTAATGTGTGTGTGTAAACTGTTGTTTTAATATTATCTAGGACTTTAATCTTTTTGTGCTGCCATAGTGTTGTCACGCCATATGACTTTAAATGTAATAAACAGCACGTTGAAGTTTGAAAAATTGAAGTATTGAACCCAAGAAATAGTTATGGGGCAAAAGTTTTTCATTGTGATGTTGATAGAACATGCGGGGTAAATAAACAATACCAGAAAGCTCTCGGCTTTGGAGTTCATATCATATCAACTAACAATATTTGTTCTAAGACTTTTCACAATTGAGTATTAATATATTTCATACAAAAAAAAACCATGTGATTTCTCTAAAGTGCCATTCCACTGCGAAACCAAATACATATAATCAGCGAAACAGTCACCGTAGTCCACCGTCCATGTTGGTGCTCGCAGCGCACGCGCAACAGAGTCGTGTTTCGCGCGCGTTTGCCGATGTGACATTACAGAGTAGTAACAAGTAGAGAATCTATGTAAAATATTGAATGAAAAGTCGTTACTATTAATGTAAAAAACTACATCTAGCCGAGAACTAAGTGGTATTATTTATTTTATTGTATATAAATGACCGTGAAAATACACGTTTCCAAAGTATTAACACAAAACAGAAAAAAATCTAGATTGTTAAACTATAAAATGTTGGAAAAGTGCAACTGCTGAGTTTCTTGCCGGCTCTTCTCGGTGGACTCTGCCTTCCGAACCGGTGGTAGTTTCACTACAAATAGATTGATTTGACGTTTCAAAAGTGCTTATAAACTAGGCCTCCTTGAAATAAATAAATTTTAGAATTTTAATTTTAATTTGAATTGGAATTTGATTAAAGCGGAGCTAAGTCACGATCTAAATAGCTCGATATTTTTGATAACCAAACGTCAGTCTTTTATATAAATACACCAATTCTTATCATTAAATTTAATTTTGTAGGATAACCAAGTAAGGTAAGATAATGATTCAAAAGTGTCAAACTGATGGCTTATTTATATTCCTTCAAAACGTACATAATGCGTTGCTTAGATAAGTTACAGTAACTAGAAGTATTACCGAAAGTTCTCGATATAACGATTGAAACCGTCACACAAGTTTTGGCGGGGGTTTACACAAGTTTCAGAAACTGTATACAAAATTTATATGTCCTTATTCAATTTAATAATATTGCCAATCCAATATACTTATCCCGATTTATCTACTTATATAAAATTAATTGTTAGGGCATAAACTTAAACGTGTCGAAGAAAGTAACGTCAAGAGAACTGTCTCTTCTCTTCGTGTGAGCGTATGGCAAACGCTGCGTCTCGACGCCATTTTTTCAATAGTTTCAATCGTTGTTATACCAAATTATAATACGCTTAGAAAACTCGTTATCGGTTTTTGAGATCGCTTTCAGATATCACTAATCTAAAACTAGTCCAGTCCTGGATAATTTTCCGGGAATTTATAAAATTGGTAGTTTCATATTATTTCAAAGTGTCGTATTTTAAATGTTTTCTTTGCTACCTCGTATCTATGCCATTCGAACCGCCATATTGGAAAATCGGCGCCCGTACGCTAAAACTATTAATTTACAAAAAAGGTCACGACATAGATTCAAACAAACTTTCTCTACCTTTATTTACTTTGTTACATAATTGAACTTTATTTCAGATTCGATTATGAAATAAAAAAAAAAAGTAAAACTGTTTTTGTCGCCATTTTTCAAAGATGGCAGCGCTACATTCACCATGAAATCTATAATACCAATTTCTATCTACATAACCAATAAATTGGACTGTACCCCTAATTGTTTAATACAACATCGATTTTTTTTTAAATCATTTGACATAAGATCAGGGTTGCCACACGTATCGCTCTAATGAAATAAAATTAGATAGTTGACGCTAAAAATACTCTAGGAAAATTAATTAAAAACGGAGATTTAAGATCAACCATGTTCTTGTCAATCAATCAAAGCTGAATATTTTAAACTGATAATTGAAGGCTCTGAATGATTAGGGCGAGACAATTAGGTACGATCGACATGGAGACATTGTATTGTAAATAGCCCAGTAACCTAGCCGTTCGAAAAAGTGCTCTCCGAGGCACGGGCAAACACTTGGCATGAACCTAGGGCCTTGTCATGCATAGTTGAGCGCGCTAACCACCTATAGTAATGCAATATTTTATCACACCCATAGATAGCACTACATCGATCGTGTAAAATCCTGCCACTTTATGAGTCATACAAAAGTTTTAGGGTAGGCAGTGCTTTTGTGCATGTATGCAGTGCACGCCACTGATCGTGTAGATGTTATAAGACCCTTTCTCATACCTATAGTAAGTGTTTTTTTTTTTCAATTCAAATCATTATAAAAAAAAAACTTTTTCAACTACCGAATTCCAAAATAATTAATAGAATAAAAGGAGGTCACTCTATACGGCACAGAGATATTTACGGATTTTAACATTATATAATATATTATTATGTATCAGCTTAAGGTACGGAACCAATAATAATACCTTAATACATGCTATGTTTTAAAAGTTTGATAGACCGGCGAAGTGTGAGTAAGATTCCCGCACTGAGTATTAATAGTATACCTTCAAAATAAGAGAATTTATTAAGGTACTGTTGCCCGCGTTCTTCGTCTGCGTTTATAACGTTTTTCCACAAATCCCTTAGGATACGTTTGTTTTTCGTGGGATAATAAGTAGCCTATGTTACTCTCCGTCCTTTGAACTCACTCTATGCCAAAAGTCGATTGGTTGCCCATTTAGGGTGGTAATGACAAACAAACAAACACACAGTTTTTTTTTATTCCACTGCAAGTTAGCCCTTGACTGTAATCTTACCTGGTGGTAAGTGATGATGCAGTCTAAGATGGTAGCGGGCTAACCTAACCGAGAAAAGTTTTGACACTCTCAGGCATGCAGGTTTCCTCATGATGTTCTCCTTCACTAGCTAGTGATATTTTAATTTAAAACGCACATAACTCCGAAATGATAGAGTTGCCGGGCATCGAAGTCGGTCCCTACGAAAGGGAGGCCGAAGCCCTAACTTAATTTGTTTATTATATCCTATAATGCTGGGATGTTATTAGTATTAATGTTAAAATCCGTAAAAAAAATCCACTTCAAAATAACAAATATAGTAAACATAATATAACAACTACAACAAAACGTAATATACTATAATCTGTACATAACACCCTAATTAACTCGCGTATTATTAATTTAATTATTATGTTATTATATTAAACTAAAACGTGACTGCTATTATCGATTATTTTGTAATTATTAATAATACGTGTGACAAATATTTAGAATTATATTATTACATCCGCCTTTCCACAGAGGATGCCCTGCGGGAATAATTAATGTTCCACGGGTCTCTTCTCTTATGGCAGGGATATAGAGATTAAGCCCACCACGTAGCTTCAATGAGGCGGTTAAAACAGCCCTATTTTGGTGGAAGAGGCCTTGGCCTTTTTGAGGTACAACTTTACGCTCTTATCGCATAGATATTTCGTACACCGTGAAATAAGTGAACATGATATGACCAAAGTAGGTCTGGAAAATGATACAAACAAGAAAGGTCCGTTTAAAAGGGTAGCCAGTGCATTTATGCGTATATGCTAGCATATGGAGGAGGACTTTACAAGGAGCAACTTTAGTTTCTCGCACATAGATACGCACACAGTGCGATAGTGTATAAGATTTGACCAACGTAGGTCAAGAAAATGATACATATTATCTGTTTCAAAACTTAAGGGTAGACAGTGCATTTATGCGTATATGCTAGCACATCCTTGATGAAAAGGGCGCCCTTAGGCAACTAGTCGTTTTTGTGATCAGAAAATGGCCTTTAGGCCTCATTTTCACCGCAGGGCTTCTTTATCGTACAGTGCGTTAATTGCGCTGTCAATAAATCGTGTGAACTTGTATACAAGACGGTAAAATACCGGCCTTGATAAGGGCTAGGTATCACTCGACGACCCGGGGAGCCCGCTAAGCTATTTGAGTGAGCTCGGCCAGCTAGAGTGACCCAGCAAAAAGCCGTACCAGCGGCACTACTTACAACTTTTATACGAAGGTTCCGGTCAACTAAATACGGAGACAGATCCAAGAAGACTGGACTGTCATATAACACGCAAATGCGACATGCCTTGGCGTATTACGACCGTATCCGTAAACAAACTTCCATAGTATTCAACAACACCTATATACCGTGCCTACGTATTAAGCGTAGGTTTCCACGGCGGAAAACGTGTGTGAACAAGAGCGCTTTAGTCTGTGGCTACGACACTTTTAATATCACTGTCGGTCGTCTTTATGTTTTTTCTTCCTATTCTCTCCGAACTTTCCACTGAACTCTCTCCAAGAGGCTCTCACGTCGCCCAGAGAGAGTCTAGGCTTTGACACAGATTTGCATTTCTTATCTTTTTTACTAAATTCCTCGGTTTTAACGATTTTTTTACTTTCTACCGAATAATCCGGAGGTTTTTCTGTACTGTTTAGATATTGGGGGGTTTTTTCTATACCGATAGAATATTCAGTAACAGCCTGATAAATATTCGTACCGTCCAAATATTCCGGAGGTTTAGTACAAACTGAATCTCCATCTGTACATAGATTTGTTTTGAAGTAATCTAACGATTTATTAATAGAACCGGTATCTTCGGGATCAGATAGTTCATTATCTATAGAATATTTTACATCGTTTTGATCAATAGTATTAACTTGATAGTCAACTTTATTCGTAAACGTATTATCTGACTGAATATCGGTAAAGAAATCGCGTTTAATCGAGTCTGTATTGCATGTGTGCATATTACCAATCGGATGTTTTGATTTATTGATACATGAATCAGCGTTAACTGAATAATATTGAGGTTTACTTAAATTTTGACAAGGTTTTATAGTATTCTCACCATTGCTTCTATACACATTATAATCACATTCAGGTTTATCTAAACCTGTATTAACGGGCAGTTCAAATTGATTTGTATATAATTTTTTGTCATCGTCAAGAAGATGACTTGCGAATGATGATTTTCTATCGAGCCGTTCCAATTTGCACGTACACGATTCATTATTAACGGGGAAATTCGTATCACGTGATGCTTCAATGTCATCGGACAGAGGTTTTGAATGTACACCACTAGCTTTATCAATCTCAGTCCTACACATTTCATTATCATTGTGCTGTAGAACTTTGTTCGAACATAACTCATCATCTATATTTACAGACTGACTAGATTCGTCAGATTTACTCGACTCATTAAGACGTTCTTGCGTCTTCATACGTAAATAATCATCCAATTCTGGAGTTTTACTTTTACTGTTATCATATCGTGGGTTTGTATCTATCGTGTGTTCGCTGGCGTTAGTATATAATTTATCACCATTCGAGTTATCGGGTACATTTATATTCTTACTTAAACTAAAATCGTCGTATTGTGTGTTAGTATTAGAATTAT
Source organism: Pararge aegeria (assembly GCF_905163445.1). Classification (NCBI taxonomy): domain Eukaryota; kingdom Metazoa; phylum Arthropoda; class Insecta; order Lepidoptera; family Nymphalidae; genus Pararge; species Pararge aegeria. The sequence continues at coordinate 15,121,403 of NC_053196.1, read as the reverse complement.
CATTAACATTCATGTAAAGTTTATCATCGTCATTGGGAGTGTACTCGGGTAGGTCCGCGAAGTCGTCGGGTTTGCTCGTATAGGAATCGGGGTAGTCGTAATCTGTGTTATAGAGGTAGGGGCAGCGGTGGCAGGGCCGGTAGATGCGCTCACCCGAGTCCCAGTTGCCGTCGGGCTCCGTGTCGGGCTCGGAGCCCGAGGATGCGCAGGACGATAGTGACGACGACGCCCGCGCGGAGTGCCCGCTGAACGTTGACGACTCGGGCTGCTTTTGAATTATTAGTTCCACCTGAAAACATACATGTTAGAACTTAACTTTAAATCACCGAGAGTCTATAAATCTATCACACCCATGGTATTTGGAACAACGGGAGAATGGACGTAAAGTTAGCAGGAACGACTGGAGTTTTTGATATTTGTTGAATTGTATCGTATATAACGAAATCACCTGTATTATATGAGGTTTGGTTTTTAGTCATAAAAAAGTACGTTTTCTCAGTATTTATTTATTTTCTCTTTGCTAATTGGACTTTGCAAATTTTGTCTACGTCGTCCAAACTTCCAACTAATGAGAACCATCTAGAACCAAAATCATATTAAAATTAAAATTGTCGACCTGTGTGAAGGGGTTAACGATTTGGTCCGTTTAGTTGTTGTCCCTTTCTCTCTGGTCTGATCAGTCTCTTAGCTTCGGTCGTGAGTAGTTACCACCTTATCGATAAAGACGTGCCGCCAAACGATTAAACTGATTGGGGGTATAGATTTAATATAACTGCATTATCCCAAACAGGTGAGCCCGCTATCGAAATATGGACGGTATAAAGGCATACCAAAAGAGAATTCCACCAATTAGCTAAAACGGTTGGCGGGACCTCTTTGTCACTAAGATGTGCTATTCTTACGCTTTACTATTATCGAAGTTTGATAATAGACGGACTGATATTAACTGTACAACATACCTTAAAGTCAGGACTATACAATTTATGTTGTTTGTCTTTGTGCGCATCGTCCAACTGCCACTTATCCAGCGTCAGTTTGAACGTCTCGAGGTTTGGACCTGCGATGGAAATTATATGTTTTATCTATACAACGTGTAAATAAAAACCGAAATAATACTACCAATCCCAGTACGCACCTCTGACTTTTCTAAGTTATATGCGTTTTAATAACTAAAACATCAATTGCTTCGACGGTGAAGGAAAACATCGTGAGGTTTCCTGCATGCTTGAGAGTTCTCCATAATGTTATGAAAGGTTTGTGGAGTCAACCAATCCGCATTGGGCCAGCGTGGTGGAATACGGCCTTAACTTAAGGGCACGGGTCAACTCCCTCTCATTGAGGGAGTACCCGTGCCCTTAAGTGGGCCGATAAAGGGCTGTTATGATGATTATGAAGATGATGATTATTGACAACACAATAAACTGGGATGGGCTTACGTACTACCGCTTAATTGCTATCGAATTAATGATCTGTTAAAAACTCTTCTCCAAAAACATCAATACGTTGCACACATATCCGCTCGCGCTATAGTTAATACTCGCTTGAAGAACCATTTAATTTTACCATATTGATTTTAGACAATTTATTCGGTTTTCAAATTAATAAAAAAAAACCTTTTGGGGTAGCCCAGGGGAGCTTCTTGGCTCCGCTATTCCTTCGTATTTATACTAATGAACTTTTTGATAGTTATAGTGTAGTTGGCCGAGCTGTCAGCTGATGTGGTGATGATACTAAGGTTTGTTGAAACAGTCGCAATGAAAGACTTACTGTCGTCGGGCGCGGGCACCGGCTCCGCGCCGACGCACGCCGTCACGAAGAAGGTGTTGAACCAGAAGTGGAACAGGCGCTCCTTGCGCATCATCATCTTGGGCTTGCAGTACACGTCCACGCGCACGTCGCCCGCCAGCGGCGTGCACACCGCGGCGCACACGCGCGCCGTGGCCGCGCCCGCGCCGCCCTCGCTGCGCCGCAACTCGTGCGAGCCCAGCGACGCCTGCGACATCGACACGTCAAAGTAATATAGACTTTAAGCCAATTGTTTTAAAGCTCAACTTTGTCCACACAAAAATGCTTGCTGATCTGTCTAAAGAAAATTAAGAAGAAAGAAGAAAATTACAGAATTTGCTTTAAACACTTAAAAACGTATAGCTTAGGTCCGTTTTGTTTCATGACAGAATAAACGACATCTGAGTGTATGCCACTTATAACACCCTTGAACGTTTGTTCGGGCAAGATTAGTTCAAACTCTCGACTACTAAATGTGTCTTATCATTTGATACTGTACCTAGACATTCCGCCGCACGAACCTTCACGACAGAATAAACGGGATCCGTTAGATCAGTTCACACTTTGTTAGCTAAATGTGTTCCATAATTCTGATTGAACTGTTTCTGGACATCCCGTCGCACGAACCTTTACGACAAAATTAGCGAGATCCGAATGTATGTAACTGACCTTTAAAGTTTACTAAGGCAAGATCAGTCCAAACAAAGTTTACTCTGGCAAGATCAGGTCAAACTCTCTGGTTACTTAATGTATCCCATCATTTGATAACCGTTCCTTGACATCCCACTGCACGAACTTTCACCACAGAATTAACGGGATCCGAGTGTATGTAACTGGCCTTGAAAATTTACTCTGGCAAGACTCTTTGATTGCTAAATGTGTTACATCATTCTGATCTAACTGTTTCTGGAAGTCCGCTAAGTAGCACATGGCTCGACGGATGGGATCGGAGTGTAACTGACCTTGAACGTTTGTTCGGGCAGGATCTTGGGCTGCGTCACGGTGACCTCTAGCGTGCACTGGGAGCCCGTTAACGCAGGCGGTGGCGACATGAGCAGCTCGCGCACGTGCACTCGCGTGGCGCGGTACTCGAGCCCGCCGCGCACCAGCGCCGCGTAGTAGTCCACGTAGCGCCGCTGCGACGGGATCGTTACGCCTGCGAAAAGCGAATTCGCTTTACAAAATCAACTGGATGGCGCACACTATTATTATTAAATAGCGATAATAAGAGTCTTAGTAGTAATGCTTTCTGATTGGATGACATTAATCCACAATCTGCTGTCTTTACTAAAATTATAAAGAGGAAAGTATTTTTTGTTTATTTGTTTGCACCTAATAGGCTCCCGAAGTACTGGACCGATTTTAAACATTTCTTTGCACCCCAGCACTAAGTACTATTACTGTTGTATCCTTGTGCTTTTCCTATAGTGTTGTGTTGCAATAAAGTTTTTCTATTCTATTCTATTCTATTCTATTCTATTTCTTCGCCAAAAGAAAGCTAAGCTATCATGAAGTAACATAGGCTATAATTTATTTTCTAAAAGTTGCGAGATCCTTAAGAAAATTTCAATAATGTAACCCAAAGTAGCAAAATTTTACTACTCACTAAGAAAACTATTGATGATACATAAAAAGTATGCAGTACATTATTATAGTAGGCATTATAATTTATAACCTACAAAAAAAAAACCGCGAGGTAGTATGTCTGTCTACAATAGTTCAGTCGCAATAGCAGCTTTTGAGTTCTAAAATTATATTAAATCACCGGTGGCAACAAAAGTGGGTTGGTTACATTAGTATCGCAGTATTACAAGGTTTTCTGCGCTTTTCTAAGACGATATAATATAAAATAATAAATAAATACGACACTGTAATACACACATCGCCATCTAGCCGAAAAGTAAGCGTAGCTTCTGTTATGGGTACTAAGATGACTGATGATATTTTTAATGAATAATATACATAAATATATACTTATAATATACGGATAAAAACAAGCATTTTCCATTTGTGGGAATCGAACCCGCGGCCGCGACTCAGAAAGCAGGGTCGCTGCCCACTGCGCCAATTGGCCTTCAAAATATATTGACCTGATCACCAATTTATGACCGTTTCTAATAAGTCGATTGTTTGTATCCACTTTTTTTTTCAAATAAAGACTTTTATGTTTTGTTTTACAAAGATAAAATTATTATAAATATATTGCGAAGCTTTCAGTGTACCAATTTCTTTATATTTTCCACAGACGGATATAAAAAAAGATCACCTTTCTTGTCGTGCGTCCTTTTGTGCCCGTAAAACTGTAGAGCCATATCCGCCGACTCTTTCTGCCCGCAGTACAGCAGGTAGCAGCATACCATCGTACCTGAAATAAAATTGTTTAATCATCGAAGTAAAATGGATCTTATTCAAATTTGGTTCAAGCTCAAATTTGCCTACAATTATTTAGCTCGGGCCTGACAGAATGTTTGTTATACAATATACAAAAATATAACAGAAGTACAGGATTTCCGACTCTAAACTGAGCGCCATAAGGTTCGTTTCACTTTGACAATACAGAATTTATGACTCGAAAACGCCTCTTCGATTGCGAGCGTACTGAACGATCATCGCCGCCCATGATCATCTGCAGCACCACGGGAGCAACCAATGCGTTGCGGGCTTTTAAGGAATGTTTATCCGCCCCTTGCTTGATAACCCTAGATTGTTGTTAAGAAAAAAATAAGAAGTAATATTTTAAATCATTGCAATCCTAATATTACATTTTTGTTCAGTAGTTAGTTTATAGGGGAATATCATTGCTTTCTGTACAGCGGTGATACTTTCCAGTGGGTAGGACTTCGACTTCGCTTTCGGGGGTTATGTGCGTTTTAAGCAAATTAATATATCACTTGCTTCGACGGTGAAGGAAAATATCATGAGGTGACCTGCATGCCTGGGTCTACAATGTTCTCAAAGGGCCTGTGGAGTTTACCAATCCGCACTGGGCCAGCGTGGTGGGCTACGGCCCTTGTCATTGTGGGAGGCCCGGGCCCTGAAGTGGGCCGTTAATGGGTTGATATGATGATGAAGCCCACCCAAGAATCGTGTATTTCAATGTATTTTGCTAAATCATAGTAATTATAAGAATATGCACATAGAATTAAAAACAAACCGAACTCTTTTTCAGCCATTATTGCATGAAGTGCATTGTAACCAAAAACAGTGAAACCGTCCCGCGCACGTCTGACTTCACATCCGCGGAATGTTGCTAGCTCAGAAGATGCCCACCCAAGAATCGTGTATTTCAATGTTTTTTGCTAGATCATAGTAATTATAATAATATAATTAATTACACATAGAATTAAAAAAAAACCGAACACTCATTCAGCCATTATTGCATGAAGTGCATTGTAACCAAAAACAGTGAAACCGTCCCGCGCACGTCTGACTTCACATGCGGAATGTTGCTAGCTCAGAACCTTTCAACGTTTTAATATTTTATAGTAAACGTTTAGAACATAAGAGGTAAAATAATTACTCTCAACTGCTAAATGGAATGTTAAATGACTAACCGCATGTTCGAGAAACACTACTACAGTGGAGTGGGTGTTGATGCTTCAATATTAGTCGTGTTTACGGTTTCTGTTTGTTCTAAATTCTGTGACTATACAGTGTTCCATGTCGCACTTTGGTATGGAACACGTCGTATGCCAGTGAAACGCATACTTAGGCGTTTTTTTTTACAAAATCCTCCATTCACTATAATATAAATAACATTACACTACCACCCATACTTGATGCGGGTGAAACAGCGGGGCGCAACTAGTAAAAATTTATAACAAGTGAAACGCACACCAACCCATTGTACATCCGAAAACTTGTTCCTTTCATATCCGAATGGCTTCGAGTTTTTTACGTCCCTTTAGGGTTGACCGCGAAAGGAAAAAAAGGGAGGCGTTCTAAAGGCACCTTTTTCGAGATTTATGACACCGCGTGAAAACACCGAACGCTGGTTGGTAATTCTGCCAATTTATAGGTGGTAAAGAAATTATCGCACATTCGTTGGTACCGTAAATACATCGCACGCAATGCAATTTAGAGAGAACTTTTTTTTAAATATTAATAGCGGGTAAACGAGCAAGTTACAAGATTTCGCGCAGTAGAGGTCGCTCGAAATCGAAAAGTCGTAATCTAGTAAGTAGGTACTTGATAATCGAAATAAAAATAATTTATTCACATTTAGTTAAAGCTCAAATTTGAAAGAAAGAAATAGTTTTTTATTAGGCCAATAGGCACATATATTTATTTTAACATATTATATTTATTTGCCTACAATTATTTAGTTTGTCACAAATTGCAAGTGCGCGGTAGAAATGATCTGGTATTGCGAATAGCGGTGATAGCTCAGTGGATAGGACTTCGACTCCACTTTCGGGGAAGCGAGTTCGAATACCAGCACGCACTTATTTTCTTACTTTTAAGCAATTCAAATATCACTAGCTTCAACGGTGAAGAAAAAACAACGTGAGAAAACCTACAGGCCTCCATAATGTTCTAAAAAGATGTGCTGAGTCCACCAATCCGCACTGGGCCAGCGTGGTGGACTACGGCCTTAACCCCATCTCATTGTGGGAGGAGACCCGTGCCCTGTAGTGAGGTTATGGGTTGATATGATGATTATTCAATTCACAGAGGATCGGGAACCCTAACGAAACAAAAGTATAAAAAAAATCCCATTCCAGATTATTTTATCGCAGAAAATTACTAACACCGACGACAATGTATACCTAATAGTTTCCCAAATAACAAAGGTCGAGGCTATACGAATTACACGTGCGACGCGCCGCGTCTCGTCTTTGAAGTCGATGCCTATTGTGATGCTAACACAATGTTTCCCCTGGAAACCCCCTTTTGATATACCTCTCTATTAGTAGTATGCCCGTTTTCATACAAGACAAGGCAATGCTTAAGTATCGCCCATTCAAAGAAGATTCCTAAACATACAATAAATAACCTTTCACCAGAAGATTTTTGCTAGCCAACTCATATAACCTAACTTATCTATGATTCCTGCCACTTTGTGTTTTAATCATCATATTATTCACTTTCCGTATGGAGTTTTCATCTGTCGAGTGTCAGTTTACTAGTTTTTCTTTTTTATTCCACTACAAGTTAGCCCTTGACTGCTATCTCACCTGGTGGTAAGTGATGATGCAGTCCAAGATGGTGGCGGGCTAACTCCTAATGGTCAGGGAGTATGGTAGTCATACCACCAATCGGATTGTACGCGACATCGTACCGAAGCACTAAATCGCTTAGCAGCACGTCTTTGTCGGTAGGGTGGTAACTAGCCACGGCCAAATCCTTCCACCGGGCAAAAAAACTTTACGCACCGCCGAATCAGTGTCGTAACTTTAGACTTACCTAAGAGTTAGTAAATTTTCTCTAAACCATTAGGCATCGGCAGTGGCGTGCATAGAGGGTATGCACAGGGTATGCAGATTATATAAAATGAAGAAAATCTCCAGTACGAGTTATTAAAAACTTAAGGATTGGCATTGTAAGAGTTTTTTTGTACTCCCTTTATATTAGCTTTATGTTTGTTTGTATGTTTGTATGCAAATACTTTGGAATTGATTTTGATGCTCTTCAAACGGTCTTATTTCGTGAAAACTTTGTAGATATATCGAGGACCGATGACAATACAGTAATTTGATAAGATTATTCCAATTTTAAATTTGAAAAAGTTTGGAAAATCCAAAAGTGCACGCCTCATAATCTCATTTTTTTCACAATAAAATTGAATTTTTTTTAACTGAAACTTTCAATGCTCATTACAAATTTTTTTTTTCATATTAATTATTATTCATTTTTTGTAAACAAGACACGGGAATGTCATAATGATTGCACATTGAAAGTTACAATTAATATTAGCTAGAATAATTACATGGAAATTGAACGACAGTGAATTGAACGCTCATATTAATTAAGAAATTATGTCGTGTGTTACTTTAGATAATTAAAAAAAAATTATTCCGATACGATCATTTTTTCGACCAATTTTGATGCCACATACACCCGTCCATACACGGACGTCCAGAAAAGATTATGTTTAATGTTATTATTTACTATGTTAAACAAAAAAATTGTTATTGAAATGTATTTTATGTGCCTGACATATTATTTGACTTGATATTAGTGTACTCAAATTAACCTGTAAGTGCAATATAAATAACAAAAAATCAATTTCAGTTTCGAGAAAACTGCTTTTTTTGAAATGTCGAGAGTAGAGCACAACCTCAACGCTTCGCTTATGAGGCGTGCAAAATATGTTTCTATTAAAAACTTAAGGATTGGCATTGTAAGAGTTATAAAAAGCCCATCCTTAAGTATCTACAACTCGTACTGGTGATTTTCTTCACTTTGTATCATCTGCATACCCTGTGCATACCCTCTATGCATGCACTGGGCATTCGATTTAAGCTTTTAGCGAAAACAGGCAGTAGCACTCTTTGTGACAAAGCTTCTCCGGGGAACTACTACCGCCATTTTAATAAATTTAAAATGCATATAAAAATTTTCGAAACCGACAGGATTTGAACCTGCGACTCTCGGGCAATTGCGGCCTGAGCACTTTCACCAATTAAGCTACGGCTGTCCTACCGTCGATGCCGAAATTAGTATATGCCTTTCACATCAGTCTTATAGCGACTGTAGCGTCATCTAGTAGGAAACGTTGCAGTTTCAATCTCCTTTTTCAAAGGTCCATATTACAATGAGACACGTTTGAAACAAGAGATGACACATTGCTCTTTTCATATTTTTATAATTTTTATTAGTGTTTTTACCTACACTTGGAGGAATTGTCAATTTAATAAATTAAAAATGCATTTAAAAATTTTCGGAACCGACAGGATTTGAACCTGCGACTCTCGGGCAATCGAGGCAATAATTCCTCCAAGTGTAAAAACACTAATAAAAATACTACCGCCATGCTTATTTCAGCCGCCAAGTCGCCTTGCTCCGGTTTAAAGGGCGTAGTTGCCGGGTTAACTACAGACACATCATGCTCACCTTCGCCTCAGGTTGAAGGAGACAGGGCGTCACGGTAACCATGACTAAAACACTTGGACAATAGCTTTGGGGCCTCGTAAAGACGTGCATCTAGTTAGTTAGTCTAGTTTCAACACTGCTAATACATTTACTGTGGTGGTGTGATGTCTACAAGCTATTCACTTTATAGATACGGTTTTCCGGATGTCACCATACATACAGCCATTATCTAAAAGCTAAATATACTTGAGGAAATATTTGCGACAATGAGGCACGTCGTCACAGCTGTTATCATTGTTCAAATGTAATTATACAAAAGCTTAACATGGAATTGTAGTAAATTAGGTGCGGCTGCTACCAGTGCCGAGCAGGCCAAGAGGCGTAAATATGAAAACCAGGATAGCAGCTTCATTTTTGTGCCTTTTGGAGTAGAGACTTTGGGACCGTGGGGTCCGGAGGCAAGAGCCCTTTTCAAAGAATAATCTAAAAGGGTTATCGATTCTTCCGGTGATCCTAGAGCGGGCAGTTACCTTGGCCAACGAATTAGTTTGGCCATCCAAAGGGGGAATGCTGCCAGCATCGTAGGAACTGTGTGCCTCGCAGCGGAGGTTTCGAGGACGTTTTAGATTTTATTTAGTTTTAAATAGTTTAGTTTATTTTAGGTTATATTTGTTAAATTAAACTAAATATAAATTCAGTAAATTTAATAAGTAAATTAATAATTTACGGACAAATCAGTTAGTGGAAAACCATCGCAAAGCAACGCTTCGCAGGGTATGCAAAGAACACGTCCTGCACCGTGGCCGCCCTGTGTCTATCAAAGTACATGTCGAGCTTCATCATCATCATCATATCAAACCATCACCCTCAACGAGATACACGCCTTTTGGGAAAATTATGGACAACTCTCAGGCATGCAGGTTTCCTACACGATGTTTTCCTTCGCCGTTGAAGCAAGTGATTTTTTAATTGCTGAATTAGCATATAATTGAGAAGTTGCTGGGATCCCCGCTCGCGTCCTCGTAAAACAAATAAACTTGCAGTGCAATGTAATAGACTACATAAAATAAGTAAATCATTTAAAGGAAATTGTATACAATTTTACAAGTAAGTATTTGAGTGCGACAAGTTTACTTGGCAAATAAGTTTAATTTACGAAAAAACTCACGCGTCATTTTAAAATGGGCAAACAGCTCTTTTTCAACCGCAACAGCGAGTACTAAGATACTACTTATCCCGCATGAGTAATAAAAAAAACTTTATGATTAGTAAAGACGAACAAATAAAGTAGGAGAACAAACCTGTCCTCCCTTTGCCAGCTTTGCAGTGCACTGCGGCCACGTTCTTCGGGTCCTCGTTGAGCCAGTGGTGCACGTCATCGCAGAACTGCTGGATCTGGGTGATCTCCGGGGGAGCGTGGTCTACCAACTCGTACCGCTGCACCTGGAAACAGAATATAAACAATAGAGCAAAATATAGAATAACAAACGAACCGATGACACCGCGACCCCGCACCGGTAAACGCAGCGTAGGTCGACCCCCAACGAGGCAAACGGCCCAGAACCGTGTATTGTAAAACTACCTACAAACGACCTATGTCCAGCAGTGGACGTCGATTGGTTGACATGATGATGATGGTGATGATAGAATAACAACAGGCATCATCCGCAGCCTATTAACGTTACACTCCTGGTCACAGGCCTTGTCTCTCATAGAAAGTGGACTATTGCCACAATTAAGTGATAATAACCGGGAACGACGGCTTTTCGTACTCTCCGAGGCAAGGGGGCTGACACCGTAAACATATTAACTCGGGCTGGTACCAAATGACTAACATGCTAACCACTCGACCAACGAGGCAGTGTAGGCAGTGCCTAATGATATTCGGTATGAAGATAGAAAATATAAACTTATAATTTTTTTATTCCAGTACTAGTTACTCTTTTACTGCAATCTCACATGGTGGTATGTTGTGATGCAGTCTAACATAGTATTTACGCGCTCGCAATCGAGAAGCCGTCTTCGAGTATCGAAACACCATTTCGTCACAGTAAAATGATTTTTATTTACACCCAATTAACACTCAAAATTGCCTACAATCCTACAGCAATTGCTATTGGCAGATTGTTAGTAAATTAAAAATCAGTAGTACAGAATTTGCAACTTTAAAACGAGTGACATTCGACCCATTTTACTTTGTCGGTATTGTATTTCCATATGCGATTTCGACTCTACGTTTGCGAGAATGTAAAACTTATACGAAGCGTATTGGTTGAACTTGCGAAGCCCCACAGAACGCCTCATTCCGTCATATTCCAAGTTAGTCTAAAGTGCTATTGGATCTGTGGGAATGCGGTTGGCATATTTCGAGAAAGCCCGCAAAACCTTTTACTGGAAGCGGTCTGCGGTCGCCACATAGAGGTCTTCGCGTCGTATATGTTCGGTATGGGTAAACATTTCTATCATATTTGATGCCACGAAAAAACTGTCTCGACTGCTCTTTTTCTTTTTAAGCTAAGTTTACTATGATATGCTAGCTATGCCCGCGTCTGCGCTCACGTATTTAGCCGTACCCTCAAAAAAATATTATCATCATCCCCAGCCTATTATAATAATGCGATCAGGATGCGTTTTTTTAGGTTCAGGATGCTGATGGGATTGCCTCGGTCTTGCAGCGCGTTAGGGATGTTTGCCGAAGCGCATATAGATTGTTTCTACACGATCGTGCGAAAACAGTGTACATCCTTGGTGCGCAGGGTTCGGGCTAGTTCTAGCGGCCTTCTGAAGGCACTTGCTGGCAGGATTGATTGTCAGTACCTGTGCCATAGACTGCACAGTGGCGTGCACTTCATACAGGCACAAAAGCACTGCATACCCTAAACTTGAAATATAGCCCGTATAAGAGTAGGATTTTTACCATTTTATACAATTTTCCTGCTATATGCATACTCTGGTAAGAAACCCAGTGCACGCCGCTGATGCTGCATGGTATATGCGCTTACCAATCGGACATGCCAGAAGGGTTCTATATTAACTATTTCTTGAGGCTAAGTTAACTAATATTTAACTTTGTATTTTACTAACCGTTGATGGTCCAAGTCGGTCGAAATAATTGACTTTTATTTGTTTAATTTAAAGCCACACTGCTGAGCATAGGCCTCGCCTCTCTTGCGAGAGACGGTTTTAGAGAATCGACCCACCACGCTGCTCCAATGCGGGTTGGTGGGCATAGCAAAAAATATATTTTTTTTAATCATCGGAATAAAAATATTCGTTGCCCAGTTCCGGGTTAACATGTATACTAAATCTTTACTAAATGACGTCGACTTTATTTATAAGGCATATAAATTATGTAAGGATTTGAACCACTCGTCTCTCTGGCAAACGTGGCGTGAGCGCTTTACCAACTAACCTACGGTTCTCATATCTACGATGCCGAAATAAATTAATGCCTTTTGATTCGTCTTATAGCGACAGTAAATTTGTAAGTGCTTTAAAGATAAACCAAATTTGATATTTACTCCAAATGAAAATTTTATAAAAAAAAATATACAATTAAATTACGTTAAGTTTATGAAAACATATGTTGAATATACTACAAAAAAATTAATTCCGCGTAAAAACCGATTAGGGGTATATACTTAATATAAAACTGTAAATACCCCTATGTCATCACATGGTGATAATGTAGTCAAGGGTTGCCTTCCAGTGTAATAAAAAAAAATTCTGCATGTAGGTACTTATTTGGTAAAAATCATTTCCATAATCTACTCCAATGTAATTTGCTAAAAGAGTAACCACAGTTAGTCAGGGGGGGTTTCTCCTCATATAATCGTTATGAAACCCAGTCAATGTTTCCGCGTGCGTCCTTAAATTGACGTCACTTCGTAGTTTGTGACGTCATTTTCCCTGTAACTAGAAGCCATTTAGGGCTATCGGACTTTATTACGTAACGAAAATGGTTAGGTTAAAATTAAGGTTATTATTAATATGAAACTAACGTCACTGGCGCTGTGGTGAGCACTATGGGTTTATAACTTAAACTTAACTTAACTTATAGGTCCCGGGTTCGAACAACGGTAGGGGCAATTAGGGAATTTAAAATTACTGAGTTTTTATTGACCTATATACTAACTTTGCCAACAAGTTGCCAACTGGTCGTCTTCATACAAAACGCATACGCTTTGTATGGGGATAACAGGTGGCCACCGTTTAGCAACCGTTGCTAAGGTTAGTAGATCAGGAGGTTTCGGCCGTGGCTTGTTACTACCCGAGACATTTGATCTATAACGTTAGAGATTTACGTTAGGTCATGTTGACGACCTCACTAAGGAAGCTGTGGTTTGATTTTGATACCCAGCAATTTAGAAATTTATAACTTCTTAATTCTGTGGGGGGCATCGGCCGTGGCTAATTAAATAAATAAATAAATTTACTACGACAATACACACACTGCAATCTAGCCCCAAAGTAAGCGTGGCTTGTGTTATGGGTACTAAGATGCCTGATGAATATTTTTATGAATTATATACATAAATACTTAGAAAATACATATAAACGCCCAGACACTGAAAAACATTCATGCTCATCACACAAACATATTCCAGTAGTGGGAATCGAACCCACGGCCTTGGAATCAGAAAGCAGGGTCGCTGCAAACTGCGCCAATCGGCCGTCATTACCATTACCACCCTACCGACAAAATTCTAAATGAAAAATACTGGCATATATATTTTATTCCCCTATTTGTCCCCCTAAGGGTAAGAATAATCCTTTTTACGCCGGACCTCTTGTCCGTTGCCAATCCAAAATAACTACTATATATTCTTAATGTTCTATCATAAAGACGATCATACAAAAGACAGACGGACTGACTGTGTATATTCACAAAAGAAACAGCTTCGCGTTGTTAAAAATAGATTGAAATTATAGTGTTAGACCCTATAAGTAACATCTGTACCTATCTACTATCTATTTTTCAAATTTTATGTTAATATAGAAAAACACACACAGACAGACAAGACGGCGTGACGTAGTGTAAATACCGCGAAGGAAACAGCTTCGCTTGGTCAAAAATCGATTAAAATTGTAGTAGTACAGGGAAGCAGGTCAGTGACCTCACGCCGAGCCAGACGCGTGGGTGTTACACCATCAAATCTTCACAAATAATGACATACAGACATCGGAGGCACTTCGGCACTGACGCGTGGGTCGTGAAATGTCCCATAATCGACACTATGCTCACCAAACTTTATGTCGAGTGCGGATAGTCTCATTTCACTGTTGACCTTCGCCCGACTGACGTGTTCAATCATTATTGGTCATATGAATGAATGAATACACTTTTATTGTACACCGAAGAAAAGTTACAGAGATTTCAACATAGAGCGAGAGAGTACAATTTGGTGGCCTTATCGCAACATATGTTTAGTTTCTAAACTCCATAGTATAGGGTTGCAGACGCTTGTCTTCCAACATGGCGGTAGGAAACCGTTCCTATCAGTTTGCTATTCATTTCCCTATTTTTTTTTTTTGTGTATTTTAACATTACATTTCATCTTTTTCTTTCTTTTTCAATACATTTGTTAGTTACAATATTTTAAGAGTAATTTCCTTTATTTTAGAACATTGACATAAAATAAAGCTCATGCTCCCAGGTGTCATTTGACTTACTTAACTGTATCGATATTCACAATATAAATACGCGAACTCTAAATTGCGCTTTAATTCTATCGCATGAGAAACGTTTTTTTTTTTATAATTAGCATATGGACGTATTCAAACTGCAATTTAGCTATATGTAGTGAAGTCTAGCTTGTTTAACTTTGCATCCATAGATATTATATCCTTCGACCCGTATTGTAAATATACACCCAAAAAAATGTGTTAGTCCGTTGGTCCCGAGGGAACCTTTAGTATTTCCGGGATAAAAATAAATCTATGTCAGTCTGGAAAATATAGCCAAGATTGGTTAAGCTATTAAGGATGGAATACCTGTGTACAGCATTTTTATGTAAATCTTCTTTAAAGACTTCCTTAAATTTTTACATTAAGAGTAGCGCAGCGCAGCGGCTGTACTTAACTTAACATAGGTAAAGCCAAGAAATCAATAAACAATCTGTCTTGTGTGTGTATAAAATTAATACGGATTTTGGTAATTTTATCTTTACTTGTCCTAGTTCTAAACGCTAACCGGCCTCAAGTGCGAGCGGTCTATAATACTTTCAAAAGCAATGTCCCGATATCTCACTAAACCATGGTCACATGGTCACCATAGCGTTCACAAATAATGACATTTATGCGTAGCGCCGCGGCGCGGTCACGGTCGCGACACGGCGGCCGGTGGGCGTACACACTAAAAAGCTAAAACTGTTCAAACAAGGGGGATAATTCTATATAAGACGTGATGAAAGTTGAGAGTTGTTGAGAAACTCTTCTAATTTTTATATGAATATTTGAAGGCTATGTATGGATAGATAGTAGTGGTAAGAGAGCTGCATCCATCCATACTTCGATCATCATCACCGTTAACGACCCATTACCTGCCCAATACAAAGCACGGGTCTTAGAGAATAGAGAATGAGAAGGGCTTTTAGCCGTCGTCTACCACGCTGGCGGCCAAGGATTGGTAGACTTCACACGCCTTTGAGAATCTCAGGCATGCAGGTATCCTCAAAATGTTTTCCTTAAGCTAGTGATATTTAATTGCTTAAAACGCACATAGCAAAGGTAAGAAACCTTACCCACTAGACTATCACCGCTTTCTTCGATATACTTCTATGTATATATATATATATATATATATAAAAGAGAAAGTGTGTGGGTATGTTCCGTATAGGCTCCGAAACGGCTGGACCGATTTCAATTAAACTTTCAGGGGATCTCCGGATTGACCTGGCGAGTAATCCTGTAAATTTTGGTGACGATCGGAGCTCTCCTATTTTTGAACTGTCAAACTGTCAAATACAGCTTTTATTTACTATGATGATATTCTATTGTACTGGGTGTACATGGGTGTAGATAATGATCTTCGCCCGCTCGAGAAGAGAATAGAAGAGAATGAATACGGAGAGAAATAAATGATTTAATGTATTATGAGACTTAAATTAAAAATTTAATGATTTAAGTTTATTGTTTAAATAAAATAAAGCAAAATCTAGCCTGGCGAAGCGGGCTGGGTACGCTAGTATATTGGTGAATATATTAGACAAGATGTCGCGACACGGTGGCCGGTATTTTGTTGCGAGTTCCAAATACCACAGTCTTGTGCCACTGGGCTCCCTGCGACTCGTTGATGTCGTCTGTCCACCTCGTCTTGGCGTCTACCAACGGAGCGTGTACCGTCGCACGGTCACCATTCCAGTATCTTGGGACCCCAATTTCCATCGGTTCTCCGAGCTATGTAACCCGCCCAAAGCCAATTTAGCTTCGCGACATTGAGCTATGTCGGTAATTCTGGTTCATCTAGATTCTAGCCGATGGTAGTTCTAGACGGCCGACTGGCGTAGTGGGCAGCGACCTTTCTTTCTTAGTCCATGGCCGCGGGTTCGATTCCCACAACTGGCGAATGTACATGTTATTCAGAGTCTGGGTGCCTATTTATGTGTTTTGTTAATAAAAATATTCATCATCCATAACACAAGCTATGCTTAATATGGGGCTAGATAGCGATGTTTGTATTGTCGTAGTATATTCATATATGTATTTATCACTATACTATATTCTACAAATCTTCTCATTCCTGATATGATCACGTAATTCTCTACCACAAAGGGTTGTCTGAAGGAGATCGCTTAAAGCGATAAGACCGTTTTTGCGCATTTTTTTAAAAATATATTTTTTATTGCTATTGTTATTTCTTGTTTTCACTTTAAATTTTTACAATAAAGACTTTATCTATCTATCTGATCCTTCTTTTGAGCCTCAGTGTCAGCGAACACGTTTCGGAGCCATACGCTTTGAGACTTTAATAAATAAATATATTACGACTATATACACCACCTAGCCCCAAAGTAGACGTAGCTTGTGTAACAGGTACTAAGTGATGAATAATATACATAAATACTTATACAGATAAGTCTTTGTCGGTAGGGTAACTAGCCACGGCCAAAGCCTCCCACTAGACCCGACCAGAGAATTCTCAGAAATTAGAAATTCCCGAACTGCCTCTGCCGGGAATCGAACCCGTGACCTCCTACCTAATTTCACAGCGCTCACCGTTGCGCCAGGAAAGTCGTCGAAAGTTGCGGGATCGTACCCACAACCTAGGCCTCAAAAAGCAGGGTACATAGCAAAATTCTAACTCACAAGCTAGTTCCTCTATTTTCATTAGTTTACAATCATACATTGTAGGCTTTGTTAAAATGTATTGGCGAATATCGTCGGCAGTTTATAGCGCCGCCTGCGTGGGGCTTCCGAAATTGATTTAGCGAAGCTTTATAAAGGGGTGAATCTGATTAGGGCGCTGCATTTTATACATTTAATACAATGTAAGTAACGCCTACTTGAATTTTCTGCGGCTTTGGCGGCAAGCAAATATGCGAAACCATCGCGTATGTTTTGGCGTGCATTTTTGAATGACAATCATATTCTAATCAGTGAAGGCAGATCACAATACAACGTATAACAAAATTGAGTTGCAGAGAATGGAGGAAGCCTTTACCCACAAGGGGTCTTAGGTTTCATAACTCAATTTGTCAAAAAAATATATATATATCTAACGTAACAAATTTGCAAAAGCTTATATTCTTATCTATTTTTATATTTATAATGTTTTTTTTTTTATATTTTCAATCAAGGAATAATAAATGTCTTTTTTATTTTTACCTGAAAAATGTTGCCTAAAGGCCTTTTGGCGGTCCTGCACGTCGTAGCCAACTATCTATTATTTATTAACACTATCTGCATCATATGGGCAAGTCAGCGACGTCACGCAATGTATCGGAATAAAAGATCTCCTTGTACGCGTATCGGTGGTAATCTGGCCAATTTCACCGATAACCCGCCGATATCGCGCCGCGCACTTGGCTTGCACCCTTGATACGCTATCACTTGGAACATACCTACGTTAAGCGTGATCTTAATCGCGGGGGAAAAGGTGCGAAAATATATACAATTTTGTGATGTAAACATATTATTGAAGTTATACTTCTTTTGGCGCGTTAGGAAAAAATGATGAGAGTGAATTTTTACAAAGCGCGCAAACACCGACACAAATTTCCGACACCCTGAAGTTAGGTATAATTGTACATTTTCAATTGTCAAAGTCTGCGGACTCATTCCTGTGATTTAATTGATTCAATTGTACAAGAATCTCAAGAATTAATGTTGCGTGAAACTTGGTCGTCCGATAATGAGTCTATTAGTATTCCAAATTTAATTATGTTTATTATGTCCATTTCTTTAATTCTGCAGAAATATTTTTTTTGTGATATTTAAATAAACTTTATTGAAGTTATACTTCTTTTGGCGCGTTAGGGAAAATTGATGAGAGTAAATTTTTACAAAGCGCCTTCACAAAAAACCAACACCCTGAAGTTAGCTATAAGGTTTGACAGTGTACACTTTCAATTGTCAAAGTCTGCAGGTTCATTCCGGTGATTTAATTGATTCAATTGTATAAGAATCTCGATCATCTGATAATGAGTCCGATAGTTAATATCCATAGTATTCCAAATTTAATTATGTTTATTCAGTCCATTTCTTTAATTATGTAGAAATATTTTTTTGTGATATTTAAGTAAACATTATTTACTTAATTTAACTCAATGTATTAAATACCTTTCGTTTTTTCTACCACCGTAGAATACAATAAGGCGAAAGATAAAATTTTTGAAAGATTTTAATCTAGTTCTAACGCGTGTACATGAGTTATTTTTTATACCGCCGCTTTGGTTTCTACGCGGCATCGTAGCCCGGGCGCAAGCCTTCCACTTGGTGAGCATGTTTAACTACAGAGTCATGAGTTCCTGGATTCGAATGTCGGGTCGGACCACATATTAAATAAGGTATCGTGTATTTTATACCGACTTACAATAAAGGTGGAGGATCGTTATTTTTTTTTGGTTGTTACCTCAGAACCCTCCAATTTATAAACCGAATTGGATCAGCGTGGTGAGTCCAAACCGCCTCCAAAACCGCCTGTCCAATGTAACGTTAATAGACAGCGGATTATAAAGCCTCCCACAATATCAGATTTAATTTTGAAGTTATAAATTCTCAAAAGGCCCAAACGACCCCGAGACAAACACTAAAACTGAGAATTGCTTCGTGAAGCCTGTTTCCAGCAATAAGACTATTTGATCCAATGTTGAATGAATGAACTGCAAATAAGTTGCTACGATAAAGTACCTAGTGAGTAGGTACAAATAATATGATCCTTTTCATATGGAATAATGTCACTCAACATTATCGCAATTAATAACGCCTGCAGTCTAGACTAGACAAAGATTACAGTGACAACGGGCGCGTGCATTTGAAACTGTTGTGGAGCATTTCCAGGAAAGACTTATACAATGTAAGCGTCGTTACACGCTTATCATCCTTCAAATGTCTATTTGAGACTGGTCGCGAATTTGTATCACTATTATCTATACACTACCGGTCCCTCGCGACTTCGTCCGCGTATAAGTCAACCTTAAAAGATAGACATATGCTGTCGCGGACTTTTAGAACTTTTAATGAGGAACAACTTTGTCATACATGATTTTATCGAAGCTTTAACAGTTTACGCAGTGCACGCAGCGGAAGCCCTCAAATGGAAAAAAAACCCTCGATTTTAGATCTTTCTTCATTGGTGTTACGCTACTATTCTATACATCACGGTCTTAGCGTGATGATATAAATAAATATATTACGACAATACACACATCGCCATCTTGCCCCATAGTAGGCGTAGCTTGTGCTATGGCTACCAAGATAACTGCTGGATATGTTAGACACCCAGACACACACACAAACATTCATGTTCGTCACACAAAACATTTTCCAGTGGGAATCGAACCCTCAGCCTTGGACTTATAGCTTTCTTCGATAAATGGGCTATACGACATTGAAAGAATTTTTCAAATCGGACCAGTAGTTCAAGTAAGAAAACAAAAAAAAAATCATTTTTATATATTCGTATAAGATTAATACGTAAAGGATAGTTATGCATAAAATACATAAAATAAAGGATAACAATTATTCTAAAACATAAAATCTTCATACAATCTTCCAACCCTCATTTCACTCGATAATGGTTAGATTTTCGATAGATATTTATGTGTATAGAAAATGTCACAACTGGACAAGAAAATCTTTAAAAGGCGGAACCATTTATTTTTTACAACAATTTCATAACACACTATTCAGATCTCGCACTGTTTTCTCAGACGAGGAAAATTATTGTATTTCGTGATAGTCGACGCATCTTTTCTGTGTTCTCGACCGATAAATAGCGCGCCGACACTGGCACCAATCTGATGTCGCCCTAAGCGAGCTGTGATAACTGTGTTATCAGTGGTGTTATCAGGAGGGCGCCCTGGGCGACACCTAGTCTGCCCACTTTCTCCCGGAATAGATCTCACCTTAGTCAAGCTGTTGAATTATGATCGTTGAATACAACTAAAACTATTGCTATCTTGTGTTTACAGAGTTAGTATGACTGCTTCAATATATGCGATTCTAATTCCCGTTTTCAATAACGACGAATAAGACCAAGTAAGTAACGCCCAATCAAAGAACATACATACCTAGGCTTACATTTACCTTTCACCAATCGATTTTCACTAGGCAACTCATATTACCAAACTTGACACGATGTGTTGTATTTTGCGTTAGTGTAATCTTATTTTTAATTTTTCGTATGTATTTAAGATTATTAAAAAAAAAAAAAACGTGTTTGTACTTATGAACACGCGTTAGAAGTTATACTCAAAAATTCAAAAATTCAAAATTCATTTATTTCAAGTAGGCCTAATATAAGGACTTTTGAAACGTCAAGTCTGCCTGTTTGTAGTGATTCTACCACCGGTTCGGAAGGCAGATTCTACCGAGAAGAAGCCGGCAAGAAACTCAGCAGTTGCTCTTTTCCAACATCAACAATCATTTTGCATTTTAACATTCATTTTTCTATCTTGTGAAAGCTGAAAGCGGAGCCGGATGCTTCCAAGCAACCTTGTCATTAATAAATTCATCAATTGTATAGTAACCTCGCTGTAATAAATGTGTTTTAATAAATTCTTTAAACTTGTGCATTGGCAGGTCCAAAATCACCTTAGGAATCATATTATAAAAGCGTATACTCAATCCCACAAATGATCCCTGTACCTTACGCGGACGATATACTTTTCTAACTATTATATACTATTCTTTGGTGTAACAGGATAATAATCTTTTTAAATTATTTATCTTTCGCCTTATATCGCGTTTGTAGAAAAAACTAGTCTAACTATAGAACAAGGTATTTAATAATACATTGAAAGATTTATTATAAATTTTTTAATTTTATTTATTAGCTTTCTTATAGCAGGTTAAGTTTAGGTGCAGGTGCAGTAGCAGGTGAGCAAACTAAGTATCTATTTGAATTATTTTTGTGCTGCATGCTTCGACCGCAATTCGTTGAAGTGCCGCCAACAGTCGTTATAGGATACTTTTTATACACCATACTCTAACTTTTATTTTTTTAATTTTTTTTTTTACAAATAAATAGTAGGTACCTAAACATACCTAAACATAGCTACGTCACTGTTGTACAACAAAGAAAAAGTCACCTTAGTCCGTTTCTTATTGCTTGGCATATTATGTGAGCATTGTTTTCTTAACTTTTAGTCAAATTTGTTAAAAAAATCAATCCAAAATCATCCTGCCAGTGCTCACTTACGGAGCCGAAACCTGGGTATTCACCAGAGTATTTATCAACAAGGAAATGGCAAGAGGGCAGTCGAGCGAAAACTGGTGGGAGTGACAGTGAGAGACCATTAGACAAATGAATGGCTCCGAGATCAAAGTAAGGTTGCAGATGTAGCAAGAAAAGTAGCGCATCTTAAATGGACGTGGACCGGACATAGAGCTCGGAAGGAGAACTCTTGGTGCAAACGTCTTTTCGAATGGAAGCCATAGAGGGAAAGACGACATGAAGAAGGTAGCCGGTTCTAATTTTCAAGCAGTTTAAACAGCTCAATGTCGCGGGAAGTAGAAGATGTCGAAGGAGGCCTACAACAACTTGTTCGAAAAAGGAAAAGGAAACCCGATTCTCGGTAAAGGTAATATGGAATTTTACATCGAGCTACGACGACCCTTAGGTGCCAAACAAACATAGTGTAACGCATGCGGGCGATTCGACGCGGTGGGTCGGGGTTTATAGTGTATATATAATAGCGCTAGAAAGTTTAAATAGAAGACTTATCAGTAATTACACGCCTCTATATTTTTATAAAGAGGTAATATTTGTTTGTATTCAATACTTGTATAATGTTACTACAGAACGGACTTTAATTATTATTTCGCAGTTAAAAAATTTGATTTATTTGATTCAACTGTACTAAAATCTCAAATTTTAATGATGAGTGAAAATTGGTTGTCCGGTAATGAGATAAAACTTTCAAAGTATTAAACGCCTTTTTTTCTGTTGTAATTTTTTGTACAAACGTAGAATAAGGCGTAAATAAAGATAAAATAAAATTAAAACATTTTTATCTCGTTACGCCAGAGAAGTATAACTTCTAACGCGTGTACATAAGTACACACACGTTTTTTATTTATTTTTTATGTACAGTTAGACAAAACAGTTCACTTCCACTCCAGTAGGTAAATTTGTGAGTAGGAAAACTGAATAGGAATTGATATTTGCATTGTAATTAGGTACTATATTATATTACAGTATCCTTTAGCGTTTTATTTAGGGCTGTCAATTTCAAAATTGGAAAAAAATTAAAGCTGAAAAAACATTATATTATATATATTTTTTTTAATTCTAGTACTAGTTTGCCCATGACAGCAATCTCAGGTTCAGGGTGACGGCAATAGTGTTTTTAATTTGACGGCCGATTGGCGCAGTTTGCAGCGACCCTGCTTTCTGAGCCAAAGGCCGTGGGTTAGATTCCCATTATTGGAAAATGATTGTGTGATGAGCATGAATGTTTTTCAGTGGCTGGGTGTTTTTATAAATATTCTAAGTATTTATGTGTATTATTCATAAAATATTCATTAGTCATCTTAATACCCATAAAACAAGCTACGCTTACTTTGGGGCTAGATGGCGATGTGTGTATTGTCGTAGTACAAATTCGATTGTCGTACAACAAATTCGATTTGTACATTTCGCTTAGTAAAAAATTCTAGGTCTACGTCACACAATAGTTATGCACAAGGTCATAAGAGAATTATTATTTCAAAAGCAGTGACAGCCCTAACGATCCACGTGGCTAACATCTAATTGTGACGCGTAAGGAGGAAAATCGCTTGCAGTGTATCGGAATTATCGCATCTGGAATTAATACAGGATGCTTTGTTTTTAAAAATTGTTACTAAATAGTGAAAGAAAATGGTTGCTAAAAATGTGTTCAATAAAGAAGACTATCATTTATTTACTCTTACTCATATTTAAGTGTTGGTATTTATGGTATGCTTACGGAGATATTAATTAATTTATTTCTTATATTTATTTATAGTTTTGTTTTATGTCTGTAGTCTGGTACCTTTTTGTTGATTTTATTTTTCTGAAGCCTTAGGTTGCCCGGTAGAGATCGCTACTTAGTGATAAGGCCAACTTTTGTATCTTGCTACTTTAAGTGTCTGCTTTTTGATATTCTTAACATGTGGTGGTGTACAAATTAAAAAGCATAAATAAATGGATACTAAAATAAAAACCTAACTAAGGAGTTACCGACATAGCTCAACGAGTCTCGAAGCTGAAGTGGCAATGGGCGGGGCACGTATTTCGGAGAAAGGAAGGACGTTGGGGTCTCAAATTGCTGGAATGGCAGCCACGCACTAGTATGCGCAGCTTTGGTCCCAATGTGATAGACAAACGGCATTAAGCGCGTCGCAGGAAGCCGCTGGATCCAGGGGACACACCGCGGAATTTTGAACTCCCTAGCAGTGGTCGTCTATCGGTTGATATGATGATGATGATGATAATAGAGGTAGAGACAACTCTGACGATGTAAGCCGTGCTATGTCGCATGTGTCGCACTGGTTTACTGTCAATAATTTACTTTTAAATGCCAAAAAAACTAAGTGTGTGGAATTTATTTTACCAAATGTAAAGAAAGTTAATAAAAATATAATAATAAATGGAGAATCACTAGAAATGGAAGATTCCACAGTTTTTCTGGGCATGACCTTGGATTGTAAGCTTCAGTGGGGTACCCATATAGATACACTAGCAGGTAAACTAAGCTCGGCTGCCTACGCCGTCAGGAAAATTAGACAGATTACTGACGTAGAAACAGCAAGACTTGTTTACTTCGCGTACTTTCATAGTGTGATGTCTTACGGGATCTTTGCCCCATAATAATGGGGCAAAGCTGCTGATATTGAAACTATATTCATATTGCAGAAAAGAGCTGTACGGTCAATATATAAACTTAAATCACGTGAATCCCTCCGTGAAAAATTTAAAGAAATTGGTATACTTACGGTAGCCTCACAATACATTTATAACAATATAGTATTTGTAAGACAACATATTAGTCTTTATAAACAAAAAGTGGATATAAACAGTCGACTTACAAGAAATGGTCATAAATTAGTGACATCTGCATATCGTCTGCGAAAGGTGCAGAAGTCATTTGTGGGATTGAGTATACGCTTTTATAATATGATTCCTAAGGTAATTTTGGACCTACCAATGCATAAGTTTAAAGAATGTGTTAAAACACATTTATTACAGCGAGGTTATTATACAATTGATGAGTTTCTTAATGACAAGGTTGCTTGGAAGCATCCGGCTCCGCTTTGATCTCTCAAGATAGAAAAATGAATGTTAAAATATAAAATGTAAATTTTTGATGTTGGAAAAGAGCAACTGCTGAGTTTCTTGCCGGCTTCTTCTCGGTAGAATCTGCCTTCCGAACCGGTGGTAGAGTCACTACACACGGACAGACTTGACGTTTCAAAAGTGCTTGTATTAAGCCTACTTGAAATAAATGAATTTTGAATTTTGAATTTTGAATTTTGATAAAAATGAAGAACTTAAAATGAGCATCTTGTATATGAATACTATTGTACCGTGTACGGTCACGTAGAGCATGCTGGATATGACTCAGTTGGCTCCTACGTGATCGATGTAAAAGATCGCAAACGTCACAATGATGAAAGCCAAGCGATTATTGCCCCAGTTTCAGCAGAAAGGATAATGTTTTAAAACTAACCTACCGAAGCTTTGGTTTTACGCTAGACTTGTGGCTAAGGCTAATCCTGATCAGAAATATTGTTTCGACTTGTTTCGACCCAAATTGCTGGTTATAGCTAACGTCTAACAAATTGGTCAGCTTGGTGTACTATTGTCAGTGGCGTGCACTTCATACATGCACAAAAGCAATACCCTAAAATTTAAATATAGCCCTATAAGAGGAGGTTTTTTCCATTTTAAGCAATTTTCCTGCTGTATGCATACCCTATTGACTTTTGTCTAAACTCTTCTCATTCCAATGACCAAGAGAAGACCCGTGAGCTGTAGTGGACCAATGGGTTGATAGTGCTAGTGAGATGCATATTTACACTTTTTTTAAAGGTAGGATTGAAAGAATCCGAAAACGCAAAACAAAGAGTTTCAGCTGTTATTGCGATTTCAGCAAATTTCTCCAGATCTATCATCATCATATCAACCGATTGACATCTGCTGCTCGACATAGGTTTTTTAGTAGGATAAACACTAAAATCTTGTGCAGCTTGGGTCAAGCGGCTCTCAGACTCGTCGGATGTCATCTGTCCACCTTGTCGGGGGTCAACGAACGCTGCGTTTACCGGTGCGAGGTCGCCACTGCAGCACCTTGGGACCCCAACGTCCATCGGTTCTCCGAGCTATGTGCCCCTTTGCCACTTCAGCTTGGCGACTTAACGAGTCTATGTAACTCTGGCTCTTCTACGGATCTCCTCAGTCCTGATTTCATCACGTAGAGATACTCTCTCCATCGTCCGCTGAGTGACTCTGAGCCTTCTTATGAGACCCATAGTCAGCGACCACGTTTCGGAGTCATTAGTCATCCCTGGCAACACACACTGTTCGAAGACTTTGTTTTGGTCTATAAGTCTAAAAGATTCACTAAGTACAAACTAAAGTTGTTTACATTTAAAAGCTAATATTAGGTAGATAAATGTGATTCTTCTATATTCTCCTTCTATCGCAAAAGATATGAAAGAAACAACTCATGGAACGATCGTCAAATCATTATCTCAACCACAGGACGTCTACTGCTGAGCATAAATCTTTAATAGGGATTTCTAATGATGCTATGATTTCTAGTCGTTTTCATCCAGTGTCTCAATTCGTTTTATGTCGTCTGTACTTGTAAAAATAATACAAAAATATTTTTTTACTAATAACATAAACGCGAAAGTCTCAATCACGTCATTGAATTATTTTTATCCTGAGAAAATGTACGGTTCCTATGTAAAAAAAGATTTGTTTTTTTTTATATTTTTTTTTTCATAGCGACACATGATTTTCGGATAGTGGTAGTTAAGAGGTTCAAACAATAACACAAGACACATACACACTAACAAAGTAGCGCAATATAATTCTAGGGGGCCTTATTATTGCGCTACCTCAAATCTATAGCATTGTCTGTACACCTTTGATCGCCCGGAATAGATAGCTATGGAGCAATAAGGCCACCAAATGTATATATATATATATGTGGCTAACTTACTCTATTGTATTTGTATTTCTGTTATTTTTCTTTGTGATGTATAATAAAGGCCTCTGCTCATTTATCGTCTCAACACCGTTTTAACCCCAACTTACTTTACAGCGTCAACGTTTCGTCCAATACGGTCTACCACGAAACTGCATCATCACTTATCTACAACTACGATTGCAGTCAAGGGCTAACTTGTAATAATAAAAAAGTGATTTTCAATCTTGATGCAGTTATGCAATTTAATAGCTGGCGTGCATTTCCAAGCAGACCGCCTTATTAATTTTCACAGTGCTATTGTACAATGCGTAGCTTTAACAATAATAATCACAATTTAGACGCCTAGTGAGATCGCGCCCTTAAATTCTTTGCACGTCCACAAATCCACGTGTAGCCTTGAGGCCGGAAGTCGGCACAAATTTAAAAAGTTCGCTGTTGGCCCACGACAAATACTTATGGTAATATTTAAGGGCTGTTCTTGCATAGTGACTTGGTTCATAGTTGATTCAGAAGAAGGCAACTTAGGAACTTAGGTCAATTACTGACACACAGCGACCGTCAAATTAGTTAGCTGCAAAGTGCGCGTAGATAAAGATAAACTTCCATCACGCCATAACTTGAGTGACTTTATTGATTTCACCCACCTTTTTTTTAATTTTCTAATAACTTGAAGAAGGCTCTTAAAGGAAAAAAAATAAAAAGTTCCGCAAAAAATTAAAAAACTGAACAACGATATTTTGCGTCTTTAACGCGAACGTGCAATAATATGAAGTATTATTATTTCAATGTTATTTATTGTTTTTTATTAATTTATTTTGCTAGTCCTTATAATATAATTTTAAAATTCACTTATATACGGGACCACGACCCTGACATGAAATGTTTTTTTTAAACTTTAGGAAGATCTCTAAATCTCGTGTGTCAATGAAAAGGCCACGTTGGTCTAGTGGTTAGTATGTTTGTTTGAGTTCCTGGGTTCGATCCCCGGGTGGGACTATTTATACCATCATATTTTTAGTACTAGCTCAGACTTTTCACTACCGTGCCTCAGAGATCACGCAAAGCCGTCGCTCCTGCACGTTTCCGGTCGTGTCGGAGCTGCCGCATCCCATCGGAGTAAGTATGATAGTGAGGGAATGCAAAGCGCACTCACATGTGCACTATAGTACTATATATCTTAGTCTAGCGCGTAGTTGGAAAATCTCTTTGGAGATTGACCACCGTGGCCAATATCGGTCAGGAAAACATCTTGTTTTTTTAGATTTGTATTAAACGCCCAATTATGTTTTGCCCTTACTCTCGATGCACGTCCACGTGTGGCCTTGACGCCGGGACATAATATGGAGTTTGCCCACGACAAATAATGATATGAATCTTTAGAGGCTGTGTGGTTATTGCGTAACGACGCTCGAGATGCTCTTTACTTTTTTTTTTTATTTATACTCTTTATTTGCACACAAACGCAAATACAGAAGAAAAAAAACACAGGCATAAGAAGTATGCAAAGGGCGGCATTATCGCTTTGTAGCGATCTCTTCCAGCTCTTGTGAGGGAATTAAAATAAAAATCTTTTTAAAAAGCTATTATCGACGTTTTCACGGTTTTGTGATTTTAGCAGCACTTACAGCAAATGATAATAAAACCGACTAAGCGCGAGTTGGTTTCGTACCAAAGTTTAATAAAACACTACATGGTGTTATTTGACGGCCGACTGGCGCAGTGGGCAGCGACCCTGCTTTCTGAGTCCAAGGTCGTGGGTTCGATTCCCACAACTGAAAAATCTTTGTGTGATGAACATGAATGTTTTCCAGTGTATGGGTGTTTATTTGTATATTATAACTATTTATGTATATTATTTATAAACATGTTAATCAGTCATCTTAGTACCCATAACACAATTTATGCTTATTGGGGCTAGATAGCGATGTGTGTATAGTCATAGTATATTTATTTATTATTTGTTACAGTTATAACAATAAACAGTTATTTGTTGTTTCCCTTTAATTTTGTACTTTTATAGATTTATTTTTTATTGTATAGCGACAATAGGCAATACAAACACACTATGTGAAAAGCCTGTCTATCTATTAAAGTTTATGAGATATGGCCCACTGGAGGCAAACAGACAGACGCACGAACGGATGGTGGTAGCAATAGTGACTCTGTTGGCATCCTTCGGGCACGGAACCCTAATAAAAATGACGAAATGTCATGTTAAGGCCGTAGTCCAAAACACTGGCCCAATGCAGATTGGTGGACATAGATACGTGGTAACATAGATACGCAAGAAAAAATTGTTTATGCTCTAAAACCGTTCCTAGCTGTGGGACGTCAATAGGATACGGATGATCATCATCGACATCATATCAACGGATTACCGGCCCACTGCAGGTCACCGTCTTCTGCCACAATGAGAAGGGGTTAAGACCGTAGTATTCCACTAGGCCCAGTGCGGATTGGTGAATCAACACATCTTATGGAAAACTCTCAGGTATGCAGGTTACCTAACGATGAAGTATGTGATATTTTAATCGCTTAAAACGCAACTAACGAAGAATAGTTAAGAGGTGCGTGCTAGGATTCGCACTGCGCTATGAACGCTTCCACAGATGATGATGAATGAATGAATGCATGAATACACTTTTATTGTACACCAAAGAAAAAAAAGTAGTTACAGAGATATAAATACATATCAAGAGAGTACAATTTGGTGGCCTTATCTCTACATAGCGATTTCTGCCAGGCAACCAATGGCGTAAAAGGAAAAAACATAGAAAAGAGGTAGGTGGTGCAATAAGTAAGATTTAAAATTATACAAATATATAAATAATATATATATATATATATATAAATACAAAAAAAAAAAAAAAAAAAACAGCGCTTACCCTCCCGTGGAACTTGTTGCTGTCGTAGGTCCTCTCCGCGCACAGGTTGTATATCTTGTAGTGGCCCTTGTGCATTTGCTCCAGGAACTTGTACACGTCGTCTATGTGGTTGCGGTACACTCCCTCCAGCTTGTCCCCCGGGTAGCCCATCGCTATGAGCCTGTCCGTTATATCTGGTTGTGCGGGGTCAAGGAAACATCCACAGCAAAACATTACAATAACAAAGTATCATTACAAACCTACATACAGAAATTTAGCCTCAAGTCGCATTTGTATTTAATTTTAATTCTATTTTTTTTCACATTACAACCTTATTTATTAGTAAAATATTTTTAGACATTTATTTTGTAATAAATGTATAAAAATAAAATATAAATATAACTGTATTTAAAATGTAATTAATATTTTTGAAATTATTTGCAAACGTTGTGAAAACCTGTAATAAGCAAAATATTCACTTAGCCCACAACGTAGAAACTTTGACGAGATAAAATTAATTAGCGGTTGGTTTTCCTAAATAAATAAATAAACTATAAAATGATGTTTTACAAGAGCAATGTGCTGAGTATCTGGCCGGCTCTTCTAGGTGGAATCTACCTTCCGAACCGGTGGTAGAGCCACTACAAACAGACTTACTTGACATTTCAAAAGTGGTTATTAACTAGGCCTAATAGAAATTAATTATTTTTTTTAATTCGAATTATTATTTGCAGATGATACGCGTTACATGAAAACTGCAAAAACCGATTTTGTTTTTGTTATTTTTTTTGTTTGAATGGTTAATAAGTCGGGAGTGTTCTTAGCTATGCTGGATGAAAATCGTTCAAGATGGCCGCCGATACAAAATGGAGAATTGCTTATTTTTTACAACTACCTCAATGTACACCCACAAATAAAAGGACTTGAGTAGTAGAATTTTTCACAACTACCCCAATATTTGTATGAAATAAAAGGACTTGATTAGTAGAATTATGTTCATTACATTGGAATCCATAGAGTAAGGAGGAAGCTAACCTATCCTAGTGGGGGTTAGTGCAGGCCGAAGATAATACCTATTCTACAGGCTTCATTGAGACCATTTTTTGCGTCCAATACAATGTAGCGACACTTGATCAACGCGTATTCGATCAGAAAGGCTCGCGATGCACAGAACCCCTACCTATCCGAGTCTGTCTTTAACTCTTTTATTATATCTAGTTTAGAGGTCTTCATCACTCTCTTCATAAGGCAGTTAATGTCTGGTTGGATAAACAGATAAAACCAGTTATAGTGGGGTCATGTAAGAAATTTTTTAGCGGTAGGTTACTACGTTAAAAGGAGCACTTTGTAAATAAAGTACTACTGAACCAGTAGTTTCAGAGTGTATCGATAGCAAATAAACAAACAAAACTTTCCTTTATACTTGTATAAAAAGTACAGTTCTCCTTGAAAGTAGGATTCCACGCGTGGTCACGTTACGAGTCTACACTAATCTATTGGTACCTACCATCTATATTTAATAGTATAAATTATCTAATTCGAACCAGCGGTTTCTGTAATTACATTAATTACCGCTGGTTCGAATTTGAATAAATCTCTTTTGTTTGATAGCCCGTTAATTGCGAAAGGCTTATATACTATGTTACATCACGCTACGACCCGTAGGTGCAAGGAGCTTCAATGAAAAATGTTGCAAAAAATGGGATAAAATATTCTTTCTGATAGCTTCCGATGAATAAGCGGTTAAAATTACGTCACAACAATGTATGATGAATTAATTGTTCCCATTAACAGTTAAAAAAAGAAGCCCGCGACCTCATATCACTACCTCTGAAAGGTTGATTCGTACGCGGAAGAAGTCGCGGGGAACCGCTAGTTACAAATAACAGTGCAAAAATTGCCCCGGCCTTTATATTATGACTTCAAATTAAACTGTCCGCCGCCGGCGCGTGGACTTGAGAGTGACTTTAAGATATGTCGTTAAGAATTAATTAATTGTTATGACATTAATAAATAATCTAATTACAATATTGTTCCGAGTCGTTAGGCTAATAGCAGAGCAAACGGTGGATTTCTAATCGCGGGTTTTGTAATGCGTTGCGCACTCAAATATTGTATTGTATGATAACACTGGTACGATAATACTTTACCCACGTTTTGATCTAAAATAAATATTGCAGGACAAAATAGAGCAAGAAGCAAAAAAGAGATTGCTGCCGTGTGGTGAGAGCAGATACGAAAACAGTTATCAGCACTCCTTCTCTTCCTGCTTGTGTTGTACGAGGCGACTAAGGGTGTTTGGTCTAAAACAAGTAATGAAGGACCAAGTACAGCAAGAAGCAAAGAAGAGATGGATGCCTCGTAGTGACGGCAGATACGAAAACAGTTGTCACCACACCTTCTCTTCCTTCGGGTGTTGTACGAGGCGACTAAGGGTTTTTGCTCTAAAACAAGTAATGAAGGACCAATTAGGGCAAGAAGCAAAGGAGAGATGGATTCCGTGTGGTGACGGCAGAAAGAAATACAGTTGTCACCACTCCTTCTCTTCCCGCGGGTGTTGTGCGAGGCGACTAAGGGAATATAAAATAGAACGGACAGCAGCGTCCTCTGTACTTGAAATAAATGAATTTTAAATTTGTTTCGTATTTTTTTTTATATTTAAGTCTGTACAAACTTTTGGGATATATTGTTTTGGAATAAGATTGCCAACAAAGAAAACGACGTTCTGCGTTTTCTCTTTCAACTTTTCTCCCAGTCAATAGCACACTTTTTGTAAGTCGTTCGAAAATACATAATTCAGGAACATTGTCACACTTAGCGTCGAATTTACTACCTCGCTCAGTAAAATTTATGAGCGGGACACACAATAACCAACCGGTGGGGAAAAAACAAGATGGCATCCCAAAAATCCGAGCATGGTAGGGATCAGCCTAGCTAGTTGCCAACGAACAAAAAAAAACCTGGCCAACCACGGTTAAACGCGGTTAAACTCATGAAAATAGGACTCCGCACTCCACAAGAAACAGCAGAATTCAAGTAAAAAGGTAAAATATTAAAATTTATACAGGTATCATGCCAATATCTAAAAACATTATATACTCGCTAGAGACTTTGGTAAATTAAAGTTTGTACAAATAAATAAATAAATTGCCAATAATATAGAACTTGCCAAGAATTCTAGTGTTCTATATTCTATAATATAGAATATAGAACACTAGAATAATATAGAAATTTTTTTTTCTTTTTAAAACTCGAACTGAGTTCGAGTTTTAAAAAGAAAAAAAAATTGCATAAATCTTAATATAAACTAATTATGTATTTTTCGATTAGTACCTAAAACAAAAAAGCGTTGATAGCTCAGTGGTTCCGGCTTCAATTTCGGTAGACCGGGGGAACGTAATTAAAATATCAATTGCATACACGGCGAAGGAAAACACCGTGAGGAGACCTGCATGCCTGCTGAAAGTTCTCCATAATATTCTCTAAGGTGTGTGGAGTCCACCAAACCGCACTAGGCCAGTTTGGTGGACTGCGGCCTTAACCCCTTCTCATTGGGGGAGCAGACTCGTGCGCTGTAGTGGGTCGGTAATGGGTTGATATAATGATATTAACCTTCTTACAGTGCTTTGCAACCTTAAGATGTGAGTATAGTTGGGAGAGCATTGCCGAATATCTGTTTGGTGTGTTGTATAAAGATTGATGAAAGAAAAAATTGCATAAAGATTCTCCTGCTCCTGAGTATAGCAAATCAAGCTTGATTTTCATAATATAGATGCTGGTATTCCGAAATGTGATTCGATTAAATCTATGACAGCGGAAAAAAAGAGGAAGCAAGTGATATTTTAATTACTTTAAACGCACATAACTTTGAAAAGTTAGAGGTGCATGCAGGGATTCGAACTAAGCCCCCGAAAGTGAAGTCGAGATCCTACCCACTGGGCTTTTTATAGAAATCAAATTAATTTATATATATTTGTAGCGGACTCTTTACAGAACTAGATGGCGCCCCAAAAATCCTGCATCGCGCTAGCGAAGTGTTCACGAAGAATGCCTATATATACAACTTTCAAAAATGAATGTTCGGACCTCGGTCCCCGAGCACGATCACCCGCTCGGAGGAAGATCTTCCCATTGTTACGGTCGAGCGTATCACCATAGCTCCCGTACATATTGAAGAAGGTTAATATACATAAATTAATTTGAAATAAGTTACGAGACTGTTTCGCACTTGACGCGAATTTTTCACCAGCAACCGAGAACTAAACAATTTCACAAGGCGGTCCTCTAGACGAGACGTCCGCGCTGTTAACATAGAAAAAATAACGAAGTTACGAAATGTTTCCACTTGGCCACTAACACGGCGCAGAAGCGGTAATAACAAACACATAAAAAAAAAAAATCGAACCCAATTTCGTTACGGAAAGTACGAGTAGTTAATTATTTAAGGGTTTTATTGCATATATATATATATTATATATATATAAATCTCCTGTCACGATGTTTGTCCGCGATGGACTCCTAAACTACTGAACCGATTTTAAATTAAATTGGCACACCGTGAGCAGTCTGGTCCCAACTTAAGAGATAGGATAGCTTAGATCTTTAAGTAAAGTCACAATTTTATTTTATTGCAAATTATTTGTCTATAATTAATTGACAGTCACGTGTTATATGTATATACAACTATACTCATTTAAGGCTTAGCGATACTGAATACTTTAAAACAAAATCAAACGCAGACGAAGTCGCGGGCAACAGCTAGTATTATATATATAACAATTATATATTACGACGTTATGCCAAGTTTATTCATAGTGGGTAAAATTTTACTGGTTCATCATCATACAAACCCATTAGGGGTCTCCTCTCTTACAATGAGAAGGGGTTTACTGTTTACTAAGCGATTAATGGCATTGCATATAACGTCGACAAATTAATTTAAAATAAAAAAAGTATACGACTTCCATGGACAAGACAGCAATATTTTAAGGGCCCCCTTGATGAACATGGCATACCGATGGAATACTTTTTAAGTGCTTTTTCATGCTCTAACAATTGAAAGGCGCTGTCTTCAAGCGATAGATAGTATCATAGCAATGAGCCCAGGGCCTAGGAACATAACATAACAATAAATTTAGCTTTTTTTATATAACAACTAGCGGTCCCCCGCGCCTTCGTCATTGTACGAGTCAACTTTAAAAGATAGACATATATGTTGTAGCGGATTTTTTTTTTAAGAACTTTGAACGAGGAACAATTCCTTCATTCATTCTGTTTGGTTTTCGATGCCCGCCGCTCACACGACAAATTCATAGCCCGGCGTAAAGTCGCGATGTGACGTAACTGACTGGACTACTAAATTAAAGAAGTAAAATAAAACCTCCAAACGGGCCCACTTTCTTGACCCACACCGTTGCAGCGCATATAAACTGGCGATTATACGACTACGGACTAGTTCTATAGGCGGACGGATAGATTCTCACAGTATAGCAATCATGCAGTTCAGAAACATACATTATTTTAGTTTAGGTGCACCTCATTAACAACCAATTATATGGCTTTGGAAACTTGTGCTTAGTTTGAATGTTTGTAGTTTAAACTTGGCATCGAGATAGCTCGCATCCTGGAGGCAGATGTAGGAACTGTACTTTAATAAATAAATAAAAAATAGACCTGATGGTATGTGGAAAATCATCGCCAATATAAACAGGGCAACACTTCGCACGGAACACGTGCCGCTCTTTGCCCATCAACCTGAGGCGAATGCCTCGAGCCTCACGTGTCAGTATTTACACCGGCAACCACGCCCTTCAGACCGGAACAAAGCAATAGTAGAGTCATTACAAACATACATATGTAGCGGTCTCCACATTACATAACTAGATGGCGCTACAAAATCCTGCATCGCGCTAGCGAAGTGTTCACGAAGAATGCCTATATATACAACTTCCAAAAATGAATGTTCGGACCTCGGTCCCCGAGCACGATCACCCGCTCGGAGGAAGATCTTTCTATTGTTACGGTCGAGCGTATCACCATAGCTCCCGTACACATACTTTACGTTTCAAAAGTGCTTATAAAGTAGGCCTACTTGAAATAAATGAATTTGAATGCTGCCTAGCGGCAGAAATAGTGTGATGTTAGTAATTCCTCGGATGAACTATGTCACAAAACTGTATGTCTAGTATACAAGCCTAGTGAGTAAGGTTTCGGCTTCCTTTAAAAGGGAAACGAGTTTGATCCGCGCTATGCCATTCTAACTTTTCGGAGATATGTGCGTTTTTAATGCGAGCAATTGATGACTTGCTTTAACAAGGAGGAAACCTGCATGCTTGAGAGTTCTCTATAATGTTATAATAATAATAAGAATAATCTTTATTGAAAGGTATTAAAATATAAAAAGATAAATAAAATAACAAAATAATAATAATGAGCAACAATCAAAATATTGTAAACGCACGTCCGTCATTATCATTATATAGTTGGTCATAGTTTATGGCTTATCTTATACCTAACCTTTACAAAATCACTACAGTTTATTTTCTATTCGCCTCATGGTGCACCGAAAGCCGGTGCTTGAAAATTGATCAGTCCAGACCCTCTGCCGACGTGCTTACGATTTCATTATCGGGGGCTCGCAAACGACTCCAAAAAGTTGCGATTCGCGATCTCAAAGAAATCCGGTACTCTGGCCCTAGCGAACATGTCCGACGCGCTGCAGTACCTTGGCAACTTCATCAAGATACGATAAGCATTATTGTATTGCACCCTGATATTGTTGACAGCGCGTCTGCTGGACTTTACCCAAAGTTGACATGTATAGAAATAAGATGATAACGAAAAAAAAGATTACCCGGCTAAGTTTGTTGTGGGCTCTTCTAAGACCAGGGCGCGTTTGGATCCTTTACGATTAAAAATTATGACACAGTTGTTCCCCTTTAAAAGTTCTGAATTAAAGTCCGCGACAGAATATGTCTACCTTTTAAGATTGACGTATACGCGGACGGAGTCGGGAGGGACCGCTAGATGGTTGATATTATGATGACGACTCTATTGGTAAAATTCAAAAAATTCAAAATTCATTTATTTCAAGTAGGCCTAATATAAGCACTTTTGAAATGTCAAGTCTGCCTGTGTATAGAGACGCCACCACCGAATCGGAAGGCAGATTCTACCGAGAAGAAGCCGTCAAGAAACTCAACAGTTGCTTTTTTCCAATATCAACAATTTACATTTTACATTTGAAAATTCATTTTTCTATCTTGTCAGAGATTGTCATTAAAAGCCTTAAGGTAAGATAGCCACCCCAGCGACTTTTGTAAATTGATCAAGTAATAAAGCCTTAAACAAAATAAGGGATTGTAAACAATCAAACTACCAAAAACTTAGCACTCAGCACGTTACTTGAAACTTGTCGAGTTCCCCACTCAACGATAATATCAGTCCAATGTGAAATAGTTTATCTTCCGAATCTTGGCAGCCTACGGAAACTGTCTTAATTTTATTTCGGTGTTTCACTTCGCCCGTTCGAATATTAAAATGTAATCTTGCCAAAAATCTTCGGGAGACGCTGCCCGTATAAATCTTACAGCAGCGACAGGATGAGACTAAAAAGGTCAGCCTTTTACGGTATATTGAACGGGTGAATTATGGCCCGGGCCGAACTTTAAATCGCTATTTATTATAGTGTCCTGTAGGAATAAAGTCACTTGAGTTGGCCCCTGTTACGCAACCAATAGTTTCTCTGTCAAGCGTGCGTTTTGAGAATACCTACCTAATATACGAAGTAATATTTTAAAACAAAAATATTTATTACTAGAAGCTGTTGTCCGCCCTCTTTGTTCACGTTTATTACGGTATTTAACGTATCCCGGAACCGTTTGTTTTACATGTAAAATATAACATAGAAGTGAGCTAGCTGATGGCGATAACTTAATTCGTAAACTTAAAACTAAAGCTACGATAGTTCCTAACGCGCCCTGGACTACGAAAAAGCTCACAACAAACTTAGCCGGTAGTTTTTTTTTACGAAGAAAGCGGGCACCAGTTAGAAAATCTTAAGTAGAAGCGGCTATAGCCTAGTGGTTAGAGCGGGGTGGCCGAGTTGTATACCCGGCGCGAACCTCTCTCTAACTTTACAGGCGCATACTTTAAGAATTAATTGACGGACGATTGGCGCAGTTTGCAGCGACCCTGCTTTCTGAGTCCAAGGCCGTGGGTTCGATTCCCACTGCTGGAAAATGTTTGTGTGATGAGCATGAATGGTTTTCAGTGTCTGGGTGTTTATAAGTATTTATTTATATTATTCATAAAAATATTCATCAGTCATCTCAGTACCCATAATACAAGCTACGCTTACTTTGGGGCTAGATGGCGATGTGTGTATTGTCGTAGTATATTTAATTATCACTCGCTTCAACTGTGAAGGAAAACATCGAGAGGAAACCTGCATGCATGCCTTGGAGTTCTCAATAACGTTCTCAAAGTGTGATGTCTACCAATCCGCACTTGGCCAGCGTAATGGATTACCGCCTCTCACGAACTCTCTTACGAACTCTCATCTGACTAGGAGACCCGTACCATGTAGTGGGCCGGTAATATTTTGATAAACCTCACTACTATTATAAATGCGAAGGTGTTTGCAGTGGCGTACATAGAGGTGGTATGCTCAGGGTGTGCAGATGATATACTATAAAATGAAGAAAATCTCCAGTACGAGTTTTAAATAATTACGCTTTTTATATCCTATACCTTTTAAGTTTTTTATAACTCGTACTGGAGGTTTTCTTTATTTTATATCATCTGCATACCCTGTGCATACCCTCTATGCACGCCACTGTGTGTTTGTTTGTTGTTCGCCTAAACCCTTCTCATTCTAAGAGGAGGCTCGTGCGCTGTATATTTTATTGTAAGTTTGTTATATGTATATATTATATTTGCATATATAGGTTTATGCATGTTTATTTAAATGCACCACCTACCTCTCTTCTTGAGCTGTTTTTAACGCCTTTGGTTGCCTAGAAGAGATCGCTATGTAGCGATAAGGCCGCCAAATTGTATATTTTTTGTTAAATTTTTACTTACAATTTGTTATGTTTATGTGGTGTACAATAAAAGTGTTTTTTTATTCATTAATTCATTCACAAGCCGGTAATGGGTGGATAATGATGAAAGTAACTCAAAAACATACACAGAACCCTAAAAACATTAGGTACACTTTTTTAAGAGCTATTGGGTAAAAATTACATAGAAATAGGCCTACGCGATAAAGCGGTACGATGACAAAGACAGACATACAAATCGAACTAATAACATATCTCTTTTTTGCGTTAGGGGTTAGAAAACGTGTCCGGGGGGCATTACAGTGCAGCATTGTAAATCGCCGAGTATTAAACATAATTAAGTGCACGAGCACAGCCCAGTTATGTAAATCCGCCATTGTTGCCAAGCGCGTTTAATTTTAATATTGTTGCATATTTCAGTTAAAACGGACAAAAATATTAAACTCGCGACTTAATAGCTGCAAGGTCGTATTTATTTTTACTTCATCATCATCATGTCAACCAATCGACGTCCACTGCTGGACATAGGTCTTTTGTAGGGAGTTGCACAATTCACGGCTCCCAGCGGCACGCCTGATGTCATCTGTCCACCTCGTTGGGGGCCGACCTACGCTGC
This sequence comes from Pararge aegeria, assembly GCF_905163445.1. Classification (NCBI taxonomy): domain Eukaryota; kingdom Metazoa; phylum Arthropoda; class Insecta; order Lepidoptera; family Nymphalidae; genus Pararge; species Pararge aegeria. The sequence goes on along the minus strand of NC_053196.1, from coordinate 15,082,198 downwards.
GTTTACCGGTGCGGGGTCGCCACTCCAGCACCTTAAGACCCCAACGTCCATCGGTTCTCCGAGCTATGTGCCCTGCCCATTGCCACTTCAGCTTCGCGACTCGTTGAGCTATGTCGGTAACTCTAGTTCTTCTACGGATCTCCTCATTTCTGATTTGATCACGTAGAGATACTCCTAGCATAGCTTTCTCCATCGCCCGCTGAGTGACTCTGAGCCTTCTTATGAGGCCCATAGTTAGCGACCATGTCTCAGTTCCGTAAGTCATCACTAGCAACACGTCATTTATTCACATATTTTTACTTAATGTAAATAAATAAACACTAATAACCACCGTTAAAGTGTGGTGACGGCAAATCAGAATACAGTTATTACCACCCCTTCTTTTCCCGCGGGCGCCGTACGACGCGATCAAGGGCATATAACGGAGAAAGGGCGGCAGATCTACTGCGTCTGCCCAGCTTGTTGATTACGGGCAAACCCTTCCGTTGGGAGAGACGTTTGAGTCTAACAGTGTTAATGAAACAACTCGAAAAGGGTCGTATATTACTAGAAGCTATGATGAAAAAAACGTAACTTTATCATAAAATGTCATACAAAGTAGTCATTGAATGTTATGAGGTAGAATGGAATAAATTCGACCACGCATGAAGTCTTAAATTACCTATTTGTAAGATCATTATATTCTATAGCATATACGCAATGAGCACGCCCTGCAATATGCCGCCCTGTGTCCATCAATTTGAAGCATAGCCTTATGTACCTGTAATTACAGCGGCAACCACGCCCTTCAGACCGGAACACAGCATTGCAACAATGCTGCTTAGCGGCAGAAATACGTCTATAGTACTTCTTCACTATCATCCTACAAATAAGTTATATCCAACAGTTAACGTTCATGTTTTCTAATTGAAAATATTGGTGTTCCCGATCCAATACTTTTTCATTTAATATCGTCAAGCAACGAATAAACACTCCACAATTGCAATTAATCTATGATAGAGCTTTAGACAAAGAGCTGTTCTCATTTTTATTTCTGCGTATCATCATTATCATAGGTTGATGATGATACCAGCCCACTACCGGGAACGGGCCCTCCTCTCAGAAAGAGTAGGGTGTAGCAGTTGAGTACATATATGCTCGAAAACATGCCCTATTACCTATTTTTAAATATCTCGTATATCTTCGTACTTTAAGCTTACACTGATCAAAAACCCTTATTCACGCAACAGACGTGTGAGCGTCTGATAGAAGTTGGATAAAACACTATTTTTCAAATTTTCAACTACTTTCAAAAATGTTCTTTTTCTTATTTTTTTTGGAGATTTTTCAAAATCTCTCAAAATCTATCGGTCCGAATCAATTCAACTTCATAGGAAATCTAAGTTTGAGGGAACTCTTTAGAACGCCGTATGCTAGATTCCGATCGGTTAAGTCGTTTAAAAGTTATAAGCCTATAAAATCGATACATTTTACCAAATCTAGTTCTTATTCTTCAGTCGAATTACTGCCCAACTAAGGACCTGGTTTCTGCCTGCCGGTTGGCTTTCAGCAAGGAGATTAAAGATAAGGTTACCCCGGTTCGAATAAACCCTTCATTAGGGTTCCGCGACTCTTATAACCCAAGTAAATAGTAAACTGGTTAATGTGGATATTACAAGTTTACAAATTATATAAGTAATAAATTGGTGTGAAGAACAATCGGTGTTTTTTTAAAAACACCGAACTTTCCGCTCTAACAGTAAGCGTAGATCCTTACGGTGCCTCGCGGTTCGATGGTAAAAGGCGAGGGGGGAACTAGATCAAACCGTTCTCGAGCACACTCTATGAAATATATCATGCTATATAAGGCTGCTTCGAAGGCTGTTAGTTTGTGAGTTATGAAGCAAAAGTCATTTCGATCACAAGCCCACGCCAGTGTCCCGCGCGTGTGTCCCGGCATTACGGCGCAACTCTGTGAATCGCAACAAACTATTAAACGTAATTAAGCGCGCGAGCACAGCCCAGTTATGTAAATCAGTCATTGTTGCTAAGCGCGTTTAATTTCACTATTGAATTGCGACCTTGGGATCATTAAGTGTAGCTTTATAGCGGAGTGCGATAAACGTACCGTTATAGTGTGGGAGCTTACCGACGAATATTTAGTTAGGACAGTATTTATTACGTTTCAGTTGAGTCAGAGTTCATTGAATGAAATATCAAATTAAAAAAGCGTTGAAAGCCTAGTGGGTGAAATTTCGGCTTCTGCTTAGAGGCAGTGGCGTGCACTTCATACATGCGCAAAAGCGCTGCCTACCCTAAAATTTTCATAAAACTGGCAACAGAGGAGGATTATGCCATTTTATGCCATTATACTTCTTTATGCTTAGGTACCCTGGTTTAAAATCCTGTGCACGCCACTGCTTGGAGGTATCTTACTTTTCGGAGTTATGTGCGATTCAAGCAATTAAACATTAATTGCATAGCTGAGAGTTCTCCACAATATTCGCAAAGGCGTGCGAAATCTACCAAACCGCACTTTGTCAACGTGGTGCACTACGTTCTAAGCCTTTCTCATTCGGTAATGGGTTTTAAAATGAAGATGATAAAATTATAAGTTACTTCGTATGTTGTTAAAGTAGTATAGAACATATTCTGTTTTATTATACATCATACATACCTATCAGATTCAACCAGGAAATACATCAATGTTTAACCAAATTCTGTACAACTATAAAAATCTGAACACTTTAGTGAGCTCAAGAAAAGATCAGGACAACCAGCCTGGCCCGGACAGGCTTTTCCGAAAGGCCATTGGGATTTTTTCATCAGATGCATAGCCGAAGCGTAACTTAGGCTACTTTTTAGTCCACATCAACATATTCTTGCGAGCGAAATCGAAAAAAAAGCTAATTTATCGAATAATATGATTAATACGATTCATGTTTTTTTATTAACGTATGTTAAATTAAAATAAAATATTTATTACTACTGCAAATTCACGAAAATGACTTTTATTGTTGCAGCGTTTTAATCTTTTCCTCTGGTTTCTACACGTACAACTTGAAACATGAATTATAGCCTTAACCGTCTGCCTGCTATACAGACCGCTGGTGATGTCAATGTTTTGTTTGCGGTTTTGTGATGAGCTATTCTTGTCACGAGCTCTCAAACTATAAACTTAGTATTACGAGGTTGCAGCCTCTAACTATCAAATATTTGCCCTCAAATCTGATATCTGTGTAAATACAATAAGCTTCCATTTCACGTGTATTTATTATTTATTAACTATACTGCGTTAAATGGTTTTAAGTACGATTTCTGAGAAGTAAAGTTTTAGAAACGCTTAATGGCTTTTACAACTCGTCTAACTTTTAGTTCTAATATTAAAAGGAACGAAAGGTATAGTTCAAATATAGTATCTACATCTGTGGGAGGCTTCTGTCATGGCTAGTTACACACCTATCGACAAAGACCGCTAAGCGATTTAGCGTTCTGGTACGATCAGATGCGTTTGATATAACTACCATGTTCCTAGCAGGATAGCCCGTTACCATTTAAAACAGCATAATCACTTACCAGCAGGTGAGATTGTCAAGGGCTTACTAGCAGTAAAGTTAAAAAAATGTTTATCCCGGATAACCTGCTGATAAAAGTTATTTTCAGGGTTCAAAAAATAAATTTTTTTACCTAATGGCTTGACCGCTCAACTTATTTTGGCGAAATCCTACATAAAAATAGTAGAATGCATGGCCCGGGAAAAGAATGGTTTCCTTGGGGATTTTTCAAAACAAAAATAAACGCGGCCAAAGTCGCAGGCAACAGTACAACTAAAATAAACAACAAAAAACGAGCAAAAAAATAATGCATTCTTTAAAAATCAGTTGTTTATTCCCGAACAATCAGAAATAAAATAAAATAAAAAAGTAACAATTAAATTGTTCTGCTACATTCATGACCCAGTTCTATAAAACCAGTCAAACGATGTAAAATAAAAGGTCAAAAGTTCATTTTATTTTAACCGAATACCAAAATGAGGTTCTGAATTTGTCGTGGTTTTCGTAGCCAAGATTTCGGCCAGGCCAGGCGTGTTTAAGGCAATTTTTTACCTGAAGATGGTTTTGGTCCACTCCTAGTTAGACCTTGATAGCAATCCCCGGTGTTAAGACCAAGATAGTAGCGGGCTAACCTGTTAGGGATGTGGAAGTTTTATTGCACCTAAAACCCTTATCGGTTACTAGCATAATCGCTTGGCGACACGTGTTTACCGGTAGAGTGGTAACGGCCAAAGCCTTAAAAAAAACTAAGGAGGCGTCCATAAATTACGTGAGGCTTTATTTTTTAATTTTCTGTCCCTCCCTTCCCCCTGGTGAGATTTATCAAAATGTGGATTTCTTACGAAAACGCGTCTGATTGTTGCGCCACAATTCCAACTAATATGACCACAGCACTCATCACTGCGCCAGTGGGGTCGTCAAACACCAACTATCTAGGTATCTTATTTATTACAATGACGGTCAAAAGTTTGCCGCTTCACCGTTCCCGCATAAATTGTCCATTGCTCGTTTTACGTGTCGCGACCTACACTAAACATGCGTTTATCTAATCCTTAACAAGAAACGACGTATTTGTAATATATTTGACAAGGCCCGCCGTACACTGAGGATTATTATAGTAACCTTAACGGAGTGAAACTAGTTTTTAGGGTTCCGTGGTAAAATAAGGAATTATTTTCTCGGTCCATTCACCGTAACGACGCACCGACGCATATATTAATGACAAGCTTGCCTGGAAGCAAGCCGCTCCGGTTTCATCTCACACAAGATAGAACAATGGTTGTTAAATTGTAAAATGATGTTGGAAAAGAGCAACGGCTGAGTTGCCGTGCCAGCTTCTACTCCGTAAAAACTGTCTTCCGAACCGGTGATACTTGACGTTTCAAAAGTGCTTATAATAAATGAATTTTGAATTCAAATCGGAATTTAGAATACGCGGTCTCGGTAATCTGTGACAATATTTTTTGCATGTATGTAACTAGGTGACACTCTTTTGATATCATATACTATATCGTAGATAACTTTTACGAGACCGAATGAGTAGACGTAGTTATTGGATAGAAGCAGGCGTTACTTTGCGGAAATCCATGATATATTATCAAAATTAAGCTTAATTTGCTATACTCCGCGAAAAGCTGGAGAATCTGTGTGGTGTAATTTATAATTTCTTCAATCCTTATACCCCACACCAAACAGATCTTCGGCAATATACCCTCTACGCACGTTTCGCTCCGAAACCGGAGCATCATCAGGAGATGTTGACTTAACAATTATTCATTGTAAAGTAAATAAGTACTTAACAATTATTCATTGTAAAGTAAATAAGTACTTAACAATTATTCATTGTAAAGTAAATAAGTACTTAACAATTATTCATTGTAAAGTAAATAAGTACTTAACAATTATTCATTGTAAAGTCAACATCTCCTGATGATGCTCCGGTTTCGGAGCGAAACGTGCGTAGAGGGTATATTGCCGAAGATCTGTTTGGTGTGGGGTATAAGGATTGAGAAATTATAAATTACACCACACAGATTCTCCAGCTTTTCGCGGAGTGTAGCAAATTAAGCTTAATTTTGATAATATAGACGTAGGTAATAAAACTCAAACTAGACACTCGGATACGACATGCGATGCGGCCCGTTCGACGTCTATAATAATAAAATTAAAATCTGTATATATTATTTTAATTATTTATTGATTCTAGTCGGTCTGATAATCCGTCACAGCTGACACAGGACTGGCCAATTTGATGATATGATGCGATGATTTTTGTCGCCGCGCAACCGTGACCCAGTTTATCTGTAAAACGTCCACTGTTTGTTGGTAAAATAAAAAACATACGAAGAGAATTAAATTAACTTCAATTCTCTTCGTATGTTATTTTTTCGAGTTACTCTGGATTGGATAGATTAAAGGGCTGTCGATATTAGACAATAAAAGAAAACTGCATAAAATACGACACGGTTCTATACTAATAAAAAACCTGAATTTGTTTGATTTAATGCGCTAATCTCTGGAACTACCAGACGGATTGTATTTTTATTTGCACGCAATAGCCGAATATGTTTTCAACAACCCGGTACTGAAATTTAGACAATGGGGCAACACGGTCTGTCAGTATATACGTAACAGTGTTAAGTAACAGAAGAAATTGGAAAATTCTATGCCGACGCAGTCCCGGGGAACCGCTAGTCTTATTAAAACCACGACTACGGAACCCTATGTAAAGCGTGTTCTTAGACGCCCCTGACCGGTTGTTTAATAAATAACTTATGCCACTCACGACATAGATACGACCTCTTGCAAGGTTTCATAGGTTTGTACACTGATCAACAGATAAAATATATGGATGGAAATACTTATTATAAATAATATTTCTGACCGACGCGACTTTTAAATACCTAACTTTTCATTTTTTTTTACCTATATCTTTTGTATGAGATTATTATTTACTAGCCTAGTGGTTCAAGCCTCGGCCCAGTTCCATCCCTTCATCACGATGCTATTGTGCATCACGAAGCTATCTAATCTGAGCAATTAAATATCACTTGCTTTAAGGGTAATGAAAAACATCGTGAGGTAACCAAAAGGCGTGTGCAGTGTACCAATCCGCACTCGGCCAGAGTGTTGGACTACGGCCTAAACACCCTGGCCCTTACGGACTCCACACACTTTTGAGAACACTATGGAGAATTCTCAGGCATGCAGGTTTCCTCGCGATGTTTTCCTTCACCGTTGAAGCAAATGATATTTTTGCTTGAAACACATATAACTTAGAAAAGTTAGGAGGTGCGGGCTAGGATTCAAACTTGGCCCCACGGTCCTACCGACTGGGCTATCCCGGCTTGCCTTGTAGTTGGCCGGTAATGGATTGATAATGATTATGAGCACAATAATCGTTCAAATCAATTTATCCCTTTTTTTTTTTTTTTAATATACAAAAAAAACTTTATGAATAGATAGATGGTAGAGGTATTTAGGCATATTTGTCACCGAATGTACTTCTAAAAGTACACGACCTATCGTGTTAATTCGAATATTCGAGCACATAGCTTTAAACATGGGTAGGGAAAAGTAATTTTTGGTTCGTTAGAAGTTTCCCTCGGTGGATGAAAATCCACATTAATTTTAAAGTCGTGGCGTAACGTTAAAAAGCATAATATATTTCCACAAGAATAGTGCTGTCAAATGCAAAAACTAAAGTTATCAACGAAATAACTTAATAACCAAGAAACCGAAATTAACTCGTTCACAAAAAAATTAACCAATTCTCGCAAAATAAATTAATATCTATTATAGTTCTACCGATGACAGAATGCTTTAATAATACTTATCAAATGATTTAAAAATATTTAAATAATAATCATGTAGACTAACCAGCTACTGACATATGAAAAGATAAGGTAAGAGCCATACGGCAGTCCTTGGTTACTTCCAGAAGTAAGAATTTGACCCAAAATATTAATGATCAGATAAAGTTCAAAAATATAAAAATGTTTTATTCATTAAACCTAAAGACCTTATTACAGGCACTTTTGAAGCGTTCATACATTAAACATGTAACACTAATGTTAGTGATGGTGATAACTGCATTCGTTAACTTAAAACTAAAGCTAGGAGGGTTCCAAACGCGCCCTGGTCTAAGACGAGCCCACAAAAAAACTTATATTGACTAAGAGAGTCCATAACAATAACATCTACAAAAAAAACCTAATTCTGAGACCCTAAAATAATTCAGGCTATAATGGGTACCTAAAAGAAAATATAGAGAATTGTAGTTATTCTAAAATCATAAAGAAAACCCCGCGAATGCATATCAATACATAATATATCTGCTACGATTGATTTACAGTAGCCATATATGTCAATTGTTTTTTTAAATTTGCAACGCAGTTTGCAGTAATTACTCTTTTTGAGATCTAAATAAAGAACGCACGCTTTATAATTACAAATAAGACAATTATCACCCCGAGGAAAGGATAAAAAATTATCTTCTCCCACAACTTTATCAACTGTCAGAGCATTGGCGCACAAGTGGAAATAATATCCAAATAATACATGTGCACCTAATGATAAACTTCTCCTATTCCATTTTCCTGTGCTTTAGCAGACGGACCATGTTGATTATAACCCTTGTCAGGAATATAATCGGGGGATAAAATTTTGTCTCCTGCTGTGTGGATTTTTATACGCTATTGAAACCTAACACAAAATGTCATGAAAATAACTTTAAATAAAATATTGAAACTGTCATTATTCCCGCTGCTTTATGCGTGCCTTTCCTGCTCAAAGTATTAAGTTTTAAATCAGAATCAGATGAAATTCATAATACTTAACTACTTTTGCAACAAGTTTAAAATCACACAGAACCCTCATTCGGTCCAAAAACAGTGAAAACGCTCCGCGCACGTCTAAATTCACACCCGCGTATTGCTAGTTCAAAAACTTTTTCCATTTTCCCCATTTTATGGTAAACGTTTAGAACATTAGAGGTAAATAATTACTGTCAACGGTTAAATGGAATGAAGTGACTAACCGCCCGTTCGAGAAACCTTACTAAAGTGGAGTGGTTTATGATGCTTCAATATTGTTCTTGTACACGGTTTCTGTGTGTTCTTAATTGTGTGAAAATAAAATTATTAAGAAAATAAGTTTAACAGCATGGTTCGCAGGTACACGACCTAGTTTATGAGGTCACCGCACCCACCGGCTTACCATGCGATTGTTATTAATAATAACTGCCAAGTGTTAAATTGAATATTCTCAATATTATATTATATTTGAACAGAGGTTATTACACCTATTTATTGTAATGGGGGTAAACAAAAGAATAATAATCGACGACTGCATTATCGGTGCGTTTGTAAACGATGTTAACGCACATAGTCACCGCGCGTATGTTCTTGTGAATGTGACGATACCTTAAATGATGAAGCAGTCTATGATAGTAGCAGGTTAACCTGTTATGGAGTGCAGCAGTTATATGTAACCTATAACTCTTTAATAAAGACAAAACATTGTTCTTTAGATTATTGTGATTGAAAGTAGACATTATATATTTAAAAAAAATAAAACATACTATACTATATTATATAACATGCACATAGAAAAATTAATAAAATAAATATATCTATATACACTAGTGGACCCCAGCGCCATCTGTCGGGCTGATTTGTGAATCTAAACCATCCAGGGTGCCACCTAAACGCATACAAAAAAAAACATTCAAATCAATCCAGCCGTTTAGGAGGAGTTCAGTGACATACACACGCACACAAGAAATATATATATAAGATGAAAAGCAATGCCACTTTTCGTTGTAATTTTATAACTCAAGAACGGGCTCACATATACAAACCAAATGTTGGGACTATTGAATAGATGGTTTATGTGAAGTTTGCACAAAATCGGTTGAGTGGTCCTTCATTTATCACATTTCTTGTAACTAATAAATTCAAAAAATGGCTGGTAATTATTTTACTGGGGACAAATTGACAAATTGCAATTTCAGATGGGGATTGTGCTGTCCAATTCGAACTTTTTTCAGTGTTGACAGTATCGGCATATTGTTATGTCATTCATGCGGTCATTTAATTTTGGAAGTGCTTCGATTAAAGCAAATTGTTTTTAATATGATTTCAATAAGAAATTCATCAAATGTGACCTCGCTGTATTAGATGTGTTTTTACGAATTTTAAAAATTATGCATCGGTAGCTCTAAAATTACCTTAGGAATCATGTTGTAAGCGTATACTCAACCCCAAAAGGAAGTTCTGTATCTTTCGCAGACGATATGCAGATATCACTAATTTATATCAGTTTCTTATAGCTTTTTGTTTATAAAGAGAATAATATTTTGTCGCACAAAGACTATCTATACTTATAATAAATCTGTAACTGGAAGATTTCTGTACATTTAATATATTTTGACCGGGGGGTGCTTTATAACCGATAGTGAGTCAGTCTGTCTGCCTGTCTGTCTGTCTATCTGTCCGGGCATCACGTGAAAACTTTTATTTTACTTCATAGCTCAGTTAAATTTGAATCGATTTTAATAATTCTTTTTTTATGTGAAAGTGTGTACTATTAAGTATGTATTGTCTATTTTTAATGAAGACCTTTTTTGATTTTGATGAATATTGTCGGAGATAAAGGACATAACTTTTCACAGATAACAGCACGTCGCAAGGCATGTGTGACAACGATCGAATGCATGCGTATCCTGGAATAGCTCATAGGCTTATTTTTATCCCGGAAAAGCCAACAGCTCCTACAGGATAGCATCGCTATTTTTTCCGCATTTGTCTTTCAAAATCCCCGCAACGGAGTTTTAGATTGACGTGTTTTTTTAGATAGGCCTAGTTGAAATATTATCAAGCTTATCAGTTTGTTTGGTTGGACGTGATAATCTCAGAAAATGCTGTTTCGATTTCGATTTTTTTTTTTTGATTGGTAGTAACAATTAAGGCTATAATAAAATTACGCTACGACCAATGGCTACCATTTTTAATGAGAAATATGGCAAAGACTGCATGAAATATCCTTTTTTAGAGCGTGTAAACATACGACTACTTTTTGAAGTTGACTCATTCGCGGACGAAGTCGCACGGGTCTTCTAGTTATATATATAATAATCAAATGTAATGTTACGATTCCTAAGGTCATCTTGGACCTACCATACCAATGCATAAGCAAATTCAAATTAAAAAATGTTTTATTCATGTAGACCTTATCACAAGCACTTATAAAGCGTTCATACATTTAACATGTTAACACTAATGTCAGGTGAAGCTTAAACAATGTTTTAAAACACATTTGACTACGATACGATTGATGAATTTCTTAACGACAAGGCTGCTTGGAAGCAGACCGCTTCTCATCTCTCACAAGATAGAAAAATTCAAAATATTGTAAACTGTAAAATGTTGTTGTAAAAGAGCACTCTGCTAAATTTCATGCCAGCTTCTTTTCCCTAGAATCTGCCTTCCGAACCGGTGGTTTATTCAAAACAAACAGTGACTTGACGTTTCTTAAGTCCTTATAAACTAGGTCTACTTGTAATAAATGTATTTTGAATTTGAATCCCAAATCAGTTTAAGACGGATATGACCGGAATGTGCAGCTAGGTCTTGTGTCACCTGATCTTATCCGATTTAGGATAGATTTAAACTCGCGAGGATTTTAGTAACTCACTCCTATGTCATATTTTACATGTAATGTACGCAGAAAAAGTGCCATCTATGTGCCTATTTGAATAAAGAAATATTTGACTTTGACTTTGAGTATAATAAACGGCTCGGGTCTTACGAGTAGGTGAGTAAGCTTTGGGCATACGTATACACTTTCGGAAAGAAAATAGTCAATACCTATTTAAAGTGGCTCCACTATTTATCTAAGTATCATAATATTATTTAGTCTTTTATGGATAATGGATAATCAACCGAGGAATAGACGGCCGATTGGCATAGTGGGCAGCAATCCTGCTTTCTGAGTCCAAAGCCGTGTAGGTTTGATTCCCACAACTGGAAAATGTTTCTGTGATGAACATGAATGTTTTCCAGTGTCTGGGTGTTTATCTGTATTTTATAAGTATGTATGTACCTATAATATTCATATAAATATTCTTCAGTTATCTGAGTACCCATAACACAAGCTGAGCTTACTTTGGGGCTACATGGCGATGTGAGTATTGTCGTAGTTTATTTATTTATTATCTATCGCTGGACTTCTTGATGGTTTATGCAACCCTACTCCAAATAACTCGGTAACTTTTCAATCATCATCATCAACCCAATACAGGGCACGGGTCTCCTCTGACAATGTGTATGGGTTAAGGCCGTAGTTCACCACGCTGGCCCAGTGCGGATTGGAGGACTCCACCCACACACCTTTGAGAACATTATGAACTCTCGGGCATGCAGGTTTCCTCCACCGTTGACGCGAGTGACATTTTTAATTGCTTAAAACGCACATAACTTATAAAAGTTTGAGCAGCGTGCTGAAATTTGAACTCGTCCCCCTGAAAGTGAAGTCGGAGTCTTAACCACTGGGCTATCACCGCTTCAGCTATTCAATAAGGAAATATAAGTCAAAGCATAGGCCAAAAATAATAACCTATTTAAAAAAAACGGTGAGTTATACATGCTATAAAGACAAATTTATTTTTATCTATCAATAATGATATGGAATAAATTATTTCGTCACACATATTTATGATTAGAAAAAAATTAATCATAATACAAATGGCCGCGATTATGACTCTAAACGACCGATGGAAATGCCAATAATTATTTTATATTTAATAATAATATTAGGTATACTTAAAATATATATTTTATAGCTCATAACATATTAATTATTTATAGACCTCTGCAATGCTATTCAAATGTGCATCTTTTATTATTTAAATTTTATGCTGAGTTAGCCTTTAAGTGGGGTGTGCAGCATTAGAAAACAATTGTTAAATGTGTCCATATATTAAGATGAGGTTGTATACAAATAAACGTTGGCTTCCTAATAAATAAATAAATATTTAAAATAAATAATAATAATATAAGAATAATAAGGCATGGTAAAAGTCCACCAATCCGCACTTGGCCAGCGTGGAGAATAACGGCCTCGAAACCTTTCTCATTCCCGTCACTCCCGGGACGAGAACCGTGCCCTGTAGTGGGCCGGATATGGGTTAATAATGAAAATGAGTTGGTTTTTTTTTATAAAGTGAAAGTAATAAAAATAACAAATCTTTCTACCACGCATAAAACCCAACGAAAACAAAACTAGTTCTATAGATACAATAATATTTACGACGGTTAATCGAACACCAGAGCGAAATAATTTATCAATCAAATGAAGATGAAGATGTCTTTTTTTTTTTAATAACTCCAACGCAATGAAGCAACGATTACCGTACGAGTTTTTACACCAATAATACGCATTTTGCAAAATCTCACGTGAGATTTTCGGCGGGATTATGACTGGTCCAGCAAAATCTTACGGCGGAGTTAAAGAATTTTCAAAATCACCTCACGTAATTAATTAATGCTTCGTTCATTATTATCGTCATCATCATCAACCCACACAGGGTAGGGGGTTCAACTCAGAAGGGCTTGGGCCACACCTAGTCCACAACGCCGACCAAATGAGAATTGGTGGGCTTTTTTTTACCTTGCAAGCCTTTTAAATAATTTTAGATGTAGGCCATTTAAATAATATTGCAGAAGGCTACGTCTATTAATAATTAATAATTATGCTATGAGCTATAAAATATATGTTAAGCATACCTGATATTATTATTAAATTTATATACGTTACAGTTTTATATAATAAAACTGTAACGTATATAAATTTACTGGACTGGGCGATATCTGTACATTAAATATATTTTGAAAATTTTGAGCGGGAGATGCTTTCTAATCATTCAGAGTCCAAAACAGATTTTTATTTAATTTTTGTCTGTCTGTCCATCCGGGCATCACGTGAAAACTCCTGACGGGATTTAAATAAATTTTTTTATAGTGGTAGTTGATATTCCGCGTCAACATATTGGACACTTTTTATCCCGATAGACAATAAGTTTCCTCCGGGAAATGGGATGAAATTTTTTATCAATTTTACTTTATAGTTCCGTTAAATTTGAACCGATTGTTTGGTTGAACGCACTAATCTCAGAAAATGCTGTTTCGATTTCGATTTTTTTTTTGGATTGGAAGTATCAATTAAGGCTATATATATATATATATCATCACGCTACGACCGATGGCTACTGTGGTTAATGAAAAATTTTGCAAAATCTGCAAAAAATATCCCTGTAATTCGGATACATCCGATGCGTAACCGGTAAACGTTACGCTTACTTTACGACGGAAGTATTTAGTAAATATATAGGAATTGTTTCTTTAAAGTTCTATAAAACAGTCCGCGACAACATACGAGTATTTTTTTAATGTTGACTCATTCGCGGACCAATTCGTGAGTGTCCGCTAGTTAAATATAAAATAATTATTCACATATCCTTTGAGAACGTTATGGAGAAGCTCTCCGGCATGCAGGTTTCTTCAAAATGCTCATTGCTTACATTTACCGTTCAACCAAGTGGTATATGAATTAATTTGAAATAAATAATAATATATGAATTAATTAATTATGCTTAAATAGCTTGATCAAAATATTGAAGTCAGTTTTTTAATTTTCTTAATCGGCAAAGTCAATAGCTAAATTGCCTAGAAGTCCTAAACTAGGAGGTCATGCGAAACACGCGTCTAAATCAGCACAGCCATTCAAAATTAAAACACGATGTATCTGCAACCATATTCAGCGGTTACAGGCCAATGTTAAACAATGCTCCTTGCCAAAAATCTGTGCTAAAACGCCAACGTCCTGCTTTGCGGTTGCCGCCACAGCTTGGGTATCTTACAGTTCGGCAATCGCCTTGCATTTTTTTTTGCCGCTAAAGTGGAAACTACTTGGCTAGGCTATCACCGATCTAGACCTTAAATAAGGGGTACAAAGCCAGCGTATGTCACAGCTGAGTGTTTCTGTTCTTAGAGCGAAGCGTAGCAATTTTCAAGTAAACATGTGACGAAGTGAGCTAATTTGTCGCAGAATTTAGCGGTTACAGGCCAATGTAGCAACAGTGGTCCTTGCCAGAAATCTGTGCTAAAACGTCAACGTCCTGCTCTGCGGTTGTCGCCACAGCTTAGGTACCTTACAGTTTGGAAATGGCCTTGAATTTTGTTTTTATTCCGCCGAGCTGTAAACGACTATGCTATCAACGATCTTACATCTTAAACAAGGGGTATAAGGCCGGCGTATATCGCAGGTGAGTGTGTCTGCTCTTAGAGCGAAGCCATTTCCAAGTGAGTAACTGATGAAGTGTAATTGCAGTAGAATAGAAACAAAAATTCCGCACTTGACACTTTTACAGTCTCACCTGGTGGGTGGTAAGTGATAATGTAGTCTAAAATGCTAGCGGACTAACCTCTTAGTAGTATGGGAGTAACTAAGTAACTAGTCAGTCACGAATCTACATCAAGTGAGATTGCAGTCAAGGGCTAAAACACGATAACGAAAAATGTCATTTTATATCGTGAACTTCTGCAAAGCCTACTTGTATCTAACAAACCTAATTCATGGGGGCTAACTACCGTCACTTAAAGCAGGATTATAAAGCCTAAAATATTCGTAGATTAGTATATTTATCTTTGTATGTATGTATTGCTGCAAGCTATCTCTTACGGGCAATCTTTGTAAACAGAGCTCACCGCAAGAGATATTAATAAGATAATATTTCAATTTGGTACGGTATATTGAAATATCCTTACAGCCCTTGCTCTGCGCCAGTGCGTTCGCTACTGAACTGTACGATAGCTAAGCGGTGTTTAGTACTGAGGGACAAAGTAATCCTTGCTAATTTGTTTGTCTGTTACCGCCTCACGTCTCAACAGCTTGACTAATTTATATTATTCGAGCGCGCTTACTTTGCGTCATGGATTAGGGCAACGCATCCAAAATCATGAGGTGACAACCAATTAATGTCGAGGACGTGCCAATAAGAAACTAAAGGCAACGAGATAACGTCTCCAGCCTATTAGGCTGCACCTCCACGAGCGATTATATCGCGGCGATAGACCACGCCGTCAAATACAATATTACCCAATTATATTTACAACTAGCTGAACTGCGCAAGTTCGTCTGCACCAAAACGGTTACTACCGGTTTTAATATCTTGATACAAACTAGAACCTAATTTCAGCGCATCTACCGGGTCCAGTTTATTTCCAAACTATATTTCTTTACTCGTCGTAACTTTTTGCCTTTCCGGAACCTCTCCACTAACACTTACACTTTATGGTGTGGTATTAAGAAGTACTCGCGTTACTCTAGCTCGTGGAAGTGCAGCCTTAAGATGCCGAGTATTCCAAAACAAGGTTTTAACTTTATATACATGTAACTATGCTATAATTAAATCTATGAATTTCTTTAAAGCGAAAAAATATATATTATTTCTGATCATATTTCTGACTAAACGATTATCCATGAACATTCATGTTTATCACATGAATGTTTTTCAGTTTCTGGGTGTTTATATGTATATTATAAGTATTTATGTATTCTATTCATAAAACTATTCATCAGTCATCTTATCCTCATACCCATAGACAAGCAACGCTTACTTTGGGGCTAGATGGCGATGTGTGTATTGTCGTAGTATGTTTATTTTATTTTATCCGCTTTACACGATTATCTAAGACTTTCTCGAAAGAAGATAGTGCCTGGCCTCGTAGCATTATAGGTCGCGTTTTAGTTTGCAACGTTCTGTAATCGACTCCGGTCAGATCTCGCCCTTCATTACCTACTACTAGGTTATTAATCCCATGCGAATTATTAATACTATAGTACATATTATGAAAAAAAAAAAAACCACTCCGACTCGCTCTAAAGCGGATTTAATCGATCATGTAACCGATTATACAGGTGATCTAATTTTATTGGATTGAATATCAGATTGAATCTAATTTTATCTAGGATTCGCCAGTTTGTTGAAAACATTTAATTGCGTTATGCGTATTACATTACTGCACAAACTCCCATGTTATACTGTCTACAACATAGATGGACCGAAAGCGTTATTTTTTTTTAGTACTATTAGCTCGTAACAAAAATATCCCTGTCGAACCGAATAAAAATTGATTCTAGAACTTCTTGCCCGATAATATAATGTGCAAACCGTGAACTAAATCATACATATAACCAATTCGGTTTTTTTCTTTCACGCTATTGGAGAAAAATTCGGTTGTACTAAAATCAAGGCTATAAGGAATTGACCTTTCAGTAGGATAATTCCTTTTTTTTTGGTTATAATACAGATATTCTCTCTATAACAATTAGGATCGTTTTTATCACCAATCATTTAATTATTACCAAGAAGATGTCCATCCTGCAGTTGCGTGCACTTCATACATGCACAAAAGCCCTGCCCTCTACAATTGGTGATCGAACTCCGTCCCACCAAAGGGGGACTGAATTCCTAACCAGTTGACTATCACCACAACTAGTTTCCGACACAAAAATGTTTGAGGCCCGTCGCACTAAATCAACAGTTAATGCTAACGGCTTCATTAACTTTTAACAAGGGTTTCCCTCTAACCGCGTAACCAGAGGTACTCAAAATGTCAACCGGCGTAACCTATATTTGACATATTACCTCTAGAGGGGCGTTGACCTTTGACCCCCGAGACCTTACGGGCGACCCAATGACGTGAGACCCTTTTCACCGTTTATTAACCCCAGATCCATGACGCAAAAAGAGAAATTTATGTTTGACTGCTCTGTCTATATGTTTGTTTGACATTATCAGTCAAATTCAGAAGCCAAAGTCAAAAATATCTTCATTCAAGTAGGCCCATATATGGCACTCATGATGCGTGTATTACATGAAATATGTGTACATGGTAGTGAGATCAGTGTTTGCGAATATTATACCAATATGGTTAAGGCTTAAAATATATACTACTACGACAATGAACACATCGCCATATAGCCCCAAAGTAAGCGTAGCTTGTGTTATGGGAACTAAGATAGCTGATGAATATTTTTATGAATATAATACACATAAATAGTTATAATATATACAGATAAACACTCAGACACTGAAAAACATTCACGTATGTCACACAAACATTTTCCAGTTGTGGTGATCGAACCCACGGCCTTGGACTCAGAAAGCAGGGTTGCTGCCCACTGCGCCAATCGGCCGTCGTATATAATATTTTATGTTTTCTCTTTTTCTCGCACATAACCACAACTATTTTTCATTATTTTCTTGTTTGGCTTGTTAAAGTAAATCCTTTAATAAATCATTATTTTCAGAACATTGATTCAATTTAATTCAATATAATTCTTTTATTTGCATAAAACATTGTAGTTACTTGCATATAACAGGTACAAAAACTATGACATGCAAATCTAAATTTTAGGCTTACAATTTTAGCTATTCGATTTTATTTAATCCCACTCTCTAAAAGGCACAGGTCTCCTCACACAATGAGAAGGGTTTAGAGCGTAGTCCACCACGCTGGCCGAATGCAGATTGGTGGACAACTATGCGATCACTTATTATTTCACGATTATGGATTTTGTAATCACTGCTAAACTAAAAAATCGATGCTAAAATTAAAGACGTTGTGAAAGTTGACATCCGAAATTTTACCTATTTTAAATTGTTAATGCAGGTAGCATTAATCTTCTGAAAAGTGTTTCCTTAGAAGTTTGAAAACACAATGACTGTACCGAACTCTAAAATTGGCTTGAAAAATTACATAATCCTCAGGTCATCGTTAGGAGGGCGCGACTGTTGATTTTGTAATCCGTACCGTGTTTAATAATATCGATTCTCCCAAATAATGTGTGAACGTCGACGAAATACCTTAAATTACGAACGAAGGGAAAGATTAAAATACCATCTTAGACCGCCAGGTGAGATTGCAGTCAAAAGCTAACGAAACAACAGTTTAAAATTCCACTTTCGTAAGTTATTTATCAAATAGTGAATTACTCGATAGTTCTTTGTTTTTATTGCATTATACAGCGGTGATGCTTAAATAATACAAATTCATCATACAGGGTGTGGATTTTGCTCGAATGATTCCTCCAGCGTGGATTATGTACTCCGTGCTGTGGAGCAAGGAAAAGTGTTAAATTAACGAGAGGCTAACTGTGGTTTAGTGCGTATCAATTTAAAATTTTCCTTGTGTTTAAAATTGACGTGCAGTGTATCTCATTCTCAACGCGTGATTTAGTATGAGTAATAATTATTATTCTATTACATAACGTATCTAGTATAGGCAGTCTTCTGCCCCCAAGCAGCAATGCTGAGCCGATCTCTGCCGATGGTTACCCATGTAATTACATTTGTTATGGGCACAGAGCAGTAATTTGTAGGACGTGTTCCTGGTATTCCCTGGCAGTGTTGTTCTGTTAATAGGCGATAGTTTTCCACTACCATGATGGGGTCATTATCATCATCATACCAACCCATTACCGGCCCACTACAGGGCACGGGTCTCCCACGAAGGGGTTAAGGCCGTAGTCCACCACACTGGCCCAGCGCGGATTGGTAGACTTCACACACCTTTGAGAACATTATGGAGAACTCTCAGGCATGCAGGTTTCCTCACGATGTTTTCCTTCACCGTTGAAGCAAGTTATATTTTAATTACTTATACGCACATAATTTAGAAAAGTTAGAGGCGCGTGCCGGGATTCGAATTTGATTCGTGCTCCTCCGAAAGTAAAGTCGAAGTCCTACCGACTGGGCTATCAGCGCTTCACCGTAAATTATTACTTTAAATAAAAATTGGTATTATTACGTCAGTGATCGCTAAGTAGATCGGTAAAGCTTTGGCTTAGCTTTCGCGGGACAGATTTTGAATCCCGACATCTCTAACTTTTCGGAGCTATGTGCGTTTTAAGCATTTGAAGATCACTTGCTTTAACAGTGAAGGAAACCAGAATGCATGAGATTTCACAATAATGTTCTGAAGGGCGTGTGAACTACCTATCCGCGCGGTGCCAGGGTGGTGGGCTACGGCCTAAACCATTCTGAGGAGATTCCCTTTAGTGGTGATGATTAAGATTGTAAGTACGTACTAACGGTCCATTCACTGAGTAAAGACCATTAACAAGACAATCGCAAATAATAATTAGTGCTAAATCGCTAATACGGCCACGGCAGGGTTAATGAACTTTGCGAAAACTGATAAATTGACGTTGCATTTGTTATGGACTATTTCACTACGACGCTAAACAATATAATTTGATGTGTAAAATTGTAGTTCTTTTAAATCAAAAAGACTACCTAAAGAGATATATATGTTTTTATTTCAGTAGAAGCTATGGGCTTCATAAGAAGGCTCAGAGTCACTCAGCGGGCGATGTAGAGAGCTATTCTAGGAGTATCTCTACGTGATCAAATCAGAAATGAGGAGATCCGTAGAAGAGCTAGAGTTACTGACATAGCTCAGCGATTCGCGAAGCTGAAGTGGCAATGGACGGGGCACATAGCTCGGAGAACCGATGGACGTTGGGGTCTTAAGGTGCCGAACTGGCAACCCCCCAAACCGGTAAATGTCATCTGTCCGCCCCCAACTAGGTGGACAAATGATATCAGGCAAGTCGCTGGGAGCCTCTGGAGGCAAGTGGCTCAGGACCGTGTACTGTGGAACTCCCTACAAAAAACTTATGCCCAGCAGTGGACGCCGATGGTTGAAATGATGACATCTCGACTGATATGCAGTGGTAAATGATGATGCTGTGCAAGCATAAGGTTCAACTAAGTAGCTCTGAGAAAAAGGGTGGTGCCGAATGGACAGACTGACAAATAGAAAATGACCGACAGGCAGGAAATGGAGTGCTCCTCCAATCCTTTAAGAGTTTTTTTTTGTCACGAACTCTAAAATTTAAGTCAATTTGCATAAGATATAAATTGGTAATGATGATAAAATAATACATTGCATGGTATTGCATTACATAAGATCAAGGTCAAGTAAATTTCATAATATTACTGTCTAGCTAGAGGTATTGAAATAATATTTTGAAATGGCTATATCAGCAACTTTCATAGTCAAAATATACATACGCTTCTAATAAATATAAAAAAAACACTTAGGGTATCAACAAAATTATGATCATCTGTTTATTGAATTCGTTTTTCTTTAATATAGTTGACTATTGACTATTTTGTTTTACCGTTTTTTTTTAACAGCTATAGTTTGAGCTAAACTACTTTTTATCCTAAAATAATATACAAATAATGTTACAGTTAACTACTAGCATATGTATGTATGGCCGTTTATATAATATAATAGATGTTACTTGCATGAATTTTAACAAAAGGGGTAATCAAGTGATTCAAATGAATATACCTCCTGCCTACATGCTACAACATAATCATAATACATAATAGACTTTTGTACCAAATTTTATTAATTTTTTGACGTGACAACGTCTTATAATTCGATGGAGCCGGCTGCAGGCACGAAAAAACATGACGTATGCGGCGTTACCTCGCTCTGAGGCGTTTCATTCAAGGCTTGAAGTGCAAGCGAGAGCGCGGAACGAGCGACATAGCGGCACAGTCGGCCTTCGCGTTCGACATCTGTCTCTCTCCTACTTGAGTGAGCGATGCGTCCGCATGGACAGCTTCTATACAATAATACATTTACATGTTTTCGGCAAGGATGAAGTGCAGTGAAAAGTGAATGTGGTGTCAATTGTTTATAGCAACGATAATATCTATCCAACAAATAAAATTAAAATTTTCTTTTGAAAAATGCAACCATTCCATCAGTATTTTCTTACGACGTTGTCACGTTGAACTATCCTCAGTAAGCCGACTTTACAGACAACTTTTTTTTATTGATGTCTAAATTCTGGGCACAGGTCTCTTCCTTGACAGAAGACATGGATAGATCTCAATTTTCCACATTGTGCTAATGATGGTGTGAGGATTTTTAAAGTAACAAGTTATCTTAATTCAAACAGGTCCATAGAAGGCACTTTTGATGCATACGCACAAAACTAGTACATAGTAGTGAGAAGATAGAACAAACTAACTATCTTAAAACTGTAGCTTTTAGGGTTCCAAAAAACACCCTGGTGTAAGAAGCCAAGAAATGAATTAGATGGATGTATCAATAACACGTCAACACAAAGCTTTCCACATTGTGTTACAAAAATATTGTAAGTAACTTTTGGTTGCTTTGCCTGACGCCTGCCAAGTACCCTGCATAAATTAATAGTTCCGGTTAATGACCAATCACTTTGTAGCTGGTCTGACCAAGTAGTTGCTTACAGGTTTTCCTAGTACATTAACTATCCAAAAGGCAGAGGATAGAACAGGGGAAGGCTTAACTAAACAATACAAGGAAAGCACCTCAACCCAGACTCTGCTTTCAGTAATGAAAAAAACAACAAAGAAGATCAATTACTAGAGCAATTTTGTGATAATGATAATTGAAAATGCTCAGCAAGACACAAAACAAATACAAAAAGCTCAAGGGCGAGAGCTAGGTACTGAAAATTTCCCAATAGAAAATCCCAATGCATCATTATTTACCGACAAAGCGCAGGGATAAAACACAGGACCTATATGGGGTATTATTCAGAGAAAGAATGATTGTGTACATTTAAAAAATATAATACGCTTCTTTGTCCACTTTTAATACAGTTTGTCACAAATCCTTTGTAACTGTTTTTTTTTTGCTAGGATAAGAGCTAACCTGTTTCTCTCTAAACTTTCCCTAATATCGGTTGCTTTGTTAGATTGTGAAAAAAGGACAAAGCAATGAACAAAAATAAACTATCACATTTATAATATTAGTAAAGATTTACACACAAACCATCATACATACATGTGAGTGAAGACTGCTGTAGTGAGGATTGTTTTTAATAGATTATATAGTTGTCATTTTGTGTTTCATTTTATGGTTTTTAATTCTCTTGGCACCTAAGTGTGACAGGGCTACATTTGATGCAATTCTGGGTTTATAGTTTAGCAACATGCCAACTGAGCATACCAGTTATAAGGTATAATTTTAACTTTAGTGTCATTGTTAAAATTATACCTTGCAAATATTGTAAGGGATGATTAACCTTTAGAGGATTCTGTTTATTACTTTGTTATTCAGCAAGGTTTTATGCTGATGCTCTATAAACTCAGTCTAACCCTAAATTTATAAGGGTGAAAATGCAGAGCACTGCTTGTAATTATAATACTAAACAGACATTTCAAAGTCAAACAATCTTCATGTTTGAAGAAGTCATGTTGTACCAACCCATAAATACTTTATTTTTGGACCCATACGTGGCATAAGAGTTTGATTTTCTAGGCATGTTTACAATCATTAAATATTTTTACATGGCCACACACATAGGGTTTTCACTTTTAATAATGTTATTATTTTCTTGAAAATCTACTGGGCTGAAATGGTTTCATTATATTCAATGGTGGTGGAATTAAATTCATACATATATATTATTATAGTTTGCTTTAATGGGAAAGGAAAACAGTATGAGGAAAGGTTGTTCTCAAAGGTGTCTGAAGTCATTCCACACTTGGCTAGTGTGGTAATCTGCCTAAGCCTAAACCTATCTACTTCTAAGAGGAAAACTTTGCCCTATAGTGGGCTGATAAGAGGTTCATAATGAAGACTACAAGTAGTAGTATCTATGTAGAGCAAACTCTTAACCAGGTTGAGAAAAACCAATTCCATTAGTTGATTAGTGAATTAAATTGATAAGGCTCCTGTTATTCCTTTTGATTTCCTGATATTATCATAAGTAAATGATAACATTTACTTATATATTCATTAAAACCTATGTGGTTCTTGGTTTTAATGAATATATAAGTAAATGTTAAATTATTTATTAACATGGAGCCCTATCTATCATGGGAATCTGAGGTTCATATGTTTAGCGGGATTAGAATTAAAATACTGCAATCAGCGTAATTCATTTTGCCCTACAAGGTTGTCTATGGACTATGTTTAGAATCTAGTAGTGTATGCTTAACACCAACAGCACATTCTCTTTGGCATTTTGAACACCCAATGAAGGATCTATGTCTAAATCTCTGTATGTTTCTGTTTCTAAAACTTCAAAAACAGTTGATGGAATGACTTAATATTAGTACACAATGTTGCATTTCTACAAATTATATCTGTATCCCTGAGATTCTAAAGGGATGTGAACATTTTTCACACTGAATCATATTGAAACATGGCAGTGTTATGCTAATATACTAAAAGACACAGAAGCAAATGAATATCTAATAAATTAATCAGCACATTAATTCATAATCAGCAATGTTTTGCAACTAGTGGTTTTTTCCTGGGATAAAAATATCCGATCCTCTTTAAAAGCTATGCCAAATTATTGTATCCACTTTGATTCTATAGTGCATTGTCAACACCAACCACAAACACATAGGTATAGAATTACCAGTATACCTAACTATAAAGAGTATATTTATCTATTATGATTTATATTAGTTAACTATAATTAAAGCAGTATTGCTAACACCTGCCCATTGGAACATCTGTAAAATTAGCACCTTTTGTGTGTATAGTGAAATTATGCAATGACATAGTGAAATTTTTCTATTATAATGCATATTTGACAAGAGAAATAACAAAGACTTGTTTGCTGTGAAAGTTACATTAGCAAATAAGCAACTTTCCTCATACCAACTAATGGCCTGACATTGATTGGCCCCAAGGCTTCCCTAAAATACACAATGAATAATGAATGATACTATCTGCAGGTTTCTAACTGTTTATCAGATACTATCTATGTGTATGCTATAAATATATAGGTTATTTGAGCTGTTGCTATGCAAGATATCAGGCATCTATACATGTATAACTAAGCACACATCAACTGTTGCCTTCTTATGAGCTACCACTATATTGTAAGTGTCACCCATGTCCCCCATATAAGTATGTAAACAGTATGTTTGATCGCTTTCTTGAATGTTTACAATTGTAAATCTCGACGGGAATTGATATCTCGAGTCGTATCTCGCGTTATAACCTCAAACACGTAAACTGGCGATGCGAACGCCACATACAGGTTATACTAGCACTCGTAAAAACTATTAACGTGACTCGGAAACCTATCGGGTACGTGGATGCGACCATTTCGGAGGCGCTTCGAGTTATAGTGGTAACTTACCCAGGGGATGCGATCCGAGCGATTTTATCACTAGCACTGAACAAAAAGGATACATGCTAAGTCCAGATTGAAACCGTCCTTCATGTAGCGTATCCGACGCTTGCTCACCATGCCCTTGATCGGGTTGGTCATCTTGATGTTGGAGATGGAGTTGGCCATGGCGGGCAGGGGCCAGCGCCGCGGGAGCAACTCTGCCGCCGCGCCCTTAGCGGGCCTGGTGCCCGGCACCCAACGCTTCTCGGGTGCCTTGCGGTCGCGGCGCCGGCAGCTCACGCAAATCCCCATAAAACCTCCGGCGCTCGCATGGGGCCGGCGGAGCGCGAGCGGACGCCGCGGCCGCCCGATCACCTCGCGCCCGCCATGGTCCGCTCGGCCTGCACCGCCCGAGCCGCTCCCGGGCCCTGCGCTCCCCGTGCTCTCCGCAGCGGCTGCTCGCTCCGCGCACCGAGGCCACCCGAACGCACCAACACCAGTCACACATATAGCATACTCCACGCCCGCCACTGATGCACGCACTGTCGCCACTCGTCCCGCTGTCGCTACGCGAGCGATGCCACAATTTATCACAATTTATCTCGCACGAATGGCGTCCATCCTGCGCTCGCACTCGATCCTAGCACACGACCGACGAGAAACAGTTGCACAAGAAAGAAAGATGGTTATGAATTGATGGCCAAAGTGTTGACGCCGTCCCGTTCGCACTCAAAACGTACGCGGTAATCTAACAGAGACAGAACACAACCTTAATTTCAGTGGTGGCTGCTGCCTCTCTTTGTTCACTGAGATTTCAATTTTACACGCAAGGTAGCGCTGTAGTTGGATGATACCCCGCTACTATTCAAATTGCAAGTAACAATAATCTAATTACATATTTGTTTATTAGGTAACTTTTAAAAACCTGTACGGAATTGAATAAAACGAACGGCGTTAAGCGTGCTGAAACGGAATAATTTAACTTCGGTCTTGATTGTGTAGTTAGGATAAAGTACAAGTTACATCATCTAGCAAATAGATGGCGCTGGTTTACGTTTAATGACAAGGTGCGATCCGATTCATAGCGATGACCATAATTATATCCCAAAGCAAAGAATCGATTATTTTTCTCATTAAAGGAAAGTTTATTGTTGTCGTTTGGCATATGGCAGAAAAAGGTTTTTATATATAGCCCTACTTTAAAAATATTTATAGATAAATGGTAATATTTTTCAACATTTTTACTATGAAACTTGCCTATGAGAATCGTTGTTATGACAACAAGGGGCTGAGCCAATAAGGTGACTCTCCTGCTCGCTCGCTCGTTCTTTTTCTTTATTTTGTGTTATAATACGTCTCGTATCTGAGTGGGATAATTACTCTTAACTCTAAGGTTAGAACTCATCCCGAACGCGCATGTCCTACCTAAAAAGTTTTGCTTTAGTGCTTGTATACTCATTGCCGCGCTCTGAAATAATCTGAAATAATGACAATATCAATTAACAAGTTTTAAGAAAACAAATTAACGAATATTATGTATTATGATTATTCTGTTATACATCTTTAAGCTAAACTAAATTACATGTCTAAAAATCTAAAAATTATGCTATCCTTGACCACTAAGAACATAGTGAAAAGGATAGCACTACTTTTAACCTCATCAATTTGAGTACAACAGCCAATTTTAACTCCAACGATATTTATTCAATAAAAAAAGAGTCGAACGAGTCGAGAGTTTTTATTCGACATAGCAATTAATGATGATTGAACAATTTAGCTATGTTTTTTTTAAATAACTAGCTGCTTGTCGTTTGAAAGCTATCGCGATTCTCTCAGCTGATGTTTTTAGACATGAGGTTAGCAGGGGACCTAGTATAGGTCGACAAATTCCTTCCACCGTTGAATTATAAGGCCGACCCACCAATCTGCTCCAATGCGGGTTGATGGGCCTTAACAACTATTATTACCTAACCAGCAAGTGATAATAACAGAGATGGCTTTACGTGCTCTTCTAGGCAAGGGGGTGACACCGCCAATTTCCAAACTCCGGGCTGGTACTGAAAATTTTCTTAATAGACAATACACAAAACCTCATTGTTAATTAAATTCCTAGTTCGGGGATATAATCGGGGGATATAATTTTTATCTCCTGCCCTTGCTAGCCCTGCAGGAGACAATTATCTCCCCGGGGAAAGGATAAAAATGTATCTAGTTCCACAACTTTATCAACTCTCAGACCACTGGAGCACAAATGGAAATAATATGCAAATAATATGTGTCATATAAACGGGGGTAAACTTCTCCTCGGGGGATAAAATTGTTGTCTCCAGCCTTTTACTAGCCTTGCAGCAGTGGAAGTCGGTTGATATTATGATTATGATGAGGTAAGGTAAAGATATACAGATGCCTCACCCCTCCTCACGGTTGTCATACGATGCTACTAAGGGAATATAACAGAGGACGGACAGCAGGATCCTATATGTCGCTACTTCCATCTGCTGCGATTACCAACAAGTCTGTCACGCGTGTCGATTATGGGCAACCCCTCCCGTTGGTAGAGGCTTTTAGTCCAGCTGTTATAGGCCATTAATAATACAGAAGCCCTTACTAATAATATTGTCCTTTACGAACAAATTTTGCATCGGCGTGTCTAACATTGTAAAACCACACCTAATAAGTAGGCACAATACATTATAGGTGTAGGTGTTAATTCACGTAGGTATCAGATTTCTACTAGCGTGGATAATTATGTTTTTCAGGGCTGCCAGTTGCATTTGCATTTCATAAAGTTTTTCGCTTTGAAATAAGAGGTATAATACAGTGTCTCATATCATCAATTACGGTGCAGTGTGGTCAGTGGCGTGCATAGCGGGTATGCAGATGATATGAAGAAAATCTCCGGTACGAGTTATAAAAGCTTAAGGGTAGACTTTTTATGACTCTTACAATGCCTAACTTTAAGTATCTTTTAAGTCTTACTGGACTTTTTAATTATTTCATCTGCCCGCTTAGTGCATACCCTGAAGGCACGCCAGTGAGTGCGGTAACGGTAGTGAAGAAAACAGTTGTCACCACCCCGCGTCGTACGAGGTGAGGCGAGGCGATTAAGGGAATAAAATTGAGAGAAATCCTGTCAATACGATTACGATACGTTACTATCTACACCCGTCCGCCCAGCGAGTATGAACAAAACCTTCTGTTGTGAGAAGCCTTTTGTCCAATAGTTGACTGACTCCCAACATACAAAAGAAATAAAGAAAGTATATTTTATTGCACACAAAGAAACACATACAACAACGACTATACATTAAACTTGTACCAATTGTATTAATTAAAACTGTAATTTAGTCAATTCTATTTTACATGTAGATGAAATATTTTTGGAAAATTACCGCAGGAATATCCAAACAGAATCAGAATAGATATTTAATTTTGGCTATCTATCTGTTCGTGCGTCTCGCTGAACTCTTAACGGATTTAAAGAAGTTTAATCTGGCAAAAATTTTAAATTAGATAAAGTGTTGCATTTTAGGTAAACTTAACTATTTGGTAACCGTTATAATGGTAACCACTAAGGTAGTCACTACAAACATACTGACTTAAATTTTGTATATTTTTTTGGTATTGTTTGCTGCATTTTTGCTGGGTTCAGCCAGGTACCCTTGTTTATAAAGAATTTATTTGTGCAAACCTGTTATTCGTTTTTGGTCAAACTTATAAACTCCTTTTGTATTTACAGGTGTTGGTTTTCCGATTAAAGTAAATTAAATAATATAACAAAACTAAATAACAAAATGTCGCAGCCCTGATTAGATCGGACGCTAGCAGACAGCCTGTTGCCACCCTATCTGCGTGCACGCATCCAATTACACTACGCTGGCCATTACTACTGCATGCAACTAGGCAATAGGCATTACGTTGGTATAGGTAGGTATAGGGAATTTGTAATTATTGAAGTTATACTCCTTTTGGCGCGTTAGAGAAAAATGTTGAGAGTAAATTTTTACGATATGCGCGGACACCATCACAAAAAACCGACACCATGAAGTTAGCTATAGTCAACATTTTAGTTTTTCTAAAAAAGGTTTGACAGTTTACTTTCAATGATTCAAACAATAACTTTTTTCTATTGTTAGTGTCGTTTTTTTCTACAATCGTAGAATAATCGTAAAATATCTTGTTACGCCAAAGAAGTATAACTTCTAACGCGTGTACATAAGTACACACACGTTTTTTATCTAAGGAAAAGTAACAAAATACACTCTATTTTACACCATACGCGATAGAAAAATCGTATATCTTAATACTAATATATAAAGCTGAAGAGTTTGTTTGTTTGTTTAGAGGAACTAGGTACTAGTCCGATTTGAAAAATTCTTCCCGTGTTGCATAGCCCATTTATCGAGGAAGGCTATATATAGGCTATATATCATCACGCTAAGACCAAAGAAAGAATGTTCCATAATCGGAGAAATTTTCTCCTTTTAAGAGCTTCCGCTGGTGCGCTAAAATCGTGTATCACAAAGTTGTTCCCTTTTAAAACTAACAAAAAAAAGTCCGCGACAGCATGTGTCTAGTACTAGTGTCATATAACTTTAAAATGTTAGCAAGCTGGTGCTCGAACTCGTAGTCAAGGCCGAAGACCTAAGCTATGGTCTAGCTGATTGGGCTTCGGAATCAAAAAAGAGCAGTAAAAAGCGGTGATAGCCTAGCGGCTAGGCTATCGCCGCTTTTTTAGCACTATTTGTATTTTATTATAGTTTAGCGATTTGTGTTGGTACATTGGAATTAGCAGCACTATACAGGGTTAAATAAAACATACCACGGACTTTTAATTCCTATCATTAAAACTAACAACTTTTGTTCTACGACTTCTTATAATTCAGTATTAATTTATTTCGTACAAAAAAATTATAAATCATGTTATTTCTGTAATGTGGCATTACACTGTGAAACCTAATACTTTTGATTAAATAGCATCACGTATTCGGTTCAGTAACGTTACAGTGTAGTAACAAGTAGAGTTTTTATGTAAAATATTGAATATTCAATATTTCACAAGATTCGAACTAAAAAAAAATTGTAGAGCAAATTTATTACTTTTTATGTTACATTAACTTCTGCTCTACGATAACACATGTAACAGTAATAATATAAAAAATAATTAATTAATGCTTTAGAACTAAATTTTATTAAACATCTATTATATATTTGAAGGCTGTAAAATAAACTTTTCTTTTTTTTAATAATTAATTATTGATCATTGTAAATTTTTTGTACATTAATATAAGTGTTATTATTATACTTATAAAACAAAAAAATGTATGGCGTTCATAAGTGCTGTAACTAGGTATAGCCTAAACGGAATAAAGATTTGATTGATTGACAGGCCGAGAGCTTTCTGGTATTTCGTATTTAACCCTTTATATCTTAAAATGTTTTGTGTTATTTTCACCTTAGCAGCTGATATGGTGGTAGACTGTATGCCGTCGTTGCTATGTACCTAACTGATTCATATTTACACGAGCTTATCATTTATCAATGTTCAACGATTGATAAATTGATAGCTGGCAATCCTTGACATAAAGATATCACGATGAAACATCCAACCGGTCCAACTTACTGGAATTTTCGTCGGAGTTTTTCCAACTAGTTTCCCAGCATTCCTAGAAACTTATCTACAGGGAAATACTTAATTCAATGTTATCGGCCGATTTGATTGCATTAAATATTATTTAATTTTTTTAGGCGCGGTGATAGCCTACAACGGGGTGTGATAGGGCTACAGCTTCCCTTACTGGGGGACCGAGTTTGATCTCCGGCAGCACCTCGAAGTTTTCGGAGTTATGTGTGTTGCTAATTTAAAATATCGTGAAAAAATTGGAAGTTTGAGAATTCTCCAGAACGTTCTTAAAGGCGTCAGAATTAGTCTACTAATCCGTACTACGACCTAAACCCTTCTCACTCTGTATTGTGCCAGTGATGGGTTGGTAATGATGATAAAGATCAGGCTTCAGAGGCTGTTGTGTATATACCTATTTCAATTTATTTATATATATGTATTATATAAATAAATTGAAATAAAAATGTGTTTTGTAATGGAAGAGCGAGATCTTCTGGCACAGGTTTTAAACTTAACAGAAGTTCTCCGCCTTATCTGCTATTGTTTTATGTGAACAAATAAGTTTTCATTTCATTTTCTCATTTCGTTTCATATGAATCTTTAAACTAAATTTAAATTGACATTTCTAAAACTAGTGCCATCCTATACTATTATTTTTCATATTCAAAATTCAAAATTCATTTATTTCAAGTAAGCCTAACATAAGCACTTGTGTGCACACGTCAAGTGATCTTTCAAGCGACCTTTCAATTCGATTCCCGTTACTGGAAAAATGTTTGAGTGATGAACATGAATGGTTTTTCAGTGTCTGGGCGTTTATCTTTATATTATATATTATTCATAAAAATATTCATCAGTCATCTTAGTACCCATAACACAAACTACGCTTACTTGACGATGGCGATGGCGATGCGTGTATTGTCGTAGTATATTTATTTGTCAACTAGATCTTATTTGTTAGTTTAAAACTTAATTACTATGTTAGCTTAAACTAAATACATAAATAAATTAAATATTTGCACTCTGCCACTCTAAAAGCACTGTAAAAAGCTTTAGCTTCGAGTTTCGACGAAACCACTCCTTCAACCGTTAATAAGTTTAAAATACTATACCTACTTAGTGTCCAAGAGAATGAGGTACTATTTTCTCTAAAACCTACATCTTAACGTGTGAAACGGATTTTAGATAATCCATGATTTATTAATTGAGAATGTAGTTATTTCATGTTCTGTTAATATACAATTAACTTTTTATATGCATTTTAAAAACACTAAAAAAATTATACAATTAACTCGTTCGTGTGGAGGGGAGGGCGCTGATAGTCATCGAGAAGAGTATATATTAATACTTAGTTTAGGCATCAGTGTTCAAACCTACTATAAATGTTGTCATTTTTATGGAACAATAAAATTATTTTTATTTATTTATTATTATTAAAGTCAAGAAAAGTTAGGATATCTATGTACTTGTAAATAAGCTTCTAAAAGCATTTTAATAGGTAATTAAAGTTCATATAGTGTTTATTTTTTTGTTTCAACTTTTATTTTAATTAAACTGTTTTTTTTAATTGAATTCCAAGTTTATTTCAAACAAACAAACAAACACATACTTTGGGTTTTAGCTGAGAACAAAACTTTGTATTACTTATATTTACATATATATACCTTTAGTACTTCTTTTGTTACTAATAACAATAATAAACAACAATAGGAATATTGACATGACACTTTATACACGGGCGAAGTCGCGGTCTACCACGTGTCCTAATATATAAATCTTTGATGATAAGGGGTGGGTAACGGTTAGCTTACAGGCAGACGCGCTGATAAGATAATGAGTGTATGTGGGGTGCAGTATCTATAGTGGAACATCGGTGCCCTTAGTACGAGTTAACCCAACTCGCAACGTACGCTAGTTTCGAGTATCGAAACACCGTATCTTACAGCGGTCAGCAAAATGTAATTACTGCTAACGTAGTCCTTCACAGTTAATTTACTGTTAATTGCCTCGATTGTTCTGGGTTCTCAAAAAATCCCATAGTACCTACCATAAACAGTAGTGGCTTTTGTATTTGGTCCAAGTTCAGACTCAAATTAACTTGTATTTAAGTTGGAGTTCCTGGCGCGTCGATGATATGCTAGCTCTCCTCGTTCTATCTACATAATAATGGTATTCTTGTGGTACCCGCAATACCAGATCATTTCTACCAAGTATTCGTATATTGTAGAACAAACTCCCATCCAATGTGGCTGTGTATTCAATGGCGTATAAACAAGTTCCTTATAAGCCGGCAATGCATAGGTGACACCTCTGGTGCTATGGATGTTTATGGACTGGATAATCACTCAACTGACGAACGCTTACTTGCTATTTATATATATTTTTTAATGAGTTAACCAAACCAAGCATGCTGCATTTTTATACCATGCCTTCGCTTATCATCGCGAACATGAATTGTAAGTAAGAAATGTGAATGTATTTATATGTGATAAAATGTTGTTAACAAAATAAAAAGTCGCAATCCGGTCAGGCAACCCAAACATACATAATTTGGTCAAATATAAACAATACTAGATTGTTTATATTGAGGCTTAAATTGCAGAAGGTATATATATATAGGTAGGAATAAACGAATTTGAATTCATTGTAGGTCCATTTAACTTTGATGAAATGATATCAATGCTTCGATACTTAAAAACCATCAAAGTTTGAGATTTCGTAATAGGGGTCGTGTTGGCATTAACTGTATGTGAAATTAAATAAAACCAATTCGCAGCAGCTGAGTAAATGCATTCGTTCAGGAACGCTTCATTCCTTTATCAATATCAAATATGTATTGGGGTCTGAAAAAAATAAGTTGTAACAATGTATTATCAAATGGAAGCGTTGATAGCTCGGTTGGTAGAACTTCGACTTCACTTTCGGGGTGCCGAGTTCGAATCCCAGCACGCAACTCTAACTTTTCGAATAATATCACTTGCTTCAACGGTGCAGGAAAACATCGTGAGGAAACCTGCATGCCTGAGAGTTCTGCATAATGTTCTCAAAGGTGTGTGGAGTCCACCAGGAGAGTCCACTAGGCCAGAGTGGTGGGCTTAACCCCTTCTCGTTGTGGGAGGAGACCCGTGCCCTGTTGTGGCCCGGTAAGGGGTTGTTATGATGATGATGACACATAAAAACGGGTGTTTGTTTAACTGAGATAAAAAGTAGACGACTGTTAGCGTATTGGATAGAAGCAGGCGTTACTTTGAGGAAATCCATAATCTTTATATATATATTTCTTGTGTGCGTGTGTATGTCACTGAACTTCTCCTAAACGGCTGGACTGATTTGAATGATATTTTTGGTATGCGTTTGGGTGGCACCCTGGCTGGTTTAGATTCTCAAATCAGCCCGACAGATGGGGCTGGGGCCCTCTAGTATATTATGAAAATGAAGCTTAATTTTCTATAATCCGCGAAGAGAATTATACCAACAGAATTATAACTGTTCGCGGATTATAGCAAATTAAGCTTCATTTTCATAATACACTGTTAGCGGTTGATCACCTGGCTGATACCTACGCTACGCCATAAACATATTGTGACGTCACTATAAGATTCATTAATATTGAATTGCTTTAATAGTTCTATTTTGCTTCATATAATTCGTAATAATATTTATCTAAATATATAATGTTTTCCAAATAGAAAAATAACTTTATATTTTGTGAAATAACTTACCGGAAACTAATATCGTAAAATATTATTATTGGTTCGTTTTGTTGTCAACATTTTAAACGGTACCTGAGCCGTATACAAGTAGAAGCATTTCGTTCTCAAGCATTCTACACACCACCGCCATCTAGTCCCAAAGTAAGCGTAGCTTGTGTTATGGGAACTAAGATAACTGTTGAATATTTTTATGAATAATATACATAAATACTTATAATATAACATATTACACCCAGACACTGAACAACATTCATGTTCTTCACACAAACATTGTCCAGTTGTGGGAATCGAACCCACGGCCTTAGACTCAAAAGCAGTGTCGCTGCCCACTGCGCCAATCGGCCGTCTATGCCTTTTCTTTTCATCCCAGGAAAACAAACGATTCCCGTGGGATATGTAAATAAATGTGAACGGAGAACGCAGACAACCTTTAGGAATAAATAAATAATGAAGAACTAAATAACGAAAAATAAACATATAATCAGAGTTGCAACTTATTTTCGTACAAAGTTAATATCCTATCTACTTCTATCGCCCTTTCCTTCAGTGTTGCCATCTCTTCGTCGTTCAGAACGGTAGTTTTCCTCCCCGCATTCTTGATCAGGAAGTGTTGTATGAACAATCGCAGACTTTCTCTGAACATATGCAGTTTGGGAGGTTTGGATATTCTATGGAATACTTCCAGCGACGCTGTGAGGTCCGCGTTCATGATTATAGCGAGTAGGATTTGACGCATGAATCTCACAATCGTTTTGTTCAGATCGGAGAATTGGATTATCTGAAAGAGACAAAAGTTATTGTAATTTTGTTAGATAACTCTAAGGCTCTTGATGCCAACTGACTTACTCGGCAAAGTGAAGGTAATGTGCAAACAAATGCGGCACGAGTATTTCAATGAACGGTCACTAACGATGGGTATTTGGTACAAAACCTTACAGAGTGAGCCTCTTCGACATCCATGGTTTGAGAAAATGGCAAGAATTTGGTCGCACTATTACGGCTGCGGTCTGTTCACATTCCGTCGAAGAAGTTTACACATTTAATGGTTATATCTGACTCCCCGAACTGTCCTGATTGTGGAGTTATTGACGACATCCAACATGTTTTGACGGAGTGTGAACGGAACGCCGTGGAACGATAACAAATTTTTACTCAATCTTTGCAGGTAGGTTTGTGCAATAGCATCTTGGCCTTCCTCTTATCAAAGCAGGCGGCACACTATAGTCGTTTTGACATTTGTGCAAGACCATAGAATGTAACTTGGAACGAAACTGTAAGAAACAATAAAATAAAAATAAATTACATACAGTGTTTTAAAAAATACGCAAATTTTTTTGGGACGTTAAATAATATGAAAGAATATATTGCGAGTATTCTTTTTGCGCTTACTTTATAGTAGCATGTAATTTATAATTGTTGCGAAACGTTCCGAAAACAGTTACGTTCTCAGTCTTTTTTTTTTATACTAGAGCTGTAACCATTTTTTTACTGAATATCGAAATTAAAATATATTGTGTAGTTATCTTTACTGCAAAGAATGAGCTTGGTTCTCAAAATGGGTTCTAAATAATGAGTCTGAGTTGATGTATCTGACCAAGCGGCACATGACTGAAGCGTCCCCGCGCGCACTGCGCAGTTTTTCGTTCCTCATCTTGTAAAGTTGACTGTGCGCTCGTTTAAGTTTGATATATATTGTTTACTATTACGTTAACTATGGCTCTTCTATTAATTTAAACATAGTGATTTGACTCGATTTTTGTGTTTGTTGTTATATAGTACTAACTCTGTTTCAACATGTTGAAAAGTGGGCGTATAATCAACAGCCAGTCACGCGCATTGGTTGTGAAGTTAAAGGAATACTTTGAACGAACGAACACTTTACAATACATAATAATATCAATCAAGTACTGATACAAACTTGAATTGATTTATCGTGAGTATCGAGTCCCGAGTCTTATGGTTCCATAACTAGTTACGTCGCGATGACAAATGTCAAAACGGGCCTATTACATTTTTACGACTATAGTGTTTAGTGTATATTATTGTGATTAAATTAGAATAATATCATAGATTATAGGTTTAAAATTAATTACGGGAGCGACATAATCACGAAGTGATAAAGCCCACTTGAAAATAATTAAGATTTAGCAAAAAAAAAAAGGGCTCAAAAAAAATTTACCTTCAGAACTGAGAGCGCTAACGCTTTCCCCATGATGAGGTGGATCAGGAACTGCGCCAAGTTGGCCACGCCGTGCTTGGAGAGTGAATCTAACTCCTTTATTTTGTCCCAGATGGTATATTGTATTGACAACTGAAACAAAATTTAAAAAATGTAATCTTTCTCCAAAAATAGAAATAGATAGCCTAGTGGTTAGGAATCCGCTGCGACGGAGTTTGATTCCCGGCACTCAACTCAAGCTGTCAGAGTTAGGTATGGCAACGAGCTACACTCATAAGATTATTATTATTATTATTTTTGTATAATTTACTCTGTAATTTATTTTAATAATTATAAACTTTAGTCGTGTATTGTTTTTGTAACATCGTAAAATTGTTTTTTAAACTTAATTTACAAATGGTTGAACCAATTCATGTAATAATCAAAATTATTATTGAATTAATGACAGATTTGTATGACATTCAGAAAGTGTACAGTTAGATACCTACTTTGAAATAAAATATTTGATTGGATTTGATTTGGAGAAATTCTTTTAAACGCGCTCTGCTCTATAAGCAAGCTCACGACTAACTTACACGGGTGTTCTTTTTGTTATCACCATCTCAATTTGGGTACGAAACCCTAAAAATGCCTTCTCCAAGTTTATGTAAATGGCAGTCTTCTTTTTGTTATCAACATCTCACTTTGGATACGAAACCATAAAAATGTGTATGTTCCAAGAATGCATAAAAAGTGCCTTCTACAAGTTTATTTCAATAGCAGTGTTCTTTTTGTTACCACCATCTCATTTTGGGTCCGAAATGCTATCAATTTGTATGCATACAATAAAGTCTTTTAAATACCAATTTGTATACGGAAATGTTACCTAAGCTATACAATAGATAACCAATGGAACTTATTAAGACAAATGAATTTAATGTATTAAAAATAAATTGATCATGAAATTATCCTGTTATTATGATTTAAGTGAATTTTTATGTTAATCTTAAAAAAATATATAATTTTAAGGAAGAGTAACAAACTTGACTAAACATTTTGCTATAGGCTAACATATTTTATTTATAACTTTGTGAACCAAATTGTGATTTAATTTTTTGAAATGTTTTTTCTTGAGATTTTATATTATAATAATTATTAATTTAAAACAATTATATAACGGATTCTGGAATCTGCTGTTCAGGACTTATCAGTCATTTTAAGTACTTTCACAATATTTTAAGTAGCTATAACTTCTCAGTGTTGGACACAACTCATAAATCTTTTAACTTTGTACTATACTCCCAGTGTGAGCATTTTCCTTTCTTAATTACTCTGTAAATTCTATCTGTAAAAACTGTATCTGGCTATACTTGATTATTATTTACTTTCATTTTTTATTTTCTTTTATTAGCTGTAAGTTTTCTTTTATAATAAAATAAATAAATCTATATATATAAGAGAAAGTGTGTGGGCTCTATGTTCCGTATAGGCTCCGAAACGGGTGGACCGATTTCAATGAAACTTTCAGGGAATCTCCGGATTGACCTGGCGAGTAATCCTGAAAAGTTTGGTGACGATCGGAGCACTCCTATTTTTGAACTGTCAAATACAGCTTTTATTTACTATGATGATATTCTATTGTTGGGTGTACATGGGTGTAGATAATGATCTTCATCCGCTCGAGAAGAGAAACCAAGATAATGAATACGGAGAGAAATAAATGATTTAATATATTATGAGACTTAAATTAAAAATTTAACGATTTAAGTTTATTGTTTAAATAAAATAAAGCAAAACCTAGCCCGGCGAAGCGGGCTGGGTACGCTAGTAAATGAATAAGCTCAGTTCAAAGGTTATTGACCTGGTACTTCCGGTCGTAGTCGCAGAGTTTCTGCGCGAGCACCGCGTAGTACGGGTTGTACGCGGCCTCCTGCAGGCAGCACGCCAACAACACGTGCACAACTTCCCTTTCCTGCTGGCCCTTGAGCCCCAGGTGTTGAAGTTTCTCGAACGCGTCCATGTAGTCCTGCGAATCATGCAGAAATGCGATTTTAGATTGACGTTGTTTTCATGTAAAATAAAATATACTACGACAATACACACAGTGGCGTGCATAGAGGGTATGCACAGGGTATGTAGATGATATAAAATGAAGAAAGTCTCCAGTACGAGTTATAAAAAACTTATGGATAGGCATTGTAAGAGTTATAAGAAGCCTACCCTTAAGTTTTTATAACGCGTACTGGAGACTTTCTTCATTTTATATCATCTGCATACCCTGTGCATACCCTCTATGCACGCCACTGAATACACACATCGCCATCTAGCCCCAAAGTAAGCGTAGCTTGTGTTGATGTACTGAGATAGCTGATGAATATTTTTTTATGAATATAATACACATAAATACTTATAATATAAAGATAAACACACATACACTGAAAAACATTCATGTAAATCACACAAACATTTTCCAGTTGTGGGAATCGAACACACGACTATGGACTCAGAAAGCAGGGTCGCTGCCCATTGCGCCACGCGGCCGTCAATGAAATGAAATGGTGTGAAACATCTATAGGCGGTATCGATAGAAGGCAGAAGCGGTGATAGCAAATTTACTTGAATTCATAAAAAAATACCAGTGAAGAATATTTAACAGACACAATATTATAGTTTGACATTTACAGTGATTATAATTTGACATAAATAATAATTGATTAGATATTTGTAATTTTGAAATCAGTCTTAAATTTTATTCTTATTTTAATAATGACGATTGACTTACTCGTAGGATAATATTATTATAGTAAGTAGGAATTAGTGTACGAACATATATATTTTTTGCATGCCATCTAAGGCGGATTGTTCGTCCTTATATTTTGTGTACCAACAATGTAAAACCAATCTGCAAATAAACGATTTGAATTTGAATTTGAAATGCACTTTCTCGAACACAAACAAACAATAATAATAAATTTCAGTTATAACGCAAACATAACAAGTGTGAAGTTGTTTATATTCGCTCGCTAGTCATCTGCACGAACTTCAACTCGCAATCTTGCAATTTACGTCCATACTAAATTATTAACTAATTTAGATTGTCCACGGTAAATACATTAACATTTTCATAAGTGTTAGCAGTAATAAGTAAGCCCCGTATAAGCAGATGAGTGTGAGAACTTTTTACACGTTCGGGTTATTTCAGTGCGGCGCTTAATGTCATACACAGAGAAGATAGTAACATATGAAATCAATGCCACAGAGTCTACCCGTCAGAGTATGTGGTGTATTACTATACTCTTTGACCGTTGAGCATAAGTCAAAACATAGTGTTTGCTTCCTCATTGCTATCAAGAGTGAATTATTTTATGAATTGAATTTCGTAATAAGTAGTCGAGCAAAATTTAAGTGGTATTTATTGTAACGCAAGCCCGGCTTTCTCGGCTTCGGTAGTACCGCCACCGTCGGCGGCCAGCGCGGTGGACTACCACGTAAGCTCCCGTCTCATTCTGGATAGAGACCTGTGGCCTTTATTGGAAACCTGTACGAATCCGCCTGAGACGTTTCACACCAACCTCAGCGGCCATGATGACGCAGAATATGCTTCTCCGCACGTCGGTGTTCATGCGCTGTCGGCGCGCCAACTCCAACAGCTTCTGGTCAATGGTCGGTGGCAGCTTGACCGTCGGCTTGTCCTCTTGGACGCGATTGCCCTCCCACGCGGACCCCACCACCCACCACTTGCCCCTTTCGTGAGCTGGAATTGAAGAAAAAATACTTTCTATATAAAATACTAGCTGTTGTATTCATCATATCAACCCATTACCGATATCGGTCAGAATTGGGGGTGTATGATTGTCAAATCGATCGAAAATGTGTGGGACAAAGTAATGTATATAATTGTACTAAACTTTCCCTAAATAAGTTTCGCTATGTGGCGATAAGGCCGCCAAATTTTATATGTTGTGTTGTTATACTTTTATTTTTGTTCTATGTACTTTTTGTTGTGTGCAATAAAAGTATATTCATTCATTCATAAATGTATTTTTTTTAATCCGCTACAAGTTAGCCCTTGACTGCAATATCACCTGGTTGTAAGTGATGATGCAGTCTAAGATGATAGCGGGCTAACCTATCAGGGCGTATGGTAGACATACCCATGATCGGTTTATATGCGACATCGCACCAGAACGCTACATCGCTTAGTAGCACGTCTTTGTCGGTAGGGAAGGGAAGCAGGCCACGGCCTTAGCCTCACACCAGACCTGACCAGAGAAAATTAAGAAATTATAAATTCCCAAATTGCCCTTGCCTTTACACAAAATTTGAAAAAGAAAGTGAAGTTATTATAAAATTAAAAAAACTTCTACTTAAAACGACTTTTACTTGAAAGACAAATAATTGAAATAATTTGAACTATTCTTCCAACAATTCCTTTATTTCTTATTGCTCTTCCTTTCCTTAGATAACTTTATTTATTATTTATTTATTATACATTTAATATAAAAAAAAAAATTAATGTAAATTTTGATACTTATTATTTTTATTTTTTATATTTCAGAGTGACGTTATATTCTTAGTAATTTAATATTCTCCGCGGTGTACAATAAAAGCGTACTCATTAATTAATTCAAAATTTACAGCACAGACGTGCTGGGATTCGAACTCGGCCCCTCGAAAGTGAAGCTGAAGACCTGACCACTGGGCTAACATCGCTTCGGGACTCGTTGCCCTAGGATTTCAGACAGCCGGTTGGCGCAGTGGGCAGCGACCCTGCTTTCTGCGATTTTCTGCGGCCGTGGGTTCGATTCCCACAGCTGGAAAAATGTTTGCGTGATGAACATGAATGTCTTTCAGTGTCTGGGTGTTTATGATAAGTATTTATTTGTATTAAATTCATAAAAATATTCATCAGCTATCTTAAGTACCCATAGCACAAGCTACGCTTACTTTGGGGCTAGATGGCGGTGTGTGTATTGACGTAGTATATTTATTCATTTATATATTTATTTAAACAAATATTGTTAAATTGTTAAACGATCTTGGAAAAGAGCAACTGCTGAGTTTCTTGCCGGCTTCTTCTCGGTAGAATCTATCTTCTGAACCGGTGGTAGAGTCACTACAAACAGACATACTTGACGTTTCAAAAGTGCTTATATTAGGCCTACTTGAAATAAATGAATTTTTGATATTGGATAGAAGCAGGCGTTACTTTGCGGAAATCCATAATATATTATGAAAATTAATCTTATTGCTAAATTAAGCTTAACTTTACAATGAATAATTGTAAAGTCAACATCTCCTGAGGATGCTCCGGTTTCCGAGCGAAACGTGCGTAGAGGGTGCATTGCCGAGGATCTGTTTGGTGTGGAGTATACGGATTGAAGGAAACGGAAAAGAGCAACTACTGAGTTTCTTGCCGGCTCTTCTCGGTAGAATCTGCTTTCCGAACCGGTGGTAGAGTCACACAAACATACATACTTGACGTTTCAAAAGTGCATATAAAGTAGGCCTACTTGAAATATTAAATTATAAATAACACCATACAGATTCTCCTGCTGTTAGCGGAGTATAACAAATTAATCTCAGTTTTCACAATGAATTTTGAATTTGAATCTGTTTATAACGGACCTTTCAACAAGTCTTCCAGCCTTATGTTGAGGGTGGTGACATAGTTCCCGCGCCGCACGACGCCTCGACTCAACTTCTTTAGGTGTTCCACGTACGAGGGGTCGTAGTTGGGGATCTTGTTCAGGTTATTGTTCTTCACCGCCAGTAGCACTTCCAGCAGGAATTTTATCCGAGACCTGAATAAGGAGAACTTGAGCA
This sequence comes from Pararge aegeria, assembly GCF_905163445.1. Taxonomy (NCBI): domain Eukaryota; kingdom Metazoa; phylum Arthropoda; class Insecta; order Lepidoptera; family Nymphalidae; genus Pararge; species Pararge aegeria. The sequence continues at coordinate 15,040,138 of NC_053196.1, read as the reverse complement.
GGGTTGGCACGGGCGGGAGATAAAAATGATATCACTCTCTTTCTCTATATCTCTCTCTCTTTGCTAAATCTCTCTCTCTCTCTCTCTTTGCTAAATCACTCTCTCTCTCTTTGCTCGAAGCCTTTGAGATGTGGTGCTACCGTAGAATGCTCCACATTAGCTGGACACAGAAATTTTTTAACGTGAGAGTACTCCAACGCGTCGCCAGAAGCAGAGAGTTACTGCTTATCATTAAAAAGTCAAATATCTGGGCCATGTTCTGAGGCATGAGCGATACCTACTGCTCCAGCTCATAATGATTGGCAAAGTAGAGGGCAAACGACGTGTTGGAAGGAGGAAGAAGTCATGGTTGCGCAACATCCGTGAATGGAACAATATTGTAAGCGTAGAAACATTATTTCGCTTGGCGCAAGACCACGAGAAGTTCGCTTAGCTGACGGCCAACCTCCAGTAGTGGAGAGGCACGAAAAGAGAGAGAGAGAGATTAATACACATACACATATTATAATATGGAAAGTTTGTATCTGCTATCAAAAAATGCACTTGAATGTGTGTTTTTTTTTCTTTCTTAGATTAACTTTTTAAAAATGAGCAATCTTTTTTGCGTTATTTACTTATTGTAACTAGTATTACTTAATATAAGTTACTTAGGTATATATATAATTAAACAAAACTCCCGTATCATTATGATAATTTTAATTAATAGTGAAAAGGCTTGTGTAAGATCTATCATTAAGTTTATCCATTGTAACAATTTATTTATAGCTGTTTGTTTCCCAAATAAAAAAAAATAAAAAAAATTGGATATTATTTCATCCGCGCCAGTGCTCTCAGAGATAATAAAGCTGTGGGAGAAGGTACATTTTTATCGTTTCGCCGGGGAGATAATTGTCTCCTGCCCATGCTAGCCGTGCAGAACAATGGAAACATGTACTACTAGCGGTCCCTCGCGGCTTGTAGCTTAAGTTTTAAGTTTACCAATATGGTTATAGCCATCATCCCACTACCGTGTAATTTTCATGTAATATACGCATCAAAAGTGCGACCTATGGGCCTATATACTTGAATAAAGATATTTTTGACTTTGACTTAAAAATTCAAATTCAAAATTAAAATTCAAAAATGTTTTATTCATGTAGACCTTATGACAGGCACTTATGAAGCGTTCATGCATTTAACATGTTAACACTAATGTTAATGAAGGTGATAACTGCATTTGTTAACTTAAAACTAAAGCTAGGAGGGTTCCAAACGCGCCCTGGTCTAAGACGAACCCACAACATACTTATAGTCGTAAAAATGTAATAGGCCCGTTTTGACATTTGTGCAAGACCATAGAATGTAACTTGGAACGAAACTGTAAGAAACAATAAAATAACAATAAATTACATACAGTGTTTAAAAAAATACGCAAATTTTTTTGGGACGTTAAATAATATGAAAGAATATATTGCGAGTATTCTTTTTGCGCTTACTTTATAGTAGCATGTAATTTATAATTGTTGCGAAACGTTCCGAAAACAGTTACGTTCTCAGTCTTTTTTTTTTTTTTATACTAGAGCTGTAACCATTTTTTTACTGAATATCGAAATTAAATATTGTGTAGTTATCTTTACTGCAAAGAATGAGCTTGGTTCTCAAAATGGGTTCTAAATAATGAGTCTGAGTTGATGTATCTGACCAAGCGGCACATGACTGAAGCGTCCCCGCGCGCACTGCGCAGTTTTTCGTTCCTCATCTTGTAAAGTTGACTGTGCGCTCGTTTAAGTTTGATATATATTGTTTACTATTACGTTAACTATGGCTCTTCTATTAATTTAAACATAGTGATTTGACTCGATTTTTGTGTTTGTTGTTATATAGTACTAACTCTGTTTCAACATGTTGAAAAGTGGGCGTATAATCAACAGCCAGTCACGCGCATTGGTTGTGAAGTTAAAGGAATACTTTGAACGAACGAACACTTTACAATACATAATAATATCAATCAAGTACTGATACAAACTTGAATTGATTTATCGTTTGTATCGAGTCCCGAGTCTTATGGTTCCATAACTAGTTACGTCGCGATGACAAATGTCAAAACGGGCCTATTACATTTTTACGACTATAGTCAGGTTTTTTTTATCACCATCTCACAGTCTAGTTAATGTTGAGCTATGAAGTTAGAGCAACTCATACCCAAGCTTTTTTATCATACATGTAATCCTTAATATTATAATAGGATTTTCCTATAAGCTTACATTTTATATAAACTTTAAACTTATTGAGAGACATTTCATATATTGTAATATCATTTTTCTTTAATTTTTTTTTTTTAGTTAACTTATCTTCTTCTAATAATAAACATGTTACACATGTCTATTATTTCTAATATAAACACAAATATTTTTGTTTGTATACCTAGCCAGCGTTTTTATGTTTATTTCTTGTTATGGAAGAGCGGTGTCTTCTGACAAAGGGGTAGTAATACTACCCTTAAAAGAAGGCTCCAGCCATTAGCGTTTACGGTAATTTTATTTACCCAAATAAGCAATTTTTTTTTCAAGGGTGTTTTTAATGTCCTCAACGGCGTGTGAAGTCTAGAAAACCGCACTTGACCATCGTGCTGGCTATACGGCACAATCCCTTCTGATTCTGAAAGAAGACCCAAACTCTGCAGTGGGTTGATAATGATAAAAAATATACTGACCCGGTTTCGGCATTCTGATTCAACTTAGTGATCTTAGTTTGGGTGTCGTGGATAAACGTCTTGAGCGCCGCTGGCTCCTCCTTCCTTAAGACTCCTCCCACATTTCTCAAGGCCGTCAGCACACAGTCTATGTTCTTCTCGCTCAACTCATCAACTAAACGTGTTAGGATGTCGTAGAGCAATGATGCGTGGTATATCTAGAATGTGAATACAGAAATCTATTAGTAAAATATCAATAAACTTAAGTAAAAATAGGGCCCATAACCTTGAAGCGCAGATATTAAGCCTCAAGTACAACACCTTCAGACTGTCACACATTACAAAAATACTGCTTTGCGGTAAAAATAATCATGGCGGCCGAGCTCTGTCAAAAACCTTTACTACCTACTTGTTAGAATAATAAGGGATCGATTGCTGTGATCAATAAACAGTAATGACTTTAATTATCCGTATAAGATCCTTATAACATTAAAATAGGAGCAATTATCCAGTACCCGGTCAAATAAGATGTTAAATTTAGACCGAAGACTGCCTTATAACGTGGTTTACAGTTGTACAGTGATTTTGGATTTGAGTAAGGTTTTTAACTTAGTCTGACATAACAGTGAAGAAACAAGACAAACCATTAGATTAGGTACAAGGTTATGTAAAAGACTGCCAACAATTAGTGTTGGTAACAAAAACAAATTGCATAGGTCACCTTTTCAAAATTTCGCTGTAGACACAAATGTATAAGGAGTTCCGCAAGGTAATCAACTAGGACCTCCACTTTTTCTAATATACATCAATGCGTGCTTTTGTATGTACATGACTTTATCTTATTTGCTGAAGAAACTACGATAACATTAATAATTAAGGGTGTTCAATAGGGTGCATAGGGTATAAAACGCGACAAGCGTGAACGTAGCTTAGCAATAAATAGCACCATCTTGTCATATATGCCTAGAAAAAAAATTATAACTAATACAGCAAGAAAAGCGCATTATCAGAATCTTCGCCTTTTATTTTCTAAAACGATCGCAAACAAAGGGTAAAAAAAGTGATATTTGAAAAATAAACCAACAATTCCTTGACCAAATTAATAGTAGACTGGCTTAACACTAAAAAAATACAAAGTAGCGTAGCAATTTAAAACGCATTTAGGGCTATTTCTGGTAATGCGACTGTCAAATAATTCAATTTCTCACCTTAAAACTATACAAAAGCGCCAGACACGCCACAAGGTTGTCTAAAGTTTTATTCACTACCGGTTGCGGAGTTTCCATCATGGCGTCAAACTTCCTTGATAGCACTTCTAGGAAATGGGCACCTGTAAACATGGATGAACCAGGCTTAAGAAATTTCTTAAGAACACTGAAGCCAAATCCAAAAACAAAATCTTTATAATGTCATACCAACAGTCTGTCAGTGTGTTGCATTTCACAGCAATTTTACTAGGAATAAAGGTGTTTTCTCTCAACTCTCACAATGGTTTAGTGATTTTTTTTTGTCTTTTGTCTTTGTTTTGTTTTCCAGGGAAAGAAATAATACTGTTACACATTAACTACCATTAGAAATAAACGATATGATGGTTGAGGGTTGGTGATGGTTAATGTTACAAATTGCTTAGGACTACCTAAAATAAAAAATAAAAAAAACAATTGTACATGGAAAACGGCCGAGGACGACCTCCGTGTCGCAGTGGTCTTATAAACGGAGGTCCCGGTTTCGCTCCGCAGAAGGGGCAACTTGGGAATTTATTATTCCTGAATTTTCTACCGGTGGCTGTTTACCACCCTGCCGGAATAGCCTTGTCGTAAGAGATTAAGCGTTCCGGTACGATGTCGCGTAGAAACCGATTAGAGTTATAGGTTTAATAAATCTGCCGTACCCTTAACAGGTCAGCCCGCTACCATCTTATGCATCATTACTTAGCACCTAGTGAGAAAAAAAATGTATTTTACCTTAATTTTGGTTTTCATCTAAATCACCTTGAAAGTTGGGGTGTAGATTCTCCACATGTCCTATGGAGCAAAATGTTCATACCTATTTCCGAGCCGACGTTGGCGTGTAACACCGCTATGAGCGCGGCATGTTCCGCGAGCATTCTGTCTGGGGTAAGGGACGGGCCCACTGTAGCGTCCAGCCACAGCTGTGTGAGAGCGGTGTTCACAGAGTTCCTACTGCTGCTGGAGTACAGGCTCTCTATTGATGTGCAAGCCCAGTGGAGGTTTGTACCGGCTAGCTTGTTGAGGACACCTAAGAGATAAAGTGCAAAGAATTAGTTTTTCTTTCTTAGCACACATACACACATAAATACTCTTTTTTATCGTTACACACACATTACCATGTATTTAACATGTATACCCTGAAATACTCTTTTTAAATTTATTTTAAAAAAACAGGTGTGATGTATGCTAAAAAAATCAATGAAGTCTTTGACAATGGAACCTTAATAATGTTTAAACTTATTATTAAAATTGATTTTGATTGAATATCAACCAGTAGGCGACCACTGGTATATATAAATAGATAATATTGTACTGTGTGTTGTTATGACAAAATATCATTTTTTTACTAAAGAATAAAGACAGTTCATATGGGAAAATTTTAAACGTCACAAATTGTACCCGGCCATAGTCCCATGCAATGAATTCTTAAGAATAATCGTGTTTCGTTTGTCAGTCTATGGACCCTGTTATTTACGCGGGCGAAGTCGCAGAGCACATCTAGTTAATAATAATATCATCATAATAAATAAATAATAAATAAATATATAACGCTATACACACATCGCCATCTAGCCCCAAAGTAAGCGTAGCTTGTGTTATGGTTACTAAGGTGACTGATGAATATTTTTTTATGAATAACATACATAAATACTTATAATATACATATAAACACCCAGACACTGAAAAACATTCATGTTCATCACACAAACATTTTCCAGTTGTGGGAATCGAACCCACGGCCTTGGACTCAGATAGCAGGGTCGCTGCCCACTGCGCCAATCGGCCGTCTCTCGATAATGAAAGGCAATTGTAATGAAAGCCCTGTTAGGGGGCAGCAATTGGGGTAATAGAGAGGCGGAGGATTTATTAATAACATTTATAATATTTCAATATTAAAAAAAATCGTTAACTGTATAATAAGTTTTGGATTCCACACTTACTCTTAATTTGACGTTTGATCTGTGCCAGTTCCTTGTCTGACGCAGAATCCTTATCCCTTAAATGTGGCGGAATGTATATTCCTTTTTCTTCCTACAATGTTAACAATTATCATTGATTAGTAATTGCAATATAATTTCAAATAAAGTTCAACTGTACACGAAAATCAATTCACAGACTAAAAGTTGTTTTATTTAATGTTTATTAAGTAGTAATAGAGCTGTTTGTGATGCAGATTTCTGTTGACAAGCAATATTTGCAATGCAGTGTTCCGGTCTGAAGGGTGCAATTTTACTCTTACATCTCAGGTGGATGGACACAGGTTGGCATGAGACAGGATGTGTTCCAAAGTGTTGCTCTGTTCGTAGGCAATGGTTTTTCACTTATGTACTGTCAAGTGGACCACCTGCTTGACCTATCAATTATAACTATAAAAAAAATTGCCATTCAAAAGACACAGGCAACTTTGTTTTGAGTCCTGTCAGTTTAGGTAATATAATAATATGTTAACATATGGTCACCTTTATTATATTCCCTTCTTTGTCCCTTTTCCGTCCATAAATATCTTCCCAAACATCTGGTTTTTCCTTCTCTATCAATTCAGAACTTTCATTGTTGCCATCTTCAGAAAAATCTTCATCTCCCGACAAATTGGAAACTTCGTCATCGCTGAATACTTTACTAATGTCATCTTCGGAAATAATTCTTTCTTTAACAAACTTTGACTGTGCTTTAGATGTTTTTTCTTTACTGGATTGCTTATTATTAGGTTTTTTGGTATGAACTTCTTCATTAAAATCCAATTTACTGTTTTCACTTTTATCAATACTATTGTCACTTAACTCACTCTGGTTAAAATTATTTATAACATCTTTAATTTTTTTATTATTAGTTATTGATTTTTTATTCGTTTTATTCTCTACTTTGTTGTCATCTAGTTCACTATTTTCACTTTCATTATCATCATCATCACTTATTTCACTTTCATCATTATCTGGGTGACTTTCACCACTATCTGAATAAGCATTATCGTCTTCATCAAAATCTATTTCATCACCATCTGAATCAATGCTATCTTCAGAATCGTTTTCAGATATATCTTTATGTTTTAGTTTTTTGTCTTTTTTATTCTTTGTGGGCAATTCTTTACCAGTAACTACAGCCAAATCTTCTTCAAAGTCTGAGTCATGCTCTACATCAGCTAAATGTTTTTCTGCAGCTACAATCTGCTCTGATGTTGCCCTATCACAGATTTCGAGTAAATCTTAGAGTAATGTTAAGAAAAATTAAAGATAGCATAAATTTGAAACAATAAAAGTGTATCAAAAAATTTTAAATATAAACTAAACAATAATTTATTTTTTTGCATATTTTAGATAGCTAAGAGTGGGAGTTCCTTAGGTAATGGGAAGCTTTTCTATCACAAGAAAAAATAATAGCACTTATCACCATAGACACATGCCATAGAACCTTACTTGTTTTACAAAGAAATAAGAAAATCATGACAAATATTGGGAAATTACTTTTTTGCCAGTTAGTAATTTAATATTTGGTTTAACATTGATTCTCAACTATCAAATCATACTCTAAAATGCCTGTTTCCTACATTCCACACAACACATGAACCATAAGACTAAAGTTAAAAAAAGGATACAATCAAGACCATCGTCAGCAAAATAATTATTCTTGTTCTTAGATTTATTAAGCTTTAGTTGTTTTTCTAGTTTTTTGATCACCTTATCTTCATTCTCATTCGCTTCAATCATTATTTTCTTCCTTTGATCATTCATCTGTGATTTGAGCTTATTGGCTTCATTTCTTTCTCTGTTTAGCTGCCTTAATAGAATATCTTGAGTGGTTTCAACATTTGCTTTGGGTTTTTTATTCTGGAAATAAAGTCTTTAGAAATAAATAAAATTAAAGTGTTCTTCAAAGAAATCAATGTAGTTTTATTATCATATGATATTTTAGCAAATCATTTTAAAATAACTGTCATGGGTAAAGTAAGACTTAAAGTTATTTCAGGCACTAGCACTGTGGCAGACTACCAACATATGTATCTATTGGTAGTAAATAACATTGAAAAGGGTTAAAATAGATAAAAAGCAAGTTATGACAATAGAAACTAATATACTATAACAATTTTTTTTAAGACATTTAATATACACAGATGCTCATCTTTATTTTGCCCATTCTAAACATTCTACAAAATAATTAAAAATAACTTTAACCAATTGGGCTCGAAGTCAGACAAGTATACTTAAATAATGACTGGAACATTTTAGATGAGATTATGCATGGTGTAAAAAAGGTAATGTCTGGTTATTTTTCTTCTATAACAATGTGACCAATCAAAAAAAATTACTGATTTTGACAACCAATTCGACTCCAAGAGGAATGAGTGAGGAGGTTCTTTGGACGTTCATGGAGGAGGCCACAAAATATTTGCAATAAAATGATTGCACTCATTTTTATTTAGGAAAAAAAACGCATAACATTTGCACACGTATAATTTACGGTTATGAGATATTGTTATACTTGCAATTCTTTAATTTTTTTTGAATAGTTAACATTTTTTTTTAACACCAACACTTTATTGTCTAGTAAAGCCCGTAAACATTTCTGATAATTACCTTTGGTTCATCATTGTGGACTGGGCTATCAGTTGGTCGTTTAACGAACTTTCCTGCAACGTATTTAGGTTGAATGGATTCAGTTTTCTTTCTTAAATAATGATCTTGCCGATTAACTTTTTTTTGCTTCCTTTTCTCCTTACGTAGAGTTTTGCGTGTATTTGGAAATTTTGGCCTGTTGGCTGATTTAACTTTCTTCATTATACAGTATAGAAAATTCTCATCAAATGATTGTAATAAAAAATTAAAAATATAATAATAACAAATTTTTGAGGTTACAGTAAACACATGAAAATGACATTTGTATTTTACTTTGCTCACTATATGACATTAATAACTTTTTGGCTTGCCGTATTTCAAAAATGTTCACCATAGACAATGATTTTAAAATACTTGAACACTGCACACGATAAAGAAGCCATAAAAACCTGATAATTTCATAACCAGATGTGTTAGCGATGTTTGCATACAAATTTAAAAAAAAATGTACAACAATTTCACGTAATTATTTGTTATTTCAATAATTGATGATTAATAGAGTGATTGATCGAGAGCAGTGCATAAGTTTATCTATAGTTTTAGCCAACTTGCAACTATCTTGCAACACATTAAAGAAAAAATACCAATTTGTCTTTGACTGTGACACTAAATTTCTCAAAAATCTGACGGGGAATTTATCGATAAATATAGAACATTTTCGTTATTTATCCGAAAAGCAAACGTATTCTAATAAAAGCTTCGTGTTATTTGGTTGGTGATCACGATTTTAAACAAAAGGCATGATGGTGGAAGGATCGGCATTTACGCGGAACGATGTGTTCCAAATGGCAATCCGCGTTGCATTTGTGTCTGCAGTGACTTATTTCTCTATAAAATGGCTTGTGAACCAAATAGATCCTACTTCCAAGAGTAGAAAAAAGGCGGAAGAGAGAGCGCGGGAACAGTTACGCAAGTATGTATAATGTATTGATTTTTGACTTTGATGCATGTGCAACAGCTGTAAAAATCCAATAGGAGTTATATTAATCATGCTAAAATCGATGGCCTTCTGCTATTTATAATATTATTGTATAAAAACATTGCGCCACTATGCTACTTTTTTACAATTGCTTTCCCTTGGCTCCCCAGTTCCCCAGTTGCCTCTAATCCAAGCAATGGATATACGGTGATATACCTTTGCCTTTTCCCTAAGGGGAAGAATATAGAAAAAAAATCTTTAAAGCAATAGGGTTGTTCGGCATACCAATGTTTAAAAAATATAGCTTGAGGTGTGTGTAGAAGTGTATCCATTAAACTCATGCCCACCAACCTGAATGTGGAGCGTGGTGGTGGGTCTATGCTGTAAATTTTTTTCCCAATAAATGAGCAGGTCTGTGCCCGGACATTTTAATAGGTCATTGATGATATATAAATCACTGCCAGACTTAAAATTCATACTTTATAAAGATATCCATTGTATATCATAAAATACTCATAGCCCATCCTGGTTGACCCGCAGCAGTAGTCTGATTTTACAGTATCATCTCTGTTTTGTTATGGTGATGCCACACAGCACTAACAAAAAATGATAACACATTGTCAAACATTTAGTTTACTTTATTAACATTTACATGTTATCAATCTTCCCCACTAAGTTCCTTGCATCTGATCATAGTCCTGTGATCTCAGATAGACAAGTGAGAAAACATAAAAGATAAAAAGAAAAATTCCCACGGAAAACATTTGCTAGTATGCAATAACTGTGGTGGAACAGAACTATTGAACCTGTAGGTATGGATGCTCGATTACTGCTTTTTGTTAGAGTGCGAGGTTCAACACCTGTTTTTTCATAATTCAGATTGAGCTTATGGAGCTGTTCAAGAGAATTTAAACTTTTCACCAACTCTTAGGTGTCAACTATTGATGATCCGTTGATGTATGCCTAGGAATCTCCTTAGCTTATGTGGTAATTATTTAGGCATTGCTTTGTTAGTTGTTAGTGAAAACAGGCATTAGAGTTTTAGCAATATTTGTGGGTTAAGTGAATTATTTTATAAGTATGATTGTATAGTACTTGCATATGTTAAGGTTGTCTTCCAGAGCTGGCCTAGGCGGGAAGCATTCGGTGGTGCTGGACAAACTGACAGACCATGAGATGATCATCGCATCACAGCTGGTTGTGCCCGAGGAGATTAACGTGAGTTAATACTGCCACAAAGCCAAAGAGAAATTCAATTGAAACAACTTTTAATATTATTGCAATAGAGAATGTCTGTTAGTTAAAATTTAATGTAAACAATAAAAAAACACTTTATGATATAAAAGGTCTATCTAACTGATCTTTTGTACCTTTAGCCACAGGATAGTGAATTTTGAAGCAGCAGATACCTAATTAAATGTACACAACCACTAAGATAGGTTTTATGAAAATTCATACCCAGCAGGCAATATTGTTAATGAAATTTTAACTTACCGATAACATCAGCTATGCTGTGGCTATTAAGATTTCAAAATCTAGTTCTATTTAATTTAAACAAATAGTAGAAAATATTACTAGAATATTTTTCCTTCTCTGCTCCTGTATAAAGGAAGTCCTCTATTCAAATATTAATTTATTTACTTGCAGGTGAACTGGAAAGACATTGCAGGTCTAGACCATTTGATTAAGGAGCTGCGTGAGACAGTCATCCTTCCCATACAGAAGAGGGAGTTGTTTGCAGACAGTCGCCTAACTCAGCCTCCTAAAGGAGTTCTGCTGCATGGACCACCAGGTAAATGATTTTTTTAATCAAATAGATAATGTTATATGCTTTAACCTCTCTTCTCTATCAACAATACTAACCTTGATTAATATTTACTTTTCCTTCATGATTCGGAACTACATAGTTATTGGATATTGGATAGATGCAGGCGTTTGCGGAAATCTATGACATATTATATAATTTTCATAACACTACATAGTTAAACAAAAAGGTATTAGCAGTGATAGCCTAGTGGTTAGCTATTTTGGCTTTATTTCGAGGGCCAAGATTGAATCCCATCTCAAACTTTTTATTAATTTTTATTTTTATTTATTTATTTAAGGGACAATCAACAGGTTACAACAACAACTCTTAAAAACTAAACTTAAATGAAAAAACATATACATCAATACATCATGTAAATGTAATATTGTAGACCCACTTAAACACTGCCACAACTTGCAAATAAAAACTATATTGTCAGTTAGAAGGAGAAAAAACGATTAAGAGAGACATGAGAGTACTTATAAGCTGTAAGATCCATCAGGCTGTGACATAAGTTTGACGAATCTAGCACCGCAAACAAAAACATAAATTTAGATTAAATTAAAAAAACAAATACCTAAATTATATATAAAATAATATTAAAAATGTTGACAATATAAACTATAGAACAAAACTAGCTAAACTAACACAAAAAAGAGTAAAGGAAAAAAAATAAAAAAAAATAACTAAGTTTAAACAGTACCACAGTATTGAGATAACTTTTCTAAGATATGTGTTTTAAGCAATTATAAATAACACTTGCTATCAGTGGCGTGCATAGAGGGTATGCACAGGGTATGCAGATGATATAAAGTAAAGAAAATCTCCAGTACGAGTTATAAATACTTAAGGGTAGGCTTTTTATAACTCTTACAATGACTATCCTCAAGTCTTTTATAACTTTTACTGGAGATTTTCTTCATTTTATGTCATCTGCATACCCTGTGCATACCCTCTAAGCACGCCACTTCTTGCTGTAACAGTGAAGGAAAACATTGTGAGTAATGATGTACTGTATGAGAGTACTACAGCATAATGTTCACCAAAGTGCACTTGGCCAGTGTGGTGGATTACAGCCTAAACCCTTCTCAGTCTAAGAGGAGACCAATGCACTGTAGCGGGCTGGTAACGGTTTGATAATGATAATTAAGTACTAGTTGATTAACAATACCACCCGAAATTACCATTTATGTTTAACGTGGCATAACATTTTTTTTAACCCAAATTATTATTACTGGGAATCAGGCCCAGAACAAATGCTCACAAAACACTTCATAGTTGATATAAACCCTAAAAAAAATTTGCTTTTATACAATTTATTTTCTTGCAGGCTGCGGCAAAACTCTCATAGCAAAGGCGACTGCAAAAGAGGCTAACATGAGTTTCATTAATTTGGATGTGTCATTATTGACTGACAAGTGGTATGGAGAGACACAGAAGCTAGCGGCAGCTGTGTTCAGTCTTGCTGTCAAGTTGCAGCCATGTATTGTGTTTATAGGTGAGTTTAGAGAAATCACTTTGACTGTCAGTTTCAGACAATCAATGGCTTATACGTAGTGAGTGAAAACATGGTGAAGTGAAATATAGTCAGGATAATTGTTTTTGTAAAATGTGTGTGAAGTCTACCAATCCACACTTCGTTCGGTGGCACGTGCCGCCCTATGTCGATTAATCTGAGGTGTAGGTGCTCAGCCTCATGTGCCAGTAATTACACTGGCAACCACACCCTACAGACCGGAACTCAGCATTGCAACAGTGCTGCTTAGCGGCAGATATAAGCACGTTGGTAGTACTTCCCAAGATGAAGTGTGTCACAAAAAGCTTGACTAATACTAAAAAAGTTCTTTTAGACTTTTTTTATATAGTAAGCGCGAATAGAAAGCGCGGTTGAATCAGCGGTCAGAGCCAGTTGATACAAAGCAAATTTTTGATTAAGTACAAATAAAGGATGCTTTTATTTAATAATTATAAAAATAATAATTTATTTCATGTTTTACCCATTAACATAAAACATTGCATATAAATTTAACAAAAAAAAAATCTAAATTCAATTAAGTCGAGAACCAAAAAATTTGAACTTATAAGACGCGTTCCTTTGTCCGCAGACGAAATAGAGTCATTCCTCCGCACGCGCACACAACACGACCACGAGGCCACGGCGATGATGAAGACGCAGTTCATGTCGCTGTGGGACGGGCTCATCACCGACCCCACGTGCACGGTCATCATCATGGGCGCCACCAACCGGCCGCAGGACCTGGACAAAGCCATCCAGCGCCGCATGCCTGCAACCTTCCACGTGCCCATGCCGAGCGAGGCGCAGCGGGAGAGGATACTCCAACTCATCCTGCAATCCGAACCCACGGCACCTGACGTGAGTGCTATGTTACAGACGCGAGTACTATATTACTGAAGCGAGTACTATATTAAAGAAGCGAGTACTATATAACTGACGCGAGTGCTATATTACTGACGTGAGTACTATATTACTGACGCGCGTGCTATATTACTGACGCGAGTACTATATTACAGAAGCGAGTACTATATTACTGACGCGAGTGCTATATTACTGACGCGAGTGCTATATTACTGACGCGAGTGCTATATTACGGACGCGAGTACTATGTTACTGACGCGCTTGCTATATTACCGATGCGAGTACTATATTACTGAAGCAAGTACTATATTACGGACGTGAGTACTATATTACTGACGCGCGTGCTATATTACTGACCAGAGTACTATGTTACTGGGGAGAGTGCTATATTACTGACGCGTGTACTATTTTACTGACACGAGTGCTATATGGCTTTAAAAAAAATATATAGTAATAATTCTATTCATATAATGGTAACTGGAAAACCATCGCCTATAAACAGAGCTACACTTGGGCATGCAAGTGACACATCCTGCAACGTGCCGCCATGTTTCTATGAATCTGAGGCATAGGTCCCTCAAGCCTCATGTGTAAATACATACTTTAGACCTTAAGAAGTCGCCTTTATAAAAGTATTTTTTGTTTGTATATACGAGTAAGAATTATATCAATTTCTCTAACAGATCGAGTACAAACGCCTAGCGGCCGCAACGGAGGGCTTCTCCGGGTCGGACCTTCACGAGCTGTGCCGCCAGGCCGCAGTGTACCGCGTCAGGGATCTGGCCAGGGATGAGCTGGCGAGAGAAGCTGAGGTATGTTTCCCGAAATATTTTCCGGATAAATTGGGGGCGTATGAGTCGGTTTCACCAGTCTATGATTTAGATTTCGATGTTTATTTTCGCGTATATGTTAAGTTCGCGTTTATGTAAATAACATCTTCATGAGTTGGAGTTAAGTTTTTTTTTAGTTATAATTGACGGACCATGCATATGGTAAGTGGAAAACCATCGCCTATAAACAGGGCAACACTTCGCAGGGCACTTCATACATGCACAAAAGCACTGCCTACCCTAAAATTTATATTTAACACGTATGAGGATTTCTGCCATTATATGCAATTTTTCCGCTGTATTTAACCCTGGCAGGAAACCCATTGCACGCCACTTAATGCAAGGAACACGTCCTGCAACTTAGGTGTTGAGTCTCATGTACTCGAAATTAGACTTTCACCCACGCCCTTCAGCTCGGTACACAGCAATGCAACAATGCTGCTTAGCGGCAGATATAAGCATGGCGATAGTACTTCCCCGGACGAGCTCTGTCACCCAAGAAACCCAAAAAGGGTTTACTTGATTATTCCATTAAGGCTTTCTCTTGGGGAAATCGCTTTAAGCGATAAGACATTTGTGTATTTTTTTTTTTGTTATCTTTTAATTATTGTGTGCAACAAATACTTTATCCATCTAAATTATTGACGCAAGTATTTCACTGCTACTGCTACTCGAAGCGGTGATAGCCCAGTGTATGAGACTTCGATTACACTTTCGGAAGGGCATGTTCGAATCCCAGCATGCACCTCGTAACTTTTCTAAGTTATGTGCGTTTTAAGCAATTAAAATATCACTTGCTTCAACGGTGAAGGAAAACATAGTGAGGAAACCTGCATGCCTGAGAGTTCTCCATAATGTTCTCAAAGGTGTGCAAAGTCCACCAGTCCGCGCTGGACAAGCGTGGTGGACTACGGCCTTAACCCCTTATCATTGAGGGAAGAGACGCGTGATGATGATGATGATGACTACTACTCTACTTAACAACTCGTTCAGCTCTGTCGGTAACTCTACTTTTTCATACACGTGAATTTGTTCCCCAGACGAAAGAATGCAAATCCAGCACATCGGATTCCGACGAGGAGTACGTGGACGCCGTTCGACCAATCACAATGGAGGACCTGCGACTGGCGCTCAGCAAACTAAAGGAGTCCAAGATACAGTGTGGCTCGCTCGCGCCCTCTATGCGGATAGAACTCGACTAGGCGAACCTCGTAGTCGAATATACATCCGAACTGTCGACTTGAGTTTAAGAGTAGTCTTTTTAATGGGATAAAACTGGCAGCAGGACTAAACCAAATTGTTGTGAGGCTTTGGTCTGCCGTTGATGCTGGGAAGTCAGTTACTGTGCACAAAAACAGACCAGAGCTTACTGAGATGACTGTATATGAGTTAAAAAAAAAATCGTGTGTACTTACACACGCGTTAGAAGTTATACTTCTTTGGCGCAACAGGATAAAAATCTATTCGAAAATTTTATCTTACGCCTTATCCTACGTTGGTAGAAAAAACGACACTAACAATAGAAAAAAGGTGTTGTTTGAATTATTTAAAGTCAACTGTCAAACCTTTTTTAGAAAAACTAAAATGTTGACTATAGGTAACTTCATGGTTTTTTGTGACGGTGTGGGCGCACATCGTAAAAATTTACTCTCACCATTTTTCCCTAACACTCTCAAATAAGTATAACTTCAAAAATAATGAATTTCGAATAAGAAACACTTGTTTTTAAACTGAAACCCTACACCCATATTGCGTTGGGTGTTTGCAGTGTGTTTCCGGTCATAGAAAATACTGCGATTTTATTTTATTCATCAAGCGTCGCGTTTGACGTGTTACAAGTGTGTATTTAACATTAAATAATTTCATTCATTCCTCATCTTAGATGTTTGTAACTTTCAAGATTGACTAAATATTTCGAGCTCGCAACGTTCATTTCTAATATTCATCGACTCTGATAACAAAGAGGCTATAAATGCGTTACATATGCGTAACGCATTTAATAATATGTATAATATGTATTCATATATAATTTTATACGATGATAGAGTTTTTAAACCGGTCTAAACTGATTCCGTTGAACATTTTTATTTTATATGGATTTGTCGAATACCGTCGCTTAGCTAACAAACAGGTACAGCGTTAGTGAAATTGCCAAAATGTTCATCCGAAATAGCGACATCTAGTTACAGTACTTAGTAACTAGTTGCAATACTGGGTAACAGTATTTTAACTAGATGGCGCTGTTTCGATTCCATACAAATCTTAGTTAGCTTTCACGTTAGTAAATATTACACTTATTTCCAAACTTATTCCAAACTAATTGATCCTGGATACACTCCCAGGATGAAGTGGGTAATAAATAAATCCATTGATATTGCTAAGAAAATCGTTATTGTTTAAAATAAAAACAGGTTTATCATACGAGTATTTTGTATCTCCTAAACACTATTATTAGAATCACTACATATTGATGGCTAAGCGATATAATTCCAAAATTATTCATTCACATGTATTTTTTCAACTTCTTTTTTTTATCTATATATTGTTATTATATATATTTGTATCATCTAATAGTTTTTATACTTTGCCTTTCAAGGTAACAACCCTACTAGTTCTCGACCACTTTTCTCACTTATTGCTTAAATATCATTATTGTGTTTAATCCTTTTTATGTCCTGTAAATATTGATTTTAAATCACTAGAGTCGAAATCTATTTACAACTGTTAAATTATTGTAAATATTTTATTGATTATTACAAAAAAGAAAAACCATGCAATGTTATGTCAAACAATTGTAAAATTTTATTCGTACTTACAAATATAAAACAAAATCTTTATTGACGTCGTGTGTGAATTTTGTGTAAACTGTATAATGCATACCAGTGGCGTGCACAGAGCGTCCACTAAGCGGGTAGTTACTATAAATGAAAAAAATCTCCAGTAACAGTTATAAAAAGCCTTCCCTTAAGTTTCATATATCGTACAGCACGGCATGGGCAGAAGACAATAATCTCCTCGGGGAAAGGATAAAAAATTATTTTCTCCCACAGCTTTTTCAACTTCCTGAGCACTGGCGCACAAGTGGAAATAATATCCAAATAATATATGTGTTATAATAAACGGGTTTAAACTTCTCCTTTTCCCTGTTCCCGAGATTTAGCAGGTGGACACGTTAATTATATCCCTTGTCAGGATACATAATTTCTATCTCCTGCCCGTGCTAGCCCTGCTGGAGATCTTCACTTTATATCATCAACATACCCTGTGCATACCCTCTATGCACGCCACTGATGCATACAGATATACAGGGAATTATAAATGGCGAACTTACGATTGTTTTTTTGTCGTGTCATGTCTCGGGTTATTGTCACTAACATATAATATATTTCAATGTTCCTTACGTCTCTTATGATGTGAACAATCTTTTTATTACTTTTTATTGTAAACTAAGTATATTTAATACAGAAAATATAATAAAAGCATACATTTCAAAAAACATACAATAAAATCTATTTATATTTTATTTTTATACTTATTTAAAAACAAATAAGATAAAAAGAGATTATCTTGAGAAATACATGTTTTTATTACGTTTAAATATTTTAAAACATAGTTTACATAAAAAGTAACGAGAATATGGCCGACGCCATTTTAAAATCCCATCATGTCTGTTTGCAGAATAACTCGTATATGACGTTGGGGTTAAGCTGTCAATTCGTTAGGGGAATCAAAGTTTTAAAAACGATCCTATATATTTCACAGATTTATAAAATTATCTACTTCGCAGAGCACATCCTAGATTTCACTTCATATGATAACGCTATTATTTGTTTGAAACTTCTAAAAAACTGTTCTTATTCTAGAATATATTACTTAACTATCTAAATGATGAGCGTAATAACGGAATATTTGTAACACTATACCACCACGCCATTTTATTTTTTTGTTTTAACCAGACTGATATTTCTTAATTATGGAATAATGGTGTAACAGTATCTACACCGTGCTACGTGCTATCTTTGTCTTACAGAGCTCGAGATAACTTGTAAACGTTTTATTAAGAAACTACAACATAAACATTTATTTGTTATCAGTTGGTGTCTGCTATACCTACTATGGTTTAGTTGAAGCAACACTAGTGTGGTGTGGTGCTGGGAAAAAATGGCGTGGGATGTAATGTCGTGGCGTGATATTTAGTCGCGTGGCATGATATGTATAGTAGCGTGTTACAAGTATGTCTGTCCAAAAAAAAATTTTCGTCCGATACTTTAATGTTAATGTGTAGATAATCTATTATCAGTATAAGTATGCCTTATGTCGATGTATTTACGAGTAGATACGAGACTATTCATTTATGATGACCCATAAAAGGAAAAAGGCGAAATAGGGTGACCCAGGAGCCTGCCCTCCATTACGTATACAGAACAAAATAATAAAAGAAATAAAACAGTAAGTAAAAGTATTGCAACTAGAATAAAATAAATCGGTTGTTAAAAGATTCAAGGCCCTATATTTCCAGATACAGTTCGCACTTACTTGGACGGGTTGAAATTGACTCTTTGCTCGCGCATTTGTATGTACGAACGTCACCTAATACTTCTATTGAATTCCTAATATTAATCAGTCCGGTATTTATTCAGTCCGCCCAACTTAGATCGGGATACTGTATCCTTTATTCGGGTCTTAGGGCCGGTTCACACGATGCTTTGCGACAGCGAGTCGGCGCGGCGCCGGTGTTGTGCGGCTGTGGCGTTCTACAAGCGAAAATCCTTGGTGTTCTACAAGGTGAATTGTTGCTCCCCTGTTCTTACCCGTTGGATTTTTAAGACTTAGGTCGGAAATTGTCTACACGCAGCGACGCCGCACCGAAGCGTTCCGATACTGCGGTAGTGACTCTGCGGTGTTCTACAAGAAAAATCCTTGTAACCGGACGGACTTGTAACCTTGTATACAAGAATGGTATACGCGCTGCGACGCCGCACTTGCGCGCTTTACGTTCTACATACGGAAATAATTGGTATGCCACGAGGTGCAGTATTACGCCGCAGCGCTTACACGTCGTACTTGTAACCATTGAGACGAGGCGGGGAGGTTCTGCGCATTTAGTTGCGTCTGCTTTTCCAGTATTATTGTAGGCGGCGCTGTGAATGTACAAAAATACACTTATTGTGTCTGGAAACGGTCGTGGCCGCCAACATTCGAATGCTTACTGTGCGTTACCACATCGCGTCGTGTATACCGGCCGTTACCTTTATAAATGATAATTTCGTTAAATATACAAATAGATTTTTTTAGTTTGTCTTTAGTTGAATTAAAAGTGCCTGGCTGTGTACGCATTGTCGTATGTTTCATTACTTAATATTTTTACGCTTTGTAGATAACGTAGTGGCATTTCACTGAAAATGGTAAAATCTCTATGTGATCAAATCAGAACTGGTTTCATCATTTATATTTATAAAAAAAATCAGTTTCAGTAAAATGTTACTTACCTTAATATTCGGGTACCGTTTGAAAGTTACCTACGAGAATGCTATGTGTGTACGTATGCAAATTGTCAGTGTGTGTATATAATGCGGTTAGATCGTGCCAAATGTCTTGTTCGCTCTGCGCTGTTATCCATCATCACTTTATCAGCCCACTACCGGCTCACTACAGGGCACGGGTCTCCCACAATGAGAAAGTGTCCGCCACGCTGGCCCAGTGCGGATTGGTGGACTCCACACACCTTTCAGAAAAATTATAGTGAACATGAGTCTCAGACATGCAGGTTTCCCTACGATGTTTTCCTTCACCATTGAAGTGATGTTTTAATTACTTAAAACGCACATAACTTAAAAAAGTTAGAGGTACGTGCCGGGACTCGATCTCGGCCTCCCGAAAGTGAAGTCGAGCTCCTACCCCCAATGGGCTATCACCGCTTATCCACATCAAATGTAATTTAAATGCGAAAGAAATATATCTAAAGCCGACTTTAAAGTTACCTAAAAAGTAACAATTTTAATGTTTTTGCTATAGTCCTATTCAAACTATGGCTTATCGAACTTTGTGCGTTTCGATGCGCAGAATTCAATATTCGGTATCAGCCAATCAAAGGGACGCGACGGTACGGTTGAGTAGCAGCGCGAAGCTACACTCGCAGCCCACTTCCATGTCAACATAGAGTTGGAATCAGATAGTACTTTTGCAGACTTGTTAATATTTTTTTCTGCTCGGGAACCGTGATCATCATATCCACGGTTATGAAGTTATATGCCTCATACTTATTCTCACTTTAAACCATTTTTTCCTTTTATATATTATCTTATTATTAGCGCAGTGTGGGACTACCACGAGCCCGTGGTCGTGATCTGTACAGCCCGCTGGACAGATGACCTTAAAAAGGTATCTGAAAGCGGCTGGATGAGAAAGGCGGATGACGGTGTGTGGTGGTGCGCTCTTGGAATGGCCTATGGTCAGCAGTGGACGCTTCTGGGCTGTTGTTGTTGATGATGATGATATATTATCTTATGTCCGTTTTCACTAAACCTAGGCATCGCCTAAATAGAATGCCTAATGATCTAAGCCGATGTCTATAGGAAAAAAACGTTTCTCCAACTCTTAGGTTATAACTTTTGGTGGACGGTTGTGGTATGCTTAGGAATCTCCATAGGCATAACTTATGTAGGTATTGCCTAATTCGTCGATAGTGAAAACAGGCGTAAACCTTTTAAAAAATATTTAAAATGTAATGAACCATTGCAAGTCTCTTCTAGTTCAGAGCGTTCCAGATGTTTGCGCGACCTTTTCATGCAATGTTATTTACGCTTACAAAGCTACTAGGTTGTGCGCACGATTGCTGCAATAATTATATTTAAGTGTTTTTTTATCTGTTGCCGATAAATCGATGTTTTGATGTTATTATGAAACTGCTGTCTGTTTGGGTGTTTGTCTGTTGTCAGACTGGCTAGGTCGTTTTCATTGGTCGATGGGAAAACTTTTTGTATCCTATATTCGGGGGCGGGAATTTTCTATAGAACATGCTATAAGGCTTCCATTTAGGGGACACTATTTCAATTGGTCGTTTGGGCACGCGTTTTATAATTCACATGCCAATATAGGTAATGCATGAAATATCAAATGGGGAATTTCTGTTAGCCGTTCCCCGAATGCTTCGTGTCGAATATTTGAACAATTTTTTATTTATATAACAATTACATAATATTCAATAAGTAGATACTTTTAGTTATCGACCAATGAAAATGTATTCTAAACAAAATAGTTTAATAGTTAGCCGATCAACAACACCGTGTGATTTTGGATGTTAGATTTGGCGATATTTGGGCCGTCTGTTGAAGCATTTGTCGTAGCTTGTAGTGGCATACAAAGTATAGTTTAAGGTTGACCAAATATCGCCGATCGGTTGCCGATGCGACTTAACAGTCGGTCGATTGGCTTGTGTAGTCTGCGGGTACGCTGAGAATTGTTAAAATCGTTTTAATTTGTAGATAGTAAATGTTAGATATCTTTGATTGTGCAGATATTATGTAAATAAAGGGAATAAATTAATGAAAACATCATAGAAGGTATAATTTACATTTAATTTTAAGTTAACAAGACATAAACTTAGGTTACTATTATAACTAATATTAAACAACAATAATTTAAAGCGTAGAAATAAAAAAAAATCGCATTGCCTTACGTTTAAGATTTCATCATATCAACCCATTACCAGCCAATACAGGCACGGGTATCCCACGATGAGAAAGGGTTGAGGTCTTGGTCCACCAGGCTGGTCCACTTCGTATTCGTGGACTCAATGCACCTTTAAGAACATTATCCAGAACTCTCAGGCATGCCGGTTTCCTCACGATGTTTTCCTTTACCGTCGAAGCAAGCGATATTTAATGACTTAAAACGCACATTACTTCGGACTCGGTCCCCGAAAGGTAAGACGAGCTCCTACCCACTGGACTCTCACTGCTTCGTTTCAGATTTATAAATAAATAACAAAATGGAGCTTTACCTCGCCCATAATCAAATGCAAATACCAACATGATACGTTCGCAATAACTAATGGAAAATAGAGTTCTTTCACGGAATAAACATTTTAATATTAAAAAAAAATGTGTGCACCGAATACATCGTTGTATTCGGTGCGCTGCGCTCAAATATTCGTTGCCCAATTTTGCGGCCAAGTTGTCATTAAGTAAAACTTAAATTATTCATTTATCAAATTAATTTTGTCATAATTTTGGCACTGAATCCTTGGGATATTTTAATCATATTGCCAAAACGACACCTGGAAATAAAATTGATTATTAGTTACTACAGATAATAAACTATATTACCTAATATAAATAATAGATACTACTGTAATAGCTTGGATTGGGTCGAGGCTGGATTTCTAGGTCATTCCATTGATTTACCCCATTCATAGACCTCATTCATAAAGTCTAGAGTCTGAACTTATGGGAAGTTCTATAAGCAAAAAGCGTTTGTTTAATGTTTTACAGAAAATTAAAATGTCCGCTCGGGATTCCAACTTTATAGAAAAAATGCCTTTCATTAAATCAGTGGGCTTGATAGACTAGCTTATTGATATGTTATAATAGGAAGATACTAAATTAAATAATACCTTTTTCTTTTTTGAATGTTTTCTAGAGCGAGGTTGCCGATGGTTTTTCTTCTTCTTCAAGCTGTGTTTTGAGTAATATTTCTTCGGCGGTGGTCTAAGTATCATGTTTCTTAGGAAATCGAGCAAACCTGTATAAACAAATAATATAAGTGCCATCATCATCATAATAACAACATATTACCGGATTTAGTAGTGTTTTGACAAGAAAATTGTCACTTCTATCAATATTTGAAGCGTTTCCGCGATTTCTCTTATTCTATTTCTAATATCTCTTTAATATATCTTTGCCTGATGAAAATGGGAAAAAAATTTTCAAATCGTTTAATAAAGACGAAGCCGCCTCCTTTTCTTCAAGTCGATAAAAAATACGAGTAATATTATAGTAAGTAGTACTTATCAGAAAATTACCAAAATCTATTTAATAAACCATGACTTTTACCTGGTTAAAAGTATATTATATAATAATAATAGTAATTTTTATTTGGTAACTATGACCCATCTACACTGTTACATAACAGAATAATTAAAAACTAAACTAAATCAAAAAAACTTACATGAATTATTAATATTCAATATACAAAAAGTAACAAATAAGAATTTCTGCACCCAGGCAGCCCTACGTGGAGTTTAATATAAAGCTTGGAAATCGAAGTGTCGTATCTATTTATTAATGCTTTCAGAATGCCGTTACTGCTTACCCACGTTCTTTTCATCAACGATGCTATTCGTTTTCTTTTGATGGCAAAAAAGTCCTCAGTACGAGCCCTCGCGAACATTTTTGATGCACTAAAATAACGTGGTAAGCCTAATAGCATTCTGAAACCATCATTACACTAAACTCGTAGGGCGTTTAGCGATGCCTGTGTAGAGCTGGTCAACAGGGATCCGGTGTAAAAGGCTATATATTATTTATATTTGTTTAGAGATTACGGCGTGAAGAAGTAACAAAAATACACATTTACATACAAACTTTCGGCTTTTTATACTTCATAGAGTATTACTTGCTGTTGCCCAAGTTCTTCGTCCGCGTTACTTAGGCACGGTTTTTACAAATCTCGTTGGAACCGTTTGTTTAAATGGAGATAAAAGCCTATGTTACACACTTTCGTGCGATGATTGCGATAATTATGTACAACCAGACATGCCTGGTGTAGGACAAGCTCACGATAAACTTAGCTGACTTTTTGTTATCACCATCTAACATTGTCATTTGTCGTTCAGTTTAAGAATGCAGTTATCACCATCATCTAACATTAGTTGTAACATGTCAAATGAATGAACGTTTGATAATTGCCTGTAATACGGTCTACATAAATAAAACATTTTTGTATTTTGAATTTGAATTTCAATTTAAAATTATTTAAAAGCAACCCGGTTATAGCAATTATTTACACTCAAGCTTTTTTATAAGTAGTTCACGTTATGCTTTATTCTATAATAGGACTTTTCGATAAGCTATTGAGACATCTCCAAGATATCAACGAGTACCTACCTACTTTGTTTATTGCAAAAATGTACCTATACAATTTCCTTTGAATGAATTACAAAGTTTATGTAGTCTTGTATCTATATTGCAAGTTTGTTGTTGCTTATGTTAAATTATAGCAGTTAGGTACATTTATTCATAAAGTTAGAATTTTTTTGGGAACTTACCAACATTAAATTTTCTCTTATAAGTAGTCAGTCAGTAGACTATCATTATTTTAATATCTTTATGACTCTCTGCAATGTCTTTTTATAGATCGCAAGACCCTCTTCTAAGTGACTTTTGAGTAGCTAGTATGCCCCTTTAGAGGTATAGTTACGCCACTTTTATTACAGAGCATCACTGTCCAGACAGCGTGTGCAAATGTTGCCGCATAAAATATGAGGCCAAAGTGCTTTTGTTGCTGTTTTGTAAAGAAAGTAGCTGATGACGAGAATAAGGGTCTAGCAACGTCACTAGCAGAAGACATAAATTATATCCCCCAATTATATCCCCTGACAAGGGATATAATTAACTTCTCCACCTGCTAAAGCAAGGGAACATGGAAAAGGAGAAGTTTGCCCCCGTTTATTATTACACATACATTATTTGGATATTATTTCCACTTGTGCGCCAGTGCTCTGAGAGTTTATACAGCTGTGGGAGAAGTTTAATTTTTTATTCTTTTCTGGGGAGATGATTGTCACCTAGCCGCGCTGAGGGTGGAAGTGAGCACGAAGCTCGTTAGGTATTGAGCGCTAGGGCTTGACGACATAGGGGGAAAGAGACCCATAGCTGTGACGGGAACAGGTGGACAGTTTGAATTTCTTAGACTGGAGTTTAGTCCAAACGCCCCCGTGACTTTGTATACGACCCATGGCCAGGTGGCGCCAGAAATCAGGGTCCTCGTTTTCGCCTACGAAGACGCTGTGCAGAGGTTCTGTGACTTACTAAGTTGTTCTGTTAAGTTACTAGGGATGTATTGTCGGTCGTTAGGAAGTAAAGGTTTTAAAGGTGTTAAGTGAGGGAGGATTTGTGGTAGCACATCAGCGTCAGGTAAAAGGCGTAAAGGCGCTTTGCACAAATTTTCAAGATTTCTCCCAGCCCATCGGTTTTACATAAAGCGAGGTTAGTTTGTAGCGTCATTAACCACTTTTTTATTTGTTCGTTAATTGTTTACTACTGTTACGGTATTGGTTAGGGTTACTTTTAAGTTCGTTTCTATTGGCTAGCTATAATCTACGCATTTGTATTCAAGCAACACTTTTACGTTTGTAAATACATATATTCTTTAATCTACACTCATCGTAATAACTACTGCGCGTTTCATTCTTGCAGTAACATAACCTCCTTCTCCAAAGATTCACTGGGTCTGTCTGAGGCAATAAATGCTATTTGTAAAGGTGCCAAGTTTGTAGACAATAATTGCCAGATTGAACAAAAGCTAAGTGCAAAAAAACCACAGCATAGTGTTCTCTAGAATTGTGATTAGATCGTACTTTTGTCCAATGCGTCGACAAGACATGTTGAGCGCCGCGTCTCCATATCTAGACATATAAGTATATCTAGGGTGCAATGAAAGACCGATGCTTTTAAAATAATTATTTATTTATTTAACTCATTAAAATGATACACTATATATACCTATAATACTTATTGGTATATCTTACACAGGGGCAGGTATCTGTCACGTAAAATAGCTATCTTCACGCGTTTAATTAAATCTAAGCAAAACCTGTGAAAAATGACAACGAAAATCTATAAATGTTGTTTCCAATCCGAAAACAACATTTTATCAACCACCAAACGCAGATCAAATGAAAAAAATAGACGGAGAGATAAAGCATTCTAGAGGGATGCCAGAGTGCGTTTCATAAAATTTTTGGCAAATTTTATATAGTTGTACATTCATTGATACATATGAATGTACAACTAAATCAATTTTATTAACTATTTATTAACTAATTGAACGAACTTTATAATAAATCTAAGTAGATATGTATATTAATTTTTATTTAAAATATATTATGTCTTGTCCAAATAAAAAGATACAAACACTTTTATCTGAATTATTATTGGCAGATGATAGATAGTTTCATGAAATATGCGCTTTATTGGACGAGGTAACGCAAGTTATCAAGAAGTATGCGATTTATTACACTTAGAATGAATAAATACACAAAAATAATACCAAATAAGGCGATAATAGGTAATGTGTATCAGTTAAATTCAATTAAGCCAAATCATCTGCCCATAATAATTCAGATAAAACTGTTAATATATTTTTATTTGGATCTTTTATCAAAAATCTTTTAAGGAGAGATTTGTAGATGATTTTGTCACATAATCGTGCTTTCAACTATCAATTGCATTAACGCCAAAAGGGCTCAGTTTGTTTATTCAACTATATTTATTCACTGCCGATTTTCTGTCTATTTTTCTCCTTTAGTCTACGATCAATATTAGTAAGTGCATTTCAATATTAGAGTACCATGCAATCAGATCGTCATGCGGTCATGCTGGAAATTTAAGCCTAGCGGGTTAGTTTCAATTTCATATCCCGTTCTCACCTTGGTCAATTCCATTCAGCGGCACTGCTTCGATAGGGAAACTGTCAACAGGTATTCTGATAGAGATATCAGAGCACGCCCCAAAGGTTTCCTGGTTTCCACATCCCAGCCCTTGCGTTTCATCCTCACATATACCCCAGTTGTTGCCAGCTATGTACCTCCACTGTAAGACACAGTGCTCGCAAATCAATCCTTTAGGTAAACGATAGTTTAGAGAGTATATGCCTTCTTTTGGTGGGTAGAATCTAGTGCCCCCCTCTTCTAGCTCGACTGGGTGCTGGTCGAAGCACGACTGATCGGTGATATGCGGGTCTGGGCAAATCTTGAACACCCAGTATCCTCTGTGGTACGCTGATATTTGGACGGTTGCATTTATCACTTGTCCCGCTTCATATTTGGCAACTATGATACCCTGGCCATACAAGCCTCCAAGTTCGTGAGGTCTTGGTTCTTCTACGTCATAGGGATCACCGCATAGGCCACATCTGAGGGAAATATACTTTATGGTTACCAAGATTGCAGCGGAATGGGTATGCACAGGGTATGCAGATGATACAAAATGATGAAAATATCCAGTACGAGTTATAGATACTTAATAGTAGGCTTTTTAAAAGTTAAACAATGCCTATCCTTAACTTTTTTATAACTCGTACTGGAGATTTTCTTCATCCTATATGATCTGCATACCCTGTGCATACCCTTTTAGCACGCCACTGCAAGATTGCTAATCTTATTAAAAAGGTTTAAAGGTCTTAGTCAGGATTCGCAGGGTGCGCGTTCTGGATAGTTTTTTTTATTACGCTATAAGTTAGCCCTTGACTGCAATCTCACCTGGTGGTAAAGTCTCACCTGGTGTAGTCTAAGATGGTAGCGGGCTCAGCTGTTAAGGACTACGGTAGAAATACCCCTAATCGGTGTCTACGCGGAACACTAAATCGCTTAGGGTGGTAACTAGCCACGACCAATGTCTCCCACCAGACCAGACCGGAGAAAATTAGGAAATTATAAATTCCCGAATTTCCCCTTGCCGGGAAACGAACCCGGGACGCCCGCGGGAAGAGGAGAGGTGACAAATATATGTAACAAATATATTCTAATCGGCCGTCACCTTACAGCACCAACTGAATACTAAAAGCTATTTATATTCCACATAAATTCCAGTGTTCACCCTCTTGCATTGGAAGTGACGGCTTTATCACTGATGACGATAACTTTGAAAACCATTTTAATGGAGAAAAACTTTCCAAAATCCTTATTTTTCTTTTAAGACTCACTTCCCACCGTTGGTCAGATACTGCCTAGCAAAACCTCCGCAGTTGAGGCCGTCGTCGTCGTAATTGGGCTCCATAGGGAAGCCACTTCGCCACATGGAGGCGCGGGAGGGTGGGCCCAGCACCCGTCCGTGTCCAGCCACCGCCGCCACCGCAGCCGCTAATGCCACCAAGTTAAGCAGCATCTGAAAGCAATTCTAGACTGTACAAAAGGGGCATCTTGACACTATATGGCACGGGTCTTCTCCCACAATGAGAAGAGTTTAGGCTGGTTTTTTTGGATGGACACCACACGACTTTGAGAAAATTATGGAGAACTCTCAGGCATGCAGGTTTCCTCACGATGTTTTCCTTCACCATTGAAGTAGGCGATATTTTAATTGCTTTAAACGCAATAACTTAAAAAAGTTAACAGTGTGATATTTCAATCGCCTAAACCACGAAGGCATGGCGAACATGCTTATAGCACTAATAGGGGCAAATTTTAAAGCTAACACAAAATGTACATTTATAAAGTTTGCGCAACTACCCTCGTGCAAAAATACACTTAAAAGTCGAGCTGCGAGTAGGACTCGTTTCCTGAGGGTTTGTATATTTAAATAGTCATACAGTTGAACTACCCGTTGAACTATATTCAAGAAATGTTGATAAACCACGAAAATCTTAGTTTAAAATCTTTAGTCATTCAGTACTTAGAAAGCGCCTTAAAATACTAGTACGGGATTATGCACTAGTTGGCAGTAGCTGTCTTTTCTTTAGTCTGTCGCTTGAGGCATTGACCCTGTTCACCACGCGTCACTGGACACCATTGGGCATCGAATTTGTCTTACCTTGCAATTTTTCTATTTATTACAATTAAAATATCAAATTCCAGCGCAAAATAGGAAATCTCGCTAACACTTGCAGCACATAAAATCAATGACAAACTACCCACTTGTGAGATTCACCAACAATTTATACTAGTTATAAATTGTGGTATTATAAAACTTTATCGTATGATACGCGTTATCAGGCACTTGGAATCAAAACAATAGGTAAATACTGAATCAATTTTATTTGCTAAACTGGGGATTAGCGAAATTAAAGAGCTTCTCGGATTTGCCGCGGATATTTTTGCGTTACGCCATCAGCAGAAACTTAATTGTTTAAAGACAAACATTATATGCTTTGAAGCGGTGATAGCGCAGGAAGCAGTAATACCGTAGTGACTGGGACTCAGTTTTACTTTAGGTGGGCCGAATTCGAATCACAGCACGCACTCTCAAACTTTTCTTAGTTATGTGCGTTTTGTGCAATAAAAATAACACTTGCTTCAACGGTGAAGGAAAACATCGTGAGGAACATGCATGCCTGAGAGTTCTCCATAATGTTCTCAAAGGCGTGTGAAGCCCGTTGTGGGAGGAGACCCGTGCCCTGTAGTGGACTGGCAATGGGTTAATATGATGAACATTTTTAGTCAGCAAGCAATCGATCAACTATGTTTCGTTACCATAAACTTAATTACAAATCTTGAGTTATTGATGTTGGACAGTTGTTCTATGCAATAGCAACACCGCTTCAAACGGCTGTCATGCACGTCGTTCTCATTGAATTTGGAGCTGTGGCACTAAAAAGTGACCCCAGCTGTCAAAACCTCTTAAAAACCCTACCGTCGCAACGAACGTGTCGCGTGCGAACGAATCGCTTAAAACTTCTCGTAACTTAACGCTTCTCGTATTCCATGTAAAAGTCACCGTATCTGGTGGACGATCAACGAGTGCAAGCAGCAGTCCAAAGTACGTACATGCATTGTATTGTTGTTGCCTAATTCAAGTGTTTAACATCTTCATCGTCAGACCCAAAATTAGGAGTCTGAATTCCCGCTGTAGCACGGGCCACCAGGTGCGGGTGCTGCCTACTATATTTTGGGCATAGACTTAGTTGAAATGGCGTAGAGTAAAATAGGCTACTTTTTATCCTAGGAAAACAAACGGTTCTGATTTGTAAAAAAAAATAATAAACGCCGACGAAGAACAAGTTACAAGAGCAACAGTAAGATTATAATTCTGAAATAAGAGCGGAAACAATCTAAAATTTTCAGCTCTTCTCTTCCGTTTCGATTATGAGTATACAATCCCTCTCTTCTATACCGGATAGAGCTATTTCAAAAATAAGTTCGGACCAACAGACATTTTGTTTTTGAGTATCACAAAAAACAAAGTGTTCAGTTTATGCTATCGTTCAATATACTGACTTCGACTTTCCGAAATATTAGTGCCAATTACCGATAGCAGTTCTAGGTCAATATTTCGTCCATTCTCAACGTTGGACAATGCATCGAAACTGGGACAAAAAACTCGGTATCATCAATAAGGTCATAGCTTCAAGCCGGAGCAGCGACTTGAGAGCATAAACCCACAGCGCTGCTCCAATGCGGGTTGGTGGGCTTCAACAAACTAAGTGATAGTAACTGGGAGCGACGGCTTAACGTGCTCTTCGATGCACGTGGTTAACACAGGTTGGCACTTTCTTCACATAGAAAATAGATAATACCTAATAATTCATCGCCAACCCGGGATTCGAAACCACGATCTCGTAATCCGTATTTAAACATGCTAACCACTACACCGGGGTACACGTGGTCACTTACTATGGGCCTCATCGAAGGTAGGTCACGCAGCGGGAGAGAGCAATGTTGAGATTGTCTCTACGTGATCAAATCAGGAATGAGGAGATCCGTAAAAGAGCCAGAGTTACCGATATAGCTCAGCGAGTCGCAAAGAGGTGGACAGACGACATCAAACGAGTCGCTGGACGCCGCTGGAAACAAGCGGCCCAGGTCCGTGGATTCTGGAACTCCCTACAAAAGACCTATGTCCAGAAGTGTACTGAAATCGGATGAAGAGATGATGGTGATGAACCACTACACCAACGAGGCACTTTTAGTAATATATTTTTTTAATCCTAAGTAATATTATTAAAGCGAAAGTATGTTTGTTTGTTGTCCCTTTCTTCACATGACTAAGAAGTCCATCAACTTGATTTTCGCCATAAAGTTAGTTGAAAGAAGGCGTCTTTTATTTATACATATGTTATTTATTAAATAGAAAAGTGTCTATTATTACATAATATCTTTGATCCATGTAATTATGCATTGTAGTAAGGAAAGCAGTCGCAAATATATCGCTAATGAAGACATACGTATTTTGAAGTTGGCTTAATGCGACAATAAAAGTGAATCTTCATAACATGAACAGACGGAGAGTAACTTATGCTACTTTTAATGCGCCAAATTGTATACATTGTTTTGTTATACTTTATGTACTTTTTGTTGTGTGCAATAAAAGTATATTAATTCATTTATACTTTTTATCCTCGCAGGGCTAGCATGCGCACCACGAGATAGTTTCTCTACCCGTTACTCGTATTTTCCTATAGAGATTGACGAGATAATCGGTAGAAAATTCTCTCTTGGCGCACATCCTAGCCGGACAACAAATGGTTCCCACGGGTCGCGGATAACAGCTATATAAGTATAAAAACTTAATCATATCAACCCACATTAAGAAGCGGTTAAGGCGTATTCCATCACGCTGGCCCAGTGTGGATTAATGGACTCCATATACCTTTGAGAACATTTTGTAGAACTCTCAGGCATGCAGGTTTCCTCACGATGTTTTCCTTCACCGTTGAAAATAGTGATATTTTAATAACTTAAAACGCACATAGTTTAGAAAAGTTAGAGATGCGTGCTGGGATGCGATCTCGACCCCTCGAAAGTAAAGACGAGCTTATAAAACACTTGGTCGTATAAAACTTATAGTATCTCAAATGTCTCCGGTCTACTATATTATCTGACAGAGGTAGGTGGTGACAAACTGGTTGCCAACTGACAGAGTTACGCAATACTGCAGCTGGTACGCTGTCGCGTAGAAACTCTTTTAATATGAGACGTAAGTAAGACTGGAAACTATAGTTGTGTTCCGGAGGTGTTCGTAGATTTACGAATCACTTAAATGTAGGTATGTTTGTCTAAGTAACTTTCATTCGATATTTTTCTCGTAACCCAAACACGTTCTTGAGTAATTTGAAAGCCAAATTCATTACTACGCTTACAATCTTCGCGAATTTTAAATCAAAATGTCGCTCAGATTGTTAGTAAAGGCAAACGGGGCACTATAATTTTTTAAAGATATTCTACCATACTACACACATCGCCATCCAGCCCCAAAGTAAGCGTACCTAGCTTGTGTACGGGCTAAGAAGGCATAAATATTTTGATGAATAATATACATAATGATTATTTTATAATATACATAAATACTTATAATATATGTATAAGTGCATATAAACTCCCAGACACTTAAAAACATTTCATTCATCCAAAACACGTTCATCACACAAACATTTTCTAGTTGTGGGAATCGAACCATATCAGCATGGCGGTAGTTTACCGGACCACCTCTGGCACAAAAAGCTCTTATAGATGCTAGATGCTAGAGAGCTAGATGGAGTACCCATCTGGATTAAAAGTTTTAGAACAGTATTCTTAAAATGAATAAATGTCTGAATATTCATAACACAAGCTACGCTTACTTTGGGGCTAGATGGCGATGTGTGAATTGTCTAAGTAAATTTATGATTTTTTTATTTCTGCCGCTGAGCAGCATCATTGCAATGCTGTGTTTCGGTCTAGTTACAAAAAAAAAAAAACATTGTCCCAAGAGTGACTCTGAGCTATCTTATTCTAAGTTCACTCGTGCAAAAATAAAACAAAAACAACGATGACTGTTGATTCTATGCCCATTAGATTTATTAATAGCTTTATTATAGTAAGATTCCAGCAATACTGTATCTTATCTCTACATTTTAGGGGTTTTTCCTCTGGTGGGTTCCGTCGTATCTTTATGGTACGTGTTTCTCTGGTAGGAGCGGTGCTCAGAGACGCTTGAAGTACGTAGTGGTAATCTATAATCATTAATATCAAGTGCATAATATAATAATGCATTTTCTACCAACTCACTAATACATTGTCGCAATGATGTGTTCCGTTATAAAGGGCAGGGTTGCCAGTATAATTAAAGACACTTGAAAAAATTTAAAATAAAAATCTGCATTTTTTTAAATTCCCATCATCTTTTGACACGACTGTTCTAAAAAGGAGAGTAATGTTTTTATGGTGCATATGTATGTATGTACGTATGTATGTATGAATATTTTTGAGACGGACAAACACATGTATAGTCAAAGTCAAAGTCAAAGTCAAAGTCAAATATTTATTTATTCAAATAGGCACGTCGATGGCGCGATGATGCGTACATTACATGTAAAATATGACATAGAAGGTGATAACCTAAATTCGTCAAGTTAAAACTAAAGCTACAAGGGTTCCTAACGCGCCCTGGTCTAAGAAGAAGCCCACAACAAACTTAGCCGGTTGTTTTTTTTTTCGTAATCATTTCATTTTGTCATTTAAAACTATTAAAGAAGCAAACTGGTTAGAGCAATAATTAACACCCAAGAATTTTTTAACGTTGACGTAGTCCTTAATACTATAATAGGACTTTTCTATAAGCTTACGTTTAATACAAACTTTGAACTTTATAAGAGACATCTCCAAGATATCAACTGGTAGTTTATTGTAAAATTGTATCCAATCTCCTTTTAATAAGTTAATTATTTTATGTAGGCTAGTATATTGCACTGCAAGTTTATTTTTGCTTCTAATGTTAAAACAGTTGAAAACAACGAACAAACATAAAAAGATACACAAACATAAGTACATCTAAAAATATACCACCTTCAGTGATCATAAATGAATACTTACTGTGCATTATCAATCATTTCACGTGTTCAATTAATTAACAAGTAATTTGTTAATCGTGTATTAGTTTAACTAGTATTATATTTGGACATTAATTAAGTTACTTTTTCTTTATTAAAAGTTGTGTTCCAAATTAAATTACACGAAAACGCATCTACTAACAAAGCAACTTTTTAATTTATTTTTTTTAATTTTAAAACTCGGAGGATTATAAATCAAATAAAAAAAATTAAGATATTTTAAACGTATAAAAACACATTTTTTTTTTTTAATTTAAGAACTTGATTTATAAGGGAACAATTTGCCTTTATTTATTTCAAATGGATTCATTAATCGTCCTTAAACTGCTTATGATTTTTTTGGATGCACAGACACTATCCTTTTTCAACAGATTTGGTTGCACAGATTAATTTGATCGTTAGAAGTTAGATAATCGCAGATGATTAATTTGCCCGATAAAATATTATTTTACAATCTCGAAATCATCAAATTTCACTTTTCGCACTGCACTCCGAAGTGCGCCCGCGCAACTGTTCGGAAGTAAAACGAATTTTTCTTAACACTATGCCTTTCTAATTCGATTGATCTCGGAACATTTCGCTTTCTCCGAAAATCGATCTCAGCATCTCTGTGACTCCAATAGTTCATTAAACAGGAGCGTGACTTATTCTATTGTTAGCTAGACCTACTCGCGACTTTGCTCGTGTCTTGTAAAGGTTAGTTTGGACATAACGGAAAAATGCCCGAGCAATTTACCATTGAAATTAGGAGCGTATTGCGATAGACTAAAGTAGAATATTGTTTGAATATCGACTCAGATGCTATAACGACGGTCTCCATCATACACGGAGGGATCCGTAAATCCGCAATCCATCCACCAGAATCGAAGGCCATTTCGGAGATAACATGCAATCTAAGGAACTCAAGTTCATTCACGTAAGTCATGAAAACTCTACCAAATGAAGCTACTGAACGTAGGTATTCGTACGCGACTAGTACAAGCTACATGACGACCTCACAGGCGCAGCGGTGATCGCTGAAAATTTAAGTTGGAGGTCCCGGATTGGAGTCCCGGCAGGGGAAAATTTATAAATTCTGAATTTTCTCCGGTTTAGTCTGGTGGGAGGCTTTGGCCGTGGCTAGTTACCACCCTACCGACAAATACGTGCCGCTAAGCGATTTAGTGTTCCGATGCGATGTCGCGTAGGAACCTATTCGGGGTATGACTACCTTACTCCCTTACAGATTAGTCCGCTACCATCTTAGATGTATCATCCCTTCTTCTTCTTCTGTTCCTAGGCCTTTTTCGCATTTGGTTGGTCTGGAACCGTCTGTTGTACGTGTGGCCACTGATGCGGCTCCCCGCTGGATCACTCCAGCCAGCCGAGCTCACTCCAGAAGCTTAGCAGGCCGCCCAGGTCACCGAGTGCTTCATGGAGTGTTGCTGAGGAGCCAAGGTATGCTGCGCATTGTTCTGCTACTCCATTGCATTGGAGCATTACGTGTATCGGTGTTTCTACCGTCTCCATGCATGCTCTGCAGAGAGGACTGTCAGTTATATCTAAAATGGAAAAGTGTGTTTAGTGGGCAGTGTCCTGTTATCATACCTACAACTGTCCTTAGTTTTAACCGATTTAGTTGCAGTAATTTTGTTGTTAATCGTGGGTTGAGGTCTGGTAAGGCCTCCTTCGTATGTTTGCAATCTTTTGTTTTGGACCATAGCTCCGAGTGTGTTGATTGCGTCTGTTTATGGAGCCATGTTTTGTATTCACTGAAGGGTATGGGTATAATAGGTTCCCGTCCAGCTACCCTTAGTGCATCATCCCTTACAAACAGTTGAGATTGCAGTCAAAGGTTAACTTGTAGTGGAATAAAAGGGTGGTATAAAAATAATAAACAAAAAAATAGATGATTCCATCCTTCTCTTCCAGGTTGTTTTCGTAGTGCTATTTTCAGCAAAGCGTCCAGGACGTCCAGGTAGCAATTAAACGGTGGACTGCCAAGGCCGAATCGAAGAGGACAGAAGCTATCGAGGACTGTGCTACTCTGCAGATTTTGAGGCAGCATTCTGTTTACGGTCAATAAAATGTCGCGAAGGGTTTCCGTAACCATATCGTCCGATCGCATTTGCACTTGACAGATAAGTACGTAAGATACATTTCGCACAAAGTTTTCGTAATCGATGAACAATATGGGTAAACACAATGTTTTGTCGCACTCAATCTAATCTATGATCGGAAATTGTAAAATAAATAGTTAACATCTGCGATCATCAAATCATAAACATATATAGCAATATAAATGATTAATAATATACATATAGTCGTACATTATACCTATATACTTGGGAAATGAGTTATATCCTTATGACAATAGCTATAAAGTACCAAATAAATGCAGAGTGCATACAATTTTTTTCTTATTCTTTAAACAATAATTACCTTTTACTGTACCTAGTTTAGAGAGATTTTTTTATGAACGTATACTACGTATATTTCTATATAGGTAGATAGATTTCATTTATACAAGAATCTTTATGTGTTTACTTATCTTATTTATTGAAACTGATTAGCTCTCGTCCATTTTCGGAATTGGTCGGAATATAACCAATATCTTCATTAGTATCTGACAAAATATATCTTATGGAAACAACGAGGCGAAACTCCTTTGCAATTTAAATAATAATAATAGAAAATCCACCAGCAAATACACTCGCGTAAGGTTTGAAAACTCTACCGGGCTACCTGCTACTGTTCCAAGTAACTCTCACGAGCTACTTGGACAAAAAATATTGTTTTTGCCTATTCTTAATTCGAAAAACTTTTAGCGCGCTCTTGGAAACCAACGTAAATTTATTTATGTTCTTATAGATTTAATCTAACGCTATTAAAAGAAATTTATCTTCATCAATCTTTTTATGATCTATCGATCTATTACAAATGGATTATATGAT
Organism: Pararge aegeria; assembly: GCF_905163445.1. Lineage (NCBI taxonomy): Eukaryota > Metazoa > Arthropoda > Insecta > Lepidoptera > Nymphalidae > Pararge > Pararge aegeria. The sequence goes on along the minus strand of NC_053196.1, from coordinate 15,003,016 downwards.
ACGGCAATCAAAGACAACGTCCATAAAAAAGGTTTTATTACAACTCGTTAAAAATAAACTTCAAAGATCACCGCGGGGAAAAAAACTCTTTCAGGCCCATATATCTAATATCTTGAACCTGGATTCAGCTTTTGACAAAAGTCAAAGATAAAACAGTCTTCGTCATCATCATCAGCACCTCAACCAAGTTCTGAACATTCTGGGCCGCTAATTGTTTCCAGCGGTTGCCAGCGATTCTGTTGTCGTCTGTCCACCTTTTTGGGGGACGAGCAACGGTGCGTTGACGTGCGTGGTATTAAAACCACTATACTACTATCGGTATTAAAACAATCGCAGCTGTTAAACTTTCCGTATAAAGACAAGCAGTTGGCAATTTGTTAGAAATGTTGTCACTAAAATCGGGGGCTGATTCATTGAAAGAGTGCAGTTTTTGTTTCTTCATAAAATTAAGTCAGTATAAAATACATCAGACACGATAATGTTAGTTCCGGACATTAATATATGAGTAAGACAGCGGTGATACCGTGGAAATCAGCCAAATTCACGTTAATTAGGGAGCGTTCATAAAATACGTGAGATGTTACGTAAGATTAGATGAGATTTGACTCGAACCCCTCCCGAGTCAAATCTCATCTAATCTTACGTTGGAGAGAGGGGGGTCTCAACAAATAACACGCAATTTTTTTTCTGATTCTGAAAAATTATACTATTTTGGTCCATGTGGAAATCTGAAGGTTCAAGGTCAGGACTATACGGCGGATGGCTGATCTGAAAACTGACTGCATACGGAGGCAGACAACTCTTCGAAAAATCTTCAACAAAGATCCTAAATTAGTAAATACGCAAAAAAGTTTGCCTTAACTATCTTTTTTTCAGAAATCGTTTCATTATTTAGTTTCTATTGGATATTATAATGTATTAATAGTTTTTTGCTCACTGGCGTAGATAACATAAGTGGACACTTGCATTATTGCCACCTCTCCAACGATACTCGAAAGCGAAGTTATCTTAATTTAAGTGACGAGTTTATTATTCAAAACTATACTAGGCTTTGACTTATCTGAATATAAATTATAAGTAGATACATTAATTGTAAATAATTTATAAGAATGACTTTTTACGTTTTAATGCATGCTGTGATAACCTGTAAATAGTTGAACATTTACTATGTGACTTATTCCAAAAAAAAAGCAAGTTTTAATGTATCTACTGTTGGTTGTCCATTATAAATAAATAAATAAATTAAATAGGACAGAATCCATTAAAAAAAGGAATATTAGCACTGCAAATGATTTCGTCTCTATTTAGGTGAAGCCACAGAATTAAGGACATACAAATGCCGTGTACGCGTCTTATATTGAAGCATCATAAACCATTCCACTTAAATAGTATTTCTCGTACCAACGGTTAGTCAATTCACACCATTTAGCAGTGGACAGTAATTTTTTTACCTCTAACGTTCTAAACGTTCACCATTAAATAGTAAAAAGTTTTTGAGCTAGCAACACTCTGCGGGTGTGAAGTGAGACGTGCGTAGGTCGTTTTTACTGTTTTTGGACACAGTGCACTGCATGCAATAATGGCTGAATGAGGATTCTGTACGTTCTTAATTATGTGCGTGAAACATAAAAACAATGACTAGGATTATTAACAAAATACGCCTGAATCAGAAAAGAATACTGTAATGGTAAAGAAGTGTCCAATTTGCATGGTTTAATCGTTGTGAGCAGTTTCCACAGGCGCCGGGCCCCCTTCAGGTACAGGATGAGCTGGTCCTCTGATGGTTATATCAGAACAAGCGCCAAAGGTTTCTTGATTTCCACATCCCAAACCAGATCTTCCCCCGCCGCAATAACCCCAGTTGTTACCAGCTATATATCTCCATTGAAGGACGCAGTGCTCACAAATTAAACCTGCGGGTAGACGGTATTTAACTTTGAACACCCCTGCGTTCGGTGGGAAGAAGTATTTTCCCCCATTTTCTAATTGTACAGGGTATTTGTCAAAGCAAGCCTGATCTTTGGAATTAGGGTCTGGGCAAATCTTGAAGTACCAGTACCCTTTGTGGTGAACGGTGATCTCTACTTCCGCTGTAAATACTTGGCCAGAGTAGTAGGTGGCTACAATAAGGCCCGAGCCATACTCTCCGCCAAGTTCGTGGCGTTTAGGATCGGGGGCATCCCAGGGATCTCCACAGAGGCCGCACCTGTTTAAATTTTAATATAAAAATTAAAAGTATATTTATAAAATTTATTTAGACGGCTTATATTTTTTGTAATTATTAATGTAAGTTTGTAATTTTTATTATGGGTTTACTAATTGGATTTATATTTATAACGATAATAAAATCAAAATAAAAGAAGTTCAACCTTCGGATAAATTTTAATACGTTAGATTCTTAGTTTGTACGCTTAGGTGAAGAGTTTAATGCTTAAATTGTCTAGGTACTGGTCGACATTATTGGCCACATTTCCAAGTTATTCATCTAAGAACGTTTGAACAACAAGTGAGTCGACGGAAGCCGGTAGATACATTTTATATTTGGCAGAGGACATTCATCTGCTCATGATATTATCATCATATAAGATTATTCTGATGATACAAATTTATTCAGAACATACAAAACAAAAGGTAAGGACATAAATCCTAGCTTCTTACCTTCCTCTATTCATGTTGAATTGACGTCCAAAACCGCCGCAATTGAGACCATGGTCATCATAGTTGGGCTTAGTGGGGAATCCCTTCCGCCACATAGAAGCCCTCGACGGTGGCTCCAAGACACGACCATGGCTAGCAGCTGACACCACGAATGCAGCTAATGCCAGAATATGTAACAGCATCTAAAAAATTAGTGACAATATAAACTAAAACTGAAAATAGTTGCCTCATGTTTTCCTAATCCTAAGGTTGCCTGGTAGAGATCGCTACTAAACGATAAGGCCGCTTTTTACTTTCTGCTTCTGTAGTTAGTTGAAAGGACGGGGAGTAATTAAGAATTTTTTATCAAAGAAACACGAACGGTTCACACGGGATTTTTAGAAACCATAATTAGCGCGGACCAAACCGCGGGCAACATCTAGTTTTACGATAAACAGTAATTGTAAAATTAGAAAGCGAGGTTAAAAAAGTTACATAAAAAAACCTTAGTTCTGAATCTACCTTTATATTATAAGTAGAACTTAACTAAGCTTTTAATAAAGTAAAGCACGGCAGTGACCTTTTAATTGCTCATTACCAAAATCTTCTTTAAAAACGGTATACTGTATCTAATAACCACAAAATAAACTAAATTAATAAAGTATCCGTGTTAAACAGAAAACATTGCACGAAGTTAAACAAAGTAAAGTGTATCTAATAACCACAAGGACAACTAAACTAATAAAAGATCGGTGTTAAGCTGCAAACCACAGAATTAAGACTACACAGAATCCTCATTCAAGCATTTTTGTATGCAATGCATTGTGTCAAAAAACAGTGAAAACGTCCCGCGCACGTCCTACTTTACACCCGCGGAATGTTGCTAGCTCGCAATGTTTTTCTTATTTTATGGTAAACTTTTAGAACATTAGAGGTAAAATGTGTAATAATAATGACTTTCAACTGCTAAATGGCATGAAGTGACAAACTGTTTGCACTATCCCGTTATCACTAATATGTTTCTTCAACCAAAGGTTGTCTGGAGGAGATCGCTTCAAGCGATAAGACCGCCTTTGTGCATATGTATATTATCGTTTTTATTTTATTTTTTGTTAACCTGGTTTTATATTTGTATGTGCAATAAAGACTTTTTCTTCTTCTTCTTCTGTTTGTTCGAGAAACCAATCTAAAGTTGAGTTGTTTTTGATGCTTCGCTATTAGTTGTGTACACTGTTTCTCAATTTCTTAATTCGGTGCTGGAAACATTGTGCGAAGTTAAACGAGGAGTTACTTCTATACCTATTTACAATTTTATTTTTGTGTTAACGAGGTATCCTATGTAGGTTGACATTGGTTTTCCTGTGTACGTTAAATTTAGTTATAAACCCTTAAATTAAACTTCCTTATCAACGCAAACGTCATTGAGTTCATCAACCTCGGTGTTTATTAACGAAGTCAAATTCCTCTTAATTCTAAATAATAATATTGTATTAGTGTTTCGACACGATAAAAAAATCGGCAAGTGCGAGCCAGATCCGGTCACTAAGGGCTCCGTACTATGAAAAAAAAAAGTATCTACAATAACTATTCGATAGCTTCAGTCGAATTCAGTATGCATTGTTTTTCTTTTTAAATTATCTTTTGTTTTTTTTATACTATTTTATGAATTTTCATATGGGCCAAAGAAATAGAAGAGTAGAATAAGCTAGATATGTACACAAAGCACGATTATTTAAAATAAAAATAAAAAAAATTAAGAAGTTAATTTAATTTTTACCTTATTTTTTTAAACTCCAAATATAATTAGGTCAATAAAATAAACTACTTCAACAATGGTTTACGAAGAATTAAAATAAACTGTCAAGATCATTTATATGATCAAGGCAATTTATACAAGAGCGACGATGTTAAAGAAACTTATCACCTAAAAGAATCGTCTACGAAAATAGACACGATAGAATCGGAACATCATCGGATAACAATTATTTTTGACCAATTTTCGAGATAAGAATTTTAAGTGATTTCTCAGATTAACAGACAAGCCCATAGGTTTTTATTTATAGAGTAGCTTTAAGTAGATCAGACAATAAAATTACAATTAAATAACATCTTAAAAAAACTAGACACAGCGAAAGCGTCTTGGGAATCGTAATTTTTTTTGGGTTTTGGAAGAGGAAAGATTATGACTGTTTGTTCATGTGTTTATCGATAAACTTTGAAACTACTACACCAATTTTACTCATTCTTGCACACTTAGAAAGCTGTATGTACATAATACATCCGCACTGGTCCAGCGGGGTGTAATGGCATAAAACCTCTTAATTGTGGGAGGAGACCCGTGCCCTGTAGTGGGCCGGTAATGGGTAGATAGAATGATATATAACATACAGGAAAAGAAACAGTAAGGAGTATGCAGTACACAATGTAGACATGCAAAGGCGGCCTTATTGCTGCAAGCAATCTCTTCTCTATCTTAAAACATTTTGTTGATGAAACTATATTCAACCCTTCTTTCATGGTAAAAAAATTAGACGGAAATATTTTTAGAAATAGGTTAAGAATTTGGTTAATAAGTAAGGCGTATTATAATATTAACGAATATTTTTTTAAGTGTTATAGTAATTTGTAATATAAACTCTAAATATGTAAGAAAATTGCACGCCAGAAAGTGGCAAACTGTTGGAACTATTCCCACAAAAGTGTACACAGTTAAAGCAATAAAATTTATTCTAATCTATTCTATTTCAATTCACTTTTGTGTTGTCAAAAGTGCATACTTTTGAGTTGAAACCCTGGTGTCCTGACTGTGACGAGTGTCGTCTTCTAATTCAAAGATCTTTTTTAGTGTCCTCGTGTAACTTTTCCTAAAAACTTTGAAACTCACTTAAAAGTAACGTTAATCTATCAAATATGTAAGAATTAGTCAAATTTTGACGTTGAGACAAATTACAGATGGTTTGCTAACGTGGATATGATATTGGCAACAGATCCAAATACATACAGTTTAAAGCCAAGTGGGTAACAACCAATAGGGACCGACAAATCTGAACTCGATTCATTGAGTTCAGATTGCAGTGCAATGTGTCCAAAAAACGTGAAAACGCCCCGCGCACTTGACTTCACACCTGAGGAATGTTGCTAGCTCACAAACTGTTCCCATTTCCTCCATTTTATCGTAAACTTTTAACACATTAGAGTTAAAATAATTACTGTCAACTGCAAAATGGAACGAAGTGATTGTATAGTCGACTGTCGATGACCCATTGTTCGAGGAACCCTGCTAAAGTAGAGTGGATTTTGATGCTTCAATATTAGACGTGGTTTCTGTGTATTCCTATTTCTGTGGGAAAAACAACATGGGAAAAAATTAACTTACGCGTCCAACAAATCAGTCTTCTTTATACAGAATTTAATTATCAATAAATTAGAGTATAGTTTTAAAATCTTCCTTTGCACTGTTTTTGGAGACTGGTGGTTACAACTTGACGAGTATTTCACCGCATAACAATGTAATTCAATATAAATATTTGCCTTGCTTTATTGAAAATTTTGAATTCCGATTCTAAAATTTGTTATGTATTTTTAATGTTTTCGTATGTAAATATGTTCTAACTACTAGCACAGTAAAGGAAATACTGTTAAAACTGTGCCACTGGATTGTAGAGTTAATACCAGGGACGGTTACTGGATCGCAATTAACTAGTGCGTTGATCCCATGGATAAAAATAGTCCAATGACGTCACCAGTCTTCACTGGCCCCTACAAAGACCTTTAAGCCCACCTCAGATGACCTCAGTTACTATATAAATTTAAATACCTACTCGTAGGTTTGTCTTAAACATAACAAAGGAAATGTTACACTACTGAATGCTAACTGATACATGATCTAGTGGCATGTGGCCACTGCACTAATCACGAGCATTACGCCCAGCCAAGAATTGGTAGACTTTGAGTTTTTCTGTCTAGAAATTTTCACTATTTACCACGCAATACTAGCCAGTTTAAAGGATTGTTTATGTATTTATTTTAATTTATTTCTTCATAAGACACACTAGCAATTAATTGTAACTACATAAAAAAAATATTCATCAGTCATCTCAGTACCCATAACGCAAGCTACTCTTACTTTGGGGCTAAATGGCGATGTGTGTATTATCGTAGTATTTATTTATTTATACCTTGCACGGCAATACATGGCAGGAGACATTTCCCTCCACGTGGTAAAGACAAGATGTTTAACTTCTCCTACAGTTTTATCCTCACTCCGAGTATGGGCGCACGGGTGGAAATAATAACCACTGTTACCGTGCCTTGGGAATTGGTAGGTGTACAGGTTTTTATTCGTTGTCATAGGATATATGTAAAGAACTCTTTTCTCGAGTTCATATATCGAACCTTTTTTAAATGTAAAAAACATTGGTGGCTTTCAGAAAAGGTTCGATATATGAACTCTATATTATAAATTTGTTTGTCTCGTGTCTTTGCTAGTCGTGCAGGATTATCCCGATCTGGGGAAGGTATGAAAAGATTTTTGTAAAAACAGGACGGAAATACGCAGTTGGAAGATTTGAACATTTGAAGAGATATAACGGCCTCATTTTCTATTTTGTTTCTTCTGTATTATATGTGTTTACTTTGTATTCATACAAACAAAGAAACATATACTAAAAGGTGGTTTTATTGAACTCGGCTTCTAAAGCGAACGGAGAAATCTGCCCTAAGTAGCGTAATTAACATATTGAAGTGATTTTGATATTTTTATTTCTTTCTTAAAAATGTTGAGTTGTTTTGAGTTGAACTGACCTTCTTGCTTATCAGTTAACAGTGAGTAAATTATTGCAAGGTTTCTTTCGAGTTTCCAATGCCCAAGTAGGTTACAATAATCATCAACGGCACACTTTTGAATCCCAAAACCAGTCTTCGTTATTTCATTTACTCGTACAATGGTTTCAAGAATAAATAAATAAATAAATAAATAAATATACTAAGACAATACACACATCGCCACCTAGCCCCAAAGTAAGCGTAGCTTGTGTTATGGGTACTAAGATGACTGATGAATATTTTTAGGAATTATATATAAATAAATACTTAGAAAATACATATAAACACCCAGACACTGAAAAACACTTATGCTCATCACACAAACATTTTCCAGTTGTGGGAATCGAACCCACGGCCTTGGACTCAGAAAGCAGGGTCGCTGCCCACTGCGCCAGTCGGCCGTTAAAGAATGGTCTTACCTACGTAAGTACGTACTAATTCCTGCATTACATACACACAATTATCATCATATCAACCCATTAGCAGCCCACTGGAGGGCACGGGTCTCCTCCCACAATGAGAGCTGGTTCAGCGGATTGGTGGACTCCACACACCTTTGAGAACAACATGTAGAACTCTCGGGCATGCAGGTTTCCTGACGATGTTTTCCTTTCCGTTGAAGCAAGTGATATTTTAATTACTTTAAACGCACAAAACTTAGAAAAGTTGGAGTTCCGTGCTGGGATTCGAACACGGCCCCACGAAAGTGAAGTTGAACAAATCCCTACTAATATTATAAATGTGAATGTAAGTTTGTTTGTTACGTTTTCACGCGAGAACTAATTAACCGATCTTCATCAAACTTTTTATACAAATTCTTAGAGGTATTAGAAATAATATAGTATACTTTTCATTGAAAAAAAAAATTGCGTAAGATAAAAAAAAAATTGTGAAAAAATCTCAAAATAAAATATATGACTATAGGTGTAGACTATGTAGCAGCACGCTGCCTCTCAAAATTACGCGGGCGAAGCCGCAGGGCACATCTAATACAATATTCATTTTTCAATACTGGGTATGAAATCAAAACCATCAATTATTGCTATAAAAAATATCTCGTTTTTTTTATCTATATCTCTAATATTACAAAACTTAAGTTTCTTCAGCCTATGAAATGTCCCACGGCTGTGCAAAAGAAAAAGGATGAATGAATGAATTAATACACTTTTATTGTACACCACATAAAGATATAGTAAAATTATAAATAAAAATTTAACAAAATATATACAATTTGGCCTTATCGCTACATAGCGATCTCTTCCAGGCAATCAAAGGCGTTAAACACAGCTCAAGAAGAGAGGTAGGTGGTGCATTTAAATAACCATGCATATACATACCTATATATACATATATAATATAAACATGTAAAAAACTTACAATAAAATATATAGATACTGACAATAATTAATATATACCTATATAATTAATATCAATAATACATAAATATATACAATATTATCAAACCCCAAATAAAACAGAAGGGAATAGGCATGTTAAAGTTCCGAAGATTCAGACAAAAAATGATCCTTAACAAGTTTTTTTTAAAATGGTAATAGACTGTGCCTTTCGGATTTCAAGAGGCATTCATTCCAAAGCTTAACAGCCTGAATAGTGAAAGATCGGTGGAAGTAAGATGAATTATGTGAAGGCACCCTTAAGATCAGCTTCATTGCAGTACGGAGAACTTCACCTGGCTGATTTAGGGTTTAAACACTCTCTCCTCCACGTTTGGTGCTCAATTGTAGGTTGAAGCGCCAAACTAAAATTATACACTTTTTCTGGCTAGTCTAGACTTTCGCGAAATGTTTGACATTTTTACATCTAACCAATGTTATGAACACAGAACACAATGACTATGGATATTTTGTACGTGCAGATTGATGAGGTATTGAAAAAAAAACAAGTTAACTTGCCTTAATAATTAACTTAACGAAAAAATAAATAACTATACTTAATGCCTACTATATAAAAAAAAAGTGGATATAAACAATCGACTTACTAGAAACGGTCATAAATTAGTGATATCAGCATATCGACTTAGGAAAGTAACCTTTGTGGGGCTCAGTAAATATATGCTTTTATAACATGCTACCGAAAGTAATCTTAGATTTACCATTACATAAGTTTAAAGAATGTATAAAAACACATTTAATACATCGAGGTTACTATACTATTGATGAATTTCTTAATGACAAGGTTGCCTGGAAGCAAGCCGCTCCGCTTTCATCTCAAAAAAGATAGAACAAAGATTGTTAAATTGTAAAACGATGTTGGAAAAGAGCAACTGCTGAGTTTCTTGCCGGCTTCTTCTCGGTAGAATCTGCCTTCCGAACCGGTGGTAGAGTCACTACAAACAGACATACTTCACGTTTCAAAAGTGCTTACATTAGGCCTACTTGAAATAAATGAATTTTGAACTTTTTTTTTTGAATTAATCTTGTTGTTGTGTTTCTTTTAATTATTATTTTTGTAATAACATGATACCCCAATACCGTACGGACCAGCTCCAGATTATTTTTTTTTTAATTGATGGACCTAGTAGGATGATCCACCGAATACCATTGACCTAAAAACAGAGCATGTAACGTGGTGCCGAAAAATGACAATTAAAAACAAAGTCGGTCATTTCTGTCAAACTTCAAAAAAAGTAATAGCCGAATGTCAACTGCTCATAAACTTCTACATAAAATTACTTATTGAAAAACAACCACCCTACGATTTTCCGAAGGGCCCCTCGATTTCTTCGGTCTGCCATTATCAAATCCCGATTTTCTTATAATGCGACCGTCTTTGAAATATCTTCTTTCCAACAAAAGAAGAATCGTCAAAATCGGTTCATAAACGACGAAGTTATCCGCGAACAAACATAAAAAAATCATATATATACGGTCGAATTGAGAAACCTTCTTTTTTGAATTCGGTTAAAAATAACAGCCGTGCATTCTCACTTTGCTGTTGTGTCTGTTTAGAACTGATCTGTGTAAAATTAAACATAGATATTTACCATAGATACTTTGAGTCATTGAGAATTATCTGTGATCTTCCTATCTAGCTTGTATTTACCAACAATACCTAATTACACACAGCGACGATTTAATAAAGTCACAGGGTCAGATAACGCCTAATTACCTACCTAGTTGTTGCTTAGCTGTTACGACGAGTGGGGGTGATGACCCGGTTTGCATAGGATATTTCCCTTATTAGTTTATTCGGGCTCCCACGGTGGGGGGCAATTTGGGAATGTATAATTAGCGAATTTTCTCCGGTCTGGAAACCTTGCTTGATTGAGCCTTGTGGACAACTCTATCGACGAAGATGTGCATAAATATTAAGCGTTCCAGAACGATACCGGGTTTAATATTACAGCCATACCCCGAAGATGTTAGCCCGCTACCATCTAAGACTGCACCATCACTTACAGTGGCGTGCACTTCATACATGCACTAAAGCACTGCCTACCCTAAAATTTATATATGACTCGTATAGGAGGAGAATTTTCGCCGTTTTATGCAATTTTCCTGCTGTATGCATACCCTGGTAAGAAACACAGTGCACGCCACTGATAACTTACAAGGCTATATGAAGGCTAGGTGCAAGGTGAAGGGCTCGTCCAGCACGGCTAGCATGAAGACAATCATATCCCCCGGGGATAAAAATCTATCTGCTCCCACAGCTTTCTAAACTCTCAGAGCACTGGCGTACAAGTGGAAATGTTAACAAAATAATACATGTGGTAATAATAAACGGGGGTAAACTTCCCCTATTTCATGTTTCCTTGCTTTGGCAGGTGGACCCTTTTATTATATACCTTGTAGAGGGGGGATTATTATATCCAGGGGATATAATTTTTGTCTCCGGCCTGTGCTAGCCCTGCAGGAATCCGTCCGATCGCTGTGTTTCAGCCTGAAGGACACGGTTGCTCGTGCACGTGATATCGAAGGCACATGAGGCGTGACACACACAAAATTCAAAATTAAAAATTCAAAAAATTCAAAATTCATTTATTTCAAGTAGGCCTTATAATATAAGCACTTTTGAAACGTCAAGTCTGTCTGGACGTAAAATGTCATTCCATGGACGTAAAATGTGCGTCGTTTGCTAGTAACAGTCGTTGGATTTTGAATTCCCGTTGGACGAAACCTCCTATCAGACGGATTTTTGATTTACGTGGTTAACGTGGTCGCGGTGTTGATTACACTTTTTGACGTGACGCCTTATAATTCGATGGAGCCGGCTGGCACGCACGAAAAAAAATGACGTATGCGGCGTTACCTCGCTCTGAGGCGTTCCATTCAAGGCTTGAAGTGCAAGCGAGCGCACGGAACGAGCGACAAAGAGGCACAGTCGGCCTCCGCGTTCGACATCTGTCTCTCTCCTACTTGAGTGAGCGATGCGTCCGCGTGGACAGCTTCTATACAATAATACATTTACATGTTTTCGGCAAGGATGAAGTGCAGTGAAAAGTGAATGCGGTGTCAATTGTTTATAGCAACGATATAAATAACAAATAATATCTATCAAACAAATAAAATTAATATTTTCTTTTGAAAAATGCAACCATTCCATCAGTATTTTCTTACGACGTTGTCACGTTCAACTATCGTCAGTAGCCTTTGATGTGGAAAAGAACATAGGCTACCTTTTATCCCGATTCCTGAGATAGTTCCCGAAGGAACTACCTCATACGCTGGTTTTCCGGTGCGATGTCGCGTAGAAACCGATTTACCAGGTTACCCGCTACCACCTTAGACTGCTTCATCACATTCCACCAGGTGAGATTGTAGTCAAGGAATGTATTGGAATAAATACTATATAATATGTCCATGTTAGTTACGCGTTTCGGTATAATCTAAGAATATTAATTTGCATGATGTACGGTACATCCTTATTAATTTCACTTAAAAAACCCTGACATTGACATTTTTTATGACACTTAAATTAGCTTTAAAGCGAAATTAAACATAGAAGAATATTTTTTAAATTGTTTTTTTTTTTTTTTTTTTAATTTGAATCATATTCTATGGGTATAAATTGTTTACGAGCTAATTTAGGGCAGACAGCTTTGAACTTCAGTATGCATGTCTCCTATGCTATGGAAAAGGAAATGTACTTTCTATAGCGATGTCAAATAGTTCCCGTGGTAGGATTAAGAATTTCTTAGCGAGCGAAGCATTAGACCCACATCTGAGGTTCTCGCAGACGAAGTCGCGGGAAAAAGCTAATTTCAAAAAAGTGCTATAGGCGATGGTTTACCGATTACCACCATGTGGTCCATCTTACATTTGCTCATGATTAATAATTATTACTACAAAAAATATGGTATTTACCGTATATGCCCTTCCGGTAGGGTACGGTTTGGCGACCTGGCGCAACGGTGAGTGCTGTGAATTTAAGCAGGATGTGCTGGGTTCGATTCCCAGCAGGGGCAATTTAGGATTTTATAATTTCTGAATTGTCTCTGGTCTGGCCGTGGTTAGTTACCACCCTACCGACAAAGACGTGCCGCTAAGCGATTTAGTGTTCCGGTGCGATGACGCGTGGAAACCGATTAGGGGTATGACTACCATACTCCCTAACAGGTTAGCCCGATACCATCTTAGACTGGTCACTTAACACCAGGTATGAAATTAAAAAACGAACCTTTATTAGGTAACGTAGTACCACTCTTAGGCCTTCTCTCTTATAGGAGAGACAGTTTTAAGAGTATAGCAACCATGCAGATGACGCAGATGTGGGTTTGTGGGCTTATTCTCGGAGGCACAGGAGTTGATATCGCTAATTTCCTAACTCCGTGCTAAAAATGCTTTAACAGAAAAGACGCAATACCTAACAATTTTTGGCCACCCCGGGATTCGAACCCAGGACCTCAGTTGAGCAAGCAAACCACTAAACCAAAGAGTAATGGACCTTGACTCATAAGTCATAAATAATTTCAAATTCCATTATCGTCATTCCGTTGATAGTTCAGCAATAGTTGATATTATCAATGAAGTGTTTATTTACTCAAAAACTAGCTTATTCGCCGCGGCTTCGCTTGGATAACCTAAGCCTAGAACTAAGTATGTCAGTAAAACTATACAGGTTGAGGGAGCACTACTATACAATAGTCTACACAAAGAGATTTTCTGCGAGAAATCTTTTAAATCATTTAAAAACCAGCTAAAAAAGCTTTGTTTAATTTTTTTATAAACGCGCCTCATCGCATCTTTTGTATTTTTGTGTATGTTTTGTTTTTGTATCACACTAACGAGATAATATATTACCACTTCTTAATGTAAATTTTAATTTCTTATTAAGTGAAACTGTTTCTTTTGAGAATAAATGTCTTTAAACCTAACCTAAGTCGGGAGAGTAAGCGAAAAGTCGAGTTGAATAATGTATAGCAATTCCACGCGACTTCTCATAGTAACTTTTAGCTGAAGCGGTTATAGCCCAGTGGTTTAGGACTTCGGCTTCACTTTCGGAGGGCCGAGTTCGAATCCCAGCACTTCTATTTTTAAAATATTACTTGCTTTAACATAATGTTCTCAAAGTCCATAAATTCGCACTGGGCAGCGTGGCGGACTACGGCCTGAACCCTTCTCATTGTGGGAGACCCGTGGCCTGTAGTGGGCCGTTAATGGGTTGATAAGACACAATATACCCCGACCTATAACGGCGCATCACCCGCCTACTCTATAACTAAGTCTTCTCGGCTCCTAAGGGACGTAGCTGTATGTTAGTTCATCCGAACGATTGTTTTTTATAAATATTTGGGTAGCATTGTGTGATTAGAGTTAAAAAACTTACAAAAATATATGTTAAAAATCTTATGCAACCCTGGGTATTGGGTATACGTTTTTACTATGATCGCGTTACGAACCCACCGTATTGTCCGTATACCTGGGCCAGCTACCACTGGTGCCCACTGCTAAGGTAGGTACGAAAACATACCACATTCTAAAATAGAGTCGTAATGTACTAGAAATGTTGTCAGCCGTTAAAAAGTGCTCGTAAAAAACCAAACAACAGAGTGGTATACATATATAGATCTTTCATAAACAGACTTCATCCTTCGTCTTTCCATTACGGTAGTAACCGACAGCCACTTTACCGGAAGTCCTTGGTAATTTCGTCCGGAGGAGCTTGGATGAATGGAGTAGGGTGCGGAAAACGGCCCAGAGAAAAAGAAGCTCCTTCGTAAAAAATAAGAGCAATTTTACAAAACTTTACGTTTGGTTGATTAAACTTATAGTAGGCAAATGAGGAAATAGGTTCTAAAATAAAAGCCGTAATACGAAAAAACTCTTGTATTATCATATGAGTTCCTTGCCATAATTTTAGGTAAATAAGTTAAATAATTAAATCAACTTAGTGAATACTTAAAATTAACTTCGTCGTTGTCGAATTTAAGATTAGAATTTAAAATCATTTTCCAATATTTTCGCCAAATTGAAATCATTAAACGAAACGTAACGTCAGGAATTAACTTAATGTCTATGGCAGGTAAAATTTTATCAAAAACTCATTTAATAAAATAATTAATACAATGGGAATGTGAAAATGAACATATCACCTAAAAAAGCAACATTACACAAGTAAAAAGCAATTGTTTGGTTTTTCAATGAAGATCAATAGGTATAGTGTGCACAAATAAGTTATTTGATAAATCAATTTGCTAACAAAAATAAAACAAGGTTAAAACATTCCTGAACAGAATTAAGAAACAATTTTTACTTTAACATATTATTACTGTAACGTCAAACCTCGTGAACTTTCATATTCAAAGTACCTATCTCATTTACTATTTCTATTTACAAATACCTCGTGAAAATAAAAGCGTAAATGACGATTCAGAGTATCAACTTTTACCTAATAATACATCACAGGTTGATATATAAAAAGAACTAATACCTAGCACAGTATGTGGTACACAGAAGACATGGACGTTTGTATACATGGCTTGATATCGAGGCAAAGAACGTTTGATGATGCCGTACATGAACCTAAATTTGTTTCCTTAATACGAAATCAACACGAACAATTAGTATCTAATGAAATTAATTTAACAATAATTATGACAAGTAAACAAGATCTAATTACTAATTAATCAGAAAGAAAATAAGAAAAGAATTACGAAGAGAAATAAAAGTTTATGTCCTTTCTAGGAGCCGTAGTAAAGTCAGTTCAAAAAATTGGCAAGCACTTACAAATTAAATTGATAATCTTATTATTAGTTCCGATAACATCACTGACATTTACTAAAAAATCGTTTGACTAGATATCATTAAATAAATCTATTGATCAAGACATGGGAACATTTTTACAAGAAAAGATTTTAAGATTTCACCTTATCGTTCGCAATATGTTATTGAAACTATATGAAAATATTAATAAATAAAGACAATTAAATACAAAATAATAAGCATTCAAAAAATGAAATGTTTTTCAATTATTACTAAAAATTTATAATATCTTTAAAAATATTTTGTCAATGGAGTTATGATAAATGAGTAAGGGACAACGAATGAATTTACTTGTAGTTCTTTTCACGTTGTATAGAATCTTTTTTGAATTCATCCTTTTGTGCTTCAGCTTTGTGTGTTTCATTTTCTTTGACCGGCTTTTTATTTGCATCGCACGGTTTATTTTTTAAGTCACATTTATTGGAAAACTCTTCACTTAAAATCTTTTCAAATTCAATTGATACTTTGCTGACATTCTTCTTCATAACAATATCTGGATAGGTCTAAAAATAAATATATTTCATGTTATATTAATTTAACTGAAGTATATATTAGGACTTATATATTTACCTTGAGGTAGAGTCTGACATTATTAAAAATTCGTCTACAGTCTTGAACAACTTGATCATATTCGGTATAAGCGGAATTCTTTAGCTTTGTTGAAATATCATTAAGACACATTGGATACTTTACAACTTCATAAAATCTCGGTGCCTGCAAATTTCATTTAGTTAAACAATCATACAATATAAATAATTTGACAACATCGCAAGTAGTCTTACAAGTGTAAAAGAGAGCCTAAGCTCAAATGCGGTCTTGCGGCTCAAATTAGGTTGAAATGCGGTATGTGGACTTAAGTAACGGACTGAGAACTCAATCTCTTAAGAATCTTCTCAAGAGTCGGATTTCAAAAGTCGGTAATATCAGTCGGTAATGTCAGTAATTAGATTACTCGAATTAGCCAGTAAAATCGACTGATTCGCACTAACACGGATAAATTTATTATTAAGTAATTTACTTCAATAATATTATTCACATACCACTTTGATATCCATATCGTGTTCGATAAAAGCAGCTTCCTTTAACTGAGAGAGTTGATAAATTACCGATTCAAACTTTTTAACAATTGTGCTTGTTAAAGGTTTCTTCTTTTTAGGGTGATACCAAGTACCATACACAGCTACTTTTGGTTTTCCGCTAGTTTTCTTTTGATTTTCATCTTTTACATAATTCCCAGTCTGATCGAAATTAGGACAACGTGGGTTTTTTTTAATTTGATCATTTTTACTAGCATCTATGTCAGCTAGATTTTCGATTTCAGTGGAATTTTGTTCGTCGCCAGGTTTATGTTTTAATATATCGTCTGTTAAATCAACACTGTCGTCATTTTTATTTTGCATGCACTCCTGATTACTTGAGGTTTGATCCCACATTGACGATGTTTGTTTTGACATAAACTGACTAGACAAAAGTATCGCCGACCAGGCATCGCTTTGCTCAATATTAAATTTTGATTTTTTAGGCTCTTCGGTAGATTCTTCATTAGCAGTCAATCCTAATGCGTCGTAGAGCCTTGCAGTATCTGACTTTGATCCTTCATGAATAAAATCCATTAATTTTGGGGCTGACTGTTTAGCTGCTTCCCATGCTCGATCAGAGGTTATTATTTCCAGAGGTTCAATACCTCGCATATGGAAGCCGGGCACAGAAGGTCTTGCTAAGGATTTTTGGTCGTTTATGAGTATTTCATCAGCTCGTCTGGTCATTAAACACGGCCATGATTCTATATTATACTTTGGCTGAGGTGCTAATGTAACTTGTGAAAATGGATCTTTTACTTTTAAAGAAGACGTGTCGTCAGTGTCGTAAACGACATCTTGTGATGCACTTTGCGTAAACGGTATCATTGGCTCTGCTGGTTTTATCGGTACTTTATAACTGCCAGGCTTCATATATACTTTAGACATTTCATGGAACTCATCATTTTCAAGGTCAATAAATTGCACGGGGCCAGAAATATTATTAGAGATCGTCACAATACTCGATGGTACTTGAATATTGTGAATATGATGAGTCAAAAAATCACTAGATTCTTTTTGGACTATCTGACCCCACGCTGCAAAAAACTCCGTCTCTTCTTTAGTATCGCCACAACTGTTATTTTTTTGCAAATAACAACTTCGCATATCAGCGGCCGATGCCATACTAGGTATCAATGTCTTCTCAACATGACTTAAAGGAATCATTTTAGCTTTGAGCTCCATATCCCGACGTTGTAGTAAGTCGCAGGGCATATTTACCATAGTTGTTTGACTGGATGGTTTACCTAATTCAGCATCCATCTTATGTTTTAATTGTGTATATATATCCCTTTGATCAGGATGGCAAACACTTTCTACATTCCGATAATCAGGAACATTCGTAATCGTCCAAGATTGTCGCGGTTTTGTTTCACGAATAACACAAGGCTCACATTTGTACTGACCTTTTGGAAAGTTTTCGATTTCATTGTGTTCATTCAGGGGATAGAAATTTTGAGAACAATGTGATGGTACTACTGGATTTTTTTTATAAGTGACATGAGATCTTGCTGACCATGGGCTGTCACTATAATTTTGTGACACCGATGTAGATTGGTTTTGTATCCACGGCGGTTGTATTACACTGTATGGTTGAGGAGAGGCATTGATATGTCTAGGAGTAGTAACATGTGCTTTAGCTGGTTGAAATTTGTTTTGGTTTTGATGTCTAGGGGCTGCTGAATTGGTGGCATAGTAATTATGTGTAAAACTTTTTTGTTCCATTGTAAATCCGTGGTCGAGACATTTAAATGTCTTGTAAATATGCGTGAGCATTTCTTTCGTAACAGCCTGCCATTGCACAAAACACTCTCTGATATTTGGACTGTAGTATTTGTTTTCGATTCTCGAAAACGTGTCATGTTTTTCACTTAGTAACTCCTTCACTCCTTTCCAACCATCTAAAATTCTCACAAACGAAAATATGAAATTTTTTATCACCCATGGTATTCCTTGGGAATGCAAGTTTGCTACTGCACTATCTGGTTTCTGTACGTTAGATCTGGTTTTGGCACATATTGAGTGAATATTTTTAAAGCAAGGTCTATTATGATGAGCAATTGCTATGTTTTCAGCATCGGTGCAAGCTTCTATTGCCAATTGAACAATCTGATTAGGAATCTGGTCATGAATTACAATTTTATCCAAAGCTGTCAACAAAACATCAGATAATCCAGTAGATTTATTTTTATCTTCCTCAATGGGTGACCTTTTTTGGTTAGATTTTTGGTTACTCATGTCGTGTCTAGAATTTGGGTCAGGTATATTACAAAGCTCTGATACCATTCTCTCTCCTTCAGTAAAAAAATCTAAACTAGATGTAGATACAGATGTCAAGTTTCTTTCTCTATTTCTGGGTCGATCAGTTTCAGTACTCGTATCTTTATATCTTTCTTGGTACCGATTGTCAGCGCTATATGCATTTCGCTTGTCTTGACTTTTGACAATCTTTTTCTTTGCTCCAGTTCCGATAGGCTCCTGGTGAGAAGACCAGGAACTTCGTCTGTCAGCGTTGATATGATCGGTCATAACATTTGATCCGCTGTAGTTTGGTGCAGTCGGGTCAAACACTAATCCAATTAATGGTGAATTAGGTGGAGAACTAAACGTTGGTACAGAAAGTTGGTTGTATCTGTAAATGAATTTTCTTTTCAAATCTAAAACAATTTAAATTTTAAATAAAAATTGTTTAAAAAGGTCACCTGGTGTTTTGGTTCTCATAATTCTGACTTGCTGTGACTTCATAGATACCGGTTGCAACTCTGCTGTACGTCGTTATATTTTGATTTGATAAATCTCTGTTAGACCCTGCAGTAGAGATTTTAGATTATAAGGTTTTATTACGATGTTGTCTATTAATTTCCTTAATTCATATGCTGGTCATCTTACCATAATTCTTCTGGGTTCCGTATTGTTGTTGTGAGGGGAAACCATCTTGGCCACGCTCTGCGCCATCTCGGAATTCTCCTGATTTGTTTGATGTACCGCCACCATACTCTTGCATTTGGCTTGCGGTCAGCTGTCGGGAGAATAAAATAGCAGTGAAGCTTTTTGTGACAGAGCTCGCCCGGCGAAGCAAAACCGTCTTGCTTATTTGTCCTGCAAAGCACCATTGTTGCTATGCTGTGTTCCCATCTAAACGGTGTAATTACAGGCGTGTGAGGAATAACACAGGGCGGCACGGTGCAGGATATGTTCATTGCATGCCCAGCAAATGTTGCACTGTTTATAGACGATGATTTTCCGCTTAGCATCATTTTCATTCGTTTATATATTGCGCATAACTTATAAATAATGATAAAATTACAATCGGCAGTGATTTATATATTGCGTTATTTGAGATTCCCCTATCAAATTAAATTTATTTATTTATTTATTATTTATGAAGTGTACAAAGCAAAGCTTATATATTAGCTTATATCTCTATAAGACATATCTTTCAGCTACCCAAGGATGTAAGTAAGAAAATGTAAAATATAAAAGGCTTTAAAAGTTTTAAATCGTTGATTTGAGCGAGATCTAATGGGTTGGAAACAATCACATTCAACTTTAAACTATTTTAATATTCAACGGAAAGATTGAAGTGACACATATATTCAGATCAAAATCTAGATGGTGTCTGTAGCGCCATCATGTAGCATTTTTAATGTACTCATTGCCTATTTTCTCTTTTAATAAAAATATCCTTAACTTCTTGTTATTGTAATCACGATCTACTGAACAAAATCGGTCGTTAATAAGAAATAAGAGAGAAATTCAAAAAAATATCAGAAGTTAGTCGAATCTACTCACCGTTGAAATTCCGCTTTCTGCCAGTTCTGCAAGGCTAGTTCCTTTATTTCAGTGCATTGCAAGTGTATTTTAATCACCTATTTGAAGATACTGTGATGTGTCAAAATTTTTTCAAGTCTAGTTATATTAAGCTTACAGGTTACGTTACGGCTGGACTCGATTTCGATGTTTCAGGAGCACGGTTTTTGTCTTTCTTATTTTCTAAGTTAATTTCTAAATAAAAATTATAATCCTATTCGGCTCCTCGAAATGGAATGGAAAATGTGACTTGCCAAAAAATTGAAACCAACCATATGATTTCGTTCATTTGTTTCCTGACGTTTTGTCATTCGATTTTTACTTTTTAGACTTGACTTTCAATCGATTTGGATCATCCAAAAAGGTGTTGTTAATATTTTCTTTATGGTTTTTTTTTTTCAAAGTAAGATTCAATTTCTTTGTAATGTCTATTAGATTTTCGACGAAGAGGATATAAGCACAAATATTTTACATCTTTAGCGATTGAAATGAAATCGGATAAAATTGTTGGTTAAAATCCTTAACGTTCATCGATTGTTGTACTTCTTCGTACTTAAATGAGAGGAAAGTAAATAAGGTTGTTTATTTTTTCAGCTTTCAAAGATTAGACAAACTCATGAGATTACCTATAACAATCAGCACCCTCAGTTTATCAATATCCCACTGCTGGGAACAGGTCTCCTCTTTCACCATTATCATCATTTCAACCCATTACTACGGGGCACGAGGCTCCGTCCACAAGAAGAAGTGTTTAGGCTGTAGTCCAGTAGTAATTGGCGGACTCGACACGCCTTTGAAAACATTATGGAGAACTCTCAGGCATGGTTTCCTCACGATATTTCCTTCACCATCAAAGCATGTGATATTTCAATTGTTATAATGCATATAGCTTAGATGTGCAGGGATTCGAACTCAGTCCCCCCGAAGTGAAGCCGAAGCCCTAGCCACTAGGCTTTCACCGCTTCATAGGATATAGTAATTTAGATCTTAGAATTTCCTCGATCCTCCAATGCGGGTTGATGTACTTATCACGTTATTTTAATCATTATAAACGTAACTAGCGGCTGTACGTGGTTCCCAAGTGACGTTTGGCAATTTAAAACACAGGGCTGGTACAAAATATAACAAAAAAAATAGAAGGAAAACAAAACTTAAATTCTTCACTATTTTTATTTTATCAATTAATTCTAAAAGCAAAATATTTCTTGGAACACATTCGCCATTCAGGTTCGCCTATTCACGCTGACCCACGTCTTTGAGAATATTTTGGACAACTCTCAGGCATGCAGGTTGCCTCACGATGTTTTCCTCCACTGTTAAAGTTTCTAAAGTCATCCATACTAATTTTATAAAGCGGTAGTGTGTTTGTTTGTTTTTCTATACTCTAAGGCTTAACGTCGGAAACAAAGTACTTTAGTTGAAGGGACAGAGTGTAACATTGGCTACTTCTCGTCACTGGGAAACAAAGGATGCCCACGGGTTTTGTAAAAACCGTGATAAACGAGGTGCGGGGATCAGCTAGTTTTATAAATGACTAGCTGATGCCCGCGACTTCGTCTGCGTTTGATTTTGTTTTTTTGATGTGGCATTCAATTTAGTTGCAGTTCTAAAAAAAATTAAAGCATTCAGTAACGCTAAGCCTTAAATGAGGGATTTGCTGCCGTCCGCTGAGGAGTTCTGTCCTCTATCTCCAACCACATTCATCAGATCTACACAAAGTTTGGGCAAAATTAAACACATATTATTACCTCTATAGTACAAAAATAATTATTTAAATCGGTTATAATTTGTCAGAGTTATGGTATAAAATCGTCAAACACTTTCACCCCCTCTCCCAAAGAAACCGAGCTTAAGGTCGGAATAAAAAGTATCCTATATTACTTCTAACATTTCCAAAAACATGTGTACAAAGTTTCATGAGGATCGGTTAAGTAGTTTTTGCGTAAAAGCGTAACAAACAAACTTACATTGACATTTATAATATTAGTAGGGATAGGGATAGGGATAGGGATGATTTGAGACCACTAAGACCTCTTTCGTCTTAACTTTTGTATACCTGTACAGGTTTCCAGTAAATATTCGTCAGCACAATTTTTTTTTTTAAATATTTCTACAGGTTAGCTCTTGACTGCAACGTCACATGCAGGGCTAGCACAGGCAGGAGGCTAAATATATATCCTCCGATTATATCCCTGGCAGGGAACTAACGTTTCCACATGCTAAAGCACGTGAACATGGAATAGGCGAAGTTTATTACACATATATTATTTGGATATTATTTCCACTTGTGCGCCAGTGCTCTGAGAGTTGATAAAGCTGTGGGAGAAGACATTTTTATCCTTACCCCGGGGAGATTTATTCAATTACAAGTCCATTACAATGTCATATAGATTACATAATAATTATATTGTTCAAAAAGAATGTCAATCTAATGTTTACTTTTGAAATGGAACCCTGTGAGGGCGCTGTAACCAGATTGAGAGGCGGACTTATTATTGTCAATATTAAATATTCTCATTTAGGAAGTCATTTATTTTATAATAAGCTTTCTCCAGCAAGTAATGTTTTAAGGATTTTGTAAATAAGTTTATACTTTCTTTTTCTTTTATATTTTCCAGGATTTTGTTGTAAATTTTGGTGCACATGGGTTTGGGCCGGTGCTGTGGATTTTTAATTCGATGGAGGTAGGAGAGATAATTGTCTCCTGCCCATACTAGCCGTGCTGGTGGTAATTGATGACGCAGTCTAAGATGGTAGCGGGCTAACCTGTTGGGGAGTATCAAACTATATACACTATCAAAGTAAGACCGTTTTTCTGAAGGATTAATAAGGAAGATATGGTGAAGAGCATAGAAGCTGTCTGGCGGTGGGACCCGTTGCACAAGTCTGTTGAGCACGCGCAGACCTCCTGTCGACCTCCGTACCCAGACCGATGATAACAGGAACCCTGGTGACATACATTTTTATCATTTTTATAATTTTTATTAGTGTTTTTACTTACACTTGTTAAATTTTATGAATTTAAAATGCATATAAAAATTTTCGGAACTGACTGGATTTGAACCTGCGACTCTCTGGCTATCTCGGCTTGAGCGCATAATCCAATTAAGCTACGGCTCTCCTACCGTCGATGCCGAAATTAGTATATGCCTTTCACATCAGTCTTAAATAAATAAATAAATAAATATACTACGACAATGCACACATCGCCATCTAGCCCAAAAGTAAGCGTAACTTGTTTTATGGGTTCTAAGATGACTGATGAATATTTTGATTAATAATATACATAAATACTTATAATATACATATAAACACCCAGACACTGAAAAACATTCATGCTCATCACACAAACATTTTCCATTTGTGGGAATCGAATCCACGACCTTGGACTAAGGAAGCAGGGTCGCTGCCCACTGCGCCACTCGGCCGTCACAGTGATGGACATACGATGGCATGTTGCAGGACGTGCACCTTGAATGCCCTGTGAAGTGTTGTTTTGTTTATGTATCTGATCACTTCAAGTAAAACCTATGGCAGTAGTTTCCCAGATAAGTCTCAAAGACAGTAAATAATGTAACCCTAAAGCCTGTAAAGTAATATTTCGGTTTTCATTTACACATTGTATAGTTACTCCCCTTACCCATTTGTAAAGTCTCGAACCTTCTTCATATAAACAACTTGACATACATACTCACAAGCCTTTTTAACAATCACCTCTCTCAGGGTTCAGGAGAGTTATTCGTGGTGTTACCTTATATTTAGATTCGTCCCATCCACAGCTTCTTATGACTCTACCAGTTGGCACTTGACCATTGATTCCATGGTCTACGTGTTGGATAATCTTTCTGAAAGCAATAATTTGGTGATTTTTCTTTACGAATACTTGCATTGATTTAATATTGTAACTATTTTTACCAATACGTTACTTGAACCTTTAATGAATATATCATACTTTACAAAAATAATGAAAATATCGTTAACGTTATGGTATTTTATAGGTTAGGTATACTTCGGAAAGTGTGCTCAGGAATTTTACAACACTGTTCCTCCGGAATTATTCTAACACAGCAGAAGTAGAGATTTATGTTTTTTTTGCATTTTTCAATTTTATTGTTGCAATGCAATGTTTAATGTTGTTCCAGTCGAACGGGGCATGGTTGCCGGTATAATTACAGACACATGTGGCTTAACACCTACGGCTCAAATTGATGGATACAGGGCGTCATGTAGCAGGACGAGCTCCTTGTAAGCCCTGTTCCTGTGTTTATAGGCGGTGGTTTTCCACTTACAGGTGGGCCATCTGATTGGTCTCTCAACTATTTCTATTAAAAAAAATTATCGCTTTGTGGCGATCTCTTCCAAGCAACCTTAGGTTTAAGAAAACCAAGAGAAACCGATTGGTGGGGTTATATACTCGTATTTATGAATAATTACACACTAATAATAAAGATTACACACATAAAATAATAATAATATTAATAAATATAAAAGACAATAAACTAATACTATAACATATGATATATTCTTAAATACGAGTACGAATAAATCAGCAAACGTCCCCCTGATTGAAGTGCTTTCCCCCCCGAAATAAAAAAGGGTAGGTACTTAGGTAGGTTGTACTCGAATGGACTGGTTCTAGTCTAGCAATAAAAACATGGAAGACGGTTTAGAAAAACCTGCTAAGATTGTTATATCACCTGCAAAGTGTATGAGTTACTCCTCGGTCATGATCGGAGCAGTTCCGCTTCAAGCTCTCCGGCAGGTTGGTTCCCGAGCACATGGCGTTGATGGCACTATTGCATTCGTAGCAGACTATAGCGGATCCTGCAACACTAAGGATGGTCAGAGTACGCCTTCTTTCTTCTTTGTCGTTTACTTCATGACAGAAGGTCGTGTCCGGATTACAGTTCCTTCGTAGCGATTGTTTAGAGTATGCCTATAAAGGCTTAAAGAAAAATACCAAGATCTAAAATACAGTTGTATTCATTACAACTAACACATTAAACTTAATTGTATGCTTTTCTAATTTGCCCCAAAATTTGGACGTCGATGTTAACGATAAAATATGCGTGAAACATAAAATAATAACATCTATGTATAAGTGTTCAGTACCTGCCATATTTTTTCCAAAATAAAGAATTTCAATTTGAATTTGTCTTTTACGACTTTTTTTTAACTACATAGTTCGTGAAATTTTAAATTATACTTCCCTATCTCTATCCCTACAATATTAGAAATGTCAATGTAAGTTTGTTTGTTACGCTTTCACACAAAAACTACTTAACCGATCCTCGTGAAACTTTGTACACAAATTTTTGGAAGTAATAGAAGTAACATAGGATACTTTTTATCCCAAAATTAAGCTCAGTTTCTTTGGGAGAGGGGATGAAAGTGTTTGACGATTTTACACCATAACTCC
This sequence comes from Pararge aegeria, assembly GCF_905163445.1. Classification (NCBI taxonomy): domain Eukaryota; kingdom Metazoa; phylum Arthropoda; class Insecta; order Lepidoptera; family Nymphalidae; genus Pararge; species Pararge aegeria. Next base: position 14,977,022 of record NC_053196.1, on the reverse strand, counting down.
GACAAATAATAACCGATTTAAATAATTATTTTTGTACTATAGAGGTTACAATATGTGTTTAATTTTGACCAAACTTTGTGTAGATCTGATTAATGTGGTTGGAGATATAGGACAGAACTCATCAGCGAAAATACTTTAAAAACAAAATCAAACGCAGAAGAAGTCGCGGGCAACAGCTAGTATATTATAAATGTGAAAGTTTGTAAGGATGGATGGATGGGTATTTGTTACTCTGTCACGCAAAAACTACTGAACCAATTTGATAGAATTTTGGAATGGAGATAGATTATACCCTGGATTAACATAGGCTACTTTTTATCCCTGGAAAATGTACAGTTCCCGCAGGATTCATAAAAAGCCAAAATCCGCGTACGAAACCGCGGACAACAGCAGGTATTCAAAATTTTAAATATATTATACTTATACTTGTTAATCTCACAGCTACATGTTGCAGCTCACGTTAGATAAAGCACCGAATTCTGTTTCCAAGTATTTATTCCAAATCGACATTTACAAATTGCTGGCTAGAATATTTATGATATACGCCTGACAAAGTTTCTTCCGTAGTACAATAAAATGAAAGCTACAAAACACAAAAGTAGAACTAACGACATCGGAAGAATGAATGACTGAATGAACACTTAAACAATCATTCAAGTGAGTGGTACGCGTACCGAGATTCAAAAGCCATATATAGAAGAGAAATGTAAATTGTAGCTTTTATGTCAAATGTTGCCAACGTTGCAGAAGCGCTGATAGCTCAGTGGGTAGGAGCTCGACTTCACTTTCAGGGAGCCGAGGTCGTATCCCAGAACGCACCTCTAACTTTTCTAAGGAAAACATCGTGAGGAAACATGCATTCCTGAGAGTTCTACATAATGTTCTCAAAGTTGTGTGGATGGAGTCCTCCAATCCACACTGGGCCAGCGTGGTGGACTAACCTGATGTTGATGCCAAAGTAAAAGTCGGAATTACTAAATGTCTTATTTTTATGACTTATATGATGTATGTCGGTACTCAGAGGTGTGTGAAGTCTACCAATCCGCACTTGGGCCAGCGTGGGGGGACAAGGATAAATGAATGAATGAATACACTATTATTGTACACCAAAGAAAAAAGTAGTTACAGAGATATACACATAGAGCAAGAGAGTACAATTGGGTGGCCTTACCGGCTACCGCTACATAGCGATTTCTTCCAGGCAACCAAAGGCGCTAAAGGGAAAACCTAGAAAAGACCTCTTTATTTTAAAAAGAGACCCGTGTCCTGTAGTTGTTCGGTAATTTATTGACAATGATGTTGATTATGATGTATATCGTGATATATAGGATGATATATGTAGGCATTGTTAACATCACGAGGGGATTTCTACACTAAAGAAGAAACTAAAATAAGAAAACTATACCTAATTGAAGTCCGTTAAGTCAACTCTTTCAGCAATGGAAACAATTCATTAAACAAAACAAAAAATAAATACAAATAAAGTCTTGACCTACCATAATGTATGAGTCCAAAGAGTATCACAGTTGCAAGACCGGAACACTTCATGTCTGCACTGCGGGTATCTCACATCTGACTGCGTTAGAACTTAGACTCAGCATATAGCAACAGGTTAAAAGCTGTCTGAAACTTATCTATACTGCAGTGTACGGGTTGTGTCATATCTAAACGAGGATATAGAGAGGATGTCACTCATTGAATCAGATGTTGCCGCGTAACGGATGGACGCAATTTAGATCGTTACACAATTAAGGTAGTACAAGTATTTGGGAGTTGAAATTCGACTGATACTTTGATTATTTTCGATAGATTATACTCTGGCATTTATGATTCTGGTTTTGAGTGTTGCAAAGTTTGTATAACATTCTTTAACATTTTTATACTCTTACCTATTTTCCTTTCTTCTCCACTGCCTACGGTCACTGGTAGCGATTCTTTTCCTCTTGTTTACCGTAATTTCCATTCCTCTCCATCTCTCCGACTCCCTAGAATCACTGGTAGAGATCTCATATAAAGATAAGTGTTTCTTTATTCAAATCTTTTCTTGTTTAAAAAATAATTTATCTAGTTTCATTTGAGAATATATTTGTTTACAAGATCTTCTTGTTAAGCTTCTTCGTTTGCAGTTTTTATGATATTTTGGTCTATAGGCTTCCATAGTGTTCTTTTATCATTATTTCTGATTACAGTTGTAAGAAAAAGTGTTTAACGGGTCACTTTTTGGGTCGAGCTAGCTACTAAGTGATGTACCACATGGCACTGTATGTTCCATCTTGCCACTATAGGAATATCCATATTACACAGACGTTGTCAGGCTACATTAGCCTTTAAAGTAACCAAGGCATTTTTTGTAATAAATCGTAAAGAATCATGTATTAATGCGAATTTAGATAATTTTATAGGTAGGATTATTCTGCAACACAAAGAAATCAAAGACAGAAATATACTTCATGGATAAAAAAATTATACCGTAAAAAATAATAACTGCCTGCTTGTCAAAAATGGGTATGAAAAGAAATCTATAAGAAATTCTTGAAAAAAAAACTAAATATCACCATTAAAGTTAATATTAGAAGTGTCTGGTATAATTTAAAGATATTTTCATTTTGACATAATATAGTTAATTATTGTTAAGTAGAAAATTTAAAAATCTATGCTTGAATAATAATGATATTAATCAATGCAAATGTACCGCAGGTAAAAAGACATAAGCCTCATGATATATTAATAACATAGTATTAATAGAATACAATGGTAACATCCTGTGCGTGTTAATTTATACAAAGCCAGTTTTCTATATCGTAAAAATCTTAGATAAGAAATTTAAACAAGTTTAAGGCTCAAAATAAAAAAAGCAAGATAATGAAAAACGTTTAATAAATACTCGCAATTAACAAACACAACAGTAAAGCTATTATTGCACAAGAGTGCAATAAATACAATGTTATGTAATACATGAAAACGTTGGTAATCTGAACTGATTAGAGCATTAAGGAGGCAGTGTTATATTTGACGTGTTATCTTCTATTTACAAACCATCGCTAAGTTGTGCATCATTAACACTGTTTTGTTAGTACAGTCGGTGATAAATACAGAGTGTATTTAATTCCACCTGCAATGTCAAATGACAGTAGTCGAAAGATAACTAATTTTTTACTTAGAAAACTAAAATAATAGAGTTAAAAGTCAAATTTTTAAATGACTCATAATTTAGTTCGTTTCAAGAAATATGATACAAAATGAATTCAAATTGACGACAACGATACAATTCAATGACAAAAAAACACTTAGACAAATGTAAACGCTTAGAACGGTTCTCGATATCAGATCTGCACTCTGATTTGTATCTGAGTTGTCACCAAATTAAACAAACACTTTAAAAGTTGCCACCAAATAACCTGTTGAATCCATATTTTGCATTCTGAAACCTAAGTGACCAATTGAGTTCATTTCGACTCGATTGGCACGTACAATTACGTAATGCATAATAATGGTTTGGACATTATTTGATGGCCACTTTCCATAGTGCCTAGATAAATTTAGTGTCAACTGAGATACAGTCATGTTACGTCAAATAATCATGGTTTTCTACATTTCTATCGCTTACCATCTATGGTTACTCTGGGCTACGCCAGGGGTGATCGCAGATACTCTGTCAAAGATTGATCTATAGTTCTTAAAAAAATGGCATCGAGTGATGTTTTGACTTAAGGGAATGTACGGAAATTATTGTAATGAGTTATCCGTTTGGTACATTATGCCGTAGTTCTGAGAATCTAAACGAAAATTACGATTTGTAGAGATCAAATCAGAGAATCAATGTCCGTATGTAATAGATATAACTAAATCCTTGGCATATAAATCTGTGTTCACCTGTACAGTGTCGCGCTAGTTCACTAATAGCATCAGAGTAATCAGCCACCGTTCCATTAAGCATAAGCTATGACCTGGTCTAGTTTTCCACGTCGGTAGATGTGATGGAATAAGCTTATTTATTGTTTCAATAATGGCTGTGCTCATGAAAATTTTAGTAGTATGATACAATGGGTTGTATTAGGGTAGTATCTATAAAATACTGTGCGTCCCAGTGGAGCGGTTTGCCCCATTTTGGTCAATTTGGGTACATTGCAAGCGCAGCGATAAACAAAAGACTTTGTGAAATATAGTTACCAGCCTTATACTTGATTGAGAAGCTCTCCCGAAGGTTCTAAATCGAACGGCGACCTTCTCCCATATTCTGTAACTTTTCCGATAGTTTTAAACAAGATAGTGATATGTCAACGAAGTATGCTAGCGGCTCTAAATTTTGCGTTATATAAGACAATTACTGATCAACCAGCCAGATAAGTTACTGAACATGGGAGCCCTCAGTTCCATACAGAATTCATAAGCTAACTTCGGTAGTTGTAAACTTGTCGCACTTTTTGTATGCAAACAGGGTTTATCAAGTTTTTGGTGTGCCAAATATAATTGTGGTTCCAACATTTAAAGAACTGTGATTCTCTCAAAATTTCCCTGGTATCAAGAGGTGCCATAATTGTAATCAGAGCTCACATAGTTGTACATCACTCAGGACAAAGATATTAGGTGATTTAAAATTTATCTCTATCGAAAATAGATTTATGCTTGTTCACAATCTCACATCATCATTCATACCTAGATTATTCAGAAACATCTTTATCTTAATTATTTATTACATTCACGCATCAAGAGCATTCCTTTCCCTGAACTTCTCTTGCAATTTGCACGATTCGTTCTTTGTTAGTTTTACGATATTGCCAAGTCCGTACAAAAAATTATATGCATTACTTAAAATAATATTAGCTATGGAACCACCTTTTAATGTAGTATTATCAAAATTGTTGATATGCATCGATGGTGATCTACATTGGTTATATATCTAATTTCTACACTTCCTTTGGTAACTAGCCGCTCCGATTGATTTCTAGTAACATCATCTCAAAATAACATAAAAATTATATCTTAGGAATAATCGATACAGGTGCATGCATTTTATCAAAATCAACCGGTCTATTATAGACAAATAAAAGTAAGTAGTTGCAATCGTTTTGAGTTAAGCTAATCCATTAGAAATGCGGCACACAATTACCCCCCCATTTTAAACCACCTATTTATATCTACTTCTGCATCGGAAGAGTTCCATTCATTCTATAGAAACTCGCATCTAAAAATTAATAATATAATTTACTTCCTAATATATCTACAGCCTAGTTAGGCCAAGTACAATACAATGTACAAGACTAGTGCTTTTAGGCCAGACATTTCAAGATTATCTGGTCCAACCTCCGAAGTAATTTATAATGTGTAACTTTTGTTTGGACGCAACAAGAGTATCTAGTCCGGAAATCCTAATAGGAAATAAATTGTTATTAGAACATAAGAGTAAATCCTTCCTCAATAATATTTTGTATCTACTATGGAATCCTTGGAAAGAATCAGGAAAGCGCAACTAAGATCCAAGTTCTAAGTGAAGCAACACTAATTCTGGTTCTATGTGGTTTATATGGTTTCTCATGGAACTAAGATATTTTCACAGTTTAAAGAGAAAAAAAAACAGAAGTGCCCAGATCTACTCACATAACTTAAATCCATATCAAATTGACCTAGAATAATGGTTGATTTTCCAAATAAGTTAATTATTTTCTGGTGCGTTCAAAAATCAGAGATCTCCGTACAATCATTATAATCCCTTAGATTTATGTCTACAATTCTTTCTAGTCCACTTATCCAAAGTTCAAATAACTTGTCCAAGGATTTAGGCTGAATGGTGCCTGTCAGTCGCGACATTGTTATATTAGTTTAAAGGTAGATAACCTTGAAATGTCTTGGTTTTATGAGGTTAATTAGAACCTTAGTAATGCGAATGTGAGGAGCATTAGAACAGTGGCTACTACCGGCACGGATGCGGAATTACAACCGTCTTCTAAGCACGAACACACTTCCTGTCTGCCTCCAAAACCTGAGCGTTGGTAGCAACGGCCCTGCAACAAAGGGATTGATCAGTAAAGCTTTCACAGCAGTTGGTAAATATAAGTCAAATGAAGTTTCTACATAATTTTATCTGAAATGACGATCTGTAGAAGTTACTACACTTTGCAACTTATCGAGCTGGGAAATTATACCCGGTTAAAGCAGACTAATGGAGGTTTGGGTCTAATGGTTTCTTACCTTGTAGCTGCTGTCATCCCATCCGCAGCCCCTGATGACACGGCTGTCTGGAGGCATGCCGTTCATCTCGAACTCCACAACCTGGGAGATCTTTCGGCACATGGTGTCCTTGGGGCTGCATGGCAGGCGGAGAGTGTCCGGCAACTTGGTCATCAGACACCGCGAATCGTTGTGGCTGTTGCATTGGTAGCACGTTATTGCTAAACCTGAGGACAATGGACATTGGTTATTATTAATATTATTTTTGTACAGTTACTATAGGATAAAGCGGCACACCAGGTACGTAGTAAGTCCAGTCTGGGAGGTCCATCTCTGTACAATTAGAACTTTCCGGTATATTTAGGTAGAGATGAAGGCAAGACGGTATGATCATAGTACCGTGGTGAAGGGCCCTGCTCTGCGTGTATTTATACGTTGGCAGTATATTTTAAAAAGTGAAGTTTAAAGAACTAGCAGATGGCTCACCATGGTAGGAAGGAAAAAATCATGTATAAACAGAGCAACTCTTTTTACAATTAAGCTTGGTAAAATACTTATACTCCACACCAAACAGCTCTTCGGCAATGTACCCTGTACGGAGACGTTGACTTTACAATTCATTGTAATATATTATGGATTTCCGCAAAGTAACAACTGCTTCTATCCAATACAATCTTGTTAGACGGACGATAACTAAAATACCCCCTGGTCATGGATCGGATTTTGAATCTTGGTTAAAATTTATGATCACGTCGGCAACAAGGTGTCGTGCACTCGTCTGGTGTTCTTGCAACGTTTACGCTCTAATCAGTCTATTCCATTTTCTTTGTTCAATGACCCTGTACATGTAGAATATGTGTATGACTGGGACATTGTGAAACGCAGTCCTAAGCAGGAAGAACCTCTTTTAGAACGCCTGGAAAACCGTAGGTACATGAGAGGTAACAATCAAAAGCCGCGCCTACTTAGCCTACCTGTAGCCTTAGTACAAGATTTACTCGCTCGCCATTGAGGAGTCGTTTTTGAGTATTGAAATCTGTATCGTCAATATAAAATGAATCTATTGTCACTAGCTTTTGAGTCGCGAATTCAGTACTTCCGATTTTTATTTTACAAACGTCCTGTCAAAAACTCGAGGGAAAGCATTGCAGTCAAATTTGTGCGTTAATTTAATACAAATAAGATTCATTTCACACCGATGTTCACGTATTTCCATACTCGAAAACGACTGCTCGATTGCGTGCGAGCAATTTAGTACTAAGGCTATTATGCCGCGTTATTCGATATTCGATTCGGATCGTTACCAAGGTCACGGGGGCGTTCGGACTAAAAAATTCAAAAAAAAAAAAAAAAACAAATTCATTTATTTCAAGTAGGCCTACTTTATAAGCACTTTTGAAACGTCAAGTATGTATGTTTGTGTGACTCTACCGCCGGTTCGGAAAGCAGATTCTACCTACTACTAAACAATGATTAGTCCAAAAGTCCACCAACAGTCAGATTAACGTCGAACCGAGCCGAGGGCCGAGCCCTCGCAGGAGGCACCCTCGGGTCGACGTCTCCCACTCTGCCCCCGATGTCGTCCAGCCCTGAGGCTCTCCTCATGGCGACCTTTCGCGCTCGCCCCACTCCCCCCGTGTGACGCCGTAGCAACCCATCAGGTGGTTATCGGCAAGTGTCCATCCGAAAATCGAATCGTTATTCGATTTGCCACATTTTTTCATTGAACGTTGAGAGAACGAATTAATAATGTTTGCAGTGGAAGAAAAAGACATCGGTCGCTTGGTAACTTATTGGACAATGGCGAATCATTGGCTGACATCAATCTGACATTTGACAACCTCCTATAAAGTCGGTTTAGGTATCACCGGGCTATGATGTAAACTGGACAAGACTTTCATCCTCCACCCCGTTCAATACTTAATGATTGTTGATGGTATTGGACCTACCAATGCATAAGTTTAAAAAATGTGTTAAAACACATTTATAACAGCGAGGTTATTATACAATTGATGAATTTCTTAATGACAAGGTTGCTTGGAAGAAAATGTCTGGCCAGAGGAGAATATCATGGCTCTACAACTTATGACGTCCCCGTTCTTGAACAGCGATACGTCATAAGCGTGGCATCATATTCCATCAAGACGCACGAAACGTTTTTTATCCACGTTCTTGACACGTACTGGATGTGAAACGCCCTCCCAGCAACTGTGTTTCCTGCCACGTACAACTTGAGTAAGTAATCAATAGACTTTTGCTCAATTCAGAACCTTAATTTTTTCCAAGGACCAATCAATAGACTTTTGCTCAATTCAGAACCTAAGTTTTTTTTCTAAGGACCAATCAATAGACTTTTGCTCAATTCAGAACCTTGTATCGTATCGCTGAACAGACCAACCACTAGACAAAGATGCGATAATCATGCTGTTGATTGTTTACAAATTTTAGGGATGGACAAACGCACTTTCTGAGATATAATCCTTCTCTGTAGAACCTGCCTTCTGAGCTGATGATAGAATCAATACAAACATACAAGTTTCACGTTTCCGCGTCAAACGGCTTTTATCCAACACGTATATACCAGCCCCATCATCCCTTAAGTAACTTAAGTAAATACCAAAAACCTTAATCATTGAAATAATACGAATAAGAGCAATGTAACAGATACAATTTTTCAATCAATGCATATACTTATTCTAAAGGATACCTATAATTAAAAAGAAAATCGTTGACCTTGAATTATCAAAATCACAAAAGCCAAAAATTAGGAACTGAACTTATGACTTAGATGCCATTCACATCCCTTAACCATTGGAGGTATTGAGACTTTTATTAAGGCTCTCCCTTAAAGGGAACTCGTAAGCAATTTAATACATCTTCAGGTTCTTTGTATGTCTGAGAGTGCTCCATAAAATTTCTCTCGCTCCGGTTTTCTGTGTGTTTTAGAAATTCGTACAATTAGTTAATTTTTAAAATGGCTGCGATCAAACTGTTTGTACAATGTACAGACGTTACATTATTTAATTAAATTTCTTTTAAATATTGTACTGTAAATGTAGCATTATGTATTGTGCTGAATAAAATGAAATTGAAGTTAAATACTAAAAAGCGGTGATGGCCCAGTGGGTAGGAGCTCGACTTCACTTTCGGGGGCCGATTGCGAACCCCAGCACCTGTAACTTTTCTCAATTATGTGCGTTTTAAGTAATTAAAATATCACTTGCTTCAGCGATGATAGAAAACATCGTGAAGAAACCCGGACGCCTGCGAGTTCTCGATAGTGTTCTCAAGGGAGTGTGAAGTCTACCAATCCGCACTTGACCAGAGTGGTGGACTACGGCATAAACCTTTATCATCCTTAAAGGCGACCTGTACATAATGGACTAATGGGTTGATGATCAGAATGATTAAGATAAACTCAATGGACCGTGACAGAGCAAAACCACAAACCTTGCTGTAGTAAACTGCATAGAACCGCCAAAAAGCAAATAGCCCCGACCGCCATCCTGTCTCTTTGCTCGTATCTTCCGACCGTACCGGTTTAAGCCACTGCGTACCGCGCGCGCTTCGCCCAACAACTGACTGACTGCGGGAAAATCTATGACCACTATAGTATTATGTTACACTGTGGTTGCACTAGCCCTCAGTTTCTGCGATACTGATCAAATCAACGATTCTGACAACGGCTAAGTCACTGGCGCTATGTAATCACGGGCCACGGGGCTGAAATCTAAAATGTCAATGAAGAACCAAACAGAAATAATTTAGTCCGAATTACATTTATTTTAATAATTTTTAAGAGGTTTTATTGTAATATGTCCTGCCTCGGAGAGCTGATTAAGACTGATAAATGCCCAGCGGTGTAGCTGATGGCTTAAAGACTGATTATGTAATGACCAAGTATTTCGTTACATATGGTACACTTCTTCAAATCTTAATTACTAGTCCGAGTCCTCGAGATTTGTTGGTCAGGGGCCATAAAATTAAAGTCTAAAATTCTTTAGGCAACTTAGTTATCCCTACTAATATTATAAAAGTGAATGTAAGTTTGTTTGTTACGCTTTCACGCAATCATCACGAAACTTTGTACACATATAACTGAAGGTATTAGAAATTAGCTCGGTTCTCTCGGGAGAGAGGACGAAAGTGTTTGACGATTTTACACCAGGCTTAGCTATAAATACATAAAGTGCTGCCACATTTATGAGGCACATGTCTTTCGAAAGCAAAAACAAAAGCGGACGAAGTCGCGGGCAACAGCTAGTCATATATAATATCTTTTAACGATGTTAATCGAAGCTCAGGGATGTCATGACTATAGGCACCCCAGGGCCCATCTGGCTTAGGGTAGTTACACCACAGGTCAAAGTACTTATTAGTGCCTGATTCAGTAACCTTTCTAATTATTTATTTTCATGTTATCTCCATTTCGGCGACCCAAGATAGAAGTGATCGTTCTCAAGCAATCTGATCATCGTCTGAGAAACCGGGCGTTTAACTATCATACTTACCCAGTAGTTACCTATGATCGAATGAGCCGCTTATCCAATTGATGTAACACACGGTAATACATACAAATTGACTGATATATGTAGGTGCCGGTGATGGGGCAAATGTGAAGAATGTTAAAGGGCCAGGACACCTCTTTGTGTGACCTATTTTGTATTTAGATTGAAGGTTAACAGCCCGAAAAAAATAATCTTATGTTTTTTTTTTTTTATATCTGCCTCGTTGGTTAGCAAGTTAGTCTACGGGTCACAAGATCCCGATCCGCGATTATCGGAACAGGCCAATTTTTTTTTCAATTATTCTACTACAAAAAGCAAAATATTTTTAAAAATCAAATGATTTTTTTATGTTTCAACTTTATTTTTATTTTATTTTATTTTTGCTTTTTGGTTATTAAATTCCAAGTACTTACATATTCTTTAGGTTTAAGCTTTTGTTTACCGTTCACCGTTGAAGCAAGTGATATTTTTATTACTTAACACCACCACTTAGAAAAGTTAGAGGTGCGAGCTGGGATTCAAACTCGGCCCTCCGAAAGTGAAGTCGAGCTCCTACTCACTGCGCAAACACCGCATCTCGTAGTCCATTAAATAATATAAAATGGAAATGGGCTGGTCACGTTTGTAGAATTTGAACTCCAGGTGGGCTAAACGAATAACTGAATGGATACCTAGAGACAAAAAAAAGGCACAGATTGGATGACTAAGTGCAAGGATCGGGATATTTGGAAAAACTTGGGGGAGCCTGCACCGATGAGGCGACTTCTACCTTAAATTAGACCTTATGATTACACAGTTTAAGACATCGCATAATTTATATTATACTAAAAGCTTTATACAATTTTTTATCAAATAAATTGAAAATTAGTAACGACGTTTAATAATTCCCAATATCTGAATTGCATGACAATTGGGCGTGGTACAGTTAAGATCTACATATTTATCTGTAACACCTATTTACCTGTATCGGCAAATAAATAAAAATTTAAAATTGATTTAAATTTGAATTGAATTGAATAAAAATGTTATATACGAAAAATGTTATATCATGTAATAATGTATTAGTTTTGGTAGAAGAATAAAGGCTCTTTATTTTATTTTATTTAGTAGTCAGTAGTATTTTATTTAGTTGTAGGGAAGCGGCGATGCGGGCGATGGAAAGGGCCATGTTAGGAGTATCTCTACGTGATCAAATCGGAAATGAGGAGATCCGAGATAGAGAGTTACCGACATAGCTCAGCGAGTCGAGAAGTGGCAATGGGCGGGGCACATAGCTCGGAAAACCGATTGACGTTGGGGTTCCAAGGTGTTAGAGTGGCAACCCCGCACCGGTAAGCGCAGCGTTGGTCGACCCCCAACCAGGTTGACAGACGACATCAAACGAGTCGCGGGGAGCGGCTGGCCGGATACAAGCGGCCCAGAATCGAGGAGTTTGGAACGACCTACAAGAGACCTATGACCAGCAATGGACTGATTTTGATGATGGTGATGACGAAGCGGTGATAGCGCATTGGGTAGGACTCGACTTCTATTTCGGGGAGCCGAGTTCAATACCCAGCACGCACCTCAAACTTTTCTAAGTTATGTGCTTTTAAGAAATTAAAATATCACTTGTTGTTGTTTTCACGTGAAGGAAAACATCGTGAGGAAGACGCATGCCTGGGATCTCCATGATGTTCTCAAATGTGTCTGGAGTCCACGAATGTCCACTGGGTTAGCGTGGGCCTTTACCCCTTCTCATCGTGGGAGGAGACCCGCGCCCCGTAGTGGGCAAGCAATGAGTTAATATGTTTAATAACGAACCTAGTGGAGTATTATCAATCTCCCTGGATCGCAGGTCCGTAGCCCGTATGCAGGAAGCAGTTGTTACCTCTCGTTAGTGGTCTGGGGCCGTAATCTGTTAATCGCGTGCGATACGCCGAGGTGAGGGTTACCAGGCTTAAATATGAGCTTTCCTAACTATACCTGCCACGGAAGAAATACAATTTTCACGACCTCTCTGGCACAACGGTCAGCGCGGTGGTCTTATAATTGGATATAGTGGGTTCACGAGTGCAATTTATAAAATTGCTCTGGTCTTGTCTGGTGGCAAGCTTCATCATCATGAACCTATTACAGGCCCACTACAGGGCAAGGGTCTCCCACGATGAGAAGGGGTAAAGACCGTGGCCCACCACGCTGGCCCAGTGCGGTTTCGTGGACTCCGCACACCTTTGAGAACATTATGGAGATCCCAGGCATGCGGCTTCCTTACGATGTTTCCTTCACGGTTGAAACAAGTGATATTTTAATTACTTAAAACGCACATAACTAAGAAAAGTTTGAGGTACGTGCTTAGTATTGAACTCGGCCCCCCGAAATAGAAGTTTAGCTCCTACCCAATGCGCTATGACCGCTTCAGACTGAGAAGGCTTTGGGCCGTAGACTCCCACGCTGGCCAACTGTTGATTGGTAGACTTCATGCGCCGCGCCGTTGAGAACATTATGAATAACTCAAGCCGCCCTAAAAGGAATCGTTTCTTACCTATTAAGATCTCTCTCGATCTTTCGGTCAATCGATTCTGCAATTCTGTTGTGATTGTAATGGTTTGTCAGATGTCGGATTGATGTTCCCAGATCTCATCTGAAGGAACTACCCTTGCAACACAGATTTTCCTACCGCAGAGGTTAGGGCACTCAAATCTCTGTAACCAATAATTCTTATCGCGTGACTGTTTTTTAACCAAGTCGGTTTAATGGTACATCAAAATTCTAAATTTAAAATTCATTTATTTCAAGTAAACCTAGTTTATAAGAACTTTTGAAACGTCAAGTCAGTCTGTTTGTAGTGACTCTACCACCGGTTCGGAAGGCCGATTCCACAAAGAAGAGCCAAAACAACGCGTCAAAATTCCTTCCATATCGGGAACATCGCAGTTGCTTCGTCTGGCAACACTTAACTAGGTTGGTATAATAATAGCATAGTACTGAGCACAGTAGATCATATACAGATTCGATTGACCTCGTCTGCGGCTGTATTGTAACTATGAACCGATTTTTATTGTGGAGTTTTTTTTCACTATACTATAATGCGGTAATCGGAAACCGAAACAGCTTATGCCTTTCCCAGATACAATTTTAATTACAGATAAAATATTGAATTTTAGTAACATGTTATTCAAAACAACTTTTGATCGTTTTAATGTCAAATTTAAAATAATTTAATACAATAGGACTTTTTATATTCCTAGTTATTTCTAACTTAATTTACAAATTATTGACTGATCAACTATTTAATGATTTAGTGAAATAGGAATTATTTTAGATTCATTAACATGGCATATTATATAACCATGTTAATACATACTCGCTTTCGCGGCCGTGCTCGGGAAACAGCCTCGAATCAATAAATAAGTATAAGATAATTTGTTTAAAGTTTATATAATAGGGTGATAACAAAAAAAAAACTCCCCGGCTAAGTTTGTTGTGGGCTCTTCTTAGACCAGGGCGCACGTGGAACCCTCGTACCTTTAGGTTTAAGTTGGCAAACGAAGTTATCACCATCCCCTTACAATTATGTAAACATATATGTATGAACGCTTCAAAAGTGCCCGTGATAGGCCTACATGAATAAAGAAAATTTGAAAATTTGGCTTTTTTTTTATATCCTCCCTCTCTCCTATTGCTCTCCGTCTTTTAAACGTATTTAAAGTAGGCACGTAAAATTACAATTATTATTATTTATGACTAATGAGAGTGAGTGGTAGCTATAAAAGCCTACCAATAAGCCTATCCAATGATCTTCTTTACGTATAAAAAGTGGACTCTACTTTTTATATTGTTTCAATATTTTTTTTCACGCAGTAGGTAGATGTCCCAATGGATTAAAACGTTGATGATGATGACGTAGGTACATGAACAAAATCTCTTTTTATTTTTAATAATTTTCTTTGCCTGCTACCGTTTCTAAGTCTTCTAGAATTCAAAGCATTTTCACGCCGTCAATCTTTGCACTTGATAATCCCTTTGGTTTCCGTACAGTAAAGAATAATGAAAATTATTATTAAATTGATATTTAACTCTTACTTTATTTTCATCATCATCATCATATCAACCCATTGTCGGCCCACTACAGGCCACAGGTCTCCGTTCAGAATGAGAAGGGGTTGGGCCTTAGTCTATCACACTGGCCAAGTGTAGATTCGTAACCGTTGAGAACATTGCATTTTGGTGCACTCTCAGGCATGCAGGTCACGATGTTTTCCTTCACCGTTAAAGGATATTCAAATTGCTTAAACCTTTTTATCATAAAGCGATGAAAATATTGTTTACTAGCTGTTGCCCGCGACTTCGTCTGCGTTTGATTTAGTTTTTTGATGTGGCATTTAATTTAGTTGTAGAAATTTAAATATTCAGTATCGCTAAGCCTTAAATGAGGGGTTTGCTGCTGTCCGCTGAGTAGTTCTCTCCTCTATCTCCAACCACATTTATCAGATCTACACAAAGTTTGGGCAAAATTAAACACATATTATAACCTCTATAGTACAATAATAATTATTTAAATCAGTTATAATTTGTCGGAGTTATGGTGTAAAAACGTCAAACACTTTCATCCCCTCTGCCAAAGGAACCGAGCTTAATGTAGGGATAAAAAGTATGCTATATTACTTTTAACACCTCCAAGAATATTTGTACAAAGTTTCATGCGGATCGGTTAAGTAGTTTTTGCGTGAAAGCGTAACAAACAAACTTACATTGACATTTATAATATTAGTAGGGATTATTATTATTATTATTCTATTAAGTATGGATGTTATGACATAGATAGACAGGTAAGAAATAATTTGAGCATACCCAAAATAAATTGTAGGCGGACGAGGTCGCGGGCAACCGCTAGTAATACGAGAGGAGCTACTAATCCTTTGATAAGGGGAGGACGAGGATTTCCTTCAATTACACGACACGCGCTCGTTTCCGAGAACGGTGAACACATCATACATTCAACTATTTCTTCGTCACAGTAGCTTAGTATACAAAGTCGTTGTCTGTCTGTCCCTATATATATGCTTAGATATTTAAAACCACAACGGATTTTGATGCGGTTTTATTTTATAGATAGAGTGATTCAAGAGGAATGTTTATATCTATAAAACATGCATAATATAGAAGAGAAACACTGATAATTTTAGAGGCCTCTAATGTGTTGTCGGAAATAAACTTATTTTTTCGCGCTTACATTGCCAACGCTGGCTGAAACTATTGTTTACTAATTGCTTCATGTACATACATACATAAGAGACGTGGCGCATTGCAATAGAATTTGTCGAAATTATTTTTATTTCTTTACTGAATTTAAATTATTATGTTCAAATTATATTATTATTATTATTGCAATTTAAATACTAAAATATGTAAACTTAAAGCAAAAAAAAAAATTTGAATATGTCAACTTAAAACATAAGAATAATTTCGATTAACAATAATTAAAGAATTAGGATTTAATGTCACTTACACAATTATAAATAACTAGCGTACCCAGCCCGCTTCGCCGGGCAACATTTTCCTTTATTTTACTTTAACAATAAACTCACATCATAAAATTTTTAATTTAAGTCTCATAATATATTAAATCATTTATTTCTCTCCGTATTCATTCTCTTCTATTCTCTTCTCGAGCGGATGAAGATCATTATCTACACCCATGTACACCCAACAATAGAATATCATCATAGTAAATAAAAGCTGTATATGACAGTTTGACAGTTCAAAAATAGGAGTGCTCCGATACTCACCAAACTTTACAGGATTACTCGCCAGGTCAATCCGGAGATTCCCTGAAAGTTTTATTGAAATCGGTCCAGCCGTTTCGGAGCCTATACGGAACATACCTACAAACTTTCTCTTTTATATATATATAGATAGAAGATTGATAATCAATAATTAATTATCAATACGTATGCCAAAATAATATTCTACAGCGCACACCTTAAAAAGGTTTACAAAGTTCACGATGGTATATGTTTATCTACTTACAAAGAATAACCCTCAGTAACCATTTTTTTATCTTTTACACTTTACAAAAAAAATATGGGTTCTTTACAAAACTATTTTAAACAATACAGTATTATTTCTTATCCAATTAAATACATAAGATACGTTGTGCATCAAAATCGGATCAATATTGTCCTTTACAGAATATATTAGAGGATACCAGAGATTAAAAAAAGTGTTGGCAGGGCGGATGGCGGTCGCGACATTCAATCTCCCGAAAAACAAATTTAAATTACCAAACTTGCATACATTACAATACACTTCATTCGTTAGTTACAAATAAACCTGGTCTACGTTAGCTAGAAGTCACAAGTTAGTCTCATCAGATTCGCTGCACACTCGATACCACCGCTTACGATCGTCAGTGATTTCGAAGTAGCTAGAGTACCACCATGAAGATCTCATTATATTAGTTGTAGTAGAGCTTTTTGAGACAGGGCTCGTCCGGGGAAGTACTATAGCCATGCTTATTTCTGCCGCTAAGCAGCATTGTTGCAATGATAATTAAAAAAAAAAAAAAATTCTGTGTACCGGTCTAAAGGGCGTGGTTGCCGGGCACGTGACGCTTAACACCTACGGTCTCAAATTGATGGACTTGCATGCCCTGTGAAGTATTGCTCTGTTTGCAGTGTTGGTTTTCCACTTACCATCAGGTGAGCAATCTGCTTATTCCGTGTATTATTATCATATAAAAAAGAGGAATAACTGCATGGAGATTTTTCTTCGGCGTCATAATAGCTCGAACATAGCGAAATATGATTTCGGATGATGTCTGCATTCGGTCTAGAGGAACTTAGAGTATCTAGGCCAGATGAAGGTCCCTTCCTTCAGTAGTACTCCTCATGTCTGATGGTCGAAACCATCTAGTAGTATTAGTTATTACATTAGTAAAAGAACTTGCCCGATGAAGTAATGCTTATATCTGCAACCAAGCAGCATTTGACGGCCGATTGGCGCAGTGGGCAGCGACCCTGCTTTCTGAGTCCAAGGCCGTGGGTTTCCCACAACTGGAAAATGTTTGTGTGATTTACATGAATGTTTTTCAGCGTATGTGTGTTTATCTTTATATTATAAGTATTTATGTGTATTATATTCATAAAAAAATATTCATCAGCTATCTCAGTACCCATAACACAAGCTACGCTTACTTTGGGGCTAGATGGCGATGTGTGTATTGTCGTAGTATATTTATTTATTATTTCTGTGTACCGGTGTCGAGTACTTTTACACCCCTAAAAGTAGTAAGTAGTCGAAAAGCAATTTGTCCAGGGCAACAGAACTTGTCCAGGGCATCCGCCATGCTTATTTCTGCCGCAAATCAGCATTGTGTTCCGGTTTGAAGGGCGTGGTTTCCGAGGTAAATATAGACGTATGATGGTTGACAAAAATACTCCAGGATGATGGAAACAGGGTGGCACGTTGCAGGTCCTGTTCCTTGCATGCTCACAGTGTTATTCTGTTTATAGGCAATTCTTTTACATTTACCATCAGCTGGTATATTATGCTTAGTCCGTCATTTATTAGTATAAAAAGTAGTGTAGTGTCAGACTGAGAATTATCTCGTAACGCGTATCCTTAGTCCTGCGGGTCCGACTTCAAGGGAGGTCGTCAACTCGTCCAAGTAATTTCCAAGTAGCCGGAAACTAATAAATCGGTAAATCGGTGCTTGTGTTTTCGAGTCTGTCCGCTGTGATTTGATCAACGCTTGACCCCATTCTGTGGAAGTGGGTAATGACTTACAATTCAGGAATCCACTTCGTCAGGCGACGTTATCCGGTTAAGATTTCCTCAGATTCCCCTCTTACCAGTGCTGGACAGGAAGAACTTTACCTTGATAAAAAGTGAAGACTTTCTGATTGAAATAATGGCCAGATACAAATAATGCTTTCTTGGTATAAAGTAGTAATAGCAGATACCTATGCAATTTCACTGTACTAAACACTTATTTTTAAGTAGGTACAGCTCTTGGTAAAAATAGACTACTGCTTTGCAAATAATGTCTAAACACTGTCCCTACACTAAATTGGGCGTCTCAGCGATTCTAGAGTTAAGACTTAACTGCAAATTATACGAACAGCCCTGGGCCCGGTTTCTCGACTAAATCTACCTTCTAAGCCGTTACAAATCAAGGAGACTAAGTAGGTAGGATACATGACTGTAACCAAAATGGAATTCTGTCAAGAGCCATTATCTGCTGGCAAAAAATTGGGGAACGTCCATAAATACAAGCACATAGGATACTATGTTAATGACCAATGTGATCACAGTCTTGATCTCCAGAGACGCATTGAGCAACCTCGTGCTTTCTATAAAGGAAGAAACTCCTCTGTAATAAGAAACTAAATATACAGCTTCGCATACGCATTGCACGCTGTTTCATTTTATCCATTCTTCAGTAGGGAGCCGAAGCCTTGACAAACTTGGCGAAACCTGGATGCTTTTGAGACACTGCTTTACACAAGAATGTCAAAGATATTCTGGAGAGACTAAGTTAAAAATGGAACAATACTGCGGCGCTTAGGGATAAAATGGGAGATGCTTTTCACTGTTAAGTGATATTTTGCTTTACTTTTTACCCTGGCAAAACTCAGAATTTCCGTAGGCTTTCCGAAATAAACAACAACTATTTTAAAATTAGGTAACCTTTATTAATGTTTCCTTTGAGTAGAATGTGTTTTGCTAGATAGGACGTGTGAACCGACCAAAACTAGATCAACCTTTGTGATCATTGACACTGAACCACAATCAATGATTCAGTTATAAAGTCACATTCTAGCACACAGTATTCAGTCTGAGACCTGCCTTACTAAGAACATAAAAGCACAATTGATAAATAAAAATAAATTTCAAATAGAGATAACAGTTCAAAGTTGTAGCTTATTTAAAGTGGGGATTTGTAGTGAAATTTTAAACGCCTTTTACATTTTAGTATCAATTTTTACGAGAAAGTTGTTGCTATTTTTTTAGCAAAGGCGTCTAAAATGTTGATAAAGCATCTTGTATCCTGTGTCTCATTTCTTGTGTTATATATTAAGTCATGTAAGTGTTAAAAATCTTTGTTTCATAACCATTATTGACATAAGTACTTTTTTTTTTTTAATTTATCGGAAAACATCGGTGAGAAAACCATGCATGCCTGAGAGTTCCCCATAATGTTCTCAACGGCGGCGTGTGAAGTCGGCCAATTTTCACGACCAGTGTGGTAGACTACGGCCTAAATCTTTCTCATTCTGAGAGGAGACCCGTGCCCTGTATGATGATGATGAGTAATAATATTCCTTCATTGTTGGACAATGGTGCATATTTGGGTATGAAACTTATTTCATTCAAATATATTGCTCGCTTTCTATTTTTAGACAGAACTTGATGATTCTTTCCATGTGAACGGGTTTACCATATCGTTTTGAAAAGTTGTTTTTGTTATAGCGTATTTCGAATAAAAAGTTACAGGTGTGTGCCGGGTATCGAACTCGTTTCCCCCCAAAGGGAGGCCAAAAACCGTAACCAATGGGCTATCACCGCTAGTTTTTAAAAACACCGTTATCTAAATTGGTCTGTGCATAAAAAAAGAAAGTTTCTCACATATTGTTTATTGTAACAGTAAATAAGAACACGAGGCCTGTGCCCACCAGTGGGATATGATAAAATGAGGAAATCTGTTTCATGTTTTTGTTTCCTATTGTATATGTGTGGCCTATAAAATGAATAAAAAAATACACTTTTAATGTAAGTACTCCACACAGAAAAAGAAACATAAGAAGACAGAGCAAGTTAGATAGAGGGCAGCATTGACCTGCGCCTAAAAAAAAGCTGGAAGATCCAGTGACCTCAAACGTTCCGATGACTTATATGAATGATGATGTATCAAAGAGTACTTCATCTAAATTCACTAGCCCAAAACGGCGTACGGCTGCCCCACATCAAAACCTTGTAAAGTCAATTTTTTTCTTAGCTTGATAAAATAGCTGGCAACTCGATTCTTATAAAAACGCACAACAACGGGGTCTTGCCACAAGCAATCAATCTATATCTCTCTATCCTTATTCAATATTATAAATAATAATAATATATGTTTATTGTTCAATAAAACATAGGTTCAATTTACATTAACACAATAGGTATAACTTATATTAATGTTATAATTAACACGGATATACAGAAATCAACTGTCCCTAAGCTAGGTATAAATCTGTGTTAAAGGCGACAGTGCTCTCCTTATAAATATGGCTCGTTTAAAACAAAAAGAAAAAAAATAAAGATATGAATTCGCAGGTAACGCTGGTAATCATATTTGTACTAGGTTACATATTTTGAACGTTATACGAAAGTGTTTGTTTGTTAGCACTTTCTACACCAATCGCTTGACATTTGGCACAGATAGTTTGACATGTTTGGTTGAGAGGACCAAAGGAGAGTATCATAGGCTACTTTTTTTATCCCAAGGAAACAAACGGTTCCCACGGTATTTGTAGAATCCGTAATAAATGTGGACGTAGAACGCGGGCAACAGCATGATTTTTTGAAATAATGAGGGAAAGCTTAGAATTTTTAATTCTTCCGTCTGTTCAAGCATCACGCAGAGACTACTAATGCAATTTCGTATTAGCTTAGACAGCCGGTTTGCGCAGTGGGCAGTGACCCTGCTTTCCGCGTCCAAGGCCGTGGGTTCGACTCCCACAACTTGTTAAATGTTTGTGTGATGAACGTGAATGTTTTTCAGCGTCTGGGTGTTTATCTGTATATTTATTATTATTTATTTTATTTTAACTCTTTATTTGTATACCACAACATTTAAAATATAACAAAAACAGAAACATCGAAAGAAGTAGTAATACAAAAGGCGGCCTTATCGCTTAATAGCGATCTCTGCCAGGCAACCGAATTAGGAAAAAAAAGAGGAGAATAGACTGCTGGTGGTACAAATATTAAAATACATACATGCAAATAACTACATGCTAATACATAAACTAGTGTGCACAAATAGATAAAAAGTAAATAATATAATAAATAAATAAATATAAAAATAAACTAATATATATAATAACAACACTTACATAATTAAATACTTTTAACATACAATAAATGAGTAAGTACATATATACATACTATTAAAAGTATATTATTAGTATGTTTGTGTATTATATTGATAAAAGTATTCATCAGCCATCCTAGTACCCAAAACACAAGTTACGCTTACTTTGGGGCTAGATGGCGATGTGTGTATTGTCGTAGTATATTTATTTATTTATTTATTATTTAGCTGACCCGCAACTAACATATCAAGGAATCCTCCTACGGGATAGGGGAAGAATATTTCTGTTCATTTGACGCCATTCATCTGTCAAGTCTTAACAGTTTTTATTAACCGTTTTATATCGTAAAGTTTACGTTTCAGTCCTTTCCCGTTTCTGGGGAATATCATTAGAGATAGAGTAAATAACTCCGCGGCAAATAGCAGCAAATGACTCAAGCCTTTTTAATATTACTGACAGTCATGCTCATGCCTCGCACCATCATCATCTGTTTCTTATTATCGTACGCAAAATTGCATGTTAGCACGTCTTTGCAGCATCAGACAATATCCAATAAAAAAAAATGCGTTTAAGTACATGTTTAAATGAAAAAACGAATTTGAAATAAAATGTTCCTTACTGGGTTTTGATATGTGGCAGCATCATAGATCCTCGATATTAAGGTACTCATACGGTCAACAATACACCGCGATACAAAAAGCTCTGTAATTACACATACGCGAATAAAACTCAATTGAAAATAAACAGTGCGTGTAGAACACACTTATTCTGGAACAATTCGTCTGATGAACTAATTAATTACTTTAGTTCATTGATTACACGAGGACAGGCCGTGTCTTGCGCGATTCATTTGTACTAATAAAAAGATCAGTTAATTGTGCGACCTTATTCTGACAGAAAGCTTTCGTTTTTTTTAATCTGTTTAAAATATAATATTAAAATCATTTAACCACACGATTATTAAATGGTAACAGAAAACATAGGTTAATGCGATAAATAATCTAAGCTGTGGAACCTTCATTGGTTTATGTGATATAAAAATACGGCATTACTTTTATGTGTAATAGTAGGTACTGTTTGTTTCCCATGAAAAGCTAATAAATAAATAAATAAATAAGTGCAACTTAGGCCACTTACGCGAATCAGTAACATTTTTTTTTAACTTCGTTTAATAATTATTTTATTTATTTTATTTTTGTAACAAACTTTATGCACACTTTATCACTTTCCACCTTTTATCGGCTTAGCACGCTCAGGTGGTTTTTAAAAGGTCACTTTTAGTGATAAGGCCGCCTTTGCACCCTAGCTCTAAGTACTATTACTGTTTTTCTTGTTTTTTTCCTATGGTTTTGTGTTGCAATAAAGTTTTTCTATTCTATTCTATTATTAAAGACATATATAACCATAAAAAAGATGTGTGTGTAATTATGGACACGCGTTAGAAGTTATACTTTGGCGTAAAAAAATAAAAATCTTTTCAAATATTTTTTCTTTCGCCTACTTTTCTACGTTTATAGAAAAAAACGACACTAACAATAGAAAAAAGGTATTGTTTGAATTATTGAAAGTCAATTGTCAAACCTTTTTTAGATAAACTAAAATGTTGATTATACTCGTAGCTAACTTCATGGTGTCGGTTTTTTGTGACGGTGTGAGCGCGCATCGTAAAAATTTACTGTCACCATTTTTCCCTTACGCGCTAAAATAAGTATAACTTCAAAAGATCTCCTCTTATTTTATTTCATTCATCATCATGTCAAAGATAGCCTTTAAGAGTCCACAGATGGACTAAAGGTTTCTCGCAGCGGAAGGGCTTGCCCATAATCTTTATAAATTAATTTAAGGGTTTGCTCATAATTTTTAATTACACTGGGTTTGGTGATCATAGTGGATGGTAGTAATATATAAATTTCAGTTAATCTCTAGAAAATCTCACACTTGGCACTCTGTATGATAAAATTTCGGACTCTGTGGTAACGACGTTAAGAAGTAACACGACACTTCGTGAGCTTAATCAGTTCATTCACTTCTCGCACTGCCGTCCACGGAATAAGGATGTACATTGTACTTGGCCAAGTTGCGGCTTTATGAAATGCATCAGTCTGTAAGCGACGCGATACCTCTTAACAACTCCGAATCATCATATAATTTATTTAGAAAATAAATACAGATACATACAAAGTAATAAGTAAGCCGTGGTAAATTCAAAATGGAGCCTAAATTCTCGATACTACTATCGATTTTTTTCGTAACGCTTTTTATCAATTTCGGTAAGTACTCAACTTTAATAAATTACAGATTTATCATTTTGGTTAACATTATTTTTTTTTAACACAAAACAGATCACGACATAACCTAAACATAAGAACAACTATCAATAACAATAAAACTAGCCATTCTCCACCACATGCGTGTATAAATGCAGCCAATAGATGTGACGGACTTACGTTCTAGGATATTTCCTAAAAAAAAAAACAATTTAAGTATCAAATAAAAGAATATAGTGTAAGAAAATACAGTGTCGAGTTAAATTAAGAAAAAATATTTTATTTTTTACATCTCTCAAGCAAAGTTCTACAAATATGCAGAGATTTTTTTAAAGAAACAGATTTATGATTATGTCATGATGGCAGGAGAAAACAAACTCGTTATAAAGGCGGCAAATTCTAACCACAGGATTGTAGAAAGAAGTATTGTTTTTGTATACCTAAGACTAAAAGTTTTACCTGTTTTGGGATTTCTGCTACGATATTTAGTATTAATACATAATAATAATTTATTTATTTCATATAGAAAAATGTGTACAGCAGGAATCTCCTTATGGACACTGTGATACTGTATTGATTTGTGCACGGAAGAGTTTTTTTTTTTTTTTTTTTTTTTTTGTGTTTTTTGTGTACAATTTGCCCGGGATTACGTCCGCGATTATATTGGATGTTTAAAGACCCCGAATGAACGGTTTATTACCCGGTAAAAAAAACCAACGAGATAAGTGTAGCAGTCAAGCCATGCATAGGTAACAGATGCTATTTTTTAAATTTCGCGTTGAAAATTTACCAACAGCTTTTGCGGCTTTTCTTTATACTATATCCATCTGCTATTTTATGGTGCAGCGGTGAGCGCTGTAAATTTAAGTAGGAGGTCCCGCGTTCGTTTGCCGGCAGGGGAAATTTGGGATTTTAGGTATAACTGGTCTGGTGGGAGGTATGGGCCGTGGCTAGTTACCACACTACCGACAAAGACGTGCCGCTAAGCGATTTATTGTTTCGGTGCGATGTCGCGTAGACCTTTTAGGGGTATGACTATCATACTCCCCAGGTTAGCCCGCTACCATCCTAGACTGCATCATCATTTACCATCAGGTGAGATTGCAGTCTTAAGTGTGGTGGAATAAAAAAAAAGCTATATGTGTTCCATTAACATCAGTTCAACGGCTGAACTGAACATAGGTAACAAACTAACAAACAAACAAACAGGCACACTTGCTAGTATAGTTACATAAACATAAATTCGTAAAGAAAATCTATTATTATATTATCTATTATTATTACTAGCGAACCCGCTCGATTTCTTCCGCGAATGAGCTGACTTAAGAAAACATTCGTATATTGTCGCGGACTGTTTTATAGAACTTTAAAGAAACAAGAATTCCGACAATTCCGATATACTTACGCATGGCACGCATCAGAATCTCTCAAAGAGGATATTTTTTACAGTTTTTGCCCGAGATTCCAATATAAATGAATCCTAGCTAGATCAATTTATCGCCCCCGAAACCCCCTGTATACTAAATTTCATGAAAATCGTTGGAGCCGAGATTCCGATTATATATATACAAAAATTGCTAGTTTAAAGATATAAGATTAATTTTTCTCTTTTTATTATAAATATCACGAGGTCCTGGTTTTATTTCCGGCTCTGGCTAAAAGTTTTGTTTGAGTATTTCTGTAAATAAAATCTCTCAGCCAGTCCGAAGTTAGGAAGCAGCGCCAACCCTTGTGGAAATATACATTAATGAATCATAAAATCTTTATTATCGAATGCCCGTGAACGGTTCTAAGTTCGATTCCCGGGTCTAGCTAAAATTTGACTTTTCAGATTTTCTGTAAAACGGAAAATCTCACAAATTTTAGTTTCAAGCTACCCGCCATTATTGGGACTTCCTCCCCAGGTGCTTCAATCAGGTGCTACGAATGTAACAGCGCGAACAACTCCATGTGCTTCGACCCCACCATCTACGACCTGGAGAGCGTTCAGAAGTTCCTGCGCACCACGGAGTGCGAGCGTAGCGTGCTGGCAGCTGCGCACGCGGACAAACCGATGTTCTGCAGGAAGATTATCCAGACGAGTAAGTGCCAGATAAAATGAAACAATTTCCGAAGGATCCCAGCCGGTAACCACCTGAGTCAAATGGCATTTTTTACTTCCTAATAAAGTTTGAATTCGGCAACACTCCTTCAGGCAGTTCTCCGGCTCGCTGGATAAGCGACTCTTAAAAAATATATTGTTATTAATTTTCGACTTTTCGTAGGACTTCGACTTCACTTTCGAGTTCGAGTCCCAGCACCTCTAAGTTATGTGCGTTAATTAAGCAATTTAAATATCACTTGCTTGCGAAAACATCGTGAGGAAACCTGTCTGCACGGCTAACATTGGCAGGAGACAATTATCTCCCCGGTGAAAGGATAAAAAATTATCGTCTACCACAGTTTTGTCAACTCTCAGAGCACTGGCGCACAAGTGGAAATAATATATTGTAATTATAAACGGAGGTAAATATTTCCGTTCCATGTATATTCGACGGCCGACTGGCGCAGTGGGCAGCGACCCTGCTTTCTGAGTCCAAGGCCGTGGGTTCGATTCCCACAATTGGAAAATATTTGTGTGATGAACATGAATGTTTTTAAGTGCGTGGGTGTTTATCTTTGTATTATAAGTATTTATGTATGTTATTCATAAAAATATTCATCACTCATCTTAGTACCCATAACACAAGCTACGCTTACTTTGGGGCTAGACGGCGATGTGTGTATTGTCGTAATATATTTATTGATTTATTTATGTTCCCTTACTTTAGCAGGGGGACACGTTAATTATATCCCCTGTCAGGGTATATAATCGGGGGATATAATGTTTGTCTCCTGCCTGTGCTAGCCCCGCTGAGAGTGCTCCGTAATGTTCTCAAATGAATGTCCCCCCCTTCTCATTGTGGGAGGAGACCCGTGGCCGGTAATGGGTTGATATGATGATAGGGAACGTGCTAACATTCATATTCTTAACCAAGAATTAAAGAAAAAAACTTATATGAAAGTTACTGTTGTGTTCTAGTCCTTCACAAAGGTCACGACCCTGAGGTCAGAGTGACCCGCGGCTGCGGCTGGGTCAAACATCGCCGTGACTGCTACAAAGCTGACAATGAAGACCACCTGGAAACTGTCTGTCAGTGCTTCAGCGACGACTGCAATGGCGCCGCATACCTTAACTATAGTCTACTTAACATTATCACCATAAGCTTTGGCAGTTTAGCTTTATTTCTGTAGGAATTCTACTAATCTGAGTAGGTATTGATCGGGTAATCCGCGTAAAACCAGGCAAATCTGTTATGATCATTTACATTATCATTAAAGAAGATAGATTGGAAAATAAATAGTTTTTACCAGTTTGTATATAAAGTTCTTTCCAACAACTCTTATTTAGCGAAATTACTTTTCCTAACTGGAAAATCACGAACACGCACTGGGTAATGCTAAGTATACTTATAGTACTAACAAATAAAAATACTGTTTTGATGTTATTGTTGTTTATTTATTTATTATAGAAATGTATA
Organism: Pararge aegeria; assembly: GCF_905163445.1. Taxonomy (NCBI): domain Eukaryota; kingdom Metazoa; phylum Arthropoda; class Insecta; order Lepidoptera; family Nymphalidae; genus Pararge; species Pararge aegeria. The sequence continues at coordinate 14,949,456 of NC_053196.1, read as the reverse complement.
TCCTTTAAACTCGGTTAGCCTAAAAATGTTATGTAAACGTGGTAATAAAATATATTATAACGCCACCTAGTGTAAACTTATAGAACAACGTGATGCTCCATAACCTTGAGCCTCGTTGCCAGTGCGTAGTTAAGTCATTGTGGTATTGTTAGATGGCAGCACTCGCATATTAATCTCTTACCTAGTCGGTAATGCGTAATTATTTGTGTCAATACTAATATCGCATAATTAGATAAAATAACACTAAAACAGAGTGTAAATAACGAAATGTATTTTTATTAGGAGTGAATGTTTTTGTAACACTTTAGTAATTTTACCTACAAAATGCAAGTCAGGTTGGCCGAGTGGTCTAAGGCGCCAGATTTAAGCTCTGGTTCCCGAGAGGGAGCGTGGGTTCGAACCCCACACCTGACAAAATGGTTGACATTTTTTGTTCTTTTTACACGCAAAGAAGTTTTTTTCGTAATCTAAAATTAGGATACTCAAAAAATTTAAAGTTTAACCGACTAACAAGAAGGAGGAGACGGATGGGCGTTAAGAGTTAGGGCGTATAAGGTAATGCACAGTTGACATTAGGATATTATAACTTAAATATGATATCGAACCTACCCACCCACTAAAGAGCGTGAAAAATTTTTTTTTTACAAAAAAGAGCCGTCCGTGTTATCTTATATCTTTAAACCAGCAATTCTTGAATTAATTGATTATATATACATATATGTATATATAATTGGTATCTCAGAATCGGCTACAACAATTTTCATGAAATTTAGTATACAGGGGGTTTCGGGGGCGATAAATCGATCTAGCTAGGATTCATTTATATTGCAACTGCTTTTATAACTGAAAAAAATATCCTTTTTGAGAGATTCTGATGCGTGCAATGCGTGAACGGTAAACGTAACGCCAAACGACGGAAGTATGTAGTAAGTATATCGGAATTGTTGTTTCTTTAAAGTTCTATAAAACACTCCGCGACAATATACGAATATTTTTTTAAGTCGGCTCATTCGCGGACGAAAACGCGCAGGTCCGCTAGTTTTTACTAAAAAAAAAATCCTACTGCTACAGGCTACTATTCCCTCGCTTACGATATCGCTTGCACTGGAATGTTCCGTGCATGAGAGCCTGTAGGATTACAGTGAAGTGCACACACACACAATCATGAATCGCGATTTGCGCTCACGCACACTAAGGCTGCCAGTCCACCGGAGCGGAGCGAGGCAGCAGAGCCGTATTAATAAAAACATACATCTTTGGTCGTCTGCAGTTATTTTTAGCTGACTGACGCACTTCATTATCTGGAAATCGCTACATGATTTCCAGAAAATGAAATTCGGTAAAAATAGTCGTTCAGATAAATTCCTGAGGAGGTGAAAATTTAAAAGGGCTGATTTGATCGTACTATACGTGCGTATTTTATGTAAAAAAATGAAGCGGTGATAGTTTACTGGTTAGAACTTCGCCCTCTCTTCCGAGGGGCCGAGTTTGAATCCCAGCACGCAACATTAACTTTTCGTAGTTATGTGCGTAATATAGTTATAGTTATATATACTTGCTTCAGAGGTGAACATTGTGAGGAAACCTACTTGCTTGTGATTTCTCCATAGGAAGAGATGGTGTCCATTCCCGTGCCTTGGGGAGCACGTGAAGCCGTTAGCAACCTCGTCTGGTGGTAAATGGCAGTCTGAGATAGTCTGAGTAGCGGGCTACCCTGAAGGTATGGCAGTTGTTTTAGAACAATCCCCCCAATCAGTTTCTACACGACATCGTACCGGAACGCTAAATCGCTCGGTGGCACGTCGTTGGGTGGTAAAAATAGGTAACTAGCCATAGTCGAAGCCTCTCATGTACGCACAAACGACAGATCAAACTGCTATTGCATTTCTTAAGTTAGCCCTTTATTGCAATCTCCCTGGTGGTAAGTGATGACGCAGTCTAAAATGGTAGCGGGCTAACCTGTTAGAGAGTATGGTAGTCATACCCCTAATTGGTTTCTACGCGACATCGCACCGGAACACTAAATCGCTTAGCGGCACGTCTTTATCGGTAGAGTGGTAACTAGCCACGGCCAAAGCCTCCCACCAGACAAGTGTAATGAGAATGATTGAATGAATGTATGAACGAATGAATTAAGGAATGAATAAATAGATGTATGTACATTTATTTGAATGATTGTACACCGCAAAGAATAAAAGTGGTAAGTTATAAAGAAGGTAAAATTCAGTGTGTTGCAACGTTTTCAATTAGTAACTGTCGCTTATTTTAATAGGTACGTTTGCAATTCGCGTGGCTTCTATCTAGCCCAGGGCTATGCCGTTTACCCTGGCTATTGCTGCGGTCCAATCTCTACGGCCACAATAGGATTTGAGAGAGCGGCACTTCTGGCAAAGTTCGCGCGGGTGCTTCTTAGTCGGATCGCTTTTATCCAGACCCCCAGGTTTATGGAGGGGCATCTGAAACCAAAGAGAAAATCTTCTAGACTTGCTATGTTCTAAATTAATAAAATATTAAAGTATGCACGAGAACTTTGATGTTACTACCATCGCTTGAAACAAGATTTTATCTAAAGTATTTGACGTACATTATAGGTCTAGGTATATATGTTACGGGTAAGGTTGGAAGTTGTAATAAACTAAGGTTTACCCGGGTTTGCTTAGTATTACCCAAGGTTTTTGGGTAATGTCCAAATAATAATGAAATAACCTTACATAGCCCAACCAACCGGAGTTGGGTAGACCTAGGTGAGTATGGGTAAAATCTGAATTAAAATTTATTTTACTTATTATTCGAACTTTACACAAAACGGTTGTTTTTTTTTATTTATTTTATTTATCGACCTGAAAGATATGAGCACAGAAGCGACTTCTTAATGTGCTCTCCAAGGCGCGTGGGTAAATCACCGCCACTTCCAAACTCCGGGCTGGTGTTAAGAATTGCTTTAAAGATTGATATTGAAAAGACATACACAAGATTGATATGTAAACGTGTGAATTATGCAAATAAAGATCTATCTATCTATCTAAATCTATACATATCTACTTACCTATAATAAAATTGGAGGGTCTGTTTTCAATATTGAAATCACCGTTTTTTACTACATGTATATGACTAGGTATATATACCTTATATATAGTAAACATACACAAAAATAACGTTTTTTTTATTATTATTTTTTTATTTAATTTTTTTGTCTTCCTGTCTGTCTGTTTGTTCCGGATAATCTCTGAAATGGCTGGACCGATTTTGACGGGACTTTTATTGTCAGGTAGCTGATGTAAAGGAGTAACTTAGGCTACGTTTATTTTAGATACATTCTTTTATATCGATGATATATTATATATCATCGATATTAAAAAAAATAAGGACACCTAAACAAAACCTAATTGGAAAGTTCTATTTAAAAACTCGATTTTTTTACAAGAATAGTTACACAACAAAAACAAACGCGGATGAATTCGTGGGCAACAGCTAGTAAGAAATAATAATAAAGATATAATTATATTATGACAATACACGCATCGCCATCTAGTCCCAAAGTAAGCGTAGCTTGTGTTATGGGTACTAGGATGACTGATGAATATTTTTATGAATAACATACATAAATACTGATAATATACAGATAAACCGGACACTGAACTCATTCATGTTCTTCACACAAAAAAATCCAGCTGTTGGAATTGAATGCATGGTCTTGGAAAAAGAAAACAGAGTTACTGCCTTTTACGCCACTTGGCTGTGATAGCAGAACCGATCCGGGGAATGAATCCAGTACTTCGTGATCTGCAGTCGAATACGCTAACCAAAAGACCAACGAGGCAGAAGCAGTGATAGCCCAGTGGCTCGACTTCTCTTTCGGGGGACCGATTTCGAATGCCAGCACGCGTTGCAGATGTATGGCGACGTTTGACAGCAGTGATTGCAAGATTTACGCCTGTCGCATTGCTGTCGCGAGATACGTACTGCCGAACACAGCATTGCAACAACGCTGCAAAGCGGCAGAAATGAGCATGGCGTACTTCGCCGGACGAATTCTGTAGCAAAAAGCTACTACCTGTCTGTGGGGATACACGTTGATCCTACACTTGTTACAGTCCTGGCCACTGTTGGCCCAGGAGTTGGCGCTCATCCAGCGGCGCTTGCATTGAGGGCATCGGTACTCGCCGAAGCACCGCTTTTTACCTTGATACGGCGTCAACCCCTTCTGTTCTCCGGCTTCGTCCCCATTCTTGTTCTCTTCCACCTGAAACCATAATTAAATTTATCCGCTACTGAATAAATAAGGAAGCGTTGCTAGTCCAGGGTAGGACTTCGACTTCACTTTTGGGCCAAGTTCAATCCCACGCACCTCTAACTTTTCAATTTTTAGCAGCGTATAATATCGCTTGCTTTTTATCAACGGTGAAGGAGAACACCGTGTGAAACCTGCACGTCTGAGAGTTCTCGATAATGCTCTAAACAGTGAGGGTTGATATTTTTAAAATTAATTAGGTACTTTTAAAGTGAACATACAATGTTCTGTGAATATTTCAAGAGACCACCTGTTGCCGTTATCAAAATTGAGCATTCGGTTCATGAGATAAAGCGTGGTGGAAGACAGAGGGACAGACGGATTGCTGATCTTAGTAATAGGACCCAAACCCAAAGAGTTAATTTACTGCCATGTGCATATTTTTGCGGCTCCTTGGTTGCAATTTGAAAACTATTATTTTTTTCAATAAAACTCATAATCATACTATTATAATTCAAAATTCAAAATTCAAAATTCAAAATTCATTTATTTCAAGTAGGCCTAATATAAGCACTTTTGAAACGTCAAGTCTGTCTGTTTGTAGTGATTCTACCACCGGTTCGGAAGGCAGATTCTACCGAGAAGAAGCCGGCAAGAAATTTGAAAGTAACCTAAGGATGGATGGCTGTTACTCTATTACGCAAAAACTACTAAACGGATTTTGATTGATTATTAACAGACAGGCATAACACAGGCTATCTAAAACGAAAAGCATCAATCTTCCGCTAAAACGCATAGAGTACCTACCTAAGGCGGTGCGAATGGTAACAGGTAGCTTTGCCAAGCGTCCGGATAAAGTCGGACATAGTGAGGCTTTATGTTTGCGTATCCGGCCTAAATAATCGGTGTCCGGCTTGTCAAGCTTTTGTTAGGCTTACCTAAAACATTTCGCAAACGAGCGAGCGCCGAGCGTGGACGAGCGCAGGTAATAATCAAAAAGCTTGATTTTACAAACTATTTTTTTGTCGTAGGTACCTACCTACCTATTATTACTGAGACACAAAATCCTCAATACTGAAGGTCCCGCCTTTATACCCAACTGTCCGGCTAAACTTGCTGGTCCGTACCGTTATTAGGTTTGGTGACCTGGCAAAACTAGTGGCAAGGCAGGATACGAGCTATCACGCAACAAAAACAGACGCAATAATGTGATGCATAAGGTGCATATGTTAATTTCATAAGGAATCCCTGTAGAAATATTAAATCAAATGAAGCATACCTACCTATTTATTATTCCACACAAACTAATACAAAACATTCTAAGTGTTTACTTATGACTACCGTATTGAAGATAAAAGACCGACACGCACATAGTACCTACGCAACACGTCCCTAATAAAGTGACAGGAGTCAGTTCATTTTAATTTTGCATGTGATGTTACAGCTGTATCTGATTTCTTTCAGTAAAAACTATGGCAGTGGTTTACTGAAAAATTATTAGCATTTCGTTTATACAGATAAGTGTCAGAGACAGTAAATAATGGGCCTCTAAAACCTGTGAAGTATTATTTCGGTTTTCATTTACACGTCGTATATAGAAATCATCTGTGAAAAGTTATTTAAACGATGGTAGGTACAACCATGATCAAAATACAAATAATAGTCAGTGGATGACCACTTTGTTCAACATTATGTAGAGATTTATAAACTAAGTAACTAAATGAAACGTTTACAGATAGCTGGATTATTTAGCACATATTATTTCAAGGACATCAGAACACCTTACCGAATAACCGACAGTCCTCTGTGCAGAGCATGCATGGAGGCAGATGAAACACCGACTCACGTACTACTCCAATGTAGAGGAGTAAAGGAACAACGCGCAGCATACCTTGGCTCCCCAGCATCACTCCCTGAAGCACTTGGCGACCTGGGCGGCCTGCTAAGCTTCTGGAGTGAGCTCGGCTGGCTGGAGTTACCCAGCGGGGAGCCGCACTAGTGGCACTACGTACAACGGAAGGTTCCGGCCGACCAAGTACGGAGACAAGCCCAGAGGAAGAAGAAGAAAAAGAAGAACACCTTACCGAACGTGTTGGCTGAATAATTTACGCTAATTGTACCTACGGGAAATACACCATGCAGCTTGCTCCCAAGTATAGATACCTGTTGCCAACGCGAGACGATACGGCAAGAAGCCGAGCCGTGTGGACACAACAGATCAGAATAAGTTCTTAACAATACTTAAACAAAAAATCCTTTAATTTAAAACCTATGCCCGTTTGAAATGGCGGCAAGAATGTGCGCATTTCCGTGCTGAACAGAGAATTTACCACAGGGAAAAAATACACTTACCTACCTGTTAGATATACAGGAATAAATTGTTATACCTATGTTACCACGGGAAAAAAATACACTTACCTGTTAGATATACAGGAATAAAATGTTATATGATATTTTGTGATATATGGTGGCTCCATCTTGGTTTCGCATTTCAATGGCGCAAATGCTTGGTACAAACTAAAATGGAATTCAATGTAAACTCACCATTTTTAAGTGTAACTAACTATTATTATTGGATAAATTGTTAAAAGGCATGAAATGCATGTGTTTTTGCAGAGTACTTAAAGATAAGTAACAACAGTTTGTGTATAGGTAGTGTATACAGTGACAAAGTACTCAGAGTCTGAAGTTCGTAGGCAGTTCCACGAAATACCCCGACCATAGAGTAAGAATAGAGTAAAAAAATGTAAACTAGACTGTAGGCCGATATTTTCAAATTGGCAATAGTCCAGAAGCAAGTGTTTGCGGTTTGTCAGAATAGACTATAGAAAATTGCTCTGTATAATAAAACATAAAGTTCTATTTTATCAGAGCAATTTATATAAGGTAGCTACTATTTGTCAGTCTACTTTTTTGTTTAATAATTAAATATTTAATAAACAATTATAATTTAGAATTTAATTATTATTGAAGTTGGCAGCATTGATAAGGTAATCAGTCAATATTATTACGTTTGCAAGTCGTTTTTAAACTTTCAGCGGGAACAATAAATCTAATTTCTAGTAGTGTTTGTATCGTCTTTGGCCAAGAACGTGCGATACTTTTTAGGCTCAGCCTCTGGAAACATATTCATTAATAAATGATGTAATTATAATGATTCTAGTTTATTATTTTTCATTATGAGTGATTAAAAAAGGTATAAAAGCATAAATGGTAGGTACTAATTTTAATTTTATTAATAGTCTCATATTATTGTCTAATTGAAAAAAAAATGTGGTTGGTGTTTGGCTGTTCAAAATATTCTTTTAAAGTTATACTTCTTTTGGCATGTTAGGGAAAATGACAATGAGTAAATTTGTCTTCCAAATTTTATTATATAGAAGTTTTTTTTTGTGATATTATATATATTAAGCCTTTCAGTTAAATACCGTTTTTCTATTGTTAATGTCGTTTTTCTACACAAGTCTATAGATAAAATTTTTGAAAAGATTTTTAAGTTGTTACGCTAAAGAAGTATAACTTTTAACGCGTGTACATAACTACACACACCTTTTTTTTTTTTTTTTTAATAACTTTAACATTCAGCTGTGAGTGTTTTCCATCCGCAGTATATTTCTAGCACATAATTTTACTCGGTTATAATACCTGCAAACTTACTCATAAAGGCAACTAGCTCATTGTAAAAAATATAACTCTCATTCATGCAATCGGATAACCAATGAAAACCAATGTCACCTTGCCGTTATGGAGTGCATACCTACAACTAGGTAGTTACATAGATAACTATCCAATGAATGTTTATGTACACATACGTATCTATAACATATATCTGTAGTTCTTGTAAACCTTGATCTTTAGAAATTTCACTGATGTTTCACTGGCATATAGACCAGGGTAGAAGCCTTTAAAAATAATTAAAAGTGAAAAAAATTAATAGTAGGATGCAACCCATTAGAAAAGGAGGGGAATATGATAAAAATGAAAGGAAAAATAATTTACGGGCGATCTAAGGTCGGGAAGGGGGTGGGGGTGAGTTTTTAGGCTAAAAACGGTTTTTCACGATTTCCGGTAAAACTAAAAGTCCTATCGAAAAAAGTCAAATGGCAAAGTTGTAGGTAATAAAAAGATCTAAAACTTTTGTATTTACAGTTTTTTCACATAACCTCCAAATTTATGTGAAAAATTCAAAAAACCAAGTTTTTTGTTTTTTTTTTTATCTTTTACAATTTTTTTTTTTTTTTTTAACGAAATTTGGTGAAAACTTACTTTTTTAAAGACAGACCTGGTCCAATAGACAGATCTCGCCCGGAAAGTATGTACTACCGCTTTCTGCTGCCAAGCAGCATTGCAGTGTTCCGGTCTGAAGGGCGTGTTGCCGGTGTACATGCACATGAGGCCTCAGGTTGGTGGACACGGGGCGGCACTTTGTCGGACGAGTTCTTTGTAGTCGCTGCAAAGTGTTGGTCTCTTCATAGGCGATGGTTTTTCACTTCAGCAGGGCTAGCACAGGCAGGAGACAAATATTATATCCCCCGGTTATATCCCCCTGACAAGGGATAAAACTAACGTGCCCACCTACTATATCAGGGGAACAGGGAATTGGAGAAGTTTATCGCTGTTTATTATTACAATGCATGTGCGTCAATGCTTTGAGAATCAATATGCGTGCTGGTGGCCCTTTGCTTGGTTCCTCAATTATCACTTTTAAAAAAAGAAGTAGGTACATACGATTCTCTGGAACTTATAATATGGTCAAGGGCCTTATTTTACTTCTAATTGTAATAAGAAGAAATACTTTATAATAAAGGTAAAGGTAATATACAGGAAAAAACAGTAAGGAGTATACAGTAAACAATGTAGACATGCTAAGGCGGCCTTATTGCTGTAAGCAATCTCTTACAGGCAACCTTTGTAGATAGGATTTACAGCAAGAGACCGGGATAGTGCCGGAGAAAGTGCAGAAAGTGAAGTCGAAGTCATACCCATGGGACTGTCACCGCTTTATATACACACCGTTTATCACTAATTGTTTATTGCAAGTTATTCTAAAACCTAGCGTTTTGAGAAGTGTTGTAAATTCCAATTTAAGTTCAAATCTATATTTGCATGATTGCAGGTTAACAAATTTGATCTTATAATAAAACATTACATGTTAGGTGCTACAATCTTCCATTCTATAGCATGCAAATTATAGTAACATTTATAAAATTACTAGCTGTTGCCCGCGACTTCGTCTGCGTTTGATTTTGTTTTGATGTGGCATTAAATTTAGTTGTACATCTAAAAAAAAATAAAGTATGTAGTATCGCTAAGCCTTAAATGATGGGTTTGCTGCTGTCCGCTGAGGAGTCCTCTATCTCCATCCACAGTTTGGGCAAAATTAAACACATATTATAACCTCTATAGAACAAAAATAATTATTTAAGTCGGTTATAATTCGTCGGAGTTATGGTGTAAAATCGTCAAACGCTAAAATTAAATAATATAAAGTAAACCAAAATATAAACCTAGAAACGCAATAATTAAAAGTTTACTCTCATAAAACTGGACAATTTAATGAAATTAAAGTACGGAGTAGGTACGGATACGTAAACTAGTTATTATTATATAAGTATCCTAAGAAGGAGATACCTAGGTAGAATAATATTGTAGTTTTCCAAAAAAGTACCCAGAATCCTATAACCGATCTTGGGTCCTCGGGATAAAATATTTCTCATCCAGGGAAAAATGACGGTTTCCGTAGGTTTTTTTATAAAACAAAATAATTGTGGGATGAAAATGAGTGCACTTCTAGCTGGCGTTTTTATGAAGAAGTCCCTAAATTTTATAAATCAGGGCGGATTACGCCAGGTATCTTTGGAACGAAATTAGGAGAATTTTGAGAACTTTGTTATGGAAGAACTAGCTAACCAATCGGTAAAATATGCCTAAATTATTAACTATTTGCAAAAAATGATTATAAATACCATGGTGCAAATCGCAACATCTTTTTCTGTAGCTAGGCAGGTACATATTTTTTAAGGCAGGGGGGCTGAAGTCATCAAGGCTTTTTATCATTTTTGTAAACCAGTTGATCGAAGAACTCAGCGGAGCCGGTGTCGGTTGTTCAATTGATGGCGTAACCATCAATAACATCAGTTATGCGGATGACATGGTGCTGCTTAGCCCTTCGGTCAGTGGTCTCAGAAGGTTGCTCCATATGTCACTATGTGAGGAATATGCAAAGGCAAATGGACTTAGCTACAACTCCAAAAAGAGTGAGTTTCTTGTCTTCAGAGGAAAAAATAAACCGAGCACGTTTAAACCGATTTTTTAACTTTGTGGCTCTCCTCTGAGGCAATTAGCTAAGTTCAAGTACCTTGGCCACGTAGTAACCGAACGCCTTGATGACGACAGCGACATCGATCGGGAGCGCCGGGCGCTGTCGGTCCGAGGCAATATGCTGGCTTGCAGATTTGCACAGTGTACCACGCAAGTAAAGCTTTCATTATTTAGAGCTTACTGCCAATCATTTTACACGTGCAGTCTGTGGACAATCTTTACGCAGCGAACATACAGTACAACAATGTGCTGAGGGCGGTGTTGAAGAAGCCAACACGCTGCAGCGCGTCAGAGATGTTTGCGGAAGCGCGGGTAGATGATTTCTAAGCGATCATCCGCAAGCGTGCTGCGTCAATGATGAGCAGGCTCATGAGCAGCACCAACACCCTCCTCAGTACACTGGCATGCAGGCTGGACAGCTCTCTCTGGGGAAGCTGGGATGGCTCAGACTATAAGGAATTTTGTGTATAAGGTTGTTTTTAGTTGTTAAGTACTAACATAGGTTTAACTACATTGTTTCACTAACACGATATGGACAAATGTCCGAAAAAAATTATTATTATTATTATTATTATACATCGAAGTAAACCTCCCTTTAAAAATCCAAAAAGTCGGAATGAATTAGCCGAGTCCATAAAAAAATGCTCGGTAGAGTTATTAGGTAGGTACTTAAATAGTAATAAATTAAATAGTACAAGTACCTAGTAGGTGGTTACGTAGTTTTGTGGTTCTTTTGTAGAACTCATTAGGTATAAACCGCTTTCAAGAAAATCTACAACAATTGCTTTCGTAATAAATACTTTATTAATTAATTATGAGATTAGGTACTTAATAAATTAATAAAGTATTTATTTAGAAAGCACTTTTTGTGATAATTATTATTATTTATCACAAAAATTGCTTTCGTAATATAAATAGTCTATAATTTAATTAAGTTTCTCATCTCATACTACTAAACTGATATATTTGAAGAAGTCTAGTACTCACATAAAATTCCAGGAAATGCTTAACACCAACGTTCTAAAAAAATCTGAATCTTAGGAAACCCGAATAAACGAGGGCAGAACGGCGAATTTGGGGAAGTTTAACAATATTGTCAGAGATAAGAGTGACCTTGTCGTTAGGAAATTCATAAATCGAATAGGTAGTATCAAAGATTTATTAAACTTATCTTAATAGGTAGGTACCTTGTTTAAAATATGCATTGGTAGGTCCGAAATTGACAAAAATTATGCTATAGAAGCAAATACTCAAGACACCAATATTTATGTGCCTTTCGCAGACGATATGCGATTGTCACTAATTTATGTTAATTTAACATTGATTTAATATGTTACTGCCATTTCGAGTAACTCGGTTGTTTATTTACCGCTGGAAATACGAAAGAAAGTTATCCATTAGGAGTTTCCTCGATCTCTAAAACTCTTAATGATATTATTATAATCCTTTTCCTTGCAAGTAGAAAAATATCATCCAATCGGTAAAGACTTGGCACAGAGATGTAATAGAACAATAAGCGTTGATTTGCTATCACACATATTTGTTCTGATAAAGTATTCCGTATTGTTGTTTACATGAATGGAAATTTCTATTTGACCAAGGCTTATTATTGATCTTCTGTTTAGTTTAGTGTTTACTCAGACATTACATACACAGCAATACGCGGAATACTTACACAGTTACCTTTGGTTGTGTGCGTGAGTTTGTTTAGACGCTTCAGATAAGCTGCGGGTTTTGGTCGGCTCAGCACAGCGATTTATTTTTTATAGTTTACGCGTTATCAAAGTATAAAGAGGGTAATAATAAGGTCTTTAGTTTTTTGCTTAAAGAACTACTTATAATAGTACCGAAATTATCTTTTTGACATCGTACTTTGGTGAAAATTGGTATGAGTCTAATAAAGATCTTTAAAGTTGGAGTTATGGAACTCCTCAAAACACTACATTAAATAAGTGATAGATGGCGCTAATTTGGCTGTGGTAACGTTTGGTTCACAGCCAAATTAGCTTAATATTTCTAAGACCTGCTAAATTAATCTTTTAACAAAATTAAATACCGCAGGTCTTTGAAATAAATAAGAAAAGATAATATTTTTAAGAGTCGTCAAAAGAATAATTTTCTTACACTGTAAGTATGATTATTATATTCCACATTTATGTTCTCTCTACCGTTAATATTATGTATTATTTTATTTTATATATGTACTGTTTTTGTAATTATTAATATGTATGTATATTTTTAGTATATTGCGCAACGCTAACGATTCATATGTGAGTCAATTCTCTGTAATGTTTGCCCGGAAGAAATCACCATAAGTGATTTTACACATACATTTGCTTCGGAAATTAAAATTACTTTTACCTTTGTTCTTATTATTTTTGTATTTTTGATTGATTGAAAAGATTGTAGGTATCTTTTCCGTGAAGAAAATTATGAAATCGCTACATTACAACAGCCGTCTTAGCTTTTAATTGTAAGTTGAGTAAAATTTACGTCATGACAAGTGTTTCAATGTTATAGAGAATCCGGCCCTATACGAGATTTGCAGCTGCAATCCATTGACGATGCTCCACGTGTCTAATTACATTTTAAAACGACTTGCAAATCACCGCTCCGCTCCGCTCATAAAGTAATATCATCCTAATTAGCGCAAAACACCTAACGCACACATCCATCCACCAACCCATCGCCAGACGCCAAGTCACGCACACTAACGCAAAACTGAATGACGCAGTTTGGTTGACGCCTGAGGGGTGAGGCGGAAAAGGGAGGGGGGGGCAAATCCGAATGAACGGTTTATATAGACCGCGTGTATGCAAACCAAACCAGTTTCACTCGACAAGGTAAACAAAACACATCTTAGAGACAAATTGCAAGTTATTCGCCAGGCGATTGACCTACCAATGGGTACGTTTTTGAACTGATTATATTATTATAGGCTACCTTGACCTTAATTACTTCCGTTAATTAGATATTTGCTTCCTAAAGAAGTTAACGTCAATTGCGTCATAATCTAATAACAGCTGATGGGTGACAAATACGACGTAGGAGATATTGATCCTTTGAAAGAACCGTGTTATTTGTATGACTTTGAAACCTATCCTTTATTTATTTTTATCTTACTTCCGAATTACCGTTTCCTCAGAATTTCTCCAATTTTACCTATCGTCGATTGCGTCATAGGTAACCTACTCACAGGTTACTGCAGCCTTAAGTACACATCTGTTAGGAATTTTCACTGGTATGAGTAATACGAGGTACCTATGTATTTTTGATCCTTTTAGAACCGTGTTTTGATGTGACGTCTGACGTAGAGACTACAGTATCAATATTTTGAACTGAATTATTTATAGGTACCTAGGTTGTAATTTAAATCAATATTATTATAATTAATAATAGTACAGCTAACTTTGCCTTTCTTACTTCCGGAGTTCAGTTTCCTGATCCTAATTGTATTTGTCGTCGATGACGTCATAATAAAATGGAGGTACCTAACTAAATTATGACTTTATTTATTAAGGATGTCTACTATGTGCCAAGTGCGACGTAGTTGGTGGTTTTCGATCACTTAGTACCGTGTTCTTTTCAATTGTCTTAGTTTTTTTTCGCATTTCCAAAATAATGAGTACTAGTCATTTATCAATGTCAATGAATTGAATTATAATATTTCGCGTAGGTATCGCTGACCTCTTCCTGACCTATTTATTATAATAAGGTCGTGCTATTTAATATCATTAAAACATTGCAGGTCAGTTCCAAGGATAAATAATTTATATAATTACAGTGGTAGGTATATTCCATCTAAACTTGCTTGAAACCCCGAAACCCTATCAACTATCAGAGCTTTAAATTATCTTTTGCTTCTTTGTTTATTTCTAAACAACAAGTTTTTACATCATTTCTTAATGTCATTCAATTGTATAATACTCTTATAACCTGACCTAAAATAATATTCCTTGCGAATAATTAACATCAACGCGTAATAATAATAATAATAATAAATGCATAATAATAATAATTTATTCACATATTATAGTCTAAGAAAACTGCGCATCATATCATGATCATAATATTTGTTTTGTGACGTTGTTGATAGTTGCATTAAAGTAGAACAAATAAACTGCAATGCAGCGACCAATAAATTTATCTTATAGGTACCTACCTATTTATGGATTGTATTGCAATGCAGAATGAATTATCACTACCTATTAATAAAAACGAATATAATTTCGCATAGAAGCATTCTTATAAGTTACTAGAATGTTTCTCATTAGTGGTAGCTAATTAGTTTTTAATAATAACTTATCACTTCACACAATCATTTACTTTTTAAGATAAGTAGGTAGGTACCTATCTCATTTTTAATTACCACCTACCTACGAATAATTGTTTATAGAAGACTAAGCCTATCTGTTAATTTGAACATTTTCTTTTAATTTTTGAATGAAAATTCAGTCGATGCTTACATTATTACTATCAATATACTATACAAATATATTCATTATTTACTAGGTATCTTAAAGTTTTCTAGATTGCAAAAGTAAGATCGTAACGATGATTTGCTAAAGGAAACATGTACCTAGGTCCATTTTCTCTTAGGTACATGTCCTATAATATAAACTTCTCTTCTAAATCTTTGAATTACTTGCTAATAATATTAGGTTTATATAGGCTTGGCGTCTTTCGGCGTTTCACTTGTCATGGCGGATCGCTAGATTTTGCAATTTTATTTATTGGAAAAAATACCTACCTCACTTAGAATATAAATACCAAGATCCAAAAGTTGAAGTTCAAACCCAGTTTACGCTAACGGGGAAACTGCGTCATCGAATTCGCCGGGGTATTTCGCAGTGACCTTGGAAGCAATTTTATGACGCGATGACGTTAACATGACTCATTTTCATTTCACCATAATAATTACCCAATAGATATATGAACGGTATTATTTGTATGGGACGGTGTATTATTTTAAAGTTAGCTATAGGTATCTCAATTTATACTTACCTAGCTGATTTAACTAAACTAAACTAAACTATCTTGCTAAACATTTTAATATGTTTTAAATTCTGATTTTAGACACATTGCCGATCCGCTTAGTTTATAACGTGATACCTACCTAGTTATATCCGAGTATGAGTTTCTATGTTTATATTTGCTGCCATGGGTCTCTAGAAGAGATCACTAATGGAAATGATTAGTTACTGATAACACTAATTATACTCCAAAAAGTCGGAGGCTTCATAACCAGGGCGATTTAACGAATACCTAATACCTAGGTAGTAAATATTTGTTGCGCCGATGGGCGTCATGTTGTTTGATTAACATTAATGTTTTTCGGTGTCTGGATATTTATGTATAAGTATTTAGGTATGTAGGTACCTATATTATTCATAAAAATATTCAGCAGTCATCTTAGTATCCATAAACCAAGCTTCACTTACTTTTGGGCTAGATAGCGATGTATGTATTGTCGTAGTATATTTATTATGTAGGTACATGATTCATGAAGTAGGTCCCAGTTTTTATTCTACACATGACTCGACGCGACATCACACGAGTCGATAACGGATGGCCTCAATTTGATAATCTATATTATATGACCGCCATCTCGCATTATTATCATTTGCCTTGTGTCAGGAGCATCATGCAGGCTTCCGGTTCCTTTCAGAGTAACTACCTACCTACTTGTTAAATCATATCATGTTTATTGACATCTTCATCGTCATCATTCACAGTCCATAAAAACCTTTTTATGAATAATATAGACTGAAAAAACATTCATGCTCGTCACACAATTTCCAGTTGTGAGAATCGAACCCACAGCCTTGAACTCAGAAACGCTGCCCACTGCGCCAGATGGCCGTCTAATGTTCAACACTTACGAGCTCACTGAAATACATCCCACTTGTATAATGTCTTGGACATGATTATTAATTTTGAAAACTTTCCAATGACGTTCGAAAATAACAAAAAAATACCTCATTTTTGCAGAAATTAAAAAAAGGTTAAAGGTTTTGTTGATATAAATTGCAAATTGTATTAAAAAATTAAGTTTCTTTTTCCGCGAAAACGCTCGCTGGGTAGCATGGCTTCTTTCCATAGCTAAAGATTATTGATTTTGTTATTGATAACAAAAACTTTGCAACTGACTGTTTGAAATCTCAAAACACGTGAGAGAGATTTTAGAAGTTCAAGCAGTAAAAAATTAGGTCTTAAACTATGTTTTAAAAATGACGTCATAATTATGAATTCTTCGTTTCACCTGTCATGGCGTTTGTTTTACACTATGTAAAATATATTTATATTATGAATGCGAAAGTGTGGTTGTTTCTTTGTTTGTCCTTCCTTCACGCTCTTACAAAGCAACCACTCAACTTATTTTAGTTACTTGACAGAACGTAGAGTAACAGAGGTAAGGAAAACAAACGGTTCCCAGCAACGCAGACGTGGGCAACAGCTAGTGTAAATATAAAAGATGCAATAGGAAACGATGCCGTCGATCATTTTTTTAATTTGATCTTTCCCTTTAGATACGTTAAATATAAAACGATTTGATAAAGATGGGTTAGGAAACGATGCCACCGAACAACATTTTAATTTGATATTTCTCTTTCAGATACGTTAAATATAAAACCATTAAGTCAGGAATTAGAGTGGTCTCTGGATGCGCCAAGCGGCGTTGGAGCCACTCGGGAGGTGGTTGACCACGCTCCCACCGCCATGGCCTGCACCTCCAGCGAGGAGAGGCAGATCCGCCGCGTCACGGGCCGCTGGGGCGCCGAGTGGTTGAGCTGACTCGGCACCGGGAGTTTCAAGCCCGCCGGCCAATGGCCGGTCGACCACCCCTTGCCGTGTCCACGGTGGGGGGCCCCCCGCCCAGCTTTGCACCTCACCCTCCGCCAGTACGAGGATTTGGTGGCCAAAGCCGAGGCGTTACTGAGCCGACTCGTGGTCAACGAACGCTACGATTCCGTTAACAACTTCATATCCCTATACGAAGCATACATGGCTGCCCCAGATGAAAACTTAAAGGAATTCTTCCCGAAGTACAACCCCCCAATACGCCCTCATAAACACACTTGTGTAGGCTTGGGCATGGAAGTGATGAAATGTCTGAAAGTGCTTGAGAAGGACTTCCCTGGTATAACCAAGTCGATGATGCTGGTATCTTGTGATGAGAATATTCAAGATTTAGTGGATTATACGACATCGTGCCCCGGGCCGCAAGGGTTTTTGATTGAGACAGAGAAGGACCACGTGATGGTAGCTTGCCATGTGAGGGTTGACGGCAGACCAGGAGTGTTCCTGTCCGACTTGGGGTACCACATATCTCGAGTCGTCACCGTCATGGCGGACCGCTGCTACCCGCATACAGGTAAGAATTAATTTTGCTCGAAACAAAATATGACCTCTAGCTCCTAAAATATTATTATACAAAAGTGAAGGCAGATATTATGTTTGAATATTTTTTTTTTGTTAAAAGACTCGTATTCTTTAAGTGAAAGGTTCTTGGAAGATCGTAATTTTTTATTCAGGACAATCCTACTTTAAAGTAAAGTGGTTAGCCGAAAGACGAACCCTGCTCCATTTTCTCAGGAATTATTTTTTATTAAAATAATAATATGTTCCCTGCTCCCTAGCCGCTTTGGCTAAGGTAACTGCACACCAGTTGCATTGTTAAAAGGACTTCGCTCGTGTCCCAAATATGATTGATGTACCCTATTTTTGCACTGAAAGTTCGCGCAGTGAGGACAAGTTAAGGTACCTACCATCAACATAATTATACATTATGTTGGAGTGTGGTTTTATTAAAAGATGGTCACGTTTAAAATCGAGTTCACTCCTCTGATTTTCAAATGCATCCGTGCAATGGTGCACAAAGCGTCGCCATTCCGTTCTTCTCTGAGCTAAGATGAAGTTAGGTTAGGTAAGTAAATGAACTTTTTCAATTGAGTGTAGCTCGAAAATGAACTGTTTTGTTTAGGTGTAGTTCTTAATTTTTTTAAACTCTTATAACTTCCTACTTAAATGTCCGATTAGTTTTATTATTAATAATTTAATATTGTATTTCCATAGGCTGGTTCACCCAGTCAGACGAGCCTCACTGCAAGAAGGAGTACAATTACCAGTTCAACCTGCACAACTGCAACTACGTGGAGTGGCATGAGCGGGAGACGCGAGGCGACAAGGTCAAGGAGAGGTTATCTCTGGTGTACGTCGCAAGAGCCTACCTCAGCGCAGTACAAGTTACCGAAAAGAGGAACCTGGTTTGGGATATGAAGTACGTATAATGCGGTAATTTTCTCTGGTTGCTGTTAATTCAAACAAGTAAAAAGCAACACTAATTAATAGTGCATTCGAAGAGTTCCTCGCAAAATATTGCAACGTTAGTCATTATGCATATTTATATCACTAGCTCTCGTTTTAAAACTTTCCGCAAGCTAGCCGGACTGCATTTCTTGTCGATCGTTATCCTAGGATTCCTACAAAATCCTACTTAATTAAGTCACTTATGAGCACAACATGTTAAACTGGCATTAATGTCCTGTAGTTAAAGTACCTACTTATTCTCTGTTAGCATATATTCCAAACCTGGGTGGTTTTCTGATGCTTTTGTAAACATTTTATACGAAAATGAATAAATAAATAAATACCAGAGTAGTCCACCACCCAGTGCGGATTGGTGGACTCCACACACCTTTGAGAATATTAAGTGGGACTGTCAGGCATGCAGGTTTCCTCACGATGTTTTCCTTCACCGTTGAAAAGATGTTTTAATTACTTTAAACGTGAATTACTTAGAACAGTGGGATTCGAACTCTGCCCCCCCGAAAGTGAAGTCAAGCTCCTACCCATTGCGCTATCACCGCTTATTAAGTACGTGTAATTATTTTCCAGAAGTCTCCTAGCCCGCAACCCCAAAGGCCACTTGACGGCGGGTATCTACTTCATATCCAAGCAGAAGGACACTCAGCTCACGATGATCTTTGACGGTCACAACGGCAAGCAGAGGAAGAAATTTAAGTTTGAAACCTTCTTGGAAGTGCAGAAGGTGTGTATGTTTTTTTTGTATCACATATCACTTTTAAAACAATCATTTTAAATCAGGGTTGCTGCCCACTGCGACAGTCGGCCGTCGAATTTAATTAATTAATTGTTATTCTTTAAAATAATTGTTTTAAACATATAATCTAAAATAAACTATTTAAAACTAAATAAAATCTAAAACGTCCTCGAAACCAACGTCGAAAACGTTAAAAAAAAAATCTAAAACGTCGTCTGCTTTTTGAGTCCGAGGCCTGGAAAATGTTTTTGTCATGAACATGAATGTTTTTCAGTGTCTGGGTGTTTATCTGTTTTAAATCTCCTTCAAAAGGCATGATGACAGTAATAAAGAGAGTGGACTAAAGACCTTACGTTGGAAGAGGCCAGAGTCCAGCAGTGGACTGTTAGACTGTTAAAGGTTATTAATGATAATGAATAATTAAAATGCAACACACTGTTAAACTTAAAACTAAAGCTACGTGGGTTCCAAACGCGCCCCGGTCTAAGAAGTCCACAACAAACTTAGCCGATTGTTTTTTTATTTCACCATCTCACATTGTCATTTAAAACTATTAAAGAAGCAATAATTTAAACCGAAGCATTTTTATCGTTGCTGTATTCCGTAATAATATAATAGGATTTTTCTATAAGCCTACGTTTAATACAAACTTTGAACTTTTAAAGAGACATCTCCAAGATATCAACTGTTAGTTTATTGTAAAATTGTATCCAATTTCCTTGTAATAAGTTAATTATTTTATGTAGGCTAGTATATTGCACTTGTATATTGCAAATTAAATACCGTCTACCCGCAGGTTTAATTTAGCTGGTAACAACTGGGGTTATTGCGGCGGGGGAAGATCTGGTTTGGGATGTGGAAATCAAGAAACCTTTGGCGCTTGTTCTGATATTATAGATAAAAAAAACAATAAAAAACTTAGACAACTAAAACTAAAGAGAAAACGAAAAATTTATTTTTCAAAACCATGAGCACAGATCAGAATAATTAATTTGTGACATTTACCGGGGATACGTCTTTCCCCTATTATATCCACCGTGGATATATTGTCTATTATATAACTGTATGTAACTTCTAGCAGGGGGTGAGAAACTTTTTTATTTATAGTACAATACCCCTGATTTTAATTATTAGAGTTTTAAAGTCAAAGTCAAAGTCAAAAATATCTTTATTCAAGTAGGCCCACAGGTGGCACTTTTGATGCGTACATAAGAACCACACGGTAGTGAGATGATGGCGATAACCACATTCGTAAACTTAAAACTAAAGCTACGAGGGTTCCAAACGCGTCCTGGTCTAAGAAGAAGCCCACAACAAACTTAGCCGGGTGTTTTTTTTTTTGTTATCACCATCTCACAATGTCATTTTAAATTATTAGAAGAGCAACCTGGTTAGAGCAATAATTTACACCCAAGCTTTTTTATCGTTTACGTAGTCCTTTATACTATAATAGGACTTTTCTATAAGCTTACGTTTAATACAAACTTTGAACTTTTTAAGAGACATCTCCAAGATGACAATTGGTAGTTTATTGTAGAATTGTATGCAATTTTCTTTTAAACGAATTATGAATTTTATGTAACCTAGTATATTGCACTGTAAGTTTATTCTTACTTCTAATGTTTAAATTATTGCAGTCACATTTTTTCTTAAATTTAGAAATGTTTTTATGAACGTACATTAAATTTTCAAATATGTACTGACTATACACTGTCATTATTTTAAAATCTTTAAATTTATCTCTCAATGAACAAAGGCTTTGAAAATAAAATCACTAAACGGTAACTCTAATTTCCAGATACCAGAAGAAGTCGTAGATGATGTCGAGGAATGCAACGACCAGCTCCGTTTGCGGGACGGCGAACTGCTCTCCGTGCTCAAGAAGCTGGCCACCATCATGACAGACGAGGAGTTTGTGGCGGAAATGCTCGAAATAAACGATAGGGTCGTACAACTTTCCGCTGGGGAGAAATAAACCTCTCATGAGTACACGGGCGTAGCAAGAAAATAACGTTTTTAGGGGCAGAGTAAATGAATTATAGCATTTTAGTGTCAATTTGTTTTCTCATACTTCGCATTTTTTTGACAGACTGGCCTATGACGTTACTTAAGTGTTGTGTCTTACGTGACAATACGTCTCTAATTCTGACGGTTTTCTTTTTAGTGTAATTCAAATGCTCTCTCAGGCTTTATTAAGACCTTCCACTGGCTCTGGTGCCTTTATCTTTCCCTAATACTACATTGGTTCATTTGTTAATATACAACTTAAACATAATTCCACAAAAATCAGTCAGTCATCTTTGTAGAATAGGGTTTAATTTTCCGCTAATATCTGGATAATTAAGAGATCTACCGCAGCCTTGTTAGCAGTTATGACTAGTATAATATTGTGGAAAAAAAAGAGAATTCTTTCATTTAATAAATAAATATCGGACATATTCTGGATATATATCTGGGCGAGAAATGGTGTCCAGTAGTCACAGTTGCAAGCTTTTTGTAAACTTTGATCACTTGCAACGTTTTGTGCCAGCTCTCAGTTCATCTTAAGAGGGAAATGGGATTTCTTGTTAGTACTAGTACGTAGAACTAGGACTAGAACTCCGACATGACCGGAGATTTTAGCTAAAAAAGGCATTTTTTTTCTTAATATACCATCTAAGAGTAGTAGTAAATTCATTAAGTACCAGCCTTTCTTTTAAGATATTTATAGATTATTCTAGCTACGCCCGTCATCAAATAGTTTCACAAGAAGGATAAGTGTTAACGGAATCATAACATCATTAACTTCAAGTATATTGTTGTAGTGACTTGTAGTATTGTAGTGTTATCATATATTTTTAATATTCATCTAATTAGTAGACGAATCGGCACATTGGGGAAATAAATTTTTAATATTCACATTAATATGTTTTATTTCTTAAAATTCCACCTGTTCTCCTCACAGATGAAAATCTTATTGGCTTAACTCATGCTTTAATATACATATACTAGCTGACCCCAGCGCCATATTTCGGGCTGATTTGTGAATCTAAACCATCCAGGGTGCCACCCAAACGCATACATAAAAATTCATTCCAATCGATCCAGCCGTCTAGGAGGAGTTCAGTGACATACACACGCACACAAGAAATATATATATAAACAAGCTGGCCCCTGCGCCATCTGTCGGGCTGATTTGTGAATCTAAACCATCCAGGGTGCCACCCAAACGCATACCGACAAATTCATTCCAATCGATCCAGCCGTCTAGGAGGAGTTCAGTGACATACACACGCACACAAGAAATATATATATAAAGATACGGCAGAATTTTCGCTAAAACTATAGACCTTTGCCTATTTATCAACCTGTAGCGACTGTTTTTGTGAGTACTTTGTACTTTATAGGACCAGGAACATACCAAAACTATGCTTTTTACTACAATGTTTTCTACTAGATGCCGCTAACAGTCGCTTAATCGGGCTGATAATACCTAATAATGATTAACCATCGATATGAATCTTTTTCTTTCGGCCGCTAACTATGGGCCTCATAAGAAGGCTCAGAGCCACTCAGCGGGCGATGGAGAGAGCTATGCTAGCAGTATCTCTACGTGATCAAATCAGAAATGAGGAGATCCGAGACAGAGAGTTACCGACATAGCTCAGCGAGTCGCGAAGCTGAAGTGGCAATGGGCAGGGCACATAGCTCGGAGAACGATGGACGTTGGGGTCTTAAGGTGCTGGAGTGGCGACCCCGCACCGGTAAACGCAGCGTAGGTCGGCCCCCAACGAGGTGGACGGATGACATCAGGCGTGTCGCCGGGAGGCAAGCGGCCCAGGACCGAGTATTGTGGAACTCCCTACAAAAGACCTATGTCCAGCAGTTTAAGGCCATGGTCCACCACACTAGGCAAGTGTGGATCGATAGACTTAACACACCTTTGAGAACATTAAACAGGCAACGCTAAACGCCCTACGGCGTGTCTGGGTTCGAACTCGGCCTCCCAAAAGTAAAGCCGCATTTCTAACCACTAAGCTATCACCGCTGTACCACATTATTGGTTAAACGTGAAAGTATAAAGGCACGTGGCTCTGGCACTTTTCTTATCAGCCATTAATAGATACGCAGCACGTGAAATGCAGTGAGGTTAATAAAACTCGCTTAAGTTATCAGCTGCGACAATGAAGCGGTCATAATTATTTTTATTTTCCACCACAAGTGTTATTTTATTGTATTGTATATAATGAGGTGACGCCTGCCGTTGCCAGTGGCGTGCACTTCATACATGCACAAAAGCACTGCCTACCCTAAAATTGATATATAACTCGTATTTTAGCCTTTATATGCAATTTTCCTGCTGAATGCATACCCTGGTAAGAAAACCAGTGCACGCCTGTGCGGACGGTGGTCTGTCATATTTAAATTGTAAGTACCATGTCACCCTATTCCCCATGTTTCATGTTTAAACACATACACACAGACACATTTTTTACTGGTTCCGGCATCTCCCCCCTGAAACCTATTGTTAGGTTCACCAAAGGTTCTAGACCTATTTTTTTTATTCCCCATGTTTAAGACACAGGTTTTAGAATAGAATAGAATATCTTTTCAAAATACACGTTTTAAAGCTGTTACATATTTAAAAAGGTTTTAGGTTATAGTGTAATACATATATACATATTATACATACACGGATACATACATACATCCATACATGGCGTGCAAAATTTAAGCATCATACAAATAATGCAACAAATGTCATTTTGTAGTAAAAAATCATTAACAGTATAAAAGTTCTTATTTTAACCATTTTTTTGAGTTCAGATCAAAATACAGTTGTCAACATCCTCCTGCGGTCGTAGTACGAGGCCATTAGCTTAGTTTATTTTTATTTTGTTTATAAACAATAGCAGCAGTTTTTACTGGTGTACCGCCAGCATCCCCTCTGAACCTATTGTTAGATTCACCAAAGGTCCTGGAACTTTGGTGAACCTAACAATATCTCCTATGGAGTGGTTTGCTAGGTCTCCTTCCCTAATTCTATCCTTATACCTTGTAGTTCCCATCTTACCAGCGCGTAGATGGGGCACTCAGCTATAAAGTGAAAGCTGGTGTCCATCTCACCACACCCTAGACAGGATGGACAGGAATGGCGTCTATTTAACAAGCCAAGTCCTGCGGTTATGCCTGCTTCCAGTGCTATATTGGTTCTGCTCTGTGTCACTAGTTGTTTTGTCTTAATCTTGAAATGACTTCAGCACTAACATCCACTACAAGTTAGCCCTTGACTGCAATCTCACCTGATGGTAAGTAATGCGGCCTAACCTTTCAGTTGGTTTCTACGCGACATCGTACTGAAACGCTGAATCGCGTGGCGGCAGGCGTTTGTCGGTACGATGGTAACTAGCCGCGGCCTTGGCGCCTCAACAAGACTAAGCTAAAACAATATAACAATAATATACGAGTTCATTTTTATTGCTAGAGGGTCTGGCACTCATTGTTCTGCCCATTTTTTTGGTTTACTGTAATAATTTACTGACCGAGCACAGAGGTAAGTGGGAAAACTGGTAATGCAAGGAACATGTGCTGAAAAGTGCCACCCTGTGTCCATCGATTATGAAAGATAATGTAGGAACTACATAGGTATTAGGTATCTTCTTAATTGATGCTGCTGCTTTAAAAATACTTGCTTTATATCAAAGCATAGTGTAATCACACTAAAGTGATGAAAGAACACGAAAGTCCGCCTGATGAGAAGTTTGGTCTTCCCAATATATGTCTTATATGGCGCAGAAACATGGACAGTGCGCTTGAAAGACCGTCGCAGAATCGATGCACTAGACATGTGGTGCTGGCGGCGACTGTTGTGGATCCCTTGGACAGCTTTTCGGACTAACGTGTCGGTCCTGGAGGAATTAAAAGTCAAAGAGAGGTTATCGTCGACTGTGCAGATACGAATCCTCCTTCTTTGGACACATAACTAGGAATAAGCACTCCATGGAACGACTTGTTGTCCAGGGGAAAGTGGAAGGCAAACGGTCACGTGGTCGATCACCCACGCGTTGGACAGACATAATTAAAGCTACAACACAAGCCTCCATAGTCCAATGTTCCAGAAACGCTAACGATCGTAACAAGTGGAGGCGCATCGCGGGGGCTGCTGTAGCCAAAGAAAATGTACCATCGTCAACCAAGAGTGAACGACTAAGGAGGAGGATAGTGTAATCTGACGGCCGATTGGCGCAGTGTTTAGCGACCCTGCTTTCTGAGGCCAAGGCCGTGGGTTCGATTCCCACAACTGGAAAATGTTTATGTGGTGATCATAAATGTTTTTCAGTGTCTGAGTGCTTATATGTATATTTAAGTATTTATGTATATTATTCATAAAAATATTCATCATTTATCTTAGTACCCATAACACAAACTACGCTTACTTTGGGACTAGATGGCGGTGTGTGTATTGTCGTAGTATATTTATTTATTTTAATCTTAACTGCACATTATGACGTACTTAGAAATGCAGTTTGCTAAACAGTGTTTTAAATATTAACAGGTCATTCACTGGTGCACTCGTACGATCGTGAAACTGTCGTGACGATATCGTTAGCTTTTGTTTCTTTATTTATTGTGATGAAAAGTTAGAAAGAGATGGCGGGCTGTCATGCGCAGAAGGCATGCCAGCCACGCGTTTATGACAGTAACGGTATAGGTATCGGTCTGTAACGTTATTCAGGTAAATATAGTCAGTATGGTATATGTTACCGGTTCTGTTTTAATATGACTAACTATTACTCTTAATTGTTTATACTAGATATCGTCGAGAGCCCAGGGCAGTCGATTTTAGAACTCTGTAAAAGACCGTTGCCCAGCAATGGACGTCAATCGGTCGAAGTGATGATAATAATAGTTTACTGTTATGTTATGAATTGTAAAATAATCTACAAATGATGTGTAAACTGATGCTCGCCTCTCGATCCATCTGAGGTCCCGCTGTGACTGAGTGACTAAATATATTGAGCATGAGGCCCATAGCTGTTAGCGTAACATAGTTGTTACAGAAACCTAAGTAAAGAAATTTTTGGTGAGGTTTGAAAATTAAAGAGTTAAATCTTCGGAATGAAACAAGTTGCACGCGTTATATATATTTAACACAGGATGTATGTTTTTATTCGTCAAATTTATATGAATGCGTAAAACAAATTGTAATGCATGGCTACACTTGAACTAGAGTAGGTTGCCCTACGCGACCACTGATTCTCCAGGGTCAGTTTTACTTATCGAATGATATCATTATCATCCCTAGATGAGTTTGGGAAATGGCTGATCTACCGTCTATCTGTCTTAGTCGTTAAATTAAGGGTGGCGATAAAAGTATATCTAAGTATTTATATATATTTGTCGGTCAACTGGCGCAGTGAGCAGCGACCCTACTTTCTAAGTCCAAGGCCGTGGGTTCGATTCCAACTGGAAAATGCTTGTGTGATGAACATGAATGTTTTTCAGTGTCTGGGTGTTTAAATTTACATTGTAAGTATTTTTGAGTTTCAAATATTCACAAAAGTATTAATCAGCTATTTTAGTACACATAGTAGCTACGCTTACTTTGGGCTAGATGGCGATGTGTGTATTGTGGTAGTATGTTTATTTATTAAGTAGGTATATGAAATTGGTTTCGAACAAGTAGCAGAACCTAGTTCAATAACATGCTAAAGAATCTCCTTGTTAGATGTAGTTCATTTGCTGAAATAGTTTTGACACAACCTCATTTATATCATGCTATTTAGTTCGAGTACCTTAATCAAACAACGGAAATATTTAACATACTAAGTATAACCGTCAGTTTAGCGCTACCTTTATAGGTGAACTGCGGATAAACAGGACGTGCCGAGTGTTTGAAGTAGCCGACGCTGCATTACAACATGAGCCTCTAACAAAGCGATTTAACAAAGCTAGGAAACTAAGGCTAGGGCTGTTGGTAACAAGAAATAGTATTAATAGGTACCCATGATACTTCTGCTAGTTGGAACTAACTTGAGCAACATACGGCTATGAATGTAACTGTAACTGTTATAACGTAACGTAATAACGTTACTGGTAACGTTACTGGTAACGTTACTGGTAACGCTCCAATCACTATTTCCCCACGGAGGTATAATAACGCCGGCTGAACAACTCCCAACGATCAGTTTGTCTGTAGACGCGTACCATCGCGCTATACAAAACTCCTTATTCAGAGCGCTAGCGAGTCGCGAATTCGTTTTTATTATTTTTAATTTGGCTTGTAGCCATTGTATGGGTAAGTTATGTTTTAAACTTACGCTTTTAATAACTTAACTTTCAATTAAACATTATATGTATTCGTGAGGAATGGGCCAACCATTGTCATGGTAACAAAGAAAATGTGCGCGAGTTCTATACAACGTATCTATAGATGTTTGCAACATGCATCAACTGCAATTGGAATACAAGCTGTGCATTCGGCTTCACAAGCGTTTATACCTACGTCCTTACTATATGCGAGTTGTTTATTAAGTTAAGTTGTTTGTTTGTCATTGTTTCACTGATCAACGGATTTACGTAGTTATTTGATAGTTTATAGTCCGGAGTGTGATATCTAGACATCTTGTATATGTTATCGAATTTGTTGGAACTCCTATTTAACTAAGTATAGGTAGGTAATACATATTAAAACGTGGAATATTAATATGATCTATTTAGTTAATGTGAAGTATATATAAGACAAGAAAAAAATAGTATATTTGCTAATGCTAATGCTAGTTGTTATTGGAATTAGAAGAAATATAGTTGAATTTTTAACAACGTGGATCCCTTTTCATTTTGTTTTTAAACGTTTGTTTACCCTCTATACATAGGTAAGTATCTTACCTAATTTATATAAAAATTAAAAACCATGTCAAATAAGAATTTTCACATTTGAAAATGGCGCTATAATGTCGCGCGATATTGTTTTTTTTTAAATTATTGCCAGTTAGGTACCACCAGCCTGCTACAGCAGGGCTAGCACAGGTAGGAGACAAACATTATATCCCCCGATTATATCCCCTGACAGGGGATATAATGAACGTGTCCAGCTGCCAAAGCACGGGGACAGGGGATAGGAGAAGTTTACCCCCGGTTAATATTACATAGGTATATATTATTTTGATATTATTTCCACTTGTGCGCCAGTGCTCTGAGAGTTGATAAAGCTGTGGGAGAAGATACATTTTTATCCTTTCCCCGGGGATATAATTGTCTCCTGCCCTTGGCTAGCCTTGCAGTGTAGTTTCCTATTTCCAGGCAGGATAAAACTTAGTCACTTACCAACCGTATTAAAAAAACATAACTGCCAAACACACGAACTTCTCATTTCAAAATGGCACCATAATATGTGATAACCTGATACGTACACTACAGATCTCTACTGATAGTTAATGTATTTTTAATATTGCGCAATAGTCAAGTACCCACGTAATTAAAAAAAAAAACTAACTTCCAAATTCCCGCTTGAATTTTCTTATTAAAAAATTGCGACATACTGATGCCATATTGTTTTTTTTATTAAAGCCCCTAGCCATTGTTACGCGGGAGATTTTATAGTGATGGTTTTTTATATTGCGCAATATATTTTATTTACGACCATAATACTTTTATGCTTGAATTAATGCAGTCACGTTTTTTTTTATCTTTAAGTATTGAATATTGCGTGTGATAAGAGAAGAAAGTATCAGATAAAATTAATTGAAGCATTGTGTGTTCTTGGCTGCAAGTACTAGTTTTTAATATTGGGAAATATAAAACGATGTAGGAAGTATAAGACTCATTATTATATTACGGGTTCAGTAGCAGAATTAATAATAAACGTTGAATCGATATGTAGGTATACCTAATAATAATAAAATCTAAGGAGTTTGTTCTTGTGTGTGAACTCTCTTATTACAGGATTAAAAACCTTTCGGCTTTCATCGGCCAATTTTTCATCAAGATTATAAGTTATGTAGCATTACTACGATTCCTAGTTGACGAGGAAAAATCCGCATTCCATAGCTAAAAAAAAAATCCTTCCCATTCTTCGCGAAGCTAAGCTTACACTGCGATTAGCTAGAATTTTTAGAGCTTGCACGCTATTGCCCATTTGAATCGAGCTACGTGCGGGTGATGCGACGCGGTGGGTCGCATCACCCGTCGAATGAAACTTTGAATCGAACAAATTCACTTAACAGAAGTCGCTGGGAACTGCTAGTACATGAATTAGAAACAATAGCTGCTTTTATTTTAAAATGTCTTACTAAATGTTCGTAGCAGGTCTACGAGATACATTGTATGAAAGAATTAGTTTAGCTTAGAATTTAAATAATATACCTACAAAATACAAACACTCGACTAAGAAAAGGTTAAGCATGACTTTAGAACATTGTTTGTTTGTTTACATTTTGTATATCTCAAAAGTATACATACTAGTTTATGGGTTAAAAATAAGATAAAATTGCCAGTGAGTGACTCTGAGCCTAAAGAGACCATAATTTCAATTTCAATTTATTTGCACTCGACATTACATTACACATACGTTGTTCATAACAAGATCACAATAATCAAAAGCATTAGTAGTGAAAACCCTGTTCAGAGCCGTACTTCATTACCATTCATTAATGCCCCAACTTAATTTAAATTTTCACAATGACAACCAAATTGGCGTCGCTAGCAATTCCTTTTTTCTGAGTTGAAGCCTTGAAGGCTGTGGGTTCGATTCCCACAGTGAGAAAATGTTCGTGTTATGAACATGATTTTTTTGTGTCTGGCTGCTTATTATAAGTACTTATGTATATTATTCATAAATAACATAACAGTATGATAGGCTAGTGGTCAGGACTCCGTCTTTACTTCCGCAAGGCCGAGTTCGACAACGAGTCCACTACGCTGTACAAGTGCGGATTGATGGACTTTACACGCCTTTGAGAACATAATGGAGTTATCTAAGGCATGCAGGTTTCCTCACAATGTTTTCCTATACCGTTAAAGACAGTAATATTTAATTGCTTAAAAACGCACATAACTTAGAACTTACTATTATAAGTTACTAGCTGTTGCCCGCGACTTCGTCTGCGTTTGATTTTGATTGTTGATGTGGCGTTCAATTTAGTTATAGTTCTAAAAAAATTAAAGTATTCAGTATCGCTAAGCCTTAAATGAGGAGTTCTGTCCTCCATATCCAACATTCAGATCTACACAAAGTTTGGGGAAAATTAAACACATATTATAACCTCTATAGTACAAAAATAATTATTTAAATCGGTTATAATTAGTCGGAGTTATGTTGTAAAATCGTCAAACACTTTCATCCCCTCTCCCGAAGGAACCGAGATTAATTTCGGGATAAAAAGTATCCTATATTACTTCTTATACTTCCAAGAATATGTGTACAAAGTTTCATAAGGATCGGTTCAGTAGTTTTTGCGTGAAAGCGTAACAAACGAACTTACATTCACATTTATAATATTAGTAGGAATGTGCGTTTGATGCGTGCTGGGATTTGAATACGGCCCCCCGAAAATTAAGCCGAAGTTCTAACCACCAGGCTATCAGCGCTTCACGTAGGTAGGTATAGTTAGAGTGAATTGGGTAGACTTACGTAAATTTGATTTCGCTTGAACTGATTTGAATCGAATTTCAGTTACGTAGGTAGGCAATTACGTACATACGCGTAGGTTGCCTAGTAAAGGTCACATTCAAACGCCTACACAACTTAAAGCTCCCGGCCTTATCTACCAGAGAATAGAAACATTAATGATTTGATTTATATATAGTATCTACCAAACATTTTGTGACGTCAAATATCGTCCTCAAATATCTTCAAACAATACTTATAACAAATTCGGTTTTTTTATACAACGTGTAAATGAAAACCGAAATATTACTTCAGATGCTTTAGAGGTACACGATTTAGTGTTTTTTATGACTTATAAACCGAAACGCTATCGCTTCTACTGAAACAAATCAGATTCACATCACAAATGTGCAAAATTAAAATCAAGTGACTCCTGTCACTTTATTAGGTACGCGTTGCGTAGCGTACTGCGTAGGTACTATGCGCGTGTCGGTCTTTTATCTTCAAGGCTATGGTAGGTAAACACTTAGAATTTTTTCATTAGTTTGTATGGAACAACATATGCTTCTTTCAATTTTACATATTTACAGGGTGATTTTGAAATATACTTATGCACCCTTCAACAGTGTTTCGTAATTCGGTTACACGTTGTAGGACCGAGCAGATGGCCCACCTGATGGAAATGGAAAGCAAGATTATTTTTATATTATTATTATTATTTTTATTATTATTTATTTTTATATTATTTTTATCAATCAAAAGCCTATAAACACAGGAACACGTCACGGGGCAGGTGGGCAAGGAGCACGTCCTGCTACATGCCGTCATGTGTCCATCAATTTGAGGCGTAGGTGTAAAGCTACATGTGTCTGTAATCACACCGGCAACCGCAACACAGCATTGCAACAATGCTGCTTAGCGGTAGAAATAAGCGTGGCGATAATTCTATACCCCGGACGAGTTCTACTACTACTAAAAAATATTTATTTGCTAATAGGACTATTGTTGTATTTGATCAAAGGTCAAGGAAGAAAAATGAGGTTGGAATCCTTAGAGAAGACCTACCTTTTAAGTACCTACGTCTTTTATAGTGATTTCGGTGAGGGCGGACGCCCTTTGGTAGAAATAACGATACTAGGATGATAAAATCAATTTAATTAATTGAAATTATTACATAGTTTCGGACTTCTTCTTGAGCATAACTATCTAAATCATAATATTCATTCAATAAAGAAAATTCCCGTGAAAATGAATCACTTGATGTGTAAACAAAGAGTTGACTGCGGTAAGTACAAAGTCCTGTAATGAGATCATTCGGATCGTTTACTCCAGTAAGTTGTGACGTCATCGCCGATGGACCAATCACGTGCCACGTTATCTCGTGATTTAGACCTTAAGGTTGCGCGTACGCAACTAATTGTGGGTTTTTTCTTTGTTTAAAATCACATACCTAGTAGGTTATATATATTGTAGAATTTGATTTTTACTTAATCTGAAATGTATGTACTAAATGAGAAAAAAACTATGAAATACTTCTTAATTTTTTTTCGTAATTTACAAAGAAACAGAAAATTACATTTATTTAAAAGAAAATAAGGTAGTGTATAAAAATCTAAATGGCCTAAGTTGTAACTAAATGGCAAGGCAAATCCGAAAGTGACAACGGATTGGCATGGCGTACCTATGTCCCTAAACATAAATCAAAGGAGATTTCTACATGCAAGTCCACTCGCGTAAGTCCTGTCCGATCGCAGCGACAGATTGCGTGAATGTGGACGGACGTTTCGTGACAAAGCTTGTTATTTATTTATGATAAAAATAACCTTCATGCTTTACTTTTTTATGCGGAACAATTTGCACGAATATTTCGCGACCATTTGTGCAGGCGGGCGGGTTTTGGCAACACGTTCCGAAGAACGAGACAATGTAGGTCATGTCTGTCAATGACCTTCGCTGTACGTCACCTGGGTTGCCAGTAAACCGTGATACCATATTGGCGTTACACCTGTCATGGCGGATCGCTGGATTTTGCAGTTTTATTTATTGAGAATAAATAACAATATCACTTCGAATATAAATAAAAATACGTTTTTCATAATAATTAAATCATGTATAATTAGTTTATACATTTTAGCGATTCTTTGTTACTGTCATCATGTCTATTATATTCATTATTTTTATTGTCGATTATATTAACTGTGTGCGGGCAGCTTTAAGGAAACCTTGCCGATTTGTTACCACAATGACCTTGATACAAAAACCAGGCCAGGCCCCTTCTAGGCATGCTAAATAAACAAAGCATGCTTAATTATGTACGTGAAATGACTACCAGTTTTTGCACCAGCACGAAGCGATTGTCAAAAGGCCTTCACATGCCTACATGTTACGTGAGTAACTGAGCAATACGGCAGCTACAGATTGACTTGGGTACTTAATTAACAACAATACACGGGCATCGCTAAACACCCTACGAGTTCAGTATAATGATGGTTTCAGAATGCTGTTGGGCTTACCCCGTTATTGTAGTGCATCAGAAATGTTCGCGATGGCTCATACTGATGACTTTTTTACAATCAGAAGAAAACGAATAGCATCCTTGATGCAAAGAACGTGGGTAAGCAGTAACGGCATTCTGAAAGCACTTATAAATCGACACGACTCTCCAATTTACAAGTTGTATATTAAACTCTATGAAGTGCTGCCTGGAATTTTAAAATTTTAATTTGTAAGTTTTTTTTATATTGCATATTAATATTTAATGTAAGTTTTTTTTTATTTAGTTTAGATTTAATTGTTCTATTTATGTCATAGTGTAGTGCGTAGTGATGGGTCATAGATACCAAATAAATAAATAAAATAAAATAAATAAATTAATTAATTTTAATGAGGATTTATGAGGGTCCCCTACCCGAACGGCGAATAGCTAATTGACCTTAGCTTTTCACTGCAATCTCACCGTTGTAAGTGATAATGATCCTCAAGGTGGTAGCGGGTTAACCTCGTTGGGGTATGGCAGTTGTTTTAAACGTTACCCCTAATCGGTTTCTACGTGGCATTGCATTTTTTATGTCGTTATCTATAAAATGTAAAATTACTAAGTATGTAAGTGAGTATATATCTAATTATATACTTTGTATACGGTTCTTATAAAAGATAAAGTAGCAAGGAAAGTATCTAGTCATTTTCTACTATGAGTTTTTGCTTTTCAGTTGTTTTTGACAAATTTTAAGGTGTTATAAAAAAATACAGTCGAATTGAAAACCTCCTCCTTTTTTAAATCTGTTGAAAACTATATAAAGTTGACAAAAAGGGGCTAACTAACCCTATCCAAAGATGTGTTATTTTATTCTATCTTTTGAGACACGCGTTTTTGGGTACAGTCAGACGACTTATTGGCGCAGTGGGCAGCGACCCTGCTTTCTGAGTCCAAGGTCGTGGGATCTATTCCCACAACTGGAAAATGTTTGTTTGATGGACATGAATGTTGTTCAGTGTTTATCTCTATCATAGTATAAATATTTAATAATAATAATAATAATTTATTCACAAGAATGTAGGTACATACAGTTTTTAAAATGTAAAGTAGTTATTATAATATTTATACAAAACAAATGCGTGCCTCACAAATTATATTGGTGTGTATGTAATAAATGTATGTAATGGTGCCATTTAAAATCTACTGTCCCTGATTTAGGTAAAAACCTGTATTACAGGCGACAGTGCTCTCCTTAAATTGTTGTTTCGATGATTGAGTGTATGATTGTGCGTATGTGAGTTTGCGTCGCATAGGTAATTGTGCTCGCGTATATGTTTGCTTATACAAGATAGTTATTATATTAAGTTATATATACATATATAAATTTGTTTTGCAGGTGTATGTGTGTGTTTGTATGTATGTATTTATATTTGTGTGTGTTTGTATGTGCGTGGGTGTGTGTGTGTGTGTGTGTGTGTGTGTGTGTGTGTATGTGAGTTAGAGTTTTACATATTAATTCGATCCTAAGACTTCCAGAAGAATTTCAGTTTCAGCATATGATTTATGGTTTATGTATATTATTCAGAAAAATATTCATCATCGTACCCAGTCTAGTATCTTAGTACCCACTAGCACAAGCTACGCTTACTTTAGGGCAATATAGCAAATTTGTGTGTATTGTCGTAGTATATTTATATATTATTTAATCCAATCGACCTTCGATAAACGGTGTTACATCACATCTTTTGTTAGGCTGCCTTCAGCTCTTCTACCAGAGGTTAGGTGAGCTAATCTATGGAAATTAATACCATCATAATCTCACAACACAATCTTTACCGAAACTGAACCTATAGCCGCACTAATTTATACCAAATTAGTCAAAAGAAGGGTTAGAGTCAGTGGCGTGCATAGAGGGTATGCACAGGGTATGCAGATGATATAAAATGAAGAAAATTTCCAGTACGATTTTAAAATACATAAGGATAGAGTTTTTTTGGCTCTTACAATGCCTATCCTTAAGTTTTTTATAACTCGTACTGGAGATTTTCTTCATATTATAGCATCAGTATACCCTGTGCATACCCTCTATGCACGCCACTGGTTAGAGTTAGGGTTCAGTATAGAAGTTTCAGCAAAGTTGAGAATAAAATAGCAAAATTACCAATAGAACTGAATAGCTTTGCTTTGTTTACGCTGTTGCAGAACGACTTACTCTAAAGATCAACTTCTTCTTATGTTCCTGAGCCTGTCTCGGCAGGAACCTTCCGTTGTACGTAGGACCGCTGATACGGCCCCATACTGGGTCACTCTGGCTAGCTGAGCTCACTCCAGAAGCGTAGGAAGCCACCCAGGATCAGGGACTGATGCTAGGGAGTTATAACTAAAATGATGAGGTGTTTATTTAATTAAGGCAGTGTCAAGTCTTCCCAAGGAACTTATTGAACTCAGCACAATTTCTCCTTGTTTGCAGAGCGTGAAAAACTATCATTATTGGTGTTAGAGAAGCGTGAGGCGCTCGCGGGAGTGTCTAAGGAACTCCGCGACGATGACGTCATCTTCTCTGACGAGGCGGCGGTGGATCTCGAGTGTCCGAGGGCCTCGAGCGACCTCGGCCCCGACGAGGAGCAGGCCGACCCTGAGTCGCCCCCAGTGGGCCGTTGGGGCGACGAGTGGCCCAGTTGACTCGATGAGTGCGACATCGACTCGGGCGTGCACCACCTGACGCCGACACTTCCGCCCCCCCGGTGGGCGCGGCCGCTGCAACCGATCCACCTAACGAAGGAGACCTATGAGGACCTCGTCGCCCAGTCCGAGGCGATATTAAGGTTTGAACACCAATACTTAAAACTCGTGGCCTTTGGCATGCACAGAGTAGCCAAAAATCAGAAAGATGGGGTAAAAATAATAATAATAAAGGGTTCAAAGGATTTCATCACAATTTGTAGTATAGGCAATGCTTTCGTGCATGTTTGAAGTTCACGCCAATTACTTACTTTAAAATTCCAAATTCTCTTTTGAAACTTCATCGAGAAGCTTTGTCCGTTTTCATTTACTCTCAGTGTGTCGTGTGGTTACGGCATATCAGAATACAGTTGTCACCAACCCTCCTCGTACGAGGCGACTAAGGCAATATAGCAAAGAACGGGCAGCAGCGTCCCCTGAGCTACTGAGATCACCAACCCGTCTACCAGACCTCAGGAAGAGACCTTTAGTCCTTCAGTAGACTGTGATAGGCTATCAATAGCCTATATAATAATGATGATAGTGTAACTGAACGTGCGAATATCTTATTAAGATATATGTACTAACTTTAAACATTTTCTTTCAAGGTTCCTCCTCGTATACAATAACTACGACTCCGTGAGCAACTTCATCACGTTGTACGATGCTTTCCAAAAGACTAACCAGCCCTTGTTCGATATGTACGAGAAGTACTTCCCGCCTATCATGAGAAGGAAGAAAACATGCGTGGGTCTCGCCATGGAGCTGAAAACCAGGTGGCAGGCTTTGGATAACCAGTTCCCAGGGTTTGCGTTGGCTACCTCTATCGTATCTTGCGAGGAAGCAGTCTTAGGTGAGGTTTTATTTATTTCGTCTCTATCTTAGTCTGTCCACGCTACTTTTATAACACACCAGCTGTTGCCCGCGGCTTCGTACGCGGTTTATTGGTTTTTTATGAATCCTGCGGTAACCGTACATTTTCCGTACAATTGAGTTACCTATCTCCATTCCAAAATTCAGACAAATTGGTTCAGTTGTATTTGGCTTGAAAGAGTAACAAACATCTATCCATCCCTACAAACTTTCGCATTTATAATATTAGTAGGATAGTTAAGCAAAATAAATTAAATAAATTAATACACATATGTTAAAACACACATAAGTATAAATAACAATTAAAATACACAAATTACTTTTATTGTAACATTAATTAAATTTTCTTTTTGTGTTGTATTAAAAAATCATCATCAATGTAGTATCCACCGTCTGGGCACAGATTAATCTACCACATAGGGAATCCACACTGCGCTTTTAAGTGCGAGATAGAACACGAGCGGTCAATTAACCCGGTAAAGGCTGACACAAACGAAACCGTTCAATAACTGGTTTTTGTAGGAATTAAACCGCTATTTATTATTTGGTGATCTTTTACCTATGTCAACCTTAAGCGAACCACATGACACATCAAACCTCAGCCAACGTGCGTCTTTGCGACATTTTTGTGAACTTTGCAATTGAACGCCGCTATGGCCTTAGTCGGCAGTTTGTTTTACTACGAAACCCATGTATGCGTCGTATGAAGAAAAATCGACTGCTTGGCATACGAGTACCTTTTCATTATTATCTCATTACCGACCTATTAGAGGCCCACTACAGGGTACGGGTTTCCTCTCAGAAAGAGAAGAGTTTAGGACATCGCCCACTGAGCTAGCCCATTGTGGATTGATAGACTTCACAAAGGCTAGACATTATTGAAAACATTATGGAGGCATGCAGGTTTCTTCACCGAGCTAGGTAGCTGAAGTGATATTTTAATTGCTTAAATTAGGAAGGCACATAACTCCAAGAGGTAAGGGAAAGGGAGGCGAAGCCATATATCACTAGGTCAAAGTCAAAGTCAAAGTCAAAAATATCTTTATTCAAGTAGGCCCACAGGTGGCACTTTTGATGCGTACATAAGAATTACACGGTAGTGAGATGATGGCGATAACCACATTCGTAAACTTAAAACTAAAGCTACGAGGGTTCCAAACGCGTCCCGGTCTAAGAAGAAGCCCACAACAAACTTAGCCGGGTGTTTTTTTTTTTTTTTTGTTATCGCCATCTCACAATGTAATTTTAAATTATTAGAAGAGCAACCTGGTTAGAGCAATAATTTACACCCAAGCTTTTTTATCGTTTACGTAGTCCTTTATACTATAATAGGACTTTTCTATAAGCTTACGTTTAATACAAACTTTGAACTTTTTAAGAGACATCTCCAAGATGTCAATTGGTAGTTTATTGTAGAATTGTATGCAATTTCCTTTAAACGAATTATGAATTTTATGTAACCTAGTATATTGCACTGTAAGTTTATTCTTACTTCTAATGTTTAAATTATTGCAGTCACATTTTTTCTTAAATTTAGAAATGTTTTTTTTAGAAATGTTTTTATGGACGTACATTAAATTTTCAAGGCTGGCTGGCTAGGCTATCAACCCTTCGCTTGACACGCCTTTTCTGGCATATTTATTAAAATCAATCTCCGTTTCTTTTAGATGTAAGGGATTACGTGATGATGGGCAAGGGGCCGGACTCTGTGGCGTACGCGGAGAAGGAACACGTACTGGTGTGCGTGCAGGTGGTCATCGATGGCCGCCCGGGCGCCATGCTCGCCGACCCCGGATACCATCTCCCGAGCTTGATCATTGTGATGCATGATCAAATTCATCCGCATACAGGTAATAACCTCACAGATCATGCTACCCTAGTACTTTGGAATGAATAGATTTTTTTATTCTTTATTGCTGAAGATTGAAAATATTAGGGAGACCCTAAATCTTAAGACATATGGAGCTGAGACCTGATCAGTGATCCACAAATTAAAAGTCGAGCAACGCGCTGTGGGCGAGCTATGTTGGGAGTCTCTCTTCGGGACAAAATTCGCAACGAGTAAATCCGCAGGTAAACCAAATACACACAGCAAAGTGGCAGAGGGCAGGTCATGTCTGTCATATGAGAGATCATATGCCTTTAGAGAGAGGAGATCACGGATTCGCAGTGTGGGACGACCTCCAGTCCGTCCGCTGGACAGATGAGTGTCTGGAAGCGGCTGGATGAGAAAAACGGAGGACCGTGTGTAGTGGTGCGCTCTTTGAAAAGTTCAGCAGTGGACGCTTGTTGCTGTTGATGCTGAAACCTAAAGACCCTCGATAGTTCTTCCATCTTGATAGTAAAAATCATTTTTAACATTTCAACTTTGACGTAACTGCTTGACGTATCTTGCATTGCAGCAAGTATGGGGACGGAAGAGTTCCTTCTGAAAGGACCCATAAAGCTTCTTACAAAGGAGTTGTCCATAACTACGTTCGTTAGGAGAATCAGAACCTTCCGAAATGTCACTCTCGTTGCCGCAAAGAATTCAAGGAAGTTGAGAAAAAAACAGAAATGGTTATTTCCAGTGTATTATAACACTTGCGATGAATAAGTACATCTTCTGAGTTAAGTTTCCATCAGATATTTTTCATGCCATTCTTCTTTCAATAGGCTGGTTCAAACAATCAGAAGAACCAAAGTGCCGTAAAGACTTCGAGTACAGTTACAACCCGAAGAACAGCAACTATGTGGAGTGGAGAGAGCGAGTGACCCGTGGCACTGACGTCAAGGTCCAGACCTCTCTGGTGTACGTGGCGCAGCCTTTCTTGGACTGCGTTCAGATCACAGAAAAACGGAATCTGGTGTATAACTTCAAGTAAGTTTACGAAAGAATCTTACATCGTCTCTCAAGTATAGGACTGTCTCATAGGCAAAGCCAGATGTTATGTCCTGCGCGCCAAAAAGGGCGAGGAGTCGCAAATTAGGAGCGCCGCGAAAATTGGAATTTGCTATTTTGCTTGGACTTTAATCCTTTCTTATGCTAAAACTTTTAAATTAGGATTTCTTCTTCTCACAGAAGTTTGCTAGCCCGGGACACTGATGGGCGCCTGGTAGCCGGTATGTATTTCCCGGTGGGCAGCGACACGGAGTCTGCTACCTTCACCATCTTCACCGACGACGGCACGGAGAAGCGGAGAACCAAGTACAACTTCAGCGACTTCAGAGAACCTTTTATGGTTAGTTCTAGTTATAAGTCCCTTAATGGTTTCATCAAAATTGTTAATGGTGTGTTTTATTCACACATGCCGCTCTCCGCTTTGAAGTTATACTTACTTCCAACCACCAACTTCTACCAAATTCTTCGGTAACTCTTCCACTTTTTCCTACTTTGGAATAATTTGCCTGCTGACATCCGTAAAAGTCAATCCCTTCCCATATTTAAGTGTCGTCTTAAAGACTACTATCTGTCTTCGAGTGAAGTAATTTGAACAAATATCGTAATTTTTTATTATTATTATTTTTATTAACTCATTACACATAATATACATCACAGGTCTTAATTTAAAGGTGTAAGCATAAACTCAAAAGAATTTTTCCGTACACCTAGCCGTTGACAAATTTTTGCTTTGTTAGTCTAATAGATTAATATATTAACATTCACAATTAATGCTACAAAATCGTTACTTATTCACATTACCATTTAGAATGTGGGTAGGTAGACAATGATAAATGTAAAAACCTTTTGTTTACGTTCCATAATTTATATAACTCAGTATAGGTAGGAACGAAGTGCGTTCATATTCCTACATGTACAGGATGTTTTTAATTTTTTCTCATATTTTGTCATTAAATATATTATTTTGTCATTAAATATATTTGTTTGTTATAAGTTCTATATAATGTTGTTTAAGTTTGTACTTAATATTTTTCTTCGTTATAACTTCCCTAAGCTCTTTAGGAAGCTGGTTAATTAAGTAAGGTATAACGTATAGCAATCGTCTTTTACCATATAGATTATTATATTTAGTAAGTTTTAGTTTGTCACATCTTCGTATTGAATAAGACTTTTGGACTTTTTGTAAGTTTTCTGTAAAATATTCCTCATTTAACAATGCTAATTCAGTTTTCTCGTGAATAGGGATTATTTTACAAAATGCAAATAGTTTACGGTAATCTCCTCCGAAGTTTATTTTAATTTTTATTTTTATGTTTATATTAATTAATGTGTATTATGTGTATTTCTCTTTTTTCATTATATAATTATATACATATATATGTATATATATATATATGTGTGTATTTATATATATATATATAATAAGGCCGCCTTTGCATGCCTACAATTCTTGTTCTTTTGCTTATTCTATATTTTATGTATATTTTGATGTTTGTGTGCAATAAAGTATTTCTTCTTCTTCTTACTTACTTTAACTCCTATACATGACTGTATCCTTTTATGGGTAACGGATATATATGATGATAATGACAGGATTAAATCAACTAAAGCTTCATCATTCATTGGCAGTATTTAAAATGACATCTCTTCGTAACAGGCGGGATATTCTTGATCTGTGTTTTTTACATAAAATATTACAAAACAAAATTAAATGTAACAACCTTCTCAATCATATATCTCTGACTGTCCCGCGCCGGTACACCAGAAGTTGCAAATCCACAAATTTTTTTCATATACCATTTACTAAATCCCATCTCGGAAAACAAGCGCCTATTATACGTATTTGTGCGAAATACAACGATTTATCTAAAAAGATACCTAGCATCGATATCTTCCATGACTCACCCACAGCTTTTAGAAAAAAACTCACCGAACATTTATCGGTGAGTTAAATTTTGTGTTAAATTTTTTTTATTTTTTGCAAACTAAGTTTATATGACGCTTTGTCAATGCTATGTGCACTTGTCATTGACGTGCATATCAGTCCATGTGTTCGTGTGTGTCCTATGTTTAAAAAACGTGTAATATGCATGTTGTTAGTGCTCTTAAATAAATAAATAAATAAATAAATTCATGTTCAAGGTTCAATATCATTGACTTCCACCAACTCCTACCTCGTTATATTATCTGTAAGAGTTCAGCACTACGTGGACAAGCGGCGTAATGGAAATGTAACAGATGCAAGAACGACGCCGTAAAACTAACTATATATATATATATATATATATATAACGATATATATGTTATATATATATAAATATATATAGTTAGTTATATATACCTCATTGTTATGTACCTTTGCTTGGTTATACTTTACCCACCTGTAGGTCTGACACGTTGCCTAAATATAAAGTTTATCGGAAAAGCCTTGAATTGCGTCAACGGAGCGCGATAAAGGTGTTAGCATTGTTTTCACGTTTGGGTCGTGTTTACTCTATCAACTCACCTAACCTATTTCCTATAGCTCTAGTAAAACTATTACGTACCAATATAAACGCACTAATGATATGCCAAAAACAAATCCTCAGTACCAGTTTTGAGGATTTGTTTTCGCATATTATTGTACTCGGTTGGAAGTCGCGTACTTGCGATTTGAATTACACAAACGTAGTGCAAAAACCCTAGTTGAAGATCTTCAGGCAAATTTGCGATTGAAAATGCAACAAAATAAGATTCATTTTACTCTGATGTTAAAGTAATACGATACTCTAAAACGATTCCTTGATAGCGAGCGTGCAATTCTTGTACTAAGAGTGCTAAACAGTAAAGAAACATAAACAACATTCGTAACACTTTGTTTACTAAAATGTGTAAGTACGTACGTCACGGCGTTCGTAACGTTTAAATCACACATTGCGCACTCGCCAAACGCCAATACGTTTGCAAGGTGTCGTCATGATCGTATGAATATTTTATCCTGGGAAAACAATCGGTTCCCACGGGATTTGTAAAAGAACCGTAATAAATGCGAACGAAGTTTCAGTCCCGGTTCTCACAAATCGTAGAAGTGGTTGGTAGTGAAACTACTGTGAAGGCGGGGCGCGGCGTCGTGGGATCGAATGCATTTTAGTTAGCACGCGCTGTGTCGTGACACTAATGTCAAAGTGGAGGGCATTCGTGGGAACAACACCTAGGTAATCATGACACATGTGGAACCCTGAATCAACCAGCCAGAAGTGTGATAGCTACTATTGATTAACCAAAACATTTTTTTTTGGTTCAAAATTGCAAAATTTGGCTACTCTCTTTTTTATTTTGTTACGTAACTATTCAGGGAAATGCGTATAAAAAAATAGCCAGACCATGGTTCTGTAAGCGATAATGGGTTTCTAAATAATTTGTCTTTATTAATAAATATAATAAATATCCCTACTAATATTATAAATGGCAATGTAAGTTTGTTTGTTACGCTTTCACGCAAAAACTACTTAACCGATCCTCATGAAACCTTGTACACATATTCTTGGAAGTGTCTTTTTATCTCGACATTAAGCTCGGTTTCTTTGGGTACTTGACGATTTTACACCATAACTCCGACAAATTATATCCGATTTAAACAATTTTTTTTGTACTATAGAGGTTAAAATATGTGTTTAATTTTGCCTAAACTGTGGTTGGAGATAGAGGGCAGAACTCCACAGCGTACAGCAGCAAACCCCTCATTTAAGGCTTAGCGATACTAAAAACTTTAAATTTTTTTAGAACTACAACTAAATTGAATGCCACATCAAAAAACAAAAACGCAGACGAAGTCGCGGGCAACAGCTAGTTAAAATATTAATTATTAACGTATTTTTTTTACCAGGTACAACGTTCCGTATTGGACGAGCTTGAGCAGTGCAGTGTAAAGCTGCGATTCAAGAGGCGCGGCCTGCTGTCCATAATCACCAAGATCGCCCACATCATGGCCGACCAGTCGTTCGTGGAGCAGATGCTTGAAATAAACGAGGACATATGCCGCATGTATCTGTGACAAGAAGTCGGGCGCAATATGGCGCCCGTTAAACCTGTCTGAATTCACATATTAATCAATTTATATTCATCATCACTTCAGCTGATTGACGTCCACAGAAGGACGCAGATGGTCTTTTGTAGGGAATTCCAAAATCCATTGTCCTGGGTCACTTGTTTCCAGCGGCTCCCGGTGACTCGTTTGATGTAGTCTATCCATCTCGGGCCCCCGACACTTTGTTTACTCAGGACCCCAACGTCCATTGGTTCTCCGAGCTATATGTCCCGCCCATTGCCACTTCAGCTACGCGACTCCTTCAGCTATGTCGGTAACTCTAGTTCTTCTACGGATCTCTGCATTTCTCATAGCTCTCTCAATCTCTCAAACCCGCTGAGTGGTTCAGAGCCTTCTTATGAGGCCCATAGTAAGCAACGTTTCAGATCATTAATTCATCACTGGCAACACGCACTGTTCGAAGT
The DNA here is from genome assembly GCF_905163445.1 of Pararge aegeria. Classification (NCBI taxonomy): domain Eukaryota; kingdom Metazoa; phylum Arthropoda; class Insecta; order Lepidoptera; family Nymphalidae; genus Pararge; species Pararge aegeria. Next base: position 14,904,811 of record NC_053196.1, on the reverse strand, counting down.
TTATATTCATTTGTCGCAGTAAAAAGCAACTGTAACATCCACTACTTGACCGAGGTGATCAAAATTCACGGTCTTCTGCCAATTATATCTATCTAGAGCATCATTGCATCTCGTTGAGTTGGTCTCTCCACCTAATGAAGGTCTACAAACGTACTATTGCCACTTTAGCATTGCAACTCGTTGAGCAATGTCGACAACTTTGGTATTCAACCTTACTTGAGCCTTAGGACTCGCTTTCTGTGGGATTACTGCCATCGCAGCTTTATATTACAACCCTTAAAAAATAAGGATTAAATATAATTCTGGAAATAAGAGCGTCAACATTAAAATAACATTGCTTAAGCGATGGTAGTAAACCCATGAAGATCCATATTTACTCGTAGTATAAGTTAAAAAAAAACATGAATATAATATTAATTTAATTGGTGAATGGTTAAATTATATAATTATGTGGTTCCTTTGGCTTTCAATTTGTCATTATATATTATGGTTAAATCAAATGTATCTTTTGGTGAATAACATATTAATTATATCTCACTAATTAAAAGATGTATCCCGATACTGTGTTTTATTTTATCTATATTATCTAAAAGTTTATGAAGAAATGTTTTGTCATCACACTTGTTCGTAAATTGGATCCTTATCACATAGTTTTAAAGCTTATAATCTCAGATATTTAACACGCGTGTTTTATTTCTCATTACCACACTTGTATTAATTAAATACAAGTGGCCAATCCATAATATATTATGAAAATTAAGCTTAATTTGCTATACTCCGCGAATAGCGGGAGAATCTGTATGGTGTAATTTATAATTTCTTCAATACTTATACTCCACACCAAACAGATCTAATTATTCTTTGTTTTAACAATTATTCATTGTAAAGTCAACATCTCCTGCGGATGCTCCGGTTTCGGAGCGAAACGTGGAGTATAAGGATTGAAGAAATTATAAATTACACCATACAGATTCTCCCGCTATTCGCGGAGTATAGCAAATTAAGCTTAATTTTCATAATAAAAATGTTTCATTATTTCTTGCTTTTATAGTTTTAGTTGTATAACAAAGTAGGTTTTCTTTTGTATTTTTTTAAAATTAATTTAATTAACGTCGACGCTGTAGCATGCAACAGCTAGTTAAAAATAAAAGGAAGGAATATAAAGAAAAACACAATAAGAATTGTAAAATAACATTTACTTTATTCACGGGAATGGGCGATTTGTTTGTCCAGCACCCTCGTTTTGTGCCTTGAGTTACTGAGATACTAACATTTGCAATAATACTACACAGATTACATACAACTGTATTTGTCTAAGTATATAATTAGAACTACCCTTAATTATAGCTTATGTTAGAGTATAGGGGCCAGAATGGATTTCCAATCTATCTTGACCTTTGAATAAATAAAATATGTAACGATACCTTAATTGACTTCGGGAGTTAATGCCAAGTTTCTTATTTTGTAACGCTAAAACCCTTCAACCCACATTGGAGTAGCGTGGTGGGTCAGTGCTCTTATTCTCTCTCTCTCTCTATTTCCTGTGAAAGAGGAAGCCTGTGCCCAGCAGTGGGACTTTGTTGGTGAAATAGGACACGAGGTATCGTAAATTATGACAATAATTAGAAAAAAAAATGAGAAAAAGGAAAAGCCTTGAAATTTTTAAAGCGGAAAAAAATATTCTCGCTGTCCAAAAACAAAACACACACTCTTCGACCAGATTTTTTTAAAATATTACCATTGTTATTTTGAATCACGTAAAAAATGGCTTGTTACGGCTTTTCGAACCAACGCTACTTCGTCTATTATCTTGTAGCAGTATTGGGGCCAGCGTTGGCCCAAACGTTTGAAGCCGGTGTGATTCATATTGGCCAACGGAAATGCTGAGTTGATTATCCATTCTGTGACCTAAGGAATTTCGTACACAAGGCAACGCAAGTATCCGATACTGAGCGACTATTTCGATAAATCTTGATCTCGTACTTGGATCGGCTTTTTTTTCATTCCAATACCAGTTAGCCCTTGACTTCACTCTCACCCAGTGGTAAGTGATGATGCAGTCTAAGATGGTAGCGGGCTAACCTGTTAGGCAGTATGGTAGTCATACCCCCTAATCAAAGGTTGGCTTGTGTACGGAGGGCCTAAATTACATACTACCGTCACAAACTATGCATATATAAATATAATACGGAATCTATAGCACATCGTTATTTATAAAGACACATACAAAATGAGAGACAAAAGAGTGTCCATTTAATTTAATTACACTAAATTATATCTAAATTTTACCTACATTGAAAACTGCCGCCAAATGAATAGTATAAAGTTAAGCAAAAAAAAAAAAAAAACTTTTTGTATTAGAAAATTGAAGTTTATGTCTAATTAGCTTCAAAAAAACTAACAGCTACAATTGAGATAAATAAAACTATTGTCACCCCTACGATGTCAATGAATAGTAGTCGATGGACGCTGTTCAAAACCCGCGTCAATAAAGAATACATTTATAAAAGGTGACCGATGTCACACGATATCAATCACTTTTTTTAATCGACTATAGATAGATCTATTATTTAATGCCGCTGGTCACACAAGTTTATTTTCTTATGTAAACATCGTTTTATAATGTGGCTGCATGTATAGACCTTGGGACTTTTCGTAAACTCGACACACAGCTGTTGAAATTGTATTATTATGTTATTGGTTGAGCAATACAGCAAAATGCGTTTGCCGGCATTTGCAGTGTATTGATGCCCGGGGAAGTCCCGAGACTTTGGTCGTTGCTGGTCTCGTGTCCCGGGAGTTTGTGAATGCCGAGATGCGTGTGGTTTTTACACCGGATGTGACAATGCAAGTTGCGTCTACACTTACAAACTTAGAAACCGTCGAGCATTTTGTACACGTGGGGCGACATAGCCTTACAAGTTATGGTTTCAAAAAAAACTTAAATGTAAACAAAAAATCACAATACATCTTTAAACTATTTCATGTTAACATTAATTGTTTATTAAATATTTTTTATAACTATTATTAACTACCGCTAGCAGGAAATGTTTTCATTTATGATTTAGAATTTTTGAAAATTTATGGCAAAATAAAGAACAGAACTCCGGATAATGTTTGAGAAGTGAAACATCTTATTTCTAGGCAGAAATATTTCATTAAAGAAAAATATTACGAGCACGTTTAGGAAAAAAATGGAAACATGAAACGAATTACGACACACATTTAATACACTATAGGATTGCAGAAAACTTTTATAAATTTGACGATGTATAAAAGTCGATATATTTCCAAAGACAAAAACCATTAGAATTAAGAGTAATGAAAGAAAAACAAAATAATTTAATCAAGCCCAAAGTACGTAAGAAAATTTAACTCATGTATTGACTTTTTTTTTTCAATATATCGCATTAGTTTTTTTTTTTTTTGAAATATAAATACTTTTTTGCACTTCCTGTATCCCTAATTCACACTGCATATGTATGTATGACTGTATGAAAATGAAACAAAGAATTTTCACATCTGTCACGTGTGCAAACTTAATTAAAACGAACTTTATTATATATATGAATTTAATAGAATACTGAATTTAATTTAATCACCTTTAAAATTAAAAATTCTAAATCAACAAAATCGTCTAGTACACATAATGAACCCCTCTTTTGGGATTCTAGCATGGGACAAAAACGTCCTTAAGGACACCACACAGTAACACACCGTAGCCGCTCTTAAATGCGCGCCATTGTGTAGCATCCTTTACAATCTATACATGTACTGAGTAGACTTAGGGTTGCCATCAATTAATAGCAAAATGATTACTAAAATAATATGAACTTAAACTTATACATCAACAGACTTCAATAACCTTTAAAACACTTAAATCATTAATTGATTTCCTGTGATCCAGGAACGTCAAATAAACACAGTGTACATGTTATTTTAGGATTAGGATTTCCCTGGATTTACAATGAATTCCCCCCCCCATCAGAACCTTACGTAGTTATAATGGCATTAGCTCAAACATATACCCCGAAGACAAGTCAAAGATACATCAAAGAGTTTACCAACAGTGAAAAGTCTTATAAAACTTTTCAACTCCCTAATTATAACAAACAGACCTACTTTATAAGCACTATTAAAACGTCAGTGTTAGTCGTGAGTCTACTTTTGGTGTCTGGATTACGAGGAATCGAGTAGTATATCATATTTAACTGGAAATCACTGGAAATTAAGGTAAATAATTAAACAAAATTGCTGATTTAAGTACGTAAAGAACAAGGAAATCTGTTAGATTAGTAAAGACTCACTAATCATGTATCGATTTTATTAAGTCGATGAATGACAACCCTATGACGACTTTGATTTGTGTAAGAGAAACTTAAAATCACGGACCTCTGTTGAAACCACTGGACAACCATTTTGTTTTTCACACCGATTGATTGACGCCATTTTGGCGCTGATCCATGAAACGAGTGTCCAAGGAACTAAAATTTGTGTTACATGTGGCGCTTCAAATGGGAACATTTAAGCTGTCACCCGTATGGGGACGGACAGTCCAGTGTGTTAAACAGAGGCCGATGATATAAACGAAGAATTTTAAACCCGATTACACATGCACTAGTTAGGTAGCGAGTGATTCTGGAGATGGGATTAAGTCTCTCAATAAGTTCAAAGTTTATATAAAACGTAAGCTTATAGAATAATCCTATTATAATATTAAGAAGATTAAAAAAGACTGGTTATAATTTGCTCTAACTTCATAGCTCAACATTAACTGGACTGTGAGCTTGTGATAACAAAAAAAAACCGGCTAAGTTTGTTGTGGGCTCTTCTGAGACCAGACCAGTTTTAAGTTGTCACCATCGAATGCAGTTATCACCATCATTAACATTAGTGTTACATGCTAAATGTATTAACGCTTCATAAGTGCCTGTGATAAGGTCCAAAATAAAGGCAATTTAACTCGCTGCAAAACTAATGAACGTATAACGGTATGTGCCCCTAGAGTAAGTTTTCATACCATTGCATTGGAGTTACGTTAATCTGCCAAATTTGTATGAAGTTACGAAATAATGTCGTTTGATGGTTAATATAAAAAGAGCTGATAGAGTGACTTGGTTTATTTTAAAAAACTTACTCTAAGGGCAGTAGTCCCCCAGTGTAAATTTTCAAGGTTACAAACGCGACCGCGTCGTAACGTTTACATTCCTTTGTATAGAGTTGTCAAACTAGACGTTTGGTTGCACAGTTATACGCTAACGCCGATATGACGTTTGCTAACTCAAAAGCTTACTCCAAGGTCATTAAGTATAAGTTTCAGAGTTAACAAACGTAACAGCATAGTAGATTATCTACAAAATTATCACGGATTTATCAGATCATTATACTTGGTTGACCATTTAAGTTAACAGATTGTATTCAACATCTTTATAACGCTTGTTACATTAAAAACTTACTCCAATGGCATTAAGCCCCCAGTGTAAGTTTTAAAGTTAACAAACTAGATGTTAACGTTGATCTACCATATTACTTGTCAAACTATGACGTTTTGTCATTCAGTTTATGCTTACGCCGATTGGATGTTTGCTAAAAAAAAAACTTGCTCCAAGGGCATTTAGGCCCCAGTATAAGTTTTAAAGTTATCAAACTAGATGTTAACGTTAATATTACTGGTCAAACCATGACGTTTTGTCATACAGTGTATGCTTACGCCGATTGGATGTTTTGAAAAATAAAAACTTACTCCAAGGGCATTTAGGCCCCAGTGTAAGTTTTAAAGTTAACAAACTTGGCTGTAGTGTTGCATTCATCTGAGTAATTTGTATGGATTAAGCAAACAATGTCGTTTGGTATACAATTGCATGACAGCCAATCAGACTAAACGATAAATTGAGCACTAACTTAGTTTTTGCAGTCAATGAAGTGTAATTAAATTGAGTGTGTAGTGTACACGGAATTGACTTTCTTTAGCACTAGTTTGGGTTATATTTAGTGCCCTATTTATCGTGTAGTCTAATTGGAAATTACACTGGGGGAGCAGAGCTACATATACTGATGTTACCTCACGCATCGCTGGATATCATGCTTAGTTATCGTTGGGAGTGTGACGATGTCTGTGCCTGTGTCTACGCTGAGGGTGCGAGCCAGAGTACATCTCGCGCACGCCGGAACTAAAATTACAAAAAAAAAAAATTACACTATTAAGCGAAACAAGACTTTAAAACTAAACGCTTAAAGCATATATTCGCCTCAAATAACACTGGGGCCTTTGGAATTTTAATTCGGTGACAACAATATATTAGCATTTGATGATAAAAATTAACGATAGTGGTTATTATTGTGATGGACGTTAGTTTTGGGTGGGTCTAGAAAATGCTGAACGAAGGTACTTCGAAATAGTATTTTTTTAAGTTAATTATGTGGTATTCTACCAATCCACTTCATGACGTAGATATGCCTAGCGATAGTGGGATTTTGTTACAATGGTACCATACTACCCTCATATTTTTGTATACTTTTAACGGATGCAGCTAGCATATGAATTAGTTAATTTGGCATATTAAATTAAGTCTTTTCTTTTGTAGCACGCTCTGACTTGCAATGTCAGCAAAGTTTATAATGTAATAGCTTTAAGTTTTCATGTAAATAAATACTGTTCCTATGAAAACAATAAATTTCTTAAACCGCAATTATATTGTACATAAATTTTAAACTAAATTAAATTGACAGGTGTAAAAATAGTACTATCCTTTTAAAAGTTTACTGTCTCAAACTAACCATAATGTTTGGATAAACATATCGTTAGCTTTCAAATATTAAAGCTAACGATGTTTACTTCGTCACAATTTTCAGATTTTTAAATTAAATTCAATAAATAATGGCCCAACCAGACTGACTGCAATAGCGTCATTGTAAACACTGTTAGTAAACTGCAGTGCCGCAGTTTATTTATAAGAATCAATCAATAAAACTATGTTTCAGTACATGTGGAACGTTCTAACAATGTTCCCAGAAACCGTTTGTTGTATAAATAGATATTTAAAGTCCGAGTAATAAAGTCATTTCTAACTATAGCAATACCACATTGTTAGGTCTTGTGACGTCACAAGATGGTAAACAGAGAGTCAACCAATCGATGGCGTTCGTGACCTAGGCTTAAAAAAAATATGATGTATAGAATTCTATTTCTTGTTTTGTGAAATAATAATTATCTTTAAGGTTCTGGTGGAACATCAGCACAAGTTATGTTTTTAATTAGACTTTCTTTAGAAAAGGACAGGAAATACTTGACGATCCTTAATCGCGTCTTGTTGGTTTTAGATGAGTCATAGCTTTTAGTTTTACGTTTCTTAGTAACAAATTTGTTTAAAATAATATCATACAAATGAATGGATTGATTTGTATGAAACAAGAAAAAAATATATACTGCAAAACTTTTAGCGAATAGAAAAGGCAAGGTCATGCTAAAAAAAAGCAATTAAAAACGAAACCCAAATAAAATAAATCATAAAATACACAGTCACGGCATTAAATACTACATAATGTTTAATAAAATATTTTACATAAAATTACGATATTTATTAGTAGTAGTAACGCCTCCTCCAATATCTGGATCTGGAAACGATTATTCGGTTAAATAATTTGGAATAATAGATTATTGTAATATAAACAGGATTAAATGATTAAAAGCAAAGTTAGTACTTTTAAAGGATTTGGAATTGTTTACAATATTTTCTTTGGAATGGATTATAGACGACGTAAATTTTTACTCATCTTTAGGTATTTGTCACATTCGCTTGCTTTCATTCAATCATTGAATCTCGTCAAAAGACGATGTGAGAATAAAATGAAAATTATATTCAAATATTATGATAAAATAGCAGAAATTTTATGTTAAACTTTAATTTCGCGGATTTAATATAATAATGTTGTAATTTATTATATCCACGTTTTTATCGTATCGTAATCGTATATGTATGTAATCTTCGAAATGGCTGGATCGATTTTGATGGAACTTTTACAATACGGTAGAGAATGAATAGGTCGTAAAAAAGGCTACTTTTTATTATGTACTAATGTTATATTTAGTATCTACATCCAGTGGCGTGCATAGAGGGTATGCACAGGTATGCAGATGATATAATATGAATAAATCGCCCGTATGAGTTATAAATACTTGAGGGTAGGCTTTTTATAAATCTTACAATGCCTATCCTTAAGTTTTTTTATAACTCGTACTAGATGTTTTGTTCATTTCATATCATCTGCATACCCTGTGCATACCCTCTATGCACGCCATTGTCAGACTGAAAGGATAAAATGCAATTAATTCATAACGTTTGACAAACCATAATATAATATGACAGATGTACGCCAACGTTCGTGTACATTGACGTTGGTTTACTAAACAACTAAAATTTATGGCTTTTATAGCTTAATCTAAGATAAACAAAGGCGTGCAAAATTACGACCAATAGGAAGAAGCGCGGGTATAACCAGTTTTGTGATTGGTCAAAAGTAGGGCGGAAAGAACAGTGACCATTTTAGTCAACTTTTATTTGCTTATGGACAGCGATTTGATCTTATTAATGAAGATTGGGCTATTTTCATTTATTTTAAATTAATAAGATTGAATCCCTAAAAAGTATGAACTATAATTTAAGGAAAAAAACATATCAAACCTCAAATAACATATAACCACAGTATAAATAAGAGATACATTAGTTAAAAGCCTTTGATCTAGTGGCAAATTCCGACATTGTGAAGACAGCGTCGCGACAGTATTTACTTTTCTACTGAGGTAGAAACGAACGATAATCTTTCCCGCCCTGGACTTGCTGCACGATTTTTTTTATTCCACTACAATTTCGCCCTTGACTGCAATCTCATGTGATGGTAAGTGATGATGCAGTCTAACGGGGTGATTTCTGCGACTAGAACTACTTATAAAGTTTACTAGAATTACTTGAATATTGAATTTATTATATTTTATAAATGTACTGTTTTTTTTAATTATTAATATGTATGTATATTTTTAGAACTTTGCTCATCGGTATGACAATTCATATGTGAGTAATTTATTCATAATGGTTGCAAGGAAGAAATCACTATATAATAATAAAATAAGGCCGCCTTTGTTACACAAATTTAAATTACTTGTACCTTTGTACTTTTTTATTTATTTCTGTTGTTTTCTTGTAAGCAATTATTTTTGATAAATTGATTAAGATATGTTTCTTTAAGTTGCGTAAAAGTCCAAGCATGTTAGGAGAGCGGTCATTGTTCTTAGCGCGCTATCGCGGTCGCATGCCTTTAATACTTACGAGGTAGCAAGTGGGCTGGCGGTAGATCTCAAGGGGCGCCTGGGGGCAGGCCGATGCCGTCTCTCAGTGCTGCAATACACACACCTGTGCTAACTACTGGGACTACTGTACTAGCTAATACTATATACGGGTAGATGGAATACAAAGAAACACAATACACGAAAGCGCGTTCCGTCCGCTCCCACACTATAAAGAGCGAGATCGAGATCGAGCGCGAGCGGACAATGAACCCAGTCAACGCTCACTGGTCGTTACCCTCAGTTATTAATATTCCAAAGCTGGGCATACGGTTCCTCTTTAGTAAGAATACCGAGGTTTAGAAACCAAACTTCGATCAATCACTGTCAGTCATCAGAAACTGACAGTCAAACGACAAATAAATCACTCATGATTTTTGTTACTTTCCTAGTGAAAAAGCCAATGCGTTTTAATTTTAAGTGAAGATACTCTTAACAACGGTTAAAATCAATATTTTCCAGAACCCCAGTTAAACTCTCTCAGTTAAAAAAAAATATAAGCTAAAACATTAACAAATAAATTTTAAAGGCAACTTCATTTGTGGTACATTATTGATCGAAGATAGGTTTTTCAGCGTTTTTGCGATAATTATTTAGTTAAGAGCGAATCACTCGTTAAAGAGTTTTAAATTTATTCCATCTACCCACATAAAAAAAATACTTATGGCAACAAAAATATAATAAGCCTACAATAAAATATTATATATAACATGCTTAGCTAAAAAAAATATCAGAATTATATCTCAAAGCTAAGAATTTTATACATTATAATGCTCAAAACTAAAAATACATAGTTGGCCATGCTTCCGAAACAGGCACCAAAGCGGATATAAAGAGATTTATTTGTGTGCGATGATATAGTCTCAAGTGCTTATACACAACCACTTTTTATAGTCTTACCACTTATCAATCCAAGCTCCATAATACCACAGATCTTATTATAGGCATAATGACAGTAACGAAGAATCGCTAAAGTATTGTACTATTATTTTTTTTTAATTTATTTTACGGCCATGCATTCAAGTCCTTTAAGGCCTTTCAAAAAAATATTACAGTTTAGCTTAAAAGTATTGTATTTATTTATATGCAGCATAAGAACTTGGTATTGGAAACTCTCTTAAAAATGACCAGCGGTTGAATCCATTGGTTGAAATGTTGATTTACAGATTCAACTATTTATTTATTGAATTGCATTTCCATTATAATGTCTATAGATTAGATAAATATTATTATATTTTGAAAAGAGAATGTCAATCTAATGTATACACCTGTATGTATCTGACGTATACATACGTATGATCTATACATAAAACAAGTTACGCTTACTTTGGGGCTGGATGGCGATCTGTGTATTGTCGTATTATATTTATACAAATATATATATATATATATATATATATATATATATGTATTTGAAATGGAATCCTGTGTGGCACAGATTGATAGGGGGCAACATTCTTAACGATTAAATTATTTTAGACTAAAATTCTTCAAGGTTGCCCTTACATATTTAATGTTATTAGTGTTTTAAATTTATTTTCAATCTTTTTTAATCTCTTCCTGTTGATACTCTTGACATTATGTGGTGAACAGAACAAAAAGAAAAACTAAATGACTCGTCAATCGTATAACACTAGCCTAGACTTAATTATATGCGCAAGAACAGATGGCGGCCTCACCCGTTGGAGTGCGCCGGCGGCGAGTGCGGCGCGTGCGCAGGCGGCGCGTGCGCAGGCGGCGCGGGCAGTGCGAGGCGCGCGGGCGGCAGCGCCAGCAGGGCGTCGCGCGGCGCAGCGGCAATGGCGGGGCGGGGGGCGCGGTTCCGCGGGGCGCCCGCACGCTCCTGGAACTCCCTGAAACGACCGCCATCGTCACCAGCTTTCATCATGACGGCCGATTGGCGCAGTGGGGCGCGACCCGTGGGTCCGATTCCCACTACTGGAAAATGTTTCTGTGATGGACATGAATGTTTTTCTGTGTCTCGGTGTTTCTACTACTAGCTGTTGCCCGCGACTTCGTCTGCGTTTGATTTTGTTTTTTGATGTGGCATTAAATTAAGTTGTAGATCTAAAAAAAATTTAAAGTATTCAGTAACACTAAGCCTTAAATGTGGTGGTTTGCTGCTGTCCTCTGAGGAGTTCTGTCCTCTATCTCCAACAACAGGTTGGGCAAAATTAAGCACATATTATAACCTCTATAGTACACAAATAATTATTTAAATCGGTTATAATTTGTCGGAGTTATGGTGTAAAATCGTCAAACACTCATCCTCTCCCCCAAAGGAGCCGAGCTCAATATCGGGATAAAAAGTATCCTATATTACTTCTAACACTTCCAAGAATATGTGTACAAAGTTTCATGAGGATTGGTTTAGTAGTTTTTGCGTGAAAGCGTAACAAACAAACTTACATTGACTTTTATAATATTAGTAGGGATTACAAGTATTTATGTATATTATTCATAAAAATATTCATCAGTCATTTAGCACCCGTAACACAAGCTATATTTTTGGGAGTAGATGACGGTGTGGGTATTGTCGTAGTATATTTATAGTTTTTACATTCAGCTTTATCATCATCATCATATCAACCCATTACAGGCCAGGGTACCGGTTTCTTTCCGCAATGAGAAGGGTTCAGCCCGTAGTCCACCACGCTAGCCAAGTGCGGATTGGTGGACACCACACGCCGCCGCCTTTGAGAACTTTATAGAGAACTCTTAGAGACGCAGGTTTCCTGAGTTAATTACCTACCAAGTTTAAGTTAGACCTTCAAATGTGCCCGAAATTTGAGGATCTGACTAAAACTTAAAATTTGAGCCTTAAATATTACAGCTTTTTTTGAAAAAACTCCACCAGGGAAGCACTTCCACACTAGTCATTCTGCCGGAACCGTACCGGTCTGAAGAGTGGTTTTGCTGGTGTAATTAAAAGCATATTTTAAGCAATTAAAAAGTTACGCTGACGGAAAACATCGCGGTGAAATCTCTGTTCTCAAAGGTGTGTGGAGTACACCAATCCGCACTGGGCCAGGGTGCGTACTACGGCTTAAGGGCGTAGTCCGTTCCTCATTGTTATGGATTGATATGATGATGAGGCTTAACACATACACTTCAGGTTCATGGACAAGGGTGCTACTTTCTAGAACGTGTTCCTCGCATGCCCTACGAACGTCGTGTGGGACATCTGCTTGGTTTGACATTTTAAAGTATACAAGCGTACCCAGCCGGGCTAGATTTTGCTTTATTTTATTTAAAAACATTAAATCATAAAATTTTTAATTTTAAGTCTCATAATATATTAAATCATTTATTTTTCTCCGTATTCATTCTCTTCTATTCTCTTCTCGAGCGGGTGAAGATCATTATCCACACCCATGTACACCCCATTTATTTGACAGTTTGACAGTTCAAAAATAGGAGTGCTCCGATCGTCACCAATCTTTACAGGATTACTCGCAAGGTCAAATCGGATATTCCCTGAAAGTTTCATTGAAATCGGTCCAGCCGTTTCGGAGCCTATACGGAACATACCCACACACTTTCCCTTTTATATATATAGATAGATACATAGAAGACAACATATTAGTCCATATAAAAAAAAGTGGACATAAACAGTCGACTTACAAGAAATGGTCATAAATTAGTGACATCTGCATATAGTCTGCGAAAGGTACAGAAGTCATTTGTGGGATTGAGTATACGCTTTTATAATATGATTCCTTAGGTGATTTTGGACCTACATAATATGCATAAGTTTAAAGAATATGTTAAAACACATTTATTACAGCGAGGTTACTATACAATTGATGAATTACTTAATGACAAAGTTGCTTGGAAGCATCCGGCTCCGATTTCATCTCTCACAAGATAGAAAAATGAATGTTAAAATGTAAATTGTTGATGTTGGAAAAGAGCAACTGCTGAGTTTCTTTCCGGCTTCTTCTCGGTAGGATCTGCCTTCCGAACCGGTGTTAGAGTCACTACAAACAGACAGACTTGACGTTTCAAAAGTGCTTATATTAGGCCGACTTGAAATAAATGAATTTTAAATTATAAAAAAAAACAATTTTTTTTTTTTAATAAATGATTGGCCAGCGCTTGACGACAATCATGCCCGTTAGAAAGCAATGATTAGGTCTAAGTTGGAGCCCGCTTGCCTAGAAAAAGCCTATTATAGTTTTAAGTATCTTTTGTATTTTTTAAATTTATCTCTTAAGTTTTATGTTCTTTATATTGAAGAACGTCTATATTTCATGATGCATGCAGAGTTAGCCTGTAAGTGGGGCATAACAATGTATAATTCATAATATTACCATTATGTTTATAATAAATTTAAGGCATTGTATATAACGTCGGCTTCCTATTAAATAAATAAATATTTAAATGTTTGTGAACCTGTCAAAATATTCAGCCTCTTCCTCTTCAAGATTGATGAACTCCTGCCTCTCTTCAGCGTCTCCGGAATACACGTTCTGCTCTCGCTCAATCAAGTGCGCGCGCTCACCGATATGGTGACCTGTAACGGACAGCACCCGTATACATATTATGAAAATTAAGCTTAATCCAAATATATAAAAGAAAGTTGTGTTAGTTAAACCATTTATAACTCAAGAACGGCTGGACCAATTTTTTTTGATCTTTGCTTTTTTGGATTTCTCTTAGACCGGAGTAGGATAATATAACATTCATAAAAGAAAAAATATCCTCGATACGAAGTTCGCCGGGACAGCTTGTTTACTACTATACTAGAAACGGACATAAATTAGTGATATCTGCATATCGTCTGAGAAAAGTACAGAAATCCTTTGTGGGGATGGGTATATGCTTTTATAACATGATACCGAAGGTTAGAGATCTACCTTTACCTAAGTTTAAACAATATATTAAAACACATTTAACCAATCGTGGTTACTACACGATTGATGGATTCCTTAACAAGGCTGCTTGGAAGCAGGCCACTCTCATCTCTCACAAAACAGAAAAATTCTAAAGATTGTTAAACCATAAAATGATGTTGAAAAAGAGCAATCTGCTGAGTTTTTTGTCGGTCCTTCTCAGTGGAATCTGCCTTCCGAACCGGTGGTAGAGTCACTAGAAACAGACTGACTTGACGTTTCAAAAGTGCTTATAAACTAGGCCTACTTGAAATAAATAAAATTTGAATTTGAATATACTCCGCGAAAAGCAGGAGAATCTGTATGGTGTAATTTATAATTTCTTCAGTCCTTATACTCCACACCAAAAAGATCAACGGCAGAGCTGCAGAACATTCTCACGATATGACTTTACAATGAATAATTGTTATGAAAAAATAAACAGTCATTATAAAGTCAACATCTCCTGAGGATATGCTCCAGTTTCGGAGCGAAACGTGCGTAGAGGGTACATTGCCGTAAATCTGTTTGGTGTGGAGCATAAGGATTGAAGAAATTATTAATTACACCATACAGATTCTCCTGCCTGTCGCGGAGTAGGTATAGCAATTTAAGCTTAATTTTCATAAAATCTTACTACCCACTTCTTCTAAGTAATATCGATTTTGCATGTCGTAGGTTAAATGCAAGGCGTAAACCTCCCTTTGCGTGGGCTAGATGGAAGACAAGGTATTCGGCAAATATAATGAGACGGACATTTTCATGTCAAAATTGGCACTTTTAGGAAATTTATTACGACAAAATAAGTATATAAGCTTTTAAGTTTTTGTTTTTCCTTTTTTGTTTTAATTTAATTTTTATTTTTGCTTTCGCTTGGTAGATTCTTATTCCTAAGCAATTGTTAATTTTTTCGTATAACTAAGTTGTGGAAACTTGATTGGTTTATGTAATATAAAAATACGGCATTACTTTTATGTGTAATTATAGTAATGTTTGTTTACCTTGAAAAGCTAAATAAATAAAATATCATGGATTTCCGCAAAGTAACGCCTGCTTCTATCCAATACTCGTATACATTTCGGCGTTCTAGTTTAGCTGGATTTCCCGTGCGTGAACACCGCTTGAGGGAACCTGACAATATTTTAAACTAGTTTCCCTCAAAAAGGTTATATATCGAGGATCAAACTCGGTTTCCCCGAAAGAGACTACAAAGTCCTTACCAAAATGCTTAGTTAGCACATCATCGAAGAGTTATTCACTGGCTGACCTCCAGTGGCGAGCACTGGGTTTCTTACCAGAGTATGCTTACAGCAGGAAAATTGCATAAAACTGCAAAATCCCTCCTCTTATACGAGTTAAATTTGGAGTAGGCAGTGCTTTTGTGCATGTATGGAGCTTAGACTTAGGGGTCTTAGACTATAAAGGAAATACTTAAACTCACCGATGGACATTTTCTTGACGCCAGTGCGCGAGTCCTGCAGAGTTTTGCGGGTCTCTTTGACGCCGTTCGGACCGATCTTGGTGCTGCTCGTGGAACTGTACACCTAGAAGCATTGCATTCATGACGGCCGATTGGCGCAGTGGGCAGCGACCCTGCTTTCTGAGTCCAAGGCTGTGGGTTCGATTCCCGGGTTAAAAAACCCTTTCGGGTTAAAAAAATTTGTGTGATGAACATGAATGTTCTTCAGTGTCTGGGTGTTTATTATAAGTATTTATGAGAAGAGAAGGTGTGTGGGTATGTTCCGTATAGGCTCCGAATCGTCTGGACCGATTTCAATGAAACTTTCAGGGAATCTCCGGATTGACCTGGCGAGTAATCCTGTAAAGTTTGGTGACGATCGGAGCACTCCTATTTTTGAACTGTCAAACTGTCAAATACAGCTTTTATTTTCTATGATGATATTCTATTGTTGGGTGTACATGGGTGTAGATAATGATCTTCACCCGCTCGAGAAGAGAATAGTAGAGAATGAATACGGAGTGAAGTAAATGATTTAATATATTATGAAAAATTTAATGATGTAAGTTTATTGTTTAAATAAAATAAAGCAAAATCTAGCCCGGCGAAGCGGGCTGGGTACGCTAGTTATTCATAAAAATATTCTATTACCTTAAAACTAAATCTAGGACGGTTCCAAACGCACCCAGGACTAAAAGTCACAACAAACTAAGCCGGAGTTGTTTTTTGCTATCACCATCTTTGGTAGTGGTTTGATAATTTTGCTACTTAGCCAACCTAATTGGCACTTACCTGCGGATTGCCGTTGGGCCCGCTGGACATGACAACTGTGCTGCTCGAGAAGCTACTGGCGCCCATGCCGTGACCGTCTGCCACATCTATTGGGAGGAATGAAATTGTGTATTTTCTTCTTGTATTGATCAGCATAATAATTGAATTATGCTTACAAGACATTGGTCTTGCGGGCGCCGGGATAAATCCTAAGTGTATGGAGGGGTTTAGGGGCGTCCATGACAAAGACAGTTACTCTACCATTCACACTTGGCTAGATAGGTGTTGGGAGCAGAGCATGAAATAAAGGTTAATGAAATCGTTTATACTTTGACCATATATTTTAACACTTTTTGGAATTTAATAACTTTTTTATTACAAAAAATTAAACTTGGTTCACATTCGGTTTAATTTAATATTTTAGTCACACAATGGGCAAAGGAGAGAGCTATGTAAGAAGTATCCCTATGTGATTGAATCACATTAGGAATTGGGAGACCTGTTGTACAACTAGTGTTGCAACATATCCTAACATTCGCAAACCTGTAGTGGCAATGGTAGTAGCATGTTTAAATGAGAGGTGATGGAATGGCAACCTCGCACCAGTAAATGCAGCGTTGGTAGACCCCAAAAAGGTGGACCGATAACATAAGGCTAGTCACAGGGAGCTGCTGGACCCAAACAGCAAAAGACCTACGAAAGACCTATGTCCAGTAGTGGAAGTCAATCGGTTGATATCATGAAGCAAATATTTCAAATACCAAACATTCCAGTAACACTCATAGAATCCTATGAGTGTTACTGGCGCATTTTAACATAATAAGCAATTAATATAAGGTTATTTATATCCAGCTCTGTATTTTGAGACTAATATTTACCCACCCACTCATTCATGAAAACAAATGACAGAGGGGACCCTCTGCCAAATTAATGTGTCATCAAACTGGCAAATATTATGTAAGATTACAAATGTAATAAACAATTATATCAGGTTTCAAATGGAAATTTTCCTATGTTTATTCGGTAAAATGAAAAGTTACTCTCATCTGATTTTCATAATGGACCAAAAACAATTCATCACTATCCCCATTTCATCCCCATTACTGGCTCAATACATGGCTCCCCCTAAGAACAAGAATGGTTTAGGACGCATTCCTCTATGCTGGCCGAGTGCAGATTGGTAGCCTTCACACACCTTAGAACATGATGAAGAACTTTCATGTGTCATGTGTCAATGTTTTCCTTCACCGTGATATTAAATTATAGTTATTTATAATGCATATAACTCTGAAAAGTTAGTGGGGTGTGCTGGTGATCCAACTGAGACCCTCTGCATGGCTATCATGGGCAGGATACAATTATCTCCCAGGGGAAAGGATAAAATTTGTATCTTCTCCCACAGCTTTATCAACTGTCAGAGCACTAGCGCACAGGTGGAACTAATATCTAAATAATTATCCCTTTCCCTACTAATATTATAAATGTATTGACATTGTTAGTTTGTTTGTTACGCTTTCACGCAAAAACTACTTAACCGATCCTCATGAAACTTTGTACACATATTCATGGAAGTGTTAGAAGTAATATAGGATACTTTTTATCCCAACATTAAGCTTGGTTCCTTTGGGAGAGGGGATGAAAGTGTTTGACCACTCTACACCATAACTCCGACAAATTATAACCGATTTAAATAATTATTTTTGTACTATAGGTATAGAGGTATAATATGTGTTTAATTTTGCCAAAACTCTGTGCAGATCTGATGAATGTAGTTGGAGATAGAGGACAGAACTCCTCAGCGGACAGCAGCAAACCCCTTATTTAAGGCTTAGCGATACTGAATACTTGAAGGCCAATTGAATGCCACATCAACAAACAAAATCAAACGCAGACTGAAGTCCTGGGGAACAGCTAGTAATATAATAAACGGAGGTAGACTTCTCCTATTCCATGTTCACGTGCTTTACCATATGGATACGTTTATTATATTCCTTGTCAGGGTATATAAGTTTTGTCTCCTCCCTTTGCTAGCCCTTCTGTAAGGGAAGCCAAAGCCCTCTACTCACACCGCTGCCAAAAGGACAACATCAAGAATTTTCAAAATGCATGTGTGTTTTTATTACCTGTAAAAAGTCTGTTAAGTGATGGCATCTGAGGCATGTAAGGCATCATCGCGTTGCCGCGTCTAGCTCCCATGATGGCCAAGGGACTCTCTCCCAGCATGCCGAAGGGGTCGGAGAAGAGAGAGTTCATCATGTTGTTCATCTGGCGCATGTGTCTCATGTGGGACCTGCAATTTGCAAATATTTATATATTTTTTTTGAACATTTTAGCCCCTGACTGACTTCTGACCTGTGGTAGGTGTCTAGGTGATGATGCAGTGTAAGATGGAAGCAGGCTAACCTGTTAGTGGTATGGTAGTACTTAAACTCTAAAGTATGGATTGCCAAGAGACATAAGACAGTCTTAACCATTAAGCATCTTCAAAAGTTGTTTAAAAGAATATTATTTATCTACTGAGTCATAAACTTATAAATTATATTTGCTAATACTTACATTTGTATATATTAATAAATATATATATATATATATATATATATATATATATATATATATATGTATATTTATATTTATTTCTATATTATTTGTATTAGCTATTTATGTACTATTGTTATATATAGTAGGTGTAGTTTATGTTATGACATATATTTTTTTAAATTGCACTATCCCATTTCCATAATCATTTTCTTCTTTCATTAAAGGTTGTCTGGAGGAGATTGCTTAAGCTGATAAGACTGCCTTTGCACATTTTTATTCTTTTTTTATTTATGTTTTTAATTTATATTATCTTTATCCCTTAATTGTGTGCAATAAAGAATTAATCTATCTATCTATCTAAACTCAACCCCTTAAACAGTTCCTGTGTGGCTTCATACCCAGCGTCATGCACTGGGTTTCTTACCAGGGTATGCATACAGCAGGAAAATTGCATAAATTTGAAAAATCCTTCTCCTATACAAGCTATATTTCAATTTTAGGGTATGCAGTGCTTTTGTGCATGTGCAGTGTCTTTGTTGGTAGGATGGTAACTAGTCATGCCCACAGCCTCCAATGGGAAGGTATCCAGAATAAGAAATTCTAAAATATTGCACTTAAGTGAGATTCAAAAGTTTAGGATTCATTCTTATCCTTTGGATCAAACACAAACATATTTGTATATGAATTAATTGGGAAACATGAAAAATGAATACTAATTTTATGTCATCTATAAACATCAGGATGGTTTCTTGTTCCGGAAATAAACAACAACTATTTCTTTTCTTTCCAAAACATTAAATAAAGAATTTTACTTGGAAACCCAAATTTATTCTATATTTTATTTTCTCTATATGGGAAACTTCTCTGAGCATGTGAAATCACCACTAATTTCTAACAAAAATTCACTTGATGAAAAAAATATGCAATAAATGGAAATCTTAATTTTTGACAAATTATTTTCTTTTATGCAGTTCGCTATCTAGCTTAAGAACCATAATAGGATGTCTAGATATTTTTTATAGGCATTTCACTGGAAATTTATGTAAATGTAATTAAGTGCAAGGTGCAGAGTAGCAAAATAGGAATCTTACATACAACATAATGGTTTTTTTAAGTTTGTATGATAGGTAAACTGTTAACTAAGACAGCCAGTGCAATACAGCATGGTGGTTTTAAGTTCTTTATTTCATATTTGTGTAACAACAGGAACCTTGTGCCCAACAGTAGAATAAATTCATAGTAGTTTACAGTGTGAGTTAGTGCAATCCCATCCAACATCAAGCATCAACTATGAGTAGGCAAACACATTTCCAAGCCATTTAATTGTTAAATGCCTCCTAGTTAAAATTGGTCTGTCAAAAACTGTACATTCACAGCGAAATTCTACTTTTAATCCATCATTCTAACATTTTCATGATAAAAAGATCTTCCGCGCGGCGCGTTTTTTTTCTACAAGTTAGCTTGCTTTATTATTACTGATTTTATTATCAGATTCAGATTGCAGGTGGTGCAATTTCATCTCGCGAAGTTTCCCTACGGTTGCCTGGCACAGATCGTTAAAAGCGAGGTCTACTATAATATCTACCTCCATGTTTTATGTTTTTCAGGTGAGGCGTGCAAATAATGAGAATAAATAAATAAATGATAAATATTCTTGTATTTATGTAACTTTCATTGCTGTGAGGTTAGGAAATATAGAAATCAGTGTTATAGATCGAAGAAACAAACGCAGTAAAAAATCAATTTTATCGTAATATCTGACATTTCGAAAGCGTACTATCGATACAAAGGTGCTAATCGAACGCAGTTAGCGCATGGGAATTTGGTTTTGATAACTTCTATAAATAAATAGGTTACCAAGGTAGCTTAAATACTAATAAATTTTGGAAAATAATGAGGTTTTATCATGATAATTACCCGAAAAACGGATCGTCATCCACGTCGCCCATCCCCATTAGTGAGCCAAACAGAGACATCGTGCCGTTATTTATTTACGATCACAAACTCGGACTGCAGTAATCAAGAAAACAATTGCTTTTTCGCAAAAGCTTCGTCGAAAAATCGAATTCTCTAGCAAATTGAAAAATTCCACAACTGTGTGGAAAAGTCAAACAATATTTCCATAGACTAAAAATAATATAGACTTCAATAAAATCATTTTCCCACAGATAGAACTATTAGGTACCACAACTTCCTGACCATCTAACTTCGTAGTGTTTACGTCCTCTTTGACGTTTTCAGACAGTTTGAGTTTATTTAAATAGCATTTTATCTCTATGTGTTTATATTTAAACTAGATTTAGGTAAATAGGTACCTATCTATATCTATACTAATATCTCTCTCTCTCTCTCTCTCTCTCTCTCTCTCTCTCTCTAATCTATAGTTTTTTACGGTTGTTCCGTTAAAACTTTAACATCCGATTGAATTGAAATTTTGCATCCATGTAGAGGATACATTGACTAAATGGATAGGTTAACATTTTTATAAGTGTTAAATCTCCGAAGTGTATAGCGGGGGCCTTAATGATTGGAAAAAATCATAAAAAACTAAATTTTGAATTTTACTCTTTTAGACATTATATTTGGACAGAATTTTTTTGGGCTATGTTACAGGCAAACAATTGTATATTGTAATGTATTGAAAGTAGTTTAAATCACAAAATCGGTTACGGGGGTGCTAAAGAAAAAAAATGAAAATTTTGTACTAAAATTACCACAGACTTAAAATTTAATAAAAGTTTCATGTTTGTTAAATTAAGGTCACTTACTATTGTGGAGATTGTAGGGGCGTTAAAATTATTAATATAATTATAATTGTCGATAACATCCTAAAGATTTTTTTATAGTAATAAATGAAGGACCAAGCTGTGGTAACCTAATGGTTAGTGAAAATGCCATGCAAGGAACACATCCTATGAAATGACATCCTTCGGACTGGAACGCAGCTTAGCAGCATAAACAGGCATGGGGGTAGTAAGGAATTCCCTGGACAAGCTTGGCCACAAAATGCTTTAATAGGTACTAATACTAAAACTTTAAGTGCAGAAGAGTCTATGTAAGATTTGCAGTCAATGATTGCAACTATCTATAATTTCCATATAATACTGGTTGCCTCTGGAAGTAGGAGGGACATCTTTAGTGCTAAAACACGTATCTATATATATAAAAATGTTATGTTGGTTTGTGTACGCTTCAAAAACCTCAAAAAGTTCTGCAATGTTCGGGCTGAAATTTTAGCATGATACGCATCAAGGATTGTTTTTATCTATTTTTCTCAACCATTCAATCACAATGTGCCACAGCGAAGCGTGGCAGGGTACAACTAGTATGAAATAAAGCTTAACCTCAAGTCTAAAATGAAACTATGTGGAACTGAAACTGTCTAATTATGAATTTGCCTAATCACGAATCTGAACACTCCAGAATCTGTCCAATACCGAATAAAGGAAATAAAATATATATATATGACGCCTATGAAAAATTCTTACGTAGGGGCCCGCCAATCAAATAGAGATCATATCTAGTGATCAACACAATTTATTTTTTTGGATTGTGTGTAGCTAATGTTCAACACAAAATGCCACCATGCTTATACTTGTATGATGTGATTGCCTGTTCAAAGGAAGCGGCCTGTTCTACTTGCTTCTACCAAGATATCCTCCCTGGTGGGGGAGAATGGACGATTTTCAACTTATCCCTGGTAGGAAATATAAGAAGAAAGTAAATAAAAAAATAAAAGAAAGTAAATAAGTGTAAGAAATATTTATACTTATGGGATATTTTTTCCGGTATGGGGTATTTGTATTAAAAAACCCTTTAAAAAAAACTTTTATAAAATTATCATATATTTCAAACAATCTACCACATTATAATTTAATACAACACAACAACGTCACATTTTAGTATCAAAGACCTAAAGAACGTCATGTCTTTTTTATTTACTATATCTATAACGTCCAGGGCTGCAGGGACTTGACCTGACTCCATGAAAGGTCCATGCAGCAGATGGATAAGAAGTGTAGACAATGTCTTGTAATCCATTCCTAGTGTTCCGCTTAAGTACTGGGGCAATCTGTAAGAACAAAACGTACAGGCAGATTCTCCAACAAAATAATCACAATGCCAGCATACTGCATACACAATGTGCCTAAATCATCATATTACAAGATGAATATTGTTTATCCTGCCGAAGCGATACATTATTAGGCTAATGATTGTTATGGTTAGGATGGTCTGATACTAATTTTCTTAGAAAACAATTATTGTTGTATAATATGATTATGATTATGTCTGACGGTGGAGAAAAGAAACCTGAAAGACGGTTGACCTTCCAGTTACTACCTAGCGACAACGGTAGTTTAACCAGCGTAATCGACCGATTTGCAATGTCAACATCATTTAGGCAGGATTAAAAATAAATGACCTATAGCATTCTTAAAAAGAAGTCTTGTTACCTCATCTGGTTTTCTGGCACTAATGGACTTAATCGATGCTGGCACGTCACTAATTTGTCCCACCATTGTTTCCATTCTTTCATCCCGTATTTGATTGTTCACAAAAGTATCTCCTCCAACTTTTTCAACAGGAGTTTGTCGGTGTTGTAGGTTTACATCAGGAGCATTTAATTTGCCTTCCGAATGACTGACAGCGTTTACTCCGGCTGTGGTTATGTTTTGCTGCGTGTATGACTGAGATCCCTTATACTGATTATAAATGTGTTGTAGTTGACTTGGCTTCCTGCCGACCTTGACCCCCATTAACGAAGTTTTACTTACAGTCGATTTCACTTTAGAATATTTAGCTGCATCAGTTCTAGGATTGGGTGGGGGTTGTGGTGATAAAGTTTGTGGAAGACTCGGTTCTATCACCCTATACGTTTCCGCTGACAACTTATCAACAGGCTGGCCGAGAGTATTATATTCGAAATACTTTGGATGGTTGGGTGCTTTATATTTTGTAGTATCTGCTGGTAATATTGAATCTTTTATTTGAGTTCTGGGGTAAATAGGCTGCTGGAGTGTTGTTCCACAAGCTGACGTAGGGAAAGGTTCTGCCTGCATTTGGGTCAATGCTCTGCCTGTATTCGGGTCAATATTATTTTGTTGATGATTTCGTTGCTCAGGTTGTCTTGTTTGTTGATTTTGCACAGGATCCCTTGAACTAGCAGTATATTCCTGCTGATTATATATTTGTTCGTAAGGATTCCTATATTTTATATAGGAACTATTCTGATACGTCATTGGAACCACATTTTGCTCAACAGTCTCGATTCCCGCTTGTTGTAAAAGATTTGATTGACCAATATGATTTGGTAAAACGTTATTTTGAATTTGGTTTTGCAATGGCCCTTTCCCTGTTAATGAAGCAGGATTGGTAGATTGATTTAAAACTAGATTAGGGTTATGGTTCTCCATCATTCTTTTCATATTGTTTATAGCCGTTTGCTTTTGATTAGATGGATTCATTTGTATAGCTATTGCCATGGGATCAAAGCCCAAATTTCCGTCTGTGTTATTCATAACACCTGGAAATATTTCGTTGAACTTTGAAATACCTTGACTATGATGGCCGTGATGGTGGCCAGCTGCCATTTGCCGAGCAGCTGGATTTGTTTTTCCTAGGTTTTGAACATTTCCTGCAGGTGGAATGTTCGGTTGCATCGTGCTTTGATTTGCGTTATAACTGTTAGGATAACCTAGGGTATTCGCGTTTTTAATATACTGATTAGTTGTGCCGTGTGGAGATTCCATCGGCCCTGTCATCTGGCCGTTTTGTCCTAAATTAGGACTTGATTTATTTTGTTTTGTCATATTACTTTCTACCATATTCATGATTTCAGGTCCCATCCCTCCTACTTGACCCATTTGATTTTGATTGGCATCGTTGGAAGGTATACAAACCACGTTATCTGGCTGACCGGTAAAGCTATTATAGGTATTATCAGCATTGATCTTATATAAATTAGGCATTTTACCCATCTTACCTTGTGCTGCTAAACTATTAGGCGAAAGACCCATTTGGTTTGCAATTTGATTGTTTGCAATGCAATTATCCGGTGACAAGCTTTTTAAATCATTGTAGACTTCTTCCACGGTTGGCTGCATGAGGTTTTTAGTTAAATAGTTATACGTGTCGGCATAAAGTTTTGGTGGGTTACAACTACCTATGCAGGTAGAGTTCGTGTTTTGCGCATTCCCTGGATATGGTTCGCCACACGATCTATTCGAGTTCCATCTGTGTCCGTGGCTATAACAACAGTTCTGTCTACATCCTCCACCAGTTGGTGTGAGGCTTGACGAAGCTGTATCTTGACCAACATCTCCAAATAATTTGCCCATACAACCACTGAAAAAAACCTTCGTGCAACTATAGAGAAATAGTATACGGCATGATGAGGATGCTCCCAGATTACCCCACACATCGCCTCACGTATTGAATAAATTGGAGCATAATTTAACTAAATATCGATAAGTTCGTAAATGAGTTCTTGCTCGTAATTTAACATGTAGGTATGGTATGGAGCAAGGTTAGGTGGCGTTAAGTCTATCTGTTTTTTTGCTTATTTCTTTACAAATATAGACGGATAAAATGGGCTATGACAGCCATCGCGTTAGCGGCGCGGCGCTGGGTTACAGGAACCCTATAGATTGAAAACCATTGCCTGACAAACATTAAAAAAATTATATACTATACGTACCAATCTGCACTTTGCAATTGATTCAATACACTACCAAGTTCATTTAAAATTCTTTGCCTATCTAGAGCCATTTCACCTCGATTCTAATTTAATCCAAAGGGCCTAAATCTTATAAATAATTAGTAAAATAAGTTTCAGACAGACATTGTTGTGTTCATAAAACAAAAATCAATGAAATTTCAAAAGACTATAGAAATCACTGAACTGAAATGCTGGAATGTCATTCATCTTTTGTTTCACTGTTGTACTTATTTTTCTCATTTTTATTTTTAATCACCAGTTATATCCATCAGAAAAACGTACAAACCTAAATTTGATCTCGATCAAAGAGCATCTAACTTAATTTGCTTCCGCTCAGACTTCAGAGTAACATATTAAATCAATGCTTCTGCTTATAATAATATAGAGCTATCCAACCAAGACTTAACTAATGTCCTACACTCGGCGTAGGAAAACAACAACACATTTAGACAGATTTTGATCCTTTGCTTCTAAATTCTCGCATTAATCGATTCAAATCTATTATTATAATTTTTATTGTAATATTTTTTGTTTAACTTCATCTATGCGCATTTTTTATTGATTCTTTGGTCTTCACCTAGTCTTCACTCATCAAATATTTGTGGGCTATTTGGTAGAAAAGTCAAGAAAACATTGGCTTGCAAGTCCAAGTGATATTAACTTTGTTTTAAAGTGATGGAATAGGTAAATGGAAAGACAAACATACATATTTGCATTTAGTTTGGAATCAAATCTAAAACACAAAGCCAAAGAGGATATAAACATGGTCGTAAATCATCAATTTAGAAGCGAAAGCTAACTTTTAAAATGTGTGCAAACTGAGTGACGACATTTCCGCTTACATCTTATTGGTCGATTTTGTTAGTCATAAGGCCATAAGACATGTTATAAATTAGTGTTACTCAAGAAGGTGCTTTATTTAGAGAACCACAAGTGTTCTTTCGGCCCTCTGGGTTACTATGTCCCACGGTTCAAATTCCAATTCGCCAAGATTGCTTGTCATTGCTTCTGTCATTTCACTTTTCATTTCATTTTATTACGAAAAGTTGAACTGTTGTCCCGTATTTAAATTATTTTGTGAAATACATAATTTAATTGTAAACAGTGGGACTTTTATTTACTTTATACAATAATCAACTTGCTGTTTAAAAGTGTGTGCTTGAATCACAACTTGATTTCGAAACAAAATATTCCGCAGTGGTCATCAAAGTTCAGTCGTCTTTGTGCAATCGAGGTAATTATCAAATCAAAATGCCTAGGAAAGTTTACGTAGTCGGTGTTGGTATGACGAAATTCGTCAAGCCTAACAGTGGCAAAGATTATCCTGATTTTGGTAAAGAGGCGGTCTTGGACGCACTTGCGGATGCTGGTATTAAATATGAAAGTGTGCAGCAAGCAGTATGCGGTTACGTTTTCGGGGACTCTACTTGTGGCCAGCGAGTTTTGTATCAGGTTGGCATGACGGGCATTCCTATTTATAACGTAAATAATAATTGCTCTACTGGTTCAAACGCTCTTTTCCTCGGTAAACAATTGATAGAGGGTGGTCTTGCCGATGTGGTATTAGCTGTCGGTTTCGAAAAAATGGCTCCCGGAGCATTGTCCGCTGGCACTTTCACAGATAGAACAAACCCGATGGACAGGCATACTCTAAAAATGGCAGAGCTGACTGAGTTGACAGGCTCTCCGATGACAGCACAATACTTTGGTAATGCAGCAATAGAGCACATGAAAAAATACGGCACTACAGAACTTCATTTAGCTAAAATCGCTGCCAAAAACCACCGCCATGGAATTAAGAATCCACGAGCACAGAGTACCAGAGAGTACACTGTTGAGGAGGTTTTAAATTCCCGTAGAATCTATGGGCCTTTAACCAAGTTAGAGTGCTGCCCGACAAGCGACGGAGCAGGTGCAGCAGTCCTTATGTCTGAGGAAGCAGTTATCCGCTATGGATTACAAAACAAAGCTGTAGAAATCATTGGTATGGAGATGGCCACTGATACACCCGCTGTTTTCACTGAAAACAGTTTAATGAAAGTTGCTGGTTATGATATGACAGCTCTTGCAGCCAAACGTATCTATGAAAAGACTGGAATAAGTCCAAAACAAGTTGACGTTGTCGAGCTGCACGATTGCTTTGCAGCTAATGAAATGATAACGTATGAAGGACTCCAATTATGTGGAGAAGGTGAAGCAGGGAAGTTTATTGACGCAGGAGACAATACGTACGGTGGAAGAGTAGTAGTAAATCCTAGTGGTGGATTGATCGCTAAAGGACATCCATTAGGTGCAACAGGATTGGCTCAATGTGCTGAACTAGTCTGGCAACTCCGTGGAGAGGCTGGCGACAGACAGGTTTGTCATATATGTTGTTTAGGAGATGTTGTCATGTAAACGTTATTTATTGGTGTTGAAAGTCTCAATATATACTACAGAGATTGTCTAATGTCTTGGTTTTTGGATGTTGTGTCGTATTTAAGTATTTGCTGGTCTGTCTGAATATGACTAACTGACGGCTCAATAGCCATCTTAAAAAAAGAAGGTTACGAATCTAATGAATCTACATAAACTTTAAAAGAAATTGGCTAAACTTTAAAAGAAATTTTGTGGTCAATGTTAAATTTCTATTTATGGGTGTCATAATGGATAAAAATATCTATTTATCCCTAAATTCCTAAGACTGAGCCACAGTGAACCATGGCCAGGTTTAGCTGATGTAAAAAAAAGAACTGTTCTAAGCTTGAAGTTGTTTTAATTTTAAGGGCCTTTATGTTTTTTCTATTCACAGGTACAAAATATTTATTATTCAATGTACTATTGACATTGTATGCATAAACATTAGTCTGGCATGCAAATTAGTTGAAATAAACTTGTAGTTTCAACTAATCCTTTGCATTTTATCTATATTATCGTCAACTATCCAACTGCTGGGCATAGTTACTGTAATTTTTTTGACAGCAAAATCCAGTAATTAACCATTATCTAAACACAAGGAATTAATCCTAGAAATATTTATACAACTTTATAAGCAATAGAGTTATACAAATGTGGAATGCCTTGCCTGAAGATGTAGTGACTGCAGAATCACTAAATCAGTTTAAGAATAGACTGGATAAACATCAAAAAGAGAAAGAGCGCAAGAAATGATATAGACACATCAGCGACAGCTGCTTAGTCTATTATATAATAATAAAAATAATAATAATACATTTTACAGTAGTAGTAATGAAAGAGCAAGTCAAGGGAAGTACTACTGCTAATGGCCACGTTAATGTTAAGGTTTATGCCACCAAGCAGCATAGTTGTGCTCTGGTCTGAAGGGCATGGATGTCGATGTTATTACATGCACACGAGTCTTAACATCTGCGACTGAGGTTGTTAGGCACAGGGTGGCACTTTGCAACTGTTTCATGCATCCCCCGCTGTGTTCTTCTGTTTACGGGCTATGGTTTTCTACTAACTATCAAGTAGGCCATCTGCTTACAAAAAATACTGGCAATCTCTACTTTGCTACAATACTATGTAACTATTAGACTATGAAGGCTATCGTTTTATCTGTGAGTTAAACCAAAAAATTATATATTTATATCAGGAGTCTTTTTGAAGTTATACTTCTCTAGCGGCGTTAGGAAAAAAATCATGGGACTAAAATTATACGATGTAATGAAATGCGCGCGCACATGGGGTTACACGATTTTAACAGGATGAAGGTAGTTGCGAAATCGAGTTTGAGGGGAATACATCGTCCGCCAGCTCACATTTAACGATTCGCGCACACACCGTAAAAAACCTACATCCCGAAGTTAGCTATAGTCGTTTTAGTTTTTCTTTTTTTAACTGAAAATGAAGGTGAAGATTTGTTTTTGCTATTTGTTGGAACAAGAACTACCAGTTTGATTTAAAAAAATTGCATTTATTAGGGTTAGTCTACGAAACTACGATGGGCGATGCTACGCGGTGGATCTACTTTTAACTTATCAGGTGTATGCAAACGAAGTCTCGGGGAACCGCTATTTGTAAATACTTGCATATTCCTCATATATTCACATAGTTAGTTACAATATATGTAAAGATAGGTTACTGTCGGTGGCAACTGGCTATGTTAAATGTATGACCGTCGTTAGGTGTGAAATATTTTCGGTTTATCACTACACATATAAAACCAGCAATAAACTTTTATGGAGTGGATGTTGAAACATAAATAAAATTGGTTTATTCAAATTATAGAAATTGCCTCATTGGTCTAGTGGTAAGAATTTTTAGTGTGGTATAAGGTATTGGGTATTTCGGTCAAGAAATTCTGAGTACCAGCCCTGAGTTTGGAAATTGGCATCGACAGTGATTCAGCATGTTAAGCTTAGATCACGGTTATAAACATGTGATATTATTAAATCAAACTTATGATGTACATATATTAGAATCAACAAACATTATGTTTACATATCGATTCTCTTATATTGGTACAGAATATATTTATCGCTTCTTATTTTAAAGTCTCAGATAGTACTTTCGTTTATCATTTCCCAATGATTATTCTAGGGACGGTGACGTGTAGCGAAATTCAAGCTTTAAAACTACTAGCATTAGGCTAATTTCAGTATGACGAGGAAGTTAATTTTTCGAAACTCAAGTCACATTTAATGAATACGTGTTTAGACCGACGAGTAATTAGGCAAGTCGATGATATAAGATGGAAAAAATTCTAACAGAGTCCACAATCTTTAGGGTAGCCAGTGGATAATCGCATTTATGCATTGCACACCACTGATCATGTACTTGCGACTTAATAACCATAAACAAGCCATCTTGTGCGGTTTTTTTGAAGCCAAGCTTCTTTTAGTACGTTTCGCACTTTCGGATGAAACTCCACAAAAAATAAAACGAGCGAGCGGTTTCAAAGCAAAACAAAATGGTGTTTAAACATTCTGTACGTATAATGTTAAAGATCAAAAAAATCCAAATTGAAAGCCAAAACTATTGATTTAGGTTTGTAACAATATAAATAGAAGTGTAAAAACATAATAATATTGTTACATATTATATTGATAAGAGAAATTCCAAGGGGCAATGAAACGTTTTATCATTTTATGACGTTAATACTTACATTACTTGTATCTTTATGTAACTTTTTAACAATTTGCGGGGGAACAAATAATGCAAGTCATGAGTGTGTTGCTATAAAAAAATAGGTATTGTTTATTACCTTGTATGTATGAATAATAAGTGTTCGAAAATCGTAACGAAACGTAGAGGTAGATAGGTTACGTGTCGTACGGTGACGGCAGATCAGAATGCAGTTGTCACCACCACTTTTCGTCCCGCGGGTTTCGTACTAGGTCGTACGAAGCGACTAAGGAAATATAAAAGAGAATAGGTAGTAGCATCCTTTGCGCTACTACCATCTACTGCGATCACCACACCTTCTGTCTCTGTTTCTGGTGATTATGGGAAGATGGGGGATTATCGCATGCTGGAAGCGGACTATAGTCCATCAGGGGACTGTTTTAGGCTATTAAATCAACATAATGAGTTTTGGGAATGGTCATCAATTATATTATGGCAGCTATTCCAAAGATTGTGGGATTAAACGATAGAAATTCTTATTACACAACGTGCTTTTTTTTTTAATTATCAAAAAACAATTTGTGAAACGACACGACGATACGTTAGGAAGATTAAAGTGAGATTAAACGATGTCTCTTAGCAATCCATCCCGAAGTTTTTCGTGACAGTGACTAAAAACCGACATTATTTATGATACTAAAAAGTCTAACAGAAATAGTATATGTGTATGAATGTAACCAATTTTAAGGTGTCTTACTTTCAGCGCGTGATACGGTTTTTTTTTACAATTTTGTTTAAAACCTTGGTTTCTGAGAGAATAAGTTAAAAAAAAACTTAATGCTGTCCCAGCCCGGTACCTATTTACGTGGCAGTTTGCTCATCCAATCTCAATTTTCCATCAGGTGCCACGCGCTCGCATCGCCCTGCAACACAACTTGGGACTTGGAGGTGCAGCAGTGATCACCATGTACCGTAAAGGCTTCACCAATGCATCCCCCAACCAGGTCGCGGCCATCGCTGATAACCCTGAGAATTTCAAAGTATACAAATACATGAAGATCCTAGAGGAAGCCATGAAGACAGACGAAGACCAGCTCATCGAGAAGGTCAGAGGTGTCTATGGTTTCAAAGTGAGGAACGGCCCCAATGGGGTTGAAGGTTACTGGGTTATTAACGCTAAAGAGGGCAAAGGCTCCGTCTGCTACAACGGTAAAGATAAATGCGATGTTACGTTCACTATTAATGACGAGGATGTAGCGGACTTAATTTCGGGTAAGCTGAACCCCCAAAAGGCTTTCTTCCAGGGTAAGATCAAAATTCAAGGGAACATGGGTTTGGCCATGAAGTTAACAGATCTACAGAGATCAGCCGCCGGCAGGATCGACGCAATTCGCTCTAAACTATAAAAGAGAAACAAGTTTGAACTGCTTTTTATACGTCTACACATGTGCCAACTTTCAACACCAACTTACGTTCCGACTTAGTAACATACTGCTCGACCTCAAACATAGTTTAGCTATGAAGATAAAGCCATAGCTACGCATTTCTGCTCTTATAAACTAGCAAGGCAGCCTTTTAATAATTCGACTGGATCGGCATTTTTCCATAGGAAGAAAGCAAATCGGCATGTTTTACATGCTAGTACTGAACTGGAGTAATAAGTTATAACGGGCCCGGCTTAGCCAATTCTTAATTATTTTGTTAACTAATACAAGTAACGAAGCGGTGATAGCTTAGAGGGACTTCGGACGGTTCGATTCACGGCACGCACCCTAGCTTTAAGAGCTATCTGCGTTTCAAGCAAAGTGTTGGTGTATAACACACTAACCGTGAAGGAAAACATAGTCAGGAAACATGCATGCCTTCGAACTGTCCATAATTTTGTCAAAAGCGTGGGTACTAGTCTTACGTAATTCGATACGACCTAAACCCTTCTAATTCTGAAAAGAGACTCTTGCCCTGTAGTGTGTCGGTAATGGGTTGATACTGATGACGATTATGGTTGGTATGTAAATTGGAAGTTGGAACGTGTATAAATGTTTTAAGCCGGTTTTTTATGACTTATAAGTAATTGTTAATAATTGGGCTATGGACTGGTCTTAGGGCATTTTATATGTAAGAAAAATACATAGGTCACAAAGTTGAATTAACTGACAGCGGTTTTTGAGTTTTAAAATTGACACAACAAAAATATCTTATTTTGTATTTTGCTTAACGTTTTCCTGCATAGCTATTATTAAATAATGTAATAATCCAGGATAATGAAAAACCCTGGTTTTATTACATTATTGGTTAATACAAGGAAAATATTAAGTCGTTTTCTGCAGTGCAATAATGAATTTTTTTAATATTAATTATTATTATATAATAGTCGTTCTTATTATCATGTTATTATTATGTTTTTCGTCTAAGTATACTTATCATTCCATTTTGTGAATTGCACGTGTATTAATTATTATGAATATAATAATCGTTGGTAGATATTTTTCTATATTAAAGATTTTTATTAAAAAAAAATCTTTTCTTTTATCTTAAACCTTAACTATTGATAAAGGGGTTACTGTCCAGGTTACGTACAGTTTTTCAAAAATAGGACAATTTCATAGAAACCAAACAGAACTGTATTTTTAAACAATATAACAGTATATAAAATGTAGAAAAAAATATAATTAAAAACAACAATATGTAAACTAATTTGTAAAAGCTTTCAGAATAATTACTTTGAAGTGCCTATTTACATTAGTAACACTCCTCGAAGTATTAACATAAAAATACTCATATTATACTTAACATATAACATTGAATATATTTTTAAAGGCAGGCTACATCACATGGGCTTTTCATTTCTTTGGGAAACTATACTTACTTTAATACAATCAGTATAAAACAAAAAATAATGTGTTTTTGGAACGCATCTTAGTTATGTCAGTTATGGCAGTCATGTCAAATGTATTCTGCTGAGATTCTGTGTGCTGTTTTGGCACTACGAAAAGCCATAAATCAAGAGAAGAGATTCTGTGTCAAATGCACTTATGAGTGACACAATTAATTTAATTGTTAAAAAGATATTTGCCATTGTATTGCCCTTTTATTTACTTTTCTCAACAATTGAAACTAATTTCCTTGAAAGTAGAGCTATTTCATAAGAAATTTACTATAAAAGATAAATAAAAAAGATATAAAAATACATGGTATATTTGGAAAGGGTCAAGGTGGCTCAAGAACTATTTGATCTCGTTATATCGTCGTCTTTATGCCATTGTGCTGGCCATGCCAGGCATCATTTGTGATGCACCGTTTCATAGGTCCCATGAAGATAAACCGCTTTCCAAATAATACCTGCGCCGTTAAAGAATATATTTATAAATGCTGGCTCTGTCATGTACGTACGTTGTGTGAAAGAGATAGCATGACATCGGCCGCCTAATGTAAATCTATTCTTTAATTGCGCGGACTATATCTCCAAATAAAGAGTGAGTAGGTATCTTCTAAAGTAGGCGCTCTCCACCTTAATCTAATTATCACTTAACACCAATAATCACTAGTCTGTTTAGATATGTGATTTAAAATAAACATAGGTATTATGGAGGCATTAAAACTGTATACTTACTCTTGTAAAAAAGTTGAAGTTTAGACTTTGACACCATGATTTGCTATGCGACATGGCGTCGATTTAGCAAGTATGTTCTCGAAGAATTTCCCACGTAATAATAATAATAATAATTACTTCCTAGTTCAGTTAACATCATGTAGTTTATAACAATGGACAACCTTACTTTTTTTTATCCTCGTGTCTGCGGAGAATAGCGTAGAGGAATTGTTCTTTCAATGAGAACCGATTTATACGAACGCATGTTCAAATCTATACCTAATATAAAAGAAAGTGGTGTTAGTTACACGATTTATAACTCAAGAACGGCTGGACCAATTTTTATGATATTTGATTTTTTGGATTCCTCTTAGACCCGAATAGGATAATAAGTATTAAAATATAACATTCATCAAAAAAAAAGATCCGCGGTACGAAGTTCGCCGGGACAGCTAGTAATTAATAAATTAAGACTGGGAGCCGCAGCTGAGATGGCTGAAAACGGCGAAAGGCGTAAGTATGCCTCTGTAATAGAGAGCTATAGCCGTGGCGATCCTTGAGCCATGGAGTCGAAGTGCAAACAAATTCTTGCGCGACATTACACCGAGGTTGACCTCATCTGCACAGCTAGCATGGGCAAGAGACAATTATAACTCCGAGGAAAGGATAAAGATTTACCGATTTTTCTCTCACAGCTCTATCAACTCTCAGAGCACTGGCGCACAAGTGGAAATAATAATAAATATACTACGACAATACACACATCGCCATCTAGCCTCAAAGTAAGCGTAGCTTGAGTTATTGGTACCTACTAAGATGACAGATGAATATTTTTATGAATAGGATACATAAATACTTATAATATATATATAAACGAGTATACGCTTTTATAATATGATTCCTAAGGTAATTTTGGACTTACCAATGCATAAGTTTAAAGAATGTGTTAAAACACATTTATTACAGCGAGGTTATTATACAATTGATGAATTTCTTAATGACAAGGTTGCTTGGAAGCATCCGGCTCCGCTTTCATCTCTCACAAGATAGAAAAATGAATTTTGAAATGTAAAATGTAAATTGTTAATGTTGGAAAAGAGCAACTGATGAGTTTCTTGCCGGCTTCTTCTCGGTAGAATCTGCCTTCCGAACCGGTGGTAGAGTCACTACACACAGACAGACTTGACGTTTCAAAAGTGCTTATATTAGGCCTACTTGAAATAAATGAATTTTGAATTTTGAAACATCCAGACACTGAAAAACGTTTAAGTACATCACACAAAGAGAGAATTTTCCATTTGTGGGAATCGTACACACGGCCTTGCACTCAGAAAGCAGAAAGAAATAATATCTATGCAAATAATATATGTGTAATAATAAACGGGGGTAAACTTCTCGTATTCCATGTTCCGGTACTTTAGCAGGTGGGCACGTTAATTATAACCCTTGTCAGGGGGTAAAATCGGGGTATATAATTATTATCTCCTGCCCGTTCTAGCCCTGCTGGTGACAGAAGGGCTGGTTCTTTTTTGTGAAGACGATCAGCAGGTAGAAAGCTGCTGTTCAGCGCGATAATGCAGTCACCATTCTACGCAGGCCTTTACAGTGATTAGTTTAGGCAGAAGTTAATATTACTATCTATATATATAAAATAAAGTTGTGTTAGTTACACCATTTATAGCTCAAGAACGGTTGGACCATTTTTTTATTTGGATTTTAGGGATTATTCTTAGTCCGGAATAGGATAAAAAGTATTAAAATATAGAATTCATAAAAACAATTATTTGGCGGTACAAAGTTCGCCGGGACAGCTAGATACGTATAAAATATAAATTATTACTTATTTTAATTGGGGACTTCAATGCTAGGAAAACAGCTAGGTACTAAATCAAATGACGAAGAAAATCCCATTGGTAAATTCACTTATGGTAAAAGAAGTAAAATGGTCAATAGTTCTTGGAATTTTTTACTGGAAAATAATATAAACGTACTGAATTCCCTATTTAAGAAGAACATTAGGAGTAAATGGACATGGATATTACTATATTAATATTTTATAAATAAACTGCTATAATTTACTACTAATATTTCTACCTTACGCAGTATATTTATTGTTTTTTTTTAATATATTTTTGTCGATTTCTTACGGCTTATCTCGGAAACGGCTGCACCAATTTTGACGGGACTTTCAAATGTAGGTAAAGGATTACCATAAAGGGATGAAATGGGGTTTAAAAGTTTGTATTAAGGACCGAAGTTTTCAAAATTAGAAGCATTTAAATATAGACAGTAGCTTCCTTTTAGGGAGTTGGTACTTACGAGTATAA
Organism: Pararge aegeria; assembly: GCF_905163445.1. Classification (NCBI taxonomy): domain Eukaryota; kingdom Metazoa; phylum Arthropoda; class Insecta; order Lepidoptera; family Nymphalidae; genus Pararge; species Pararge aegeria. Next base: position 14,868,128 of record NC_053196.1, on the reverse strand, counting down.
GCGGAGAAAAGGTAATTTAAAATCTTTAAAGGTTCGTATTTTTTTTGAAGTAAGGGCCTTAAAGTTAAATTAAATAGTGCATTAGAAGCGTTTTTAAGACCACCCTTATAGGTGTGACATCGCATTACCCTAATATTACAAAAACGAAAGTTATAGTTTGTGTTTGTGTTTGCTACTCCACACCGCAACTGCTAAACCAATTTGACAGAAAAATGGAATGGAGATGATTATTCCTGGAATTAAAACTTACCCCTTACTGCCAATTACCTCTACCCCTAAACTGTACCCCGGAAATACATGGTTTTATGTCGATGAACTACAACTAAAGCTACCCGTACAAATACCGATTTATAAACGGGTTGTAGGTAATACCGCGGATCACAGCTAGTACTAAAAGTGTCTTGGTTTTTTTTTAAATATTAAAACGGATAATAACCGTCTTGATGCAGACGAAGTTGCGCGTGTCAGCTATTTTACTAATAAGTTAACAAATAATCAAAAGAAGTACTCAATAGGTATAACGGTATGCCTAGGTCACGCACAGTTCACGGAGGTTCAGTGACTTGAATAATATACTGACATACATGGATACCTTATTGATTATTTTTACTTACACACGTATCCAACTCGGATGGGCAGCGTTCGAGAATAGCTCCGAGACCTGATTATTGTTAGGGTTTTAGCAACTGTCAAATGTAAAAATTCCTGCTCTCGTCTTTGAAAATGGTCATCCTGACAGTCTCTTCACACTAATAGAAAATGCATTAAATAAAATATTTTATTATATGTATTAAAAGTGAATTGCTGAGTTTCTTGCCGGCTTTTTCTCTGTAGAAGCTGCCCTTTGAACCAGTGGTAGGGTCACTACATACAGACAGACTACAACACTAGACTACTAAACTAGATAATTAAGGATTTTGGAGACGGGTGACGGGGAACAGCACGTTTAAGGTATCCAAGATAGGTGCCGAGTCTCATGTCATTAGACAATTCATCCCTCATGGCTGTTTTAAGATGGCGGCCATAAACATTTCATCCGCTCAAAGAGTATAAAAGATGGAGTCGATGAAGAAGAGTATTTTCTTAGCAACGTTTGATCCGAACCACGAGGTCTAGTTTTACCTATATTGAAAACAAAAGCCTATTTTATAGGAATTTGTTTTTAACCACGGAATTAGTTTAAGTGTGATACTTTAGCTTACAGTTCTTGGATGAGGCGTAGAACTCGAATTTTATCGTGATCCGCAGTTTTCGCAGAAACATGTTTATATACTACTCTAATAAGGCAGTTAGTTACCAAATCTATCTGAAAAGGCGCAATGGTAAAAACTTGAACTCATTTTTGCAATCAGCAGTGACACTACATCAAACCGTCAGTGAGCTTAAGAACATAGTAATATAATATATCAATGAAAATATTTGAAACTGTTAAAGTTCGATTCTAACTTTATTATCGTCCCGTTGATTGGCTGATACCGAATATTGAAACGCACGAAGTTCGAGAAGTCATAAAATTTGTTTCGGACTATATATACTCCGCGGTTAGTATTTTTTTTATAATTTTTACTCTGGTCATCATCATCATGTCAACCCATTACCGGCTCACTACAGAGCACGGGTCTCCTCCCACAATGCGAAGGGGTTGAGGCCGTAGTCCACCACGCTAGCTCAGTGCGGTTTGGTAGACTGCACACACCTTTTAGAACATTATGGAATACTCTCAGGCAAGCAGGTTTCCTCACCGTTGAAGCAAGTGATATTTCAATTACTTAAAACGCACATCTTAATATATTTAAATCTCCTGTCACGATGTTTGTCCGCGATGGACTCCTAAACTACTTAACCGATTTTAAATTAAATATGCACACCGTGAGCAGTCTGGTCCAACTTAAGAGATAGGATAGCTTAGATATTTAAGCGATAAGGCCGCCAAATTGTACGTTCTACCTTATTGTGCTGTTGTATTTGTATCTCTGTAAATTTTCTCTGTGGTGTACAATAAAAGTGTATTCATTCATTCATTCATTCATATTTCATTATACCTAGTCGCAATTTTATTTTATTGCAAATTATTTGTCTATAATTAATTGACAGTCACATGTACTCATTTAAGGCTTAGCGATACTGAATACGATAAAAACGCAGACGCAGACGAAGTCGCGGGCAACAGCTAGTAACTTTATAAAATTAGAGGTGTGTGCTGGGATTCGAGCTCATACCCACTGGGCTGTCACCGTTTCTTTTACCTCGGTACCAGAGTTTACAATATTATTTATGCCTCAAGAAGTAGTAGGCAAAAACATACAAAAGGTAATCTAAAGGGAAGGAAAACAATTGCATGACGTAAGGATATTGATTCTGGGCTTTTCAATGTTTACCTGTAAACAGGTAATTCTTTGAGGTAAAACTCATAGAGTTCACTGCAGGACAAGAACTGTTATTCCTACCTAGATAGAACGAAATTATGTATTGTAAACTGTGTTGTAAGTGATGTTAACTGTGTTATATGAAAGTGAAGCAGCGAACAGTGGCGTGCACTTTATACATGCACAAAAGCACTGCCTTCCCTAAAATAGATTTTTTTTTGCCATTTTTCCTGCTGTATGCATACCCTGGTAAGAAATCCAGAGCACGCCACTGGCAGCGACATGGGTTAAGACTTCGGCTTTCCTATCAGTGGAACCGAGTTCATCCCCAGCACGCGCACCTCTAGTTTTTCGGAGTTATGTGCGTTTTAAGCAATTGAAAAGCACTTAGCGGAAAACGGAACCGAAGGAAAACGTCACGACGAAAATGGCATGCCTGTTCTCCGCGATGTCTACGGACATAAAAGATGGATCAACTGAATGAAGTAAATAAAAGTTTAGTAATTTTTACTGTCGTCATTTTTAGTTTCCCTATTATTATCACCATCATGATCAACCATATCCGGACCACTAGAGGGTATCTACTCAGGTTGTTCTTTCCGTTATATTCCTTCTGTCGCCTCGTACGACCAAGGGGTTTTTGACCTGGGTATGCATTAGATATATAAAACAACGAAGAAACACACCACTGGACACATGAAATAAACACACACCGCTGCTGCTTAGTCAAGAATCTGTACCGTAGTGCTTGAATATATTGTTTCTAAACCTATAGGCTATAGGTAGGGTATGCAGTGCTTTTATGCGACACCCCCGGGAGAAGTGGTGACAACTGTATTGGTCTCAGGATACCCCAAATATCCTAGCTTAATTCGAAAATTAAATCATGGACTTATGTCTTACTTGCAAGGCTTTCACAGATTGTGATGTAAACAATAGTATGTACCTATACTCGATGTTCGCTCGTATCAATTTAACCCTTTAACCCCGCCTCCTTTTATGTATGATAGTCTAAATATCGGTTATTGTAACCGATTTGTTATTAAATTGTAACTGCCTCGACGTTAGCTTGCTCGATTACAGATCCCGCGGCTCTGGATTCAATTCCGAGTCAGTGTCTATAATTAAGTAGGTCGGTTATTGAGGTTTTGTTTGTCAAAAAATGTTTTGTACCATGGTTAAGAAATTGCTTGGAGAGTACGTTACGCTGACTTGTCGGGACTCAGCCAATTGTCATCATCATTTCAGACGATGCACGCCCACAGCTGGACAAAGGTCTTAATAGAGGAGCTCAAAATCCCACGGTTTTGTGTCGCTGTAATCAAGCTGTACTCTGAATTACCCGTTTGATGTCATATGCCCATCTTCCACCGCTTTGTTGGGCTCGCCATCCTAGCATTTTAGTATATAACCGACGTCTGTTCACTGAGCTATTTACCACGCCAATGTTCACCAACTTGTTCAGCTATGACGGTAGCTCAGGTTTCTCCAAAATATAATGTAATATAATTTAATAATAAATTTTAAATATATTACGACAATACACATCATAACAGTTAGCGTAGCTTGTGTTATGGGTACCTACTAGGATAACCTGATGAATATTTTACATAAATACTTATAATATACAGATAAACACCCAGACACTGAAAGACATTTATGTCCATCACACAATCAGCCGTCAAAATGAAAATGGAAGATTCTAGAGGGGTTGTAACCAAACTCTTTTTTATGCGAGAAAAGGCCTGTAACCTTTAATGGGACTTAAAGAAAATTATTACTAAGAGAAGCCAGGAATTTAATAGTTTGTCTGGGGGGCTTTCCGGTACGATGCCGTGTAGAATCCGATTAGGGGTATGGATTCAGCATATAACTGCGACACTCCTTACAGATAACCTCAAGGCAAAAAGGCCGCGGTCAAGGGCGAATAAAAAAAAAACCAACATTAAAAAATTTATTTTTTGTGTTTTTAAAAAACCTACTTTGTCCAACTTATGCAATCTAAGATATAAGTTTTAGATAGGTATTGAATTTTATCGCCTAAAGTCTAAGCTGATATGGATTGTGATGATAATTATTGAGTTTATCACCTTGGCGTTGACAGTGTGACGATAAATATAGATTAAACAGACATAAAAACAACTATGAAATTAAAGAAGGTAGGTATCTTAGTACATTCTTGTTGCCATGCCATTCTCCAGACAAATACCTACCTACAAATAAATATTTTTCCTTATCTGTCTTATAATTACAAAAATCATTTTGTTACTTTTAAGTGTAAAGTTTTTATTTTAATTTGAGTCATTGAATAGATTGGAACGCCAAGAAACCTGCATGCGTGTGAGTTATCCATAGGGTTCTCATTGTGTGACGTCTGCCAACGTGGTGGGATACGGTAAACCTTCTCATTGTGAGAGACCCATGCTACGCGGCCGATGATGGATGGGAATAATAAAACATATTATAACAATACTTTTATATTTTATTTGTTTAACGAAATCGACGGGCGATACAACAGAATTAAGAATATACAGAAACCGTGTACACGACTAATATTGAAGCACGAAATACCAATCCACCTTAGGCGTGTTTCTCGAACATGCGGTTAGTCTCTTCATTTCATTTAGAAGCTGACAGTAATTATTTTACCCCAAATTCTAAACGGTAACCATAAAATGGGAAAGACGGGAAAAGTTTGTGAGCTAGCATCATTCCACGGGTGTGAACTGTGCGCGGGGCGGTTCACTGTTTATGAACACAATGTACTGCATGCAATAATAGCTAAATGAGGGTTCCGTATGTTTTTAATATCTCGGGCGAACCCCTTTGATTTCCTATCTCCGGGTTGGTACTGGGAATTTTTATTTGCCTAACTAACATGCCTAAAAAAAAACACCCGGCTGTTTGTTGTGGGCTTCTTCTTAGACCAGGACGCGTTTGGAACCCTCGTAGCTTTAGTTTTAAGTTTACGAATGTGGTTATCGCCATCATCTAACTAACGTGTAATTCTCATGTTATGTACGCATCAAAAGTGCCACCTATGGGACTACTTGAATAAAGATATTTTTTACTTTAACTTTGACTTTGAGTACCTATATTTTATAAACTAACTAACTGTTGCCCGCTTTCTTCGTCCGAGTTTATGACGTTTTTTAAAAATCCCGTGGGCACCGAAAGTTTTCCTGGGATACAAAGAACCCTATGTATTTTCAGCCAACACTATGCCACGAAATTAAGTTTATTATTTGTCAGGGTGTAAGAGAAGGTCAAACAAACAAATAAGCAGACTTGCGCATTTTTGTAATTAGTAGTAAGAGAAATATCTAGAACTTCATGTATGGAAATTTTTGCGCCTAAGTATAAAATATAAAATGTTACGCAAGTCCGTGTTTAAAGCAAAGGTGGTGAAAGGCGACGGACCAGCGTCGTCTCGTCTCGCAACTTTTACAAGCTTTCCAATTTGTGACTCAACGTTGAATTAAAGGTACTTTAATACTTCTTAAAATATCATAGTAATTGCGCAAATTCTGTTTCACATTATACGTAAAAAAACCCGGTAATAATCGACGGACCAAGAGTGCAAACCATCGACTATAGACAAAGCAACACTTTACAGGGCATGCAAGGAAGTGGACGTCACGTCACGTCACGTCACGTCACGTCCTATTAAGTGCCGGTTTTTGTCCGTCAACGTGATGCGTACCTGGGTGTTAATAGTCAATAGTCAATAGTAATATTAATATTATACGTCACATAGCAATTATTAAATAATAAATTATGTCATGCAAATGTATATGAATTCATAAATTCATTATAATATTATTCTATAATAACAAATAAGTAAAGTCAACCTTCACAATATTTTACTTTCCAAGAATTCATTATAACTGTAGAAAGCCTTCTCGACATGCCAAGTCTTCAGTTTTTTCCTAAATAAATTATTATTTGGCGCATCTCTTAAGCTACCTGGTATCCAATTTAAGACTTCTGGGTCCATGCCTGCTACAGTCTTTGTTGCCTTTTTAAGGCTGTGATATTTGGATAGAAGTCTATGAGGGTACCGTAAGTAACAATGACTCCTTTTAGCAAACTCGTTTCTGTGCTGCGCTACGTATACTGCTACGTATAAGTTCATGTGCAGTTCCTGATCCGCAAGCGCGGAGCTGTAGCAAAACCTTTATAAGAGCCCTTGATCTGCTATGGGTTCTTAAGTATAAAATGGTAAAAATACAAGTCAATACGCAATCATCATCATCAAATCATCCGATAGACGTCCACTGCTGGTCTCTGTAGGGAGTTCCAAATTTCACGGATGTGTGCCGCTTGAATCCAGCGGCGGTGTAAGTGGGAGGCTAGTACCAGTCAGCCTCCCTAATTTCCATCCTCATCTGCCCGTGGTGCACGCTGCCGTCTTACCGACGATACTCTGGCGACCGACCAGTGGCGGTATAACCACTTCGAATTGGCTAGGCTGAACAAATGGCACAAACCGGTGTCGGGCAGCAGCGACGCCGGTGCGATCAGTCTAGCGCTGCGATGACCAACGCCTGCCCAGCGTGGTCATTATCGGGCATATCTTTAGTGGGAATGAGAATAAAACCACAGCAATACGCAATACGTATCTTAAATACGTATAAACGTATCCTAAATACGTATAAATGTATCTTAAATACAATACGTATTTGCTATCTATAGGGGAGTAATTAGTAATTTTGTGGGTAATTAATTGTGTAGTAAATTATTATAGGCGATGTCTGTGTGCGTGTGCGTCAGTCAGTCAGTCAGTCAGAAATGAGCGGTATTAAAAATGCGGGTCCCCCTTTCGCGCGGGGCCCGTAGCAATTGCTACTCTTGCTACGTGGTTAACCCGGCACTTCTCATGTGCCTGTAACGACGACGTCCTTCAGACCGCCAGGCTGATTACGTATCTCGCGACAGGTTTGCGACAGGCGTAAATCTTGCAATCACTGCTGTCAAACGACACTTTTGTTTATTTATTGTATGGAAAAGTGACGTTTGACAGCAGTGATTGCAAGATTTACTCCTGTCGCATTGCTGTCGCGAGATACGTAATCACCCTGCGGAACACATGCTGCTTGGCGGAAGAAATAACCATGGAGGTAGTATCTCCCGCACGAGCTATACAATAAGCTCTTATACTACTACTACTTATTTCTCTTCTTGACGTCTATCAGTTGGTTATTGAAATCATTATCTGAGATCATTATTATTTATTTATTTCACTACAAGTTAGCCCTTGATTGCAATCTAACCCTTACCCATTTCTGAATTTTCTGTGGTCTGTTCTGGCGGTGACTTCGGTCGTGGCTAGATACAACCCTAGACAAAAATGAGCCAAAAAGCGTTTTAGCATTCTAGTAGAATGTCGCGTAGGTTTCGCTTTTAACCAAGATTTCAAAGCAATACTGTAAGCTGCATAGCCTTGTCTCTACCCAAAATTTTTTTGGTCATACATTAGGTTTTTTGTTGTCTATAAAAATCCGTTTACCTACTTGAAATATTTTTTGAGAAGTAATTTGAAATTGTCTTTACGTACCTACCGAAACGTTAAATCACTTGGCAGTACGATTTCACTTTAGTAATAAGGCACGGCCAAAGCCACCAGACAAGTAGGTATCCAGATATAACTTACGTAATTACGTACCTAAATATCTCTCTCATATCTATCTTTATATCTTATCTATTTATTTATGCAAGTCAAATTTTAATAACAATATCTTAATATGAATTCAAAGTCGTAATTAATCTTATCATTATTAAAATACATTCAAAATAAGTTTTTATCCACAGATACAGCGGCGCTTGGAACGCTTGGCTTAAAAGTTCACTAGCGCCATCTATTCGAAATACCCTAAACTACGTTGTGGTCGTATCACACTAATCTCTATTTTTATTAACAGACTAGACTGACTGACTCTGACAGCTTTTTGAATTTTGAAGCGCCAAATGTGTTATACTATTGGACGGCCGATTCACGCAGTTTGCAGCGACCCTGCTTTCTGAGTCGAAGGCCGTGGGTTCCATTCGGCCGTGGTGGTTTTTGTATAGTATAACTATTTATGTGTATTATTCATAACAATTCTCATCAGTTATCTTAGTACCCATAACACAAGCTACGTTTAATTTGGGGCTAGATGGCGATGTGTGTATTGTCGAAAGTATATTTATTTATTATTATTTATTTACTATACTGTCACTGTAACAAAACTAGTCTCTTAGGCACTTGTTTACCAGAGATCACACTTTAATTCTTTCTTAAATAAATAAAAATGACATCAAACATTTGAGACAAAAACAAATGAACAGTAGGATATCCCAAGTTGATAATAGAGGTCAGTACTCATACTACTAGACAGTCTTACCACCCCTAAAGCCAAGCCTCGCGTCGCTGCAGTATCCATAGAGTAAAGTATTTTTAATGGTACAAAAAGAGAAATACTGGACAAATTTGGGAACTGTTGTCTCTCTGGGTATGCAAATATAGACTCGACTGTAAAATACAATGTTACAAAATTTTGTATCTCGTTTTGTAACATTGTATTTTACAGTCGAGGAGGCATTAGGCGCATAAGCTAAAAGCGAATGCGCTAAGAAAGCCGAGAGTGTAACGAGAAATATACCAAACGCGTTTCATACAACAATTTTCATTATACTTGCAAAAAAAACAGGTTTTTTTTTTAAATACATTCACAGAAAATAACTGTCCATTATTTGCTGTTTTTCAACTGTATGAGAGTTTCCTAGACCGCTCTCTAGATTTTGGTCGAAACAGGTTATTCACTCGCGAATAGTGCCTCGATTATTATTCCCAGCGGAGAAAAATTTAAACTGGACACATTAAATAATTAACAATAGACCAAAAAGCGAAAATATTTGAAAATGGCGCGACGACTTTTTTTCGCGCGCCAACGTAAACCGACATACAGCTTCGTTCGCTGCTATATTAAAAATATAATAAAGGGAATATTTTCGATTTTCGTATTTCCAACATATTTGAAATATTATTTTATAAAATTAAACGTTCATTTATCATAATTACTGAGAAGGTGAATATATTTGTTCATTTATGGAAATGCCTACTATTTAAAGCCGCATAAAACCTCTTTGATGATTCAAAAGAATAATCTGTATCACCCGGCTAAATTAAAAGTGGTACATTTGCGTACATATAACTTGCAGTGAGGTGCAAACTAAACTTAAACGGGTCATCACAAATAAAGCACGAGTATGGTATTTATAAAATAAAACACGCTTGTTTAAATATCTTGGATTATGAGCCTTATATCTATGTATTAAGGTTCTTGTTACGAACAAGTGTGATGAAAAATTAATTATTTAACGAATCTAGAGACAAACTGAACCCACATTTTCATCTATACAACAGAAACACTATTATTGTATCCAACGCAATAACTTGCGCGGCGCAAGTTTCGCCCCATGCAACGTTGAAGGTACACATAATGTACACATTCTTGGTGAACCTAGTTAACTGCAGTCCATTTGAACAAAGCGCAATAACTCTTTTGGTTGACCCAAATTGTTACGTGACTTAAAGCTAAATAGTTTATTTGTTGGGTCAGTTACGTTCTCTTAACATATCTCCATCAGTAATTGACTGGTTTCATAGTTACCTTCATGGTCGTCGGCAGCGTATTCGCGTTGAGGACACTAACTCCTCATGGTGTAATATTACTGCTGGCGTGCCTCAAGGCGGCGTGTTGTCACCATTACTTTTTTCTATTTTCATCAATTCGATAACTCATAACATATCTTCTCTCTACCATATGTATGCTGACGATGTCCAGATTTACACCCAGTCAACCTTTGAGAATCTTTCGATAGCTATTGCAGATTTAAATAGGGATTTAAGTCTTATTCTACAGTGGAGTAAAGCACATGGCCTAAATGTGAACCCTAGGAAATCACAGGCAATTATTATAGGCAGCCGAAACCAAATCTCAAAGATTGACTGGGTTTCCCTTCCGCCTATTGAATTCGATGGTGTAACAATTCCTTATTGTGTTAATGTTAAAAATCTAGGTATATATCTAGATCAAACCTTAAGTTGGACACATCATCTGAAAGAGGTCAGTAGAAAAACCTTTGCAGCTTTGGGTTCTTTGCGTCGCCTTCGTTCTTTTCTTCCGATTCCTACCAAAATTATGCTCGCACAAACTCTCCTCCTTCCCATTATTGATTACGCTGACGCAAGCTTTGTTGACTTAACTGAAGACCAGTTAAATAAGCTTGAGAGACTTCAAAATACTAGCATCCGGTTCATATTTGGATTGCGCAAATATGACCATATTTCCCAATTTCGGTCTCGTCTCAAGTGGTTACCAATCCGACTTCGCCGGAATTTGCATATTCTTTCTATTCTGTACTGTATCTTGTTCCATCCTTCTACTCCTGTTTATCTCAAAGAGAAATTTGTATTCACAGGGCCTCCTGAGGATGCTCGCTCTACGAGGAGGTTTATCCTGAAGGTGCCTGGTCATAAGTCCTCTTTTTTCCACAAATCCTTTACGGTTCAGGCCGTTACACTTTGGAATGCCCTGCCGTTAGAGATTCGTGAGGCGCAAACGATCGGCATTTTTAAGAAACAAGTGAAGGATCACTACTTGTCTGTATCGGCCGGGCATTGATGGGAATGATCACTGTATTCTTTTATTTTATTAATTTTTTTTTAATTTTTTTTTTTTTTTTATTATGTTTATATGTTTGTATATATGTATGGAATATATTTTATATTTTTGTACATATCTTTAATATGTTATGTTTAGTATATACTATGTTTTGTTTTTTTTTTTTTTTTTTTTATTTATTTTTTATGTTAATTTAGTTTTAAGTCCTAATATTTAATTTTGTTTGTTGTACCACCTACTAATTTCTTATAACATTTTCTTGTATGCCTTTGGTTGCCTGGAAGAGATCGCTATTTAGCGATAAGGCCGCCAAATTGTACGTTCTACCTTATTGTGCTGTTGTATTTGTATCTCTGTAAATTTTCTCTGTGGTGTACAATAAAAGTGTATTCATTCATTCATTCATAGGTCATTCTACTCATAGCTTGAAAGGGTTAGGTAGTATATACAAAATAAAGCAAACAATATTTTTGAAAATGATTTCATTTTATTGCTCCACAAGGTACTCAATAATTATTAAGCTTCATACTCGAATACACACATTCGAAACCGCGTTACAAGTGTGTGTGCATAACAGAACATCTCGATTTATACAATAATATCTTAACCCTCTAATTATCAGGTACGTTACAATATACTCACAATCTTGTTTCAAGTTTTTGCTTATTAAATTCTGTGGCAATTCAAAAACATTTTAATTTAAAAAAAAAAAAACATTAATATTATAATGCGCGTCAATCTTTATAGCCATTCGATTTATTGCATTGCTTAACTCATACAGCATCCAACACCACTCGAAGTTGAGTGTAATTAATATAGCTCGGTGTGAATTACATGAATGGTAAACTTAACTAGGACCTGATTCATTGGACTCACCATAATATTGGTGCGAATTCTGTTGTACACTAATCTATAAAATAAAACTAAACGTCAATTGAGTTTATTTGTTTGAACATCCTTGTAACTGCAAATTGGGACATCAAAAATGACAGTTATTTTATGTACTATGCATATGTCAAATTTGACGTACCAATGACAGCTATAAGTACTGTTTCATAATAAACAAATAAACAGGACAGTTTGGACAAGTTATGCCATTAATTTACAAAGCTTCCTGAGGAATAGGACAGCATGATTTTTAATAAAGTGTGTACAACATAATTAACGCTAGTGTTTCTTGCATGCCTGCATTGCCTGAATCCAATTTTAGAATGGCCATAAAGTTTGGCACGATTTTTAACAGGATCGAAGAAAAGGCAAAGTTATCTTCTGATATAAACACACACAATTCATAAACTACCAGTTTCATTTCCATTTAAACGATAAGTCGCAACTCTTAAACCGTTACTTTGTACCAATTTTACTGTACACAAAATGTAACCAATCTTCTAGAATAAAAACGAGACCATCCTTTTCATTAGGCAAAATTGAAGAAAGGATGGAGATACTAAGAGTCCCGATAAAATTTAGATAAACATTTCAATAGAAATTGTAATTTTGTTTAGTTTTTTTAACACCAAAATTGGGAATATGTTTTTAGGAGAATGAAATAAGTAACGCCATCTGTAGACAGGGCCAAGGCACTATTTTTGTTAATTACATATTGCGTAATTTATTTTATATGCAATTTTTAGAGCATTTTTATAATAATTATAAATCAGACTTCAGTGCGGCAAGAAAGGTAATTGAAAGAAAAACTAAGTTTTCAAAAAAGAAAAATTCTTCTGAAAAACGAATTTATTTTAATTGGAAATTATGTGATATCCTTGCTTTGGTAAAAAAAAAACATTTTCGTAAAGCAAAATTAGTAAAATTGGCCAGAATTTACCATTTTGAGAAAAACTAAGTAACAAGTGACTCTAAGGTAATTAATAAAAATTGTCTCTATATAGGTATATGTTGTATAATTATTTTAATTATTGCGTGCCTAAAACAGATGACGTTTTACACAAATTTTGGTAGTTTTATGAATAAACAAATATTTATATTAAAATAAACGTGTAATCAATTTTTTTTACTTATTGCTATAAAACACACAATCTCAGGTAATAACAACAATTATTGGCACAAGGCTTAACCACATTCAGGAGTACAAGGAAAAGATACTGTCTTTTCCATAACCATAGACAATTTTTACATCGCAAAAAGGTTGTTTAAACAATTTAAAAAATTATATCGTAAGTAATCGAAGATTAAACTTCCATAGACTCAAGATGGATAAAGTAACATGTAATTACATTAAATATCGGTTTTCAAGTTAAACTAATGAAAAACTTAGTAAGAAAGACTTTTGTTACTATTATATCTAGTAAAATAAGTCTCTGACATTGCCTAAAAATCAACCGTATATTTACACGTACATCCAATATAGCAATAAGTAAAAAATGGTAGTTTCAGAGAAAAACCGTATTAATATTTATAAAATAAATATAAAGACAGAGAAACTTTTCACATACAAGGACGTATGTTTATTCAATGTTATTAATTTGTCTCATATTATTACATTAGGTACCCTGTTCATGACAAACAATTCGAAAATAAACTTGGATATAATTTGTTTCATTCATTCAAACAGCCCCAAACAGGAATTGTTACGATTATCTCTGAAACAACACAAAAAACTATGTACATTATTGTTCCGTCAATATTTAACAGCGTTCCACATTTCATTCTAAATAATACCTTCAAGGTTGACTTTTAAATATAAAAAGAGGGTTCTATTTTGCGACTGTCACAGTTTCCTTTAGCGAAAACGTACAACGGTTAATAACATTCATTCATTGAGATCACAGGAGTATGTTATACCCTGGCAAATCACCAATTGCGCTGCAAACCCTAAAGCAGACATCTTTTATCATATGTCGACGACACTAAAACTAATATTAGTTTTTTATTTGAGCTTACCAAAACTAAAGTGTATAAGTGCTACTTTTTCTCTGTATTCCAATGGACCTGATAAATTAACATAGTAAGCTGTCAGCAGTCACAATAATACAATTTTTAGCTAAATTTCGTTTTTTTAAGTCCTAGTCCAAATGCAATATGAGCAATCAGATCCAGTTTTTTTTTAAGTGAACAAAAATTCAATCCTAAAATTCGTTGAACTTATTAGTTCAACGAATTTTAGGATCATAAATGGTTAGGTCATAAATGGATGATAAAATATCAATTTTAATGCAGTTGAGTCCCGCCGTGACCACGCTCCATGCAACTGGGTCGAAATATCGACAAATCTAAAATATTATCGTGGTATGTACCCGTTGAACTATATTTAACAAATGTTGATTAACCATAAAAATCTTAGTTTAAAATCTTTAATTTTAATGCATTTTTATTTATTTTTTCAATATCTTGAAAACTCTTAGCGTCACCTGCATGATAAAGTAAATGATAAAACTATTTTTTTTCTGTTATTGTTGTCTATAAACGTAGATAAAAGGTCCTAGTTGAGGGTTTTAGGCGCCTAATCTAGTTTTTAGGGTTATTACAGCCTTAAACTCGCTCACGTTGTCGTACCATATTATAAAAAGGAAGTATTTACATAAAATGCTCTCACTGTCATTTCAATTTTTTTTATATTTTAAATGGGGCGAGCTTTTGCGAGTGGTTATTGTTGCAAAAGCTAAACTTATATGAGAATGAGAAATTTGGTCTAAGTACGGAATTACATCAATTATTGTAATTTCAATATTAGTCAGTAATTACTTACCTTCAAGTTTAATTTAAGACTGTGATTCGTAGATAAATACTTTTAAGTTATTTCATTTTGAATTGACCTTTAACAAGAGGTTACTATTTTTAAAGTCCCCTGAAAACTTAACCTTTTCATATAATAATAACAATTTAAAGAACTTTAAATTTAAATCGATCAGTGAAATTTCTTAGATTAAATTTCTCTACATTGAATAGTACCAGTTATTGCTTTACCGAAATCTAAATTTCATTCAGTATTCATGTTGCATTCCAATTTTATTATAATACAACCCAACGAGTATAGGCAGATATAAAAAATACTATCTCGCCTTAAATACGGTTGCACAACATTCCTACCTAGTGCTGGCTTTTTCATAAATCATCCGATTTATTCGAACTAGAAGGGGGCAAAACTAAACTAAATAAACTTAAGTGCAAATAAGTCCAGGGCTAGAATGTCCTTTTTATATTGAAAAAATATGCACTAAATTTAAATTTAGTTTAATTTTAGCTCTTAAAATGAGGTCATAAAAAGCCCCAGTTCAACATTTCTTGCCACAGCGTAGACAAATGAAGACAAATATTGCATTTAGCACCATAATTAGAAGACAGTGAGAGATTATTGAAACTTTTCTATCGAAAGAATATGTTACAACCTACACATGGATTAAAGCGTTAATTTTAATATTAAAAATGTCGCAAAGAAATACATTTTAGCTGGAAAAAAAAACCAAATAGAACATATCTACTGTCATTTTTCTTTAATTTATTACTCTATTTTGCACAAGTTTCGTGAGTTCTGTACATTAAACTGTTTCTATTTTACAATATTTTATCAGAAAACTAAATTGGAGTCTAATTATCTACTGTCATTTTTACTAACGTAGCATTCTCTAAAAACTTTGCTCATATTACCGGCAACGTGTACTCACATTGTACAATTCGACTATTATAAATTTTGAATTAAAAAAAAACTAAATTGTCATTGAAAAGTTTCCTTTTAAAATCGCAAATTGTGGAAACGGGACGTAAACTGCCACTTCTAATGCAATAAAATCTTATGAAATGAATGGTTTACACGTTGCTGCTAATAGGCGTAGACTTTGCTAGCACAAAAATACTTTTTCATACACATGTGGTCTCATTTCAGTTTTTTTTGTCTTTGTTTACGAATGGCTTAGCCATGCTAGAAAACTAAAACATACATAATATTAATAGAATAATAAAGATTTATATTTTTTTAAAAACTGTCCTTTTTAAAACCGCTACTTAAACAACATAGTTGCCAATAAATAGTCAAATTATAATTATAATATTTACAATTAACCACTAAGTTAGCCAAGCCAAAAATTATTATAGCACCAAAATACGTGATTCAATAACGGTACTGACAGAAAAGTTTCATAATTAAAATATATATGTCTTATATATTATCGTTACTCATACTGGCATGTACAGTATGTCTCTAATTCTATTGTTTAAAATAAGTTACTCATATTACACTTGCCTGTGGTACCTATTTCAATAATATATTATTAAAAAGTAAAATGGTAATTTTTTCGAAAAGTCTCTTGACTAGAGATACAATCTTATCTAGAAATGAAATACCGTATAACAACTAACGTTCTAGAACTTTACAGCACTCTGAAAGGAATTATATATATATTAAAGAAAAAAAAAAACATTGCCTATAAACGTTTGAGCTTTGCCAAAATATAAAACAGTCACATCCCAAAAGTGAAATCTCATTTCACATTTCTATAATCTATGACCGGGACCTTACCGGATAAACCAAGATGGCGCGCAATCCGCCATTAGAACAATAAAAAAAATCGAAAATTTTATTCGATAAATTTAATCAATTGGGATTCAATCTACATTTTTATAGCCCCATTATTCACAACCGTTATTTAAGAAGTAAAAAACTTAAGTCTATAAATCAGTTGTGAATAAAGTGACTATTTTACCAACTAACATCACATTATGTCAAAATTATTAAGGCTTCTACAAACAGCTAAGAAAATCCATAAGTCTCTGCGACCTCGAAATATGATGCGTCGAATAATAAAGTGCCGAGAGTTTACAATGCCGATTAATCGAACGCCGAAAGAACCAAATACTATTATCGTAACAAAGAAAATATTGACAACGGATCATCAAGTTTACCGAACTACGTAGCCCGGAAATACTGTTACAGAGTTTGTCCGATGAAATACTCATGCCATGCCTATTTTTGCCGCCAAGCAGGCGTGCACCTGGTTTCTTACCAGGGTATGTATTCAGCAGGTCATTTGCATAAAAAGGGCAAAAATCCACCTTCTATACGAGTTACATATAAATTTTAGGGTAGGCAGTGCTTTTGTGAATGTATGAAGTGCACGCCACTGCCGCTAAGTAGCATTGCGGTGTCTGAAGGGCGTTGTTGGTGTAACTATAGTCACATAAGGCTTAACATTAACGCCTCAGATTGATAGACACAGGATCCATCCATCTCATCCACCATCCATGGAGGATGAGATTTTCAGGGTGTGTTCCTTGCATGCCCTGCGAAGTGCCTCTGTTTATAGGCGATGGATTTCAAAAAAAGAAATAGAATAACTTTACGTATATACTAGTATCTAGTTAGCTTACATTTTAGAGGGCCTTCATGGTTTTTTTTAATAAGAACTCAAAAAATATTCTCTTTCATACCTACTTAGTTCGGTGTGAAGGGTCTTGTTTTTGTCGTTTCGTGATATTTCGTTGTGTCCACATTCCTTTGGGCTTACGGTGGATTTTGATTAACCGAGATTGCAAAATTTCGGTGCTGTATTTATTTGGCTTTTATATTAAGAGATTACGCACTCAAGTCGCCACGATAAAGTTTTACGTACCTATTACGTACAAAAAATGTTGCGTACACGCAAAAAAAAAATGCACTCTTACTGGCAAAGGCTATGAAAAACTACATACATATTTATTTTACTGGATAAAAACACCAAAGTATAATAGAAAATGCTAAAAGCGCCTTTTTGGCGTCAAACATTTGAAATTGTGATGAGAGTATATGGCTAGATGTCATTATGCCGAAGATCAGTACAACAGAGTTTTTCTCAAAAAATTTTAGAAAAAAAATCTAGATAATATAGAATATAGGCATAGAACAATCATTACCTAAGGGGCCACACTGGCGGTTTGAGCACGTGTTTCCGGCGAGATCATTTTGGAACGCACTACATTTTTTTTTTTTTTACAAAATATTATCGATGTTTCACATCTCTCCCTTTTTCATAGATTACCTACGTGTCGTTAATTTTGTAACTTATTTTTTTTAATGAATCCCGAACTCCTAATTCTAATTTAAGCCTAACGCCATCTATTGGGGATTAACCTAAAACTACGTAGAACTGGTACTTTCGTACTAGTAAGTTCTGGTGGTAAATATAAGGACAATCAAAAGTTGAAACTTGCTTATTATGCTTTCCAGTTTCAAAAATGACTTATAAATTTAACAAAAATTTAGTACTTAACAAGTATTATTACTTTATCATTGAATTTGAAAATAAAAATACAACGAAAAGTCAAAGGATAGTCGCTTTAGTTTAAACAATCGTTAAAATGATAGTTTAGGTAAATTTTAATAGATATCTATATATATAAAAGAAAGTGGTGTTAGTTACACTATTTATAACTTAGAAAGGATGGACCGATTTTCATTATTTTTGATTTCTTTGATTCCTGTTAATCCGGAATAGGAGGATAAATATTAAAGTACATTTTTTTTAAAATTTAAAATTAAAACAATTATCTAGCCGTTCATTAGTAACAAAACACAACTGACAGCGCACGTCAAGTTGTCTATACGTAATCGTAAAACTGTTGATGTGACCTATAAACAGGTTCCGGAGTAAGATGAGTTTTACGTATTGTACTTTATAAAGACATTGAGATGTCAAATATATTAAGGCGAAATGAAATTCGCGGGGATAGCTAGTAGCTAATAAAAAATAGTAGTGTGCGATTTCTCAGCTATGTTAACTGCAAAAGCGTTCGCGAATAGTCTCGCCAGAAACGCGCGTTTTTTGCCAAAGGCCCTAATATATTCAGGCAGTGACTATGCACATTGTTGTTTAATTTTTTTTTTATTGCTCCAAATTACAGGTAGTCCTTGAATGCTTACGATTTCTTATTTTAGCCAAATATTTTTTTATATACAATGAGGTAGAACACGGGCTAGTCTTTTAACCCTTTATTAATATTATGACAGCTTCGTAATAAACAAAATATTATTCTATGCGATTTTACTCTACATTTTGTATAGAGATTACCTACATACATTTTTTAGGCCGACCTGTATTTTTTTTAAGATAATGAATTTAGACATTTTCCAGGGGTTTCTGCATGATTTTAGCAATCTTATTAATAGATCGGATACAGTGCATTTTTAAGAAGTTAATGACAGATCTCAATACAGATTTTGTTTCATTAGACATCGCTTTAAATATTTGTAACATAAATAATCCGAATATTATTGGAATAAATAAAAACTAATACTTATATATTAATGTAATTGATAAAAACAATTTAGTATAACAAGACTAGCCGGAGTTGAAACATCAAATCCTAAAAAAAAACATTGAATCGTAACTAGTCATAAAATCCTTTAAAGCGTTATCCATATAAATTAATAGCGGCCATTGACCCCAAATGCACTATATTCCGATCTATTAAATAGTATTAAACTTAAAATTTGAGTGCGACTTAAATTATTCTAACTTGCTTTAATTCGCAACGGTACGGTGTAATTCCTAATTTTTTAATTTCTTGAACTTCCTGCTCGCTTCGATATTAGAGTGCGAAGTGGGAGATTTTTTACCTATTCGATGGCGTCATAGTTAACTACGATTTATATGATATCGAGAGAGCGACATCTATACATGAGCCAAATTAGATATGGAATGTTTACAAACAAATCGTTGCTTAGCGACCAATGACACGCAGATGTTGTGAACCTATTGAAATTTTTTGAAATTATTCTTAAGAATACTTGAAATAAATAAATCAGACTGTTAGACATATTTATATGTATATTTACCTATATTTTTAAAATTGCAACAGTTTTAGTAGTATTTAACTAACTTGTGGAAACTTAATTGGTTTATGGGATATAAAAACACAAACTTTAATTTTACTCTTATGTGTTAAAGAAAGGGTTGTTTCTCTAAAAGCTAATAAATTATACTGGGTTCGCTCTGTGCCTTTGCCATGAAAATTTCACTACGCTTCCAAGTCAACTCGAATTGGGTAAATCAGGATCATCCATCCATCGTGACCAAGTTTGTTAATCGAAAAAAAAAAACATTATGTTATCTTTTGTAATCAATTTGACGATGGATCAAAAAAAAGACCTAATCTTACTATTCTGCGTAGGTCATTGTATGATTAGTACTTACGTACGTAATATAGGATTGTTAGACATGTAGTTATAATTAAAAATTTGTATTTTGATTGTAAATTTTAGTGCTAAGCTATTTTCCTTACATATTACGCACTGGGCAGTTAATTCACCTTTCAGAAAGCGGCGTTAAACTAACATTTTAATGTTTAACTTGGAAATGGTAAGGAAATTAAAATTTTTGATTGTTACTACACATGGTGATTTTTGGTTTGTTATATGAATTCCACATCGAGTTTGGCTACAGTATACTGACAGTACGGTTTCCTATAATTACAACTAGATGGCGCTACATCCATACCGAATAACGCGGTCGAATAAGTAAACGTACTGCAGAAAATCTCGCAGTTGACACTCGGAACATCCTGCAAATGTAATTTTATCTTTGTCCTTATACAACTTGGACTTCAGCAAAGTTACCCCTGCTTCTAGATAATATGTACACCCACGATACAGGCTTGCCTTGTGTGGGTGCCAACGGAAGTTCTAATTAAGTTAAACAAGTTTTCATTAAAAAAAAAAAAAAAGATTATTTACTTATTTGCAATTCACAAGGTACAGTCGAATTTTATTGATAACGCCAAACGTTTGTTATGAAATCCGTATTTATTTAGGGTTCCGTATCAAAAGGATGCCGACGGGGCCAGATGTTTTAAATTGAATGATACAAGAAACATAGTTTTCGCTCGATCTTAATATTGTTATTATGTTATCTTTTATATTGCCCCGTGGTAAAGAACCCTTCAAAGTAAATCAAACTCGAATTTAGCTGTTTATTTGTATTAAAATGTTTCATCATAAACATGAGTCCTTCGGCTCGTTAACTTTGCTTTATCCGTAACAACCATCGGAGTTATTTTGTGTTTTTATGAAATAAATTTATGCAAACAGATATATAAGTGGATATATGTGAATCACAAAAAATCTAATATTTTAATGTTATTTGGTTTAACTGAGGTTTTTATACAGAGTTATTTCTTACACACTTCCACAAAATTAAGAATATAAAGAATCCGTGTACACGTCTAATATTGAAGCATCAAGAACCACTCGACTTTAGTGGTGTTTCTCGAACATGCCGTTAGTAATTTCATACATTTAACAGTTTACAGTAATTATTTTACCTCTTATGTTCTTAAAGTCTACCATATAACATGAAAGAAATGGGAGTTAACAACATTTCGCGGGTGTGAAGTGGGATGTTTGGGACGTCTTCTTTGTATTTGGATACAATGTTCAACATACAATAATGGCTGTAAGAGGATTCTGTATGATCTTAATTCCGTGCATAATTCATGTTTTGTTACTATTGTCTGTGAACGTTGAATCAAACAGTGCATTTCTGTATTCAAAATGGTAACAAGAAAGGGGAAAAAAAAACCTAATCATAAGTTAAAACTTAAAAATAACCCTGTATAAATTATGCTTATGGTTGTAGGATTTTAAAAAACTATTTTATTTATTTATATTACGTGAGTATTATGTTATTATTGAAAAGCAGAGATGAGGTTATACAAAAAAGGTAACAGCTGTACCTTCAGAATGGCACACATTAAAAAGACTACAAGATCATCTGTAAATTATGTAGAAAAAAAAAACTTATAAATTCATTAACTGTACTTCAGTGATTATGTACATTACTTTTGTATCCGTTATCCAGCAGCATTATTTTTAATATTGCCATTATTAATTCAATTTGATCAAATCATAGACAATAGAGTTGTACAAAACCGTATCGCGTCGCAACAGCTGTCACAGATTAACAATAATAATATATCAAAGATTTGAAAAAGTTTTTTTTAAACGTAGGCGTATTTACACGGCTCGACGACGCGGCGCGTTTCCAAACGTCAATTCTTTCACAACTTTGTACTCTGAAGACGCAATATCCTAGCGTTCATCACTTTCACTTAAATCGTAACCTGACGATCACTCGCGTAGGTCAACACGGCCGGCCATCGGGGTCCTCCGTTGGGGAAGAGGTAGGCTCTCGCTTCGTTTCTATTTTCTCTTCTAATGCTCGCTCCCGTCGCTCAATCTCCCTCTCTCTTTCCTGGAGGTTCACTTCTCGCCGCGCTAGTTCTTCCTCTCTTTCGTTAAGCTGTCGTTCTCTTTCCGATAACCTTGCTTCTGCGTCTAGCAGCCGCGCTGTTAGTTCTGGATCCGAAGGCGGAGGGGAGGTGGATGATGTAACGTCATCCACAGGAGGTGTTAGAGGTTTTAAAGCTACATTTGGCTGGAAGTCTTGCTCGAACCTAGTGCAATCTGCCACACGGACGACTCTTTCTGGGTGCTGTAACTCCGGTTCCCTCTTCCCCCAGGGCCTGAAGGCTGGCACTGTTCTGTACCGCAGATGCGCGTAGGGGTCCAGATATATCGCGTAGCTATAGTCCTCGCTCCTTGCTTTCTTGGGAGGCGACTCCGGAGGCTCTGGCTTGCATACCACCGTCTCCACAGCCTGAAATTGAGAAAAGGGGTATTGAATATTTTTGTTTAACTGTACATTGCTACTTAAAATAAAATGCGTCTTTAGTGACCTCCCGCCAATCCTTCCTTGCCACCAATGCCTGCGCCAGCACGCAGTGGGCCAGCGTGGTGGACTGCGACCTTAACCTTTAATCCTTATCAAAGTGGGAGGAGACCCGTGCCCTTTGGTGGGCCAGTAATGGGTTTATATGATGATGCTAATGATATGACCTCACACCTTCACGCTCTCAGGTCTGGGATAGCACAGTTATAATTATTTAAAAGAATTTCTGATTTCAAGCGTTTGCATTATTATAATTAAAAATTCATTTATTTCAGGTAGGCCTAATATAAGCACTTTTGAAATGTCAAGTCTGTCTGTGTGTGTGTGTCAAGTGACTCTACCACCGGTTCGGAAGGCAGATTCTACCGAGAAGAAGCCCGCAAGAAACTCAGCAGTTGCTCTTTTCCAACATCAACAATTTACATTTTACATTTAAACATTCATTTTTCTATCTTGTGAGAGATGAAAGTGGAGCCGGGTGCTTCCAAGCAACCTTGTCATTATTATATTATCTATTGACACAAAATATAACGTATTTTATAGAGTCTGTTGTTGAGATATATTTGCGTAGGAAGCATTAACAGATTGTTTAAGTTTTTTGTTTTACCTAAGTTACTTAAGGGATGATGGGACTGGCATATCCGTGTTGGATAAAAGTCCCAAACGACAACGACAACCGTCCTAAAAACATAATTTTATTTACATTTGATTATGTAAAAAAAAAGTTTTGCTATTTTGAGATTTGTAGAAATGTTATAGCAGTAGTATTGCGTATTTTAATCTACAGTAGAAATGTGTATTCCATTCCGAATAACATTGCGTCTTGTTTTGACTATTTACAATCGCGCTGTGACGTCAATGGAAGGAGAAAGTCTACTGATAAGCGTGAATTTACTGTATAGGTACCTACCTACTTACTGTCTATCACTTCACTTCGAGTAAACAACTTGGGTATTGCAAAGCCATTAGTACCTTACTAGTTTAAAATACTATAGTGTATAACGTGTAAATGAAAACCGAAGTAATATTTCAGAGGCTTTAGAGGTATGAATGAATGAATGAATGAATACACTTTTATTTTACACCAAACAAAAAAGTAGTTACAGAGATATTAATAATGAGCAAGAGAGTACAATTTGGCGAGGTACATTATATACTGTCAATGAGACTTCATCTGTGAAACCGAATCGCACTCTTCAACAGTATTCCGTTACACGTTGTATAGTTATGAATGATTGTACGAATTAATACACTTTTATTGAACACCACATAAAAATACTAAGAAAAATTGTAAATTCCAAGTTTAGAGAATGCATACAGATTGGCTGCATTATAGCTACATAACTAGTTATTTAAATTTTATTTCAAAATTCAAATTCAAAATTCATTTATTTCTAGGCCTGATTTATAAGCACTTTTGAAACGTCAAGTCAGTCTGTTTGTAGTGACTCTACCACCTGACCGGAAGGCAGATTCCACTGAGAAGAGCCGGCAAGAAACACATCAGATTGCTCATTTCCAACATAATTTTATAGTTTATAGTTTTAAGATTATAGACATAAAAAGTAAAAAATATATTCAGGATGACAGACTAACTTTTTTCATCGATTTAAGTAGGTACAGGTTCTCAATGATTGAATGATGTTTGAGAATTTGTTCTTAACTTGATGTCGGTTTGCTAATGCCTTAAGTTACGAACTTGGGCTCTTAGGATAAGGATAGTCATGCTGAGGCCCTATGAAGCCGTTTAAACTGAGAAAAGGGGCATGTTAAGGAACCCTGGTCTCCGTGGTACGTAACGTAAGCAAAATCGCGCGTACAGTGTAGATGTCGGGATTTCTCACTAGATCAAAGGCGTCGAAATATTGGCATCATCTTCATCCCATTATCGGCCTCCTACAGTGCAACGGTTACCTCGCAGGATGAGAAGGGTGTAGGTATTCCACTATGCTGACCTAGTGCAGATAGGTGGACTTCACACGCCTTTGGGAAAGTTTTGGAGAACTCTCAGGCATGAAGGTTTCTTCACGATGTTTTCTTCCACATTTATAGCAAGTGTCATTATAAAACGCACATTATAAACTCCGAAAAGTTTCAGGTGCGTGGCGGGACTTGAACTAGGTCCCTCCAAGCGGCGGCGTAACCATTAGGGCATCCCGGACTTCGAACTATTGTGTCTCTTATTACTGTATATCTGCTTATAGAAAAATCCTAATAGAATATTAAAGATTACATAAACTATAAGAAGGCTTGAACAGGTATAAATTGCTCTAACTTTAAAGCTAAATATTTATTGACTTTGAGATGGTTATAACAAAAAATGGCTAAGTTTGATGTGGGCTATTCTTATATCAGGGTGCGATTGGAATCCTCCTAGCTTTAGGTTTAAGTTAACGAATAGTTATCACCATCACTTGACAATAACGGAAACAAATTTATATGAACGCTTCATAAGTGCCTGTGATAGCTGATAGGCATAGATGAATAAAGAATTTTTGATTTTGTAATTTTTGGTTAGTGAGCAAAAGTCGCATAAAACCTACTTACTTGAACGCGAGTTAAAAATGCTTAAAAACCTAATATCTAGCGCCACAACATAATCACGCCCGTCTTACGTAATGCAGGTAGGCTGGTGCCAGGGCTGTGACGTACCCCGGTGGGTTGGGGCAGACGCGTCATTGTGAACTCGGCGGGGGGGAGCACAAAGTGTATGTAGGTCGCTGGGGTGCAGACGACCCCCAGACGGCCTCTCCCTGCCCTGCAGTGACGCGCGAACCCTCGCCACGCCAACTCCTTAGGCGCAGGCCTCACGGATATCACAATCCACGTGTAACCCCGTACCCTTTGTACTAAGGGTACAGGGTTACACGAGTAAGATAAAAAAGATCGCTCGCAATAGGATAGTCGTTTTTGAGTATCTAAATACTTGGACATCAGAGTAAAATGAATCTTATTTATTAAGCTCCAAAATTAAGAAATTAAAAAAATCAAAAAACACTCCACTTTAGTATTGTTTCTCGAACAGGCCATTGGTTACCTCATTCCAATTTAACAGTTGTCTGATGTCTTAATGAATGGAATATAGCTTATCGCTACTGCTGAGTTTCTTGCTGGCTTCATAAATGCGAGTACTTAAGTAAATTTAATTTAGTTTTTTTTTAGTTTAAGGCTACTGATATAGCTACTTAGGTTTTGAACGAATTACTAGTTTTCTACTTTGGTAAGATTAACAGCGAATCTCTAGCCGATGTGGAATAGACAAAACAACTTCGACGTCCATTACCGAACGAACTGGCAGATTGTTTATCATAGCGCAGGGCTGTCACTAATCATAAATGCCCAATTTCACATAATCATTATTTCGTCGTGGAGTCTTTAAAAATGTCAGTCGGTTAACAACAAAATACATTTCGTTGTTTGTTTTATTAACCGCATTTAAAGAGTGCAATGCTTTGTGTTCGCCTGTCATTGTATTACATTCATTTATTCACTTATATTAACCATTCTCTTTATTTTAAGAAATTATGTATACAGAATACTAAAGCCGGAAGGATTTCTTTTATTTTTATTCATCGATTTGCCCTTTAAATGTGGACCGATTTTGAAAATTATTTCATTGTTTGAAATCATTTTGTCATCAAGTCAGGATCGGGGAAATCCTCAAATCTGAGAGAAAGTCGGTTTTTTTCTTTTGACTTTCGTATTACGACAATGCCGCACAATTATTTATCAAACGTTTAGCGTTGTAACCATAGATTATCTTCTTCTTTTTCTTCTTTGTCAGAGTGGTGGTCATCATGAAGTGACGCTGTTTGGAGCTGACGTTAATCGTGGTCTCTCTGTGTGTACTTGCACGATAACTTTCTTGGGAAGATTTGTAGCAGTGGTCTCCCCTTGTTTTCTGCACCAGTGTTTTTGGAGATTATTTTGATTTTTTTGATTCTCAAGGCTGCTGAAGCCTCTTCTGACTGCTTGCCCAGGCAGGCATTAGCGGATAGTACCAACCATAGATTATACCGCCACACTACCAACCATAGATTATACGTAGCCACAAATACATGGGTATGAGGCCATATTTCTTTCGTTTGCACAAAGGCAAGCGCAACGGACTGAACATTGGAAAACGTATATAAAGAAAGGTGGAATTTGGAAATATGTAGGTATTTCCAAATTGCATCCATTTCAAAGATCATTGGACGTTCATCAATTGATTTGTTCAGTTAACTATTACTGACTATACTATTTGAAACTTGAAAGTTAATCCAAAATAATTCTATATAATATGAACGAACGATGCATCAAAACGAATCTCAAGTAACGTTGAGGAAATCGTCAAAACATAACGGTTGCTAAGAGTTTAAAAAAAAAAGTATAATAATATAATAATAATTGCTGCTGTAAAATAAATGAATGCACAGATTTTAATATAAGTAATCCTTTGAAATGTTTAATTATTTAAATCGGAAATATTTTTGGGGTTCCGTAGTTTCGTAGTTCCGGGTACTGTTTTACAAGGGATTATTTACTTTGACATGATTGGCTGTCTGCCTGTCTAATCTGCACACTTAGGTGTATAGTAACGGTGTGGTTCTCCTTACAAATGTATTTCCCTATTAGCCCCTGGAAAATGCCGGTAAAACGATTTTTTTTTGTTGAAAAACTAGGAAAGCCTAGCATTTTTACAGTCCCTGATTCCATTTCTAGTATTTTTTCAATTTTACATATATGAATATAGTCATTTTTAATATATTCCTTTATTTTATAGAATAAAGTATAAAGTTGTAATAAACAATTTATAACCAATCTAGGTAATTAACATGTTTAATCAATAGGATTTCATATAAAATTAACACAGTATGATACGCAAAAACAATTTTGTTTCTAATTGTTGCTTTCAACTTATCTACGGTGTTTCTATAACAGCGGAACTTCTAATACCTATCTGACGCACACTTGACATATTTAAATAAATTACCCAAACTGCGTCTCTATAAATAGGTGAGAAGTGAGCTATAATAATATGTATTATAATGTATCTCGTTAATGCTAATCAGACAATTACTGAACTTCTAATCTTTTACACGTGTTTTACATTTTGATATCTACGTAAATATAATAATGATGCGTAGACATTTCCCGCCTTTATTATTGCATGAAATCTGTTTTTTTTTTGCTGTTACGATGGGACGTAGACGTTATGCTACGAGTATGTCTTGGGCGTTAGGTATTTTGATAATAATCTGTTGAAAAAATTTCATGCCGATTTTAATTTGGTTTGTGCATATAACTATCCCATAAAGGTCACCAAATTGTAGGTTGTAAGTTACCGCTCTATTTTGTCTTTGCATTGTTTGTGACTTTTCTTTGTGGCTGTTTAGTTTGGAAAATAGTAATGTATTCATTAATCAGTCTTATAAGTGGGAGTGGGCGATTTGGGAATTTATATTTTCGGAATTTTCTCTGCCTGATTTGGTGGATTCGATCGATCGTATCGAAAAGCGAAGTACGATGCCGCGTAGGTACCGATTAGGTGTATGGGTTAAATATAACTGCCATACCCTTAACAGGTTAGTCTCTACCATCTAAGACTTCATCATCACCCCACTTGAGATTGCAAACAAGAGGTAACTCGTAGTGGGAAAAAAGGCGAAATTTCAAATCTCAATAGTGAGTTTTGCTGTCTTTATAAGTCGTCATCATCATCATCATATCAACCGATAGACGTCCACTACTGGACATAGGTCTTTCGAAGGGAGTTCTAAAATCCACCCTGATAAGTACAAAAAGTTATTTCGAAATCACAGATATACATTTATTTAATTTGTTGAACATGGCAACCCTGCGCCCGCCTTCAATGAGCGCGTTGCGTTTGTTTTAACAGCGCTGGAAATGGCGCGGATTCCCGCCGGCCGCCATGTTCCTGCAAGTCGTCGGTTACTTCATTAAAAGCTTGTTGATTTCGTTCATTACGGGATTACAGCGTCAGACGAGTTCACAAGCGCATATAGATGTACCAACTGCTATATGTTTTATTCCGAGACATCCAGACGTATCACAACGTTTTTATTATCATATTTTTTGTTGGCAACATCGATTCTTTCAATGACCTCTACCACTGGACAAGGTGTTGTCACTTTGTCTTTGTCTCCAATTGACGATTTCATTTAATGGTTGACGCCATTTTGGTGCTGCCAGCGGTCAAGCTGTTATACAAGTGTTATAGGAACTAAGTGTTTTTCGCAAGTCAAAAATAATTGCAAGAAATACTAATATAAGTTCCAGATTTTGGAAAGTTTGGGTACACAATAGATGGTTTGACGATCTAGTTGTAAATCGGCATATCTGAAGATACTTAAAAGTCTGTAGATTTCGTTCATTACTCGATCACGGAGCCAGACGTGTTTATAGCATGGCTATTCTTCAATGAGACTACTATCGTTTGTTTTAACTATCGCGCCATTAAGGTTTTATCGCCCCATCTCGTGTCCGAACCGTACATAATGGGCTAGAGTTCATGAGGTACATAATAACATAGATATAAACTAAGACTTTTTTTACCGGCTTGTCCGTTTCCAGTGCTCATGATGACGATCATGTAGAGCACCGGCTCATTTATCATTTGAACAATTTAGGCCTTGGTCCACCGGTCTACGCAAGTGCGGGTTGGTGGACTTTACACGCCTTTGAGAACTCTCAGTCCTGAGAGTTATCCGTAATGTTCTCATAGGTGTGTAAAGTCTACTAATCGGTGCTTTTTTTTTATTCCTCTTCGGTTTAACCTTCAACTGGTTCTACTGGCTTATAATACACATTTAATACATCGAGGATACTATTCTATTGATGAACTCCTTAGTGACAAAGACGCACCAATTTGCAGCAATCCAATTTGTAAAATTACATGATATCTCAATTATTAATTATTAATAATAGTGTGACATTAAATCCTAATTCTATAATTATTGTAAATCGAAATTATTCTTATGTTTTAAGTTGACAAATACTAATATTTTGATTTTATTTTTCTATTTTTTACTTTAGCTCTAAGTTGACACATATTTTAATATTTAAATCAATTGTAATAAGAAATTTTAATTTTGATAAAAAATTTAAATTAAGTACAAAATAAAAATAATTTCGACAAATTTTGTTGCAATGCCCCGGCGGGGCGTCATGTCTCTTATGTATGTGCATGTAGCAATTTATAAACAATATTTCATAAGGAAAATGATGTTAGAAAAGAGCAACTGCCAAGTTCCTCTTGCCGGCTTCTTCTCGGTAGAATCTGTCTTCGAAAACGGTAGAGTCACTACAAACAGACATACTTGACGTTTCAAAAGTTATTTGGCCCACTTGAAGTACCTAAATGAAATTTGAACCAGACGACCAGAGAAAATACAGTCATTATAAAAATCCAATTGCCTCTGCCAGGGATCGAACTCAGGCCCTTTCAAGCGCTCCCTATAAAATAATAGTAGTAGAATCCACCTTAACTTCTGAACGCCCAAACAGATTTGAATGTACCTATACGTCTTTTAGTTTTATAATTTTAAAAAGTCTACTATCTGACGCCAATTTTAAAATTCGAATTCAAAAAGTGTCCCGCAATTGTTTTTTTTTCTTTATTTAGACGTTTTAAATCCAAAACCTTACCAAAAACAAAACAGACGTAGTTAAGGCTCCAATTTACATTGGTTGTTATGCTACTTTATATATATATAATAAATAATAAATAAATATACTACGACATTACACACATCGCCACCTAGCCCCAAAGTAAGCGTAGCTTGTGTTGTGGGTACTAAGATAGCTGATGAATATTTC
Organism: Pararge aegeria; assembly: GCF_905163445.1. Taxonomy (NCBI): domain Eukaryota; kingdom Metazoa; phylum Arthropoda; class Insecta; order Lepidoptera; family Nymphalidae; genus Pararge; species Pararge aegeria. Next base: position 14,837,618 of record NC_053196.1, on the reverse strand, counting down.
TATGAATATAATACACAGAATTACTTATAATATACAGATAAACACCCAGACACTGAAAAACATTCATGTTCATCACACTAACATTTTCCAGTTGTGGGAATCGAACCCACGGCCAGACTCAGAAAGCAGGTTCGCTGCCCACTGCGCCAGTCGGCCGTCATACCGAATACATATTTACTCAAATAGTAGTAATATGTACTTGAGTAAATATGGATATCTCGGAAACACTTAGTCAAACAAAGTCTACGTGTTGTCTGTTACGATAGAGATTGATAACAATTGCCGATATCAGTTGTTTTGTAGACCTTATCAGCTTATCAGTATCACCTTGAGTGTCATTGTGCAAATTATTCGAAAATAATGCGAAGTATTCGACAATTTGTTATCATCTCTTATCATTTATATCGTGAGGATGTAAAGACAGTCTAGGGCAGGGCTGGTGAACCTTTCTAGAATTGTTTTCTAATTTAATATAAATAAAGGTAAGTTAGCTGTGTTAATTTAAGTTTTTGGAAATGCCCAAGGGCCCATGTCTTTTCGGGGTGTTAAGACAGTCTACATCAGGGCTGGCAAACCTTTCTAAAACTGTGTGCTAATTTAATAAAAAATAATGTTTAACGTTGCAGGAAGCGGTCCCATGAATTTTGAATTCAATATTATTTCGTAATTCAATATTATTTAACTGCCATCTAGCCTCGAAGTAAGCGTAGTTTGTGTTATGGGTACTAAGATGCCTGGTATTATTGAATAATATACATAAAGACATATAATAATCTTAAAGATAAACACCCAGACACTGAAAATTAGCGTTCAACACACGAACATTTTCTCGTGGGACTCGAAACCCACAGCCACACATTAAGAAAGCAGGGTCGCTACCAACTTCGCCAACGGCGTCACAATTCACGTTGTTTGTGGTAAAGTTTCACGTCTCTGGCGATAACAAAAGATTTACCGCACTTGATTACATTTGTCTTTGCTATTGTGTCCTTTTTATCATACACGCACAGAATGATCAACATGTTGTGTATTGTGTCAAAAAACAGTGAAATCGCCGCTGCACGTCTCACTTCAAACCCGCATAATGTTGCTAGCTCAAATACTTTTCCTATTTTCCCCATTTCAAGGAAAACGTTTTGTACCTTAGGGGTAAAATAATTACTCCTAACTGCTAAATTGAGTGAAGTAACTAGCCGCCTGTTCGAGAGACACTACTAAAGTGGAGTGGTTTTTGATGCTTCGATATTAGTCGTGTACACGGATTCTGGTTGTTCTTAATTCTGGGCATAGGCCCTTATCAATTTCCGTGATAATAAACATATTATAATTATCAGTCGTCCTCGTAATGTAATCAATAAAGATAAAAACACAACTTCGCAAATTCCAGGCGGAAGTTAATTTAGAAAAACATCGTTCTCTATTGTCTTCCAAACTCTAACTTCGACTTCACTTTCGGGGTGCCGGGTTTGAATGCCTGTTAGTTAAGTGATGTGCGTTTTAAGCGATTCAAATATCACTTGCTTCTACGTAGAAGGTAAACATCGCGTCGTGAAGTCGTGTTGCACACAATTAAGGGCTAAGGATAATATATATTGAAAACAGAAATACAAGAAAAATAAAAATGCGCAAAGGCGATCTTATCGCTTTAAGCGATCTCCTCCAGACATCCCTTAGTGAAAGAAGAAAATGATTAATGATTATTAACTGGTATAATAATATTTCTTCTCGCAAGAACCCCTCTTGACATCATAAAGGCCTCTTCCAGAGATGACCACCGGACTCTATCTTTGGCTACTTGCATCCAGTTTATGCCGGCAACTCTAACGATATCGTCTGACCATCTTGCATGCCGTCACGTCAGCCGTGTTGTCCAACTGTCGTCACTCATCCTAGCTATGTGACCTGCCCATCGCCATTTTAATCTTTGGCAGTAATGAAGAGCCTCTGTTACCATAGTCTTTTGTCGTAAGACGTCATGGCGGATTTTTTGAATTATTTTTATTTTCATGACACTTCTTTGACAATATTTGATTTTATTTTTTATGCGATAGGTGTATTTCCAGGTTTGGCAAGCATATTAAGCGATTAGTGTTATGTCCTATGGAATCTTGTTATGGGGTAAAGCAGCTGATATCGAAACTATATTTATATTGCAGAAAAGAGCTGTACGGTCAACATATAAACTTAAATCACGCGAATCCCTCCGTGAGAAGTTTAAAGGAATAGGCATACTTACTGTAGCTTCACAATATATTTTTTAACAATATAGTATTTGTAAGACAACATATTAGTCTTTATAAATAAAAAGTGGACATAAACAGTCGACTAACAAGAAATGGTCATAAATTAGTGTCATCTGATTGAGTATACGCTTTTATAATATGATTCCAAAGTTTATTTTAGACCTGCCAATGCATAAGTTTAAGGAATTTGTTAAAACACATTTATTACAGCGAGGTTACTATACAATTGATGAATTTCTTAATGACAAAGTTGCTTGGAAGCATCCGGCTCCGCTTTCAGCTCTCACAAGATAGAAAAATGAATGTTAAAATGTAAATTGTTGATGTTGGAAAAAAGCAACTGCTGAGTTTCTTGCCGGCTTCTTCTCGGTAGAATCTGCCTTCCGAACCGGTGGTACAGTCACTACAAACAGACAGACTTGACGTTTCAAAAGTGCTTATATTAGGCCTACTTGAAATAAATGAATTTTTAATTTTGATAGACGGCAACAAACATGTATCCAATACCTTATGGGAATATTACTGCTATAACCACCCCTAACAGATTGGTAGTGAGTTAGTAATTAAAAAGAATCGGTTGATGTCATGCTGATGGCTCTTCCAGGGTTACCCTGGTAAAGTAAATATCATCATCATATCAACCCATTACCCAGCCCACTACAGGGCACGGGTCTCCTCCCTCAATGAAAAAGGGTTAAGGCCGTTGTCCACCACGCTGGCCCAGTGCGGATTGGTGGACTCTACAGTTTAGAACATTATGGTGAACTCTCAGCAGTGGCGTGCATAGCGTATGCACAGAGTATGCAGATAATATAAAATGAAAAAAATCCCCAGTACGAGTTATAAAAAACTTAGGATCTGCATTGTAAGAATTATAAAATGCCTGCCCCTAATTTTGCGGCTGACGTGACGGCATGCAAGATGGTCAGACGATATCGTTAGAGTTGCCGGCATAAACTGGATGCAAGTAGCCAAAGATAGAGTCCGGTGGTCATCTCTGGAAGAGGCCTTTATGATGTCAAGAGGGGTTCTTGCGAGAAGAAATATTATTATACCAGTTAATAATCATTAATCATTTTCTTCTTTCACTAAGGGTTGTCTGGAGGAGATCGCTTAAAGCGATAAGATCGCCTTTGCGCATTTTTATTTTTCTTGTATTTCTGTTTTCAATATATATTATCCTTAGCCCTTAATTGTGTGCAACAAAGAGTTTATCTATCTATTAATCTATTTATAAATGCAATTAAGAACTACTTTTTAATTTATATTATTTTAATTTTTTCTTTTTCTTTTTCATTCTTTTATTTGTATTTTATGTTTTCACGTAACATCCTTATATGTATTGCAGTGTAATCTGTAAGCAAGAATTAAAAGGCTTTTTTATTTTTTATTAATCCCATACCCCTTATAATCAAGTAGCGCTGTTACCGAGCTTTGGTATGTGGACAAGTAAACCCCAGTGGATGTAAACAGGGGATAAAATGTATGTATTCAGCCTATGCTAACTATGCTGGTAAGTAGATACTAATTATGAATGCAGCGTGGGTTGGATGGAATAGACTCGTGTAGTTGAGCATGGCTCGATATAAATATCTGTAGTCTTAGTACAACATGTGCGCGCTCGTAATCGAAGAGTCATCTTCGAGTACGGAAATACTTGTACTACGGAGTAAAATGAGTCGTATATACACTTAATTAAAGATCAAATTTGCCTACAGTTCTTTAGCTCGGGCTTTTGACAGAACGTTTGTAAAACAAAAATTATAAGTACAGGATTTGCGACTCTAAACCGAGTGGCTTTCAGTGCATTTTACTATGAAGATACAGAGTTTAATACTCAAAAACGATTCTTCGAATGCGAGCGAGCAAATCTAGGCTATCAAAAGCCCAAGCGGAAGAATTCTAGGTAAAGTTGAGCTTTAATAAAAAGAAAATAAAATCCATTTTACTCAGATGTTCAAGTATTTAGACTTGTAAACCACTCCTCGATTGCGAGCGAATCAATTTTGTACTAAGGCCACTGTTACGCAAACCGACAACGCATACCACCCTGAGGGAGGCAGACTCCCACCCCCAAACGCCCTCTGCCGACCAAGGTCATTACCCACACGCCCTGCACTGGAAATTCAACTCTAGCTCACACGAAATACAGTTTGAATTCATATGATTGTACATCTTGCCAAATTCCATTCGAAGATGTGACCTATCCATATAGAACGCTGGTCTAAATTCCTTTGTGTGAGGCCCGGCGACGTAGTATTCCGCGTAGTATGAACTCCGGGTAATCAATGAGACCAACCTGGTTGTATGAATTATGTATAGAGCAGCTCATTTGGGCGGACGACGCTGGTTGTTTGGAAACATTTCCTGGGTGCTCGGTGACATTGCTGTCGGAAATACGCACTAAATGGCTCTGTGGTGTTAAATTTTGTAACCGTTTATACAAATACCCATTCTGTGTGTTAAGCTACCCCTAGTTTAGTCAATTTCGTGCCATTAAACTGCGAAGAATGGATTTATTGCCATATATCTTGTAATCCTAGTGCTTTTTATAAAAATTATCCTTATGTACACCTCCAGGATGTAACTTATATAACGTGTGAATGTATAACTTATGTACTGTCTCTGAGACTTATCTAAGAAACAAACACAAACAACAGACAAAGTTTATACTGAAAGAAATCAGATACAAAATTAAAATCAAGTGTCTCCTGTCACTTTATTCTACACTATCACCTACGCGTCGCGTAGCGTAGGCACAATGCGCGTGTCGGTCTTTCATCTACGGTTGTCATAAGTAAATACATAGAATGTTTTGAAATAGTTTGTATGGAAAATTAAATATGCTTCTTTTGATTTTATATTTTACTGGGTGATTCCTTATGAAATATACTTAGGCACCCTTCAATATTATTTCGTAATTCTGTTACACGTTGTGTATGTGCCAAATTTAATCAAGATTTGTACAGAAGCTTTAGTTACCACATTACCGACAAAGAAGTGCCGCTAAGCGATTTAGAGTTCCAGTACGATGTCGCGTGGAAAACGATGGTACCTAGGTTTCATTGATGCCATGCCCCTAACAGGTTAGCTCGTTACGTCTCCTACTGCTTAGCAAATTACCAGCAGTTGAGATTCCAACAAAGCGCTAACTTGTAGCGTAATAAAAAAATAAACGAACAACAGAATTTACTCGACCAATAATCCTGCGACATATAAAACCCAAGGCAGCGCTAACGTTTACATTCCGTCGTGGGAAAAACAAAAGCAGGCAATCCCCAATGGCATCACAGATTTTACTGCCGCAAATAAAGCAAAACATTCCTCGTCACGATCTTTTTGCGTTTCTCTCACAAATGTTCATGCCACGGCCGCCATTGGTATACGATATCCGAGATGCTAACAAAAAAGTCGAGAAATAAATGAATAAGTAGGTATTCTCTTTTTTTATATTATAATCCTATGGACGTCTCGCTACTACAACTGTAATTCAATGTGTCGTTTGTATGTTAATATTGTATGTGTTTCGTGATGTAGAATGAAGTAGGTGTACTTTCTTTATTTTATTTGTCCCGCTCCTGGGCACTGACCCTTTATTTAAATCCCTGCCTTGGAAGAGAATGGAATACAGGGATTAATAGAAGATAACTTATGCTATACAATTCAGTGCTAATTTTACAGCAAATCGAAAAGTATTAGCTAGGCATGTGGTGCTAAAATTGTTAGGAATACCATTGTTTCTAGGAAAGCAGGGTTATCTCGTTTTTAAGAAATCGTGACCTAACAGAGTCCGGGAAACCTCGGCTAATCAAAATTATAATCATGTCAAAGCGATCGTTAAAAGCCGCCAACTAGTGAGTATGGACAGTATGATACAGACCTCACGTAGTAGGAAGGTTTTTGGATACCTCCCTTCTATACGAAGACTTTGCATTAACATATCAAGCAATTGAGGTCCACATCTGGACATATATCTTTTTCTGCAAATACCAATCTTCGTTTTTTTTTATATCAATGACTTGTAGCTATTTTTTTATTTGGGACGAAGGACATAATTCCCACACTGCGTGGTGAGTATCGAAGTTTCCGAGAAGTCCTAATGTGATGGTCAGAGCATTGTAATAAGTTTCTGGAAGAGATCTCCGGTGGCCAGTGGCTTTAAGCCGCAACATAGCAAACGTACAGTACATTGAGCTTACCGCCAACGCTCAAAGCAGTATTGTTTTGAATAAGTCATAACTTGCCGTACCTAAAACAAATTTGCAGCCCATATAAACCCCAAAAACTATTATATAGATACTTTCATGAGTAGTGTTTGTATCCTCTTTGAATTTATTTGATAGAATTTTTGTTTTATTTTATGAATTTATGTAATGATTTGTGATATTCCCCTAACAGTTATTGTTCGTTTTGTTTATACTTATGTACACGCTTTTTCCCGTGGTGTTGTAGGCCTCTTCTGAAAATCAGCGTTGCAATATTTCCTAAATACAGAGCATATCCATACCACCTGATTAATAAAAAACCTGAAAACCCTAAACCTGTCGACCGTTATTGGATCAGCATTGTCTAAAGCTATAGCTCTCTCTAGTCTTTGGAGACCTGTGCTTATCAGTAGGTACGAAACATATTAAAGTAGTGATGCTGTATCCAACTGGTTACGGTCTGCATCCGCAGTCAACTGGTCGATTTAACACAAAATTGCATACTTTGTACGGAGATAATAGCCACTGCTTGGCAAATATCAAAATCTTTACATATATATTTATTGTGTGCGCGTGTATGTCACTGAACTCCTCCTAAACGGCTGGACCGATCTGAATGAATTTTTTGGTATGCGTTTGGCAAGGTACCCTGGATGGTTTAGATACACAAATCAGCCCGGCAGATGGCGCTGGGGTCCGCTAGTATTATATAAATTAAAGATTTAGAAAACCCTCGACTTTCAATTGATTCCCATATAGAGAAAGTTGTAAAAACGGAATTTAATTTACCATTTTGTGGTGGCCATAGCCATCTTGGCTTTGAAATTTGTATGTAGTGAAGTCCTTTCATCTGATGCCAATATTGAGGTAGTTGTGAAAAAATATGGAATTCGGTATTGTGTAGCGGGATTTGCATCAAACATAGCTAAGAACACTCCCGACTTATCACATTTCAAGCAAAAAAAATAAAATTAAAATCAAAGGCTCACAGACACGTCAAACTTATAACACCCAGTCGTTTTTGCGTCGAGGGTTAAAAATTTATTGAATACGCGGGCTGGGCTTTTTCCACACTGTATGTTTACTAAACTGTGGTAACTAGCTTGAAACAGAAGAAGAGTGCTCGGTGAGCAACCAAGCAATCATTATAATGATTATGAGTTTTAACGTGTAATGGAGTTGCGAACCGATGTTTTACATGGAAGTTCTCCGCTAACCTACAATTTGAAGGCTTCTTTCTCATTACAGCTTAGTTTTAAGTCATTTTAAGCTTGCAAAGGTCAAAGTCAAAGGCCTTTTCTTTCCTCATTCAAAAAGGCAATTTTATGCGTACATATATATATTTTTTTTAATAAGGATATATATAACGGTGAACGGACAGCAGCGGGCTATGTGCTAGTACTACAATCTACTGCGATCTACCCTCGATAACCCGTCTGTTCAGCGAGCGTGGTAATTATGGGTAAACCCTCCCGTTTTGAGTGGCCTTCGGTCCAGCAGTGGATTGTTACAATTTTTTGCGATTTGAGATGTGCTTTTAAAATAAAATCTGATATCATGTAAAGCCGTTTAACCCATTCTAATAGAATATACTAATTGAATATTTACCTGTAAATATAATTAAATAAACCTTCTTCAAAGTGATGACCTATGGCTCCGAAATATGGTCGCTAACTAACTATGGGCCTCATAAGACGGCTCAGACTCACTCAGAGGGCGATGGAGAGAGCTATGCTCGGAGTATCTCTACGTGATCAAATCAGAAATGGAGAGATCCGTAGAAGAACGAGAGTTACCGAAATAGCTCAACGAGTCGCGAAGCTGAAGTGGCAATGGACGGGGCACATAGTTCGGAGGAGAGATGGACGTTGGGCTCCCAAGGTGCTGGAATGTCAGCCGCACTATAAACGCAGCGTTGGTCGACCCCCGACGAGGTGGACGGACGACATTAGGCGCGATACAAAACCGTGGAATTTGGAACTCCCTACAAAAGACCTATGTCCAGCAGTGGACGTCTATCGGTTGATGTGATGATCATGATGATGAAACCTTCTTCTGTAATGTTTGTTTTGGCGGTAACTCACGTTTGAAATATGAATTCTTAAAAATTTTAGATTTTCTCGTATATTTTTTAGATTAAAGTCAAAATGGCGACTCGACTTGCGCGTAAATCGCCTCATATGGATAAGCTAGGCTGCCCGCACACACGTCAATATTATTGAAAATATTCTGCATATTGCAAAAAGTTTTGCCTGTGTGCCGTATTAAAAGAATTGAAGTGTGGTAAAACAATATAACTTATATAATATTGTTAGTAACATTGTAGTTGTGCGCGCAGCCTTAGAGAAAGTAAACAATTTCATATTATGTGAGTAACGCTTGCTACCTACCCTATTTGGTAGGTCGGTGTAGGCAGTTATAGGCCTCATACAGATTCTTAACTTAAAGTTAAAGGATGAGTTGATTCTATCTTTCGCTTAAGTGGAATGACCAAGACATTTCCTTGCGACTTTTAACCCAAATTACTCAGTTTATATGACTCACTTAGTACTTGGTCCGTGTGTTTATACTTAGTAAGTACCTAATAAGTAGAAGTAGAGTTAGATGGGGTTCCAAGGTGCTGGAATGGCGACCCCTCACAGGTAAACGCATGGTCCCCCAACGAGGTAGACAGACATCAAACGAGTCGCTGGGAGCCGCTGGAAACAAGCGGCCCAGGACCGTGGATTTTGGAACCTACAAAAGACCTATGTCCAGCAGTGGACTTCAATCGGTTGAACTGATGATGATAATGATGACAGTTAGATGTCAGAGGTCCTCCTTAAAAGTACCACCGCCATATTAAGTTGTGGAAACTTGATTAGTTTACGTGTGATAAAAATATACGACATAACTGTTATGTGTTATAATACCTAATGTTTATTTTATTTATTTATTAAGAGCACTAACAACATGCATATACGTTTTTGTAAACAGCACACACACACACACACAAAAAACATGGACTGATATGCACGTCAATTACAAGTGCACATAGCATTGACAAAGCGTCATGTTAACTCAGTTTGTTTTCACTGGAAAAGCAATAATAAATAAATAAATGCTTATTTCTGCCACCTAGTAGCTTTGCTGTGGACCGGTCTGAAGGGCGTGGCTGCCAGTGTAGTTACGGGCACAGGTAGTGGCGTGCAAAGAGGGTATGCACAGGGTATGCACAGGGTATGCAGATGATATAAAATGAAGAAAATCTCCAGTACAAGCTATAAATAATAAATAAATAAATAAATCTACTAGGGCAATACACACCGCCATCTAGACCCAAAGTAAACGTAGCTTGTGTACTAAGATAAATGATGAATATTTTCATGAATAACATACATAAATACTTAAAATTTACATATAAACACCCAGACACTGAAAAATATTCATGCTCATCACACAGACATTTTCCAGTAGTGGGACTCGAACACACGGCCTTGGGCTCAGAAAGCAGGATCGCTGCAAACTGCGCCAATCGGCCGTCAATAAAAAACTTAAGGATATGCATTGTTATAAAAATCCTACCCTCATGTATTTATTAATCGTACTGGAGACTTTCTTCATTTTATATTATCTGCATACCTTGTGCATACCCTCCATGAACGCCACTGCACAGGGCAGCCATTTTGTAGGCCGTGTTCTTTGCATGCCCACGAAGTTGCTCTGTTTATAAATGATGCCGTCTTTCCGCCATTTACTAGCCGCAACGAAGCCTACTGGACCTAGGACTTCGGTTTCACTTACGAGTTGGAATCCCAGCACGCACAACTAACGTTTAACCTCGATAGCCGATTCGCGCAGTGGGCAGAGACGCTGCTTTCTGAGTCCAAGGCCGTGGATTCGATTCCCACAACTGGAAAACTTTTCTGATATGAACATATTAATGTTTTTTAGTGTCTGGGTGTTTATCTGTATTTTATAAGTATTTATGTATATTACTAATATAAATATTCTTCAGTTATTATGTTGTTAGTAGGTAAAAAAATCAGATAAGTAATAATCACTATCTACCACTGGGCCAGGCCACAGTTTAGACCCACCACGATGCACACAATGTGGGCTGGTGGGTTTTACAGACTACAGTTAGTTACGCGCTTTGAACCCTCGTAGCATTAGTTTTAAGTAGACGAACTTAGTTATCGCCATTAGGCGTGCATAGAGGGTATGCAGATGATTTAAAATGAGTTACATTAATCCAGTACGAGTTAAAAAAAACTTAAGGGTAGGCATTGTAAGTGTAAAAACACTTACAATGGCTATCCTTAAGTATTTTATATATCGCAATGGAGATTTTTATCATTTTATATAAAATCTGCATACCCTGTACATACCCTCTATGCTAGCCACTGCTTCTACGTCATGTTTTACATGTAATTTACGCATCAAAAGTGCCATCTATATGCCTATTTGAATAACGAAATATTTGACTTTGACATTAAGAAACAAGTAAAATCTAAAATGATACCTGCTCAGATAGTTTCACAGGTTTCCCACACAAAATGAAATGCGAAATTTATTCATTTTGCATTTCATTCCATTCCTATTCTATATTTGAAAACATAACACGTAGGTATAACAACTATGCATAATATTTTTACACAGGGTGGATTTTCATTATATTTTCAAAGTAACGCAAAATATCCAATTACGTTAAAAGCGAGCCAAACTAAATTATGGTTACGTGAAATGGAAATTGTTCACTGAAAGTTTTCAGTAATAATTTCAATTTATATTTCGCCCTTCACGTGAACTTTGACCTTTGCGCTTTCACGAGGATTTAAAATAAAAAAAAAGTAATCCCAGCGAAAAGATCTTTTAGCTTATCTGTCTATTTGTATTTATATTTTACTGGCGTACCCAGCCCGCTTCGCCGGGCTAGATTTTGCTTTATTTTATTTAAACAATAAACTTACATCATTTAATTTTTAATTTAAGTCTCATAATATATAAAATCATTTATTTCTCTCCGTATTAATTCTCTTCTATTCTCTTCTCGAGCAGGTGAAGATCATTATCTACACCCATGTACACCCAACAATAGAATATCATCATAGTAAATAAAAGCTGTATTTGACAGTTTGACAGTTCAAAAACAGGAGCGCTCCGATCGTCACCAAACTTTACAGGATTACTCGCCAGGTCAAAGTTTCATTGAAATCGGTCCAGCCGTTTCGGAGCCTATACGGAACATACCCACACACTTTCTCTTTTATATATATATATAAGATAAGATGAGTTTGAAAAGTCAGCAGTTTGTAAATTGAGCTCGGAGATGTTTTTGTGCAAAGATTTAACGTATGGAATCTGAAGTAGATAATGTTTAACATTAAGTAAAAGTTTAGTATAATGCTCATTTAAGATCATTTTTACTGACTTTTTATGACGGAGCTAGGGGATTGGGGTTGCCGGTGTGATTACAGGCACCTGAGGTTTTAAACCTACGCCTCAGATATTTTTTTAAAAAGTTAGCTTTTGACTGCAATCTCACCTGGTAAGTGATGATGCAGTCTAAGATAGTAGCGGGCTAACCTGTCACGGAGTATGGTATACCCCCTAATCGGTTTTAACACGACATCCCACCGGAACACTATCGTTTAGCGGCACATCTTTGTCGGTAGGGTGGTAACTGGCCACGGCCAAAGCCTCCCACCAGACCAGAGCAGGGAAAATTCAGAAACTATAAATTCCCAAATTGCACCTGCCAGGAATCGAACCAGGGACCTCCAACTTAAATCCATAGCGCTCACCGTTGCGCCGGGGAGGTCATCAAAATTGGTTTGTTGGGCACAATGAAACAATTTGCAGGATGTGGTCATTGCATGATCTGGGAAGTTTTGAATGAATGAATGAATTAATACACTTTTATTGCACACCAAAGAAAAAAAAGTAGTTACAAAGATATAAATACATATAAAGAGAGTACAATTTGGTGGCCTTATCGCTACATAGCGATTTCTTCCAGGCAACCAATGGCGTAAAAGGAAAAAACATAGAAAAGAAGTAGGTGGTGCAATAAATAAGATTTAAAATTATACAAATATATAAATAAAACTTTTGCTTTGTTATAGGATGTTATTCCACTTACCATCAGGTTGGTAGAGGTCTGCTTGGTCCATCCAATAATAATGATAATAACGAAAAATTATTCCATAAAGATTGCGATTATATACGTTATAGCGTATTTTTGTTCTGACGGTACAGAAAATTATATATAATTTTGCCACGAGTTCAGTAGAATGTTAATCGAGATGTAGATGTTTAGACGGGCACGTATACTCTACCTACGGGCACATTACTTTTTATTGCCGTGTTTACACGCAAGCGGGGCACGTATCATTTATGCCGGAAACACACTTGTTAAACGTCATCCCGAACCACGACACTACAGAGTAGCGTAGCTTATAAGCTAAGATTTAATTTGTCTGAGATACAAATAACAATGAGCCTAGCTCACAAATATATAAAAAAAATATAAAACTATAACATACGCATATATATATATATCAAATATAAATACAAATAAGATATAAAAACATTCATGAAATAACATTACCCATGATTAATGTATATAAATATGTAAATGTATAACATAAATACTTCATCGTGTCCCAAACATTGGTCTTGACATTTGGTGACCCAAGAGCTGGCGCTTATTTAGCCCAACAGCTAAGTCTAGCAATTCAAAGAGGCAATTGCGCCAGTATTTTGGGTTATATTACGGCTTATATTTATTGTAAATATAAATTTTAATTTGTAACTATTAGGGGCCATCCATAAAGTACGTCACACGAATTTTAGGACTTTTGAACCCCTCCCCCCCGGTCTGTCACAGGTTGTCACATTTTTATAACCCCCCCCCCCCTCCTGATGTGACGTCACACATTTTTTAAATTTATGTATGTATTTAAAAATAATCGAGAGAAAACAGCTATTTTCATTTTTTACTTATTTTTATTAAATAATAATCTAATAAAATCAAAATTTTTAATTCACATCCAAACTTTGCGTTTTAGTATTTTAAATTTTAACATGTGACGTCACAAAAGTATTGACCCCCCCATGCCCCTTGTCACACGATGTCACACGATGTCACACTTCGGTGATACCCTCCCTCCCCATTAACGTGTGACGTACTTTATGGATGGCCCCTTAATAGTTAAAACGTAGTCTGATTTTGAATAAAGAATAGTTAGAGTATAAAAAAAAACATAAATACTTATATCAATATATTATTATAAGTATTATTATTGATCGAAGGTCGTGACTAACTCAAAATGAATTTGATGAATTCCTGGTAGGCGAGGGAAAACGTTCAGTTTTCCCACTTCCGGTTTTCTATCGCATCTCAAAATCTTGGTCACCGGCCAATAACCATCAAAATGATACGCAATTGTTTGATGTGCCTGATTTATTTGTCACTGCGATATATATACAGCGGATGTGGGACATATATTATGTTTATCTACTAACCGGAAATTCAAGTGGAAAATACATAGGGGGTGAATCAGTAAAATAACCTTCATTAGAATCATCCTCAACAATACGTTTATTTAAAAGAATGCCCATGTCCAGCAATCTACGATGACTACGGCCTAACCCCATCTTATTGTGGGAGGAGACCCTTGACCTGTAGTGGGCCGGTAATATTTAAATAAGCAGTGGCATGCATAAAGGGTATGCACAGGGTATGCAGATGATATAAAATCAAGAAAATCTCCAGTACGAGTTATGAAAGACTTAAGGATAGGCATTGTACGAGTAATAAAAAGCCTAAATATATATTGTAGAGTAATATAATGAAAATCTCTTGTGTTTGACTTTATTTTAACTATTATTTTCTATTTTCAAAATATAAGTTACACTAAAAATAATTGAAATGTTTGTTTACATAATAAGAAAGTTTATAGAAAATACAGTTAAGTTATGGAGTAGAGACTTTGGGACCGTGGGGTCCGCAGGCAAGAGGCCTTTTCAAAGAATTATCGAAAAGGGTTATCGAGTCTACCGGTGATCCTAGAGCGGGCAGTTACCTTGGCCAACGAATTAGTTTGGCCATCCAAAGGGGCAATTTTGCCAGCATCTTAGGAACTGTGCCTCGCTGCGGTGGTTTCGAGGACGTTTTAGATTTTATTTAGTTTTTAAATAGTTTATTTTAGGTTATATTTATAATTTTGTACATTATGTAATTAATTAAAATCTATGTTAGTTAAGTTATTACTTATTATGATTCTAAAACACCGTAAAGTATTTCTGAAGAACGTAAACACAAAATTGCGGATTTGCCAATGTGGATAGTACAAACAACGCGTTTTATTTGTTCTCTTTTGTCGGTCCATTCACAAGCGAGCGGGGCGTCTCGGATTATTCGTTTTATAATCAGAAAACAACTTCGATGGCATTCGCTGAGACGATTAAAAAATGACCTTGCCAGGAATAGATACGCACTCAAATTCTTAAATGCCAAATCCAATTTAACGGGATCTTTTCGGAGAATTCTACTTCGTTGTGCAAACGTAGGATTGCATTCCACACGAAGAATCTTAGAGTATTTTATGCCGCCTAAACTCAAAGTTTTAACAGTTTAGAGCAGGGCTTCCCAACCTGATAGCCGCGGCGCCCTGGGTCGCCGTAGAAAGTACTGTACTATATTAAAGTATTTTTTTTTTTTACGGCTGATTGGTGCAGTGGGCAGCAACCCTGCTTTCTGAGTCATTTGGCCGCGGGTTCGATTCCCACAACTGGAAAATGTTTGTGTGATGAACAGGAATGTTTTTCAGTGTCTGGGTGTTTATATGTATTTTATAAGTATTTATATATATTATTCATAAAAAAAATATTCATCGTTCATCTTAGCACCCATAAAACAAGCTACGCTTACTTTGGAGCTAGATGGCGCAGTGTGTATTGTCGTAGTAAGTATAGTTTTTTTTTTTTTTTTTTTAATTTTTTTTTGATAGTTTTTGTACAGCGGAGTCACGAACTTGTCAAACACCTTAGAAAAATTTTGTGGTATCTCCACCACAATCAACCAGCCCAATCGTTTTATTTTTCTTAATTCTTTGTTAATATATATTATTTATTAGTTTGATAATGAAGATGTTTTGTTTTTAATTAACTAGTACCAATCGGTATTTTAACTAGCTAGGTTAGGGCGCTTAAAAATTTCTTAAAACTTGACTTAAGAATTTCTTAACGCGATGGTGTAATTAGGTATACTAGGTTTAGAGGATCCAAAATAAATACCCTGATCATTGTAGATTTAACTGCTCACAAACAAGTTGTTGCTTCAAGGTTGTTGACAATCCATTGCTAGGTATACGACTATCTATACCATTCAATCGATTGCGGATTTCAGTTTGCCCCACAACCACAGTGTTATCAAGGTTTACATAGTAACCTTACCTTATTTATTATTTATTTATTTGTTTAATTATAAATATATTATTCTAACACTTATCATGACAGAATATTTTAACCTAATGCGATAGTGTAGCTTAAAAAAAAATCTTAATATCCTAATGCTACATCCTATAATATTTAATTGTCTATTCCCGTAACAAATAACCCACATCGCGATCCTTGTGAATTCACTCAGAGCGCAACAATACAAATCACATTGAACTGATATTTGTTGAGCTTGAATCTTTATTTATGTTATAGGTTTCATTGATCCTGGGTTATCCCAGTACGTTGCGTCACCTGTTTTCTAATGAACTAAACATATATTATAAGTTTAAATGTCTTAAACTCATTTCTAACATAAAGGTTACTAAGAACTGACCGATTTTTCAATAACAAGGTTCTCGGAAACAGGCCACTACGTTTGCATCTCTCACAAAATGGAATATTGATTCTTAAATTTAATAGTAAAATGTTTATGTTGGGAAAGTTAAACTGCTTGGATTCTTGCCGGCTTACGTCCCTTAGAATCTGCTTTCCGATCCGATGGTAGAGTCACAAACATACTCTACGTTTCAAAGTTGTATATTAGACTTACTTTAATTTAATAAATTTTTTAACCACGGGACTGATAGAAAACGATCTCGAGCACGTTTCCAACCACGAGTTTCCAGTGTTGTCAATGATATATGCCAAGACTCCGGTTGCCAAGTTTTGTGATATTCATGAGTAATAATAATCGGTGCCAGTGACTTATATGCGAGATGATTGGCCAAGTACGCTGTGTGTTTGCGATTTGGCAAAAATGTTAAATTTCGCTGCGAGAACTGTAAATACTTTGTAGTACTAGTAGAATGTTGATAGGTTAGAAAACCTGAGTATCTTTATATTTATTCATACTAATATTATAAATACAAATTGGTTTGTATGTTACACACGACTATGTTTGGCACCGATCTTGATGAAATTTAGTAGATACTCGTACATATACCGAGCTTACATATTCTGGGCATATAACATACTTTTTATTCTTGAACATAGGTCTTTTGTAGGGAGTTCCAAATCCATTGTCCTGGGCCACTTGTGTCCAGCATTATTACCTTAAGATATAATTCATTTGGCCGCATATCTTGGCCAAAAAAAAAAATCTCATCTGATAATCTTTATAACGGTAACCCACTACATCGCACGGGTCTCCTCCTTCAATGAGAGGGGGTTGTAGTCCACCACTCTGGCCCTATGTGGATTGGTAGACTTCACAAACCTTTGGGAACATTATGGACAAACTCTCAGGTATGCAGGTTTCCCCACGATGTTTTCCTTCACCCAAAAAAAGTTATTTCTACAAAAAATAGCATTTGTTTATCTCCTAACTCTTGGGAATCTAGAGCGTTATATTTTTCCTCTGCATTGTTTTCACGGATTCCCGGATTCCCATTTGATTCCCGCGTAATAAGATCAACACCCAGGAATGTCAACAGTGAGAATGCACTGTCCAAGGCACGCGGCCAGAAGCCAAATTCCGTACGTAGCTATTCGAACGTTCATCATCCGAATTACTGAGAATACTCTCATACATATTAATTTTATATTTAGTCTCTTTTCATTTGTACACTGGTCCGATGAAAAGCAAGTTATACTAAGCAATGAAAGATCAGTGAGTTATCTTTACATCCGGGGGATGGGCAAACCAAATCATCGCGAAAGAAGTCTGGCAATAAAGCGTTCAGCATTAACTTCTACGGGATATCTAAAATTCTTTGTGACAAAAATTACCATATATATGGATGTATATAACTGCTCCGTTTTTCTATTATCATTAATAGTTCAGTGCTGGACAAAAGGCCTCTCCCAAGGGGAGGCATTGCCCAAAATTGCCACGTTGGGCACACGGCATTGGCATCCATCACTTATCCTGCTTAATATTTACTAATTTAGCAACTAGGAGTTCCTCAACGTCTATCTAAAGGAAACACTTATGGCTACCAAGATTTATGTTAGCAAATAAGCTCAAACTCAGAGTCCTTAGTCAGTTAAAATAATTAAAAAACAAACCTAATAACTCCACTTTCAACCCTACATTTTTGTTTCATTTGCAATGAAAATATAAATATTAGATGAAAAGTTATGATCGCAGAGCAAGCTGCCCATTCTCCGTTATATTCCCTTAATATAATAAAGTTATGCAATTAAAATTATTAATCTCTACAGTAACCTAATTTTCACGCTATCAATTTAGCAGAATGTTAGAGCCTCTATACTGACAGTATTGTTTACTAACATCTTGATATTGTACTAACATTCTTGCAAATAAATCTCCACTTTAAAAAGGGATAAATAAACTGATAACACGGGTCGTAACCAAGCGTAACGGCGTCGTAGTAATTTGTATAAGGAGATATGAAGATAATGGTGATGGTAAAAAAATTCGGGTTATACGACATGTGTTAATAATTTTGTTATTATTGTTAGCAAATCTGCCTTTTATTTCTGCTATTTTTTTTTATGTACATTTGGTTAAAGATAAAAAGATATCTTCGATCAGACTGGTTAAAGTTATGCATTATCTGTGGTCGGTATAAGTTGGAGTAGAAATTCAAAATAAGAGGAACCCGGATCAAAAACGAAGGTCATATAAAATGGCGGGAAGGGAATATTGAAGAAGTTATCTTCTTGTAGTTACATTGTGCTATAAGTTCAGATGGACTGATGTTTGAGTCTATAATGCGCAGTCGTAATTATAGATACTAAAAAAATTACACGTTGCAAAATATGAATATGGAGTTTCTTTTATTTTATTATTATTAATTTTAATTTCAAGTAAAATATCGCTTGCTTAAGGAAAACAACGTGAGGAAACCTGCATGCCAGAGAGTTATATACCGTAGCTTGTGTTATGGGTACTAAGATGGCTGATGAATATTTTTATAAATAATACACATAAATATCATCTCATCTCATCTCACAAAAAACATGTTCCAGTAGTGGGAATCGAACCCACGGCCTTGGACTCAGAAAGCAGGGTCGCTGCAAACTGCGCCAATCGGTCGTCAAATTACGTATCCGTCATGGCCGCAAACGTAATATATACGTAATATTTTGAAGGCGATTAATAAAATGAGCACGTTATGCGTATTTTCCTTGCTCAGCGTCTAGACGGAACGTGTTCGCAGGTTAATTGTTGCCGGTATGTACATCAAACACGTGTTAATGTGTCAGTCAGTTACGCGACGTCGGTCGTTACGTAATTTGATTCTTCAATAACATTGTATTGTAATGCCTCGGTGATCTAGTTTCACGGCGGATTGGCGCAGTGGGCAGTGGCTTCTGAGTCTAAGACCGTAGTTTCGATTCCCATAGCTGGAAACTGTGTACATGAACATAAATGTTTTTCAGCGTCTGAGTGTTTATCTGTATATTATAAGTGTTTATTGTATATTATTCATCAGTTATCTTAATACAAATAACACAAGCTACGCTTACTTTGGGGCTAAATGGCAATGTGTGTATTGTCGTAATATTTTTATTTATTTATTTAACTTGGATGTTAAATAACCCATATTTTGCAAATAAATATTCTATTCTATTCTATTGTACGGACCACGAGGTCATGGCTTCAATACAAGGTAAGGTCGAGATAGGGTCAAGATTCGTTAGTTAGGGATTTTCTGTCCAAAATATCTCGGTACCAGTATCACGGAATTAGAAATCGGTGGAATACATGCCTCAGAGAGCATGTAAGCCGCCGGTCCCGATTATTAACATGTGATAAAAGCTATGCTCTAAAACCCCTTTTCTTGTGACAGAAGAGGTCAGTGCCTAACCTTTTTTTTTTGGCACGATGTAAAAGCTTCATTGCTACCTTCGATCCTTGAGTAGGACGGAGGTCCGGGACTAAAGGGGGTATACCTAAACTTAAATCCACCACGTCATGTCCCCCTTGTTTGGGACGCCCGGGGAACCCATGGCATACCTTCCGAACGTTCTTTATCTAACCTAAAGGTTCATAGGATTTGAAGATCATGTTTTTATTGGTAGTAGAACTTTTTGTGACAGAGCTCAGCACTGCTGTGTTCAAGTCTGTAGGGCGTGGTTGCCGGTTTTATTAAAAGTGCATGAGGCTTAACACCTACGCCTCAGTTTAATGGACACAGGACGGCACTTTCCAGGACCTGTTCCTCGCATGCCTGGCTAAGTGTTGCTCTGGTTATAGAATATGTTATAGTCCACCACGCTGGCCCGCTGCGGACGCCACAGACCATTGAGAACATTATGGAGAACTCATGCAACCAGGTTTTCTCACGACGTTTTCCTTCACGTTTAAAGCAAGTGATATTTTAATTGCTCAAAACGCACATAGCTTAGAAATTAGAGGTGTGTGCTCGGATTTGAACTCAGCGCTGTCAAAGGTCTAATATCTACATAACATGTTACTAGTGATACCATCTGTCTTGCATTGTCGATAGACATGCTTGTTTATTCTGTGGTTTTATAATAAAATTTAGTCTGTGGCACTTGTTAATGCATATACGTTGTTTTATTTTAGGCCCCCCCGACAGTGAAGTCGAAGTCCTACCCACTGGGCTATCACCGCTCCAATTATCACTTTAACAAATTGCTAGCTTAATTAATGTATTATTTTTAAGTATTTGAAGTAGTTACTGCTCACTGAATGACAGTTTATCGTATCGCTGTGTTTTTACTACAGCCCTCAGTTTATCTGCGGCCTCGGTTCTGGGAAACGAGTCGAAAAATAAACAGAATGAGATTACATTTAACTTTTGACCCAAAAATACGGTCAGACACAACATTACTTTGCAGAGCCATGAGTACATACGTCAGTCGTGGTATCATTGACGTATCCAATTACATTGTTATCAAGTTTATCATACTGCCTACTTGTCTAAATTCTTTTCTCGTTAGTAAAAATACTGGAAACATCACTTTAAGTGATAATATCAACGTATGCATGTTATAAAATTTTGCATATAAATGCTTCTTCTCGGTGGAAAAGTTACAAACAGACTTATTGACGTTTCAAAAGTGCTTGTAGAGTAGGCCTACTAGATATAAATGAATTTTTACTTTTTAATTTTAAGTGAGTCCAAACCCCATTTCACGAACCCGCATTGAAGCAGCGTGGTGGGTTTACGCTGTAAAACCGTCTCTCATATGAGAGACGAGGCCTAAGCCCAGCAGTGGGACGCCAATAGGCTGCGAATGATGGTGACGATGAAGTGAAATAATATGAAATGCAATATACATACGTAGAGAAATAAAGAAATATTATCGCTAAACAGCGATCTCTAACAGGCAAACTAAAAGAGGAATATCTTGTATACATTATTTGTGTACATCGTACATAACAAAATGGAATATATACATAATTATATATATTAAGATTATTGACAAATTTGACTGCAGAACTTAGCTTAGAATAAATATTATATAACTTCAGCTTCAATAAAGGTCGATGAGACATACAGACTGTATCGATCCCCGGGGTTCTGCGATGGGGTTCATTTCAGCAAAAAAAACCGGGATTCCATAAGATGTTAATGGAGATCGACGATAGAATCTAGATCATGTTAGCAGGTCGTGACTCAAATTTTCCGATAATGTTTTAAAATTTATATTTAAGTTGAAGAATTTGCAAGAATAAATATATTATGTACTCTTAAGTAGGGGGATCTACGCTTACTATATGGTTACTTTTCGTAACTTCGAAACATTTCAGAGGCAGTTCAGAATCAATACAAATTATAGTATAAAAAAAAATATATACTTCGACAAAATACACACCGACATCTAGCCCTAAGCGTAGCTGGGTACTTAAATAACTGATGAATATTTTTATGAATAATATACATCAGTTTTAGTATTTAATACTTATTAAATACAGGTACACACCCAGAAACTGAGAAAAATTCAGTTTCATCAGACAAACATTTTCCAGTTGTGGGAATCGAACCTACGGCCTTGGACTCAGAAAGCAGTATACTGCGCCAATCGGCATATACGGTAAATGCTGACTTGCCCGTGACCGAAACCGTTAAAATTTTTCCGGGAACACTCCCAAGATGAACAACCTTGATTGATTGTGAAACGTTTCATTCAATTTATTCGGGAGACGCTCCGTCGCTCATCACTAATTAGTCACGCATCATTAAGCCACTTGGAGTGGCCATTTCCAACTGAGAATAATTCAGGTGGCCGGATGAGTCACGGCGTCGTGTGCCAACAAACAACGCAAAAAAAAAAAGAAATTCCCGCCAATAAATTCAAATTCAAAAATGTTCTATTTATTTACACCTTATCACGGGCACTTATGAAGCGTTCATACATTTAATATTTTAGAGATGTTATTAACTGCATTCGTTAACTTAAAACTAAAGCTAGGAGGTTTCCAAACGCGCCCTGGTCTAAGAAGAGCCCACAACAAACTTAGCCAGGTTTGTTTTTGTTTTCACCATCTCACAGTCGAGTTAATGTTAAGCTATGAAGTAAGAGCAATTCGTACCCAAGCTTTTTCATCATAAACGTTACATGAACAGAAAAACTTTACATTTTTGAATTTGAATTTGAGTCTATGGACGTTCGACGAAAATAAAACCGTGTATAAATATGTTTGAAATCCTGACTGCCTTACTTAAATTAAATGCGAAATGTGCTTGTATATTTTTGTTTCTTTGTTTGTCCTCCCTTAACGCCCTTACTAAGCCACCAATTGTCTTGATTTTCGGCGCAGACTTTGTTGAAAGGACGGAGAGTAACATAGGCGACCTTTTATCCCAGGAAAACAATCAGTGCCCTGGGAGGGTAAAAAAGGCTTCTTCTTGGTAACGTTTGTCTTTTTAACCGGTGGTAGAGTCACTACGTAAATACGGATTTGACGATTCTAAAGTGCTTAAATTTTAAGCAAATTTGAAAGAATTGGTTTCTGAAGTGAACGTTCTTTATCGACGAATGGGAGAAATATTATAGCAATGTAACGTTTTTCTGTTACGCGCCATATTTATTTCTAATACATTCACCACGTGGGTGTTATATTTATTTCTTTAAAAGTTATATCTGGTTAACACAAGTTTTTGATTGTATATAATTCTATTAAAACTAGAAACTATTAATAAATACGACTGTTAATCTAGTAAACATCAATTAATTGTAATAATAAAAAAAAATGTCTTAAAGAAGTTTAACTTCACATGTTTACACTAATACACAAACACACATTTTTTGTTTGTTTAACAGTGTATAGACAGAAAAGATGATTATTAAAAGACTGGCATGGTGTGTCTATGGTCCTGTCATATAATGCAGAGGAAAGTAAATAATGCGGACGGACCAAAGACGTAGAGGAAGACCAAAGAAGAGATGGATCATGTAAAAGGATTGGATAGTAAGGTGAAGATAATGATGACGTCATCTAGGAGGCCTAGATGACGTCATCATTAACTGGCGACTAACACGGGGCCTGTCAAGACACTGGCATGCATATAAGAAGAATCATATAGTCAATAGTAGAAGAATCCGCCTACTGATACTCATAGTAGAAGAATCCGCCTACTGTTAGAGTTATATCAAAAAGTTAGGGTAGGCAGTGCTCTTAGGAATGTATGAAGTGCACGCCACTGGCAAGACATAACGTCCAAGGGCTGCAAAGCTAGCAGGTGCAGGTGGCAAATGGCAACACAATAGTTATGTACGGACAGAAGTCGTAATAATTATAGTCGGAATGGACGCTGGAAACTCGCCAACCCAGGCTACCAACCTCTGCTGATGTAGAGGACGCAAAGAACGAATATTAAGTTGTATTGTATACTAGCTGTACTCCATTACGCGCCCGTGCAACTTGGATAAAAATGATAAGCATACATAAGTTAATATTACATAAATTATATATATAAAACAGAAAGTGTGTGGGTATGTTCCGTATAGGCTCCGAAACTGGACCGATTTCAATGAAACTTTCAGGGAATCTCCGGATTGACCTGGCGTGTAATCCTGTAAAGTTTGGTGACGATCGGAGCACTCCTATTTTTGAACTGTCAAATACAGCTTTTATTTACTATGATGATATTCTATTGTTGGGTGTACATGGGTGTAGATAATGATCTTCACCCGCTCGAGAAGAGACCTTGGACTCAGAAAGCAGTATACTGCGCCAATCGGACGTCTATCAACAACAAGTATTTACATCTATGTCTAATAAAGATAAGAAAATTGCCTTTCAAATTATTTCTTCCATATAATACGGTATTGTGGTTTATTTATAAGATGGATATATAATATGGTTCGATGGAGGTTTTTTAAGACATCATCTTTTTTTTTTCTAGTAGGTATTTATTTATGTATATCAGAGCATTATCTCAGCGCACGCTAAAACACTTTTTCATGCTAAAATCTTTATTTTAAGTAAAATATAAGTTGAGTTTCTTTTGCTTAAAATATTTTTTTTAAAGTATCTCTTTCTTGCTCTTATCTAGGTGGAGTCGGCATTGTTGTAAAAGTCAAAGTCAGAAAAGTCAAGTGGCACTTTTAATAACGACATTACATAAAAATGTTGTTCATCGTGGTTAGAAGGAAATTATTGCCCTACCAATGCATACATTTCAAAAATGTGTAAAAACGCATCTAGTTCAGCGAGGTTACTATACATTTGATGAATTCCTCAATGACAAGGTAGATTGGAAGCAGCCAGCCTCGCTCTCATCTCCCGCAAGATAGAAAAATGATTGTTAATGTTGATGTTGGAAAAGAGCAACTACTGAGTTTCTTGCCGGCTCTTCTCGGTAGAACCTGAGTAGTGTAGAGTCACTACAAACATACATACTTGACGTTTTAAAAGTGCTTATAAAGTAGGCCTACTTGAAATAAATGAATTTGTTTTTGTTGGTAATATTACTGCGTACGAAGCGATTCTTCGTTTCTGATCCGCACCGCTAGGATCTGGAATGCCCTTCCAGCTACCATTTTCTCCAGTGCCTACAATATGAGTATCTTCGAATCAAGAGTGAATAGGAATCTTCTAGGCAAGCGCGCTCCACCTTAGGCTGCATCATAGATTACCATCAGGTGTGATTGCAGTCAAGCGTTCGTCTATAAACATAAAAAAACTGCCTCCTTTCGGCGCAATATCATCCCAGACCCTTTTTGAGGAATTCCTCTTCGCATCAGACTATTCCTAATAAGAATGTTCAAAGACCAAATGCATCCGAACAGTTTCGAGATGATTCGAAAAATCTCATGAGCTTTTGTCCAATGCAGTCTCACCTACTGGTGATGATGTAGTCCAAGATATTAATGGGCTAACCAGTTAGGGGTACCTATGGCAGTTATGAAACTCATACCCATAAAGCTTCTTAATTACTTGAAGCATATCTCAATAAAGCCAATGACTAAAGCCTATTTTAAGTTCAGCTCAAACTACAAAGAAGAATACAACCATAATTGAACAATACTCAACGCTTGGAATAAAGATAATGAATTAGTCACCAGCGTAAATGACAGCGATTCATATTTCATTCGAAACCAGTACCTTAAGCACGAGATTAGTACGAGTATCGAAACGCTGGAGCTGAAAGCGTCGATAGCCCAGTGAGTGGGACTTCGAGTTCACGTGAGGAAACCTGCATGTGTGGAGTCCACCAATCCGCAATGGGCCAGCTTGGTGAACTACGGCCTTGACCCCTTCTAAGTGTAGGGAAGACCCGTTTCGTGTAGTGGGCCGTAAATGGGTTGATACGTTGCAAAGATTGACAATAGGCTCATTTTGCTATGACGGTGCAATGATTCGATACGAGAAAGCTATGCTACGATTGCGAGCGTGCAAATTTTGTACTAAGGATACAGACTGCTTGAGACTTCAAACACTGAACCGAACAGAAATAGCCGTAAAGCAACGCGGTCGCTTTTCTAAGATGGGAGATATTGTAAGCAACCTTCCCCTCGGCCATTGTATTGGACCACTTGGTCACAAATTCATTTAAGTGTGCATAAGTTTTAAATATATCCAGTAGGGAAAAGTTAATTAAAATGAATTTTCTTTAAGATGACAAATTTCGAATTTCGCATGGTAACTTACTGGTGGTTTTTTTTTATATAGCGAACCAGTTGCTTCTGGTTCAAGTTTTCACTACTCCATAAAAATCTAACAGATTTACGTAACTCCAATGCTTGTTTTTTTGACATAAGCTAGAAGCTTTCGAGATGTGGGTATACAGGCAGGTGCTTCGAATATCTAGAGACCGTGTTCGCAATACCAATGTGTTGCAGAGAATAGGGAAGTCCAAAGAGATGATAAAAAGTGTGCGAAGGAGAAAGCTCGAATATCTTCATTGTCATCTAATGCGAAATCCACCAATCCGCACTGGACCAACGTGGTGGACTACGGCCTAAAGCGTTCTCATTGTGGGAGGAGACCCGTGCCCTGTAGTGGGCCTGTTATGGGTTGATATGACGATAATGCGCAATCCAAAGTACAACCAGCTCTAACTCACTCTACAAGGCAAGACACAAGGGCAAGCGTAGGCATGGTCGAAGGCGAATTTCCTGGCTACTACGCCAGTGGTTTAACATGAGTACAAAGTCACTGTTTAGAGCAGCTGTTTATAAAGTTCAGTTAGCCCTAATGGTTGCCAACATGTGATAGAAGATAGCACTAGAAGAACAAGAAGAAACTCTGTTTACTTGATGAGTCACAATAAGGACTCGATTACAGATTGCAGGGCTTGCTTGGAATGAAAAAGAAAGTGTTATGTCTACTCTCCCAGGCAAGTTGCTCTGTGAAAATAGCCGACAGTCGCCACTCGTAGTGCTCCTGCGGAAAATGTCAAACGGGATTAAACGCAACGAGAATAGTTAGCAATAAGAGCAAGTGTTGGTACGGAAATAGACTCGCGAGGGGTGGACGAACTGGACAAAGCTCTACCGCGGTGTTGCGATCTTTGTTAATCTGTGGCTTTATTCACCATTATGAACCGGCCCATTACAGGGCACGTGTCTCCTCTCAGAACGAGTAGGGTTTAGGCCGAAGTCCACCACGCTGGCCAAGTGCGGATTGGTAGACTTCATAAATATTTGATAACGTTACGGAAAACTCTCTCACGAGGTTTTCCTTTACTGATATATTTGTTATTATTTAGTTACGCCAAAAACTTACATACACTGTTTATCTTGTTTTTTTTTGTTTTGTTTGTGTATATTATTCATAAAAATATTCAGCAGTCGTAACACAAGCTACGCTTTCTTTGGGGCTAGGTGGTGATGTTTATTTTGTCGTGGTAGATTTCTTTATATATTATTTAATAATTTATTTATATATTTAAATTTACTGTATGTTTGTCTATTACAACGAGACCGACACAAATGTTGTTGTTTAATTAAAAATGCACATAACTCCTTAAAGTTAGAGGTGCGTGGCGGGGATCGACTTGGTCCCTACGAAAGGAAGGCCGGACACCTAACCATTAGGCTATCTCCGGTTGATATATTTATAACGTTCTTAGTAACTGTTGGATAAGAGAGAGGGTTACCCATAACGTTATCATAGGTGTATGACACCTACCGCACTTGGCCAGCGGACTACGGCGAGGGTTTGGCCGTAGTCCCCACGGCCAAACCCTTGTCATTCTGAGAGAAAAACCCGTTCCCTGTAGCGGGCGGGTAACGGGTTGATAGTAGTGATTATGGAGAGTTTATATCGCGATCACCTTTCATGAGAAAGCCGATTTTTGAAGTTATACATATTTAGCGGCGTTAGGAAAAAATCATGGGAGTGAAATTATACGATGTAACGAAATGCGCGCGCACTGGTACACGATTTTAACTTGACGAAGGTAGTTGCAAAACCGAGTTAGAGGGAAAAGCATCGTCCGCCAGCTCACTTTTTACGATGCGCACGCATACTGTCACAAAAAACCGAAACCCTGAAGTTAGCTATAGTAGACGTTTTGCAAAAAGAGATTGAACAGTGTACAATTCAATTGTCAAAGTGATGCGGGCTCATTCCGGTGATTAAATTGATTAAATTGTAGAAAAATCTCAAATTTTAATTGTCAGTGAAATGAGTTATAATGAAACTTTCAATGTATTAAATACCTTTTTTCTATTGTTAGGTTCGTTTTCTCTACAAACGTAGAATAAGGCGTAAGATAAAATTTCTAAAATGATTTTTATCTTGTTACGCCAAAGAAGTATAACTTCTAACGCGTGTACATAAGTACGCATACGTTTTTTTTTTAACAAGCCTGCCTGACCACCTACAGTAGCGTGGTGTAAATTTAAGTGAACATTAAATTACATTTTCTGACAGTGTTCTTTTATCTCGCAGCAACACTACACTAATTAGCTAAGCGATAAAACACGAAAACTCATTAAACTCATTATCATTCCACATTATATTTTAGGTAAAAGTCTTTTTATAGAACTCAACGTTTTTGACTGTTAGGGTTGCCACCTGGACGTCTAACAAAGCCAACAAGAGGGACATGGCGTGGCATGGCGTTTAGAGGGGGGAGTCCCACATAACGTGCAAAAAATGCATCAGCTTTTTGCTACTACTATTTGTCGCACCAATGCAGGCAAGCGTTTAGAATGACACAATCATATAACGAGAACTTTAATAATATAGTCTTTTTCTACGCGAATAGGCGCCTTTAAGAAGTTGGTCATAGATCGTTTAAAATAGTCTAAAAATTAAATTATATACGTAATATTCCGGGTGATAATCAATTACTGTTACAGACAAAGTTTTGCGATCACAATATATTAATAAATAATTATAAGATTTCCTTCCAAAATTTTTTTTTGTTTGTATTTTTATAGAAATTGTTACAACAATAATGTTTTATTAGGTTTTGAATAAGTCCAATTAACAAATATTTCTTGGTTTACGCAGTTGACTCCGCACTCGCAGTGAGTAATTATTTGTACTATGTATACAATTGTGTAATGTGATACTTTGTTGTTATTTGTGAACGCTAATAAATAAATGAATGAATAAATAACCTCCGTCCTGTCTAAGGGTCAGAAGTAGCAATAAAGTTTTCCACCACGCCAAAAAAAAAAGTATTGACACATGCCCGCTGTTTCGGAGCTCATTTATTTATTTTATATATTTGGATAACAAACAGTTATACATTTTGCATAATTAATCATGTTTTGGTACTAAGTTACTTAATTTTAAGAAATAAGTGATGTGTTTTAACAGTATATTATATCAGTACAGTATTAATAATACTCAACTGTTCAGGGCACTAGCCCGCGGTAGAATATGTGATATCCTAAATAGTAATATCTAGTTAGGAGTCAGATACTCACCCACACCATGGCCAAATTAGGAATTATACCATAATGTATTCAAATAATATACTATGACAATAATCAATACGGTTTTTTGTTACGGTGGGGGAAATTTTCTAAGATACCCGACCTCAGGGAAGATCGGACTGTGTGGGATTTTTACCCACTGAAACCCATCGGTGGCCATCCTCGGCACATATTTGGGAGGCTAAGGGATCTCCTAAGAACGCACCGGTGCCTACCTCGTACTGCGCATGTAGAGCTCGTCCCGGGAAAAAAATCCCCTGACCTCATGAGCTATGGGCTAAGGCAAGCTGCTGTCCTCCCCGGGTCGTATAATGATACGATTATGATAGATGGATTGTTATTTTATGGGAATATGGGGGTAAATGTCTTTAAACCTAATCTTAAACCTGAGATAGCAATGATTGATGGAATGATATTGCAGTCAAGCTAACTTATGTGGAATAAAAAAAGGTGTGTTATGTATGCGCGTTAGAAGTTATACTTCTTTTGCTAACAAGATAAAAATCTTTTTATCAATTTTATCATTCGCCTTGTTCGTTTGTATAAAAACGAAAGCACCTAAAATAGAAAAAAGCTATTTAACACATTGGAAGTTTTATTATAACGCATTATCAAGTTTAACGCAACAATAGTTTGTTCAAATATCACAAAAAAAAATATTTCTACATCATTAATTAAATGGACATAATAAACATAATTAAACTTAGAATACTAATGGACTCATTATCGGCCAACCAAGTTTATCTCAACATTTAAATTAGCGTTTTTGTACAATTGAATCAATTAAATCACCGGAATGAGCCCGCAGACTTTGACAATTGAAAGTGTACACTGTCAAACCTTATAGCTAACATCAGGGTGTCAGTTTATCGGTGTGAGCGCGCATCGTAAAAATTTACTCTCAATATTTTAAGAAGTAAAACTTCAAAAATAAAGAGAGGTGGCAACCCTAATCGTAAAGCTTATTTACATGCAAATTGTTTAACAGATATGCTATCTGAAGTAGGTAGAATGTTAGAATGTTAAGTAGCTAGCGAACATGACTGACCTATCCACCGTGGTCAGCGAACCTACAATCACCGTGCTTCTTTAATGTTATAAATGCGAGTGTGTTTGTTTGTCCTTATTTCACGCAGCAATGGAGCAATCGTAGGAATTTTTGCATATAGATAGTTCGATAGTTGAAGAGTGACACATTGCACTATACTTCTTTAATATTATAAATGCGAATGTCTGTGTGTCCTTATTTCACGCAGTCTACTCCAAAAGGCACAAAAATGAAACTGCTATGAAGATTTTCATATTTACGCTTCTACGCCTGCTCGGCACTGGTTGGAGACTGGTCGGGGTGGTCTGGATGTGTGATGCAGGTAGGGTAGGCCAATACTTTAACATCAGAGCAAAACGGATCTTATGTACATTGTTTTAAAGCTCAAATTTGCCTACAATTCTTCAGCTATGTAACTCTCCTACATTGCAAGAAACATGTACTAAGGATATCGTTATTAAAGTCGCCTCACGCGCTTATCCGAGATGGCGGGTATGTAAATGCGACAGTTTATAGCTTTTTGGCAGTGTGAGGTCTTTTTAGTTTGGTCGTAAAGTTTCTAACAGTAATCGTGCTTTAGATTATTTTATACTAGATTATTAGGGGTATGACTACCATTCTTATGACTACCTAAAAGGTTAGCCCTCTACCAACTTAGACTAGCATCCTCACTAACCACCCAGTGAGATTGCAGTCAAGGGCTAACTTGTAGTAGAATAAAGAAAATGCTACGGTTACGTTGAATATAATACGGTTTTTCACAAATCCCTTAAGAAACCTTTTGTTTTTCTGGGATTAAAAAAAGCCTACATTACTCTACAACTTTTCAATTACAAATGCCAAGAATCAAGCTGATCGCTTAGTTAGGGCGTTAAGGGAGCACAAACCAACAAACAAAAATATACAAACACATTTTGCATTCAATATTAGTGAGGATGTTAAGATTGAAACATATCTTATAAACGGTTTTTTTCAAATCGAACATCCATAGCCTCTTTAATCTAAAGGATCTTCTGTAATAATAGTTACAGATCAATACTGAACAATAATTGAAATTCACTAAACTAGTGATAAAAGATTACAACAATAATTTCTGCATTAAGGAATTTGTAAGCAGCTGATCAAATCAAGTGTCCACCAGTCCGCATTGGGCCAGCGTGGTGGACTGCGGCATAAACCCTTATAATTGTGGGAGAGCCGTGCCCTGTAGTAGGCCGGATTGATATGAAGAAGAAAATTGAATCAAGTACGAGTAAATATTCGAATGTGTTTTCTGCTGCACGAAACGTCGCACCACGCCTCTGACACTCAACAAAGGATACTTATAAACGAAACAATTTTTTTTTTTACTGTTTTTTTTATAGTAATTATACCTACCACATGTGCCTGTAAGAACACAGCAACGACAACCAAAATAAAGTGAAGCCTGCTTCCAGTCCAATGTAGAACCTTTTTTAGTGTACGTAAATATTTCTTTCACGTAAACAATATATTAAAACACATGTAACAAATCGTGATTACTACACGATTGATGAATTCCTTATCGACAAGGCTGGTTGGAAGCAGGCCACTCCGCTCTCATCTCTCACAAAACAGAGAAATTCTAAAGATTGATAAACTTTAAAATTATGTTTGAAAAGAGCAATCTGCTGAGTTT
This sequence comes from Pararge aegeria, assembly GCF_905163445.1. Classification (NCBI taxonomy): domain Eukaryota; kingdom Metazoa; phylum Arthropoda; class Insecta; order Lepidoptera; family Nymphalidae; genus Pararge; species Pararge aegeria. Next base: position 14,805,698 of record NC_053196.1, on the reverse strand, counting down.
CTTGCCGGCTCTTCTCAGTGGAATCTGCCTTCCGAACCGGTGGTAGAGTCACTACAAACATACTGACGTGACGTTTCAAAAGTGCTTATTAATTAGGCCTACTTTAAATAAATGTCGTCTAATCTATAAATAATAAAATTTTTCGTCCATCGATATTCTAGTATCGAACTAGTAAGTACATCGGCCGGCCGCGATAACTAGAAGTCAATAGTTAAGCCTGATTTACACGTAATAAGCTATCAAGTAGTAGTCGAATAGGACCCCCAGTTGAAGCGAGTGATATTTAAAGCTTAATAAAAAATTTATATTTGAATCTCGGAATCATTATTCGGAATATTAATTTGTTATGTTTATGTGGTGTACAATAAAAGTGTATTCATTCATTCATTCATTCATCATTTATATTATACATACGACTATTTTTCTAAGTCGACTCATTCGCGGACGAAGTCGCGCGTAATAAACCTATAGTATAGTTAAAGAAACTAGAAAACTTGGACCCTATCGCGTAATAAACCTATTATGCGATAGCTAGAATGTTTAATTAAGCCTTATTTGCACGGACCTACTGAGTAGTCAACTAAATTTTAGGGTCATTAGTTCAATAAAAAAATAGCGAAAACATGAATTTAGCACTTCGACCCTTATGGGTCGTAAATGCTAATAGGTTAATAAACCAGATCCCAAGTCTGCTTTTATAATTGTGTGTCCTGAGGTTTCGGAGCGAAACGTGCGTAGAGAGTACATTGCCGAAGATCTGTTTGGTGTGGAGTACAATTATTGAAAAAAAATAAAACGTTTACTACAGAAAACAATATGATCATCATTATCATCATCATATCAACCCATTTCCGGTCCACTACGGAGCACGGGTCTTCTCCCAGAATGAGAAGAGTTTGCCGGAACACAGCAATGCAGAAAAGAGCATGGCGTTTGTACTGTACCCCGGACGACCAGTTCAAGAAGCTCCACTACTACTCATGTAAGTTAGCTTTAAGAGGCACTAGCTATTACAGTTGCTTATATAAACAAAGACTGGTGTTATCGCAATGTTATTGGGACGTGATATCGCTCGCTCTCGGCAGAGAACGTTGAACCGCTCCATGTCCTGTCTTCCTGGTACATCTACAAGTACTTCTAGTACTGCTAGGTAGGGAGTAAAATGGTGGTATACTCCTAGTATTACCTACTAGTAAGTACGTCTAGTATGCAGATAGTTCTTCTGGTACTTTGGCAGGATTTCTAGTACGTAAATATAGCTTGTAATTGGTAGATAATACTACTTAGGTTAAGTCTATTTTTTCTTATTTTTTCTTACGATCTTTAAGTTTTTAGTGTAAAGTTTACACAAAAAAATATAATTTTTATTTGAGTATTTTATGTTATTTATTTTATAAAACACTTCCTTTAATTAAATATATCATTGATTTAATATATTACTATCGTACCACTGGTTTTTATTATAGGACACGTTAGAAAAATGGAGTGTAGATAGGACTTTTAGTACCACAGTATCTTCCGAGGTAAGAATTAGAAAAGACGTTTAACATTTTAATAACGTGTTAGAATTAGAAATGCTTTTGTTCAAATAATCATAGAAACATATTAAGAGGCAGTTGTTTTAAAATCAGAGACTGACAACTTAATTTCTCAACTTCATGACTCACATTTCTATTAATTTGTAGGAATATTTATAAATGTATCTGTACTTATAGTTGGAGGGCGCATGGATTTAAAAAAAGCAAAAGGCATATCAATGATAATAAAAAAAATGTTTTAACGGGTATAAAAAAATTTTTGGGTAGACAGTGCTCTTAAGACTCTATGAAATGCGCACTACTTTAGGTAGGTGTTGATTTTAAATACGCAAACATAAGCACTTAGCATAGCAGTTTAAATAAATGATTGCATGTTAAAAGGCCACTGGGCAATGTAGCGATTGATCAATTAATTATTATAAATTAATTTAATTAACTTATCTGCCATTACGGCAATTTGTGTGTTATTGGACCGCGATATGCCTGCCGATAAAATGTAAATTATTGTATTTAGTATTTTACTAGAGCACCGTCGGGTTGGGTAACTCTGTTTGCAATGATAATTTCAAACTTTCTTTATTCAAATAGACATATTATTTGATAAGCCAATGACCGCTTATATTATTTTTATTATCACGGGACATACTGTCAGTGTGACGCTTTAATACATGTGTCCAAAGAACTAAAGTTTTCATTAGTTTCACCGATCAATCTCCTTCGTGCCTTCTCCATCTACAAGACATTGGCGAAGTACCTTGTGCCCAGTTGGCACAGACAAAAGCCATAAACAAGAATTGAATTGAAAGAACTAAAATTTGGATAGCTTAAAACTACTGACCTCTATTATTACCAATGGACCCGCTGCTGTTACTTTGTTTTTGTCTCCATTTTTTTGATGCTGACTGTGACGCTATAATATGTGTAACGCTGTTCGTGTAACGCTATTATGTGAAACACTGTACTGTAAGGGTTACGCTGTAAGGGTGACGCTGTCAGTGTGACGCTGTCAGTGTGACGCTGTCAGTGTGACGCTGTCAGTGTGACGCTGTCCGTGATACGGTGTCAGTGTGACGCTGTTAATGAATTGCTATAAGTGTGATGCTGTAATAGGATTGTTCAAGTCACAGCGAGGCAAAGTACTATCTAACAAAATTTCAATGACTGAAGTCACCATATTGTTAGTTCCAGAGGCACTTGTATGTCACAAGTGGCCAATTTACCCGTGGACCAAATGTTAGAAAAGAAAATGTCAGGTCCTTAACATTTTAGATTCGGTTGGGATAGGTTATTTTAGTATTTTAGGGTTTCAATAATGTTTCTTTTCAATATTTGAAGATTTTTTTTAAAATCTTAACAGAAGAGTAAAATGTTGTTAACCCCTTCACTAGGCGAACGACCTCTCATTGCCTTTTTTAGATTTTGTCCGCGGATAAATTAGAGAATAGTTTTTCTTTTGCCCGTGTTTCTATAACAGAGCCGGGTATATTGAAACATGCAAGACTCGCAGACGCTAAGATATGTATTTAGTGCATCAAGAGACGTTTAGTGTCCATTTCATTTTATGTAGCACCATTAGAATGCCATTATCTACGCTTCGATCGGACTCGATGTGAAATGTTGTTTTTCTACTCCGTTACCATGTTTATACTACGGGAACTGAATACGGACGGACGCTCCTCTCGAGGAGGTGTTATACACCGTGTACCAAAGTACAAGACCAGTAGGTCAAAAAATAAGCAAATGCTAATTCGTAATGTTTGCGAAGTTCCTGTGAGTATTGACATCTATTGTTGCTTTCGATGGATCATATATTATTTTTTTCTGTATTTATTTTAATATGCTATTGATTTGCTTGAAAAGATCACTATGTATATAAGGCAGCCAAAATGTACATGCTGTATTGTTATTGTTTTTCTGTTTTGTTCTTTTTGTGGTGTATCAGTTAGTTTTCCTTGGATCAAAAGTAACCTACATCCGTCTCCAGGATGTCAACTATCTTTATAAATTGTATCAATATCAATACAGCACTTGAACGGAATATAGGAAACAGACAATCAGACATACTTTCACATTTATAATATTATGGATCAGTTTATTGGATTGTGTAATCGGAAAGGATATGTTCTATGGGATCAGCTTTTACAGGCGGGGAAAGTGGCTACTGACAATCAGAAGAAAACTAAAAATTTCGTGTGAATTTTTTAAATATTACACGTAATATTATAATTATATTAATATAACTTTCTTTTACGAAATGCACTAGATGACAGTTTTAGTTCTCCTAATCCTAAGGTTGCCTGGGCAGAGATCGCTACTTAGGCCGCCTTTTGTATCCTACATTCTTCAAGTGTTTGTTCTTTTTTGTTCGTTTTTCTGAGTGGTGTACGAATAAAGAGTATAAATAAATAAATAAATGAAATTTAGTTAAGTAAAGAAGAGACGTTTGAACTCTGATTTCGCGATCTTCTTGATGGTATTACAATGACCGCCTTCCTTTTCGCGAAATCTGTATGTCTTCGGCTAGACGTGTTGCTTGTTTGTCACTATAATATGTTTACTACTAGAGCGGAGCGTAAAAGATCGTAAAAGTGTGAATGCGTTAAGAATGCGCATGAATTTCAGATAAACGTTTAATTTTACTTCGGCTGGTTCGGTTAAACGCGTAGTTAATTGCGCATCTTAGGCGTTTATGCGGCTTTAGATAGTACATAACTTGGTAAACTAACTATAGAGAAAATTGCTTTGATCTTTAAATACCAGTCTTTATATCACATATAAATATATATGTAATTCACATAAAATTCCCTCCAAACTCTTCATTTTAAAAGACAATCATGAATATGATATAGTTATATGATATATATTCAATGTATTAGTGTATATAGCTAGCCACGTGATGGTAAGTAGAAAACTACCGCTAATAAACACTTAACAGAGCATGCAAGGAACAAGTCTTGCAACGCGCCCGCACTGTCCATCACCCTGAGGGGAAGATGCTTAGCCTCAAGCCGGCAACCAGAGCTTCAGACCGATACACAGCACTCGAACAATGCTTAATGTCAGACATAACATGGCCGTACTTCCCCGGATGAGCTCTGTCTCAAAAAGCCATCGACATCATACATATTCAACCGAAGTCTATTGCTGGAAATAGGTCTTTTGTAGGAAGTTCCAAAATCCACGGAACTGGGCCCTTTTTTCCAGCGACTCGCTTGATTTCTGGCTTTGACCAACGCTGCGTTCACCGGTGCGGGGTCGCCATACCAGCACCTTGGGACCACAAAGTAAATCTGCTCTCCAAGCTATGTGCCCCGCCCATTGTCACTTCAGCTTCGCAACTCACTGAGCTACGTCGGTAACTCTAGCTCTTATCTCAATTTAATTAGAGATATTTCTCGCATAGCTCTTTCGATTGTTCACTGAGTGACTCTAAGCCTTCTTATGAGGCCTATATAGTAAGCGATCAAGTCAAAAAGACATACTAGAACAAAATCCTTTTTTTATCACCGTTTTCTTGTATAATAAAGTTATTCTATCTATCCATCTTTCTGAGCTATGATTATGAGCGATGCATAATGCAGTGCGGGCGCATCCGCGATCAATATTCCGTGCGGACCCGGACACGCCGGATCGCGCCGCCACATCAATAGCGACGCGATCTAGGAGCCGCCGGCGTATCGAATATAAATTACACTAAATTATAGTATACGCATGAAATACGCCCTACGTGCGCGGCCCAGGGCTGCCAACCGGCCTGGACCGCACCGAGTAGTACTGAACCTTTAACATTAACACCAAACTTGCAACAAAGCACTACTGTACCTTTAAAATTAGCACCAAACTTGCAACTAAGCACTATTGTACCTTTTACATTAGCACCAAACTTTCGACCGAACACTTCTGCACCTTTAACATTAGCACCAAACTTGCGACCGAACATTTCTGTGCCTTTATCATTAGCACCAAAATTGCGACCGAATACTTCTGTGCCTTTATCATTAGCACCAAAATTGCGACCGAATACTTCTGTAGCTTTAACATTAGCACCAAACTTGCGACCGAACACTTCTGCCCCTTTAACATTAGCACCAAACTTGCAACTGAACACTATTGTACCTTTAACATTAGCACCAAACTTTCGACCGAACACTTCTGCCCCTTTAACATTAGCACGAAACTTGCGACCGAACACTTCTGTACCTTTAACATTAGCACCAAACTTGTCACCGTACGCTTCTGTACCTTCAATATAAGCACTAAACTTTTGAAGGAACAGACCTTTTATCAACATTATCAACCTATTGCCAGGCCATTACAGGGTACTAATATCAGAATTGAAATCCACAACGCTGGCCGAGTGCGGATTGATAGCCTTCACTCGACTTAGACACGCATTATAAAGAACTCTCAGACAAGCACTTATCCCTACAACGTTTTTCTGCACCGTAATAGCAAGTGATATTTAATTGTTAAAACCGCACGTCCCGTAACTCCATAAAGTTAGAGGTCTCCGTTTCTCCAAAACGAGGGTTTGGCTAGCGCTATGGATATGGCGATCTGATCTAGGAGCCTCTGAAGTATCGAACATAAATGTCACTAATTTAAACCTACTATATGCATGATATAATATACCCTATGGACGCGCGCCGAACTTCTTATATTTATCCAATCAAAAGTATAGGCAATATTCAAATAAAATACCTACTTTTAAACTAAATAGAATCATTAGAGCTAATGACCGGTACAGTGAATGATACCACCGTTGCAATGCGAGCGTTCGGACTCAGTGTAGGGTGTTTATTCAAAGTCAAAGTCAAATATTTCTTTATTCAAATAGGCACATAGATGGCACTTTTGATGCGTTATTATATACAAAATGTGTACATAGCAGTGAGTAGTGATGGCGATAACTACAATCATAAACTTAAAACTAAAGCTACTAGGGTTCCATTCGCGCCCTGGTCTAAAAAGAAGCCCACAACAAACTTAGCCGGGTGTTCTTTTTGTTATCACCATCTCACATTGTCATTAGAAAATATTTAAGAAGCAACCTGGTTAGAGCAATTGTTTACACCCAAGCTTATTATGAAACGAATTAATGTCTTTTGCGTTTAAATTTTATTAAGCGTCAATTAGGTGTTAAATTTGACACAACATTGTGCAGATAATTGTAAGCAAAACGAAGTCATATATGGTAAATTATCAGATGTATTTTATTTACTGATCTGCCAGCCCTATTCACGTCGCCATTTTGAAATCTGAACAAGACGCAGCGCGGCGGGCGGTAATCCAGTGTTGCCATTAGATCCACTGAGTTTCCTTTTCCTTTAGATCGTACCTATTGTAGGGCTACTTTAATAAGCTTTTGAATAACTATTGGATAATACAATGGATCTTTTGCTTCATCTGTATACTAGGCATGTAAATGCAAGTGTGTCTGCGTGTTTGTGTTATTTTCAGCTCAACTAATGAACTCATCTTGATGGTGAGGATTCCGCCTAGTTTCCAAATCAGTTCAGCAGTTCAGCTAAATCTCTCTAGATAGTTTGCATACTGGAATGGACAAATGATTATCTTTATTCCCGGAAAAACAAACGGTTTCTGCGGGATTAAAAAAAAACAAATTGTGTGAAAATATATGACAATAAAGCAAACATAAAATATACTCCTGATTATTTTTTCTTTGTGTTTTTTTTTTGTGAGCACATGTTTACGTTTGTTACTATTATTATTATTATTTATATTATTATATATGGAATTATATATTATGTATATGATATTATACATATATTATTATATATAATGGAAAGAATCCTCCGCCTACACGAGCTATATTTCAATTTTAGGGTATGTAGCTTTCGGGCATGAACGGAGTGCACGCAACTGATGTTGACGGGATCGGAAACTATTTCGACTTGTAAATAGGTAAGTAGACAGTGTATAAAAACAAATGATGTTTTATAAATGGTTTCATTTACAGGTCCCTCAAAAAAAAATCTCTAAGCCCAATTTTTGGGACCCGTTTAAACTAAAACTTTTTTTAAAACGATTACTAGAAAAAAACTAAATTAACTCTTGCTACAAGTAGCACAGATCTAAATGGGATGCATCTTCTAAGACATCGCGAGTGCTTACATCTTTCTTTTTAAATTATGAATGATGTACATTGTTTTATAATCCTCACTAATATTGTAAAAGCGAAAGAGTGTTTGTTTGCCCGTGTAGAGTCAGAAGAGTTAGGTGAAAAGACAGAGAGTTACATAGGTTACTCTTTGTCCCGCAAAAACCAACGGTTCCCACATTTTACAAATCCCGTTAGTAAACGCAGACGAAGAATCGGGCAACAGCTTGTGAACAATAAAAAAAAACAAGATGAAGAGTTCTTTGACTTTTTGTTGTAGCGCACTTTTGCGACTGTTGGTGGTTTAAGGATTGCACTTATTCAGTATCTAAATAGTGCAACGCAAAACCAGAGAGTAAAAAAAACATTCATTTCAAATAGTCACTTCATATGAAACGTCTGGTCAGTCTTTTGTAGTGACTCTACCGCCGGTTAGGAAAGCAGATTCTACAGAGAAAAGAAGAGGTTACACAGAAGTTCCTCTTTACCAACATCATTTAAAATTCATCACTCATTCTTGTATTTATTTTTTGCTAGTGAAATTAAAAAAAGAAAACTAACATCAAATAAATCGCTTTAGCGATAAGACCGCCTTAGCACACCTAAACTAGTTTTTATTTTTTTTTACGTTTTAATGTGTTTCTCTTTGTATTTTGTTTTTGTGTGTGCAATAAAGAATTTAATAATAATAATAATAATGTTGAGTCGACAGTTATTGTTCCGATCGTCGTTTCAGTCAATGGTCTTCTCGCGAAAAGCTTCGACCAAAATCTTAAGAAGCTATCGCTTGATTGTTGGATCAAGGGTCGGATACAGAAGGCAGTAGTACTTGAAACGGCGCGTATTGTGAGGAGCTTCCTCACTCTGGAGACTTGACCGCCGGTTGCTTGGGCATTCAAAAGCCCCGCAAGCGGAGGGTGGATGTTTTTTTTTTTAATAAATTTTTAATAGTTTTTTGTTTTTATAAGCATTGTTAAGAATTAAAAAAAAAAAAATGAAAATCAATAAATGATAGAATAGAATAATAATAAAATGTCTGTTACTGGGTTATGATCCGAAGCATCAACAGCTCAAGTGAACGTTATAAGACACGACCGCTGTGCGAAGCGCTTTTACGGCCACTCCATTTCTGTTATTGAGTTGTAAACAAACTCGGCCGGGTTATGGTGGCCAGCGGCCGTGGGCGGTCTACGAGTGGGGATTGATATGTGCTGTCGCGAGGTCACCGCACCGTGCTCACCCGGCTACGGAGTGTTTATGATATTAGCAGACTATATTTGTCTGTACGTATCATTATACCCCGCAGGTATACATTAAATAATTATGTTTATATGAAACTCGTTCAGTAATAAATAATTTACCTTTTTATTTTATTTGTTTCTCAGGTTTTAATAAAAAAAGTCAATATTTTACATCTGTTTACATAGAACTTACTTTAAATATGCTACAAAATCTATAAGTGTGTGACACAAAGTAATTTTTGTCTTAGTTTAAAAAAAATTTAATAAAAATCTTTTACTGTGTTTTGATCTGAAGTAGTGTTATACTGCTCAAGTTTACATGTTATAAATTCAAATTCTGAAATTCATTTATTTGAAGTAGGCCTAATATAAAACGTTTTGAAATGTCAAGACTATCTGTTTGCAGTCCCTGTACCACCGGTTCAGTTATTCTTTTTCAACATCATCATTTTTACAATAATTATTGTATTTATATATTTATTTATTTATTCATAAGAGAAACCAATAATTAATTGTAACTACTTGTGTTAGAATTACAAATTCTGTCTAGTGTCATTACAATAATCAATTAGTATTGTATTGCGGGAAATGAAAGGGGAGCGGTGTGCTTCCAAGCAACCTTGTCATAAAGAAATTCATCAATCGTATAGTAATCTCGCCGTGATAATTGTGTTTTAACACATTGTTTTAGCGTATGCATTGGTAAGTCCAAAATTACTATTTGGTAATCATGTTATTAGAAACATATTCAAACCCACGCGCGCTTCGCTTAAACGATATGCAACCGTCACTAGTATAGAGTCACAGTCATCATCTTCGGCGTCTTATTATAAACAGCAAACATAGCAATACATTTAGATGTTGGTAACTATAGAACTTATTTGCCCTTATGGGGCCATCTATAAAGACAAGGCAGAATGATAAAAAAATCATGACCGCGAGACGCGTCAAACGATAACGGCGGTCCTATTTGCTAGTATAACGAGGCCGACTAATAACTAATGCATCAAATCAGCATGGTGGATAGGATGACAAATACTTCATCCTCGATATTTCAAGATCAACTTCAAAGGCGTATAAATCAAACTACGCTGTAATTGTGTAATGTGTGTATTTATGTAATGCCGTGTGCGTAAAAATCCGTTGCTGTACTGTGTTGTAATAAATTCAAGAATGCGTTGAAAACTTCGATGTTGGAAAATCATAATATGTTTTTTTGAAATATAAGTTTTAGAATCACCAATTTACGTTTTTTTATTAGATTAGGCGTTATGATAGGTTTATTAGACAAGCCGTGTGTTGACGGGGCAATATAACATAGATCGGGCAGAGACGTCATTTTAGCTTCTACTACCATTTACCGTGTAGACCTTTAGTCCAGCAGTGAACTATAGGCTATTGATGTTTGATTAGATGTTATTAAAACAATAATTGCAATTTTTAAAACAATAGTGGGCAGTTATAGGGCTAAGTTATAATTTATTATGTTCATTTCTGGATATTGAAAATTTTAGAATATTAAACACAACCTTAAAGTCAGTTTGTTGAGATAGCAGTACCTTTCAATTAAATTCAATTTTTTTAATTGCATAAAACATTGTAGGCATGCACGTTTAGTCAAAATCGATGACATGCCTTTTCCAGTTCTATTTAATAAATAAAGTTTTGATATATTACTTTCTAAACTTAGTTCTAAAGTGTCACTTACTAGGTTGTGACGTGAGGCAGTCGCGCCAGACGCGTTTATTGTTTTCGGTGAACACTTTTTTTGGTGTTTACGATCAGCGCGAGGTCGCGTGGCATCCGTTTTGAATATTGTATCTTTTTACGAGCTCGATAGATTCAACTAAGATTCGACTACTGATATCCCGTTCGTTGAACGTTAGGCGTTGTTTATTGCGGTCGCCTTATTTTAAATTGCTTTATTCAAAATCTATTGTACTCCGCTTCTTCCATTTAACTATTGGTTTTCCCTGGCTAAAAAGTTTCTGTATCTGTTTCTATACAAAGTTTTGTCAAAGTTTGGGTCTTTTATAGATATATTTTCCAGTGACACAAAATCTTACTTTCTTGTGAGGGAATGGGCTTATGGACACCTAATTATTAATACTGAAATAAAATCTAGCCTACGCTACTTTTGGATAAAATAGCTTCCAATTCAGAAATCAGTTCAGTTGTTTCATAGCTTGTCGATTGTTTTAATTTATCTACAAGTTAGCCCTTAACTGCAAGCGACTGCTTGAGGTTAACCTTTTAGAGTGTATGGCAGTTATATACTCCTAATCGGTTTCGTGACATCGTACCGTAACGTCTTCATCGGTAGGGTGGTAGCCTCCCACCAGACGATAGGGGTATTTCTGTCTATGCGTAGATAAATTTTTCAGTAATACAAAATTCCTCTTTTTTATGGGAGGCTAGGCCTATTCCCAGCAGTGGGTCATCTTATTGTTTCTTATATTAAATATACTTCTTGATTTAATAACTTTAAAAACAGTTGTTTCAAACCTTACCGATTAATAAACAAACAAATTTGAAAATTGAAAATTCATTTATTTCAAGTAGGCCTAATATAAGCACTTTTGAAACGTCAAGTCTGTCTGTTTGTAGTGACTCTACCACCGGTTCGGAAGGCAGATTCTACCGAGAAGAAGCCGGCAAGAAACTCAGCAGTTGCTCTTTTCCAACATCAACAATTTAGATTTGCCGGAAGCTTCCAAGCAACCTTGTTATTAAAAAAATCATCAATTGTATAATAAACTCGCTGTAATAAATGTGTTTTAACATATTCTTTAAACTTATGCATTGGTAGGTCCAAAATCACCTAAGGAATCATATTATAAAAGCGTATACTCAATCCCACAAATGACTTCTGTACCTTTTGAAGACGATATGCAGAGGACACTAATTTATGACCATTTCTTGTAAGTCGACTGTTAAAACTGTTGACTAACAAAAAGTGGTATGTTATAAACAAATCTATCCTTTTTATAATATTAGTATGGATTACTTCTTAGAAAGTTCCGTCGTAATGTTTCAATGGAATGAATCAATTAATCTCTAGCGAAGTTCGTAAAGCTGAACGTCTACCGTCTATGCGACTGCGAGAGTAATGCAGTAAGCAGTTAAGGCAACGCAAAACCGCAGGCACCAAGTAGCGTCATTAGCGGCGTCAAAGTTTGCATCCGAGCAAGAGTTTTACGAGGACGCATTTTAGACGCAACGCTGCGGCCAGCCACAAGAAGCACGCGTTCGGACAGCAGTCAAGAGAAGGGTTGTAACGTGAAGTTAAGTAACAAATAACCTTCATTAATAATTACGGTAAGAAATGTTAAAAATATTTTCAAATCCACTTGGGTCCCAGAATTGAAAAGTCAGCGCTTTAAAACAAACAAGCAAAATAAACGGAACGTCCGCTCAACCTAAATCACTATCCCTCTAAATTATAATAACATCTAGAGGTATAGATTGTTAGAAAAAGGCTTTATTACACACAATTAGCTACTTACTAAAAAAACGACATAAGACAAAAAAGAAAATACAAAATATGAAAATTACTTACTAAAAAAACGACATAAGACAAAAAAGAAAATACAAAATATGAAAATTACAAACTATAAATAATTGAAGAAAAGTTTATTTTATTTTGTTTTTATTTACTTTGACTTTGTACAGTGACGGTTAACGTTTGTGTGATGAACATGAATGAATTTCAGTGTCTGGGTGTTTATATGTATATTATAAATATTTATGCTTATCAGTTTATCATACAAGGTTAAAGTGGCAGGCAGAAGAAGGCCTGGCCGGAGAAGAATATCATGGCTCAAAAACAAAATCATGATTTAAAGCAGTGGTGTCCGAAGGAGATATAGCCCTAATGATTGCCAACCTTCATAAGAAGACGGCATCCTTAGAAGAAGAAGAAATAATTATGTATGTAAATATTATTCATCAGTTGTCTTAGTACCGATAACAAAAGCTAGCGCTTACTTTGGGGCTGGATTGCGATGTGTGTATTGTCACAGTATATTTATTTTAACACACGTTTGCGTGAGGCAAGTGGTTCTCGCACATTATTCCACGCTTCGCTTTCATGACATGGCTTTGACGGCCGACTGGCGCAGTGGGCAGCGACCCTGTTTTCTGATTCCAAGGCCGTCGGTTCGATTCCCACAACTGGAAAATGTTTGTGTGATGAGCAATAAGTGTTTTTCAGTGTCTGGGTGTTTATATGTATTTTCTAAGTATTTATGTATATATAATTCATAAAAATATTCATCAGTCATCTTAGTACCCATAACATGCTATGCTTACTTTGGGGCTAGGTGGCGATGTGTGTATTGTCGTAGTATATTTATTTATTTATTTATGACTCAACTCCGCTCCCGGTGGGCGTGCAAGGCGCAAGGCGACACATTGTCGTGTCGTCGGAATCCTTAATTTATTGCCAAGTGCATCGGCGCCTAATGGCCTTCGTTCACTATATCGCATCAACACCGACTCTACTGAAGCAACGGTGAGCTCAGAAATACTTAAGTCCCATATTGCTCCTGCCGGTATTCTAACCCGGGACCTTCTACTTTAATTCAAAACGAATTGAATTTGGGACTTAAGTATTTCTGAATTTCCTCTGGTCTGGTCTGGTCTTGTGGGACGCTTTTGTCGTGGCTAGGTACCACCATACCGACAAAGACGTGCCGCTAAGCGATTTAGTGTTCCGGTGCGATGTCGTATAGAAGCCGATTAGGGGATATGAATACCATACTCCCTAACAGGTTAGCCCGCTACTATCTTAGACTGCATCTTCACTTACCACCAGATGAGATTGCATTAAAGTGTTTACCTGTAGTGGAATAAAAAAAATACAAGTTAGCTCTTGACTGCAATCTCACCTCATTATAATTAGTAAGTGATGAATGCAGTCTAACATGGTAACGGGCTAACATGTTAGGGTTATTGCAATTATATTAAACCCACACTTGTCATCGGTTTCTATTCGACATCGTACTGTCATCGCTTAGCGGCTTATCTTTATCGGTAAGGTTGTAACTAGCCACGAATGAAGCCTCCCAACAGACCAGACCAGCAAACATTAAGAAATTAAAAATGTTAAAATTTTTGTTCTGAATTGAACCTGGGAACTGCCGCTTAAAACCGCTCACCGCTATGCCAATATGGAAAAACTCCAAAAGGGGGGTTACAAGTACCACCGTACCCCTTTAAACCGAAAGGTGACATAATACAAACGAATAACGCCGGATAAGTTTCTAAGTTCAACAAAGGTAAACTTTATAACTGGCATACGACCATCGCTATCGACTCCTAGACGTGACACAAACACAGGCCAAGCGAGAAACACAATTTTTCGGCAAAATGGTCAATTGCCAGACAACTCTTCTAGTTCCACCTTTTGCATGAATAGAAGCAAGATCATCTTAAAGGTCGTATTTGAAAATCCGCATTTGACGGACAAAATACATCAAGTTGTAAATAATTTTGTCTATTGACGGAAAAGTTTTTCTACAGATCGGCACAAGAAAGGTCAACTTTACACCTGACATTCGAAACCTGCAATTGATTCACACGATATAAAGCAACCAGCTTTAAGAAAAATGCTAGACGTCAGCAGTGCTATGTCCATGAATTCGAATAACGTAGGACAAGTCCGGTCGGCAAGGTCCAAATTAGTCAGAGTATATTGACAGGTATAAAAAAGATAACTAATAATAAATAATCCTAATTTACTATGATATTTGCCACTAGCTGGCGTATAAGTCAAGGAGTATATGACATATACTATCCATATACCAAACCAAATTATTTTTTTTAAATTGCGGAAACTACACAGACGTCTGATGGAAGTAACGCTTACGTACGACAAAAAGAATCTGAGTTACTCTCTAGTCGCGCCTAAAGAAGTTTTACTTCAATAATATATCATACCTCCCTGAAAATAGGTGAAAAGCGGTGTAGCGCATTGGGTAGGAGCTCGACTTCACTTTCGGAGGGCCGAGTTCGAATCCCAGAAAACCCCGAAGTACGTAGTAGTGATATTTAAATTACTTAAAACGCACATAGCGTTTTAAGTAATTGAAATATCACTTGTTTCAACGGTGAAGGAAAACAACGTTAGGAAACCTGCATGCCTGAGAGTTCTACTACATCATGTTCTCAAATGTTTGTGGAGTCCACCAATTCGCACTGGGTCAGCGTGGTGGACTTAACCCCTAATGGGCCAGTGGGTTGATGTGATGATGATAATGATACCTACCGCAAGTGATAGTTGGAAATAATATATTATATTTGTGTTAGTAACGGTTAGATATTTATGTACTACCGCAAAAGCAACAGTATGTGAGATATTTTCTATACATGGGAATTTTTATTTTCTTGTTTTATTCAATTACTAGCCGTTTCCAGCCCGCTTCGCTGGGCGAATTGAAAAAGGAAATAAATTACATTTTAAGTTTCATTTTTATTTATTTTTTTCATATTTTTATTATTCTCCTTTTTTTTTATTTTTGTATGAACATAAATAGGCCCCGCGGATAGAACTGTAAGCATCGATATTGTTTAGACTTACTCAAATTCCAAATTCCATCGATTTAGCCTGTTATCTTTCATCCAGGTGATTTTTCTCACTAATATTCATTGTAACTTTCAATGTGCAATCATTATAACATTTCCGTGCCTTTCTTCCAAAAATTAATAATAATTGGCATGAAGAAAAAAATTTGAAATGAGCATTGAAAGTTTAAGTTAAAGTCATTGCAAGTCTCATATGTGAAGTTTAAATCTGTCTAGGTTCAAGTGCGACGAATTTTCTGTTAACTAAAATTTTCTCCGTGACATCAATTTTTTATAGAAACTTAATTGTGCATGTTTTTTATGAATTCTATTGGAATAAGTAACTAAATTTCTTTTCCACATCTCATGTGCTTGGAAAATGCATTCATTTTAATCTGTTACATTTCCGCGATCCCGCAATAAAAGAATTCGTCGGTTATGTAGTCTGCAAAAGTAAAATGAATGTAAAATTCTTAGTTCGTTGATTGGATAGCTACATGTAAAGTTAAGTTTTTGAAACCTCTCAATGACTTTTTCTCCGCTGCCAAAAAGACGATTGTTGTAAGGAAATACACGAATATCCCTACATACACGAAGATCCCCACCAAATTTGGAGTCTGTAGAAGTTACAGGTTAGAAATAAAAATTTTAGATTTTCACACCCACCCCCGCAATTCCTGTCGGAAGTAGACTTTATTGAAATCCATTTTGAGATGTTCTTTATGTGAATAATAAAAGATTCCTACCATATTTAGAATTTTTAGAAGCTATATTTCGAAATTGAAATTTTTTATTGTTAACACCCACCCCCGCGAACCTTATTGGAGGTGATTCATTGTAAAATCCGCTCGAAGATCATTTTTATATTACATATAGAACACTCTCACTAAATTTGGAGTCTATAGGAGCTATCGCTTGGAAATTGAAAATTTTCATTGTTAACGCCCCCGCAATCTTCTTTGGGGTGGGATATCGTAAAATTTGTTCATAAATCATTTTTACATCACTTATAGAAAATTCCTACAAAATTTGGAGCTTGTAGGAGCTTTAGCTGGAAAATTAAAAATATTAATTGTTAATACCCACCCCCGCAACCCCCTGTGGGGTGAGCTATCGTAAAATTCGTTCATAGCCTATTTCTACACCTCTTACAGAAGGTTCCTACCAAATTTGAAGTCTATAGGAGTTATAGTTTAAAAACGGGAATTGTTCATTGTTAACGCCCCCGCAATCCCCTTTGGGGAATGAATTTCTTAAAATCTATTCATAGCTGACCTCTACATAGCAAAAGTAATATTCCTACCAAGTTTCACGTTTCTAAGTCTTATGGTTCCCGAGATTTCGTGGTGAGTGACTATATAGATGGGAATTCTTCGATTATCATCGAAATTTTTAACTTTTTATCGGGCTTTTTTAAAATTTTCTTACATACAAAACTTTGTTGAAATCCATGAAAACAAAAGAATCAAGAGAAAATGCTTATCTTTTGTTTTTATTAGCGGGATAAATGTTCATAAAAGTAAAACAGCAATAAAAAAATGAAGGAATGTTGGAATTCAAAAAATAGATAGCCATAAACCATCTAGGAAAAATTTCGCATCGAATGGTGGTAGTTTCATGTCGATACGATCAGTGGTTTAGGCGTGATTGAGCCTCAAACGAAGACCATTTTCATTATATATATATAGATAGATACATATAGAGATGCTTAGCGAAAACATGATATCGCATTTAATGACAGAAGTTGCGATTGACAACTATAGCAGAATATATCAGTACAGATGTATCAATGCACGGATGGGTACAACAAACTCAGCGCCTCGCCTTGTTTTTGTTTTGAAGTTATACTTCTTTATGCGAGTTAGGGAAAAATTATGAGAGTAAATTTTTACGATGCGCGCGCATACCGTCACGACAAAGCGACACCCGAAGTTAGCTATAGTCAACATTTTAGTTTGGAAAACGTCATGGATAACAACCTCCACGCCACAGGAAGGCGCGTAGGTCATGACAGTCTGACTAAAATCCTGCGCTATTCGTACTCACAAACTAGCGCCTAGGCTAACCTTAACAAACATTAAATAGGTATAATTAAAAGTTTCTAACTTGTACATGTGTACGTTGCGTATATGCTTGCTCATTTAATAAGTTATGTTTATTTTATATTTATATTGTATTTATGTGCGTATAATAATTTTTGCTTTTCTATATGAATGATTTTTAGGCATGAATTTTTTTCAATGTCCGGGCGTTTATATGTATATTATAAGTATTTATGTAATTTATTCATAAGAATTCTCATCTGTCTTCTTAGTACCCATAACACAAGCTACGCTTACTTTGGGGCTAGGTGGCGTTGTGTGTATTGTCGTAGTATTATTTCATTATAAGTTAAAACTCATTATAGTATTTCGATTATTTTAAGCAATAAAATTAACATGGGGATTGGGATAGCCAACGTATCAAAAAGCGAGTCGAGATCCCACTAAGTGCGTATGACTGTAAGAATAGTGAATGAGATTATAAACAGCGAACAATAAAAATTAAGAAAATAAATATGCATATTTTATATCGGCTCGTATCAAAATGCGTTGTATAAAATATCGATCGCGATCGAAACCGCCGGGCAGTGGCTCGCAAGGTCAACTTTACAACTGGTGGTATTGGACCATCCGCCATTGATTTCTCCGCGTGACGCAACCGACCCGGCGCGGCGCCGACTTTGTTATGTTGGCGGCGGCTACGGGCCCCATGTTGCTGTATGTCGCGGGACAAATCCTGCAGCCTTAGTACAAGATTTTCTTTCTCCCAATTGATGAGTCTTTTTCGCACATCGAATCCAGACAAAGATAAATGGATCTTATGTCGGTTGCACGTTGTATATTCTTGACGTGATAAATAGATAAAGTTATAATAATAATTTTTAAAATTATAAATGGCTTTCGCATTTATAATATTAGTGAGGTTTTGACCGCTTAGGGTTCTGTAAAATCTAATTTTTAAAGTCTTGACACAGTAAGCTTTAGTAAAGAATTAGCTTATGTTTTCGTGCACTAGTTACTTGCAGTTCACTGGACCGCGGAGAGTAGCTCAAAAACTTGGTATGCGATGACGTCTCGCCATCCGCCCAGCTTATTAAGCTCAAAAGAGTGAATGTCTTGTGAAATGGTTTAAATTAGAGATTATTTGTAATTATACTTTAAATATAAATATATTATAATTATAAATTAAATCTTCTTTCTAATATAAATAATTATATTATAATGGTTTTAATTCAGAGCTTATAATGCAATTTTCACAACTATCGCCGCTCACGGCTCTGCCTCTCTCACGCACATTTTCTGTAAGTCATGTGTCTTGACACAGTAAGCATTTTTAGAAGACTTATGTTTTTGACTTGTCACTTGCAGCCCACTGGACCGCAAAAAGTAGCTTATAACCAAACTTTTAAAAATAAATAATACATAATGACTTTATTAGCCCACTCACATTCGTTCCGCGGAATGTACATTAAGACGATATTTACCTGCAACAGAAAAAAGGATTTTATTAATAAGGATGATATACGTAATCGAATCTGGAATGACGATCTGTAGAAGAACCAGAGTTACCGACATAGCTCAAAGAATCTTTAAGCGGAAGTTTGTCACATAGCAACCTGTTGAATTAAAAAAAAAATATTCTTGAGGAAAAGTATAACCAAACTATAGGTATTATATATATATATATTTTTTAAGATTTTTTTAAATTATAAATAGCCGCAAATCAAAGAAACCGCTACAGATAATAAAATTAATGATACAGAAAGCAATTATTTCACAAACGCTGGATGGTCACAACAAATGGGCTAATCCACTTAAGAAATAAAATTAAATGAGCTGGCTACTGGCGTTGGCAGATTTGTCCGAGCTTGTTTTTTCATAATTAAGTCAGTTGTGTTTAATTAAAAGGCTGCAAAAACTGTTTCATATTTCCTCCAGTTTTGAATGATCTCGGTCGTGACACACGAATGACGTCGGAATAACGAAAAATGTGAGTCCCTGTCCAATTTCAATGTTGGGTCCTCTCCAAACCAATAAATATTTATAAATAAAATAAAACCATTTTCAATAGATTCCAACCAACCATTATCAAATTACAAGAAAACAGAAGTAGAAACAAAAAATTATGACAAAATAAAAAAAAGTGCAAAAAATTACTCAAGATTAAATTAATTAAAAAAAAACTGCGCATGAGCAATCCAAACTGAATAAACTCTGCTACTTTATTAAATACCTATCTTTTTAAAAATCCCGCAGGTACCCTCTATTTTCCCGGGACAAAATATATCGTATAGGATTCCAATTTATTTATTTTTTTGTGTTGCGGATGTAAAATAAACAAATAAAGAAACATAATAATAATAGTAAACCCATGAAGATCCATATTTACTCGTAGATAAAAGTTAAAAAAATATATAAATAGAATATTAATTTAATTGGTGAATGGTTAAATTATATAATTATATGGTTCTTTTGACTTTCAATTTGTCATTATATATTATGGTTGAATCAAAAGTATCGTTTGGTGAATTACATATTAATTATATCTCACTTATTACAAAATGTATCCAGAAAAAACAAAAAAAAAAGAAATTATTTGTATGCAAAATTTCACCGAGATAAGGTAGGCGGCTAAGCCATGCCTAGATAACAAATACTTTTTTTAAATCCCGTGGTAACTTTTAGTAGTAGAAGAGCTTTCTGTGACAGAGCTCGTCCAGGGAAGTACTACCACCATGCTTATTTCTGCCGCTAAGCAGCATTGTTGCAATGCTGTGTTCCGGTCTAAGGGGCGTGGTTGCCGGTGTAATTACATACACATGAGGCCTAACACCTACGCCTCAAGTTCTTGCATGCTCCTTAAAGTGTTGCTCTGTTTATAGCAGTGGCGTGCATAGAGGGTATGCCCAGGGTATTTATTTATTTATACTCTTTATTTGCACACAAATAAAAATACAGAAGAAGAATAAAAGAAAACACAGACAGAAGAAGTATTACAGTACAAAAGGCGGCGTTATCGCTTTGTAGCGATCTCTTCCAGGCAACCTTAGGATAAGGAAAACAAAAGGATAACATACTGCAGGTTGTGCATATTAAAAAAAAAAATACATTATATATTAAAGATTTAAAAAAAATAATAATAATAAACTAATATATACTATAGCATATCATACATAAATTAACAACAGTAAATACTATTACAAGTCGTCTTCAATGTAAACTATAGTGGGGTATGCAGATTAAAAAATGAAGAAATCTCAAGTATGTGTTATAAAAACTTAAGGGTAGGCTGTTTATACCTCTTACCATTGTAAGAGGTATAAACAGCTTAGTGGATACCAAGTGCATACCCTGTATGCACGCCACTGGTTTATAGGCAATGGTTTTCCACTTAACATCAGGTGGGGCATCTGCTTGATCCAGCAATTATTACTATAAAAAAAAACATTAACCAGGATCTTTTACAGGATGAATAATATCCTATGTCCATTTCCAGGATGCAAGCTTCATGTGTCCCAAATTTCGTTAGGATAGGACGAACAGTTCAGCCGAATATAGGTAATAAACAAACGGACTTACTTTAGCATTTATAATATTAGTATTGATATCAATCCAAAATATCACGTCAATCAATTGCGCTGGACAAACTAATCTCGCATTTATGATAGCAAGGATGAACGTGTCAAATACTTTGTTCAGAACAGGTGGCCTACCTTGAATTAATTAGTCATATCAACACAAACTTACCTATTCAAAAGGCTATAATGCTAAACGCTAAACTGTACAGAAAAAAAAAATTGTTTGTGCTTTGGTTCGTTTTTCGATTTTGTAAGGTGAGTAAAGGAGTCGCGTCTTTTACTCACCTTAGACGATGCCACAGAGTAAGTGTTATCGTCAACCTTATTTATTACTAGCGATTTCCCGCGACATCCTCTGCGTATAACTTCCGTGTGTCTAGTGTGAGATTTTTTAACAACTTTTATTTATTTCATCGCGTCAAAGTCACACTAAGAAAATTTATCTCATAAAAAATTTCATTCTACAACCATCTGCGTAGCAAAGCCTTTCCATTGCTCGAATCCTACGAGTGTAATAAACAGCTTATTAGTTTTCCTCAAGAATGAAGTTATCAGACATTTCTTTTTTATTCAACGGGTTGCTATGTGGCCAACTTCCGCTTCGAGGCTCTTTGAGCTATGTCGGTAACTCTGGTTCTTCTACGTATCGTCATTCCTGATTCGATCACGTAGAGATACTTCGAGCATAGTTCTCCCCATGGCCCGCAAAATATTATCACAAGGCAGATAATAAAAGTCAGATAGATGCATTGTGCACAGAAACAGCACCAATATCTTACAATTTTAGCTCAAACCAGCAATTGAACACAGGACCTGTGACCCATTGTCGAACATGCTAATCACTAGAGAGGGAATTGATAACTATTTACTTTTCATAGACTTAAAAATAGTTCCCTTTATTTTAAACTCAAAGAAAATACAAACACTAAGTCGTATTTAATTTGGTAAAGTAATTTTTTTTTTTATGCTAATCTCGTATAGTAGAGCTGATATTTTTTTATTTAACCATAAACCATAAATTAGCTCTTGACTGCAATTTCACTTGGTGGTACATGATGTAGTCTAGATGTTAGCGGGCTAGCCTGTTAGGGGAAAGTTAACAGTTATATTAAATCCCTAATTAGTTTCTCCAGACATAGTTATTAAATTGGTGCTAATATTAACTTATTAAATCATTGGTACATAAGAACATATATTTATATACAATTGCTATATTTCTCTACAAAAACACACTTTTAAACCAAATTTGATTGAGAGATCTCTCTAAAACAGAATTAGCAATGTACTTACGTCAACAATTTGCAATCATTTCGTAAGCTAATTTGTAAAACAGCGTAATACAAAAAAAAATGCATTAAAAAAACCTCAAAGCGTCCGTCGCGTTGGCAAAGAGCGCGATCCAGATCTGTCAAGCGGGACTCGAAAATAATGGCGGATTATTTTTGGCGGGAACACAGAAATATCACGCTTCTTGGTTATGAAGAAATATAGCTGCGGGTTAATCGTGCCACTCGCATTTGTTTTATTGATGCTTTACTGAATAGATTTGTCCACACTTGCACGCTTTCACGTTCGACTTGCGTTTTTAACTGTTAAATTTCTCTCACTATGAGGATACAAACATTAACTTACTTCACTAATGAGGATACAAACAATGGTGTTTATGCAAACCACAGTTGCCAAATTTTTCAAAAAGGATCTATTTAGAAGGATATATTTTTATGAGATCTACTCGAGAGTAGGATCTCTCAAATAAAGGGCCTGACGTACACGAAAACAGACATGGCTGAGTGGACAGGGGTTCTTGTTCTATTGCCCATAATAATTCTACTGTCAATTTAGTTTAGAGATTAGTGTACAACATAATTGGCGATGCATATTATATCTCCTTATAAGCGGTGATAGCCCTGCGGTAAGGACATCGGCTTCACTGTAAGGATCCGAGTTCGAAACCCGGCAAGCACCTATAACTTTTCAAAGTAGTGTCCTTTATCGGTGAAAGAAAACATTGATAAATCTGCATGCCTGGAAGTTCTCTATAACCTTCTTATAAATGCGTGTCCACCAATCTGCACTTGATCAGCGTGGTGGACTAAGGCCTAAACCCTTCTCAATTTGGGAACTGTAGTGAGCCGCTAATGGGTTGATTAGTTGAACTCTTTATTGCACACATAAGAACAAAATGCAAAAAGAAAAAATAGAGTTACTTAAAAACTAGTTTAGGTGTGCAAAGGCAGTCTTAACGCTAAAGCGATCTCTCCCAGACAACCTTTGGAGAAAGTAATTATTTTAAGGAACGGGGTTGTTGACGCAATTAAAAATTAGGCCTGTATATAATTATTACAATATATGTTACCTAAATATTTTTATTATTTTTATTGTGTTATCTGTATTATTTTATGTTTTGCGTGTATTAAACTGTTTCTTCTTCTTAAGACTACATGGTTATTAATTCTAATAATACACTTACAATTAAAATATAACAACCTATATTTTTACATACATAAAAAATTGTTTTTTTTCGCCTTTCGTAAGTCGAGGCAGGGAATTCCAAAGTCTGACACAATAAACCTTACAAGACAACTGAAATAAATAAAAAACGTATAGTTTGAGTTATTGAAAGTCAACTGTCAAACCTTTTTTTCGAAAAACAAAAATGTTGACTGAGAAGTTAGCTATAACTTCATGGTGTCGGTTTTTTGTGATGGTGTGCGCGCATCTTAAAAATTTAGTCTCGCCATTTTTTCCTAACGCGCCAAAAGAAGTATAACTTCAAAAGATCAAAGTTAATTTTAAAATTTGCGCAACAAATGCGGCCTTATCACTATTTGAATAAAATAAATAAGACGGGCAAAAAGATTATAGCAAGATTGAAGATGAAAACGCACTTAAATGTGGACACGCCTGACGCCGGTATAGCTGCGAGTTAATCGTGTCGGTCGCATTTGTTTTCCTAAGAGTCAACCGATTCGGGATTTATTAACGCCACGTCTCACTAACGTTACGCAATACGGTGAAATAGGTCACTCCGGCACCCGTGTTCATACGATTATGTTCGTAAGCAAATAAGATAACTGCTTTTTAATTATAAACATGATATGTGGAACTTGAAGATGTAATAAACATGATAAAAGTATGTTTTGAAATTGTATCAAGTTATTTGTAAAGGTGAATCGACGTTCAAGCTCGGATGGGCAGCGTTCGAAACTCCGTGACAACTTTTCATCCAAAATACCTGCCTGCCTGAAGAAAGCAAAGTCTTCGAACAGTGCCTGTTGCCAGTGGTTACTTAGGGCTCCGAAACGTGGTCGCTAACTATGGTTCTCATCCAGCTTGCTTCAACGGTGAAGGAAAACACCGTGAGGAAACCAACATGCTTGAGAGTTCTCAAAGACGTGTGGGGCAATCCGCAGTGGGACTACGGCCTAGACCCTTTTCTTTATCGGAGAAGACGCGTGCCCTGTTCCGGCATTAAACATAAACATATTACGACAACTGTGACAACCCTAGCTACTGGCTGCATATTGCTGACTTGCTATTTCCTAATTTATGTCACTATTAAATTGTCGATCAGCAATATGGGCCTATAAAATCGATACATTTTGCCAAATCCAGTCAGTTCTTATTTTTCAGTCAGCAGTCCGTCCAGTTCAAAATGCTGCCAGTTGGGCAGCATTTTGAACTGGACGGACGGACCTGGTTTCTGCCTGCCGGTTGGCTTTCAGCAAGGACATTAAAGATAAGGTTACTCCGGCTCGAATAAACCCTTCATTAGGGTTCCGCGACTCGTATAACCCAAGTAAATATCTAAGTGGTTAATGTGGCAATTACAAGTTTACAAAATATATATATAATAAAGTGGTGCTAAGAACAATCGGTGTTTTTTTTTATACACACCGAACTTTCCGCTCTAACACAACGCACACATCGCCATCTAGCCCCAAAGTAAGCGTAGCTTGTGTTATGGGTACTAAGATGACTGATGAATATTTTTATGAATAATATACATAAATACTTATAACATACGTATAAACACCCAGACACTGAAAAACATTCATGCTCATCACACAAACATGTGGGAATCGAACCCACGGCCTAGGACTCAGAAAGCAGGTTCGCTGCAAACTGCGCCAAATCGCCGTCAAATTGGATGATATGATGATGATGATATATAGCTAACGTTAGCACTACCCCATTTTAATTACTTTACACCACCACCCTTTCGTTTAAATATTACCGGTAGCTATATAGCGAGTAACTTCCCAGTTGAAGGCAGCCTCTGAATAGGGCTTTTACTATGAAAGTTAGTGTTTTATGCGTTACGGCATACCCTTTTGAAATAAACCCTTATTTTGAAGTACTGTTCCTGAGTGCTTCAAACGCGGGGTGTATAGCAACAACGGAAGTAAGGGCTGAAATAAGGATTAAAGCGTTATGCACATGATGTATTTTCTACATGCGTTTCACGAACGCATGTTTCTGGTGCCGCATGTGCCTTTGAAGTAGTTGTAGAGCTATTTATGACAGATGTTCCGGAGAAGTATGAACCTACTACCGCTACGCTTATTTCTGAAGCGCGTGTAGCGCGTTACCGGTGTAATCACAGGCTACATTAGACACATATATTAACACCTACGCCTCAGGTTGGTAGACACAGGGTGACAAGTTGCAGGACGTGTCCTTGGCATGCGTTATGTATTATATGTATTGATATAAAAGCGCGTACAACTCGATACAACGCGTTCTGACGCGCGCGAGAAGCCTTTACCACGCGTTACTAAAGCGCGTCTGCGTCAACGTTTCTCAACTTTTGTATCAACGCTATACAAATGCGAGTATGTATGGCAACAACGGAAGTAAGGGTCGAAATAAGGTTTAAAGCGTTATGCACATAATGTATTTACTACGTGCGTTTCATGAACGCATGTTTCTGGTGCCGCATGCGCCCATAAAGTAGTGGTAGAGCTATTTATGACAGATGTTCCGGAGAAGTACCTACTACCGCTAAGCTTATTTCTAAAGCGCGTGTAGCGCGTTACCGGTGTAATCACAGGCTACATTAGACACATACATTAACACCTACGCCTCAGGTTGGTAGACACAGGGTGACACGTTACAGAACGTGGTCCTTGCATGCTCAATGAAGCGTTATGTATTATATTTATCGAAATAAACGCGCGTACAACTCGATACAACATATTCTGACGCGCGCGAGAAGCCTTTACCGGATCAATACATGTGTATTGATCCGGCAAAGGCTCTTACATGTGTATTGATCCGGTACCGACTTCCCACGCGACTAAAGCGCGTCTGTGTCAACGTTTCTCAACTTTAGTATCAACGCTATATAAATGCGAGTATGAAGCGATTTAGAGATCTGTGTCATATGATTGGCATATGCGTGACCACAGCATGTCTTTAGCGACGTATTTTCAGATTTCTATCGATACCAACGCGACTAAATTTATTTACGTGTTACTGCGCGTAGCGTATTCAGTGCAGTGGCGTGCATAGAGGGTATGCACAGGGTATGCAGATGATATAAAATGAAGAATATCTCCAGTACAAGTTATAACAAACTTAAGGACAGGCATTGTAAGAGTTATAAAAAGCCTACCCTCAAGTTTTTATAATTCATACTGGAGATTTTCTTCATTTTCACTCTTTAATTTTATGCATAGGCTTTAAGATTAACAATACTTAGTCTACTTTAGTATAGATTTTAAAGTTCTTTCCTCATACATGCATAACGTATGCTAAGATTTAAAACAAATACAAAATCGTTTATTTCAATTCACCTTAATAACTTTTTCAAAAAAAACTGTCGGTTTACAAAGACTATACCACCTACCGGCCGGCAAGGAGTTTTTTTTTTTTATAACATCTAAATTTTCGAATTTAACATAATAATTGCATAAGAAACTGTCTATCTAATGCAATAATTATTTCTTAAAGTTTTAAAGTTTCTTTAAAAAGTAAATAGAAGGTCACCTACCATATATAGCTGAGTTTGAATAGCACTACGTATGCACTCATTTCGTTCATTGGTCTACAATGACAGACCTAAGAGAATTCGCGCTTTTGTATTCAACTTTGTATTATTCGGTAATTAGGTTTAACTACGAGTATGTATAGCAGTCGATGTATTTCAGTTGAGATGATTTCATCATCACAATACCAACTTTAAAAATGGGGCCACTACAGGGCACGGACCACGGGCCTTTAGTCCACCACGCTGGTTAAGTGCGGCTTGGTGTATTTGCTGAGAATTTTTGGTGGATGAAAAAATAACTTTATTTATTAGATCACAAGGTATGAGACCCGTGTCAGAAACCCTCGTTCAATAGGACTTGTCCGAGACAACCCAGAACGGGTGTAAACTCTAGTGTGTAGGAAGCAATTAGTGGGGCGGAACCTAATCGGCACCAGCACTCTTAGTATGAGTACAAGATTTGCTCGCACGTAATCGACGAGTCGTTTTCGAGTATCGAAATTCTTGAACGAAAAAGTAAAATCGATCTTTATTCATATTGAGTTCAAGCTCAAATTTGCGTGCAATTCTTCAGCTCGGGCGTTTGGCAGAACGTTTGTAAAATAAAAATCAGATGTACAAGAAAGATTGTCGATTCTAAAACGAGTGAAATAAGGCCCTTTAAATTATGACCTATATAATTTTTTTGCTAGATGCAGCCCGCGACTTCGTCCGCGCTTGTTTTGGTTCTTTAAAATATATTTTATGATGCTAAATTATATAAAAATAAAAAAAAACAATATTTAGGGTTGAGTCACCCATGTCATTTCATCACCAAATCAACCGATTATCAGCCAGGGCACGGGTCTCCTCCCACAATGAGACTGGGTTAAGGTCGTAGTCCACCACGCTGACCCAGTGCGGATTGATGGACTTCACATACCTTTGAGTACATTATGGAGAACTCTCAGCCGTTGAAGCAAGTGATATTTTGATTGTTTGAAACGCACATAACTTTTGCAAAGATAGAGGTGCGCGTGCTGGGATTCAAACTCGGTCACCTGTAATTAAAGTCGGAAGTCGTACCCACTGCGCTATCACCGCTTCATGTCATTTAGGGGTTGGAAAAAATGATTACGACCGATTCTCAGACAAACAGAAAATGCAAAAAAAAATTCATAAGAATCCGTCTAGTCTTTTCAGAAGAGTGTGTCCACGAACACTATGACTCGATAATTTTATATATTAAGATGGTACGGAATCCTTCCTGCGCGAGTCCGACTCGCATTTGGCCGGTTTTTGGGTTATTTTACATGCATTCTTTATATCACAAAGGTCTATGCTCCTTGCGAATTGCATGCCACATGTATTGTCGCCGCTCGTAAATAAATTAAAACGAACTTGACAGCTGACCTTGCGAGACGCCATTGTTTTATACACGCGGGGTCAAGTGCGAGTCGGACTTAGCAAATGTCTTTATTGATTAGGTACTTAAGTCGTTAAATAAATGTTTGTGTACTCCATAGAAAGCAAACGCTCTACAGATTACCTATAACACAAATATTAAAAAAAAAAAATCCCTCTCATTAAATATTTATGATATTTTTTTTAGTATTTGTTTCTATAGCGGCAACAGGAATACATCGTCTGTGAATATCACAGTACATGAGATGCCGGTACGCGGTACCTGGTGACGGAACCCTTAAAATTAATCCGGAATTTATTATTTTATTTTAGGCATCCGGAGCAGCGTTCTTCAATATTTTTCCTTTAATTTTTACTCTTTTACTCCCATAACACAATTCGCAGGATTGTTCTTTTTTTTATGCGGAAATGTTTTAAATATGTATATAGTTACGTTCGTGAGCTTCGGCTTTACCTCGGCCCACATTAAAATGTTCGTCCACCAACGACTCTTTTGCTGGCCGTTGCGGTAATACACTGTGACTATTTATTTGTAGGAATATGAACATACAAGTGCTCCATCGCTTCACAGATTGCCAAGCGATTCGACGGAATGCCCGTGTTTGAACCCCTTTAGGGTAAAGATAGGTACATGAACTCTTAGGTACGCTGTAGTCGTGATTGCCGACGAAATTCAACGCAATCTCAACCCCTCGTCGTAGGTACTTATTCGCGAGCAGAGTGTAAAATGTAAGGCTCTCGCAAAGGTTGACGTCCTGTAAACAGCTGACGG
This sequence comes from Pararge aegeria, assembly GCF_905163445.1. NCBI lineage: Eukaryota > Metazoa > Arthropoda > Insecta > Lepidoptera > Nymphalidae > Pararge > Pararge aegeria. The sequence goes on along the minus strand of NC_053196.1, from coordinate 14,776,446 downwards.
AAAACGCCCTCGGAGTCAACGAACCCGCATTATCTGACATTCTATCTCCACTTCTAGTTATATCGGTAGCAGTTCTGTGAAAACGGACTCTATTTAATGTAGCTTTTTACGATCTTTTAAACGTAGTTTTGAAATGATTTTGAAAAACAGCAAATCCTCAATTTTTCGCCAGGTCATTCTCCCTTTCGCGGACAAACGTACATTACAGACATACTTGACGTTTCAAAAGTGCTTATATTAGAACTACTCGAAGTATAAGAACTTTAAATTTTTTTAGCATCTTAAGATGGCCTTAGCCGGTCGCCAAAAATTCGTAAGTATTTATTTGTTTTATTCGATTACAGGTTAGTCCTAGATTATACTCGCCTGGCACGGCTAGCATGGGCAAGAGACAATTATTTCCACGGGGAGATGATAATAATTAATCTTTATCAACTCTCAGAGCATTGCCGCATAAGTGGAAATAATATGTGTAATAATAAACGGTGGTAATCTTCTCCTATTCCATGTTCCCGTGTTTTAACAGGTAGAAATGTTAACAATATCCCCTGCAGGGCTAGCACGGGCAGGAGACAAAAATTATATCCCCCGTTTATATCCCCTGAGAAGGGATACAATTAACGTGCCCACCTGCTAAAGTACAGATATATGGAATATGAGAAGTTTACCCCCGTTTATATTACACATATATTATTTGGATATTTTTTCCACTTGTGTGCCAATGCTCTGAGAGTTGATAAAGCTGTGGGAGAAGATACATTTACATCCTTTCCCCGGGGATAAAATTGTCTCCTGCCCATGCTAGCCGTGCTGTAAGGGGATATAATCGGGGGAAATAATTTTTGTCTCCTGTTTGATATAATGATGATAAAAGGGCAGCAGTACATTTTGACCCGTCAATTTCGATAAATTTGTGTAAAACAGAATTAATAAAATCTACGTCTATATATATATATAAAAAGCATAAATTATACATCTATTAAACATATGCCTTTTGGCATTGATTTAATATTCTACTTTCGGTTGCCGATAAAGTAGGGATGGTGCTTTTACATGGTGCGTGTATCTCGCGCCAAAAAATAATTAAATTTGCCCATATAGTAACCATGGCAACATGTCTTGTTCAAAGTAAATTAACTTAGCATACAATGAGTCAAAGCCACGGTTCGTCGACAATATATTTTTTTTTTATATATTTGTGTTATAGGTAATCTGTAGAGCACGGATCTGGCGCCTTCGCGACGCGATCCCAATAAATAATAAATAAATAAATATGCTACGACATTACACACACCGCCATTTAGACTCAAAGTTAGCGAAGAATATTATACACAGAATTACTTATAATATACAGATAAACACCCAGACACTGAAAAAACATTCATGTTCATCACACAAACATTTTCCAGTTGTGGGAATCGAAACCACGGCCACGACTCAGAAAGCAGGTTCGCTGCCCACTGCGCCAGTCGGCGTCCAATGTAGAGTCTCAAGGTCGTTACCCCTAACCACAACAAAGAGTAAAGCCTGCGTTGTTACGACGCGAAAAAAACATTAAAATAAATAACACAAGAAAACCTTTCGTGCACAAACCATCGATATAAAAAATATCAAAGATGTCGGTCGTCGATTTTGGTAATTTACAAAAGGTGAACAACCTTGAAAGCTTTTTATCTATATATAAAAGAAAGTTATGTTAGTTACACCATTTATAACTCAAGAACGGCTGGACCAATTTTAATGATATTTTTTATATTAAAATATAACATTCATCTAGTTAATAATAAAAACACAGAAGTAGTACGTGCGGTGAAGTATGTAAATACTACTTGAAGCTCCGAAAAAAATTCAGGCGATGTCGTAGATAATTAAACGCATATTTAGATTAAACCACATTAAAATTGCTTGCGTTTACAGATATACATACGAGAATCATAAGATATTACCAACTGTCTGGTTTCCTAGTAAGTACTTTACTGTCAGTTGCTAACCGGTAGCGATCGGCATCGCGTTATTTGCGATGATACAACTGTCGCTGTTAAGTTATGGTTTTAATGAAGGCAACCGGTTGGCAAGAAGTTGGAAAAGGCACTCTATGTTGTAACGATGCGTGTATATTCTATAAAAAAAACGCTCGTCTAATCGCGCCGTTTTCTGAAACTCGTCTGCAAAATCCCACATTGCGGGGTACTGTTAGAAGGTTAAACGCAGCACAAATATTATATTTATTTATTTTACCAAAACATTATGGTTCGAGGTTACTTAAGTCTACTACAAAACATACCTTATTTCGATACGTGTACTCCATGTATGAATAGGCAGACTCGTGCACACTTATAAGTTATAACAAAGTAGAAATTATGTATACTAGAGATAAATATGTTTTCCTTACAACTCAAGGTCATAGGTACTTAAAATTTTACGAGACGTATAATTTTAAGAATCAATCTTTATACTACTACTTTTATGTGATTTTTGTGGAACTTTTCTCTGTTTTTTTATAACTTTTTTACGCGAGTGTTTCTCCACATTTCTTGATATTTTGTATATCAACGTGCACAAAACAACTTATTTCCACACCGCACCGCATGGCGTATTCCGTCTCGCTCGTTCCGAGGGTGTGCGACAGAGGAAGCGACAAGGTCACTGGTCAACCGTTCTCTCAGACAGCGGGGCGCGGGGGGGAAGCCGGCGCGGGCGCAGACGGCGCAACGACATGGCCGCCGAGACGTGACGTCACAGCCCCTGATGCGTAAGGGAACTAGATGCAACCTTTGCGTCTTCGGCGGAATACATTCATTTTGAGGACCTCTCTGGCGCAGTGCTGAGCGCTATGGTTCGATTCCCGGCGGTCTTGTTTGAGGCTTCGGCCGATGCTAGTTACCACCCTACGACAAAGTGATTAAGCGTTCTGGTATGATACAGTTTAGAAAAGAATTTGAGGTTTACTACCATACAACAGTTTAACCACCATCTTAGCCGGCATTATCACTAACCACTGGGTGAGATTTTTGCAATGGGCTTACTTGTAATGGAATAAAATAAAACGCTATGGTCCATGCTAACCAATCGAGCTACGAACAAGTGCTCAAAAGGTACCACCCGAAGCATAGATTGACCGTGGACTACCCTAAAGTAATTAAAGATTTTAAACTATGATTTTCGTGGTTAATCAACCTTTCTTAAGTATAGTTCAACGGGTACATACCACGATAATATTTCGAATTTGTCAAAGTCAAAGATATCTTTATTCAAGTAGGCCCATAGGTGGCACTTGATGCGTACATAAGAATTACACGGTAGCGAGATGATGGCGATAACCACATTCGTAAACTTAAAACTAAAGCTACGAGGGTTCCAAACGCGTCTTGGTCTAAGAAGAAGCCCACAACAAACTTAGCCGGGTGTTTTTTTTTGTTATCACCATCTCACAATGTCATTTTAAATTATTAGAAGAGCAACCTGGTTAGAGCAATAATTTACACCCAAGCTTTTTTATCGTTTACGTAGTCCTTTATACTATAATAGGACTTTTCTATAAGCTTACGTTTAATACAATATGTCGATATTTCGACCCAGTTGCATGGATCAGTTGCAGTCCCGTAGTGACCACGATCCATGCAACTGGGTCGGAATATCGACAGATTCAAAATATTATCGTGGTATGTTCCCGTTGAACTATACTTAAGATACCCTAAATTAGTTTTACAAGTACCTAGTAACAAAATTTTCTCTGTATATTTAATTGTATTCTCTATTTGTTTGAGGGTGTCGTTATGAAGTAGTTATTTGCTGACTTCGGTTCAGCAGTCGCTTATCATCAGCTACGGTAAGAAATAGCTGATGTGGCAAAGCCCTTTATAAAGACATGCTGCGGCGGTATAGTTACCCCTATGATAGGTAATGTACTACGTTCTAGAGACGACGCGACGTAGAGCATGTAGTTGGGCTACGCTTTGCGGTCCAATGGGCTGCAAGCGACAAGTGTATCAATGAGTATACCGCTAGCTGTGCCAACTGTCACTTAAAATAAATCTAACGCAAAATATCTTCCAATACTATGAAAACACTCAAGCAAATAAACGCATTTCATCAACGGGCCTGATTCATCTAGTTTTAGCTTGTTCGACAACGGGTCGCAAGATTATTTTTTGTGGGATGCTTTTAATTAATTATAAAATTTTGTGTACTACTTAATTAATTCGTAATTTATCTAATTAAAAGTTTTAAAAGTAATTATTTTACAGGCCAGTCTTGGCAAAAGATATTATGTTATCATGTTCCTAGGTAACAGGAATTATGTACTGTGTAAACAACACTACATTCTGGTGAAAGATTTCGATTTCGAAGTTGAGGGTTACATTTCCGGTTCAGATTTTTAGATAATTGGTTTCTATCAAGAAAACCTGTGTCAGTACCATCAACCCATGGAAATCCACCGCTGGAGATAGGCTAGGGCATTCTCAATTATACGGTTGTGTGCAGTTTGTGTCTAGCGGCTCCCAGCGACGCGCCTAATGACGACTGTACACCTAGTTGGGGGTCTGCTAACGCTGCACTGACTACGCTGTGGGGTCGCAATTCCAGCACCATGGGACCCCAACGTCAACTTCGCCGCAGTTATACGATCAACATTCGGTCGAGCATTAATGGGATTTATCACTGATATGTTTTCTAATGTATATATTTTATGGTTGAGGATCGTTGTCTATGTATGTATTTATTTATATGTTTTTGTAAATTTATTTATTGTACCACCTGCCATGCATCTACAGCCTACAGCCTACAATTTGGCGGCCTTATTGCTACATAGCGTATGCAGCAATAAGGCCGCCCAATTGTACCTTCCTGATTTTTGTATTTGCATTTCTTCTTTTTTTTTTTTGTTTTCATTCATTCATGCCATTGAGCATTGGTGATCCCGTATGGATCCCGGTAACTATCAGTGACTAGCAATGTTCACTAATAGGCTGTATTGTTTTTTTTTATTCCATTACAAGTAAGACCTAGACTGCAATCTCACCTGGTGATGTGATGATGTAGTCTAACATGGTAGCAGGCTAACCTGTCAGGGCGTATGCGACGCATGGGCAATTAATCAGCAACTGTACTGACTACTCTAGATCGTAGTACCTTATTTCTAACTTTAGTAAGTTATATACCCTGCATTTTCAAGACCCCAACGCCCGATGTCAATTGGAGTATGAAATGTAAATCATGTCAGTAGCACATTAATATATCTACGCATGTTAAGCAAACCAGTTTTTTCTGGTTTAGTAGTCACACGTGGAATCCTAGTCGATTTTGTGGTTGTGGAGGATTGTAAAGTTAAGAATTATAAATATCAACCCTTGTGGCTTATAACTGATAAGACATGAACATACGTAGCTACAGAGACAGTCGTTATGACCGCCGACTTTGACTTTAAAAATGGCATTGTAGCGGTCTCCACATTACAGAACTAGATGGCGCCACAAAAATCCTGCATCGCGCTAGCGAAGTGTTCACGAAGAATGCCTATATATACAACTTCCAAAAAACCATTAAACAATGATTAGTCCAAAAGTCCACCAACACTCAGATTAAAGTCGAACCGAGCCGAGGTCCAAGCCCTCGCAGGAAGGCACCCTCGGGTCGACGTCTTCCACTCTCCCCCCGATGTCGCCGAGCCCTGGGGCTCTTCTCATGGCGAGCTTTCGCGCTCGCCCCACTCCCCCGGTGACGCCGTAGCAACCCCTCAGGTGGTTAGCGGCAAGTGTCTATCCGAAAATCGAAATCGAATGTTCGGACCGCGGTCCTCGAGCACGATCACCCGCTCGGAGGAAGATCTTCCTATTTTTACGGTCGAGCGTATCACCATAGCTCCCGTACAGTGGTGACCCCGACGTGATAATCGCAGCACCGCGATTTATGCCTGACTCACACCCGACGTGATCATCGCACCACCGCTACAGGCATTAAAATATTATAAAAAAAAAAAAAACTCCACAACGTTTAACGTGTAATATAAACGAAAAAAAAACTATAAAGGTACACTGAAAAAGAGAATGTAAATGAGGCATTCTTGAATTCAACAATTAATTTCAATATGAATAGATACCACCCACGAAATTCTAAACGCCAAGACTTTTATCGCGTTATCAGCTAGCGCAAAAATAGTTTGCCTAAACGTGCCACTAGATAAGCGTTCAAACTCAACTATGATGTTAATATGATAACCTCAAAAGTGGCATTTGAATGTTATGTAAATAGGTGGAATTTTTAAGTCTATTGTATTACGTCGTACATTTTTTATCTGTTTCTTTTGCCTCATGTTTTTCACAGTAGGTACAAGATGTTATCAATATATCATAAATCTATGTCGTTCGACAAAAATAGACAAATCATCATCGCAATATGAACCCATTATATATCTCGGGCTCCTCCTACAATGAGAAGGCTGTAGTGAACCACGTTGGCCCAGTGTGGATTGGTGAAATGGGCAGTGGCGTGCATAGAGGGTATGCATTGGCGTGCATAGACATTATGCACAGGGTATGCAGATGATACAAAAAGAAGAAAATCATTTTATAACTCTTACAACGCCTATCCTTAAGTTTTTTATAACTCGTACTGGAGATTTTTCATACCTTTATCCACTATGCACGCCACTGAGGGTATGCACAGGGTAATCAGGTTACATAAAATTACGAAAATCTCCAGTACGAATTATAAAATCTTAAGGATAGGCTTTTTATGACTCTTAAAAAACCTATCTTTAAGTTTTTTATAACTCGTACTTGAGGTTTTCTTCATTTTACATCACCTGCATACCTTGTGCATACCCTCTATGCACGCCACTGCCTGAAGTGGGCCGGCAACAGTGGCGTGCACAGAGTTTAGTCCAGGGTAAGATGGCAAAAAAAGGAAAAAATGAGTTATAAAACAATTCCGATTGGAGATTTTTTCATTTTCTATCATCGGTCCGATGTATACAGAAACCGTGTACGCGACTAATATTGAAGCATCAAAAACCACTCCACTTTAGATGGGTTTCAACATTTGTGATCTAGCAACATCCTGCGGATGTAAAGTGAGACGTGCGCGGGGCGTTTTTACTGTTCTTTTACGCAATGCACTGCGTACATTACTAGCTGAATGAGGATTCCGTAGTTTATTTAAGTGTTTAACAAATGTTTAAGTGTGTGCGCAAAAACAGCTGCATTCTCTATTCAATCACTCTCATTGCCAGCTCGGACGGCAACTTCAACGCGACGGGTAAGAGATCAGGCGCAAGACCGAAAGATTAAAGTGTTATTCGAATCACCGCAAATTTCTTTCCTCCGGAGTCCGGACTGGTACTAAGAATTTCTTGTTAATGCGTGATGTATAAAGAAGTCACTAGAATATCACTAGGCTAAGAAATTATCCACCATTGAGGAAACCTGCATGTTCAGACATGCAGGTTTCCTCAAGATGATTGAAAGTCTTTCCTAGTGTTCTCAAAGGCGAGTAAAGTCTACCAATCCGCAATTGGCCAGTATGGTGGACTAAGGTCTACACCCTTCTCATTTTGAGAGGAGACCTGTACCCTGTATTGGGCCGGTAGCAGTGGCGTGCACAGAGTTTAGACCAGGGTACGCATAAAGATTAAGATTCCTTGCAAGAGCTTCTTCCGCCGAAGGTTGTCTGGGAGATATCGCTTTAACGATAAGACCGCCTTTGTACACATAAACTATTTTTTTATTATTTTTTTATGTGTTTCTTTTTGTATTTTGTTTTTGTGTGTGCAATAAAGAAGTAAGTAGGTAAAAAAGGAAAATCCTTCGCTTTTTTGAGTTATACAATTTTTTTAGGGTAGGCAGTGCTTCGGTGCATGTATGACGTGCACGAAACTTGCCGGTAATGGGTTGATAATGATGATGATGTAAGAAGGTAAGCCTCACCACAGTTCTTTTTTTTCTTTGCCTCTGCCGGGGATCGAAAACAGGAACTCCACTCATAACACAACTGCGTTAGGGAAAAAAAGATTTAAAAAAAAATCATGGACTATATACATTATTTTGTTCTTCGCCTATACCTAGTTAAGATTAACCCAGATCAATGAACTATATAATGAATGGCACGTGTGTGTTATCGTCTATGGCTTTGTACGACATCTACATTGTATCAAAGACTAACCTTCTAGGCCTCGTGTAAGATAACATTTCGTGTTAAGAAACTGCCTATAGCTGACTAAAGTTTTTTTTACCATCGACTTTTTGCACGGGTTTTGCACTGGTCTGAAATACATCTATGATGTTTTGCACGAATTTACGCGATAGTGGAACGTCAAACTTTTCAAAGTATCATAAAGAATAGAGAATTTAAAAGAAAAACGAGCACTTCTCATCCTGAAAATTAAAACTTATAAAATTATAGACATCAGCGCTTCGCTCTTCACATTAAATAATTTACTGTACATTAAAAGAACATGAAATAAATAATTTTAATTAATTAAATTCAAAATGAGTTTTTTAAATTATAATGTTCTATAATTAAAAACTTATTTAAGTGTGTTATGTATCTTGTGATGCGCGTATTTATGTGTGAATATTGTGTGTGTAGAATATTGTGTGTGTATATAATAAATAAATAAATATATGACGACAATACACATATCGCCATTGAGCCCCAAGTAAGAGTAGCTTGTATTTTGGGTACTGAGATAACTGTTGGATATTTTTATGAATAATAAAATACATAAATACTAACAATGTATATATAAACATTAAACACCCAGACAATGAAAAAATATTCATGTCATCACACAAAACATTTTCAATTTGTGGAAAACGAACCCACAGCCTTTGACTCAGGAAGCTTGGCTCAGGTAAATGATTTTATTATTATATTATTATATGTGTACGTGTGTGTGTGTGTGTGTGTGTGTGTGTGTGTGTGTATCTGCGAGGTTGAATAAGTTTTACTTTAGAATAGCAGTAAGCATTCTATCAATCAAATACAGCAACTCATTAGACCTCTACGGAGTTATAGCCGCGCGTAGAAAAAAAGTCGTGTGCTTTATACTTTGAGCGAATGTCTTAAAGGGAAAAAAATTATGACAAAACTAGCGTGTACCCGCGTCTTCGTGGCATCATAATACAGTCTAAATCTTCGCTCGCTAACAATTTTTAAACCTACCACGGAAACTATTTGACAGATCGTTATAGAAAGTACATGTCCTTTCCCATAGCATAGATGACATGCATACCAAGTTTCAAAGCTTTCTGCCCGCGGCTTAGCTCGTAAACAATTTTCATTTTTCCCTCGGGAACTACTTAAAGAATCGGGATGAAAGGTAGCCGATGTTCTTTTCCATGTCAAAGGCTACTTGCATTCCAAATCCGTTCAGCTGTTCTTGCGTGATTGAGAAACAACACTATCCACACTATCACATTTATAATATTAGTAGGATACATAATAAAGAATTTTCTTTCTTTCTTTCAGTTCTAACTGTGCCGAGAGATGTACTTAACTTACTAAGTTTTCGTGATGAGATTATAAGGACAAATGTAAATGGTTTACTTACAAGATTAAAGTCGACGTCACATAACGAAGTTAAAAGGTAGGTAAGTAGGCATGTACCTATAAGACTTTAACATTGTCGTCTCATTAGCCTGTTATAAGACAATTACATTGTCATGTAATTACTAGGTCATACAACATTGTTGAACAAACACGCCCCCAGTATCCTAAGTATACTGTCAGACTTTCCCCCAGTATCCTAAGTATACTATCAGACTTTCCCCCAGTATCCTAAGTATACTTCACATTTGGTTATACGTATATCTCTAAAATTTACTAACGGCCTCCCTGGCGCACTCGTGAGCATTATGGTCTTAAACGTGGGAGGTCTCTGCCAGTGGCGTGCACTGGGTTTCCTACCAGGGTATACACCAGGAAAATTGCATAAAACGGCACAAATTATCCTCCTATACTAGTTATATAACAATGTTAGTACTCCGTACTCCACCACAGTGGCGAAGTGCGCATTGGAAGACTTTACACACCTTTGAGGATACCATCGACAACGCTCAGGCATCGACAACGTGCAGTTTTCCCCAAGAAATTTGCCTTTATTGTTAAAGCAAGTTATATTGTATGACTTAAAACGGATATAACTTCGAAAACATACGAGTGCTGGTCGCGGATTGAATGCGGTACCCTTCAAAGGGAGGCCGTAGATTTAACCATTAGCCTATCACCGCTTTATATGTAGCTTTATAACGAAATAAAAAAACTTTATTACCTATATTAAAAAAGATGGAAATCGATTTTACGCTTTACGCCCACTTTGCCTTGCCACGCCTACATTTTTGTTTTTGTGACCGTTGAACTAGATTTTTCGGAACAAAAATATAGAAAAGCCGATACGACTCGTCTTATCGTGCCCGTAACTTGTAAATGTAAAACCCTCGCGGAATACATCGCGCTAATACTTACACCGACCGGTTTTAGAAAGGCCTGTCAAAGGAACGGCGGTTTATTGATAACCATTTAAATTGGGTAAATACAGACTGCTCCGCTGACCCAGTGTTATGATAAATAGATCCAGCTTCAAATTTTGTTGTTGTTGTCAGGATTCTAACACTCTATATCTAAAGTGAAATTTGTTGTTGGCTTCTTAAAAATAGCGGTCGTACCTAAAAAGCCGAGGAGTAAGAGTTACGTGAGTTAAAAAAAATAATAATATAAAATAAGACAGTTTTCATAACGTTCTCAAAGGTGTGTGAAGTCTAACCACCCCGAGCCCTGTGGTCTGCCGATAATGGGTTGAAAATGATAATGGAATAATTTTTTTTTTTAAAACGTTAAGTTAACTAAAGAGTACGTAAACCTACTTGAAATAAATGAATGAAATGGGTTCGTGGCTAGTTACTACCCTACAAAGAAAGATTATAAACCCATTAGCGGCCACAGGGCTTCTCTCAGAATGAGAAAGAAGATAATTCCTTCTTTCTCATTCTATAGTTCTATAGGCCGTAGTCCACAATGCTGGCCAAGTGCGCATTAGAAGAATGTACACTTCAGGACACCATCGACAACATTTAAGCAATTAGGTTTCACATTGTTTTAATATACAACAACACACTATAGAACAATATAGCTATACTTTTATTATGAAGAGGAAAGATTAATTACTTTATTTGTAATCGATAAACACAAACACTACCGAGCCGATTTTAATGATTCTTTCACCATAAGAAAGCAATTTTATACGATAACAGTATTTGAGTTTAAATAAAATACAAGCCTAAAATAATAAATAGTACCCATTCTTAAGCCAAGTCAAAATGTGAATTAATGATTAAAATGTGATTTTCAATCGTAAATTATAATATATAGGCATACAATATTAATATCTTTATATTAGTATGAATAAGTAGCGCCGAATCTAAGGATATTCCTAAGCATTCCTAGGACCTTCGATCAATAGTTAGCACCGAGAGTTCCCGAAACGTTTTTGTTATACATACGCACGTGAATAATTTCATCAACGAAATAAATTAGGCATTCGATTTAGGCGATTCCTAGGTTTAGCTAAAACGGGTATTAGTTTATTATCAACAATCTTATGAAGATAAACATTGCCCTTTAAATCATGTTTTTTAGTCGCAGTTTAAAAAAATCACAACAATGCATGTTTTAACCTGGACCTAATTTTATGATATTTGAATCTTTGGATTTCTCTTAGACCGGAATAGGATACGAAGTATAAAATTTAACATTCATCAAAAAAAAAAGATTCGAGGTACGAAGTTCGCCGGGACAGCTAGTATTTGATAAAACAATAGAAATTTAATCTAACCATTCACACGTAGGTACTAACAAGTTTTTGTTTTGATACATATTCTTACTAAGTGATTCCACAACTAGTCTGTCACGTCGTAGGCTGTAAATAGACTCCCCGCGGCGTGCTTGACGCTACTCGTTGCAAAATGACAACCGAATTGATTCCAATTTACAATTCATATGACGAGTCCTGTCATACTGATTGAATTGTGGAATTGACGCGCTAAAAAGTCTGACTTTCGACTCTGAATAGTACCAGTGCCCACCAACCTCAGCACAAAAGGTTTCGAAGTTCAGGCTTTAACCCCTGAAAATATCGGTGTTATAAGTTTGTGTATGTTGTGTGTGTGTGTGCGTGGAGTGTCCGTCTGTGGCATCATAGCTCCCAAACGGTTGTGATTTTTTTTTTTTTTTTAAGTATATAGACAAGTGCTTGACTGCAATCACACCTGATGGTAAATAATGATGCAGCCTAAGATGAAGCGCGCTTGCCTAGAAGATGCCTATTCACTCTTGATTTGAAGGTACCCAGATTATAGGTATCAGGGAAGACGGAAGATGGGAGGGCATTCCAGGCCTTTGCGGTGCGGATCAGAAAGGAAGAAGCAAAACGCTTCGTACGTGTTGATGGTATTTCAACCACGTAACGGTGCAGATTCTTTCGGTGCCTCGCAGTTCGATGGTAGAAAGGAGATGGTTTGACCAAATCGAATAGCTCCTGAGCACACTCTCCGAAATGTAACTTGTAGATGAATTTTATGAATTTTATTTGTTTTTGTTCGAAAGTTGAATTAATCGGAAGTGTTCTCCTGTAAGGAATATGGCCTAACAGGTTAATAATATCAAAGCTGTGAATTAAGGCGTTCCCATGGACAGCATCATCATCACTATTATCATCTTCATCAACCCATCACGGGGCGACATCACGGATGACAGGGCAGGGGGCATTATTCTCCCCGGGGAAAGGACAAAATGTTATCTTCTCATTCAGCTTTATTCAGCTTTATTGGCGTTAAAGTGGAAATACTATCCAAATAATATACGTGCAATAATAAACTGGGGGTACCTAAACTTCTCCTATTCAATAAGGAGATATAATTTATATCTCCTTCAGCACGGCTAACGTGGGCAGGAGACAATAATATCCCCGGGGAAACGAAACAAATTTATCTTCTCCCACAGCTTTATCAGCTCTCGGAGTACCATACGAACAATTAGAAATAATACTACATAAATAAATAATACTAAATAAATCCCAATAAGACAGTGCTAAACAAAAGTTATATCCCCCCATTATATCCCATGACAAGGGATATAAGTAACTTGACCATCTGCAAAAGCACGGGAACATGGAATAAGAGAAGTTAACCCCCGTTTATTGTTAACATATTTATTATTTAGATATTATTTCCACTTGTGCACCAGTGCTCTGAGAGTTGATAAAGCTGTGGGAGAATATACATTTTTATCCTTTTCCGTGATAATTGTCTCCTACCCATGCTAGCCGTGCTGACGATACTAACCCCGCAGAGCACGGGTCTTCTTTCCGAATATGATGACAAGTGAGTAATGGAAGGCTCCACACACCCTTGACAAAATTGTAAAGAACTCCCAGGCACGCAGGTTTCCTCACGACGTTTTACTTCACCGTTAAACCAAGTGATATGTAATTGCTTGAATTAAAAACGTATATAACTCCGAGAACTTAAAGGCGCATTCCAAGGTTGAACTCGATCCTCTGGAAGCCTCACCCATGAGGCTATCACCGATTATACATGGACAGCATCATCGTGTTTAAATAAGGGGTGCTCGTCCGCAAAATGTAGATTTCCTCACGACGTTTTTCCCGAAGCGTGGTCAATTGTAAATACTAATTACTCAGCCTGTCCTTTGGAAATTTAAGAGGTGTATGCCCGGCTTTAGTTATTATTTATTGAGGATACCGGTCTGTTTGCCCAGCAAATCTGTTCGTCTGCCATTGCCTGATAAAAAAAAATTTCCCATACAAATTTTCATCCTGTATTCTAGAAACAAATACCCACCGGGTTTTATCAACATGAGGTTTGGGGTAAATATGTATGGACAACGTCATCACTATCAAACCATTACCAGTCCACTACAGGGCACGGGCTCCTCCCACAATAAGAAGGGTTTAGACCGTAATCAAACCTTGGCGAAGTGCGGATTGCTTGACTAAGACATCTTTCAGAACATTAAGGCGAACTACCAGCTATGTAAGTTTCAAATTTACATAAGAATGAAAAATTCTAGATCGTCCATTATCCATAAGAGAACTATGTCCAGTTGTGGGCTGGGATCTGTGGAAGAACATTTAGGAAGCTTTGATGATTATTGCAAAGGAAATGAATGATTTGAATTTCGTAAAACCAATCTAGGTCAGATTTAATAATAAAGTTGGTAGAGCCATCCTTATCGACTGAGAAAAGGAAAGCACGCCTCATTTTTATCTATTGGATTTGATTTATTATCTATACTAATATTATTAAGAGAAAAGGTTTTTTTCGTTTGTTTGTGTGTTTGCTAGTATCCAATAGGCTCCGAAAGTTCTGGACCGATTTAAGTCATTGCTTCATAGATCCTTTCAAAAATTGCAATAATGTAAACCAAAGTGGCAAAATGTTTCCTATACAATTCCTTATTTGGATGCAATTCCTTTTTTGGCGTGCGCTGAAAAATCTATTGATGATACCTAGAAACTATGTTGCCTAATCAAAGTATTCATTATTACCCACATAAAGGTCGGCGAGGGAGTTTATCGAACTAAATAAGTAATGATATAGTTAAGTCGTATGGTAATTGAAAAAAATCTTATTTATAGCTGCACACGATTTTCTTTGCATGAATACACATAATGCTTTAAAAACAACAACAAATGCGGACGTCGTCGCGGGCAATACCTAGTCTATTAATAATTTCGGGCGTTAGACAGTTTCTGGCGATCCGTAGTCATTCGAGCTAGATCTGTTAGCTAGAAAACCATTTACTAAGTATTTATTATCCGAAACAAATAAGTTTAGCACAAAGCATTTTTTTTTTCGTTCTAACGAAACCGTAACATAAACTCAAGGTTTTAGAAACAATCTTGGGGAAGGAATTCGAAATCTTTCTTAATTACCAGGTCTGTGTTCCTTTGCAATCGTCCTAGGTTTTTCGCAGACATCAAATAATTATCCTACACCATACGACCACGTATGTTTGAAAGATGTTTTGATAGGCATGTGAATGAAATAAATTAAACTTTAGAATTTATTTATTATTTTCTTTTAACATTCCTGTGAAATATTATACTATTATAGTAGTAGTACCTACTAAATTAAAACCGCTTTGACCGGCTTGTCGCCCTCGCGTCTATAAACAACTATGCAGAACAATCTGGAAAGACATTGCAATTTGAAAGCTAACAATTAATAAATAAGGTTTTAATTCGATGTACAGGTACCTCCACTGAGTGGTCGACCATACCTATCCTTGTTACTAGGCGAAGAACACGCCGACCAAATCACGGAGTCATCAAACTATACACTCCATTTAACGTTTCCACCGCTTCGAAATCCTGCAGCGTGTCGTGAAACCAAGTGCAAACACTGCCCGACCAAATTGGGGAGACCGTTACCAACTGAACGATCGCCAATCACGAAATGTAAATTTGAAATGGCCGGCTTATGCAATTCTAATGGTGCTGTATGTACTTCGCATACAATTTGCATGGACGCGCCGGTATTGTCAGCATACTAAATAGTGGTTTATTTTTAAATTTTGCCTTTATTTTAAGTGTCGCAAATTGTTCCGTTGACCTGACGGGCCGTAAACGCTCTCTGGCTCGCAAAGCCGAATTCAACTAACTTTATGGCGGCATCAAACAAAAGAAGAATAAGGAATTAGTATCCCGGATATTGTTATTTGTTTCCCAAGGTCACCCTTCCTTCCCTTCCTTTCCTTGGGATTCTCAAATTTCAATTAGGAGATGGATGATGATGATGGGGGAATTCTAAAGGGAACTAGTGAAAGAGGAACTGCAAACAGACATACTCAAGTGTGTCAAGTTGTGTTTGAAATGACTCTACCACTGGGCACTGTTACCATTTCAGAATTCTAAGAAAGTCATTATTTACGACAAAAATCAATTATGAATTTCATAGACTTTGGGATAATGTAAATCAAATAACTCTAGTGATAAACGACTAAGACACCGGGAGGTATCTTTGCATCGTTCGAGTCCATCATGTAGGACTGGAGTATATCAATAATGCAGTCGTAATTATATCAAACCCACCAACTCAATGTCATGAACATTGGTTATTAATCAAATATAATTTTAATGGTGTCATGAATCTATTAATTAATTAATAGTTATTGGTTCGTTTATTGCACTAACATAAAATTTCTGTCAAAGAGTCTCAAAGAATATATTGTTCCTCTCCAGTGGTTTATGCAGGATGTTCTATTCTCACTATTGTTTGGACCTTCTGATTTAGCACTCCAGCCATACCGGTTCTCGAGCTCTAAATAATCCTATAATCTTAAGCTTCCAATACCTACATTGTTTGTACAAAATTGCTTTTGATTTTCATGATAACTTAAATCTAAATGTTAATTGAAACTTAAGATTCCTTCAAGTTTTAGTCTGTTATGTCGAATTCTCTTGCTATTTCATGGTAAACCATTGCGCACATTATACATTACTTTTGTTGATACAACCGATATAAAAGAGCTGATGATAGAAACAATATTGCAGGTGGTTTATCACATAAAAAACCCGTCAAGGTATAACACTGTAACAGATCCATGCACAGGTTATTTATCAGTGGACATTACGATACAAACATACCTGTTATGAAAATTATGATTAATTTGCGAAATCGGAGCATTCTCAGGATCTTTACAATTATTCATTGTAAAGTCAACATCTCCTGAGGTTGCGGTTTCGGAGCGAAACGTGTGTAGAGTGTAAATTGCTGAAGATCTATTTGGTATTGAAGAAATGATAAATTACACGATACAGATTCTCCTGCGTTTCGCGGAGTATAGCAAATTAAGCTTAATTTTCATAATATATCATGGTTTTCCGCAAAGAAACGCCTGCTTCTATCCAATATCTAAACAAACCTGTGTAATTAAGAAAGATTACGAATTCCTTCCCCAAGATTGTTTCTAAAATCTTGGTTTCGTTAGAACGAAAAAAAAAAATGCTTTGTGCTAAACTTATTTGTTTCGGATAATAAATACTTAGTAAATGGTTTATAATGACCATTAATGGGTTTTCAATGGCTGTAATGGATGCCTTTACACCCGTCATTGCATTTGGGTCTTGAATAATTTTATTCAACCTTCTATGATTAATAATCATTGTTGAGATAAGAAAATACGCATAGAGTTCTTATTTGAGACGTGAACAGTTCTTAAAAATCTACAGTTCGTCAGTCGTATTATATGTTATGAAACTTAGAATTCCATAAGTTTTATATAGTTTAGATATTTCTGTGTAATTAAATTGGAGCCAATAGTGCTAGCGAAGTTTATAGTGACATAATAAATTTAAAATATTTAAAACACATATTGTGAAGTCCTATCTTTTCCAACAGGGAACATTGCGACAAGGACGTTACTACTTTTAGGCTGGTAAATTTGATAATTTTAGCAATTACAGAGTAGAAAATTATTAGTTTAATAAGTTCGATGAAATTTAATGCCGTGTCACGCTGAATCTAAAATTCTGAGATTTATTTTACGTGCCGATTGTTCCCAAGTGATAAATTAACACATTGGAAACCTTTAGATAGCTGAGAGTATCAGAGGTCAGTAAAATATATCTGCAAAGTATGAAAACGAAATAAAATGTAATGTACTCGTACCAGCAAGATTTAATAACAATCATCATCATCATCATATCAACCCATTACAGGGTCTCCTTCCACAATGAGAACGGGTTAAGGCCGTAGTCCACCACGCTGGCCCAGTGCGGATTGGTGGGCTCCACACACTTTTGAGAACATGATGTTTTCCTTCACCGTTGAAGCAAATGATATTTTAATTGCTTAAATAACTTAAAAACAATTGCGTGCGGAAATAAACATGACAGACGTAAGTAGTTTTATGTTGTGGTAACTGGCGACCTATTCAATATGGTATCAATAGTTACAATTAATTGTTCTCAACACCTTCGTCCCTTGGAGATTCAAACTCAACTATACAATTTAATTCTGAATGCAGAGTAAAATAATAAATTGTTAGTGGTTTAATTCCCAGCGGGTTGCGGAAGTAACGGCAATCAAGCCGTGGCAAAAAGCTGGCAGATTGACAAGAATTAAAAACAGACCCTGCGAAATGCTGAGTTGGAAAAAGTTAAAATGGCCTACAGATTAAAATCTCGTGCAGTATCTTGTTTTATTTATTACTCGATTATTTTAGAAATTCCGCAAAAAGTTTTAGTTTTTCCAGGATGAAAAGTAACATGTTTCTCCAGGATGCAAGCTATCTAATCACAAGATTTCGGCATGATCGGTTTAGCTATAAAGCTGTGCAGAAGGAAACAAGGACTATTTTTAAAACCTCCAGGACAGTAGCAAGCTGTCTTTAAACGAAATTTAAAAAAAAGATCAGTGCATTGCTCATTTGCAATAATAACATTGGTATGGATTTTGAGAGATAGAATTAACAACTCTTTATCATAGTCTTTCCAGCCCTTATAGTCGTGTCGAGGTTGAGATGTTATCTAGGAAGTAACTCGATATTTTATGTAATGTCACATCGTTTTTTAATATATAAAATAAAACTAGAGGGTCTATGAAATCAGTGTAGGTTTTCTCATTTACTAACGTCACATGGTCGTTAGCGTAAATATTTAAATTAATATGTATGACTACATATTTTATTGTTATTGGCAACTTATCCATTAAACTATGCGGCAGATTAACGTATAATATGGCCTGTACACACCGGGTTCGTCTGAACAGAGCATTTTTTTCTATATTTAAAACAACTTCATACTTAAGTAGAGGTAATAAGATTCCGTTTTAAACGTTTAGAGATCGACTACAAGACATCAAAGGGGATTTCCCTTGTTTATCTCTAAACATTTGAATCATAATCTTATTAGGGCACTAATTGCGTATGAATTGACGTAGGGCAAAGAACAATGCCACGCCATCTTCATAGTACTAGCGTTAAGTTGAGAACTACTAGGGGCGCAGAAGGTTTAGATAGTCAGTAGCAATTTTAAAAACATCACCTTTTCTTTCATGAGTTTCTCAGTAGCAAACAAACGTGTTCGCGACACGCCAGGCAGCGATACATGCAACCGTATTGTAATTGCATATTAATGAGCACATGCATGCTTGAACTTGTCATCTAAGTGATATTGCATTCGAAGCTTTATTACGAGAAGCATATGAGTCATTTCATGAAGTCTATTGCACAGATGAAGTTTATGGCTGGTTTCATTATTGTTTTGTAACAAAAAGCTTATGTTTATTATATTATTGTTATGTGTATTTAGCTTGTTTTTTCGTATTAATGATGTAACAGCATGAATATTTATTAGACACATACGTACGAGTTTAATCTCATGATGAATATGTTTTACAACATCTAAGTTTTAATTTTATCGGATTAGAGCTGTTTGTCACAGGTGGAATGCAGGAAAGTTGAGACCACTGAGGCAGTCTAAAAAGACGAAGGTTAAGTTATAATTACATTTTTTTTTAATATATTTTCGTGTTAATTACGTAAATATGGATATGGATAGTATAGAATGTGAAAAATGTTTGAAAACTGCTTCTTCCGGTGTTTTGTTGGTACAATACTCCTTCCGAACCGGTGCAGTGGAAGAGTCATTACAAACATACTTTTGATGCAGAAAAGTGCTTAAAATGCCCTTGTAAGAATTAACACAAATATTTATTTTATTTAGCCGCAGAGAAGACGCAGCAAACGGACTAGAAACACTAGTTTACTAGTTAATCTGATACCAATATTCGTGTGGTGACGGTAGATTAGAATGTGTCAAATATCCGTGGGTGTCGTACAAGGCGACTAAGAGAATGTAACAGAGCTTCCTCTGTTCTGCTTCTAGCATCTCCTGCGATCACCAACCCATCTGCAAAACCTCCCTCCCATCGGAAGAGGCCTTTAGTCCAGCACGGCTAGCATGGGCAGGAGAAAATGAGCCTAGCGCGAAAGACTTCTCCAAAAGGCTCTGGAATGCTTAATGATGCGCATGCGCATGCTGAGGGAAACTTACTCATTTTTCGATTCAAAGAGGGATTACATCCTTACTCACCACTTTAAATCATAAGGTGCTGGTTATTCCAGTAACGAAAACATTCTCAAGGAGTGTTGACGCCAACACGGCTAGCATGGGCAGGAGACAATTATATCCCCGGGGAAAGGAAAAAAAAAATCTTCTCCCACAGCTTTATTAACAAGTGGAAATAATAACCAAATAATATATATGTGTAATAATAAACGGGGGTAAACTTCTCCTGGCTTTAGCTCCTGTGCCTTAGCATGTGGAAACGTTAATTATATCCCCTGTCAGGGGATATAATCGGGGGATATAATTTTTGTCTCCTGCCCGTGCTAGCCCAGAAGCAGGGGACTGTTGTTGGACTGATGATCAATATCCAAGAGCAAGAAAGGACGAATTGCACTATAAACGCTATATTGTTTCAAAACTGCGTATAGAGTAACGTCCGTATTCAATCTATCTGTTATCTGTTGATGATAAGTTGCTTATTATTGTTAAAAATTGCTTTCTTTTTTTTATTCCACTACAAGTAGCCCTTGACTGCAATCTCACTTTGTGATGATGCAGTCTAAGATGGTAGCGGGATAAACTGTTAGGGAGTATTGCAGTCATCCCCCTAATCGGTCACACGCGACATCGCAGCGGAACACTAAATAGCTTAGCGGCACGTCTTTATTGGTAGGGTGGTAACTAGCCACTGTCGAAGCCTTCCACCATCTGCATATTTATTTTTTGACAATAACAACGTTGCTAATGTCCGTTTTCTATATTCAATCTATCCGTTATCTATTACTTAGCAACGCTGTTTGAATGAATTTTTGATTGAATATCGAAAATGGATTTAAGCCTACTTGAAATAAATGAATTTGGATTTTTGTGTCCTGTTGCCTATACAGCAACCGCAATTTCCTGCGATAGCGTTGGTAACAAAAAGTATCTCCTTTGGCGCAGGGCCTAGGGGTACACAAACAACAACGCCGGGGTTATTCGGCGTCAAACTGCGCATTGTAAGCATAAAAGTTGTCTTTCGTGTGATTACATAGTGAAATTTTACCAAAGTGACCTCAATACAACCGCCGCGTACGTCGAGTGCCGACTCAGCGACGCCGGTTACCAAGCCAACAAATATCACTGTTGCAATTTAATGCCGTCAAATTTGGTAGCTTTGGTTTCCAGTGTAACTTTGACTGTCGTGAGAAAAGTATTCTTAATTGGATGTTATTCGGAAGATTAGTTAGAAGATGCCCGTTGACCCTAAAAGGTAGCTGGAAGGCTGGATTAGAAAGGCTGAGGACCGTGTGTGGTGGAATGCTCTCGGAAAGGCATATGTCCAATAGTGGATTCTTGCAGGCTGATGATTGCAAGATTAATAAAAGCCATCCAAAGCGGAATTATACGTACTGTAAAAGGATTCCAATATACTTTCTTCATCATTCAGTCTATAAACAGTCCAGTTATGGACTAGAAACATCTCCCAGCGGGAGGGTTTGCCCGTAAGTAATCTGGTGATTACTTACGAGAAAACTCTCCGAAACATAAACTCTTAAATGCGACCGAAGTAGCATTATAGCAAAACATAATCGCGAGCAACACAACAGAAGAGACAACCCACAACCGCACGGTGTGGCGCAGGGAAACTAGGCTGACCCTAACTGAATTGGAATAATAGATATAATAAGAAGAAGAAAATGGTAGTAGTACCACAGAATACACTTGCCTGTTTTCCGTTATATTCCCTTAGTCACCTCGTACGATACCCGCGGGAAGAGCAGAAGTCGTGACAACTTTAATGGTCTGCCGTCACTATACAGCACAATATGCAACTCACTAGTCTAAAAATATAAAAAAAATCTGATATCCCAGCAGTAATTATGAATTTAAATGTGAATATGGATTCTCTATTTCGGAATCAGTAAGAGGTTAATTGACATATGGTGTATCAGGGTTTAATGGTAGAGCCAGCATTATAAGCTTAACAAAACCTTTTAAAATGAAATTACTAAATTCAATAAGTCTTGAAGTGAAAATAGTGCACCGAAGTGTTCCAGTTATCACTTATGTTTTTATCTTGAAAATGTTGTTTTTTGGCTGTTTCTTATAAATAACCAGGCTCTCGGATTAAAGCTCTTTATAGCTCAAACGTCCTCGCCAAGAGATAAAAGGAAGCCGGTAGGACAAGGCTTCTCATCCCGTTTGAATTATATTTAGTTTGTTAGTGAGCATTACGCAAAAATTAATGGAACCAATGAGAAGGTCCTTTCGAAGGTCAGAAAACAATTATTTACCTACGGGGACCTATACCTCATCAGGTAAAATGGCTTACATTGCATACAATCGGCGTAAACTTGTTTCTGAACACACAAAAAATGCTGTTGGTTCCTATTCTGTAGTACTTACACGAATCTGTTAACTAAACTAAATTGATTGGTCTAAAAGTAGTGCTGTCCTTTTCACAATGTTTGCCGTGGATGATGATGGCACTATTTTAAGACGAATTAATATAGTTAAGAGATTTGAGTACAATAGAGTTGGCACCAATCTATATATTTACTTAAAACAAGCTAAGAACGTTGTTTACAATAATTGTGTAACTGAAATCGAAGAAGAAAAGAACACTGAATTTTATATCGATTGTACTCTACAGGCTAATAATTTAGAATGCATTATAAAGTTCTTCGTTAAATTACTCACTAAAAACGATCAAATTCAAAATTCAAAAGTGAAGATTGTGGTTCAAAAACCGGAGGCCACTGGCGCCATGCGTTAAGCCGTCAAGTGTAAACGATACAAATTTTATGCAACCAAGTATTCAAAATAATAACGACAATAACAGTATACAGAAAGTGACCCCAATAGGAGTAGCGTGTCTGACGACCAGCTTGGCGAATGAAAGCGTGTAGATAAGTAGACGCAGGCTCAGACGTGCAATTACGCCGCTCGTCAAACAACACGTGTTTACCGATCCCTTGCGTGAGTTTGCGCTTGAGGCCTCCTTGCGTCTCCGTACACACATGATGAACTGATATTTTAGAAGTGAAAACTTCCCTAAGCGCGTTGAGCACTTCTTTGATGCACAAAGAGCGTGAAACTCGCGTCATCATCGGGTGATGATGAAGTGCGTTTAACGCTCTTCCCATGCTTTCCATAAGCTATATGTACATAGATTTAGTTTTTAGATATTCTTATGCTTGTTACAACTTAGTCATTTATTAACCGATTTGGCAAATCCTAGCTAAATATATTCAAACGAACCTTAACTCAAACGAAAAACATTCGCTAGCTGTACCTAAATTGTGCAAGACGTTTTCTTATTGGACAAGAGTCTTTTTTCAGGACGATCTGCCAAACATTTATGATCTGGTCTTAACGAAAATAGATATCTGAAATCTCCTGCCATTGCAAGGAAAATTTTCCGTATTGACATTCTTGGAGTCTTAAAAGTAATTTTGTAACAAAAGTCTGAAAAGTAAACTAAACTGGATTGTGTAAAAAGTTACAAAATATTATTAGATACTTCGAAAGTTATCTTAAAATAAATAAAATGTAATTGTTATGGTTTTTACCCAAAAACATAGTATCGGAAAGAATCTGGTAGGCAATGCCTGCAAAAATAGGTAATAATCCATCTAACCAATCCCAACTAACTTCACAGATTGATTTGAAATAGTTTTTGCAAATATAAAAAAAGAGGAGAATGTGGCCTCTTGCTTATCAGTCTCATAGAGTGGAATAAACTACTAAAAAATAACAGTTCTTTTGGGGGAAATCCAGCGGAGTTCGAGAGAACCACCAATTCGTTTAGACGTTTGATATACAACAGTGAAATTATCATCGATCCTAAAGATTTTATTTACGGTTTGTAATAGAAATTGGCAGTCAGACGCGGTGCATTGAGGAGTTTTGTTGACTCGAAACCCATTAGCAGCCTTCAATGAAATGTGTGGATTAACCGTACCTGTGTCAAAACTGTGTATTGTACAAAAGCATTTGTTCTAAAGCAATTATTACATTCTAGCTGCTTATCCCCTTGCACCAAACGTACGTCTTAAAAGCAATTGTGTCTTTCTAAATAATTAATTAATTACGTGTTACCCAACTTTGATAGTGACAGTGTGACTGTCAAACTTATAATACCTTTTGGCTATACAGTTTTAGCTGCAATGCCATATATTTTGGCAGCAACAACAATCGTAATATCAGTGCTAAGCATAATTAAATCGGATCGCAAAACTTGTTCCAGAACATGATGGTGTAATCAACGATCGACGCTATTCATCGGGCTAACCCCGATTATCAATATCTAGTTTTACTACAGTATCTAACTACTTTAACAAGAAACAATAGAATTATCGAACACCCAGCTCGGTGAGCGGAATGCAAAACAGGCAGATGAAAGTAGAAATTCTAGAATTTAGTAATAAGTAAGATTCTTATTAGAATTCTATAGGCATTTTGCGCTTCCCAATGCAAAAGGATACTACTAGCATCATCTTGATTTACAAAATTAATATAATATTAGCGAAACAAATAGAGGAAAGGAGATATTTCAAAATTTGATTTATTTGGAAGGTAAAGCACTTTTGTCACCGGTCCATGTTGCCCAAGATTTCGGGCAATTTTGGGTAGGTACCTAACACATTTGCCAAGAATAAAATTTTGGACATATCGTGGAAGTAGACATTGCTGTGATGGGATTTTTATGTCTTTAGATGTGCTTATATTATCTACTTAATAAGTTACCTAAAAAAATTGTATACGTTCTTTGGCTGACGCTGCAATCTTAGGACATATAAATGTTTGTTCCTGTCAAAATTTTTAATGAGTAGTTTTATTTTCTAGAAATATGACTATTGTCTAGTCCTCGAAACAAGTCAAGTAAAGAACAAGTCGACTTACCTGTTTTCGTTTGAGCGGTATCTGATGCTTGGCGAGCACGAGAGGCTGCGGCTGCGGCTGCGGGTCGCGCGCGTCCCGCGCTGCCAGGTCGTCCAGCAGCGCCGTGCACTTCTCGCGCTCCGGCTCGTCGTCCGACAGCAACAGGAAGCGGCGCCAGCGCGCCGAGTCAAAGCCCCAGTGGCACGTGCGGTGCTCCGTGCCGTGCGAGTGGCACACGAACCGGCGCGGCGCGAACAGGCCGCGGCACTCCGCGCACTGCACTAGCCCGGCTTCGGCGGCGCATACGCCGCGTGCGCCGCCGAAGCACTCGTGGTAGACGCGGAAGCCCGGCAGCTTGCGCGGCGCCGCGCCCGGCGCGTGCAGCAGCGCGGCGCACAGGCGCTCGGCATCCGTCTGCGTGATGAGGCCGCACGACGGCGCCGAGCGCGGCAGCACGCCCGTGGCCTTGAGCTCGTGCAACTGCTCGGGCGAGCAGCGCGAGCAGTAGATCTGCAGCACGTCGCACACGCGGTTGATCTGTTCCAGCGAGAAGTCCGTGAGCACGGACGTGAGGATCTGCGGCAGGCACAGGCGCCGCTCGCCGCCGACGCTGAAGCACGCCACTCGCTCGCCCTCCAGCGCCGTCTCGCCGCGCTCGCCCAGCGCGTCGGCGGCGGGCCCCAGCGGGATGGGCGGCGCGGCGCGCGGCGGCGGCGCGGGCGCGCGGCCCGGCGCCGCGCCGCCCGGGCCCTGCAGGCTGCGCGGCGCGCTGGCCTGGTACGTCCGCAGCACGGAGCTGATGTGCGGCGCGACCACGTCCATGGCGAGCTGGGCGGACCCTCAAGCGGCGCGCGCGTGGCGCCCCGAGCGCGGCCCGGCCATGTCTGCCGCGCGCCCGGCGCCGCCCCGCCGCCCCTGCGCCGCCCGCCGCCCGCCGCCCGCCAGCGAAGCCGTGCAAAAATACGCGGCCGAGGCTGCTCTCGCCAAAATGATGCCGGCTTGCAATTGAGTCCGCACGAGCGGCCGCTCTATCTCGCGTGGCGTGGGGTCGGCTCTCGGCTGCCCGGCCGCACAGAACACATCGTAGAGAACACGATCGCGATGGAAACTCGCTCACACGTCGGCCGCGCGAGTCGGTCGGCGCCGTAGTGCGGGCGCGGGGCGAGGGCGGTGAGGCCGAGGAGCGGGCGCAGTCAAAGCAGCAGACGGATGGCTCGGCTACTGGAGAGTCTAGCCGGCGCCCCCCGCGCGCCGCGCCGCCGCGTCACGTGACCGACCTTCCCGTCAAAATATCCAGAATGGCGGCGCGAGCCGTGCTCCGCCTGCAGCAAAGAGTTGTAACGCACACGCGACACGAAGAACTTGGCAATGTTTTGTTTTACTTTCCTTTTCAACCTCACGAAACTCACCAATATTTAAAATATCTCCATAAAATAATCAGGATGCTCACCAATGGTTTGCAAATTTGAGTACACCTTACCTAGCTGCACCATACCTTAGCACCTAACACAACAAAATTTGATAGTAAAATAAATTAAGGAAAAATCATTTAGACCAGATTCTTATTGGTTTTCGAAAATAATTTAATGAACCATTCCAATTAGATCGCACTTGCAAATTAATATGCATTGTTATACACTTTTTAAAGTTCCTTTTGTACGCTATGAACTAAAAATGTTAAATTAATATTTTGAAATAAAGCATCTGAGAGACAATACTATTGAAGTACGCAACAGCATTGGTTATCTGTTTGATTACTCTTTGAAAGCGCGACACGCGCGGGGTACGTGCGGGGCGCGGAGGGGGCAGGCGGCAGTACGGGGCGAGGGGCGGGGAGGCAGCTGCGTCTAGTGCGACCGCTCGCAGCTCCGTGAAAACTGCTTTTATCACTTAACCAACATACAATGCAAAAAGAACTCTATTTTAAAATAGTTAGATAACATTTTTTCAAATTATCATTCCAAAGTGATAGACTTTTAGCACTGGTTTAATGTGTTATCGCAATTTACACTTAATATCACAGTAATACAGTACAGTTTTATATGTGTTGATAAACAAAGCGTTTTGTAATCATGCTTCTGAGTACCCATACATTATACTCCGTATTTTGCTGCGATACTTTGCTAAGAGTCGTTGCGTCATCATAACATAGTATTAATTTTGAGCTAAAGCTAAATAAAAATAGGTTCACAATAATTTTCATGACGTAGCCGCCAATTCATGTATAACTCTGCTCTGGCTGTTGCATTGATTCCTAAGCCATCTTCTTATTTATTGACTTTTATCGGTTTACCACCTTCCTACTACCTACCCGTCCATTTCATACATACAGTCTATTGTAACGATGATCACTTTTCTGTGGATAATATTGACAATATTTTTTACATCCCGAAAACTTAAAATTCCAGCAATAAAAAAGTTTGCAACCAAAAGCAAGACAATATGTAATAACATATTATATGAATACAAAAAATCGAGTGTGTACTTATGTACAAACGTTAAAATTTATACCTAGGCAGATCCTTCATTGGCGGAACAAGATAAAAATCTTTATAAAAAAAAATATTTTTGCCTTATTCTACTTTTGTAGGTATAAGAAACGACATTATCGGACAACAAAGTTTCACGCGACATTAAAATTTGAGATTTTTGTACAATTGAATCATTTAAATCACCAAAATGAGTCCGCAACACTTTGACAATTGTAGTGTGTACACTGTCAAACCTAACTTAAATAGCAAACTTCAGGGTGTCGGTTTTTTCGTGACGGTGAAAAATTGACTCTCATCATTTTTCCCTAAAGCGCCAAAAGAAGAATGACTTAGCAAAAAACTCAGCACGAGATTGCTTCTTTTCAGTTGTGGTGTGTTGCTCTTTTTATCTATTTTTAATCAACGTAATTGGCTTTTGGCCCCATTATTGAATAATAATAAAAAAATAAAATGACGCAAATGTACTTGCAGGTGGAAACGCGGTAGATTTCATGCCATCTCTAAAATCCTTCAATTTACGGATATATAACTAATTATCTATATTATATACATTACCTTAGCCTCCACCCCTCTACCCGCCGGATTTTTCGCTTCAATCCTTAGAAGTGGAGCAATAAGAAAAAAAGTCTGAAATAACGACGCCTAATGAAACCAAATAGTACAAGCGAGCGGGCGTAAAATAGCGGGTGAAAGATTGTAAAAAGATCACTTAATATAATTATTGTATGATTTATTAATATTCATTCTTTTTACACCCTCCCTTTTCTATAAAAATCTCTTATAATTTTTGGGACTGCATTAAAAGCATCATCATTTAGTGTAAATATCTTAGGTAACTTTTATTTATCATTATTTACAGAACTACTGTATTTATCAATAATCAATAAGGCCGCGGCGGGGGCCGCATATTTTAGAGGACGTTCCGTCGATTACAGAGGATAAACATCTAAAAGTTTCACTGGTGTTCTCATGGTGTTTATACCAATACGTTAAATTCCTGGAAACTCATTCACCCTTCAGCCATATTTGTTAAAAATTAAACAAAACGATTAAGCATTATGTCATCTCTATATCTCAGCCTTACTACGAATGAAAAATTATTATATTTCAGGAAATGGCGGCGGAAATAAAGTGCCCTGCCTACACTTATAAAAAAAAAAAATCCGGCACTGATCAGGTCCCTAAGGTGTAAGCTATCAAAGTTTAACTCGAATTACGTACAGGGCTCGGAACCGGTTTCAATTTACCGGAAAATTTTGGTTAATAACCGGCTTATTTTAATGTTCCGCATTTTGCCGGTTGAATGATTGAACGAACCGAAATGGTACAGGTTACCGTTCTAATTGAGCGAACAATTTCATAACGTTTAATAAACCTAAGTTAAATGGTTTATGCAAGACTTTCGGAGAGCGTGCGAGTCTTACTTAGAACGAAAATGGTATCTTTTTAAATAGATTTGTGTCGATTCTTATAAATCAATATGTTTAAATAGAAAAATCTTAATCATAGGAACAAAGCAACTACCGACCATCTAAACGTTCTGCGGCTTCAAATTACTCTTACTCATAGCAGCGCGCGCGGCAAATCACAAAAAGAACTGAAATTTAAGTTTGTTCAACCGGTTAATTTTAATCGATTGAATCAAATACGAACCGGTTTCTCTGTTTAACCAGTTAAAAAATGAAACCGGAATGTTAAACGAAATGATATTAGCATCATCCAGGGTTAACGACCGAAACTGGTTTACATTTTTTTCCGGTTTCCTGTCCTGGGCACGTAACCTAAGAATAAACGTTGAACAAAGAGGGTTTCTGGAAGAAACCCCTTTTTTCATAAGTTGTCTTCATGCATGTCCTGTCATTTTTCATGTAAATTTTAATCTAATATAAATAAAAATGTACCATAACGTTGGAATAGTTAAGGAGTATTTGGTTACACTACACACACAATACTAATATGCATGAATTATATATTTTCTGAAGGAGTGATAGCGATAGTTAAGGGCTTCAGTTTCACGATCGGAGTGCCGAGTTCGAATCCCAGCACGCACCTCTAACTTTTCTACGTTATGTGCGTTTTAACCAATTTAAATATACTTGCTGCAACAATGAAGGAAAACATCTTGAGGAAACCTGAAACCAGGCACGTCTTCTAATCCGCCCTGTAGTGGGTCAGTAATGGGTTGATATGAAAATAATGATGATATGTTTATTACACTATACTAAGATGGTTTTCATCTAAAATAATGCAACTAATTTATTTCAAACTAGGTAACAGTAAAAAAGAAAGGAACTTATAAAAAGCTTAAAATCTAGGAATTAATATTGCTCCGAAATAATTGAAGGCGTTCATAGTAAAGGTGCGTGTACTTTTGTTTTGTACGGATGAAATACGGATGGCACTACCAGTACGACTTTGAAGCTCATTTTTCGTAATCCTGACGCCAAGAAACTAGAAGTATTCTTCTGACTTTGTTGCCAGTTAACTTTGCCTTAAGAGTAATAAGATGGAAGTGGGCTTAAGGGGTAGGTTCGAAGCCTTATTTTTATTATAAACTAGCTGTTCAAAGCGTTCTACTTCCGCTTTAATTACGGTGCTTAAAAATCCCGTGGAAACCTTCAACTTACTCTATGCTGAAAATAAATTGTTGCTTGCTAAGTTAGGGCATGAAGAAAGGACAAACAAACAAACTAGCAGTTATAATAAGGATTATTTTAAAGGATTTTAATATTGGAGAATAGTAAAGAGGGAACAAAACATATAATACCTACATTTAAATCTTATTATTTTTTTTGTTTTTGGGATTGTAAATATTTGTGGGACTTTACTTAAAAATAACGTCAGTCATTCTTAGTTATTAGCTCAGATTCAGGACTTAATTCTTAGGGTCAGCCTTCAGACAGCAAATGTCCTCTAGCATATTGAGTATATTAGTGTATTATCTATGGCAAAGGTTTTCTTAGTCTGTGTCCTGTGTTAGCAATGTATGTGGCTTGTGCTTAGCTGTGGTGCCCAGTTGTCAATTTTCTTGTCAATCTTTTCATTGAATGCCGGATGGTTCCGTTTTTTGCCCAAGGTTTTTAATCCCTTTCACAACTAATACAATCGCCCATTTGGCTTACAAAGCCTTCATAATTCATGTAAGTACATTTTTAACATTACTGATAGTGTTGGTTGTTACTTGTTCACGTGTGGAACATCTGAGTAGGTACATTTAACATTGATATTGTCATCATGTAAAATTTTAGTGTTTTAGCTCATGCTTTACAAAATAAAAGGCTTAAATAATGTCTTATTTACTTAGTTTAAATTAAATGGTTTTGCGCTTACCGACAATCATGCCCGATGTAGAGTAATGATAAAGTTGGGCTAGGTAGTCATTCAAGGACATTTCACATGTTTGTATTTTGTTCCGCAAAGGCGCAAATTTTCACGTCTCGATTTTCTGTGGTAGAAATTTGGAACCTAGTCTAGTGGTTGGTGGCTAGGACTTCTGTTTCACTTTTTGGTGAACAAGTCCAATCCCTAGAACGCACCTTTAACTTAATTAACCATGTTGTGTATATTTGTTATAGCCATGAAAAATATTTTATGGTTATAAAGTGTAGGCAAACGTTATGAGGAAACTTGCATGTTTGAGAGTTCCCCAAATGTTCTCAAGATGCGTGTAAAGTCTACGAAACTGCACTTGCTAGCATGAGATGGTATAAAGCATAAACCCACCTGATTCTGAGAGGAGACCTGCAGTCAGTGGCATGCGTACAGGGTACGCACAGAGTATACACTATACACTAAAGTGGCCAGATAATATTAAATAGAAACAAATCTCCCATTTACTGGAGATTTGTTTTCATTTAATATTATGTTGATAATGAAAAACTTAATGGTAGCCTTTTATAACTCATTCATATTTGACGGCCGATTGGCGCAGTTTGCAGCGATCCTGCTTTCTGAGTCCAAGGCCGTGGGTTCGATTCCCACAACTGGAAAATGTTTGTGTGATGAGCATGAATGTTTTTCAGTGTCTGGGTGTTTATATGTTTATTCTAAGTATTTATGTATATTATTTATAAAAAATATTCAACAGTCATCTTAGTACCCATAACACAAGCTACGCTTACTTTGGGGCTAGATGGCGATGTGTACATTGTCGTAATACATTTATTAATTTATTTATTAATTTATTTATTTATACAATGTCTACCCTTAGCTTTTTTATAAATCATTCTCGGTTTTTTTCTATTATATATAACATGCCCGCTTAGTGCTTATCCTGTGTGCACTCTACTGCCTAAAGTTGGCCAGCAATGGGTTGATAATAACGTACGCCATAAATAGAAGGGAAAGCAGATAAAACTCAGGATATTTATCAGCAATAGAGTTACACAAATGTGGAATGCCTTGCCTGAAGATGTAGTGACTGCAGAATCACTGAATCAGTTTAAGAATAGACTGGATAAACATCAAAAAGACAAAGAGCGCAAGAAATGATATAGACGCATCAGCGAAAGCTGCTTAGTCTATTATATAATAATAATAATAATAATATAAAATTTGGCTGTCATATTGCTGTATATTGTGTAATATTTCAGATTTTAAATAAAAATACATCTAAGAATGCCTTACAGTTTGTTAATTACCTATATCAATAGCAAATATCTGCTTGGTACGAACATAATATAGTGATCAGTTATTCTCTGTGCAGGTTTTGATGGATCCCTGGGGTTGTCAAAATATAAACAAGTCTACTGTTCCAGAATTCGAGGACAATTTCAAACCGGAGAAAAGTGATAAATTGGCTGATTCTGCAGAGTATCTAGCAATACTCGGTAATCTATATCTTATTCTTTGACTACTTTCTGCTTATATCACTTCAGTTATCTATGTATAGAGTGAGACCCTCCTAGGTTTTACCCATTTATTTTGTAGTTTCCTCATCCAAAGAACCTTTCCCAAAATTCAAATTCAAAATTCTTTATGTGCTTTAGATTATCACATTTGGTGCATACTTGTACATTATAGAAAAATGTTATATGATATGTCATCATCTCATCAATGACAAGGTTGCTTGGAAGCATCCGGCTCTGCTTTCATCTCTCACAAGATAGAAAAATGAATGTTAAAATGTAAAATGTATATTGTTGATTTTGGAAAAGAGCCACTGCTGAGTTTCTTGCCGGCTTCTTCTCGGTAGAATCTGCCTTCCGAACCAGTGGAGTCACTACAAACAGACAGACTTGACGTTTCAAAAGTGCTTATATTAGGCCTACTTGAAATAAATGAATTTTGAATTCAGTGGCGTGCACAGGATTTTGGACCAGGATAAGCATAAATACATAAAATGGCAAAATCCTCCTCTGTTTCCAGTTTTATGAAAATTATAGGGTAGGGAGCGCTTTTGTGCATGTAAGAAGTGCACGCCACTGCATCATCTTTACTGTTAGTATGAGATTATTAAACTCAAAATAATTGTAGAGTATTCTAGTATGAAAACGCTAATGTAAAAGTAAAATTCCCCATAAATTAGTGGTTTTACAGTTGCAATCGCCTTAATATTTTTTTTTATGTTATTATTATTATTATTATATAATAGACTAAGCCGTTTTCTCTGATTATCGTCTATATCATTTTTTGCGCTCATTATCTTTTTGATGTTTATCCAGTCTATTCTTAAACTGATTCAGTGATTCTACAGTCACTTTTATTTTGAAGGATTTTAATATTGGAGAATAATAGTAAAGAGAGAACAAAACATATAATATATACATTTAAAGCTTATTAATTTTTTTGTTTTTGGGATTATAAATATTTGTGGGACTTGACTTACAAATAAGGTCAGTCATTCATAGTTATTAGCTCAGATACAGGGCCTAATTTTTAGGTTCAGCCTTCAGACAGCAAATGTTTTCTAGTATATTATTAAATCATTTCTTGCGCTCTTTGTCTTTTTGATGTTTATCCAGTCTATTCTTAAACTGGATTCTGTAGTCACTACAGAATCCCCAGCAGCCCCAGCTTGTGTTATGAAATTGTGAAGGGATATGAGCATTAAAACAAGTACAATCAATATCACTTGGTTTAACTGTAAAGGAAAACATTGTAAGGAGACTTGCATGCCTCGGAGTTCTCCATAACGTCCACAAAGGTTTGTAAAGTCTACCCATCTGCACGAGGCCATTGGTGGACTACAGCCTACACCCTCCGCATTCTCAGAGGAGACCCTGTGCCCTTTGCTGGGCCGGCAATGGGTTAATAAAGAAGATCATATCTTACTCACTACTCGGTAGCAATAGTTGTGTTTTATCTTTAAATAACTTTTCGATATCGACTTTTAAATACACAGATAATTGTTAAGGTCATCAGATGTCATTATAACAGATAGTTGGTCATTAACATTTAACTTATTTGCTTTGTATTATCTATGAATAAAGGTTGTGCAATTCATTGAAAAATATACAATTATAAATATTGACTTATACATTTTCAGAGAGAAAACTACAGAAGTTGAAAAATAAGAACAAAGTAGTGGACAATTTAGCAGCGTACAGAGCAGATTGTATTGATCGTTTAATGCGAGAGGGCTGCGACTTGGACCCTGTCATCGGAGACACTGAATCTGAAAAACTCCTTCAAGAATAATACAACTCTTTCGTACACCTGTGAACCACTGTAAGTAGTCATGGCGTCATCATCATCTGTTGCAGACATGACAGGGCCATCTTTCTGTGTTGTAACAGGAGCGTCTCAAGGTATAGGTCGTGCAATCTCTATAGAAATCGCAAAATGCTTCTATCCTGGATCCCTTATGTTATTGTTGGCGCGCAATTACCAAGAGCTTTCTATTACTGCTGATTCATGCGAGTCTGGAAATGTCAAAGTTATACATAAGTCTGTTGATCTATCTACTGCATCCGAGGAGGATATGATGGATATCCTGAAAAATGCCTTAGCTGGATATCAAATAAACAACTTTAAAAGAGCTTTAATTTTCCATAATGTTGGCTCTCTTGGCAATTTAGCAATTGAAACTTCCCGCATGGAGAACGTACCAGAGATGCGTAAATATTACGATTTGAATGTATTTAAAGTAATTTCCCTTAACACTCAGTTCCTCAAACTGTTTGAAGATGTTGTAGAACAGGTTGTTATCGTTAATATAACATCTTTATGTGCTATCAAACCTATGGGAGGTATGGCTTATTACTGCAGTGCAAAAGCAGCACGAGAAATGTATTTCAGAGTATTGGCAGAGGAAAAGAAAAATATCAAAGTCCTAAACTACTCACCAGGGCCAGTTGAAACAGCTATGATTGAAAATGTACTGGAAGAGGCCATAAATAAAAATCTCAGGGAGGTGTTCACATCCTTTAAAAACCAAGGTACACTGTTAAAGCCGGAAGTTACAGCCAGAAAGTGTGTGGCAGTTTTGTTGGCTGCAAAATTTTCTCCCGGAGAACACGTTGATTATTTTGATGATGAGTAATATTAAATTCTCATAGATATTTGGCATCTCTTAATCATGGCTGTTTTAACAAATCTTACCTAAAAGATACAGAAGAATCTCTTGTATGTGAAACCGTAGCTCAACATAAATTGGCAGGAATAAGTTTGTGTCAGCTGACCTTTCTTTAAGATCATATGACATTGTCAATTAAAGATATTGATCTTCTCTTTAACCATATTAAAAAAAGCTAACTTTTCTTCCTTTAGATGTGTATAAATGGGGCTTTTTGTAATAAAATTGGCAAATAAATCATATTGAATTAATAGCATTTTAATTTTCATAAAAAAAATCTTCAGTACTTAAAGATGAAGTAAAATATTTAAGTGTCATTAGTTTGAGATATTACTCCGTCTTGGATTGGCTTAAAATATGTGTTATAATATTTAATCCAAAGTAAAATTTATTATATTAATGTCTTTGTAAATTTTTGCATATTGGTCAAAACATTCATTGCTGCAACAACTCAAAATTACTTTAAGCTCAAAACATTCATAAAAATAATATTAGAATACGGTAACACTCTTATCATACAATTTATTATATGTGTAATATTTCTATTGCTTTTGATATACCAGTAGATAAGTACATGATGTGTCTATTAGACTATTTTCTATTTGATAAAGTGTTGTCTGTTACTAGAATATATTATATTAGATCATATCCAATTATGTATAACCTTATAGTATATTTGATATGTATAGTAGTTTAGTTTTTTCTTACCTATCTTAATCTGTAAAATAATCTTTTAGGTACTTTTTAATGTAAAAGAGTTAATAATTATTTTATTTACTTAAAATGGGTTAAAAGCTTTTTACTTAAAATGGGTAAAAAGCTGTATTAAAATTCAAAGAGATTTTTATGAATCTTTCAATTGTTTAAATATAATTTTTTTAACCCACAAGGAAATGTTTGTGTGTGTTATTTTTTGTATGCCTTACTATGTCATGTATAATCTGACTTTCAAATTTTCTTCTTTTTGTAAGAAAGAGCTTTATTCCAAAATGAACCTGTAATATTTCATACAGATTTGATATAGAGTTTCTGAGACAGACAACGGAACACTTCAATTAATGACAGCAATCAAAATTTTAAGTTTCTAACCTCCAAACCCTGAGATTTATTACCGAATTTGGATAATATATTTGTCTTTATCTATAAATGAAAATATTGTTTACAGTTTAAGAAAGGTAGGAACAAAGGGCACTGTATAAAATTGGTTGCATCATATGACATTTACCGATTCAATTACTTATTGATACCAATAATCTATTTGATAATAATGAACAAATATGCCACAGAGTGTGTATGAATTTAACTTTTCACATGACGGTTTTGTGTAAAGCAAGACCAGTGTGACAAGGTAAAGAATATAAACAAACTTTGTCATTGAGTAGACACATGTTAAAAAAAACCATGTTAAAAATTTGTTTGAAATACAAGAATACATTGTTAAACAACGCAATTAAAAAACCTCTACAGCATTTAATAACAATGCGAATGTTGAATACTAATTTTTTGGCAGGGAAGCAACGCCCTCTGTCTTTCAAGATTATTTAAAACTCAACTTTTAGTATTAAATAATCTTCTCCATTAACGTCAGTGTGTCATATTTCGTCTAGACTTGCATTTGACCGCTTTTTATGTGTACCAGAATAGGGAATATGCATGTGCTTAATAATTTATATCGATATCGACGGAAGATCAGTTATGATCTTGTTATTAAATAAAAATAGCTAAACTTAACCTTTTTTTTTTATTTAGTTTTGTTTTACTTGTTCTGTTATATAATATCGAGATGGGTGATAGTTGCCTATATAAACCATTGATTGTAGTAAAATTAAGTGTTTCCCGCATTCTTTATTTTCCTTGGTTACTCTCCGTCCTTTAACTAGCTCTATGCCATACACCTTATAAAAAAGTTTATGGGTTGCTTGGTTATGGCGTTAAGGAAGGACAAACACACTTTTACAATTACATGTATAATATAAGTAAGGTTGTGACCAGTCAGTTAATCAGACTTTTATAACGCATTCTGAGCTAAGATTGAATTTTTATATTTTTTTGAATTGTATATTGTTTTAATAAAAAAAAATACATGCATATACCCCATTCGAATATTTGTTATCGCTGCCGACTTAGCACCCAACTTGTGATTGAGATGCTCCGGTTTCGGAGCGAAACGTGCGTAGAGGGTACATTGCCGAGGATCTGTTTGGTGTGGAGTATACGGATTGGAGTAGTTATAAATCACACCATACAGATTCTGCTGCTGTTCGCGGAGTATAGCAAATTAAGCTTAATTTTCATTATATATAATGTGCCACATCTGTCCAACGACCCGCTTGATTTAGACGGCCGAGTGGCGCAGTGAGCAGCGACCCTGCTTTCTGAGTCTAGAGTCGTGGGTTCGATTCCCACAATTGAAAAATGTTTGTGTGATGAACATGAATGTTTTTCAGTGTCTGGGTGTTTATATGTATGTTAAAAGTATTTTTGTGTATTTTATTCATAAAAAAATATTCATCAGCTATCTTAGTACCCATAACACAAGCTACGCTTACTTTGGGGCTAGATGGCGATGTGTGTATTGTCGTAGTATATTTATTTATTTAGTATATTTATTTATTTGATATCGTCTGTCACTCCAGGACATAAGAGCCCTTCGTTCATATGTCCTCCGTGCTACGTACCCCGTTTGCCAATTTACCTTCGCAACTCTTTCGAGCAATCTTGGTAACTCTAATACCAGATTTAAATAAACCATCCCGAATTTTTTTTAAAACTCCAAGACATGCCCCGGCAGGATACATTGCGGCGCATGCGCAAACACAACTTGGTCCTACCGCCATCGAAATTAAAAATCCACAGCACCGGCCCAAACCCCATGTGCACCAAAATTTACAACAAAATCCCGGAACATATAAATGAAAAAGAAAGTATAAACTTATTTACAAAATCCTTAAAACATTACTTGCTGGAGAAAACTCATTATAAAATAAACGACTTCCTAAATGAGAATATTAAATATTGACAATAATAAGTCCGCCTCTCAATCTGGTTACAGCGCCCTCACATTCCATTTCAAATGTAAACTTTAGATTGACATTCTTTTCTTAATCTATATGACATTGTAATGGACTTGTAATTGAATAAATAAATAAATAAAACCTCCGAAACGCCTTGATCAGATGTCTATTGATTTAGGTGAATCCTAGAGAGAAAAAAAAACATTTCACGAAACAGAAATCACAAACAGTTCTTTCCCTGCGGAGATAATTGTCTCCTACCCATGCTAGCCGTGCTAGGGTGATGTCTCTTTTATTTGATATAATTTAGTTTAGTTGCGGTTATGAAAAACCTAACAGAAAACTGCACTGGAATCCTAGCCATGGTTTGCATTATAACCCATAACTGGTTGCATTTATTAATAGATTCAATATCACAAATTTGGTGCTAAGAACTGTTGCCATTATAATTAATATATATATATATGAGTGTTCCTCTGTGTAGCGCATATGTTATTGTTAAACATAGTTTTAGTATAGCGAAGTAAGTTTCTTATGTGTAACGGTAAAGCTCATTGCACATTACAGCATACGCCAAACGCAACAAATGTTTTTTTTTTTAATTTCCACTTCAAGGTATACATTGACCTGCAATCCCCCACTAAGTGATAATGTGTGTCAGTTATATAAAACTCTTACCCTATATTTTCATTTAGCCCCG
This sequence comes from Pararge aegeria, assembly GCF_905163445.1. Lineage (NCBI taxonomy): Eukaryota > Metazoa > Arthropoda > Insecta > Lepidoptera > Nymphalidae > Pararge > Pararge aegeria. Next base: position 14,737,769 of record NC_053196.1, on the reverse strand, counting down.
GCAGGTGTACCAGATCAGATAAGTAATTACGTACAAAATGCATATAATTTTGTGACGTCATTGCCACCTTACGCGAACTGTCAAATTTAATCTCAAATGTGTCATGACGGGTTATGTTAAAAAGTGCTCGATATGGAGTTCATTTTATCTGTCAAATACGTATAGAATAGTCACAGAATTAAGAATATACAGAAAGTTTGTACACGACTAATGTTGAAGCTTCAAAAACCACTCCACTTTAGTAGTGTTTCTCGAACATTCATCATTCCATTTAGCATTTAGGGAAAATAGGAAAGTTTGTGAGCAACTTCGCGGGTTTGAAGTGAGACGTGTGCATGGAGTTTTCACTATTTTGAATGTGAAAACGCCCCGTATTACCTTTGGTTTTATACGTTATTTTTATCGCATTTTCAGTACGAAAGGTGTTTTTGCGGCTGCGGTGCGTGCTGTAATGTTCAATTAGCTTAATACTCTTAAATCAAAGCCAACGAGACAAGATGATGAAATTATAGCACGTTAGTAGCGTGCATGTGACGATTATAATTAAAAAAAAAATGCATACAGAGCCAACAGTGCCATTCTGTATCTCGTCCCGTTGGCCATACTTTAGAAAACATTCCATTTATCTCTGTACCCTATGCGTGTATCAAAATATTTTATGAATGCAATTCATATTAATAAAGTGCTTCAATTGGAACGATTGTGTGTTTTCATACCCTATTTCATATTATTTTGTTTTTGAATTCTGAAATGAGTTACATTCATAAGTTATTATTTGGTTGTTTTATGATATTTGTTTTAAATTAACATGTAGGGTTTAGAATTAACATTTAAGATTTTCTACAAAAAAAAGATGTTTCATGCCAGATTAGACTTGAAAGGATTACGGAATCGTTTACGGAATTTATATCGGGATCCGATATATGCCGGAAATACTTGAAATTATTTGTCTACGCGGTTTTGTTTACGTGTTTTAAATGCTGGGTTCGAATCCCGGGTTGGGCCAAAATTGTGAAATGTAATTCTGAGATATTTCTTTACCAACCATTAGGGAATTGGCTATGCTAACCCCCGTGCCTTAGAGAGTACGTTACGCCTTCCTGTCCCGGTTATTATGATTCACTTGTGATAATAGTTGTTAAAGCATTGGAGCAGCGAGGTGGGTTTATGCTCTAAAACCTCCTATGATAGAGGAGGCCTTTTCCCAGCATTGGGAAAGGGCTAATGGTGTAGTGGGGCTACGGTGATGATTTATTAAGTAATTAAAAAAAATATCTTGCTTTAAAATTAACAACTTTTGTTCTACGACTTTTCTAAATACAGTATTGTAACAACCAAAGGCTACAATTCACTTCACTTCCGCTCCGCGATCGCGTCGACGATCTTAAAATCTATAATTTGATAGATTTTAAGATTACAGGTCGCGTGGAGAGTAGGTATATACTTTTGCCATCTCTCCAACAATGAGAAGGTATTAAGGCCGTAGTCCATCACGCTGGCCGAGTGCGGATTGGTGGTGTTAAACCCAACGCGCCTATAATCATACCGTCAACCGCGCCCTTCAGACAGACAGACTTGGCAAAACTGTACATAATATTGTACAGTTTTGCCAAGTAAGTTTTAGCCGACCTCCTTGGCGCAACGGGGAGCGCTGTGAATTTAAGTAGGAAGTTCCGAGTTCGATTCCTGGCAATTTATAATTTTTGTATTTTTTTTATTTTTTATTTAGCAACGCACCCCGTGAAGACATCACAGTTGCCCAATTCGTTTCCTTCGGGCTATTAAAATAATGTAACAACAAGTAATAATTACAACAAATTAAATTGAATTAAAACATAAAAATAACAATTACCAAAAATTCAAAACTATTAAAAAACAAAACGTTCAAACATGTATTTAATATCTTAGAATATATATATTTATATTTTATTATATATATATTATATAGAATATATATATTTTATTTATATATTTGTATAATTTTAAATATTTATTGCACCACCTACCTCTTTTCTATGTTTTTTCCTTTTACGCCATTGGTTGCCTGGAAGAAATCGCTATGTAGCGATAAGGCCACCAAATTGTACTCTCTTGATATGTATCTCTGTAACTACTTTTTTTTTCTTTGGTGTACAATAAAAGTGTATTATCTTAGATTACCTTCTCTCTAATAGCATTTTAATTTGCTATTGGAGTTGAAGCGGCGGGGTGTGAAATGTTTTTATATGTTTTCTCTGGTCTGGTCTGGTTTGGCAGTGGCTAGTAACCACCCCAGCACCCAGCTATAATCGAGCGGTTCTCCACAGAGGGTCAATGGGGGGTCGCAAGAGCCTGTTCATCTTTCTGATGAGCCTGGCGTGGAAGTGCCGCTTCAGCATGCCGTTGCTGCTGAGCGGCACCGTCGCGCTGCTCGGGCAGGCCTGGATGTTCCAGATCAGAGTGCACACTGTGCACCGGCTGCATGAGAACGAGGTCAGTTTTGCGGATGTACAACCGCTTAACGGCACATGTCTTTCGGTAGTATGGTAACTAACCACCGCAGAAGCCATCCACCTGAAAATCAGATAATATAAATTTATTGTTGTCTATTTATTGTTATTAGGTACACAAAACAGGTAATAACTAAAAGAAGATCTAAGTACAAGTAACAACAAGTTTTGTTCTAAGCTACAACCCAAAGTATGTGAACAAACTTGGAATTAAGTTGAAACAAAAAATAAACACTTATAAAATATATTAATATAATTTCCCTAAACATTCTGTGGAATAGTTAGCTAGCTTAATATACACCTATATATACAGCCTACAGGCCCAGAATTAAAATCATACAGAAACCGTGTACTCTACTAATACAGAAACATCAATAACCACTCCACTTAAGTAGTGTTTCTCGAACTATCGGTTAGTTAATTCCCATCATTTAGCAGTTGACAGTAATTATTTCACCTCTGATTTTTCTAAGTGCTTGCCATAAAATGGGAAAAAGTTTACGCAAGCGCAACATTATGCGGGTGTGAAGTGAGACGTGCGCGGGGCGTTTTCACTGTTTGTGGACACAATGAACTGCATGCAATAATGGCTGAAGAATACTGTGTGTTCTTAATTCAATGCGTACAGGTTATGCAATTAATATTTAAGACGCAGACGGCCCACCTGATGGTAAGTGAAACCATCGCCTATAAAGAGAGCAACACTTCGCAAGGCATGCAAGGAACAAGTTCCGGATCGTGCTGCCCAGTGTCCATAAACCTGAGGCGTATTGTTATGCCTCATGCTGAGTTTCTTGCCGGCTTCTTCGGTAGAATCTGCCATCCGAACCGGTGGTAGAGTCACTACACACAGACAGACTTGACGTTTTTAAAGTGTTTGTAGTAGGCCTACTTGAAATAAATTAATTTAGCTTTGGCATCAGTATGGATTAAAGAGGAATATTCTTTTAAAAAGAAGTTAAACAAAACAGCCTAGAAGCTGGAACAATCATAAAGAGTACAGCAGTACTCCATGCACGACCGACACTTTAGTTGCTTTCGATATTAAGCTTAAACAATGCATCTTTCCACCTTCCAGCTGGCGTATTACGATGAGAACGACGACGAAGACGACTCCTGGGAGACGGAGTCCACGGACTCTTGGGAGACCATCGTAGAGGAAGTGGCTTACGGCTGACGGTCGGTGCACTGAGCACCAAATAACTATTTATTAATCGTATACAGATAGAAAACTATGTGATATTATTTGTCATAAACTTACTTAATGATGTGCTACAGTCTGATTCAAACTTAATATAGTCGCGGAAGTTAGCCGGTGAAGTGAAGTTAGAAGTTAAATATTTTCGTGGTTAATCAACCTTTCTTAAATATAGTTCAACGGGTACACACCACGATAATATTTTTGGAATAGTCGTTATTTCGACCCAGTTGCATGGATCGTCCCGTCGTGACCACGATCCATGCAACTGGGTCGAAATATCGACAAATCCGAAAATATTAACGTTAATATTATCATAGAAGTTTTCATCCCCTATTTAACGCCTTTGGAGTTGGAATTTTTAAAGTTTATTATTGAATTTTTATTTTTAATCGAAAACCTAAAATCAGTGTTTCATGGATGTAACTTGGAAAATACACACTTTCATCCTCTATTTAACCCTCTTAGGGTTGGAATTTTCACAAAATCCTTTCATAGCGGACGCCTACGTTGTAATAACTATCCGTGTGCTAAATTTCAGGCCGATCCGTCTAGTGGTTAGAGTTGTGCGTTGATAGATCAGTCAGTCAGTCAGTCACCTTTTCCTTTCCACGAGTATATACATAGATCACAGCGAAAATTCACAAAAATACATATTCGAAAGCGTAAATTTAAACTACTAATTTTTTTATTTTTTTATTCAAAATTCCTTTAATACATTGAACAGTTTTTAGACAATTTAATATAAAAATATAGGTTATTTTTTATATTATAATGTTTTGTATGGCAGCCAAATTAAACTTTATAATAATTGTGTGAAATCTATGCAAATTATTTCGACGGCCGATGGGCGCAGTGCGCAGCGACCCTGATTTTTGAGATTTCTGAGTCCAAGGCCGTGGGTTCGATTCCCACGACTGAAAAATGTTTGTGTGATGACCATGAATGTTTTTCAGTGTCTAGGTGTTTATTTGTATATTATAAGTAAGTCTATGTATATTATTCATAAAAAAATATACATCAGTCATCTTAGTACTCATAACACAAGCTACATTTACTTTTGGGCTAGATGGCGATGTGTGTATTGTCGTAGTAATTATTATTTATCAAAATAATAAAGGTTTTCGAATTAGTAGTGGTGACGCCTTCAGTAAATAGATTCAAAAACAAAACAAGGCACCTAAATTTGACACATTTTTAATCACAGAATCAAGAACATACAGAATCCTTATTCAGCCATTATTGCGTTGTGTCCAAAAAAACGCCCCGCGCACGTCTCACTTGACGCCCGCTGCAATATTAGTCGCGTACACGGATTCTGTATGTTCTTAATTCTGTGTTTTTAATTAAAAAAAAATTAAAGTCGCTTCGCTGTGTGTACTTTGTAGGTTAGCTAGTTGTATAACTGTGCCAAATTTAAAGCCGAATGTTTGTGTACTTGTACCTTGTAATTTTTTAAGAGCGTCAGATGCCCGATACACTCACTTCTCCAACAAGTTACCAACTCGTCATACAAACGCACAATTTTAACATCAAATCGACCCATTACCGACACCCACTACTCCCACAATGAGAACGGTTAAGGCCGCAGTCCTCCACGCTTGTTGTCCTAAACCGTAGTTTTCATGATAAATTATAGAGTGTAATCGTAAATATGTCCTCTTTATAATATCAGGACGGTGTGTGCCACTCACTCACTCAACAGTGAGTAAACTTACTCACTGTGAAGTGAGCAAGTTAATTGTAATTAGTTCAGTAGACTATAGTATAGATATATTAAGGCAGGTATTAAGGCAGGCTGTAGGTAGCACAATAGAGCGGAAGATGTAACTTCGAAGTGGCGTTACCTTATTCACTCATTTGTCATTAGTTCATGAAGACTTTTGACCGATATATCTCGACTCTCGGCTGTTCTACGTATTTATTTATTGATGAAAGAGCGTTATATATGTTCAAGTAATATAGCAAATTACAAATCTTACAATACGGAGATCAGGAAAAGAAAGTTAGAAAAAACTCTTGTCTTGTGTGTGAGTGTGGTGTGTGTGTATGTGTGTGTTTGTGTGCGTGTGTGTGCGTGTGTGTGCGTATGTCTTTCCCTCCCTTTGTGATGTCTCGAGATTTTACAAGGTGTCGCTTAAAAGTTATTTTAGAGGGACGGAAAAGGTCAACATCTGTTAAAAGTTTATTATAAATACATGCTATTCTAGTGATAGCAGAATTTTTGGAGTAATATTTCCGTTTGAATGGTCCTTGAAACAAAAATTTATGGCTTATAGTGTCACTAATTTCATTTTGGATATTAGGTATATAGTATATACGGGGGTATTATAATTCGATCGTTAAGTGAAGGCGTTCTGTCAAGTCGTAATTTGAGTGGACGATGTAACTTTGTAGCGGCGTTACCTTACGGTAACTGACTCCTTCCCCCACTAATATTTTTGGTTAAATGTTCTTATCCCTTTTTATGTTATGATTTAACCTAATTTAACTAATTATTTACCTGTAAATTCCAGGATCTGGGATTTATTATTTAATACAAAATGTTAAGTTACAGTATTGATTTTATGCACATATATGTAAAGTACATTGTGTATATTTATGTAAAATGTAATAGACACACCCTACAATGAATTAAAAAATTCTCGCTAAGTCACACTGGTGATATGTGTATTTATGTATAGCTATTTTTATGCGTTGGGTACGCATTTACATTTATGCGTATACGCATATATGTAAATGCGTACCCTATCTACTTAATGCTAAATAAATGTAAAGTATTTTAATAAATATGGTAAGGAAGTAAAAGCGAAAACATACTTTAGAAACGCAACGCAACACAATGACGTTAAAATGAATTAATAGTTGTATTTGCGGTGACTGAATCAAACAAAAAAATTACTCGCGTTGCCTTTAAGAATTATGTTTCCACCTTTATATATACTGAAGATATTATATATATAGGTAGGTATTCTATATCTGTGGCCAATTGGACACTCAGGGCTGTGTGTTATAAAATAAAATAAAATATAGTTTGTATATATTTAGTTTTATTTAATCCCGCAAAAATACACTCTTCATTAACTGATAATAGATTACACAATTATTATATTTTCAAAAAAGAATGTCAATCTGATGTATACAAAAATGTCTAATGTCAATATAATCTTACAAACAGAAGAAAATAACTAAAAATGTTTACAGCCCGTAAACGGAATTCCTAAACGCTAATATGTATCACTATCGATACGAAATTAAATTGTTGTAAACGAATAGGTATGGCGGTTTGCATCACATTCATCACATTACCGAGCACGGGTCTCCTCCGATAATGGGAAGGGTTAAGGCCGTAGTCCACCACTCCACACGTCTTTGTTCGCAATCTGCGAGGAGACCCGAGCCCTGTAGTTGGCTTGTAATAAATAAATAAATATACAACGACAAATCATCATATAGCCCCAAAGTAAGCGTAGCTTGTTTTATGGGTACTAAGAAGACTGATAAATAATTTTAAGAATAACATACATAAATACTTATAAAATACAGACACTGAAAAACATTCATGTTCATCACAGCTACATTTTCCAGTTGTGGGAATCAAACTATGATTTCTGTCACAATTTAATAATCGTGTGAATAAATGATTTTATTATTATTATATTATATTATATATAAGACTACACTAAGTCGCTTATTCAGTGAGCCTATAATATAACGCATTCCATTGTTCCAAGAATATAAACATGAGCACGGTCAGGGGTCCCATCTTGGCGTACGTGGGGATGAACCCCCTCCACAGGGTGAGAACTCCTTCCTCCTTTATTATGCTGCCCAGTACTTGAAACTGGTTGACCCCTTTTGCTGAATTCTGTACACTGTTAATAGAAAATCGTTCGTTTTTAGAATTAATACTAATAATCGTGCGTTTTTAGTATCACTCGCTTTAACGGCGAAGGAAAACATTGTTAGAAAACTGATCTCAAAGACATGTTAAGTCCAATCTGCCACCCTTCTCATTCCGAAAGGAGACCCGTACCCCGAAGTGGGCTTGTGATTGGTTGATAATGATGATTACGAAATAGAATATCTATTAAGCATTGAATCTGTAGAAGTAAACTAAAGCTAAAGTGGCTGGTATAAAACTTTTTATCCGTGCTCCACCATTTTCTATTGAAAAAGATAGCAATCGTACGTTTATAGTTTACTGTTATTGATTTAGTTGCGTCACTGGCTTTAGCTGGTCGTGGCTAACCATAAACAGTATAAAAAAGTTAAAATGATAAAGTTAGTCTTATAAAAGTCAGTTAGGTTAGTACTCATGTCACCACACGTTATGCAAAATATTCATAGTTGCTTGTGGTCACACAACGTGTGTTGAAAAGGTAAACGGAGGTAGCTAAAAGCTTAGGTATAAAGCGGCTACCGTTCACAAGACGGTTTCTTAACTTAACATAAATGTTAACCTACAAGTTAAAACGGGTTCGACGGGTGTCTAACAAAGCCAACAAGAGGGACATGCCGCGGTGGTTTTTAGTTTGGGTATACCCCTTTTAGACGGGGGGAGTCCCACATAACCTCCGTGCTGCCCAAGGGTCGGAGTTAGCAAAGCTTTTCCACCAAGCCAAAAAAAAAAGCGTAGGTACAAGAATAGTGTGAGTCGGAAACGGATTCTCACCGTGTCTTCACGATGTCTACAGGCAGAGAAGCTAAGGCTGTAGTCAATCCGGAGATCAGGGAAGCGATAAAATGTAGGACGATCCCTTGGCCTAAAACTGGCAACAGCTGTTCCCGCGCCTGCAACATAGTAACACGTTTCATAGTGCAAATTCAAATTCAAATTCAAAATTTCTTTATTCATGTAGACCTATCACAGACACTTATGTAGCGTTCATACATATATGTCCCCTTACAATTATGTAAAATAATTGTAAGGGGATGGTGATAACTTCGTACGCCAACTTAAATCTAAAGCTACGAGGGTTTCAAACGCGCCCTGGCCTAAGAAGAGCCCACAACAAACTTAGCCGGGACTTTTGTGCGTTCTCACCTAGCCGTAAGCCATGATTGCAATCTACGTTTGCTTGGTGGGGAGCTTTGACCGTGGCTAGTTACCACCGACAAATGCCGCCAAGCGATTTGTCACTAGTACCTGTTGTGTCGCGTGGAAACTGGTTAGGTGTATGGGTTTAATACAACTGCCATATCTCTTACAGGTTAGCCCTTACCATGTTAGACTGCATCATAAGTTACCACCAGGTGATTGCAGTCAAGGGCTAACTTGTAGTGAAACAAAAAGAAAGTGGATCTATAAAAAGTGGAATCCATAAGAGGTGGAAGGCGAAGCTTTGAGGGCCCTGGAACTCTCCCCGTCTAGCCCTACAGTTGCACCACTTAAAGCCAGTAGAATGTGTAAATCTGTGAGGAGAAAAGAAACCTGTGAGTAGCTCCCCAGTTGCGCTTTTGTTATAGCCCCAAGTTAGCCCTTGACTGCAAGGGCTAACTTGGGGCTAGCTAGTGAAACGAAAAGGAGATTAATTCATAACATGTGGAAGCTTGAGGGTCCTGGAACTCTCCCCGTCTAGCCCTACAGTTGCACCACTTATAGCCAGTGGAATGTGAAAATCTGTGAAGAGAAAATAAACCTGTGAGTAGCTCCCCAGTTGCGCTCCGTTCACCACCATGGCTCGGGTGGCGGTCGCGCTCGCGCCCCTAAACAACGTCGCCGCGCCTTCCTCAGAAATTATCCTGCAAGATAAGTTTTAGTCAATCAAAAAGTTAAAGTTAAAAAGTTAAATACAACTTTTAAATAAACTCATTGCTGTAAAGTTCATGCACGCGTGGAATGCCGAATTTCCGCAATGATCAGCCAGACTGGTCCTTTGCGCAAAAAAAGGAAAGCCTTCTGTCACCAGTTGCGGCAATAAACAGCGGTGATATGTAGATCGCAAGAATTTTTTGCACCGTCTTAAATCTTAATAAGAACTGCTTGGTCGGTCTAGCGCTTAGAATGTTGAACTACAAATAAAAATGTGATTTTTCTAACAGCCGACAGTTGGGCGGTTTTTGCTCTCGTGTCTTAAATAGCACGTTACGATCACAATATATCTTCTACCTCTTGGCGTTATACCACGCTGTGGCAGTAATACAATGTGGTTATTTGAATTTGAAAACGTTATAACCACTACAAGCTATCACTTTGAGTTTGTCTCAAAACATTGATTGAAACTATTTTGGCGCTGCGCTTGCATTGTCGCTGTATCACGAAAAAGACTTTATTATTTATAAATTCAGAGTCACTCGTCACATTTTGCGCTTCATATGGAGACAAAAAAATGGAGACAAAGAAGTAGTGATAGCCCAGCGAGTAGGAATTTGACTTCACTTTCGTGGGGTCAAGTTCGAATTTCAGCATGCACCGCTAACTTTTCTGAGTTATCTGCGTTTTAAGGAATTAAAATATCACTTGCTTCAACGGTGGAGGAAACCTGTATCTATGGCTGAGAGTTCTCCGTAACGTTTTCAAAGGCTTGCGAAGTCCACCAATCCAAACTGGGCCAGCGTGGTGGACTACGGCCTTAATCCCTCAGTGTTAAAGAAGATGCGTGCTCTGTAGTGGGCCAGTCATGGGTTGATATGACGATGGAGAGATCATTTTAACTGTAATTTGTATAGGAACAGTCCCAGTCTGTTACTAACATTGTTCAGTGATACAAGCTTTAAGTCCATTCACTCAAGAAAGAGGGGAGCATGTGCGCAGTAGGAAATTATTGGGCTGACGATACTTAATAATATAGTAAATACCATTAATATAATAAAGTCCAGTATTTGAAATGATAATGTAGCTGCTATATGGAATGAGGTCAGAAGAAAAATCTAAGTTGGCAGCTCACATATATTGTGCAGATAGTTGTTGTTGTCTCAAGGTGTTTGAGTGGCGACTCCGTGCTGGACAGAACCCAAGATTTGGTGGAAAGAGAGTTGCCGGTCCCATGAAAGTTGGTTTGAAATTTTCTAGAACGCCAGCGGTTGATAATGAAAGCTTATGATGATGTAGGTACCTGGAAAGCGCATTAAATACATTCTTGTAGTTCCGTCGCTGATCGGGTGGCAGGCGACCGTCAGCCGTCATGCGGATGAGAGCCACTTCCGCTGGATTGCCGACGAACGCGGCCAGTCCTCCCGCAACCATGCCGATTACCAGCTTCATTGGGAAACTCGGAGCACCGTGCGAACTGCCGTAGTATATTTATTTATTTATTTATGAAACCAGCGTTGTTTTTGCTTACTGATTTCTGAATGACACACGCGCTGCTATATGTATGGACCTGTATAAAAGCGATAAAATTAAAAAAATGGCTCAAAACAGTAACTATTTGAAAATAATATAGCTCGAAACGAAACTCGAACGAAATCCTTATCCTTATCCTTATAACGAGTTTTTTATTTTTTTTAATAGTATTAATCGACGGATCATGATGATGGCCCACCTGATGGTTAGTGGACAACCATCCAACCAAGTAGAAGAAGAGCTCTTTCACAAAAAACTCTACTACTACTAAAATAAAGTAATGAGCGGTTTATTTTTGTAAGCGTAGGCTAGGTTGATTGACCGATCGTGTTCGAGCATACAAGATCTCGTAAGCAAGCGCGATCTTAGAATTAGAACACGAAAGTAACAATTTCATGTTTGACCTTACCTGCCTCGACGAGCGATTGCTTAACGTGGACTACCGGTGTCACTAAAACCTGACAATTGGTAATATGTCGACGGTACGGTGTTGATAAGTAATTATCCGTAGCTTAAAGTCGAAGGTAAGCATAATTATTAAGTAGGTACCTACATTCCAGTAATTTAGTGTTACCTACTAAAATCTAAGCTCTGTTTTTCTATCCTATGAGGGAGGTGAGGAATGAATGAATGAATGAATACACTTTTATTAAATAAATAAACAGAAAAATCACGAAGATAAATAGAGCGTTTAGGTAAAAGGTACAATTTGGTGACGAGAGATAAAAAGGTATCAAATATACAGGTCGAGGAAGCACTACTAGAGAATAGTCTACTTAAAGAGATTTTTTGTATGAGACATCGTTTATATGTATCATTTTAAATGTACCTATACACTAACTGGATATTAAAGAATTAGTTTGGTTTTTTTTTTACATTTTCTTTTCGTGTTATAGTTTCGATCTTCATTTAGCTTCGACTGAATAGTTAATAAGCATGTTGTAGCTACGTATAAGTTGAATCATATGTGTTTTTATTATTACTTGACAATGTATTATTTGTGATTCTGTTGGTGGCGCTTTGAATAAATAAATAAATAATATATTACCACTTTTTTATGTTAAGTTGTTTGTGTTGTTTTGAGAATAAAATTTGTCTTTAAACCTAAATATTATAGGAATCCCAAACCTCGTATAATAATCGTTTATGCTGTTGAAGATACCCAGTCTCGCAGTCGTATATGTAGCTTGTCTGAACAATGCAGCGCTAAGCCCCTTGTAGAACCCAGAAACGCCTTCGTTCTTAAGTATGCCAGATACGGTTGTCATCACAGACTTGTCACCTTTTGGGCCCATAAGCTGCATCCTCGTCTTTACCAAGTCAGCTGGTTGAACCACGCATATGCCCATCATGCTGGAATCACAGAACATAAGGAAACCTCATGTGCAAATTTGGATATTGCACTATCCCGTTTTATGTAATATGTTTCTCCAACCAAAGATTGTCTGGAGTAGATCGCTGCAAGCGATAAGGCCGCCTTTTTGCATACGTTTTGTATTAACGTTTAATTTGTTATGTATGTGCAATGAAGACTTCTTCTTCTCATTCAGCCATTATTGTGTCCAAAAAGAGTGAAAACGTCCCACGCTCATCTCACTTCACACCCACGGAATGTTGCTCACAAACTTTCCCATTTTCCCCATTTTATAAAATAACAAAAACGTTGATAACATGAGAGGTATAATAATAACCGTCAACTGCTAAATGATATGAAGCAGTTATTCGTTAGTTCGAAAACACTACTACACGGGTTCTGTATATCCTTAATTCTGTGGTCTTTGCGTAATAATGTTATTTTCATCAATCCATTACCGGCACAGCACAGTTAACGGTTCTCCTCCCACAATGAGAAGGGGTTAAGGCCGTAGTGTTGACTACGGCCTAGTACGGATTGGTGGACTCCACACGCCTTTGAGAACATTTTGGATAACTCTCATGCAGGTTTCCTCACGATGTTTTTCTTCACCGTTGAAGCAAGTGATATTTAATTGCTTGAAACGCTCATAACTTAGAAAAGTGAGAGGTGCGTGGAATTCGAGGTGCTGGGATTCAAACTCGACCCCCCGAAAGTGAAGTCGAGGTCTACCCACTGGGCTATCACCGCTTCCGTAGTATATATATTATTATTATTGTAATGCTAGAGCAATGCGAATTGGAAGCTATTTATAGCAGCAAACCCTACAGGGTTGTGGTAAAAAGACGCCATCTACAAAATTATCCTGTAGAACTTACCCACTCATTCCTCCGAATACAAAGTTCAACCATCCTGGTATAGGTTTCCGGTCTGGTTTTTTGTCTCCCATTGCCGACAAAATATATAGTATTGCTTGTATTACCTATGTGCTATTTGCTATTGCCTATTTTGGTAAAATTTGGGTAGTATTTGAAAAACATTTGCTAAATGAAGCATTTACTTAATTAACAGTCATTTTCGTGTAGGTTTTTTGGATTGTGTCGAGCTTTTAAGCGTCAACGTGTCGGTTGATTTTGATTGACGTGTGATATAACATGATAGTTGCCAGTACAAGTACCTATGACGTTCTTCCTCCCAAAGTCCCCCGACCTTTGAGTTTTAAATGTTTGTCAATGTTTGTTTTCAGTCCTTATTGTAGATTCTTATGTAAATACTAGCGTACCCAGCCCGCTTCGCCTGGCTAGATTTTGCTTTATTTTATTTAAGCAATAAACTTACATAATAATAATAATAATAAAATAGTTTATTCACAAGAATGTAGGTACATATAGTTTTTATATAGTAAAGTAAATATTATAATATTTATTCAAACAAATGCGTACCTCACAAATTATATTGGTGTGTTTGTAATAAATGTATGTAATGGTGCAATTTAAAATCTACTGTCCCTGATTTAGGTAAAAACCTGTATTACAGGCGACAGTGCTCTCCTTAAATTGTTGTCTCGATGATTGAGTGTATGATTGTGCGTGTCATCATTACATTTTTAATTTAAGTTTCATCGAGTGGGATTGCAGTCAAAGGCAAAGTTAGTAAATAAAAACATATGTTTTCAAAATACTCAGGCGTTTTATATTTCAATATGTTGCTATTCTATTACATAATCTCTAGTATATAATTGTATTATTAATGTAACCTAATATTCTATACAAATAAATAATTTACTTAATTAAATAGTCAGAGAAATGTTATTACCTCTAGAACTGCAAAGCCAAATAAAATAAAAAATAAATTTGCCTACAAAATCCAAATCCATCTGTTAGCACCTCAACTGACCAAATAAATTCAAATTAAAAACAAAAAAAATGAGAGAGTCAATCTAGGAATTACATTTGTTTCGAGATGCTAAAAGTAAATTAATAAAATGTTTGGTAAAGCAACTTTTTAATTCAACTTTATCCACAACGGATTATGCATCCAATTCTCCGCTGACGCCATTATGCATTTTTCTATCTTCCCTCTCACTCTTGCTCATACATATCATACTACCTTCTCACTCAATGCTATGTTTGGTCGGAGGCTTCTGCCGTGGCTAGTCACCACCCTACCGACAAAGACGTGCCGCTAAGCGATTAAGCGCTCCGCTACGATTTCGCTTAGAAACAGCTTAGCAAGTTACCATCTAAATAATAAAATAATTAAGGGCTAAATTGTAGTAGAAAAAATCGTTTCGTTTCCCATGTAGATGTAAATCTTCGTGACGTGCGGAGGTAATAACAACTCTCTGAGAACACTTAATATTTAAAACGCATCGCGAAGTCGACGGGTCACCACTGATGCACCCATTCTTCAGTGTAATCTTGTTCTACCACGTAACGTCTGAAACGTAAATATGTTTATTTTATATTTCACTAGTTCACTGTTGCCCGTTATTTGTAGTTCTAAAAAAATTAAACTATTCAGTATCGCTATGCCTCTATATCCAACCACATTCATCTACACAAAGTTAAGGCAAAATTAAATACATATTATATTCTGTCTGTGTTTTCTTTTATTCTTTTTTTGTATTTTTATTTGTGTGCAAATAAAGAGTATAAATAAATAAATAAAACCTCTATAGTACAAAAATAATTATTAAAATCGGTTATAATTTGTCAAAGTTATGGTGTAAAACCACCTCTCCCAAGGAAACCGAGCTTAATGTCGGGAAAAAAAAGTAAAATCCTATATTACTTATAACACTTCCAAGAACATGCGTACAAAGTTTCATGAGGATCGGTTAAGTAGTTTTTGCGTGAAAGCGTAACAAACAAACTTACATTGACATTTATAATATTAAGAAGAAGATCTAAGGTATCTCTTAAGTTAGCTCACGGTGTGCCAATTTAATTTAAAATCGGTTAAGTAGTTTAGGAGTCCATCGCGGACAAACATCGTGACAGGAGATTTATATATATTAAGATTACAAGTTTTGTTATGTGGCAATAATTTACTGCCAAGCCGATGACCTCGTAATCAGTGGCGTGCATTGTGTTACTTACCATACAGCAGGAAAATTGTATAAAACGGCAAAATCCTCCTCTTACATATTATATATAAATTTTTGGGTAGGCAGTGCTTTTGTGATTGTATGAAGTTCACGCCACTGCTGGTAATTGTTGTTTTTTTTATTCCACTATAAGTTAGCCCTTGACTGCAATCTCACTGTGCTAAGTGATGATGCAGTCTAAGATGGTAGCGGGCTAACCTGTTAGGGAGTATTGTAATCATCCCTACACTGCTGCCAACACGACGTGTTTCTTTCATTAAGATTTTGACGACCTCCTGGCGAAAAATGAGCGCTGTGAATTTAAGTAGGAGGTCCCGGGTTTGATTCCCGGCAGGGGCCATTTGGGAAATTAATTTCTGAATTTTCTCTGGTCTGGTCTGGTAGGAAGGTAGGCTTTGGCCGTGGCTAGTTACCACCCTACGCACGAAGACGTCCCGCTAAGCGATTTAGTGTTCCGGAGCGATGTCGCGTAGAAACTGATTAGGGGCACTACTACTATACTCCGTAACAGGCTAACGCGCTACCATCTTTATAAGTTTCATCACTTACCACCAGGTGAAATTGCAACCAATCGACTTGATTATTGGCATAGAGAGATAGGCTTTTAAGATAGGCTACTTTTTATCCCAGAAGAGCAAACGGTTCCCACGGGACTTGTAAGGAACCGTAATAAAAGCGGATGAAAAACGCGGGCAACTAGTTATAACTATAAAAAAAACTGTTGATCTTAACCTGCGCGTGGGGGGGGTGTTAGGGGTGGCAGGGTCGGCGGGCCCGCGCCGCGGGGGGGTGCACTCGTCCCGCGCCCCGGCCTGCCTTCGCGCCACCTCGCTGAGCAGCGCCAGGCACGGGGCCGACAGACGCTGGCTGAAGTTCTGCCAAAAGTCAAGGTCAAAACTGTTTTCCATAGTTATCCCTAAATTCAAATTCAAAATTACAGGCACTTATGAAGCGTTCATACATACATATGTTTACATAATTGTAAGGGGATGGTGATAACTTCGTTCGCCAACTTAAACCTAAAGCTACGAGGGTCCCGAACGCGCCCTGGTCTAAGAAGAGCCAACAATTAACTTAGCCAGGTATTTTTTTTTTTGTTATCACCATCTCACAGTTAATTTACATTAAGCTATGAAGCTAGAGCAATTCACACCCAAGCTTTTTTATCGTTTAAGTAATCCTTAATATTATAATAGGATTTTTCTGTAAGCTTACGTTTTATATAAACTTTGAACTTATTGAGAGACATCTCAAAGGTTTCATTTGGTAATTTGTTATGAAAAAATATATACTATTGCCCTTGAATGAATTTGCATTTTTGTGTAGTAAACTGCACGAGTTTATTTTTGCTTCTAATATTAATATTCTTACAGTCCATTTTCTTTTTAAATTTGGTTATATTTTTATGGACTATTAAAGGCACTTGCGATGCATGTACAATGTGAAAATGTAAACCAAAAGAATACTTCACCGGCTTTAGAGGTACATTATCTACTGTCTCTGAGACTTATCTGTGAAACCGAAAACCTAATAGTTTTTGAGTAAACCACTGCCATAGTTTTTACTGAAAGCAATCAGATACAGCCCTAACATCACATGCATTAAAGCGATGCTTTATTAAGTACGCGTCGCGTAGCGTTGGTACTATGCGCCTGTCGGTCTTTTATCTTCAATAGGGTTGTCATAAGTAAGCACTTAGAATATTTTGAATTCGTTTGAATGGAAAAATAAATATGCCTATATTGATTTAATATTTTGACATGGTGATTCCTTATGAAATATACTTATGCATACTTCAGTATTATTTCGTAATTCTGTTACACGTTGTATATGTATTTATACACACCACTCGCTCGAAAATGCCAAATACATAGCCTAGAAAAGAAAGATCAAAGACGTCAACACATCAATAAATCATTCATTTAAAATATTTTATTGCACACAAGAACAAAACAGAGATAAATAAAAAGAACAAAGGTACAAATAATTTAAATTTGTGTAACAAAGGCGGCCTTATCACTTATAGTGTATTCTTCCAGGCAACCATTATATAATAAAGGCACATCCTACAGGCTTAGCGGGTAAGCAATGTTGTACTGGAGTTCCTAGAGGCTTGGAATTGAATAAGCTAATCATAATATTGCTATCTCGCTCTAACATATGAAGGTGTCCCTGTCACTCACCAGAGCCTATAGATAGGTGAGATATGGAGATAGAGATTCCTAAGCATACATTTTCCACCAATCGATGTTCACTAGGAAACTCATATAACCTAACTTGTCTATGATGTTTGACATGACATAAGAGTTCGTGAAACGTTTTTTCTCTCTAGGAATCACCTAAATCACTAGGCATCCTATTAAGGCGATTCCTAGGTTTAGTTAAAACGGGCATAAAGTTGTATCTATTCCACTTACTGGTAAGCAAGAACCCTTCATTTCCCTTAAGTCGATCTTCCGGAACAGCTCGCATAACACCAGCTCGTGCAGGGTCGGAGGTCGCGTGCTGAAGATCATCTCAATTATTTCCACCACCTGGACAACCAAAAGCAGGGACAGTTAGGGAAAAAGTCAGATCATCTCGATAATTTCCACCACCTAGCAACCAAAAGCAGGGACAGTTAGTGATAAAGTAAGATCATGTTGATGATTTCCACCACCTGGACAACCCAAAGCAGGGAAAGTTAGGGATAAAGTCAGATCATCTCGATAATTTCCACGACCTAGCAACCAAAAGCAGGGACAGTTAGTGATAAAGTAAGATCATGTTGATGATTTCCACCACCTGGACAACCCAAAGCAGGGAAAGTTAGGGATAAAGTCAGATCATCTCGATAATTTCCACGACCTAGCAACCAAAAGCAGGGACAGTTAGTGATAAAGTAAGATCATGTTGATAATTTCCACCACCTAGCAACCAAAAGCAGGGACAGTTAGTGATAAAATAAGATCATGTTGATGATTTCCACCACCTGGAGAACCCAAAGCAGGGACAGTTAGGGATAAAGTCAGATCATCTGGATAATTTCCACTACCTAGCAACCAAAAGCAGGGACAGTTAGTGATAAAGTAAGAAGGATAAAGTGAGATCATTTCGATTATTCCCACCTCCTTCAAAACGAACGAACTAGAAAACCCAGGAACAGTAAGGAAAGGAGTGGATTGTGTTTAGTTCAGTTTTGCAAATATCTTTGAATAAATTCACAGTTTTAAAACTGCTACTTTGTCCTAAATAGGTGTAGTAATACAATCTTTTCAGATTCAGATTTCAGACTATTTTCTGATAATCAGGAAACCTATTATTTTTTTATCAATTTAATCGGTTTCAAAATAATTTCCAAAGCGAACGTCTATAGCGAGGCGTGTCTGCGGCTGCAATTACTTCGGACTCCTACCGACTATAGTCCAAAGTTTTTCAATTCGGCGTTTGGGGACTTGGCCACAGGACCTGTACACAAGCATAATACGTCCAGCTGCGCGTGAAACCACTGCTGGGACCTCAAAGGTTCTGGAAGAGGGTAAAAGAACAGAAATCCTTTGTGGGGATGGGTATATGCTTTTATAACATGATACCGAAGGTAATATTAGATCTACCTTTACCTAAGTTTAAACAATATATTAAAACACATTTAACAAATCGTGGTAACTACACGATTGATGAATTGCTTAACGACAAGGCTGCTTGGAAGCTTGGGCCACTCCACTCTCATGTCTCACAAACAGAAAATTACTAAAGATTGTTAAACTTTAAAATGATGTTGGAAAAGAGCAATCTGCTGAGTTTCTTGCCGGCTTCTTCTCGGTAGAATCTGCCTTCCGAACCGGTGGTAGAGTCACTACACACAGACAGACTTGACGTTTCAAAAGTGCTTACATAAGGCCTACTTGAAATAAATGAATTTTGAATTTTGACAGTAATTATTTTATCTCTAATGCTCTAAACGTTTACCACAAAAACGGGAAAATAAGAAATAGCGTGTGGGCTAGCAACATTCCTCGGTTGTGAAATGAGACGTGCGTTGGGCGTTTTCACCGTTTTTGGGTACAATGAATGAGGGTTCTGTAGGCTCTTGTTTCTGTGGCTCCTGGACAACTTCAGGAGTCAATGCCGTAGAGCAACGAGCCAGTGAGTGTGATAGCGCATGCTCCTCGCCTGCGGGTAGGTGTTGCTGAGCGCGGGCAGCAGGGTGAGGTCGCAGGCTGCGCCGGCGCACATCTCGAACAGCACGTGGCCCAGCTGCAGCGACTCCGCGCGCTCGGCCGCCAGCGAGCGCGCGGCGCGGCGCGGCGGCGCGCCCACCAACGTGCTCTCCAGCCCGCAGATCCTGCACGGAGGAGAGAACGGTTGTGGTTACAGACAAATCAAAATCAAATCAAATCAAAACATTTTATTTGCATAAAACATTGTAGGTATACATGTTTAGTCATAATATATGACATGCATATCTTAATTTAAACAAATTCATTTACGTAATAACTAAAAAAACATCAAAATAAACAATGCATAGGCAGCAATAACAGATTGTATCTGTTACATTTCCCTTATATTAATATAATTATTGGGTTTTTTGTTTCGTAGTTACTTAAGGGATGATAGGGCTGGCATATCAGTGTTGGATAAAAGTCCCAAATAAATAAAGATTAAAAAAAAAAAAAAAAAAAACAAAATAATCGGCTGAATGTAATAAAATTTCATTAATTTTACTGTATGGAACAATAAACATAACTAAACTAATAATTATATTTTATTATCCAAGAACTCCCTTACCGAGTTATAGCATTTATCAACCAACCAGTCACGTAATTTTGCCTTGAATTTCAAAAATGGCAAATCTTTAATAGCTATAGGCAATTTGTTTTAAATCAAAATCATATTATTAACACTTATATCGGTAACGGGTATTGAAAGGTACAATATTTCCGCATATTTCAAAAAAATCACTTCTGTACCTATTTACGAAGCATGCTGATTCTAAGATGTAGATACCTGGCAGCGTTAGTAATTTGAGAGATTTAAAGAGCGGCTTGCATTATTGCATAGGACCTTTGTTGCATATGGCCCGAATACACTTCTTTTGTTTCAAAAATACTTTTGTATTAATAAATAAATTAAAATTTCACTCAATGAGAATATTTATAACTAATTTCATGTAGGTAATATTAAAACAACAAGCAACGGCACGTACGAAACAATCAGAAATTATATAAAAAACTTGAGGGTAAAATTATAAATAAATACTTCATACTTTCATACATAGCCAGTATATATATATATATATATATGTATATATGCATGTTTATTTAAATGCACCACCTCTCTTCTTGAGCTGTTTTTAACGCCTTTGGTTGCCTTGAAGAGATCGCTATGTAGCGATAAGGCCGCCAAATTGTATAGGTACTTGTTGTTAATTTTTTACACTTATAATTTTACTATATGTTTATGTGGTGTACAATAAAAGTGCATTCATTCATTCATTCATAGCCAGGACCGCACTTAGATTTTGTCAATTACAAAAGTTTTAAGTTTTTTTTTTTAAATATTGAAATTTTGTTCTATTTTAATGTCGTTAGGTAATTTATTTTACATTAATGCTCCTTCAAAGCTATTGTCTTTCACCGTAATTTGTTCGTGGTTTGTTTAAGCAAATGTTATTAGCACTACGAAGTTTTGATACATGCTCCTTTTTAGTTGTAAAGTTTAATTGTGAATGAATGTTTCTGGATTGAATTTTCTGGATTGAAACTAAATCGGCGGTACGGCGTTCGTCTTTGTCGAGAGGAAACACGACCAAAGTCAAAGTCAAAAATATCTTTATTCAAATAGGCACTTTTGATGCGTACATATGAATTACATGGTAGTGAGACGATGGCGATAGTCGATCGGCGCAGAGGGCAGCGACCCTGCTTTCTAAATCCAAGGCTGTGGATTCCCACAACTGGAAAAAATTTGTGTGGTGAACATGAATGTTTTTTAGTGTTTGGGAATGATAACAATTAAGCTTAATTTGCTTTACACCGCGAAAGGCAGGAAAATCTGCAAGGTGTAATTTGTAATTTCTTCGATCCTAAATTTAAAATTTCATAAATTACACTATAATTTGCTATAAGTAGTCCGCGAAAAGTACTACTTCTACTTTTCGCGGAGTACAGCAAATTAAGCTTAATTTTCGTAATGTATGATGGAATTCCGCAAAGTAACGCCTGCTGCTATCCAACATTAAGACATTGTTCTTTCGCAAGATTCGATGGCTTGATGATCGGAACATAACTTGGAATCAAATTAATGGAAGAGGAAATAAGACATAAAGAACTATACCGACCTCGCCACACCGTTCTGCACCATGACATTGCCCGTGTGCAAATGGCGGAAAGGAGGAAAGCCCTTCTCTTTCAGGAACAGCAGGCCCTCCAGCATCTGTCGCCCGAACCTCGCCACTTGGGTGGGCGGCAGGCCGGTGCCGACCGAGTCATATTTACGAACGTAGTCCTCGCTCCATGTTGTCTGCAATATGAAGTTTAGCTAGATTAAGTATAATTATGAAGCGGCGATAGACCAGTGGGTATGACCTTGACTTCACTTTCGGGGGCTGAGTTCGAGCCCCAGGACGCACCTCGAACTTTACAAGTTATGTGCGTTTTAAGTAATTAAAAACTATCACTCGCTTCGACGGTAAAGGAAAACTTAGTGAGGAAACCTGCATACCTGACAGTTCTGCATAATGTGCTCAAAGGTGTATGAAGTCCTCCAATCCGCACTGGGCCAGCGTGGTGGTCTACGGCTTTAACCCCTTGTCAGGAGACCCGTGCCCTGGAGTGGGCCGGTAATGGGTTGATATGATGATGATGAAGCTGCCACTCGAGCTGTATGGGAGCACTACATGCTCAACTTTGCTGCACAGGTCTGCCTCCAGCACCGGTTGGATACAGGAGTGATGGAACTGTTCCATCGTGAGGCCGAAGACATCTAGCAGCTGTTACCTTGTAGATGAGGTCCTTCAAGCCGCGCCTTGAGCTGGATGGGGGCACTACAAGCCAAACTTTGCTGTACAGGCATACCTTCAGCAGTGGTACATATAAGCGGAAGATTACCACTATTTTCACTCGGTTCCGTACGTACGCATTATGCTCCAACATTTCGCGCAAACAAATTTACATATTATTTAATATAAGTTTAACTAAGTTCATAAATTATATTCTGATAAATTAACTTACATTTTTTGTAATGTACCTCTATGTATAGGCTAGCTGTTAGTATACTAAGGATATAAATAAGAGCGATGAAACTGTTCCATCATGAGGCCGGAGACGTCTAGCAGCTGTTACCTTGAAGATGAGGTCCTTCAAGCTTCCCCTGGAGCTGTAAGGCAGCACGGCGAGCGCGTGTCCGCTGCACAGCTCCACATCCAGCACCGGGTAGATATAGGGGTGGTGCAACGCACGGAACAGCTCCATGATGAGACCGCGGGACGTCTCGTTGGGCTCTATGGGGCACTGACTCGTTAAAGGCATCTGGGGAAGAGTACAAGTGTTAAATTACGTTTGCCGTTTGACGATTGACGGCTTCGCATGGATACAATGTATGTAGTTATCTATATAACTTATCGGGAGTATAAATGTTGTGCCTGTAGCCTCTCTGTCCCGCTTTTTGAGCCTTTGCTATCCTCTAATATATTCATTTTGATTACATGAAATGCACAACGTATATCTATACTTATAATAAAACTGTAACTGGAAGATTTCTGTACATTTCATATATTTTGAAAATTTTACCGGGGGATGCTTTATAATCGATACTGAGTCCAAAACAGATTTTTATTTAATTTTTGTCTGTCTGTCTGTCTGTCTGTCCGGGCATCACGTGAAAACTACTGAACGGATTTAAAACAATAAGTTTCTCCCGGGAAATGAGATGAAATATTTTATCAATTTTACTTCATAGCTCCGTTAAATTTAAACCAATTTATATCATTATTTTTATATTTGAAAGTGTATAGGTACTATCAAATATGTTTTGTGTAATTTTAATGAAGATCTGATAAATATTGTCGGACATAAAGGACCTAACTATTCACAGATAACAGCGAGTCACAAGGTATATGGGACAACGATCGAACGCATGCGTACATATATAATAAATGCGAAAGTTTGAGAGTATCGATGTATGGATGGATGGATTTATGTATGTACGTATGGATGGATGGACATCAAGTTTAAAGTAATCATTATTATCTACAAAAAAGTCCGGGAGGCTAAATGTCTAACTGTTAAGTCACAATAACCGCTTTTTGTTATAATTTGTCAATCAAAAGACGGGTACAATCTTAAGATAGGGACGTTCCTATCAGATCCTTATCCAAATAAATAGTTTTATAGTTAAATTAATTATGCACGTGCAAATTCCTCTTTAAATTATTCAAATTGGACCTATCTTATAGACGTTACGACGGGTATAGAAATGCTAAAAGATATTAAATCAGATAATAACCGATTTGATGCAGACAAAGTTGCGCGGGTCAGCTAGTATTGTAATATGTAAAAATATAGAAATGCTTACAGTGGTTCTTTAGGAAATATATAACATAGGATTATCTAAGTTTCAATTGAAAATCACTTGTTTCAACGGTGAAGGAGAACATCGTGAGGAAACCTGCATGCTCCTTAATATTCTCAAAGGTTTTTGGAGTCCACCAATCCGCACTGGGCCAGCGTAGTGGACTACGGCCTTAACCTCTTCTCTCTGTGGGAGGAGACCCGTGCTGTGTAGAGGGCCGGAGATGGGTCAATGAAGATAGCAATATAGGCAAGTGTGTGAGGCGAAAACTAAACCTATGAACAATTTTGTGGGTTTGCTGACCAGAATTAGGAGTCTGTCAGCCTTTATAGAGTTGTCGTGTATTGCGAACCACTTCTTACTTGCGCGCGCACCAATTGGGTTCAACTGAGCTAGCATGTGGTACCTGAAAATACAAAATGGTTGACGTTATCTGATTGATATCACCACCCAAGAACATTTGCATGCGTCTGGGTGTTTTTTTTAAAGTTATAATTAACGTAACAAGCAATCCAGATAGCCTGATGGAAAACCATTGCCCATAAACAGAACAACACTTAATTTATTTACAGTCAAACCTGGATAAGCGAGAGTTCAAGGGAGCACAATCTCATTCTCGCTTATAGAGGTTTCTCACTAACCCGAGTTTCTCGCTAATGCAGGTACATGGGTAGCGTTTCTCTCTTATAGAGGTACGCAGCAGTATTCATGCACTATGTAATTTTATTTTATTTAGAACTTATTCAGGTACATTTAAAAAAATCCGTGAATTTCGTTTGGGTTTCTGTTTTTGTATTTTGAATGTTTTTCTCTAACTCATAAATTTTGTCGAATATTGCTTGCTCGACTGTCGCTTATAGAGGTATAGATAAGTAGCAGTCTCACTTACGGAGGTCCGTGTCTCTCTTACAAAGGTTTCTGTTTCTCGCTAATACAGGTTTCGGGAGCTTAAAATGACGGGTCCTGGCTATTACTCTCACTTAAAGAGTTTTCTCACTTATCCAGTTCTCACTTACCCAGGTTTGACTGTATTCCTCTTTAGTACTGTTTATTTGTACACCACAAAGAGGAAAAAAAACAATGGACACAAAAAAAAAACTCAAAAAGTAGGATACAAAGGGCGGCCTTATTACTTATCGATGTTGTAGCGATCTCTTCCAGGCGACCTTAAGATTAGGAAAACGAAGGGAAACCGGTTGGTGGGGTGTATTTATATTATAAACATACATACGTTTTAAGTAGTAAAAGCTCTACCGTTTTGTGACAGAGCTCTTTAAGTCTGGTGGGAGGCTTTGGCCGCTGCTAGTTCTACTGACAAAGACGTGCCGCTAAGCGATTTAGTGTTCCGGCGCGATGTCGCGTAGAAACCGATTAGGGTTAACTTATGAACTTAAAACTTACCTCGGAGTGTGCGCTAAATATTCATTACAGATAGCCAACGCGACTGAACTCTCCATAGAACGCTCTCCGTGTCTAGAAAGGAAAATGAAAAAAAAAAAAACATAAATTAATCTTTATTTATTCATTCTAGGTCATCAGCAAGTAAAACCGAAGAACCCAATATTGTAGCACTTACTTGGGTGAAGCAGCGGGCTCCGAGGGTGACGACTTCCCGGACCCGGAACCCATTAACGATTTGTTGAACAGTAGTTTTGCCAGCGAGTCTATTTTCTGTGACACAAGTGGCGCACGCTCGGAGCTCTCTTCTACAAACACAAAAATCTATGTTTTTTATATAGGCCAACGCTTGACGACAATCTTGCCTGTTGGAAAGCAATGATGAGGTCTAGGTTGGACATGGCGCATGCTGGCCAAGAAGAAGCTTATTCACTCTTGCTTTGAAGGTACTCAAGTTGTACGTGGCAGGAAACACTGGTCGAGCTCGAGGCCATAACCTAGCGGTACGTTTCAGAAACGTGGATAAAAACGCTTCGTGCGTGTGATGGAATATCAACCATTATACACTTATATACTTACGCTTACGGCGACTCGCTGTTCTGTGGTAGAACGGGGACGGGGGAACAAGATTGTGAAGTTCATGAAGCTCACATATATCCGGTAAAAACCGATAAAAAGGCTACATTGCGTCGGTGCTGCAAACTAGGAAGGTCTAGGAGTCAACTCCATAGCCAGCGTTACACTGACACGAGCCGGGGGCTTGGGGACGGAGGAACGAGATGGTGAAGTTCTGTGCACACAGCACTTTTATATCCGATAAAAAACCGATTAACATTGCATCAGTGCTGAAAACTAGGTATGTTAGATTCGAGGAGTTTGGGAGTTATAATAATCTTTAATAAATTGTATAGTACAAACTGTTGTGATATAGTATGTACTAATCACCAACATCGCCATATCAATCCATTATCGTTCTACTGCAGAGCACGGCTCTCCTCCCACAATGAGAAGGGATTAAGGCCGTAGTACTACGCTGGCCCAGTTCGGATTGTTGGACTCCGCACACCTTTGAGAACATTATGGAGAACTCTCAGACATGCAGGTTTCCTCACGATGTTTTCCTTCACCGTTGAAGCAAGTGACATTTCAATTGCCAAAAACGCACAGAAAAGTTAGAGGCTGGGATTCGAACTCACCCCCTCGAAAGTGTAGTCAAATGTATGACTTCCTGTATGTATCTAATAACTAGTAATAATATTATGCACGATTACTCTTATAATGAGGCTTATGATATCATAATTCAATTAATGGACGCGTTTATAAATGCTCTGACGCATGTTTCGTTTCTATAAATGTCAATTTCCGGGTATAATTTTCGACAGGACTTTTTGGGAATTCGCATTGGCATTTGGACGTTACTAAATGAAAAGGATCCTATCCAAATTGCAGTCATCTTCATCATATCAACCCACTACCGGCCCACGGGCACGGATTTCCTCGAAGAATGAGAAGGGTTCAGGCCATTAAGGGGGTTAGGCAGTGGCGTGCATAGAGGGTAAACACAGGGTATGCAGATTATATAAAATGAAGAAAATCTCCAGTACCAGTTATAAAAAACTTAAGTAGAGGCATTGAAAGACTTATAAAAAGCATGCCCTTGTGGATTTATAACTCATACTGGAGATTTTCTTCATTTGATATCATCTGCATGCCCTATGCACGCCAGTGGGGCTAGGTCCACCACACTTGCCTAGTGCGGTGGTACATATTGGTGGACTCCACACCCTGTGAGATCATTATGGAGGCGTACGGGTTTCCTCATGATGTTTTCCTTCTCCGTTGTAGCAATTGATGTTTAATTGCTTAAAACGCACATTACTTAGAAAAGAGGTGCGAGCCGGGATTCGAATTTGGTCCTCCGAAAGCGAAGCCGAAGTCCTAACCAAGGATGCTCCGCAGCGAAACGTGTGTACAGGAAACATACCTGAACATCTGTTTGGTGTGGAGTAAGGATTAAAGAAATTATAAATAACACCATACAGAAACAGAGTCTCCTGCTTTTCGCGGAGTATAGCAAATTAAGATTAATTTTCATAACACCCAAATATAACCTCAATAAGTAATAAATGTACTTACAGAAAATATATTTCCCTCCGTTAAAAAAATAGTCTTTCTTTTAATAGAGAAAAAATTAAAATAAGTATATCAAGACAGATTCAAGTTAACACGACTGTGTAAGTTACGTACTACTTTGATATAAAATAACTTTAGTCTAAGAAATAATAAAATGTTCATGACTTATGTACCTAAATATTCTATCAATGTAAATTGGCTAAACAATAAAATAGTAATTAAGGGCAAGATTAGAAAAGTCTCATATTTACTATCTAGTCATAATAACTGGGAACGATGGTCGATTGCTTAACCCGTACTAAGAATTTCTTAATAGTGCATGCTGTATTATAACACGTTGTGCCATCTGTCAAAAATGAGAAGAACCCAAAATCTGTGTGTTCCAATAGCGGAAGTCTGTCTCTAATTGGTCCAGCTCACTCATTTGATTGGCTCTATCAACAGACTGGTTCTAGCATCGGAATGAATCTATCATTAGACTAGCTCTATCATTAGACCGGCTCCTCTATCATCAGACTGTCTCTAACATCGGTCCGGCCTTATCATCGCGCTGGATCCATCATTAAACTAACTCTATCATTAGACCGCCTCCTCTGTCATCAGACTGTCTCTATCATTTGTCCGGCCTAATCATCGGACTGGATCTATCATTAACATTAGCCTACTCCATAATTACACCAGCTCCTCTATCCTCAGAATGTCTCTATCATCTGTCCGGCTCAATCATCGAGCTGGCTCTATCATTAGACTAGCTCTATCAGAAGACCGGTTCTTCTATCATCAGACTGTCTCTATAATTAGACCGGCTCTAACATTGGGCCGCGGGGTCAATGATCAACCTGGCTCTATCGACATTGCTTATTGTTATCTGTCCTAGTGAGGGGCCTACTAACACTGCGATATCCAGTTCAAGGCCGCCCCTCGAGTTTCTATGAATCAGTTTTTTTTGGGTTACTCTTTACCATACGTTTATATCACTTTTATATGATGTATAATTTAATTTATTTTCGCGTAAAATTTAATTATACATCGTATTTAGAAAAACACTGGAAAGCACATTTTTCAACTAAGAACATACAGATACCGTGTTATACGCGACTAATGTTGAAGCATCAATAGCCACTCTACTTTAGAAGTGTTTTGAACAAACGGTAAGTCACTAGATATAAGTGTATGAGTAATTATTTTACCTCCAAGGTTTTAAAAGTTTACCATAAAATGAAAAAGTACCAGGAAAAAGTTTGTGAGCTAGTAACATTCCACGGGTGTAAAGTGACGTGACGTGACGTGCGTGGAGCGTTTTCACTGTTTTTGGACAAATGCACTGCATACATAATGGCTGAATGAGGATTATTTATGTTCTCAATTCTTTGCTGGAATGACACCTTATCTTAAAGGGACGAATGTGATATGTAAGTTTAAAAAATATAAATACCTTCACTTTCCTCCTTGTCCGTAGAAACAGAGCGTATGCGAAAAGCATCTCTCTTATTAGCAGCAGCGACAGACTCTGGGTCCAATTCCGCGGCAGACTGCGCTCTACGGCAGGCCCCACGCCGTTTTTTCTTCCTAAAGCTCGACCTCGAACGTTCCTGGTAGAACCTGTCGTGACCAGTGGTCTCCGGCTCCTTCTGTTCCTTGCTTTCACCGGATTTTATATGTTGGTATAAGTTAAACATTTTCCGGGATATCCGACGTAAATATTCTCTACAATCCTTGTACTTAAAGCGCATCTACACTTTTGTTGGTCTATGTAATATTTATTTTTAAATTTTAAATATAGCGCTATGGAAGACCTAAAATCCAGAAACAATATCCTGGTTGGTACAAAAATAAAAATAAATTTCAAATCAAATCAAATTTGGAATAGTGAATTGGAAAACTGGAATTCATGCTAAGTTTTAAATAACATTTATCTGCGATGGTGCGAGCGAGGCGACGCATAGACTAAATTAAGTAAAACAGCTCTGTTAAAAAATAATTGTAAATAGGATGGTTATTTTTAAATTAATCTGTCGATAGATTCAAGAAATTCTTGGTTCGCTGATGTGCTTTTTTTTAATTTTCAACATGAAATTTCAAAAACAAACAACTAATAAATCGAACATAAAAAATATCACGAAATAAAAAATAAAAGACAACTCGTAGGAAAAAAATAATCTTTCACCTTAGCACCTTTAAATATGTATTGACATTATGAAATTATATTATGAACTAAGTTTGACAACTTTTTTTTTTATAATAAGACAAAGGATGAGCGATTTTCGGATTAGGTGAAGATAATAAATTTATTATGGGCTCTTAGCGCAAAACTAATTTGAATAACGAGCTCTAAGCGGGACGGTATAGTACCTATTGTGTGGTAATTTGAATAATTAAATTAACGTTTTTGTGGGGTGTAATCGCGTTTTATTTTATTAGAGTGGTCGAAATATGTAGAACGGCGCAACCCCATTGCGTCCGCGGTAATACTACGTACTTTGGAACTAACTAATAGACTAGTGGGAAAAAATAGACGGAAACAGGCATGGCGATTTAAGAAGAAAATTAATACAAAACTAAAATCCTTTAACGCCATGCTCTGCCATGTGTTCATCGCTACAGAAGAATAGTAAATGTCTATTTCACTAACTATGAAACTGTTTACGATAAAACACTGTATACAGTCGTCAAAACTAAAATTCATACAGCGGAAAGCAACGTCTGCAATTTATACACTGCGGATCTTATATATAAAGGTGGTCTTATAGTTAAAAATAGACCAAAACTTCAAAACTTCAAAAGAGTCAAGCCTTATGTGATTGTAATAACATCGACAACCACGCCCTTTACACCGGGACAAAGCAATGCTTTTTTTTATTACACTACAAGTTAGCCCTTGACTGCAATCTCACCTGATGATATGTGATGATGCAGTCCTAGATGGTAGTGGGCTAACCTGTTAAGGAGTATGGCTGTTATATTTAACCCATACCTCTAATCAGTTTCTAACCGACAGCGAAACGCTAAATCGCGTAGCGTTATGTTTTATCGGTAGGGTGGTAACTAGCCAAGGCCGAAGCCTCCCACCAGACCAGAGCAGAGGAAATCCGGAAATAATAAATGCCCATTATGCCGGAAATCGAACTTGGGATCTACAACTTAAATAGAATTTTCAGTACCAGCCCGGAGTTAGGAAATAAGCAGTGTCAATGCGTGTCAGTCCTCTTGTGATAATAGCCGTTAAAGACCACCAACCCGCATTAGAGCAGTGTGTTGGGTCTACGCTATAAAACCGTCACTCCTAGGAAAGACGAGGTCTGTGCCCAGCAGTGGGACACTAACAGGCTGAGTCATTTATATGTACGCGTTAATGCCTTAGCGTTCCGTTTATCACTCCGCTAGTCTGTGGCCACTAATTGAAGACCTACGAATGTTTAATCCGGGTTATGAAGTGACTAGCTGGTACGCAGTCATGTATAATGTCCCGATAATATTGTCTTAGTGTTTCGATGGCCGACATAGTTATAGAGACATCCTGTATATTATACAGGGTGTGTGAGATATATATATATATAATATATCTATTTATGTATATATGTAGTAAGTATGTATTTTTTTAGTGGTTTAATCTATGTAATTATTTGTATTTAACTGCGATTTCCCGCCTCTCATTACCTATTCCGTAGCCTCTAAGATATCACTTATAGTGTTAAGGTCACCTTTTGCACGGAGTATATGTAAGTAAGTGTTCTTGTATATGTAAGTTTCAGTCGTCAGTGTGTAAAGTTAGATTTAACGTTCGGGATTCGAACTCTACCCCCGAAAGTGAAATCGAAGTCCTACCCACTGGGCTATTACCGCTTCATATCTACCTATTATTATTTTTTTTTCCACTACAAGTTAGCCTTTCACTGCAAGCTAATCTGATGGTGAGTGATGATGCAATCTAAGTCGGTAACGGGCTAATCTGTTGGGGTTATAGCAGTCACATTAATCCCATAACCCTAATCGGCTTCTACGCTACATTGTACCGTAAAGCTAAATCGCTTAGCGGCACGTTTTTGTCGGCAGGATGGTAACTAGCCACGGCCGAAGACTCCCACAACACAATATTAAATATATCGTATTTTTTTGTATTCAATTGCATTGGTAAATGTTCATGAGATCTCTAATAAAGATAAGTTTTTCTTTTCGTTCACATCTTTTCCCATTTATTATTATGTTTTGTGTTTTGGTACTAATATAATAAACAAAAAAAATTTGCCAGGCTAAAATCCAAATTTATTCACTGTTAATAATAAATATTCAATAAAACGATATAAAAATACCTTAACTTGAAGTTGCTATCATTAAACAGTAGGAAATTGATATTTATTATTTTTTTGTTGTTTGTTGTGTTTTATATTCACTTAGCATCACTTTTTTGGCGGTAGTTACCACGGCCGAAGCCTTCCGAGACCGTCAGAATTTGGCGAGACCGACGAAAATTCAGGAACTAAATTCCCAAATTTCCTCGGAATCCGGTACCACTGACCACACCGCTCACCACTGCGCCAGAGGCCAAACATCAAACATCGTCATACTTAAATAAGGTTTTTTTTAAATTTAGTATTAGTAAGTACCTACTTTAATTGTGATTTTTAATAAGAGTCTTTAGTGCGTCAACCCTTGTTATGCTCATATATTTGGTGTAACTCGTCGAATATAATGAGCGAAACGATAGTGTGTATCGCCATGCGGATGTAGTAGGGAACGAAACCCTTCCAGAAATACAGTACACCTTTCCGGTGGACAATGTCCGAGAATATCTCCGACTGTGATAGGCCACGGTGTCTAACTTGGTACCTGGAACAAAACAAGTTTAACGTGGTCTTCTTCTTAGATGAGGGCGCGTTTGGAATCTTCCTAACTTTAGTTCTTATAATATTGGTTATCGCAAACACCATACACACACGTTTCATGTAATGTACCATCACCATCATCATTGGCACATCAACCCATTATCGGGACAATACAGAGCACGGGTCTCCTCCCACAATGAGAAGGGGTCAAGGCCGTAGTCCACCACGCTGGCCCTGTGCGGATTGGTGGTCTCCACACACCTTTGCGAACATTATGTAGATATCTCAGGCATGAACATTACGTAAAACTCTCAGGCATGCAGGTTTCCTCACGGTGTTTTCCTTTCACCGGTAAAGCAAGTGATATTTTAATTGGAATAAACGCAAATAACTTAGAAAATAAGTAGTTGCATGCTGGTATTCGTTCGGTTAGTTCAAGGTGCGTGCCGGGATTCGAAGTCGCCTCCTCGAAAGTGAAGACGAAGTCCTACCCAGTGCCATCAACGCTTCAATCCCATTCATTTATTTACAGATTGAGTTTTACATAGTTTGTATTGGTAGTTTAGCGCTACAATCCGCCATATAATGGCATGCAAGTTTAATACCTTAAAATGATACAAAAAAAAAAAACCTACATCTATGTGCCTATTTGAATAAAGAAATATTTGACTAAGTCTTACCTAGTCTTAACGAGGTCAATAGGCAAGGAGATGAGAGCGGTGAGGAAGCTCGACACAAACGAAGCATATATGTGCAGCGATAGTCCTTTTGCCAAACTGCTCTTGCAACACGACTCTCGCACCTGAAAATGAAATATATACATATATACAACGTGTAACAGAATAACAAAATAATATTGAAGGATGCATAAGTATATTTCAAAAAGAACACTGTAAAAATATGAAAAGAAAAAAAGAAGCATATTTATTTTTCCACACAAACGAATTCAAAACATTCTACGTGTTTACTTATGACAATCATAGTGAAGTTAAAAGACTGGCACACGCATAGTACTTACGTTACGCGACGCGTACCTAATAAGAGACAGGAGTCACATGATATTAATTTTGCATGTGATGTTAGGGCCGTATCTGATTACTTTCAGTAAAAACTTATGGCAGTGGTTTACTCAGACACGTTTAGGTTTCGCAGATAAGTCTCAGAGACAGTACATAATGTACCTCTAAAGCGTGTGAAGTATTATTTCTGTTTTCATTTACACGTTGTTTATATAATATATATGAGGATATATAAATCCCTACTAATATTATAAATGTGAATGTAAGTTTGTTTGTTACGCTTTCACGCATAAACTACTTAACCGATCATCATGAAACTTTGGAAACATATTCTTGGAGGTAGTAGAAGTAATATAGGATACTTTTTATCCCTAAATTAAGCTCAGTTCTTTTGGGAGAGGTGATGAAAAAGTTTGACGTTTTTACACAAGGACTATATAAAAAATGCTAAAAATGTTCACTAACAATGCGATTTCGATTCGTCCTATAACGATTACTATTTTTTGTAAGTGATAGGGGGAGCTGAGACTGGTCAGACAGTTCTTTTCAGATATTGTTTATGCAAAAAGATTTTTTTTACAACTACACCGAAATTTAATGTACATATGTCTCAAAAAACAAAAACAAACGCAGACGAAGTCGCGGGCAACAGCTAGTATATATATAATTTACGATATATCATGCCTGTTAGAAAGCAATGATGAGGTCAAGAATGGAGCGCGCCTGCCTATGAAATGCCTATTCACTCTTGTTTTGAATGAACTTAAGTTATACTTGGCAGGCAACACAGTTGCCGGGTGGGCGTACCACATCTAAGCAGTACCCAGTACCCACCCGGCACCGTCAAATGTCGTAACTTCAGACGGCGCCTATGTCGTTAGTCAACACATAAGATTTGGTGAAACGTTTATAAGTTAACCTCACCTGAGTATAGCTCCATACTTGCGAAATGCTCACCAGAACTGATCTGCCCATAGTGAGGGTTCCGCCCCGCCACAACGCACGCACGCCTTCTTGTGCACATATTCTATTGGGAAAGGATTCAATTTTATTATTGGTTTTTTTTCAACGACTATACAAACGGTCGGCGATCGACCAGATAGCAAGAAGATTCAACTACATAGCTTAATATCAATTGACTGTGAGATGGTGATGACAAAAAGATTACCCGGCTAAGTTTGTTGCAGGCTCTTCTTACACCAGGGCGCGTTTGGTACCCTCGTAGATTTAGGTTTAAGTTGGCGAAAATAGTTATCACCATCTTATATTAACAATTTCTTGAGAAGAAAAACTAACTTGTAAAGCGCGTCGAAAGTGCCTCGGTACAGGCGGGGACAGTTGCAGGCAACGCAGGGCTCCAAAGGTCCGTCCGCCATCAACCGCACGAGGGCCACTTCCGACGGGTTCCCCGCGAGAGCTCCACACAGCCCCGCCGTCAAACTGATCACAAGCTTCTCGGAGAGTACTGGTTCTTTGCTGGAATCCCTGCGGACATAACGTTATAGGGGACACATATAAAGTTCATCCTGGGAAGTTATGACGACACCATGCTTACTTCGCCACAAAGCAGAACTAAATATACGTGAGGCAAAATCGCTTGAAACATTTAAAAACGCGGTGAAAGCATGCAAGCAAGCATCTTGCACAATAATGACGACTTTTAGTACCTTTATTTATGTTTATTTTCTTATCTATATTTACTTAAGTATTTATGTATGATTGAGTATATATTAGTTTATTATTTTAAATTTATTTATTGTATATTTCTTATTTGTGCAATTTTGTTTATGTATTTGGATTTAGCTATTTGAATGTAGGTTTATAATAATTTTACACCACCTGTCCTCTCTCGCTCATCTTGTCCTAATCCAAAGGTTGCCTGGCAGAGATCGCCTTATGTATTCAATTTCTGTCTTTGTATTTCTATTGTTTTTTCTTTATTTTCCTAACTTCATAGTGGTGTACAAATAAAGAGTTAATTAATTAATAATAATAAAGCAGCATTGTTGCAGTACTCTATTGCAGTCTGAAGGGCGTGATCCTTGCAGGCCCTGCTTAGTGTCACCTTGTTTAAAGGCACATGACGCTTAACACCTTCGCCTAAGGTTGATGGAAAAGATCAACGCGTTATAAGAGGTATTGTCTCTACTCTACTTCTATTGTCGCTCACACCTGGATGGATGTAAGCATGTTCGGGGCTTAGCTTCCTGCATGTGGTGTCACATCGGTCGCTGTAAACACAGCGGGGTACTTTTGTGTGCCTATTTAGGCCAAGGGTGTGATAATTCCTCTGAGGGAGAGAGAGAGACGGAGAGGTTATAGCAAAGCGGTCCGGGTCACCGTCGCGGTCTGCTCCTGCCTGGGAGACCCACTGGTGAGAGGCGTAGCAAAAGGAGACCTGCGGCCAGGTGTGGGGGCCGCTTTTCGTAGAGGTAAGTCTTCATCTTAAGGCTTCTTTTTTTGGATGCCATCATGGCTTCCGGGAGGTCGCGCGGGAATGGTGTTTTGTCTGGAGGAGGTCTGCTGTGATATGGTGCCAGTTCTTTGATGTGGGCGGAGTTGACGCGTCAGCCGGTCAGTGGTGCACCAACTACGTGTCGAAGAGCGACATTTTATCTGGTTCTGAGGGATATCCGGGACCTTTCACTAGCCGCAAGCCGCACGTTGAGTTAGCTTTTAATGTGTACCTATAGGTACAATGTTACTTAGTCCTTAGTTTAGTTTGCTTTTTGCTTTTTCTTTGTGTATTATTTGTGTACCGTCCGCTGGCTGTTAAAAAAAAAATCATTGCCATATTCGGTATTCTCTAGAACATTACATATTACTTGCCTGTCCAAAACATTGAACAATCCGTGGTAGACCCCGAGCCTGGTTGTGGTATACGTAACTTGTCTGAGCAATCCCGCAGAAAGGCCGGCATACAAAGCCCTGCTCCCTCTGCATTTTATGATCGACGATGCCATCTCTAATGTCGAACAGGCTCTCGGTAGCAGTTGGAGACGCACTTTTATTAAGTCCAGAGGATGTACTGCTGTTGTTGCTACCATACTGTAGGACAGAAGAGTTGTAACGGGTTAGTTGCGTACGCAAGGGAGCTGCCCTCCCCGACTGGAAATGAGTTTTGGCTTCACAATCGATTATAGAAAGCCCTCTAAAATAACTGTCACAAAACAGCCGCGGACGATCTTCCAACCAACCAACCCAAAAATTCTCCTACGATGTCTCAAATTCATATCGGTACTGGGCGTACTAGGAGTATATCTCCATGATCAAATCAAAAATCTGTAGATCCGTAGAGAAAACAGAGTTCCCTAGTACCGACATAGCACCTGGGCTCACACATACGAATTATATGTTTGTCACGGCTAGTCATCAAACCGGTTTTCACAAAACTTTCACAATCTGGTATAGACAAAATACTATATCGGGCGTGTATTATGTAGTGTGAATTGATTTTTTCAGTTATGTAGTAAGAGGATAGGAAATTGTTCTAGGCTACTTTATATAATAATCTAAAAAAAAGTATCATTTTAAGACAAAATAAATAAAAGGTAGTGATTTGGTTGGTATAAACCATTTTAAACGGTTTATGTTAATTGGGAAACGGTTAATAAATGTGCGGTTTTCACATGTGAACGTTGACTGGGTTGATTGACCGCTCAAGTTCTATGATCCATTTAACAGCGGGCAGAGAGCCAGGGAGGCGGTTTTTAAATTTGTTTAACCTGGTGTAAATGTCCAAGAAATCGGTTAATTCCTAATAATAAATAACGGTTATTTCGAATCCGGTTTACAAGCCCTGGTGCAAACAGAACTATAGAAGAATATGATTAATAAAATATCTCACCCAGCCATTCCACCCAACACCATCGCAACGGGCCATGGTACTTTCTTCTTCGGAGGTGGATCTCTTGCGTACAATGCCATGGCAAGATCATGGTGACAGCATATCTCTGGTGTCCATTAAGTAGGTCGGAATACCCATATTTATTGGTATTCTTCTAAATACAAATATTTATAACATCATAAAAATTTAAGTTCTTTTTGTTTTATTCATTTGGCATTTTATGTCATTTATTTAATGAGAAATAATTTTATCTCTTCCACTGATCTCTTAGTATAACAGAGGTCAGTGGTCTCAACATACCGAAATATTATATAAACAAATTAATCTTTTTTAATTAATGGTGTATTTGATAGTTTTAACACAAGGTTTGTATCTTCTTTGATATCACCATAGTTCTAAATAAGATTTGTATCCTCTTTGCTATCATATGCATTCTGTTACTAACATAGTGTTATTATGTTCTCTTTCAGTGTTTAAATTTTATTTGTAATATACCAGTTTTTCTTTAATAATCTTAAGTTTAAAGGAGTGACCTAAAAATGAAGCCTAATAAGATACAAGCGATTGCTTATCACTTTAGTTTTGAATAAAAAATAAAACAAACTAATATATTTCATAACAAACTTTAATAGCAACAATGCACTTTATATGTTAGTTACATAAAACTGCTCTCTATAAAAATATATTTATGGAATTATATATTAAAATATGTATAACAATATCACACGAATCACTTCGTTTAATATACAATTAAATCATACAATTAGGTATACAATACATCCGTACAAAGTAAAAGTACAAACAAATATACAAAAAAAATATATATGAGTACAAAATGCTAGCTTTGGGTACCCAGCCTAGTTGTAGAACATAAGTCGCTCAATAAAATTTACAAAAAAATATTGTATTACACAATTACGTCATTGTTTCAGACTAGCCTTTTTATTAACCTCGGCTTGTTATTGAAGTGCAGTGACGATCAGTGCAGTAACGAACAGGGCAGTGATGATCAGTGCAGTGACGAACAGGGCAGTAAGCGAAACTGGTGTTTGGGCGGTATTATGATATTATGTAACCAAAGAGAACTTAAAATCAAAGTGAAAATAACTTATTTTTAGTTGAATCTAAAATGAATAGGTTTAAGTACAAATTAGGTTACTCATTAGCCATGTCAGAAGACAGGATCTTAAAAGCCCCTCTTAAATATGCTTTAATAAAGCCAAAAGATAAATTAATATAAGCCTATTACATCCGCAATTATTTATTTAATCAAAAACTTGCTTTCCCTGTTGGTTTACTCGCATTAACTTGCAAGCAATACGGGGTTTTTTTTTTAAAGTTATTTTTCAATCCCTATTAAACAATTATTTTTTTCTGAAAAAAGGTACCCGCATGCCCTTTTTGTGCTCCTGGCAAAGTGTAGCAAAATTTTTTGACGATCGGTTGAACTATTAAGATTTCGAGTATTCCAAAAAAAGGTTAAAATAACAAAATTATTTACTATTCAATTTATAAACTTTCACAATGCATATAATTTTATATATGCATGAAAATTTAACTTGGTTCAAATCCTGTCAGTTCCGAAATTTTTATTATGAATTTTAACTATTTATCAATTCGATATTTCCTCCACAGATGCCCGCCAGATACCGACCGATGGCGCTGGGGTCCGCTAGTATATATTATTGTTAAAATATATAAGATAGTATTGTAAAAATAATTGTGCGCTTTTGTTTTCATATTATAAAACTACGACAAAACAGTAGCAAAAATAAAAGACAAAATACACTGTAGTACAAAAAGAAAATAATCAAAATTAAGAGTTTAGCAAAAATATACATTCCGTGCAAGATTTTACACAAAAACAAAATATAAGCAGCTATATATTTAACAGAAAAAACAATGCAAGTGGAATTAATAAATAAAAATAATTAATTAATCACTTAAAAAATAAACACTTTTTGAACTTTGCAGCAATTTGAAGCTTAATATTCTACCAACTAATTACTATTTTGTACATTAATAAAAAAAAGGAAGCGCGTAAATACTTAAACAAAAAAACACTAAGCAATCGTCATATTTGGCACTTTAAAGACCTTTATTGATTTGTGCTCGTTTTTAGTGAACTCACCTTTATCGAGGTAAAGAGAGTCTGAGGCCAGTACTAAGAACATACATCGAGATAAAAACAGCTTCTCAGCAAGTTCAGTCTTAAGACTGAACGCTTAAGAACAAACTCAATAATCTATTCTTAGCTCAATATCTATACGCGTATTAAACTCTCTAACATCCGTTATAAACAAAAATTTTTTTTTAGTGCATTTACCAAACTAACTTTAGAAATTAGTCACTGAAAACTAATCACTACAAAAGATAAGTTATCGTTAACTTATCGTTTGTATTATCCATAACTTAACTATTCAATGAATGAATTATTTATAACTCATTTTTACTATCGATTAGTTATAATCATCTCATTAATTGCTTACTTAATTAAATCGGAATTAATTTATTTAATGAGTTATGTAAAACTAATTTTAACAATAGATTAGTTATCAATAAATTACCGCATGTAAAGCTTAGTTATCCATAACTTAGCCCTTATCATAATAAATACTACAAAAAAAACATAAATCGCCATCTGATTCTGATCAGCCCAAAACTAAGCGTAGCGTGTGTAACTAAGATATATATATTTATATATTTTATTAATTCTTATACGTGTATGTTAAATAGTATATAATATTTTTTTTTTCTCGTCTGTGTATGTTTCATAGTTTGCACTGTCCCTCTTTCATGTTTTCTATTATTACTTTCACCAAGGGTTGTCGGTTAGAGATTGCTTTTGCAATTAGACCGCCTTCGCACACAACTGTTTTTAACTTTTTTTTTAATTTTTTTTTTCTTTTCTTGTGTTTTTTTTGTATTGTTTCTAAGTTTGTGCAATAAAGTATTCTAAATAAAATAAATAAGATGACTGATGATTATTTTTATGAATAATATACATAAATACTTATAATATGCAGATAAACACTTAGACACTGAGAAACATTCATCAACATTCAACATTCATATGTGACAGCCGAGAAGACGGATTTATTTTGTTGCACTCTGAGTGAACTCACAAATACAGCGATTTGGATTTTATCATATACATTATAGTTATATATATTATTAAAATTTACATAATATGCTGCATTGTCGTATTAGGATAACTTTTTCCAGTAATGACAAAAATGTAAGATGGGGAATAAATAAATAAATAATAAATTTTCATCACACAAACATTTTCCAGTTGTGGGGATTGAACCCACAGCGTTGGACTCAGGAAGCAGGGAGGCTACCCACTGCGCCAATCAGCCGAATAAAGTAAGTGGATATATAAGCTTTCCATGATTTTGGTTATGGTATACTAATCGCTTGCATAGCTAAGTTACATATAACTAACTTGTTGATAACTTATCTTTAACTTAATTTGGATATAATTGCGACATGCCAAAGCTCATAACGCCATAAGCCTTTTTTTATTATATTAAGGTCTATAACGGATACTTGTCATTATATGTATGTTTAAGTCTGTCTTGAATATAACAAGAGTTTGAACTTTGAAGCATTGCATCCATCTGTATAGGAAAAAAAACAAATTATTATAAAACTCGTCATCATCATCATCATATCAATCCATTACCGGGCCGGTACAGGGTATAGGTCCCTCCCACTATGAAATGTTGAATATAAATAAATAATAAATAAATATACTACGACAATACACACATCGCCACCTAGCCCCAAAGTAAGCGTAGCTTGTGTTATGGGTACTAAGATGACTGATGAATATTTTTATGAATTATATATACATAAATACTTAAAAAATACATATAAACACCCAGACACTGAAAAATACTTATGCTCATCACACAAACATTTTCCAGTTGTGGGAATCGAACCCACGGCCTTGGACTCAGAAAGCTGGGTCGCTGCCCACTGCGCCAGTCGGCCGTCAATATACCTTGGTCTACGTGTACTTGAAGAAGGCGGAGTTCATCTGCTCGAGGAAGATGAACGTGAGCACGGTGTGAGGGCCGAGGCGTGCGTAGTAAGGCAGGAAGCCCTTCCACAGAGAGAACACTCCTTCGTTCTTGAGCAAACTGCTCACAACGGCCAACTGCGACTGGCCTTTAGCCGCGTTCTGGATCCTGGGAACAAAAAAAAAGCATAGATGGAGATAGGGTGATTTGGATTTGCCCAATCTCTTACACGATTTTTGGACGTACGTTTGCGCCGTTGACAGCGACCCTGCTTTCTGAGCCCAAGGCAGTTGGTTCGATTCCTACAACTTTAAAATCTTTGTGTGATGAACATGAATATTTTTCAGTTTCTGGGTGTTTATATATATTTATTTATATAAATCATATCACTCATCTTACTACCCATAACACAAGCTACGCTTACTTTGGGGTTAGATGGCGATGAGTGTATATTAAAAAAAAACAAATAGTACATTACTGTAGCATAAGATACATTGATAGACAACGTTTAACGACGGTTGAAATACGTAAGTCCATCAATGCTTAGTTGTGCCCAAGCCTTGTATAGTTCTTTCTCAAACATGTTTATTTATTTTTATTTATTTATTAGCTTTTCAAGGGAAACAAACAGTATTATTACACATAAAAGTAATGCCGTATTTTTGTATCACATAAACCAATGAAGTTTCCACAACTTGGTTATACATATAATACGATAACATCAACCACAATTGCTTAGGAATAAGTACCTAGCAAGCAATTATTATACAAAAAAAAAAAAAATTTAATTAAAACAAAAATGAAAAACAAAAACTTTAAAGCTATAGTACTTATTTTGTCATAACAAATTTCCTAAAAGTGCCTTTTTTGACATGAAAAATGTCCGTCTCACAATATTTGTTGTTAAAAGCATTGCATGTCTTTACTTAAACTAATTTCGTCAAATACAATTAGGTACTTTTCAAAATCAATAACGAAAAACGAACAACAATAATGTTTCCCAAGCGAAAGTGTTCAATTGTTTTTACAGCTTTCTTTTTTTTCTTGTTTATTCTTTTCTATAGGGAAAAGGCAAAGGTATATCAACGTACAGACCATAAAGAGCTTGCTATTCGTAGTTCGAAATTTAAAAAATCTTTGATAAATTAAAATAACTTCTTGGTTGCCATGTTTTGGAGTAAAAGATCGTTCCATTCTCTGTAATTAATTTGGCCGCTTAACCTCGACAGCTAAATTTAATTTACCTATATATGTGTGTACCTCAAAGATTATTGTCAAAATATTGCTCAAATTTCCAAGCACGTTTGAGAAAATTCTATAGGTACAGTACTTTAAATAAGTAAATATGTATGTATTTGGCCAGTAGGACAATTTCGATTTACCTCAAAGATTACTGTCAAAATAATGCTCAAATTTCCAAACATATTTAAGGCAATTATGTAAAGTATTTAAATAAGTAAATATGTATTTGGCCAGTAAAACAATTTCGATTTACCTCAAAGATTATTGTCAAAATAATGCTCAAATTTCCATGAAATGAAAATTAAATACAGTATTTTAAATAAGTAAATACTCATAAATAATGGTCTTACGTTTGATTTTAATTTCACGAAACAATATTTTAATATGAAGGGGCCTTTCTCGTAACAGAGCATTACGATCACTTATTTTCAGATGCGATTGCGGTCAAGCGTCTATAGGTTTAAAAAAAACCTCTACTTTTACTACATATAGCACTATGTCATAATATTCAAACAGCGTACTCACCTCGTCTTGATGATGTCAACCGGCATCGAGGCAATGGTGGTGACGAGACCGGACACCATGGATGCACAGAAGTGGAGGGAAATACCATCGGGCACGTAT
Organism: Pararge aegeria; assembly: GCF_905163445.1. Taxonomy (NCBI): domain Eukaryota; kingdom Metazoa; phylum Arthropoda; class Insecta; order Lepidoptera; family Nymphalidae; genus Pararge; species Pararge aegeria. The sequence goes on along the minus strand of NC_053196.1, from coordinate 14,694,667 downwards.
CCCACGAACATCTCTCTAGCCTGCAGATAACAATAAGCGATAAGGACGCCTTTGCAGTCTATCTCTGTTTATTTCTACTACATACGTAGTATAAATAAATAATATCGATTATTATATTTAAAAAAATTAAAAAATGTTTTATTCATGTAGACCTTATCACAGACAATTATGAAGCGTTCATACATTTAACATGTTACCACTAATTTTAGGTGATGGTGAGGGCGTTAACTAAAACCTAAAGGAGGGTTCCAAACGCGCCCTGGTCTAAGAGCGCACAACCAACTTGGCCAGGTATTTTTTTTGTTATCACCATCTCACAGTCGAGTTAATGTTTCGCTATGAAGTTAGAGCAGTTCATACCCAAGCTTTTTTATCAAACATGTTATCCTTATCCTTAATATAACAAAAGGATTTTTTAAAAGCTTAAGTTTAATATAAACTTTGAACTTATTGAGATAGATGTTAGACGCTGAGTGCTGCTAAATGAGGTTGAATGAACTATTAATAATCTTATCTTATACTAATATATAAAGCTGAAGAGTTTGTTTGTTTGTTTACTTGAACGCGATTATCTCAGGAACAACGTGTCCGATTTAAAAAAAAAATTCATTGTTGGATAGCTCATTTATCGAGGGAGGCTATAGGAGCATATCACCAATGAAGAATGTTTGAGAATCGCATAACTGCGTAAACGGTTAAAGTTTCGATAAACCATGTATGACATAGTAGTTCCCCTTTAAAAGTTTTTAAGAACGTATCCGCGACAGCATATGTCTATCTATTAAGAATGACTTATACGCGGACGCCGTCGCCAGGGACCGCTAGTAATCTATTTCCTACTAATCTCTACTAATATTATAAATGTCAATGTAAGTTTGTTTGTTACGCTTTCACGCAAAAACTACTAAACCGATCCTCATGAAACTATGTACACTAATTCTTGGAACAACTTAAACAATTAAAATAAATAAAACCCATTTCTTACCTATGTACCACACATTACGATGTATTTTTTTTAATCCACTACAGTTTAGCCCATGACTGCAATCTCACCTGGTGGTAAGTGATGATGCAGCCTAAGATGGTAGTGGGCTATTATTTATTTAGGTAGATACGTATTACGAGTAGCCATGATTTGCTTATTTTATGCTCGGACATGGTAAAAAAAAATGAAAAATTTAGTTGAAATATGTTCCATTTCCGATACCGAACCACCAAAAAAAAAAAATACGCAGTGTTTTCAAAATTATCCTGTATACATATACAAATAAAAAAAATCCTGTATACAAAATTCATTACTTAAATAGATAATTTACTTAAATTTACTTTGATAATTTTTTTGACGGCCGACTGGCGCAGTGGGCTGTGAACCTGCTTTCTGAGTCCTAGCCCGTGGGTTCGATTCCCACAACTGGAAAATGTTTGTGTGATGAATATGTTTGTTTTTCAGCATCTGTATATTATAAGTATTTATATGTATTATATTCATAAAAATATTCAACAGCTATCTTAGTACCCATAACACAAGCTACGCTTACTTTGGGGCTAGATGGTGATGTGTGTATCGTAGTAGTATATTTATTTATTATTTATTTTAATTTGTAGTGGAGTTAAAAAAAAAATACCGTCATGATCAGTTTAGATGGTTTGCTTACCTGTGAGTATGTGCTAAGTTGCGCCGCGTTGACAACCATCGCTCGCCCAACAGTGGGCGTCGCCCCACGCCACAGTTTCAGTACTCCCTCCTCGCGTACTATCCTATACAACATATTTATATATAAACCAGATGAACTTGTTATCAATTAAAAAGCACAGCTTGGCAGTAATTTGGAGTGGCAAAAGATTTGAAGCATTCCTGCCATTTTCAAGTTTTTCCTATCATTTTCATGATCGTCATCAACTCATTACGGGCCCACTACAGAACACGATTCTCCTCTCAGAATGATAAGGGTTTCCAGCACGCTAGTCAAGTGCGGAATAGAATAGAATAGAAAAAACTTTATTGCAACACAACACAATAGGAAAAACACAAGGAAAACAGTAATAGTACTTAGTGCTAGGGTGCAAAGGCGGCCTTATCACTAAATGTGATCTTTTAATGGCAACCTGAGCGTACGAAGCCGATAAAAAAGTGGAAAGTGGATGGTGCGTGAAGGATGTTACAAAGAATAAAATAAACTTACATGAACATACATACTACATCTTATATCTTTAAACGAGATTTTTTTTTATATATATAATTGGAATCTCGGAATCGGCTCCAACGATTTTCATGAAATTTAGTATACAGGGGGTTTCGGGGGCGATAAATCGATCTAGCTAGGATTCATTTTTAGAAAATGTCATTTTATTTGTGTTTTCCCGTAATAACCGTTTTGGTGCAACGAAGTTTCACGGGTCAGTTAGTTTACATATTAACTACAAAAATACCGATATAAATTTATATATAACGTTTATTAATTTTATATATATGTACATATATATATATATATATTTATTTGTGTACATTTTGTTTTTGTATTCGTATGCGATAAGGCCGTCTTATGTATTCTACTCCAGTTTTTGTGTTTCACTCTATTCGTCCTTTATTTTCCTAACTGTGTAGTGGTGTACAAATAAAGAGTTTAAATAAATTAACTACTGTAATAGTTATTTATGATAAAATAACATAGATAAGTAATAATTTTTGAAGCGGATTGACAGAATTTATAAGTTCTCATCATGCGTTTTTAGTTTGAGCAATCAAATATCACTTGCTTTAACGTCGAAGGAAAATATCGTGAGGAAACCTGAATGTAGACTTAATGCAAGATTTGCTCGCTCGTATAAGAGTCGTTTTCGAGGATGTAATAACGAGAATCGGAGTGAAATGGATCTTAACTACATTCTATTAAAGCTCAAATTTGCCAACAAATCTTCAGTTCGGGCTTTGACAGAACGTTTTAAAACAAATAACGGAAGTACAGAATTTAAGAGTTACATTAGGTCCGCTTTACTTGGTTGCGGTTGTGTGCGAAAGCGTTCCCATGACCCAGTCACCAGACGATGAGTTGGAACACCGTGGGGTTTTAGTCGGTAAGAGTCCGGCATAACTACTGCACCTCCCCGTAGTGGTATCCATGAGGATTTCCCCACGAGAAAAAAAAAAAATTCCGCTTTACTTGGACGATACAGATATCAATACTCAAAATAGAATGCGAGAGAACAAATTTTGTATAAAGGCTGCATGCCTGAGAATTTTCCATAACATTCTCAAAGGTGTGTGGAGTCCACCAATTCGCCCTGGGCCAGCGTGGTGGATTACGGCCTGAACCCCTTCTCATTGTAATGTGTTGATGGGATGATGATGAATCCTACCTTATTAGTGCGTCCATGACATTTTTGTAGTTTCTACGCTGTTCTTTAGGCAGTCTTCCGTCAGCTGTCATTCTTATTAAAGCTACCTGAAAAGAGGATACAAACTCAGGAATACGCAACAGGTAGGGAAACAAATTTCACAACATCCTTGGCACAGTGGTGAGCAATTAGGTCTTATATGTGGCAGGTCCCGGGTTCTATCTCCGGCAAGGGCAATTTGGTAATTTGATTGTAGTGACTCTACCGCCGGTTCGGAAGGCAGATTCTACCGAGAAGAACCCGGCAAGAAACTCAGCACTTGCTCTTTTCCAATATCAACAATTTACATTATACATTTTAAAATTCATTTTTCTATCTTGTGAGAGGTGAAAGCGGAGCCGGATGCTTCCAAGCAACCTTGTCATTCCGTATAGCAGTATGGGCCAGATGTGCAACAACGCAGGAGTCGAATGCGCAAAGGGATCTTAAGTCTGCGGTTGTAGAGTACTTTTTTTCATCTTGGTAAAGATACTTTTAGCTACCATCCTCCGAGCCCTAATTTCCTGATCACTGCTCCAGGCTTGCTGCTCTTGCTTACCTACCTACCTAACCTACCTAAATATTTATAATTGCGCACTCTCTCAACTTTTTGGCCCGCTAATGTGAACCTTCATAAGGTTCACATTCTTTAGAGATTTCAATGGTATTACCTCAGCAGGCGTCCCGACGAATGCACCAACAGACCCGGCGGTGACTCCCAAGAACATCTTCACGGCGAAACCGGGCGCCGCGCCATCGTTGCGTCTAGAAAAAACAATGGCGTGATCAGTCAGTATTAATTGACGGACCGAGATGTGAGTTAAAAACCACCGTCTATAAACATATGAACACTTCGCTGGGCATGCAAAGAACAAGACTTGAATATCCCTACGAATCCCTATTAATATTATAAGTTTGTTTGTTACGCTTTCACGCAAAAACTACTTAACCGATCCTCATGAAACTTTGTACACATATTCTTGGAAGTGTTGGAAGTAATATAGGATACTTTTTATCCAGACTTAATGTCTCGGTTCCTATGGGGATAAAAGTGTTTGACAATTTTACACCATAACTCCGACAAAATATGACCGCTTTTAATAATTATTTTTGTACTATAGAGGTTATAATATGTGTTTAATTTTGCCTAAACTTTGTGTAGATCTGATGAATGTGGTTGGAGATAGAGGACAGAACTCCTGAGCGGACAGCATTTGCTGCTGTCCGCTGAGAAGTCCCGTCATTTAAGGCTTAGCGATACTGTTTACTTAAAATTTTTTAGAACTTCAACTAAATTGAATGCCACATCAAAAAACAAAATCCAAAGTAGACGTAGTCGCGTTTTACCCCCCCCCCCCCTAAAGGCGTAAAAATGTTTATATGAAAGTACTATGTTTTTGAAGTTAGATACGGTTACGGTTAAGTTATTTAGGTTTAAATAATAAAATGTATATAATTTATTAGCTCTACAAACCTGAAAGTTAGAAAATTGGTTTCTTTTAAAGCATATACATCAGTTCAGGCAATATTTTAACCAGCATGCATGAGTTTTCTTAACAGTATTTTTTTAAATAGCGCTTTTATAAATCAGTTGTAATATAGTAGAGAGATATAGAGAGTTTGTATTCCTTTTTGACTGTGACACCGTACAATTCATTTAACAGATTTTAAGGTGCTGGAAATAGGCATAGGCGATCCTGCGGATTTCATTTTATTTCGAGGAAAATGGAATTTCATCGCAGACTAAGTCGCGGGTAACCGCTGGTCTGTATATTCTAAGTATTTTTGTATGTTATTCATAAAATGTTCATCAGTTATCTTAGTACCTATTAAACAAGCTACGCTCACTTTGGGGCTGTTTGTATTGTCGTAATAAATTTATTTATTTTATTAGTTTATGTATAATATTAGTATGAATATAGATTATCTATACCTCTGTCTATATGGATGTTAATGAACTATTGTTTTCAAGAAACCATTGTTCAACCGTCGATATAAATATCAAGTTATCACGTTTACATCATTTTGCATGTACTTAGATGTTTCGCGTAAAATATCTGCTATCCAGTTGACATGATATAGAGGCTAAAAAATAAGAACTGGCAATTACCCTTGACTGCAATCTCACCTGCCGGGCTAGCACAGGCCGGGGACAAAGATGTCCCCTGACAGGGGATCGTTTATCCTTGTCCCGGGGGTATAATTGTCTCCTGCCCATGCTATTTCTGTTTATTGCTCATTTTATTTCTTTTCTGTTTATTATTACAGATAATACAGTGGACACCCGGTAGTCCGGCCCCTGTCTAATCCGGCGCCCCCTGTAATCCGACATGGTCTATTATTTATTATTGAACACGTATTCGCTAAGCATGATTGAACAAGTTACAACTTGTACGCACCATTACTATTGTGGTCGGATTACAAGGTACTCTTTTGTAAAAAAATCCGGACTATAGGGGGTCTTAGGCAGTACTCTATAATCCGACGAATTCGATAGTTCGACACTGCCCTGCAAAATGTTTGTCGGACTACCGGGGGTCCACTATACTTATTTTCAATGCTCTGAGAGTTTTTCAACTCATTATTTATTCAACTCTTTATTTCAGCACCATCTTCAGTGGTGTACAAATAAAGTGTTAAATAATTATTTTTTTTTTTTTTTTTTAATAAAAAGAGCCTACCTCAAATTTGAATGAGTTTGCTCTATTGCTTTTGGATGTTGTCAACCGTTCGTGTTATCACGAACATAACATAATCGATAATCTCAGATAAACCATATCAATATTTGAACCCACACCAAAAATATTGTATAATATACTCTTCGGTGTCGATTATTATAGAATTGGTTGCCTGGAAGAATAAGGCCGCCAATTTGTATACGTTGTTTTGTTATACTTTTCTTTTTTTTCTATGTACTTTTAGTTGTGTGCAATAAAAGTACCTATATTCATTCTTTCATTCATTCAATATTATTGTCACCATACAATCGATTATTCTTATTATTTTAAAGCAGCAACAAATCGGATAGCTGCGTAGTGAAGCTCTTTAAAAACAGTTTTCCCTGACCGATTTAAGCCAACTGTGGTCCATCTCCAGTGAGATTTTCCAACTACGCGGCAATTATTTTAGTGCACAAGTGTGTGCGCAAAAACAGGTTCACTCTCTATTTTCTCACTCTCATAGTCTGATGGGACGGCAAATCCGATACGACCGGTAAGAGATCGGGCGCTAGACCGACAGCTTAACGTGCTCTTCGAAGTACGGGGTCGATTCAGCGCCAATTTCACAAATTCCGGGCTGGTAATTAATGAATGAATATACTTTTATTGTATACCAAAGAAAAAAGTAGTAACAGAGATATAAAAATAGAGCAAGACAATACAATTTGTAGCCTTATCGCTACATAGCGATTTCTTCCAGGCAACCAAGAGGTGGAGCAATAAATAAGATATAAACATTACACAAATATATAACTTAGACGGCCGATTGGCGCAGTGGGCAGCGGCCCTGCTTTCTGAGCCCAAGGCCGTGGGTTGGAAAATGTTTGTATGATAAACAGGATGTTTGATGTTTTTCAGTGTCTGGGTGTTTATATGTATTTAATAAGGATTTTTTTACACTATTTATAAAAAAAAATCATCCGTCTCCGTAGTTTCCATAAGATGGCGATATGTATAGTCATACTGATAGTACATTTATTTATTTATATAAATTTTAAAGACAAGGAGGGTTGGTATGTGTATTCTGATCTGCCACCATACGACATAATAATTTACTATAATATCAGTGAAAAAAAGGTATACGCAGAACCTGTTCAATTTTTAGGAGTCACTTAATAAATAAGCCCAATTTAGCAAATAAGTAGCGACAATCACAATGTGATAATCAGAATTTACGCAATCGACCTATAGGTCATGTGCAGACATACATATTTCAAATATTATCAACTTAGGTATATTTATACATAAGCAACGTATGTATACTATTATTATAAGTGTGAAAGTTTATCTGTTTATTTGTCTGTTAGGTAACAAACCTATTTAAGACTTATTCACTGCACCTATTTAGGCGAAATTTGACACATGTATAGCATGCAGCATGGGGAACAAACATAACTTCGTCCCGGTAAACAAATGGTTCCCGCGATATTTTAAGGAAAACCAAAACCTAAGGTTCCATTTAATGCGCCGCTTGCTTTGTCAACAATGATTATATGTACAACGTGTAAATGTAAACCAAAATAATAGTTCACAGGCTTTAAAGGTACATTATATCTTTGAGACTTATCTGACAAACCGAAACGCTGATAGTTATGAGTAAACAACTGTCATAGTTAACACTGAAAGAAATCAGATAGGTACCTACAAACTATGGAGGGTAGAGGTAAGGAGAGCCATCTTATATGGGAGAAAAGTGGAAAAAGTGTCCAGTTGTTGCGCTAAATAACAGTTCAAAAATCCTCCACAATGGCGCTGGTGGATGCACAGGGTATGGTATGAATGTAGCAATCGTAGATGAATTGAAGTATGCCGAGTTAAAAAATTTAATGTCATTATCGACTAAAGTAGTTAATTATTGAGAATTTCAACAACTTACGTTGTACAAAATATTGTGGTAAATATAACCTTACTTCCTTGTTTATTTTTCAAGCCTACTCTAACAATATTTATATTTGGCGCTTCTTTTAAGAGTTACCCTGATGCAAATGTGGCGCCATCCTAATTTAATACATTTTGACGACACTTTTTCATATACACAGATGACTCTCCTTACCTCTACCCTCCATACTACAAACCTAAAAACACATGCAAAATTAAAATCAACTGACTCCTGTCACTTTATTAAATACGCGTCGCGTAGCGTAAGTACTATGCACGTGTCGTCAAAAGGGTTGTCAAAAGTAAACACTTAGAAAGTTTTAAATTAGTTTGTATAAATGGAAAAATATCTATGCTTCTTTTGATTTACTTACTTATATTTTTACAGGGTGATTCCTTATGAAGTATACTTATGCACCCTTCAACCGTAATCCGTAGTTCCAATATTATCCCTACTAATATTATAAATGTCAATGTAAGTTTGTTTGTTACACTTTCACGCAAAAACTACTTAACCGATCCTCATGAAACTTTGTACACATATTTTTGGAAGTGTTAGAAGTAATATAGGATACTTTTTCCCGACATTAAGCTCGGTTCCTTTGGGAGAGGGGAGGAATGTGTTTGACGATTTTACATCATAACTCCGACAAATTATAACCGATTTAAATAATTTTTTTTGTAGAGGTTATAATATTTGTTTAATTTTGCCCAAACTGTGGTTTGAGATAAGAGGACAGAACTCCTCAGCGGACAGCAGCAAACCCCTCATTTAAGGCTTAGCGATACTGAATACTTTAATTTTTTTTAGAACTACAACTAAATTTAATGCCACATAAAAAAACAAAATCAAACGCAGACGAAGTCGCGGGCAACGCTAGTAATATAATAATTTCCTCGTCAACTTGCTAATCTTGATTATTTTTTAACCTCAGCAAGCAATTATGCCTGTCAGGGGATATAATCGGGGGATATAATTTTTATCTTCAACCTGTACTAGCCCTGCAGTGAATGAAATGAAATGAAAATGAAATGAAAATTGAAATGAAAATGAAATGAAATGAAAATTTATTTGTTCACATAAAACAATAGCAGATAAGGCGGAGAACTTCTGTTAAGTTTAAAACCTGTGCCAGAAGATCTCGCTCTTCCATTACAAAACACATTTTTATCTCAATTTATTTATATAATACTTTTTTTTTTTTTACTTTTTTTTTTTTTTAATTTCTGACATGCGAGTAAAACATGCAGTGTGAGTGCGATGATGTTATGTGTACGTGCGTGTGTGTGTGTGTGCAGTAGAACCGATCATGTATTTTCATTCATGTACGTGACAATGGTGCCAATTCGAATCAAAATTTGTGAGACACGACGAATTCTATGTTTTTACGTTCGCTTCGTTTTTTAATTTCACCGGTCGAGCGTTCTAAATTCTTCCTACCTATTTTACTACTTTTTTTTTTACTACTTGCCAGCGATTTCGAATTAGATGATTTCAAACAATAGTTATTTTATTAGATACATACATTCCTTTTTTTTAACTTGTCTTATATTGCAAACAATATTTTAATTATTTTTTAGTGTAAAGTATGATTTAAACATATAACGAAAACAACAGCGATAATATAAATAAAAACAAACACAATAGAATGAGATATATTTGTGTATTTATTATTATTTTCTTTACAATTTTGTTTAAAAACTTCAGAACTTTCAGAGATTTAACCCACTTTAACCCACTTAGGAAGGGAATTTCATAAAGGGTTTACGAGTATATTAAGTCTTGAACGAACTGTAGGCTTGATAATAAAAATAATGTAGCAAAAACTTTTATTCCCCTTGTATCATAAAAACATTTTATAGGTTCATAATTTATTTCACATCAATTACCTATACACATTAATAACGTAACATAAATTATAAAATATTATCATAATATATAGTTTCTTTAAATACTTGTTAACTTCAATAAATAGTATTAGTAGGTATAGGGTTTTGTAATACAAATAAAGTACTAGTCAAATTAGAGAGATTACTGGCAAATATCTCTCAAACTATTAGTGTTTTTTAAAATCAAATTACTCTACTTTGCTCATCTAAGAAGAATCTGTTAGTAGAACAATGTACTCACTCTCTATATGAATCAAACAGGAGATTATAGATCCCAAGCCGTGTGGTTGTGTAAGTAGCTTGTCTGAGCAGCCCCGCAGAGAGCCCTGTGTACAGAGAGAAGAACCCTTCCCTGGCCACTATCTCTCCTGCCACTGCAAACGATGTGCGACCGCTTCCACTCAGCTGCATACGGGTTTTTATTAAATCCAATGGCTGCACGACGCATGTGGCCGCCATTCTGAAATTTTTGTTGTTGTATACACTTAAACCAATATCAATTGCGGTCTACAACCCCAATAATAATCTTGCTTGTAACATGGCCTTATTAAATATTATGTGATTAAAAAAGTATTGTTGAACAAACAAAAAGGTGAACATTGGTGCCAAAACACTTAAGGACCAGTCTACCAGATATTTAGTTTCACCATATCTATTAATTTATATCTACATGGATGGTAATATATTAATGGTTCCATAAGTTATATAAATTTTCAGCAATCCTAAACCAGCTGTTACAAAAATTATAGAACCATCATGGGTTCTATAATTTTTGTATGTATACCTATTTGGGATATTGTACCATAAGGTATTTGGTAGGTGGTTTTTCCTTATAAATGCAAAATATTTGAGAGGAAATGTTTCGATTTTGAATAGTAGCCAGTTTACTCTACCAAAGTCTATTACATAATCTTAATAATAAATATTATCATTTCCAACTAGTTAACTATGCTCGAGGTCGAAACAATTACTATACAGTTACTAATTCGCTAGTCATTTCAATGAAAAATCATTTAAAATTCGTGTTATCTTTCTTTCACTCAAGTGCTGAAAGTTTTTTTTCTATGTCTGAATTTAGTAGAATTTTGAAATTTGAACAGAACTTTTAACAGACTGCAATAACCTGTGGTAACACGGCAATGACATTGATAAAAAAACAAGGTGAATAAATACCCGGCAAGTCCACCGAAGGCAAACTTGAGACCATTCGGGATATAACGTTCCTTAGGAGGCACCTGTTGAGCCATCTTGCCCTTACCACGACAGTATCACACTAATATTAGGAAGTCGAAAACTTTGTGAATGAAGCACTTTGCGTAAAACTACTCTCTCAAAACTTTAAAAGAATTCTGATTCAGTTTGAAATAATTGAAATTGAATAAAAGTCAACACAAGACAAGACAAGAGTTCTAGGACTGTCACTGTCATTGAATTTTGAAATTTGAATTGTGTTGACGTTGACAATTCGCAAAATGATGTAAGTCAATTCGTTCTGTAACAAGAACCTACAAATCGGTTGTTGTTTGTAATATTTTGACTTTTTGAGGTTCTACTAGGTACAATTTTTTTTTGGTTCAGAGTTTGGCAAGCAAATTTTATCTACACATATATACAGTTTATGCCCATTTCATTAACTATTCCAACAAGTTGCAAAATAGTCTTCACACATAACGCTTAATTTGATAGCGTAAGTTGACTCATCGGGTATTCTGTATAACAGGTGTCCATCGCTCAGCAACTATCGGAGAAGTTAGTGAAACGGGCAGCTGTTTGTTGAGGAAGTCTTTGAAGTAAACATCATAGTCATTATTCGCAGGCACTGAATAACTAATAATATCACTTCTCATAGGTCAGCGTAAATTAAATACCTACCTTCTTTTTTAAAATATTTATTAATTAAACTATTTTTTACAATAAAACTTCAGTTCAGATAGTTTTTTAATTGAAATAACAATATTTTATAATTTTATACCCTAAATGTGGTGGAGCGATAGAGTACAGTCCATTCACTATCATTTGTCCCGTATCTCAGTCTCTAAATATCGGGGAAAAGTTAATAGCGAATGGACTGTAGTTACACAAGGTAGTTAAAGCCTGAGGAAATTTTAATGATTATTCTTACTTAACTATACAAGTAACTACTAAACTTCCATTATCTGAGGTTACTTTATAAATTATAACAATAATTAAACACACAACAATAACAAGAGCAGTAAAGGCTTTATAAAAAAATATTAAAAGAGCAATTAAATATTATGAAAAAAGATCAACATTTTAACTTTTACCAGGACTTATAAATATACTGCCTTTGCCACTCGATCACAAAGGAAAAAGGAAACAACTTTTTTTAAATATTCTCAAGTAGACCACAGAATTAAGAACATACAAAAACCGTGTACACAGCTTATTTTCTTATTAAAGTATCAAATACACTAACAGTTGAATAATTATTTTAATTCTAATATTCTAAGCATTCACCACAAATTGGGAAAATGGTTGAATGATGATTCTGTATGTTTTTATTTCAATAAAGTAGACCTATATTAATATTACGAGGGTAGTATAGTAACGATTATCCATACAAATGTATTTCTCTATATTCTCCCTGGAAACATCCAGGGCAATCTTTTTCTTAGTGTAGACAAGGTAAATGTTGCGATCATTTCTCTCTCTTGAAAATTCAATAGAAATCCTTTAGAAAATTTGACCCTCTCTAATGATCAAAATTCACCACTGCCATGTTCAGAGGACTCAGAGACAAAATATGACAAAAAAAAATCAATAATATTTGAATTGGCAGTTACATTTAATATGATTGTTTAACATAAAACGAATGTGCAAAATCCACCGAGACAACTTCTGATTCTAAGAAATAATAATAATAATAATTTAATAAGAAGTACTAGGAAACTAGACTTATGGAACTTAGGAACTATATTTACAAGGAAATAAAACCAACAATAATTCTAAGTACAACAGCTAGTTATTAGTATCACAATTGATTAAGATTTTAAATAAAAATACTACAAATAAATCCGCCATTTCCAGCCAAGAACAACAAATTTAATTAAAAATGTTTAAAATACGCTTACAATACATTAATAAATTGTATTGGGAATTCTAAACTAAGTTCAAAAGATGGTGAAAAACCCCTCATCCTTGTATACATTTTTTTCTATATTAACTTTTAATCTAACAAGCTAATGTTCTTTTGACTATATGGATAATAGATAAGATTAAAAGCCTTAAACAAATTATAACACGCGACGCGTGTTAAGTCAAATTAAATACTATTCAATTCTAACGAGATATTTCACATATTTAAAAAATAAAGAAATTAAATTTTCGTCTATAATTGGGAAAGTTGTAAATATCTTTGGCATGTAGATAACAAATTGAACAGGAGTTCAAAAATGATTTTTAGTAACTAGTAACACAGTAAATATATTAAAGCTAATAATGCAATTTTTTGCATTATTTATAAAGATTTTTTTTTCGAAACCATTTGTAATATGTACCTACAATAGTTTATTTTTAACCGATGTTGGCGCCAATATGACGACGACAGCCGACGGTGACCGACTCGGGCCGAACGGAACGCAGCGCCCCTAGTGCAGTGACAAGTGACAAACATTAAACATTAATTACGAGAGAAAATTACGACGCGAACGTGCGCGACGTAACGTCAAGACGTTAAAAAATACGCGAAATTAATCTTAATTAATGTTAATTTACATCTTTTTCAACAGTTGTAAAAATCATATTAATAAACATATGTTTAGATCGCTTAATTTGTTCAATATTAAGCTATGTTCAGGAATGGTTGATAAAGATTGAATTAAAAACATACAGAATCCTCATTCAGCCGTTATTGTGTCCAGAAACAGTGAAATCGCCCCACGCCTGTCTCACTTTACATCCGCGGAATGTTGCTAGCTCACAAACATTTTCCTATTTTATGGTTAACGTTTTGAACATTAGAGGTAAAATAATTACTGTCTAGTGCTAAATGGTATGAAGTGACTAACCATTTGTTCAAGAAACCATACTAAAGTGGTGTGGTTCTTGATGCTTCAATATTACTCGTGTACGCGGATTCTGTATGTTCTAAATTCTGTGTTGATAAAGAGATAAGTAATTACTTGACAAAGATTCTAGACTCCAGTTATTCTAACTTGTCTTATAATATTCACTTTCTTTTCATTACTTTTTAGTGTAAAAAAAACCCAGTGCGACAAAATAAATAAAATCAAACAAAATAAAAAGCGGTTACTCTATGTACTAATTACTTTGTAAACAATTCGAAAATAAACTTTAACGGTACATAACAAGATTGTTTGCATTTTAAGATAGGATATTAAATTCAATAATCTACCTTTTCTAAAACAATATTGTTAATTAACTATGAAGAACCAAGAATATTATTATCACCCCAAGCGACTTCAAAGAAAAACAAGCATTTCCGAAAACATGAGTACAGTTCAATGTACTCGCTTGAATTTCGCACATCTTTTAGAACTGTTAGTGCTTTCAATATTGTTGCGTAAACACTAGGTATTTCAATATTTTTCAGTTTAGATTGGATATCTTTCATATTCAGTTTGGAGAAATATTTTTTTTGAAATTTCGATAGTTGCTCTTCTTTTCCCGTCTCAACCGTACCATTATTGCATCGTTGGCATCCGCAAACTGTGCCGTAATACAGGAATGAGTCCACATTTCGCATGCGCCATTTTATATGAGTATCATGCACGTGCCATCTGCAATAAATAACACTTTTGTTGTATACCAAAAGGAAAAAGTAGTTACAGCAAAGCTAGCATGGGCAGGAGACAATTATCTCCCCGGGGAAAGGATAAAAATGTACCTTCTCCCACAGCTTTATTAACTCTCAGAGCACTGGCGCACAAGTGGAAATAATATCCAAATAATAAACGGGGGTAAACTTCTTCTATTCTATGTTTCAGTGATTTAGCAGGTGGACACTTTAATAATATCCGTTGTCGTGGGAAATAATAGGGGGATATAATTTTTGTTTAGCACTGTCTTATTTGGATTTATTTACCTAGTATTATTTATTTATGTAGAATTATTTAGATATTATTTCCTATTGTTCGTATGGTACTCCGAGAGATATAGTCCAAATAATATATATGTAATCTATATATATAAAAGAGGATGTTTGTATATATGTCATCGATAAACTCAGAAACTATTTGACCGATCATTATGAAAATTGGTATGCTTATGTATTTTTTCACGGAGAAGGTTTAAATGCTATGCCCATTGATGTAACTCCCCACCAGGCCGCGCTGTCAAGTATTGACTTCCGCCCCGTTC
Organism: Pararge aegeria; assembly: GCF_905163445.1. Taxonomy (NCBI): domain Eukaryota; kingdom Metazoa; phylum Arthropoda; class Insecta; order Lepidoptera; family Nymphalidae; genus Pararge; species Pararge aegeria. The sequence continues at coordinate 14,679,464 of NC_053196.1, read as the reverse complement.
AACCGATTGTCATAAAAATTGGTATGACCATGTATTTTTCCACGGAGAAAACGAACATGCTATGTCCATTGATGTAACTCCCCACCAGGCGGTGCTGTCAAGTATCGACTTCCGCCCCGTTCAACCGATTGTCATAAAAATTGGTATGACCATGTATTTTTCCACGGAGAAAACGAACATGCTATGTCCATTGATGTAACTCCCCACCAGGCGGCGCTGTCAAGTATCGACTTCCGCCCCGTTCAACCGATTGTCATAAAAATTGGTATGACCATGTATTTTTCCTCGGAGAAAAAGAAAATGCTATGTCCATTGATGTAACTCCCCACCAGGCGGCGCTGTCAAGTATCGACTTCCGCCCCGTTCAACCGATTGTCATAAAAATTGGTATGACCATGTATTTTTCCACGGAGAATGTAAATATGATGTCCATGTTATTAAATATCACCATCATATAGCGCTTCAATGCATTAAGTTCTATAGCGATCAACTGATTCAAAATTTTATATGCGGCAATGAATGCAATAAAATGTTTTCTCATTAAATTCAATGAGTTATTTTACAACTTATATTAAATAAGAAAATAAAAGAAATAACTAACCTTCTTTTGTAAACAAAAAAATATAATTTATTTAAAAAGCAAATCAGCTAACTTCAAATATATCATTTGTTATTGAAAATAAAAATAAAGCAATAAAATAAAAAATAACTTATAATAATTTTAAAATAACATGATCATGTACTAAAAAAATTGATTTGTAATTTTAATTGTAAGTGTAATTTAATGAAAGTCAATAATACTGTTAATTAGTAAGTATACTCAAGACTTTAATAATAATAAATAGTTAATTTAAATTGTAAATAGAAAAGAATTAACTAATTAATTATTTATGTAAATAGATAAAACAGGTGCTACACAAATAATATTATTTAAATTGTAATAATTTCGATAAACAATACAAATTTAAGTAAGATTAATTATAAGTTACAGTGTAAATAGTTTTATAAAGTAATAATGACATAATAGGTTTTGAGTAAACAACTTCACACTTCTATTAAATATAGAGTATGAAACTGAAATAGATTTTTTTTTATCAATATAACCTTTTGTTTTTGTCTTTTTTATTTATAAATAAAAATAACATAAATTAAGCTGTCATTTCAAGCTGAGAAATTATTTTAATCGATTTTTAATTCAATATAGCTACAATTTTAATCTACATTTAATCATTTATTATTCACATTTCTTATTTACAATTATCGTTTTATTTTAATTCATTTTTTTTTAAATATAAATTTAATTTTATCTTATATTTTTAGAAAGAAGTTTATTTTATGAAAAATCCCTAATTTTTTTTTTTAATTAAATTTTATCTTTTAAAACATTAATTACATCTAAACGCGAGTGATAATATCATTAATAATTACCATGTCCAAGCTATTGGTTGTACAGGATATGGCAATAGTTGTCTCTGTTTCGTCAACGTAATCTTAGAAAATATTTTTTTTTATTTCAAACGCACTTCATCGATTAAAAAACTAAAAGTTATCATTTTTGCTTTAGTACTCACCGATTACTTGATTGGTAATTGTATATGACCAATTATTTTCACCAAACGCATTATCAGCATAACTGCACAAATTTTCGAAAGTATACCTAACCTACCCTTTTTGCGTAAAATATTTATTGAGCAGCTGATAACTTGTATATTATCAAAATATATTAAAGGCAAAGGTCACTGACTGACTGACTGATTGACTGATCTATCAACACACAGCTCGAACCACTTGACGGATTGGGCTGAAATTTTGCACACAGATAGTTATTACAACGTAGGCGTCCGCTAGGAAAGGATTTTTTAAAATTCAATCAGGGTTAAATATGGGATGAAAGTTTGTAAAAAATTCTTCATTTATCAATTTATTTTTCAAGCTACATCAATTAAACTTTGATTTTAGGTTTTCGATTTATAATAAAGAAATACGTATTTCATAGGGGATCAAAATTTATATGAAAGTTTCTGATTTTCTAAGTAATTTCCGTTCATATTTTCTATAAGCAGCAAGACCTTTTTTTAACCCTTTGTAGTAAATTTAACAAATCAAAAATAAAACTTAACGTGAGCGAAGCCGCGGGCAAAAGCTAGTATATATATATTTTCAAAACGATTACAAAAATCAATTGCTAGTAATATATATAAAAGGAACCCCATATTCATATCTTACGGCGTTTAATCGTTTTAGTATCTCTTATTACAACATAACACATTATAAACTCAAACATCAATCTAGCTGAGCTTATAGAACACTGTTAATTAACTACCAAGAGGCAGGTGCATCCTGCGAGGAATCGGACCTCGGCTCGGCTCGAAGTTAATTTGAAAGTTGGTAGACTTTTGGACACCCCGTGACCTTGGTAACACCACACCCGTATGAGGTCAGAAATCGAGGCTCTCATCTTCGCCGACGAAGACGCTGTGTTTACTGTTTGTGTGTCTGTTGTTGGGACACACTGTCGGTAGTTATTTTATCGTCATTGTCATCAAGGACAGGCTTCGGACGTCGCCGCCTGAGCTTGACGTCTGACGTCGACCACTAGGGGGTTGGGGTGTCGGACTGCGTTTTCAAAATAGGTCTTTGACAATGATTTCATGTACTGGGCTATGGTGGGAAGATCGAGGTCTCGGTGGAGATCTACGTTGCATAAACTTGTTCTGTAGTACTACAAAGCTCTTGTAAAAGCTGTGAGGGCGATGGGCGAATACGATGCTGGTGTATGTAATTATGGGATGTATGCACGTTTTATGCAAGGCGACCTTGTGACGGAGGGATAGTTCGATTTTAAGGAAAATCATCAGATAGAGTCCTCTGTATCTCTATTATTCCCGCCATTTTATATGACCTTCCTTTTTGATATGGGTTCCTGTCATTTTTAATTTCTAGTCCAAGTTATGCTGACCACAGACTATGCACAATTTTGACCAGTCTAAAGATACCTTTTTTTTATCTTTAACCAATTGTACATACAATGGCAGATTTGCTAACATGTGTAATAATTATGGAGGGTAGAGGTAAGGAGAGTCATCTGTGTATATGAAAAAGTGTCGTCAAAATGTATTAAATTAGGATGGCGCCACATTTGCATCAGGGTAACTCTTAAAAGAAGCGCCAAATATAAATATTGTTAGAGTAGGCTTGAAAAATAAACAAGGAAGTATGGAGATACAAGGAAGTAAGGTTATATTTACCACAATATTTTGTACAACGTAAGTTGTTGAAATTCTCAATAATTAACTACTTTAGTCGATAATGACATTAAATTTTTTAACTCGGCATACTTCAATTCATCTACGATTGCTACATTCATACCATACCCTGTGCATCCACCAGCGCCATTGTGGAGGATTTTTGAACTGTTATTTAGCGCAACAACTGGACACTTTCAACTTTTCTCCCATATAAGATGACTCTCCTTACCTCTACCCTCCATAGTAATAATAAACATGGAATAAACTTCTCCTATTCCATGTTCCCATGCTTTAGCAGGTGTACACGTTAATTTTATCCCTTGTCAGGGATGATTTTGGAATAAATTACAGACTTTGCCCAAGGAAGATTTTTGAAGGAAGTTGGTTAAATATTAACAAACTAGTTTATTGAACCAATTTTTAGGTAAATTGCATGTTCCAAGTTTGTGTCAACTTCATTACACTTTTTCTGAGATTAAGTCAATGTAAGCCAAGGAAGAAAAAATTACAATTCTATAATTATTTAATGGTTTCAGAGAAACACGTAAACAATACACCAATTCTTTTTTCATATTTGTTAGGTAGCCCTTATTGCTTCACCTAAATGCAGTTTTCCAATTCCAATAATATTACAGTTTGGAACCCTTGTAGCTTTAGTTGCAAGTTTACCAATATGGTTATTGCCATTATCTCACTACCTGGTACACATTTCTCATGTAATGTACGCATCAAAAGTGCCATCTTTGGGCCTACATGACTAAAGATATTTTTGACTTTGACTTTAATTAAAGGGTACTTACATAAATGGGACAGTCAGTTCTTCCCCTTTTTCAATTGGACGAAGAGCAATCAGTACTAATTCCTTGTTGTTATTAACTATCACTAAGTTGGCATTGCAAGAGTTCTTCAATTTTGCAATAAAAGGAAACAATCCATAATTTGGGTCTCCATAGTTACTTTTATCCAATTTAAGGTTGCTTTGACCTTGCTGGATGTGTAAAGGCTTCTGGTGTACAGCCAAAAACATCATGATTTTGGCATAAGCTGCCATGGCTTTCTGTTTTTCATTGGGATCTTTTGGTAGAAATGAAGGTATGAAATAATCAAGGTAATGCAGAACAGCAGCACAGACAAAACAAGCATTGTACAGAATGCCATACAAAAAAGTTCTGTCATCATAGGAACACAAAACTGAGTATACGTTATTTGTGTCATATATTTCTTGAATAGAGCTAGATTTCATTCTTTCTATTCCCATATTATTAGAGGCAGAGATAAGATCTCCCAAACATTTACTAGTTCTTAATCTCAGAAACGCTTTAACCATTAAATTAGGCAAGGGACCAAAGCACAACGAACTAGTAATTTCCATTAGTTTGCATTCATATTGATGGTATTCCTCCATGCATTTATTTTTACATTCCTCATCACAGAACAATGCAAAAACGCAACCGTCACAGGGTATTAGGTCCAATGCTTTCCTTTGGCAAAAATGACACGAGTGCAATATGTTATTCATGTCAGTGAAGCTTACAAAAGCTTTTTCAGATGCTACTACGTCTCCAACTTTTATGTCTGTGCAAGCAATAATTTTAAGTTTCCCAGTTGAAGTGTCTACATTAACATCAGCACTTGCGCATGGAATAAGTTTATTAGGAATCATCAATCTAGGATTTATACAACTTTCGACTGCTAGAGTCATTGAGTTCTTTAAGAATTCTTTTCTTAAAAGACACTGTGTGACTTCTTCCTTCCTTCTAGTTAACTTTTCGAGAATATCACTTGGGCAGCCCATAGCGAAGCATCTGTTGATGTCATTGAGACACGGTTGAACTGCTGATAGCTTTTGGAGCAGTGCTGATCTGTTACTATAGGCAAGTTTCATTTCCCGAGAATATTTTGGTGCGAATAACAATGCTTCATTGTATAGTGACAAAGCGTGTTGGAAAAAGCCTTGGCGAAAGGCAGTGTTGCCTGCGGTACGGTTCGTTGTTGATTTGAGTTCACTCTTACTAATATTGCATATAGATGGCAAGTGATTAGTTTTCCTGAGGATATTCATGGCTCTTATAACCACCTCGGATGTGTCGTCTGTTGCCATGGCATCGTATATTTCATCGATGTGATTATTTTGCGCGAGAAATTCCTGAAAAGCAGCTGGTTTTGAAAACATAACAGCTGCTGGCTTTCTTTAGCGCTAAAAACTTAAAAAGGAAAGTTCAAATAAATACCTATCTACAAAAACGACCGAGTAGGTACTAGGAGTTAGTGTCATAAGTCATTTGAACAGTGAAAAGTCCCGTTCCATAGATATACGATGGCACAGATTAATGATAAGTTAAATTACCATAACTACAGCATGATTATAATGTACGTTCAACTTAGCTTGACGCGTGAGTTATTCATAGCTTATTTCTTTCCCCAAATTTGTTTTTAGTCTTATCAGTATATATATTTAGCCTTGAGTATTTATATCGAAGAAAAATCTAATAGTTAAATTTTTGTAAAAGTAGAAGGAAAAGTTAAAAGACAATATTCTTCAAGTTTACGCATATTCATAAAAAATGCGTATTTTCACAAGTTCCTTTTGAATTACCGCCATAACCTGTATGTAATTAAGACTAAGACGTATTCGACGTAGGTATTCGTAAGACGCCATTCCTATTTCTAAGTTAAAATATAAATATACGAGTATGTGACATTACCGGTTACGATTTTAAGAGATTTACAAAACAAAGTATTTATTTATTCAAGTAGGCCTCTAGATGGCACTATTGATGCGTATCTATCTATCTATATATATAAAAGAGAAAGTGTGTGGGTATGTTCCGTATAGGCTCCGAAACGGCTGGACCGATTTCAATGAAACTTTCAGGGAATCTCCGGATTGACCTGGCGAGTAATCCTGTAAAGTTTGGTGACGATTGGAGCACTCCTATTTTTGAACTGTCAAACTGTCAAATACACCTTTTATTTACTATGATGATATACTATTGTTGGATGAATATGGGTATAGATAATGATCAGTCAGGTGCACCAACATAACACTATATCAATCAGTGTTAACGTTACCAAAACATAAATGTAACAAGTATTTTGTTTACTTATTATTTATTAATTAAAAGACATATATAAGTGGAAGTGGTAGTGATAGAAATCGCTATGTAGCAGATAAGGCCACCAAATTGTACTCTCTTGTTTTGTATTTATATCTCCGCAACTACTTTTTTTTCTTTGGTGTACAATAAAAGTGTATTTCATTCATTCATTCATATGAGCTGCTAAAAACAAAACACAATAAAAGTGTTTAATTTTATTGTTGTCTACTGAACATTTTCTTGTTCTTGTGTGCTTTTAAATTGCTCCCTCCAGTAATTTGGCTCCTTATCGAAGGCCTGAAAAAGAATAACTATTTCAAATTGAGTTGTGAAACAAAAACAGCAATGGCTGGGACATGTCGATAAATGTCTGGGTCGCAAGGTGCTGCGGTGGTAACCTCACTAAGGAATGCAGTGTTAGTAGACACCCTGTCCACCTAACGACAGACAACTGAATGCCCACAGAGCCCATGTAATTTAGAGGGCCATGCTTCTACCCAACATTGCTTGTAATGTCACTCATATTTATTTACTTTGTAATAATATACTGTATTAAGTTTGTTCAAATAACAAAAACAATATATCATTTTAACACATTAAACTCAATTTTATTTTATTAATTAACAATTCCGCTGCACATGACAGTATTTTTTTCTTTATATATTTTTATTTTATTTTATTACTTGGATATAAAGGTCGCCTTTTGCTTTTTAATTATGTATATTAAGTCTTGTACTTTTCCGTTTGCATGCAATAAAGTTATTTTAATTAAATAAATTAAAAATAAAACAATGCTATACTAACTTGGGCCATTTTGTTCAAAATAAATTCCTTTGGTATTTCTTCTTCAGCTCTCTGTCCCCAACAAAACTCAAACCTTTGCTGTTCATCTGGTCCAAACTGGAATATAATATATTATAAGTTACTACAAGTTTTAAATAAGAATAGGACTAGATTTATTATTATTATATAATAGACTAAACATGTGTATATCATTTCTTGTGATCTTTGTCTTTTTGATGTTCCTATTCATAAACTAATTCAGTGATACTGCAGTCACTACATCTTCAAGCCATTCCACATTTGGACGATTCCTGCTGAAATCCAAGTTTGAGACCATATCATCTTAACCTGGGGTTACTCTCTTCTGAAAATACTTTCTTAAAATGTGGAATTTTGTAATACGTATTCATTATTTTATAAGTTTTAACTTATGACTTCACCCTGACAGTAAAGTTAAAACTACAGCATAAAAACCACGCAATAATAAATTATTATAGTCGTAAAAATGTAATAGGCCCGTTTTGACATTTGTCATCGCGACGTAACTAGTTATGGAACCATAAGACTCTGTACTCGATACTCACGATAAATCAATTCAAGTTTGTATCAGTACTTGATTGATATTATTATGTATTGTAAAGAGTTCGTTCGTTCACAGTATTCCTTTAATTTCACAACCAATACGCGTGACTGGCTGTTGATTATACGTCCACTTTTCAACATGTTGAAACAGAGTTAGTACTATATAACAACAAACACAAAAATCGAGTCAAATCACAATGTTTAAATTAATGTCCAAAATAGAAGAGCCATAGTTAACGTAATAGTAAACAATATATATCAAACTTAAACGAGCGCACAGTCAACTTTACAAGATGAGGAACGAAAAACTGCGCAGTGCGCGCGGGGACGTTCAGTCATGTGCCGCTTGGTCAGATACATCATCTCAGACTCATTATTTAGAACCCATTTTGAGAACCAAGCTCATTCTTTGCAATAAAGATAACTACACAATATTTAATTTCGATATTCAGTAAAAAAATGGTTACAGCTCTAGTATAAAAAAAAAAGACTGAGAACGTAACTGTTTTCGGAACGTTTCGCAACAATTATAAATTGCATGCTACTATGAAGTAAGCGCAAAAAGAATACTCGCGATATATTCTTTCATATTATTTAACGTCCCAAAAAAATTTACGTATTTTTTAAAACACTGTATGTAATTGATTTTTATGTTTTTGTTTCTTTCAGTTTCGTTCCAAGTTACATTCTATGGTCTTGCACAAATGTCAAAACGGGCCTATTACATTTTTCCGACTATAATTGAAATAAAAAGAACTGTAATTTAAATCAATTAATAAAATGATGTTATTATTTGCTGCCTTTTTATCTTTTTGGTATTGTTAATCGTGCCATGTGGTGGTGGTGAGGACAGATCAGAATGCAGCTGTCACCACCCTGCCTCTTCCCGCAGGTGTAGTAACACTGGAGGTGATGAAAGGAGTATATTGGATGGGCAGCATCTGTTACACTAGCCACAGCTACTGCCATCACAAACCTGTCAACTAATAACAACCTGTGTGGCCATAACAGGAAAATAAACCTTCCTAGAGAGACCTTCAGTCCAGCACAGTGGAATGTTATAATTCATACCGATGATTTATAACATTCCAGTGATGACGGCCAATTGGCGCAGTGGGAAACGACCCTGCTGCCTGCCTGAGTCCAAGGCCGTGGGTTCGATTCCCACAAATGGAAAATGTTTGTGTGATGAACATTAATGTTTTTCAGTGTCTGTGATGTTTATATGCATATTATAAGTATTTTATGTATATTACCTATTCATAAACTCAAATTCATTTATTTCAAGTAGGCCTACTTTATAAGCACTTTTGAAACGTCAAGTATGTATGTTTGTAGTGACTCTACCACCGTTTCGGAAAGCAGATTCTACCGAGAAGAGCCGGCAAGAAACTCAGTAGTTGCTCTTTTCCAACATCAACATTTACAATCATTTTGCTATCTTGCGGGAGATGAGAGCGACGCTGGCTGCTTCAAATACAATCCAATCTACCTTGTCATTGAGGAACTCATCAAATGTATAGTAACCTCGCTGTACTAGATGCGTTTTTTCACATTTTTTTCTTATAAAACATAAAAAATATTCATCAGTCATCTTAGTACCTATAACACAAGCTACGCTTACTTTGGGGCTAGGTGGCGGTGTGTGTATTGTCGTAGTATATTTATTTATTATTTATACGACTGAATTGAGTGGTTACATTAAATCGCACCACTGCATGAGTAATCATTATTTAATACATTATGATACACACAATGAGTTCTGAATTTTCCATATTCTTTGGCTTAGGAGGGTGAAGTAAAAAATAAATATATACCAACACTTATTATTAACTATACAACTATATTCTAAATTCAGCTTTATATTCCATGGAAATCGATATAACGTTACTGATTTAAAAACAACATACCTATCCTTTATTAAGAATATTTAAAGGCAGAGAAAAATAAGTTTTAAAATCTTTCATACTTTATTGGTATAATCTAAAACTTAGAACGGCTATAGTTATTTTGACGTTTACAGAGAGATTAACTGTAAGGTCATGATCAAATAGTTAAGCATAACAAAAAAATAAAGAATTTATAACTTACTTTATTTAGCTCCAAGTACAACTGTTTTCTCAATGTTTGTGTAAGTATTTTTCGTCCCTGTAAGTCTTTTATATCCAATAACTTCGCCTTATCCAAAAAGTTCCACATGTCAGCTTGAAATACAACATTGAAATTTAATTATTATTAGTCATTTCTCATTTTATGCAGGTAATTGCAACTTGGATGGTTTAGGTTAAAGATTTCAGAAGGGGCAATTACTCCAAACAATTTCTTTTAATTTGTATGCATTATCAAGCTCAAGCATTACATATTGTTCAAATAACCTTAATAACAAATAAGAATTTATTTATAAGCTTTTCCAGGGAAACAAGCAGTACTGTTACACATAAGAGTATATTGTTCTTTATCAAACAAACCTATTAAGTTTGCAAAACTTAGTTATACTTGAACAATAACATCAACCACAAAATGCTTAGGGATCCAAATCATGTGAAAATGAAATAAGAAAAGTCAAAATCGAAAAAAATATATCTTTAAAGAACCTATCATAATGTTGTGGCATAATAATTTACCTAAAAGTGCCAATTTTGATGGCCGATTGGCACAGTGGGCAGCGACCCTGCTTTCTGAGTCCAAGGCTGTGGGTTTGATTCCCACAACTGGAAAATGTTTGTGTGATGAGCTCCTCCAATAGGAATTCACCCATCTTCTTCATGCCCTTTGTTATTTTTTTCTTTTGCATGATACAGATTTAATGTTAGATGTAAAACTCCCTTTGCGTGGGCCATATGAAAGACAAGTTATTTGGCAAATAACTTTTACCTTGTGCGTAATACTTTCAACAACAATAACAAATATAGTGAGACGGCCATTTTTCACATCAAAATTAAATAAATAATAAATAAACTATAATAAAATATAATACTACAACAATACACACGTTGCCACCTAGCCCAAAAGTAAGCATAGCTTGTGTTATGGGTACTAAGATGACTGATGAATATTTTTATGAATAATATACATAAATACTTATAATATACAGATAAACACCCAGACACTGAAAAACATTCATGTTCATCACACAAACCTTTTCCAGTTGTGGGAATCGAACCCACAATCTTGGACTCAGACAGCAGGGTCGCTGCCCACTGCGCCACTCGGCTGTGAAATGTCCATTAACTCCACCTTTTCCTCCCAATTAGGCTTACTGTCACATAAACAAATGACTATATAAATATTTCAACATGTCATAATTGTTGCTCTTGATGATTGATCCACAGAGGGCCATAGATTAAGTTGATGATAAGAACTCACAATCTTTGACAGTCCCGCCTGACATAAATATGTGTGTGAGAGCACCTATCAAGATCTTGCGATGATTTGGCTCAGTGTATGATGAGTGCAGCACTTCAAATGTACTTGGCAACTTGTCATTCATTACCACAATGTACTGTATGCCTTTGCTTTTCAGTTTTACTAGTTTGTAGCCATATACCTGAAAATGATAAATATTTCTTTCTACAGTATTATATAACATATATATACTGTATTTATTGAGGGGATGCCTGTCATTGCCAAACGGATAATATGCTTACTGTATTTATAAAGGGGATGCTTGTTGTTGCCAGACGGGTGATCTGTCTTAAATAAGTACAATTCATAATCAATGAAAAATTTATTGAGAGTGGGGCCCGCCTTGTGTTTATTAAGCAGACATAATTTTCAGGTTACTGTTCTAAATGAGCTAACAATTTCATAAAGTTGAATAATTGTATGGTGCTTTGAAATGTAGTCACAAAATACAATTCATTGCACTGTGCGGTTAGAATATACTTAAATGCCATCGTTTGATTAGTTTCGCAGATAAGAATTTTTCTCAAATCTGTAGAATGACAGCTTTAGAACTATGTCTGACAAAGCCAACAAGGGAGACATGCCGTGGTGGTTTTTAGTTTGGGTATACCCCTTTCGAGGGGGGAGTCCCCCATAACCTCCGTCCATCCCAAGGGTCGGAGGGACAAAGCTTTTCCACCACGCAAAAAAAAAAAGGTTTAGAATTATATGATCAAGTAAAAATGTTGACTTACACTTTTTAAGACTTTATTCGCTTTTTCAATAACAAGTTTCTTATCGACCGGAGTCTGGATAACCGATGTAATAAAGTTCTCAATATCAGCGTTTTTTATCGGAATCTTGCTACCTTCGCGACAGACCAAGAACTTAACACATTGGTTCACGGCCTCCGCAGGACACGCATTCTCCGCCATAGATCTATTTGATCCGTGCTGACTGTGATTCATTGTGATAAAACCTCAACTGTACTAAAATCTAACAATCAATTCTATACATAATATCTAAACTCGTGTAATTTTTAACTTTTTGTTGTTTTTACTTGTTTGTCTTGTTGCTCAGACTTATTTTTTTAATTCTCAGGCACAGATTAATAAGAGGAAGGGCTTGCATAGAATATTGTTGAAGCGATACATCAATATTTTGTTAGGTCATATTATTTATTATCTTGATAAATCGATATAAATATCGTTAAAAAAAACGAATATTTCCAATAACTGGAAGTCTAATAAAAAGAAAACTATAGAATATTATATAATTTTTTTACTAAAATCTTGAAATATTTATGATTCGGATAGTCCATAAATCCATAATTAAGTTCAAGTTAGCAATTTAATAGAAAAATAATCGCGAATTATTTAAAATGGTCAAGTTATCCGACTGCAAATGAAGAATAAAAAAAATCTTCAAGCTATTATTTAATATTCTCCATTATTAGAAACAACAAAAAATGCATTGCATTGCATTTTAAAGTTAAGTTTCATCTTTCTCAGAATTGCACCTCAATCTTGTATGCTAGTAGTTTTTTTTTTAAGTTTAGAGTTTTACAGCGGTTAGAGAAATGAAATAGACATAATATCTTCTTGATCACAGATTAATATGATATGTTTTCTTGATCTTGTTCTTTTCATGTTGGAAAAGTCTAAGACCACTGAGACCACTAAGTATTGATTAAGTTGCCCCAAAGTGTTTGCCATAACGGCATGATCATAATTAGGAAGGGAAGGGAGCCCGCTATAGTTTATATGTACCTATGATCATTTGCATGCAGCTGCAGCGTCAAAAAGGAGTGCCGAAGTTCTGGCACCAGAAACCATTTCTTGCCTGAAACCTAAGTACAAAAGTAACTCTCAGATTTGTCTAAATTTTAAAATTTAGGGGCACCTAGAATATTTTATAATATACAAGTTTTAATAGTCCGGAACAAATATAAGGCAAAATATAAATTTTCAAGCTGGTTTTACTTATCTGAGATATTTGCCGCTGCAAATCTGTTATCTTATCTTATCTGTTACTTTGAGACAATTGACTAACGTTTCGATTCTTGTCATCGCACGGCATCGGCATCGTTATTCGATAATCGTTATAGGTAATGGTTATATTCTCCTTCATATTTGTCGAAATCGACAACTTTTTACACTTTGTGTACGAATCTCGTGGTTGTTGTACGTCGTATTAGCTAACAATTAAAACTGTAAGTTTATTTTCACTCTATTGAATTACATTTAATTTTAAGAAAATTGATTTTAAGTTACCTAATAAGATTTAAACAGACACGATTTCAATAGCTATCTAAAAATGAATTTTATTTTCGTAATCAAACTCCGCCGGACGCTGCGCCGCCGCGCCGGCCGGTAAACGTATTCGGTAATCGCATAGAGTAGGTAACCGGTCAAGTCAGTATATTTTTGCTGGAATATTTTATGCTTAAAAGCGCAGTACATCAACTCAGGCGCCGCAAGGGATAAAAATTGATTTTATCTACTAATTTATATAAAATCAAACTTTTTGCCCTGTGGCATTTGCGATTTGCAATTGAGACTTAAAATTCAGGATATCAGGATGTCAGATGTTAAGGATGTCAGTCGTACCATTTCTTAAGACTAAGGCATAGGTACCTAAGGCAAAAATACTAGAATAGAATAAGAAGTTTTAGCAGTGAAACACCGCATCAAAAGGAATTAATTGTATGTACCACAGAATTAAGAATATACAGATTCCTCACTCAGCCATTATTGCAAACAGTGCATTGTGTCCAAAAACAAGAAGCCGCGAGTACGTCTCACTTAACATCCACGGAATGTTGCTAGATAACAAACTTTTCCCATTTTACTAATTTTATATTAAACGTTTAGCATATTAAAAGATAAAAAATTACTGTCAACTGCTAAATGATTAAAGTGAGTAACCGCCTGTTCGAGAAACACTACTAAAGTTGAGTGTTTTTTGATGCTCCGATATTAGTCGTGTACACGGATTCTGTGTGTTCTTAATTCTGTGTTAATTACATATTGCCTGCCCTATACTGTGCCACTGTGTGAGAGTAGCAATCGGGCGAGCGTAGTATTGTTATTTTTGTTTATTTTGCACGCCACAAGCGAAGCGTTTAGGTGGGTATTACTGTCAGTTTATGCACACCAAGTGATTCTCCAACTTAAAATGTCACTTTTTATTCTTTACTAGTTGTTTCCCGCGACTTCGTCTGCGTTTGATTTTGTTTTTTTGATGACATTAAATTTAGTTGTAGATCTAAATATTTTAAAGTATTCAGTATCGCTAAGCCTTAAATGAAGGGATTGCTGCTGTTCGCTGAGGAGTTCTGTCCTCTATCTCCAACCGCAGTTTGGGCAAAATTAAACACATATTATAACCTCTATAGTACAAAAATAATTATTTAAATCGGTTATAATTTGTCGGAGCTATGGTGTAAAATCGTCAAACACTGTCGGGATAAAAAGTATCCTATACTACTTCTTACACTTCCAAGAATATGTGTACAAAGTTTCATGAGGATCGGTTAAGTAGTTTTTGAGTGAAAGCGTAACAAACAAACTTACATTGACATTTATGAGTAGGGATAGGGATTGCTTTTATAAGACAAATGTTGAGAAAAACACTATTTCTAGCACTCATGATATTTTTAAATTTATTTTTAGTATTAAAACTAATTAAAAAATTGTTTAAAAAAAGTTCTGTCTTGGACGTCCGTGTGTCTGTTTGTGTGGATCCCGTATCTTGTGGTCACGATAACGAGCGAAATACTTCACTTATCGAGTTGGTTTTTTTTTAATAGGCTTCAGTATTTTGAGGAATAGAAGCCTATTACTTTTCACTGTATACCTAATTAGATGTAGTTTAATTATTATTTACAAATAATCTCAAATTTATTTTAATGAATGAGATTAATGAGGCGTGCACTTTTTTTTAAATAATTTTTATTATTTAAACTAATCAATACAATAGTAACATAGTGGTTAAGGAGGAATTGACTAACAATCCATGGATTGTTAGTATATTAATAACAATTTCTTGGAAACGTCTGATATAAATTATTATTATTACAATGAACTACAGGCAAGTTGATTTCAGGGAGTCCAATTTTGGGGGATACTGTACAGAGTTAAACTCTCTTGTTGAACTCCCTAGTTGTATTGTTGCAGTAAAATGCCGAACGTAGTGTTCTACTATTTCCCCGTGAAGGCCCTGGGCGAGGCAGTCCGTATGCTCCTCGCGTATGGAGGCCAGGAGTTTGAAGATAACCGGGTGCCCATGGAGAAGTGGCCCGAGTTTAAGCCTTGTAAGTATTCAAATTTATAGTCACTATTCTTCACATTTGACAGAGAGGCGAGCCTTGATAGTAAACTTGACGTCGCCGTCACGTCAATGGCGTGACGCTCTTATGGCGTCATACCATCTCATGATATATAAAAGAAACTTATTTTACGCCATATCGAGCTTCATTACCGCCGACTTAGCTAAATCGACAGAACACACATTTTACTGGAGAATATTTTTATAAATGTTTTAACAGTCCAAGGGTTTTTCTAAAAAGACTGAGTAACGGATGCGGCAGGGTTTTTGGTTTTTTGGCCTAACTATATCCTTCAGTGGACGACTGCAGGCTGCAATGCTAGGCCTAGAGTCACTCAGCGGGCGATGGCGAGAACTATGCTCGGAGTATCTCTACGTGATCAAATCAGAAATGTGGAGATCCGTAGAAGAACCATAGCTACCGACGAAGCTCAACGAGTAGCTACCGACATAGCTCAACGAGTCGCGAAGCTGAAGTGGCAATGGGCGGGGCACATAGTTCGGAGAAATGATGGACGTTGGGGTTCCAAGGTGCTGGAATGGCAGCCCTGGTAATCGCAGCGTTGGTCGACCCCAACGAGGTGGACAGTAAGCGCGTCGCAGGTAGCCGCTGGATCCAAGCGGCACAAAACCGTTGAATTTGGAACTAGGCCCATAGGGCTTTTGTAGGGAGCAGCAGTTCTGTTCAGTTTTGTTCTCCAGCAGTGGGCGTTAATCCGTTGATATGACGATGATGAGATAGATGTGTTATATTAACGAATTATACTAAATTTCAATTTAATATTCGAACATAATATTATGAAATATTAATTCAAGAGCACATTTATCTGCAAATAATAAAAAAAAAAATTTAAAAACCTGGCGGTAGGGTAATTAACGCTCGACTCTACTAGTATCGATTATTGTCAGGTGATAGTCATGAAGTATTTTTAGATTGATTGTAGTTGTAGATTGTAGAATAATAGAAACATTGCTGCTATGGTAACTTCATGAACTAAAACAATGAGTCATGTGTGCTAAATGATAGAGTTGTAATGTGTGTTACCTTGTACCACGTAAAATGATCATATAAAAAAAATAAACTTTTCTGTGTTCACGATCACAAAAGGTTTTATGTAACCATAGAAAAGTATTTACTTTTATGTGGTTATGCTTATTTTACGTGGCGCCAACTATCGCACGGCTGACAGAAATAATCAGCCTAAGTTCCCTGTACTTAAAACAACATTCGTTTTTTCCTTGAAATCCTTATTTTTTGAGATATGTAATACCATCTTCTACCAAAGGTTAGCAATCGTTAAGGCTAACTGAACTTTATTATGGGTCGCTCTAATCAACATATAATTGCTTTGTCGCGACATAACACATGCTAGTCTGATAATAAATTCGTCTCGCCTTAGTGTAATTCCATCTTCCAATAATTCGTTTAGTCGTAACGCACATATAACACATCATCTGCACATATAACTAGTCCATTAATTTGTCGCGTAGTATTGTACTTAGATAAGTATCTAGTCAAATAATTTGATCATGTTGTATCTAGTTAAATAATTCGTCTTGTCTAGTGTATCTAGTCTTACTATAACAGCTCTTCTAGTCTCGTATTATGTTTGACTATCTAGTCAAATAATTTGACTGGTCATGGTAATATAAGAATCACGAGATCACAGGGTCGATTCGCACGTCGCGCGTCGGCCCAAAAACAGGTTGAGCTAAATTATCAAAAAGCAAATTGGTGTTGTCCTACTGTCGACCCCTGTATCGACACATGCCGTCGCGCATCAGGTTAGGTCGCGTCTCTAGGTTATTATAACTAAATACTAACATGTGATTATAATCGTTCATCTATAATATAAAAATGAATTGCTGAATGTGTTGCTAAGCGCAAATCTCGAGAGCAGCTGCACCGATTTCGCTAATTCTTTTTTTTAGAAGATGGTTCTTATGGCAAGAAAAAATTTAAAAATTGCTAAAAACAACACTTTTTTATTCTCCCATACAAGCGATT
Source organism: Pararge aegeria (assembly GCF_905163445.1). NCBI lineage: Eukaryota > Metazoa > Arthropoda > Insecta > Lepidoptera > Nymphalidae > Pararge > Pararge aegeria. The sequence continues at coordinate 14,662,032 of NC_053196.1, read as the reverse complement.
CGTAATATTACTTGAAAGTCAATTTGAACTATGATACTATACCATAGTTTAAGTGTTACTGAACAAAATGTGTTATGTATTATATCTCATTCTCTCCTATACATTTATGTACTTGTTTCTTTATCATGACGCATTTTCGTTTCATCGTGTTTCTAATCACGATTCTGAAGAAATTTCATTTCAAAAAATAGCACACCAAAAAGTTAGCTCTTCCAACCCGCATTGTAAACAATGTAGATCTTAAGCTTAAAGTTAGAGTGTTTTGGTCATATTATGAGAAACAATAAATATGAACTCCTTCAGCTCATTATTCAGGGGAAAATAGCCGGCAAAAGACCACCTGGAACTCCAGAACATCGTGGCTAAAAAATTACGCCAATGATTCGGTAAAAGTACCCGATCTTTGTGCCTAAATGGTTGCCAACCTGCCGAGTCAGCACTGCAAGAAGAAGAGATTGTAAGCTACGTTCTTAATCTCGCTATCCTATTTAAGGGAGACTGATGCATCAACATTATCACATTAAACTATTAACGTGTACCTACTGCTTGATGCCACGGTCCTAGGCTGCTTGTTTCCGTTCTCGTTTGATGTCGCCTATCCACCTCGTTGGGGGCCGACATTGGCTACTCGTAGTTTTTACTACAGTGTTAGTTATTAGTAGAAACTTGATAAAGCGCCTTCCAAAAAGTTTTCATGCGATAGCGAGATACGAATGTTCCGATAATGTAGAATGAGCGTATGGTAGCATGATAACAGTGATATACAAGCGTTGGCTGTTGACATAGTTACCAACTGTGGGTTTATTTACTGCAATTCGATACCTAAGGTCGCCTGTAAACGATCCAATATGTTTATCCAATTTTACGGGTTGACTCATGACTGTTCATACATGAAATAACAATTTGATATTTTGCGGTCACGGATTGTTGCTTTTGTCAAACAACAGTTTGACTGTACTTATCGCAGATCTCGGAAACGGGAAAAAATTTCAAACCGGTTACTGTCATTAACTCTGGTATTGGAATCTAATCTTTTCGGTTAAGGTTTTTCGGTTTCGTTTTTTTAACCGGTTAAATGAAGAAACCGGTTCCTATTCAATTTCTAGCGCGTCTTGCATAAACCGGTTAATTTATGTTTAATAAATTTTATGGAGCAGTGATAGCGCAGTGAAGTGTTGATAGCCCAGTGGGTATGATCTCGACTTCACTTTCGGGGGGCCCCCGAAATGTGAAGTACCACGGCCACGTATGGAAATACGATGTTGAAGGAAAACATCGTGAGGAAACCTGCGTGCCTGAGAGTTCTACATAATGTTCTCAAAGGTATGTGGAGTCCACCAATCCGCACTGGGCCGGCTGGATGGCTAAGGCCTTAACCACTGCTCATTGTGCGAGGAGACCCTTGTCCTGTAGTGGGCCGGTATTGGGTCGATATGATGATGATGAAACTTTATGAAACCGTTCGCTCAATAAGAACGGTTACCTATAGCACATCGGATCGTTCATTCATTTAACCGGTAATACGCAGAAGATATACCGGCTATTAACCAAAATTTCCCGGTAAATTGAAACGAGTTCTTGGGTGAAATCTTGATTTCGGAGATTTTTCTTGCTAGTGCATATAAACGTACCTTTGTGTCAAGTAATAAAGTTGGTCGTCGGGACTAGCCCATAGGTTATTCCTTTTTTCGGATTCTTACTAAACGGAGTAGAATTAAAGATAATAATATCTAAATATTTTTGATGTAAATTTTTGTAAGTATCGGTTTCTACTCGTAACCTCGTCTTATTATATTACTAAGGCTGTAATAATGTAATTGTTAGTCATAATTTTACAAGATCCTTGAAAATGTCAACGAGGCTCATATAAAAATCTTTTTCGTGTAAAAGTGACTATCCAATTTTCGGATGAGCAAATAAAACTAGCTTAGGTATGAGACAAAAGACAAGAATATGATCCAAAAGGGTCAACATTAATTATAACATTGTTTGGTTATAGCGACCCCATTCGGTCAGATGCCAGTCCTCGAAATTGATGGTAAGAAGTACGCTCAGAGTATGGCCATCGCTCGCTACCTCGGCCGCAAGTACGGGCTAGTGGGCAAGGACATCGAGGAAGACTTCGAGATCGACCAGAATGTCGAGTTCCTTAACGACATTAGAGCGAGTAAGTGCTATATATATTCATTTATCTCTTTCTTTCTTTCTTATGGACATTTGAGTTAGTTACTGCAAGCACTTCGCATTCTGCGTCTTGCTGAGTTAATTTCGTTGTCGATATACTAGGGCTGCATGGGACTTAAAGGGGTTTTGTTTTATTCCTCTCTGTATCTCTCTCCTATTCTAAGTAGGTCTCTTTCTTTTCAGTGCTTTCAATCACGCGTCGCTTTTAGCTCTCTATAATCATCATCAGCTAATATGCATCCACTTCTAGACTTAGGCCTCTTTTAGGATGCGCCAAGTCTTTCAACTCCCAGCCTTCTGCGTCAAATGTATGCCTGCCATTTTCCGGAAGTCTTTGCACTACCTATTTATCATTCAGTTTATCCATAACACGAACAAACCATGACCACTTATGTATATTTCCCATCAGTCACTTCAATCTTTCCTCCATGTACCAGGAATGCATAATACTGCAAGTAGTTATTACTAATTATAATTCATGTGAAATTTAGAGGCGGCGTCTGTGCATTACGAAGCCGATGTAGTACTGAAGGAGAAGAAACACGCGGACTTTGCCGCGAACTTATACCCGACACTGCTGAGCAAGCTCGATGAGATTATCAAGAAGAACAACGGACACCTTGCTGTAGGAAAGGTAATGCATATCAATTATTTGTAGATAAACATTGTGTAGGCCACAATCCATGATATGCAAATCTAAATTTATTCAAATTCATTCACTTAATAACGAACAATATTAAATCATCTAATGTCGAATGAATATAGTAAAAATGTCATTAAAATTTAACGAACTTTAACTTCCCACGTCTTTGAGAGAACGAAGAATGGCGTTTCTCACAATTTTTCATTTCACTGTTAAAGCATCTAAAGTTTTAATTGCTTCGATTAAAAACCGTGCGCCCGGAATACCAAAGAAGTATTTGAGTGAGACCCGATGATGATTCAGAGCTTCACCGTCGAAGCCTACGTACAGTGGCGTGCAAACAGGGTATGCAGATGATATAAAATGAAGAAAATCTCCAGTACGAGTTATAAAAAACTTAAGGATAGGCATTGTAAGAGTTATTAAAAGCCTACCCAAAAGTAGTGACCCGTAGTGACTCGTACTGGAGATTTTCTTTATTTTATATCATCTGCATACTCTGTGCATACGCTCAATGCACGCCACTGCCTATGTATTGGTCAGTTTCCAATAAACCCTTGCAAAATTCCAGTGCAAAAACCTCTGCGAGAAAACCTAATTGATATTTTTATTCCAGCTCACATGGGCAGACTTCGTGTTCGCCGGTTTGTTTGACTATTTGAAAATGATGCTACAAACGCCTGACCTTGAGCAGAAGTACCCTAGCTTTAAGCAAGTCGTCGACAACGTGCTATCTAACCCTAAAGTTAAGGCCTACGTTGCCAAGGCCCCTGAAACCACTTTCTAGAACTACCCTCGAATCTAAGCTTTTGTCTTTCTTCATTTTTCGTTTTTGATGCACAAGTTTTTACTGTCTATACGTTCCGAAAACGTAGCAACTTTTTGACATTGTCACGGGAAAATTTTGCTTGAAGAGTAAAAACCCACAAGAGAAGCATCGTTCCACTAATATAAGTTTCGAAAAGGCTTTACTACTACCTAGCCAACGTATCACTCGTCTAAAATTACGTTTTTTCCCGGCCAGAATTATAACTAAAGTTCTTTTTAACACAACAAGTTCAAGTTCATTAAGTGTTCTGACATTGGCAAACCCCAGTTGGAGTAACAAGTGGCAACTGTCAAAACATTTGCATTTAAATAAATACGCGGTCGAGATATGTCATCAAATGATACCCAACTTTCATTTTGACAGCAGTAATGGCCTGTTAGTTTTATGCGCAATTGCGTGTTGTAATGATCGCGTTTGACGCGCTTGAAAATGTTGTGTAAAAATTTAATCATTGCCCAGTAAAACTGTTATGATGTTAAATAACCAATTTAGTATTCGATATTACAGTATACTATTGTCTGGTATTATCTAAGCATTTTTCTGTTATGATGTTAAATGACCAATTTAGTATTCGATATTACAGTATACTATTGTCTGGTATTATCTAAGCATTTTTCTACCTGTAAAGTCTAGTTTACACTTAGCGAGTGCACTTGAGCTGCAGTGGCACATAGTTTAGGGTTGTAGCTATCTTAAGAATAAGCTACTACTACTAACATATCTACTACTCATAGCACTTCGATTCATTTCTTTTTAACAGCATTTTCCTATTATACTCAAAATATTATAATTTAAAGGAAGTACTCAAATTAGTATTAAGCCAGGTGTTGTTTACACAGTTGCACTGAAAAATATCAAAACAATAAAAAGTTTTCTTTTGTTTTTAAGTATGTAGCATTTAATTTATAAGGTACTACCTATTCACATTAAAATTTATTTTTAAACCTGTTTGTTTTATTTCATTCCATGTTATTAAGGTTGTGCGTTTAAATAAATAAAATATTCCCGCATTTTATCTCAACTGCCTGTCATCTATTGCGTTAGGTCATCTCTGCCCGTCTTGGGTTAAAAATCGATAAATAACAACAAAGCATTGGTGTTATACAATTTATTGAATTGCTAATGAATAATAATTTATTAAAACAAAAAGGTATCTATAATAATTGAAATCGATTAAGTTACCTAATCGGTAAATAGTAATATAACCAAATAAATTAAACGTTTGTTACCTAAGATACGGAACATTTAGATATCGAGCCTGAATCACCCTTGGCTGGTTTCAATATTAATATAAACCTGCCTGTTTTAAGCATATAGTAACATATTAAATCAATGTATAAAATGCTCCATGGCATTCATAGTGATTAATAATTGTGCAAGCAAACCGCAGCGCTCCTTTGCTTCAAAAGCGTCGTCCACACTCGTGACATCGTCGTTGCGATCGACACTAAGCCTCGTTTGTATCGGAATGTGGCATCACATAGCTCGTGCAAGTATAATGCCCCAGTCAATAACTTGTGCAAAGTATGTGCATGGTTCTGGCACCAGTAACGCAAAATGTTACAGGCGAGTGTACTAGAATGTTGAATCGCGCGAGTTCGCCTCCGAGGTGTAAATCAGTAGTTTGCGATGTCGCTTGCAAAAACAATTTGCCCCGATTCAAACTGCCCTCGTTGGGTCTTCGATCCCCGGGTCGAGACATTTATTTGGGTTTTATATCAAGAATTTTTTAGAGACAGCCCAGAGTATGGAAACTGGTGGCGAAGCACCCCCGTGCCTCAAAGAGCACGTTAAGCTATCCGTTCCTTAGCCTGATCTCTTTCCGGTCGTGTCAAAGCAGCCGTCGCACAAGACTATGCCTGACTATGACAGGAAAATGTACACCTGCGTTTGCGCAGACTATTTTGTGCACCAATTGGTGGAAACACTGGGGATTTACCACCGTCGCCAAAATCGATTAGGAAATCTGAATGCGTGTCTTATCTTCGAGCTGCGTTCCTTCTAATATTATAAATGCGAAAGTTTGTATGGATTGATGTTTGTTAGTCTTTCACGCAAAAACTAGCTACCGAACAAATTTGACTGAATTTTGGAACGGAGATATATTATACCCTGGATTAACACATAGGCTGCTTTTCATCCCGGAAAAATAAATGTACGGTTCCCGAAGGATTCATGAAAACTAAAAAACCGCGTTTGACGCCGCGGGCAACAACTGGTGTAATATAAAAGTAGGTACCAACATAATCAGTAATCACTCTCGGTATGACGGTTGTTGTCATGCGATATAAAATAAAACTGCAAGTCACGGTTAGAAGTTTTTGGCATGAGTAACACGTAGAAACGTCATAATTACGAAGGTCGGCGTATCTTAGTATTTATTTTATAATAGTTGTCAGTGTAACCTGTACTCTGTAGTAATACGTAATATATATGTAGGTTATCTCGACATCGCTAGCGGTCTTATAAATGGGAAGGGTCCGGGTTCGTTTCCCGGTAGGGTCAAGGTGGGAATTTATAAGGGTGTGGTCGGCATTTTGCGGGACGTGCTGCATGCATTCCTTGCGAAGTGTTGCTCTGTTAGGCCATGGTTTTCAACTTACCATCTAGGCCATGCTTAGTCCGTCAATTATTACTATAATAAAAAAGATACTTAGTAGAAATAACAGCGACATCGTGAGCGGTGGCATCCTTATGTGGTTGATATTCCATCAACGCGCACGAAACGTTTTCTATCCACGTTTCTGATACGTACCGCTAGGATGTGGAACGCCCTCCCGGCAACTGTGTTTCCTGCCACGTATAACTTGAGTACCTTCAAGGAAGAGTTAATAGGCTTTTTCTAGGCGAGCGTTCTTTAACCAAGACCTCATCATTGCTTTCTAACGGATATGATTGTCGTCAAGCGCTGGCCTATCGGTAATAAAAAAAAAAGATAGACAGCAGCAGATATACTTAGAGCACTGCAAAATTCAATCGGAGGTCTGAATATTTTGAATTATAGTCCTTCCATCATAACATGACGCGTAAACTGTATGGCACACAGAAAAGTCATATTTAACGGACTATTGATTGAATATTATTAACTTCTGTCCATACATAGATAAGATAAAGTTGTATTATTTTTAGATAGGTACCCAATCAGATATTAAATATGCTATCAAATATGTTATCACCGTTAAGCCTCTTGTACACGGCACGGTTTCTTAACGGTATACGCCGCGGCGTGGAATAATCGTGTGAGCTTGTACATTCAACGGCAAACCATTACGTAGCTAGACCAAATCAGCATTAGCAGGCTGTCACAAATAGAATTGTCGCCGAGATAACATCCCGTGCCTCTGACGGCACTGATGTAAATCACGCCATCCGCAGCGTGGCCCGCTGAGAAGCAGACGCAATGCATAAGGCAGCGCAGTGGCGTGCACTTCATACATGCACGAAAGCACTGCCTACCCTAAAATTGATATATAACTCGTAGGAGGAGGATTTTTGCCGTTTTATGCAATTTTCCTGCTGTATGCATACCCTGGTAAGAAACCCAGTGCACGACACTGAGGCAGCGGCACTGGTACCGCGCCATAACGTCAGCACGTGTGAAGAAACTCCCATAGTGATCCAGCTAGGCACAGTCAGGAGATAAAAATCCCCTGCCAATGCATTTAATTAACGTGTCCACATGTTTAGCACAGGAACATGGAATAGGAGAACTTTACCCCCGTTTATCATTACACATATATTATTTGAATATTATTTCCATTTGTGCGCTAATGCAAAATGCGCTTTGAGAGATGATTAAGATTTGGGAGAAGATACATTTTTATCCTTTTCCTGGGGAGATAGCACTGGTCTGCAATGAAATCCTCCTTTAAATTTTTTTTACATAAATATGACGATTCAAATGTTCTTTTTCTAGAATTTTTTTTTTCAAATTTCAAAAATTTGGGGTTTTTTTATATTATTTTGCGAGTCAATGTTACAAATAGTGTATATACAAACAGTGTATGTACAAAATAAGTTTTAGCGAGTTGTAAGGGAAAGAAGGGAAGTCCCGAAGGTGATTTTTATGGTAGTACATACGCGCATGCGTAGTATTCGCTGTGACTCCACAACAGTTGAGTGAAAACTTGTGTCTTAATTGTTTACGTTTTGTATCAAATGTTTTGGTAAGTTTTGCATAAAGTTCATGTTCCCTAAATTGGTTTTGAGTATTTTACGTGTAGTTTATGTATTTTTTTATCAGCAGAAACAATAAATTTAAAATATATGGTCAATAGCAATGCTTGCTGATTTCTATTGGTCAATTCGCCGAGAAACTCCAAAAGAAACAATGAAAAGGAATAAAACTACAAAATAACAAATTTTCTCACCATATAATGAGATAGCTGACCTATATTTTTTTGTGACTATAATTTAGGATTTTTCAATGTAAAACTTAGACTGTAATATTTATTCATTTCGTTATAATAATTGATGTTTTAATAATATTATTTGTTAATTAAATAAATATTATATTGGAAATCTACGTGTGGTACTTAGTTTTATGTCAGATTCCGTGTTTAGAGCACGAAATATGAAGAATTCATGCATACAAGGAGAACAAAAATTTTTTTTGCAGACCAGTGTAATTGTCCCCTGCCCATGCTAGCCTTGCAGTAGTTTTCCATGGCAAAAAAAAGTGCGTGCAAAGAGGCCTTAAAGTCCATTCAACATTTTTTTATTATCAAATTACAAATAGGTTCAACACGTAGCATTCAATAAAGACAGTCCGAGCTTAGAATTTATCAAATTAAAATACAGTTACAAATCCAGGTAGGTTTTGTCCTTCTTTCTCATAAAGACTGTTAAGGCTCACTAGCAGTAGTGCAGTACAGTGAACCAAAATCATGCAAAAAAAAATGCAACAGTGGCAGTAGGTAGTAAGTGTAGAAGTGCAGTACTTGTATAGTGTGACCGGACCAAGTGAAGTTTCAAGTTATCGAACGTTATATTGACGTTACCTTCATCTGCGTTGTAAAATAATCATGGTCATATATTTCGATGTTGATTTTTTTTTCTATTTTCCCCGTTTTGTTTATTTGTTTTTCTTTTTTTTCACTTTCATTTCCACCACGAACGCTGGTGGAAATAGTGAGAGTTAAGAACGAAAAGGACAAATACTAGGCTACATCATTGCTTTAAAAGGCTTTATCATTATTTTAAAAGGCTTTACAAAAAACTAGGTGTTGCCCGCGACTTCGTTTGCGTTTGATTTTGTTTTTGATGTGGCATTCAATTTAGTTGTAGTTCTAAAAAAAAATTAAGTATTCAGTAGCGCTAAGCCTTAAATGCGCTGCTGTCCGCTGAGGAGTTCTGTCCTATATCTCACACTATCATTAATCAGATCTACACAAAGTTTGGGCAAAATTAAAAACATATTACTACCTCTATAGAAAAAAAAAAATTATACAAATTGGTTATAATTTGTATAATTTGAGTTATGGTGTAAAATCGTCAAACATTTTTATCCTCTCTCCCAAAGAAACCAAGCTTGATGTCGCAATAAAAAGTATGCTATATTACTTCTAACACTTCCAAGAATATGTGTACAAAGTTTCATGAGGATCGGTTAAGTAGTTTTTGCGTGAAAGCGTAACAAACCAACTTACATTGACATATATAATATTAGTAATAAGTAGGGATAGGGATGTATAACTCCCTTGTTACTCTGACATTAAAAGTGTTCGGATGACCGTTTGCTCAGAAACTTCACAATCTTGTTCCTCCTACACTATTTTACCATCGAACAGCGCAATAGCGATAATTTTTGATACAAACAGCTAAGGTGTGAAACGCTTTTCCGGCATCTGTATTCTTGTAACTTTTTCAAGGCGAGGGAAATTAGGCATTTTCTGAGCAAACGCGCCCTAACTCACAGCACTGCAAGCACATCAGCTACATCATTGCTTTCAGTGGCGTGCACTGGGTTTCTTACCAGGGTATGCATACAGAAGGAAAATTGCATAAAATGGAAAAAAATCCGCCTCTTATACGGGCTATATTTAAATTTTAGGGTATGCAGTGCTTTTGTGCATGTATGAAGTGCACGCCACTGATTGCTTTCCATTAGGCAAAGAAGCCGAAGTCCTAACAACTAGGGTATCGCCGCTTCTTGTGTTAAAAAGGGTAGGATTATTTCTTCTTCTTCTTTTTTTGATCTTAGTGAGATAGAAGAGACACATATATATGTTGATCAGCAGCAAAATGCCGAAGACAGTATTCTATTACTTCCCCGCAAAAGCCATGGGCGAGCCTGTACGACTGCTGCTTGCATATGGCGGAGAGGAGTTTGAAGATAAACGCGTGAAGATGGAGGATTGGCCTTCGGTTAAACCGTGTAAGTTTTCTTACCCAGTTGTAATCAACCTGAGTCGTGATTATTAACCCAATACCTGCCCATAATTAGACAGTGTTAAGCCGTAGTCCACCATGTTGGCCCAGTACAGATGCACATGTTGGGGATGTGTGCGAAAGCGTTCCCGTGGCCAAGCCACCAGGCGACTGGTGGGAACCGTGGGGTTTTAGTCGGTACGAGTCCGACATAATCACTGTGCCTCCCCGTAGCGCGGTGGTATCCATGAGGATTTCCCCACGTAAAAAAAAAGTGTAGATGCACTTGAGACGCCTTTGAGAATATTGCGGAGAACTCTCAGGCATGCAGGTTTTCTCATTTCTCACGATCGTTACCTTCACGATCGTTACCTTCATCGTTCGTGTAAGAGCAATTGATATTTACTCCGAAAAGTAAAAGGCGGGGAATTTAGAGTACATCGGCTTTCCTTCAGAAATAGATTGGTTTAGGCCGTTGTCCACCATGTTGGCCTAGTACGGATAGGTATACTTTAGACGCCTTTGAGAATATTGTGGAGAACTCTCAGGCATGCATGTTTTCTCAGATGATTGTCTTGCAAAAGCAAGTTATATTTAAAACGAAATTTACACCGAAAAGTTAAAGGTGGGGAACGACCTTGGTCCCCAGAAAGGAACTAGATAAACCATGGTATAGCAGGCTCCATACTAAAATATTCGACCCCTTTCATCTCATATTCAAATTTAAAAAAATCACAAGGTTAAAGATCTATTGTACACTAGTCGACCTATAACATCTGGAGTGACCTTACAACACCAGCCCGTATGATGAAATGAAACTATTACAAATATTCCAGATCTTTCAGAGTGAGATCAGAGATAACTCGTCGTCGTCTTCATATCCACGCGACCGTCATTGTCAACTCGTTGCATAATTTGTATGGGGATAACAGATGGCCACCGCTTGGCAACTCTTAGAGAAGTTAGTGAATCGGGATTGTGTTGAATCTCCATTTATGTAAAGGTTCTTATTTTCTTATTCCTTTCATTGCTTTACATACTTTAACGCAGTAGGTATTTGAATACGCCCTCATTTTCAGGTATAGCTTTGTTATAGATACTAGATATCATATAATCTGCTTAGTCGATGAGTTGTATGGTTCTTACTCATATTATAGTGAGTGACTAAACAAATGTTTCTCACACTGACGTAATATCAATATTAGGTCAGTGGTATCTCAATAAACTCTTCTTCCTTATCTTATCTTAACGCCGTACCACACCTTTCCAACGCCCCGGCCGACTAACGTATTACAATAGTGACCCACCTTTCCAACTAGGTGTCAATTATCTTCATAAACACAAAAGTAGCCTAAAATCCTATTCACATTTAATTCTGACATACTTGACTTAATTTTATGTTTTATTCTTAAATTATTTAGGTGGTTGGAAATCTATTGAATGACTTTGTCTAGTCGACACGTTTATTCCCTACTAACTATTTGAAGCTACTGCATATACGTCATAGAATAAGACTACACAGGAAGTTTTCTTTACCGCAGACAATTAAAAGATTAACCATAAATACTGTGCATTACTCTCAGGCATGCAGGTTACCTCACGATGTTTTCCTTCACAGTTTAAAGCAATATTTAAATTGCTTTTTACTTTCTTTGCACTGCTACCATGTACTGCATCACGTACCTGTCTGCCCGGCGTGGTGATTAACAAACTTATCCTGTAGACCGCAACCCAGTTTTGCTATCGAACGTAATAAATAAATAAGATAGTTGATATGTTAGGTGTTGCCTCTTCACACGGAATTATCAATTGCAATCGCAAATAGTAGGAACATCCTCTAATAGAATAATTCGCGAATCGAGTCACCCACAATGGTAATTGTTCAGCAAGGACGGCTAGATCTCATGCTTGGTACAATGGCGTGTGGTTTTGAATGTAGGTATATTAAAGTTTAACGGTCGGCCGCGAGTCGCGACTTCGTGCGTTACAACTGCCAATAAAGTCCCATACAAACTTATGTGTTTGTATAGTATAGTGGTATAATAGGTTGGAGAAAAAGTTTTTTCGCATTATAATATGTATGAAATTGTAATAAAATCTCTTTGGCTATACTATTTGTATCTGGCTGGTTTTGGTATCATTAAAATTTTAAATTTTAAAGAAGATAATTCCAAATTCAAATTAGGAAAATGTGTGATTTTTAATTGTTTTTCGCATTGTGAAGATGAGTGAATCTAATGAAGTAATTCGATACATTTTAATATTTTACTACAAAGAAGGTACAAGCCCCAAAATTTCTATAGCAATCGGATTATGACCCTACCTATGAGATGGCAAAAAGTTATCGAACAAAATGGTACCTACATACTGTAGTTAAATGTAAATAAACTACAATGCGAAGAAACTTTTTCCCCAACCTAATATTTGTAGTACAGCGGAAGTTAGTTTGTATGGGAAACTTATCGGAAATTGACTGGTGCGACTGAGAAAAGTCCATACCTGACCGAAGTCCGTGCATGGAAACCTCGTCCAAAAGTCAGAAGTCTGGGTCACGAGGAATGCGCTCGTGTTTAAGCAGCATCCCATAATATTATAAACCAGCTGTTGCCCGCGGCGTTGTACGCGGTTTTTTGGTTTTTCATGAATTCTGCGGGAACCGTACGTTTTCCCGGGATAAAAAGCCTATGTATTATATAAACTTTCGCATTTATAATAAAAGTTCGATTTATAAGTTTTTACGGATAGATGGATGGATGTTTGTTACTCTTTCACGTACTTCTTCTTGACCAATTTGGCTGAAATTTGGAAATGGGATAGATTATATCCTGGCTTAACACATAGGTTACTCTTTATCCCGCAGAATTGAATAAAAACCGAAATAACCCGACATTAAAATAAGTCATAAAATTAAACAATTCTAAATTTATTTATTTCATGTAGGCCTAATATAAGCATTTTTGAAACGTCAAGTATGTCTGTTTGTAGTGACTCTGCTACCGTATTCTTTTTATGGCAGTGCACAACAAATATAAACTATAAGCACTGGGTTTGATTACAGCCATGCCGTTTGGCCAGATGCCGGTACTGGAAATCGAAGGCAAGAAGTACGCACAGAGTATAGCAATCGCGCGCTATCTAGGACACAAGCATCACTTGGCTGGTGACTGCCTTGAAGAAGCCTTGGAGATCGACCAAAATGTAGATTACTTGAATGACCTTCGAAATGGTAAAGATATAAATGGATAAACTAACGAACAAAGCAACAGAGGCAGTTTTTCCTCTATTATTAGAGTACGTGCGCCAATTATGGACCACCATAAGGATTTTTTGAAATAAAACTCATAATTATAAGCCTTATTTCTACAGTTCGATAATTATTTTTATTTGGCTCTTCTAATAATTTAAAATGACATTGTGAGATGGTAATAACAAAAAAAAAACACCCGGCTAAGTTTGTTGTGGGCTTCTTCTTAGACCAGGACGCGTTTGGAACCCTCGTAGCTTTAGTTTTAAGTTTACGAATGTGGTTACCATCATCTCACTACCGTGTAATTCTTATGTACGCATCAAAAGTGCCACCTATGGGCCTACTTCAATAAAGATATTTTTGACTTTTACTTTATTTGGTAACAACAACGATTGTTAGAATTCTTAAAAAAACATGAACATCTTGGAAATAATAAACATTTTGTCAAAAATGACAAAATACGGATCACAAATATATGGACCATAGTAAATTGGGTTCGCAATTTTAATAATAAACGGGGGTAAACTTCTCATTTTCCATGTACCCGTGCTTTAGCAGGTGGACACGTTACTTATATCCCCTGTCAGGGGATATAATCGGGGGATATAATTTTTGTCTCCTGCCCGTGCAGTGGGTGCAAGGTGAATTCACATTTACCCGTACAACAATTACCCTAACGTAGCAATTAAAATTTAAAAATATATCAATCCAACGTATCGATAAATAAATACATTATTATTAGTTAAATTTAAACTTTTTAATTTCAGTACATATCGGTTTACGTTAATTTCAGGTCGAGTTATTCCTTTTTTTTTTTTATAATTCGATATGATGATGACGTCAATGAATTACAGTGGTTATTATTGATCGGGCTTTTTACAGTAATAAATTTGATTTTAGAGGCATCATCGGTCTACTATGAACAAGACGAGGCAATAAAGGCTAAGAAGCACGAGGAAAACGTCCAGGCAGAATACCCGAACAGCCTTGACAAACTAGATGATATTTTTAAGAAAAACAACGGCCATTTGGCAACAGGAAAGGTATAAATTTCAATTACAATTTCAATAAGGCTTTTAAAGATGGATAATTTAAATGCAATATTCAAATTCTAAATTATAAATTCAAATTCGAAATTCAAAAATCAATATTCAAGTTCAAAATTCAAATTCTAAAAATACGCAGTGACATCCAAAGTCACAGCTTTTTGTGTGTGTAAATCAGTTTTATGTACGTACTTCATCATATCAACCCATTACTGCTACTGGCCCACGGGTACGGTTCTCCTCCCACAATGAGAAAGGGTTAAGGCCGTAGTCCACCACGCTGGCCTAGTGCGGATCGGTGGACTTCTTTGAGACCTTTTGACACCTTTGAGAACTTTTTGGAGAACTCTTAGGCATGCAGGTTTCCTCGCGATGTTTTCATTCACCGTCGAAGAAGTTATATTTGCGTTTGCTCTGGCCAGCCCCCACAATGCGCCACCAAATTGTAATCACAGCTCTATGTTTATTTCTCTGTAACTACTTTTTTCTTTGGTGTACAATAAAGTGTATTCATTCATTCAATGCGCCTCTATATTATCCGGTCTTCAGCGTTTTGGGAATATTGGACTATGCTTTTATAAGGTACTAGCTGACCCGCGCAACTTCGTCTGCACCAAACTGTTTTAATATCTTAAAAAAACCTAGAAACTAATTGCAGCGCTACCTACCAGGATTCAGGAACAGGTTGGTAGGTAGGTTTTATTTCCAAACTATGTTATTCGCGGCCGTTCGTGTTATTCTATACCCGTCGCAACTTCTAAGCGATATGTTCAATTTGAATATTTTAAAACTGAATTTGCAGGTATATAATCAAACTTTATAGTTATATTATTTTATTTCTTTCGCATTTATAATATTAGTATTTAGTAGGCAGATACGCATGCATTCGATCGTTGTCCCTTATGCCTCGCGACTTGCTGTTATCTGTGAAGAGTTATGTCCTTTATCTCCAACAATATTTATCAGATCTTCATTAATTGGACGGTAAATGCTTGATGCTCACTTTCAAATAAAAAAAGAATTATAATCGGCGGAAATTTAACAAAGCTATGAAGTAAAATTTATAAAAAACATCATCCCATTTCCCGGAGGAAACTTATTGTTTATCGGCATAAAAAGTATCCTATATGTTGACCCGGTATATCAGCTAGCACTATACCAAATTTTATTTAAATCCGTTGAGTAGTTTTCACGTGTTGCCCGGACAAACAGACAGGCAGACAAAGATTAAATAAAAATCTGTTTTGGACTCAGTATCGATTATAAAGCATCCCCCGGTCAAAATTTTCAAAATATATGAAATGTACAGAAATCTTCCAGTTACAGTTTTATTATAAGTATAGATGTCCAACGCGTTGGTGATCGACCCCCTTCCACTTTTCCCTGGACAAAGAGTCGTTCTCTTCTATTCCCCCTATACCTATTATACATGATATGTCAATAACATCGTGAACTGAATAATGAGAGGTATAAAACAGTTCAAAATGTTTTGTGTAAATAGACACTGTGTTCCTCAGACCGGCAAACTGACTTCAATCTTGGTCTAGACGTATTATTCAACATATTGTACTTATTATATAGTATACTAGCTGTTGCCCGCGACTTCGTCTGCGTTTGATTTTGTTTTTAAAGTATTCAGTATCGCTAAGCCTTAAATGACTATAGTAGTATATATATATATGTAACATGTGACTGTCAATTAATTATAGACAAATAATTTACAATAAAATAAAATTGCGACTATAATTAAAGATCTAAGCTATGCTCACGGTGTGCCAATTTAATTTAAAATCGGTTAAGTAGTTTAGGAGTCCATCGCGGACAAACATCGTGACAGGAGATTTATATATATTAAGATTGCATATTGAAAAACTTGTCGCTTAAGATTGCGAAACGGATACCTCGTTTTTTACCTTAAAATCTACAGGCATATCATAATATCGATTACATTTGTTTGACCTTCCCTCTTCACGACTTCCTTATATGTATTTTACTATTTTTAGAGCTTATTTTTTTTTTAGAAGCGGTGAAAGCCCAGTATGTAGGACTTCGAATTCACTTTCGGGAGGCCGAGTTCGAATCCCAGCAGGCTCCATCCCTCTAACTTGTCTCAGTTATATGAGTTTTAAGCAATTAAAATATCACTTGCATCAACGGCGAAGGAAAACATCGTGAGGAAACCTGCATGTCTGAGAGTTCTCCATAATGTTCTCAAAGGTGTGTGGAGTCCACGAATACGCACTGGGCCAGCGTGGTGGCTTTAACTCCTCCTCAACGTGAGAGGAGATCCAAGTCCTGCCGTGGGCCGGTAATGAGCTGATATGATGATGATGATTTTACTTTTTATAAACTTTACTTTTGCATTAATTGTTTTGCAGTATGGTGGGTTTATGCTCTAAAGCCTTCTCTTAGGTGTGTGTGTGTGTCTGTGTATGTGTGTGTGTACATGTGAGTAAGCGTAGGCCGGCTTTCCACGCCGCTTAAAATATTATTAGGTGTAATAAATGAGTTTTGGAGTATTTAAAAAAGATTACCTGTTGAAATTAACTATCTGATCAACAAGGTCACATTGGAAGGGTAGGTATGTAATTTACTAGATAAAATAAATTATGAAACGAAATTATGTTTTCTACAATACTTTATATGGTTTCCAGCTGACCTGGGGTGATTTCGTGTTCGCTGGGGTGTTCGACTACCTCAAGGTCATGCTGCGGATGCCCGACCTGGAACAGAGGTACCCGAGCTTCAAACAAGTCATTGACAACGTCTACGCAGTGCCGACCGTGAAAGCCTACAGTGACAATGCGCCTAAATCAGAATTTAACTATTAAATGAATGAGTGTAAATAAGGTTTTTTTATTTATTCTGTGCTCTGAGAGTGGATAAAGCTATGGGAGAAGGTAAATTGATATCCTTTCCCCGGGACAACGTCTACGCAGTGCCGACCGTGAAAGCCTACAGTGACAATGCGCCTAAGTCAGAATTTAACTATTAAATGAATGAGTGTAAATAAGGTTTTTTATTTATTCTGTGCTCTGAGAGTTGATAAAGCTATGGGAGAAGATAAATTGATATCCTTTCCCCGGGACAACGTCTACGCAGTGCCGGCCGTGAAAGCCTACAGTGGCAATGCGCCTAAATCAGAATTTAACTATTAAATGAATGAGTGTAAATAAGGTCTTTTTATTTATTCTGTGCTCTGAGAGTTGATAAAGCTATGGGAGAAGATACATTTATATCCTTTCCCCAGGGATACAATTGTCTCCTGTCCATGCCAGCCGTACTGCCGGGAATCGGGACGTCCCACACACAGCGCTCACCCCTCATTATAAGTTGTTCATATAGTATTATTTACATTCAGCTAAGAATCTACTCACGGTAGTGGAGAACGGCTGGACCAATTGGGCTTTTTTTTATCTTCAGAATTGTCAGGAGAAAGTTCTGTATGTAAGAAAATTTTAAAAAAGCCCGATAAAAAGTTAAAAATTTCGATGATAATCGAAGAATTCCCATCTATATAGTCACTCACCACGAAATCTCGGGAACCATAAGACTTAGAAACGTGAAACTTGGTAGGAATATTACTTTTGCTATGTAGAGGTGAGCTATGAATAGATTTTAAGAAATTCATTCCCCAAAGGGGATTGCGGGGGCGTTAACAATGAACAATTCCCGTTTTTAAACTATAGCTCCTATAGACTTCAAATTTGGTAGGAATCTTCTGTAAGAGGTGTAGAAATAGGCTATGAACGAATTTTACGATAGCTCACCCCACAGGGGGTTGCGGGGGTGGGTATTAACAATTAATATTTTTAATTTTCCAGCTAAAGCTCCTACAAGCTCCAAATTTTGTAGGAATTTTCTATAAGTGATGTAAAAATGATTTATGAACAAATTTTACGATATCCCACCCCAAATTGCGGGGGCGTTAACAATGAAAATTATCAATTTCCAAGCGAGCGAGAGTGTTCTATATGTAATATAAAAATGATCTTCGAGCGGATTTTACAATGAATCACCTCCAATAAGGTTCGCGGGGGTGGGTGTTAACAATAAAAAATTTCAATTTCGAAATATAGCTTCTAAAAATTCTAAATATGGTAGGAATCTTTTATTATTCACATAAAGAACATCTCAAAATGGATTTCAATAAAGTCTACTTCCGACAGGAATTGCGGGGGTGGGTGTTAAAATCTAAAATTTTTATTTCTAACCTGTAACTTCTACAGACTCCAAATTTGGTGGGGATCTTCGTGTATGTAGGGATATTCGTGTATTTCCTTACAACAATCGTCTTTTTGGCAGCGGAGAAAAAGTCATTGAGAGGTTTCAAAAACTTAACTTTACATGTAGCTATCCAATCAACGGACTAAGAATTTTACATTCATTTTACTTTTGCAGACTACATAACCGACGAATTCTTTTATTGCGGGATCGCGGAAATGTAACAGATTAAAATGAATGCATTTTCCAAGCACATGAGATGTGGAAAAGAAATTTAGTTACTTATTCCAATAGAATTCATAAAAAACATGCACAATTAATTTTCTATAAAAAATTGATGTCACGGAGAAAATTTTAGTTAACAGAAAATTCGTCGCACTTGAACCTAGACAGATTTCAACTTCACATATGAGACTTGCAATGACTTTAACTTAAACTTTCAATGCTCATTTCAAATTTTTTTCTTCATGTCAATTATTATTAATTTTTGGAAGAAAGGCACGGAAATGTTATAATGATTGCACATTGAAAGTTACAATAAATATTAGTGAGAAAAATCACCTGGATGAAAGATACAGGCTAAATCGATGGAATTTGGAATTTGAGTAAATCTAAACAATATCGATGCTTACAGTTCTATCCGCGGGGCCTATTTATGTTCATACAAAAATAAAAAAAAAGGAGAATAATAGAAATATGAAAAAAATAAATAAAAATGAAACATAAAATGTAATTTATTTCCTTTTTCAATTCGCCCAGCGAAGCGGGCGGGAAACGGCTTGTATATATATATATATATATATATATAATATATAAGGTATATATATACAAATTAAATATTTAAAATTTATTTATAATGATACATATTTGTTTCTTTAAAATATAAATATAATATAACCCAAAATAAACTATTTAAATCTAAATAAAATCTAAAACGTCCTCGAAACCACCGCAGCGAGGCACAGTTCCTAAGATATAAAAATTATATATATATTTATAAATAGCGAAGCTGAAGTGGCAATGGGCAGGGCACATAGCTCGGAGAACCGATGGACGTTGGGGTCTTAAGGTGCTGGAATGGCGACCCCGCACCGGTAAACGCATCGTAGGTCGGCCCCCAACGAGGTGGACAGATGACATCGGGCGAGTCGCTGGGAGCCGCTGGAGACAAGCGGCCCAGGACCGTGTATTGTGAACTCCCTACAAAAGACCTATGTCCAGCAGTGGACGTCGATTGGTTGACATGATGATAATGATACACATATATATGTTTATTTACATGTACTATCTACCTCTCTTCTTGAGCTGTGTTTTGCGCCATTGGTTGCCTGGAAGAGATCGCTATGTAGCGATAAGGTCGCCAAATTGTATACTTTGCGTTAGATTTCATTTTCTTTTTTTCTGTATATTTATGTGGTGTACAATAAAAGTGTATTCATTCATTCATTCTTGAAAACAAATAACCATTGTTAGGCCATAACAAGAACTTTTCTGTATATGAATTTATTGGCAGGATGTGATAACTTTTGAAAAGACGCTCTTATAGGCAGCATTGTGAAAAGGATATCCCTACTTTTAGACCTGCCAATATAGTTAAGAAATCTATAAAAATAGAGCTGTCCTTTGACATGGGATACAGTGTGAAAGAGATCGCAATACATTGCGACCTGTCAATTTAGCCTATTTATACGATATGTGTATAAAATAACATTAATTTTCCCGGCTAAGTTTGTTGTGGGCTTTTCTTAGACCAGGGCGCGTTTGGAACCCTCGTAGCTTTAGGTTTAAGTTGACGAACGAAGTTATCACCACCCCCTTACAATTATGTAAACATATAGGTTACTATACAATTGATGAATTTCTTAATGACAAGGTTGCTAGGAAGCATCCGGCTCCGCTTTAATCTCTCACAAGGTAGAAAAATGAATGATAAATGTAAAATGTAAATTGTTTCTTCCGAATCTGCCTTCCGAACCGGCGGTAGAGTAACTACAAGCAGACAGACTTGACGTTTCAAAAGCATTAGGCCTTATTCAAATAAAAGTATTTTAATTTTTTAATTTTGAAATATACGTATGAACTCTTCATAAGTGCCTGTGGTAGGCCTATATGAATAATGAAATGTTGAATTTTGTTTTTTTTTATGTCATTCACACAAATATCTACCTTTCGCGAGTAGATATGTTGTAAAGTGTTTTCTACGAAACACTGAAGTGCAATAAGTATGAGATTACATTAGTTATCTTTGTTTAGTAAGTGGGTAAGTGCTGTTTAATGCGTAAACACTTCACAGGAGTTTCATAGCAACACTAACTGACACATCCCGGCTTCGCTTGGAAGTATATTCATTATCTACCCATTACTGCCCCAATACATGGCACGGGCTCCGTTCAGAACGACAAGGGTGTAGGCCCAGTGGCGTGCAATGGACACGTGGCATAAAATGGAAAAATTCCCCTCCAATTCAACTTATATAAAATAATTTGGGTATGCAGTGCTTTTGTGCATGTATTAAATGCACCCCACTGTGTAGGCTGTAGTCCACCACGCTGGCAGAGTGCGGATTGTTGGACTACACACGCCTTTGAGAAAGTTAGGGAGAGTTATAAGGCTTGCAGGTTTCCTCGTCGTTAAAGCTAGTGATAGTTTAATTGCTTCAACTATAAAACACCCATAACTCTGAAGATTTGGAGGTGCATGCATGGAATCGAACTAAGTTCCCCCGAAATGAAGGACGAAACACTACCCACCGGGCTATTACTGCTCGTATCTTGAGTTCGTTGTTTATAAATTATAAAATCTAAATAACCACTGAATTGAGATAATACAGAACCCTCATTTAGTCATTTTTGAATGCAGGGCTTTGTGTCTAAAAACAGTAAAACGCGCCGCGCACATTTTATTTTTTATTCTTTTCTTACAATTATAAGTACCTACCTAACCTACTTATAATTGTAAGAATAAAAAATAAAATGTGCGCGGCGCGTTTTCACTGTTTTTGGACACAATGCACTCCATGTAATAATGGCTGAAAGAGGATATAATTCTCCCTCTCTCTCTCTCTCTTCCTAATGATACATAAACATATTTTGTACATGATAAAAGAACTACACAAAAACATTCGTGAGTAATCTATTATCCAAACTGCGGGGAATAGCTATTACATAACAAAATGTCTTTCGGGTCAATAAATAAAACATTTTATATTCTATTCTATTCTACTCAGATCTCGGGCGTTTTATATTAACGAGATCATTGCATGTATTCAAGGACACCGGGCGCGCCCGCAACGGTCTGCCTATTTGAGTTGCAAACTAGTAATTTGTTATTCTCAACACAGAGGCCACGTCGTTTTCGCTCGTAGCTAGATTGTTCAACGATTTTACTTTAAAAAGGTATGTTAATAGATTTTTTGTACCTTTATTAGTACGTACTTTTTCATTAGTTGTTATGAGGTAAAATATATATCAATCTAGGTATTTAGATATACCTAAGTGGTTAAGTTTGTACACTGTTTTTAATAATATGTTTCTGTAAAGCCGGCCGGTAGGATGTGTTTTGTGATAAGTTAAAATGTACCGGTTTAAAATCGAGCTTGGGAACTGAGTAATATTAAGATTCTGGTAATTGCGAAATTAAGTTCAAACAATGTTAACTATTGTTAAGTCCTTTACTGTGAATAAAGATATGTGCCCATAATTATTCTAACCAGGCAATGGTTTTTGGTTATCCCCTGGCGCTGTATTGATATCGATGGGTGTAGGTAAAATGTAAATTAAAGAAAACAAAATTACACTACAAATTAGCCTTTGATTGCAATATCATCTGGTGGTTAGTGCTGATGCAGTCTAAGTTGGTAGCGAGCTAATCTGTAAAGGAGTAGGTATGGCAGTGAAAAAAAAAGTACCCGTAACTTACTGCAAGTTAAAGGTAATTTTGTAACTTGCTGTTTTCTTAGCTATTTGATAAAAATTTTGGATAATATAAAAATGCTATACCTACTAGGTATAACATAGGTATAATGTGGGGAATACTGTTTATTTTCTTTATATTAACATAGCTAAAGTTTAATTTTATTTTGGCTACTAAAAATTGCAAAAGTAATATAAAAAACAGGAAACAAATAAAAAAAAATACCCACGAATAGAGAACCTGTTTAGAAATTTGTTTGTGTGAAAACTTTATTACACACACACATTTTATGCAAAGTAAACGCATGTATAGAAGAAACTTAGAATAGTAAATAGGGTGTCAAAAGGTTTTATCGCTAAATTGTTCTCTTCCAACCATTGACGTTATAAAAGACGAAGGAACGGGTTGGTGCAGCAATCGAAGTTAAAAAATATATATATAACTAGTTGACCCCAGCGCCATCTGTCGGGCTGATTTGTGAATCTAAACCATCCAGGGTGCCACACAAACTATGGAGGGTAGAGGTAAGGAGAGTCATCTTATATGGGAGAAAAGTTGAAAAAGTGTCCAGTTGTATGCGCTAAATAACAGTTCAAAAATCCTCCACAATGGCGCTGGTGGATGCACAGGGTATGGTATGAATGTAGCAATCGTAGATGAATTGAAGTATGCCGAGTTAAAAAATTTAATGTCATTATCGACTAAAGTAGTTAATTATTGAGAATTTCAACAACTTACGTTGTACAAAATATTGTGGTAAATATAACCTTACTTCCTTGTTTATTTTTCAAGCCTACTCTAACAATATTTATATGCGGCGCTTCTTTTAGGAGTTACCTTGATGCAAATGTGGCGCCATCCTAATTTAATACATTTTGACGACACTTTTTCATATACACAGATGATCCTCCTTACCTCTACCCTCCATAACACAAACGCATACCGAAAAATTCATTCAAATCAGTCCAGCCGTCTAAGAGGAGTTCAGTGACATACACACGCACACAAGAAATATATATATAAAGATTTAAAGAAGTCGGTTCATCATCATTTAAAAACCATCTAAGTTAAATATCGATTTTGCATGTCGTAGGATAAATGCAAGACGTAAAAGTTCCCCTTTGCGTGGGCTAGATTGAAGACAAGGTATTCGGCAAATAACTTTTTATCTCGTGCGTGCAATGCTTTCCACAGCAAATGTGAGACGGACATTTTTCACGTCAAATTTGGCACTTTTAGGAAATAATAATGGCAAAATAAGTATTATAAGATATTAGTTTTTGTTTTTTTTGTTTCAATATAATTTGGTTGTATAATTTTCGCTTGGTACTTAATTCCTAAGCAATTGTGGTCAATATTATCGTTTATGTATAAGTTGTGGAAACTTCATTGGTTTATGTGACATAAAAATACGGCATTACTTTCATGTGTAATGGAACTGTTTGATTCCTTTGAAAAGCTCATCAAAAAATCATCGGACATGGGTCAACAAATGAGAAGTGATTAGGTCGTAGTCCACCGCGCTAACCTTGTGCGAACTGGTGGACAAGCCCTTGAGGGCATTATGGAGAACTCCCAGAGCAACTTTTTCTCTGTGAAGAACTAGATTGATATCTTAGATCTTCCAACCTGTTTTTCTCAGCACCTCAAATCCCGCATTGGTACAGTGTATATTGCATATTTCTGTGTCCTATATCAGGACTATAACAGTAAAGTGGTGTTCAAAGCCAAGGAAGTGGGGTATTTATAAACATGTCAAGCTTTTGATAACGTGAAGAAAACCGCGAGTAACTGCTAGTATTTGATAAAGATCTCATGTGTTACAGTAATTTATGTAAAGTGGGTAAATAATTAAATATTTGATTAATAACATGAAATTGGTTGGTATTTTGATATAAATACGACTGCATTATCGATATACTGCAGTCCTACATGGACTCGAATGTTGTAAAGATACCTCCTGGTGTCTTAGTCGTTTATCACATGAAAATCTCCTGACACACAGGACGGAAGTCGGTAAATCACTGGCAATTATGCAATCATTGCTTGGGAATCTAACATAAGTATAAGTATTTGCAATGTTAAAATCACATATTTTAATTTTAAATCATTATTCATGATTCACTCACTATAAACCTAACTATACAAACGTATAATATGTTTTATTAGCTGTGTACCTACTTGATTTTTTTTTATAATTTACTAGCTGTTGCTCGCGACTTCGTCTGCGTTTGATTTTGTTTTTTGATGTGCCATTTAATTTAGTTGTAGTTCTACACAAATTTAAAGTATTTAGTATCGCTAAGCCTTAAATGAGGGGTTTGCTGCTGTCAGTTGAGGAGTTCTGTCCTCTATCTCCAACCACATTCACCAGATCTACACAAAGTTTGGGCAAAATAAACACATATTATAACCTCTATAGTACTTAAATAATTTCATCCCCTTTCCCAAAAGAACCGAGCTTAATGGCGGGATAAAAGTATCCTATATTACTTCTAACACTTCCAAGAACATGTGTACAAAGTATCATGAGGATCGGTTCAGTAGTTTTTGCGTGAAAGCGTAAGAAACAAACTTTCAGTGACATTTATAATATTAAGTAGGAATTTACTTCAATCTATTTTTTTTGGTTTTGTAAATGAATTTTATAATAGTTCAACTTAAAATATCGCTTGCTTTAACGGTTTAGGAGAGCATGCTTGAGAGTTATCCATAACGCTCTAAAAGGCGTGTGAAGTCTACCAATGCGCAGCTTGGTAGACTACGGGCTAAACTCTTCTCAATCTGACGGGAGACCCAGTCCCTGTAGGTACTGGTACTGGTAGGTACTGACAGTGATGATGATGAAGTTAGAGTAATCTGTAATCTGTAATCTAATCTGCTGACAAAGTCGCGAACATCTCTATGTTATTCATGCTATAACTGATACTCTCATTCCATACAAACGCGTCGTCCGGAAGAACTCTGCATAACATCTATTGTATCGTTAACGTGTACTCATTCCAAAACAGGAAGTAGCAGTAAAATATACTCAGTAGGTTTTACTGCACACTTAAAAGTATTCTGACGGGAATCAATTAAACTATGAAGGCGTTTTAAACTGCCCCATCGGAGTTGAATTTTTTGCTTTGCAAGAAGTTATCCAAATTTCGATAAAAATGGTATTCTGTTGGAGCAATATTCTGTTCGAGGAGCACGGTGGATGTGTTAGATATTCCAATTGAAGCTCCTCTAATTTGGTACACGTGCAGTGGGTGGTCTAGCGTTGCCCTGAAGCAGGGCTTAGAGTGTTTCCGACTATCGTACCGGATCCATATTTTATCACAGGTGATGAATGATTCGGTTTAAAAACTTTTGATTTTTGTGCTTGTTGAGTAATGTTACAAAGCAGTCGACGCGCGTTTGTCGGTTTGCTGCACTCAATTCATGAGGTAACCACCTTTCTAGCTTTTTACCTTCCCAATATTCTCCAACTTGATTAAAACAGTTTTATAACTATGACCGCAGCCTGCAACTAGCCCGGACGACGTTTGCGAAGGATCCGCTCCCACAATAGCCTTCAATTATTCATTATCAACTTTGGTCTACGGGCGTCCTCAGGGCTTGTTCTGGAGGTCGAAATATCCAGAACGAAAACGTTACTGTGTTTCGTTCTGTTCTACTGGTGGTAAAAACCAAAAACCGTGTGCTGTGTTTTCTTTTGCGATACCACCGCCATCGTTAATCCTTCGAGCAGTTTCTGCAGTGGTGGCACGATGAAACTCGTAAATAACGCGATATTTCTAGTTTTCCATTTTGTTAAATGAGTGACGGAAAGGAAAAACTTAAAAAAGGAAAAATAAATGAATTAGAATTTTCAAGAAACAAATACCAAGTATCAATTTGAAATTGGAATTCTTAACCAAAGAGGAGATATTTGAGATCAAAGTGGCCAGTGCGACCAAACGTCAATTTCTTATGTAATAATATTTATATATTTTTTTTTCAGAACAATGCCTAAAATCGCAGTCTATTACTTCCCTCTGAAGGCGCTCGGCGAAGGTATCCGGCTTCTGCTGGCGTACGGAGGCGAGGAGTTCGAAGACTGCAGGATTACCAAAGAAGAATGGGCCGATGTGAAGCCAAGTGAGTGTTCTTGATGGGTTGTTGTTTTGTTCTTCGGTATTGGTGGATAATGGGAGTCTGAAGAGGTCGAAGACCCAGAAATTAATGGGTTGATAAGATGATGATGATGATTAAAAAAATGCTTTATTGTTTATAGCGATGCCCTTCGGTCAGATGCCGATACTCGAAATCGACGGCAAGAAGTACGCGCAGAGTTCGGCGATCGTGCGCTACCTCGGACGCAAGTACGGGCTCGTTGGCAAGAATATCGAGGAAGACTTCGAAATCGATCAAAACATCGAGTTCTTTACTGACATTCGCACAAGTAAATATTATGTCTATAACGTTACAAGTATTACGACTTGGTAAATTTTTAATTCGGCCGCATTGTATTTCTGGCAGGGACCACGGGGCACAAACACAGCGCAGCGGCGGTGCACTTCATACATATACAAATGCACTGCCTACATCTTATACTGTATATAACTACCTTACATAAAGCACAAGAGTTTGTTTGTTTGTTAACTTGAACGCGATGATATCAGGAACTACTGGTCCGATTTGAAAAATTATTTCAGTTTTGGATAGCCCATTTATCAAGGAAGCATTTATGCTATATACTGCGTTATTCCTAGCCTGGTAAAAATACTCTGCGCACGTCACTGCACGGCTAGACAGGATACATTTTCTCTACGGTAAACCGAGAAAATGTTTATCATCTCCCACAGTTCTATCCCCTCTCCCATCATGGGCGATCTGACGGAAATAATATCCACATATACTCATAAGTTCTCCTCTTCTCTGTTACCGTGCCTTGGAAGATGTTCAAAGTTTATATAAAACGTAAGCTTACAGAAAAATCCTATTATAATATTAAGGATTACTTAAACGATAAAAAAGCTTGGGTGTGAATTGCTCTAACTTCATAGCTTGATATAAATTTACTGTGAGCTTGTGATGACAAAAAAAACCTGTCTATGTTTGTTGTGGACTCTTTTTTGACCATGGCGCGTTTGGAACCCCCGTAGCTTTAGGTTTAAGTTGACAAACGTAATTATCACCATCCTCTTACAATGATTTAAACATATATGTATGAACGCTTCATAAGTGTGATAGGCCTACATGAATAAAGAAATTTTGAATTTGAAAAAATTTGAATTTGATGGACATTGGACAAGTCAACTTTATCAATTGTCAGTGAATAAATAAATAAATATACTACGACGATACGCACATCGCCACCTAGCCCCAAAGTAAGCGTAGCTTGTTTTATGGCTACTAAGATGCCTGATGAATATTTTTATGAATAATATACATAAATACTTAGAAAATACATATAAACACCCAGACACTGAAAAACATTCATGCTCATCACACAAACATTTTCCAGTTGTGGGAATCGAACCCACGGCCCTGGACGCAGAAAGCAGGGTCGCTGCAAACTGCGCCAATCGGCCGTCATCGGGGACGGGCAATATAATCAGGGGACTAAAATTGATAATGTGGGTGAAGGTGACGATAAAATAATCGTGTAATTTTAATACGTAGAAGCCGGCAGTGTCTTCCACGAGCAAGACGAGAAGGTGAAAGCGAGTAAGCAGGCTGAGCTTGAGAAGAATTACTATCCAGTCGCATTGAAGAAGCTGGATGAAATCATCACAAAGAACAAGGGTCATATGGCTATTGGAAAGGTATTTTTTAAATTTTATTTATAATAATATCAGTATATTCAAAGCTTTAATAAAACGAAAGCTTTTTTATGTATATAGGTACGAGCACTTGACTGCGGTATGATGGTAAATGATAATAAAAAAGCCAAAGTCAAATATTAATTTATTCAAATAGAACATGTAAATAAAATATGACATAGAAGTGAGTTAACGGCGATAGCTAAATTCGTCAATTTAAAACTAAAGCAACGAGGGTTTCAAACCGAGCCCTGGTCGTATTATGTTTACATAATATCCTGGTCATATTATGTTGTTGGTCTAAGAAGACCATAACAGACTTAGCCGGTTGTTTCTTTTTGTTATCACCATCTCACATTGTTATATGAGGCGAAAATGGCGCTTCATTCACGTCTCAAAAGAAACAGATCCCCTTTATTTTTGGCATGTGACATATTCACAACGGGCAACGGACGAAGTTGTGACGGACGGAAACAGCTTCGTTTTGTACTATTTGTAATAACAAACATAAAACTACGTAATCTGGTATCTTTTTCAAGCAAATATCAACGAACCATTATTTTGGCTTTTATATATAAGATTTTGTTTCCAATTTCAGTTGACATGGGCTGACTTCCTATTCGCGGGCATGTATGACTGCTTAAAGACGATCCTGCAGATGCCAGACCTCGACGAGAAGTATCCGAGCTTCAAGAAGCTGCAGGAAACAGTATTAGCTATTCCCAAGGTCAAGGCGTTCTGCGATAAAGCACCCAAGTCCCCATATTAAACCTTCAATTGTATAGATCTTTGTTTTTCCTATAGTATTCATCTAAATTCAAATTCAAAATTTCTTTATTCATGTAGGCCTATCACAGGCACTTATGAAGCGTTCATACATATATGTTTACATAATTGTAAGGGGACGGTGATAACTTTGTTCGCCAAGTTAAACCTAAAGCTACGAGGGTTGCCAACGCGCCCTGGTCTAAGAGCCCACAACAAACTTAGCCGGGTATTTTTTTTTGTTATCACCATCTCACAGTTGATTTATATTAAGCTACGAAGCTAGAGCAATTCACACCCAAGCTGTTTTTATCGTTTTAAGTAATCCTTAATATTATAATAGGATTTTTCTGTAAGCTTACGTTTTATATAAACGTTGAACTTATTCTAATTATACTTGTTCTATTAACGTGACTGTTTTATTTATGGCTGTCCGTAAAAAATCCTTATCCTATCTAATAATAGCTTAGTTACTATTCATTAAGTTAAAAGCGGTGATAGCTTGGTGGCAGTGGCGTGCACAGGGTCTTCAACCAGGGATTCATAAAGCTGGTAAAATGGAAAAATTCCCCACCAATACGAGTTAAATAAAATAATTTGGGTAGGCAGTGCTTTTGTGCATGTATGAAGTGCACGCCACTGCCTAGTGGTTATAACTTTGGCGTCAATCTGCGCGGGCCGTGTTCGAATCCAAGCACGCACCTCTAACTTTTTACAGTCATGTGCGTTTTAAGCAATTTAAATACCACTTGCTTTAACAGTGAAGGAAAAACATAGTTAGCAAACCTGTATCACTGAGAGTACTCTATAATGTTCTCAGAGGCGTGTGAAGTCCACCAATCCGCATTGGGCCACCGTGGTGGACTACGGCTTCTCATTGTGGAAGGAGATCCGTGTACTTAAGTGAGATGATATATGATGATGACGGCCGATTGGCGCAGTGGGCAGCGACCCTGCTTTTTGATTCCAAGGCCGTGGGCTCGATTCCCACAACTGGAAAATGTTTGTGTGAAGAACATAAATGTTTTTCAGTGTCTGGGTGTTTATATGTACCTATATTATAAGTGTTTATGTATATTATTCAGAAAAATATTCATCAGTTATCTTAGTACCCATAACAAAAGCTACGCTTACTTTGGGACTAGATGGCGGTGTGTGTATTGTCGTAGTATATTTATTTATTATTAGCCTTAGGCCTTAACCCCTTCTCATTAGAGGAGTAGAACCGTGCTCTGTAGTGGGCCTGTAATGGGTTGATGATGATGAATAGTCAAGAATAGAATAGTGGGTTTATGCTCTAAGTCTATCTCTCCTTTTGGAGACGAGCCCTGTAGGTACCCTGTAGAAGACGTTAGGCTAGCGGATTGTGAAAATTAAGGTACATATTAACATGAAGAATTCCGCAATTCCGCATGAAAACTCTCGTGCTATTTAATTTCGTCAGGCGTTCTATTAAGTTCGCCCAGCAAGTTTAACAGAGCAAAGAAATGTTTACTTTAAAAAGGTTTTATTATAAAAGATTTATTTATTTTATATAATTTTGTTTTTCGTATTCTACTCTTTCCTTGGGTTTTGGTACTTCTTCTATTTGATGCAATTCAAAAGCTAACCTCTGGTGGAATAATTTTGAATCAAAAATGAAAGAAAACTGTCAGTAATAATTAAGTGGGTAAATAATTAAAGTTTTCATAACTATAAGTTTAAATGTCCCAGATATTTTATTAAACTGATAAACATTTTAACAAAAGTGCTGATAATTCCTATTTCATTACATTTTGCCGCTGGGTATTTTAATATAAATACGAGCGCACTTTCGATACACTTTAGTCCTGTATGGACTCGAACGATGCAAAGATACCCCCCGGTTTCTTAAGTCGTTATTACTGATGTGGCGCTATAAAACAAAAAGTTCCTATAAATATACATTATTATTTTTATTTATTCCAGTACAAATTAGCCCTTGATTGCAGCTTTGCCTCTCTGTAAGACATGAAGATGCAGTCTAAGATTGTCTCCCTTTTGTTGATTGTTAGGGAGTATGGCAGTTATATTAAACGTATAACCCGAATCAGTCGCTACACTACGACATACCGGTACGCTTTATCGCTTGGCGGAACGTTTTTGCAGATAAATAGATAGATGGATAGATAAATTCTTTATTGCACACAATTAAGGGATAAAGATAATATATATTGAAAACATAAATACAAGAAAAATAAAAATGCGCAAAGGCGGTCTTATCGCTTTAAGCGATCTCCTCCAGACAATCCTTAATGAAAGAAGAAAATGATTATGGAAACGGGATAATGCAATTTTAAAAATATAAATAAATATATTACGACAACGCACACATCGCCATCTAGCCTCAAAGTAAGCGTAGCTTGTGTTATGGGTATTAAGATGACTGATGAATATTTGTATGAATAATATACATAAATACTTAGAATATACATATAAGCACCCAGACACTGAAAAACATTCATGCTCATCACACAAACATTTTCCAGTTGTGGGAATCGAACCCACGGCCTTGGACTCAGAAAGCAGTGTCGCTGCAAACTGCGCCAATCGGCCGTCATAACATTAACTACATCAACTTACATACAACAATAATACACAAACAGCTAATACAAATACAAATAATATAGAAATCAATACATCCCTACTAATATTATGAATGTGAATGTAAGTTTGTTTGTTACGTTTACACGCGAAAACTACTGAACCGATCTTCATGAAACTTTTTATACATATTCTTGAAGGTATTAGAAATAATATAGTATACTTTTCATTGAAAAAAAAAATTACGTAACATAGAAAAACGTTTGTCTAAAAATCTCATATATGACTATAGGTGTAGACTATGTAGCAGTATGCTGCCTCACAAAATTACGCGGGCGAAGCCACGGGGCACATCTAGTAGAATATAAATAGATAAAGATAGGTATCTAGCCGCGGCCGAAACCTCCAACCAGACCAGAGTAGAGTAAATTCAGTAATTATCAAGTCTTTGTCTGCTGGGAATCTTGTCCGGGACCTTCACCTATATCGCCACCACATAGCTTACGGCTACGCCAGGGTGTCCATAAATCTGAGGCCTTCATGTACCTGTAATTACACCGGCAGCCACGCCCTTCAAGCCGGAACACAGCGTTGCAACAATGCTGCTTAGCGGCAGATGTAAACATGGTTGTTGGTGATGTTAAAACCTATGTTACTCTCCGTTCTTTCAACTAACTGTATGCGAAATAACAAGTCGACTGGTTGCTTAATTAAGGCGTAAAGGACAACCAATAAAAGAAATAAAGAAATAAACAAACACACTCGTGCATTTTTAATACGACTAGCTGTTGCCCGCGACTTCGTCTGCGTTTGATTTCGTTTTTTGATGCGGCATTCAATTGGCATTCAAGCATTCAGTATCGCTAAGCCTTTAAAGAGGGCTTTGCTGCTGTCCGCTGAGGAGTTCTGTCCTCTCTCTCCAACTACATTCATCAGATCTGCACAAAGTTTTGGCAAAATTAAACACATTATAATCTCTATCGTACAAAAATAATTATTTAAATCGGTTATAATTTGTCGGAGTTATGGTGTAAAATCGTCAAACACTTTCATCCCCTCTCCCAAAGGAACCGAGCTTAATGTCGGGATAAAAAGTATCCTATATTACTTCTAACACTTTAAAGAATAAGTGTACAAAAATTTCATGAGGATCGGTTTAGTAGTTTTTGCGTGAAAGCGTAACAAACGAACTTACATTGACATTTATAATATTAGTAGGGATAGGGATAGGGATTAAAGGATGTGTGAATTAAAATGAAAATTAATTTTATCAATTATATACATATCGCGAATTTTCGTGTTGAACATTATCCACACTTTGTTGATTAGAAAATAAATATACCTTTTCAATTTTCTACTTTAATAGGTACGACATAACTTCACACTTTATTTCTAGTTGTTCATGCACGAGGCGTATTGCATTGAATAATAATATGAAAATCAAGCTGGGTAAGTACCATTTTATCTTATATATTAAAACGAGCAATTCTTGTATATATATAAATGCAATCTCAGAATCTCTCAAACTTACATTCACATTTATAATTATCATAAAATATTAGTTGGGATAGGGATAGGGATTATTTAATGACACGGGTAATACATCCGAATTGGTGCCGATTGGTTTTGTCCACAGTAATATTCCTAGTGCTGCTCACAGTGTCGCGCAGCACGGGGTACGTGCTCTGCCTCTGTCCGCTGACGCTGCGGCCCGTGTGCGGTTCTGACGGCCTCACGTACGACAACGAGATGTGCATGCTGTGCCACAACCCTGACGTCACCGTCGTGAAGCAGGGCCCGTGTTAGCGCAATAAACATCAGAACTTAATCGTTCTACACGTTTTTCATTTCATTCCCAACTAGCTATGATGATGATGTCATGACGTATCCCTCAACGGCGACACCTTGGCTTTATGACACTGATATCCCCGGGGAAAGGATATAAATTTATCTTCTCCCACAGCTTTATCAACTCTCAGAGCATTGGCGCACAATTGGAAATAATCTCCAAATAATATATGTGTATTTATAAACGGGGGTTTACTTTTCCTTTTCCATGTTTCAGTGATTTAGCAGGTGGGCACGTTAAGTATGTATCCCTTGTCGGGATATAATGGGGGATATAATTTTTATCTCCCGTCTTGTTAGCCCTGCTGGATTGTGCACAGATATGACTAGATAGCCAAACTTAGTTTTAAAGATTCGATTGCACGACCCGCAGCAAATTTGACCGCTGGTATAATAATATATATAATTTTTTTTTTGGAAATTTTGAAAAATGTTATCAAAGAAAAATTTAATAATGTAATAATTGGTAGTAGAATATAGGCTTTTTATTTTTATTTTATATTATAATAATATGTATCGGAAGGCTTAGGCCTAATCTTTTTGTTGTAGTGCTTTGAGCCAAGGTGTTCTAGACGTTTCTTTTCAAAGGTTTTACGTTTGTCACTTAATATTTTGCACTTTGCTCCCAACTAGCTTTCGCCCGCATTTATTTCAAGTAAGCTAAATATAAGCACTTTTGAAAGTATGTCAAGTATGTCTGTTTGTAGTGGCTCTAGCACCGGTTCGGAAGGCAGATTTTACCGAGAAGAAGCCGACAGGAAACTCAACAGTTGCTGTTTTCCCACATCATTTTACAATTTAACAATCGTTGTTCTATCTCGTCTGAGATTAAAGCGGAGCGGCTTGCTTTCAAACAACCTTCTCATTAAGTTAAATCGTGATATTTAATTGCTTAAATTAAGAACGCACGTAACTCCGAAAGGTTAGAGGTGCGTCCGGGGCTCGAACTCGGTGCCACAAGGAAGTCTTACTGACTAGGCTTTCACCGTGATAGTACACAGTGTGCATATTAACATGTATTTTTCACGCTTCAATAACTCTAGGAGTCTCGCAACACGTGATATCCGGGCGAGAACTGTGGCTGACTTCTCTGTTGTCCAACATTATAACTAGTGGTAAAGAGCTCTACCTGTATTCAAATTGTACTCACTTCCTCGCGTTCTCTCCTTCTAACCCAAACCGTGGGTTGATAATAGTGTGTTCTGCATCACCAAATGGATGTATGCATGTATTTACTACAGGTGTGTTTTTCCTTATATACCTACAGGGTTAAATAAAACATACCAGAAAGATCTGGGTCTTGAAGTTCCTGTCATTAAAAGTAACAACTTTTGTTCAACGACTAAAAAATTCTGTATTAATTTATTTCATCCAAAAAAACCATGCTATTTCTGTAGTGAGATCGCATCCAAATGTGATTCGTCAACCTCGCATAGACGCGATATAATCGTGGCTGGCGAGCTGTTGCTGATGTTACATTACACCCGCCTGCCTACCCGCCTGTCTACCCGCCTGCCTGCCCGCCTATCTACCCGCCTGCCTGACCGCCTGTCTACCCGCCTGCCTGTGGAGTTAGTCGAAAGGACGGAGAGTAACATAGGCTTCAGTCCAGGAAACCAAACTATTTCTCACCGGATTTGTAAAAAACCAAACCGTAATAAAAGCGAACGAAGGACGCGGGCAACAGCTAGTGTTAATGTTATTTTACAAACTCTCGCGTTAAAAAAAAGGCGTAGAACGTAATTTTCATTTTAACAACTACAGGCCGAGAGCTTTCTGTTTTTTTTTTATTTAACCCTGTTTAATATACGTGCTATGACATAGTAACATCTAATGTTATTGATTCATGATAGACCCAGCATAAATGTGCTCGTTATATTAGTTTCGAAATTGATAGAATTAGCTTCTGACAATGGGTTCAAAGAAAGATTTAAAATAACATGTAACGTGTAAATATATTTGGTACGTCGTTATTCCTCGTTCCTAAAACTCACGTCATACAATTTCATTGACGCAAATAAAGGTAAACATTTACCAGAACTGAACAGTTTAGCAAATAAAATATGTATTAAGGGCCAGCCTGAACTATGACAGGGAATTTAATGAGAATTCCCTTCTATACGCTAACAAATATAGCCATAAAAATATCATTTTTGTAATAATTTTTATTATTAACTAGCTGACCCGCGCAACTTCGTCTGCACCTAGAAAAAAACCTAGAAACTATTTGCAAGAATATTTTAAAACTGAATTTGCAGGTATATAATCAAACTTAATATTTATATTACTTTATTTTTCGCATTTATAATATTAGTATTTAGTAGGATGTTACGCATGCATTCGATCGTTGTCTCATTTGCCTCGCGACTTGCTGTTATCCGTGAAGAGTTATGTCCTTTATCTCCGATAATATTTATCAGATCTTCATTACATGCTTGATAGTATACACTTTCAAATAAAAAAATAATTATAAAAATTGGTTGAAATTTAACGGAGCTATGAAGTAAAATTGATAAAAAATTTAATCCCATTTTCCGGAGGAAACTTATTGTTTATCGGAATAAGAAGTATCCTATATGTTGACCACATATATCAGCTACCACTATACCAAATTTTATTTAGATCCGTTGAGTAGTTTTCACGTGCTGCCCGGACAGACAGACAGACAAAAATTAAATATAAATCTGTTTTGGACCCAGTGTCGATTATAAAGCATCCCCCGGTCAAAATTTTCAAAATATATTTAATGTACAGAAATCTTCCAGTTACAATTTTATTATAAGTATTCTAAACAAACAAAACTTCACGACGGTCCTAGAAACTTAGATTATCATAGTGATGAATAATAAAAAACATTGCAGTGTAATAAAAAGACTCAAATCATTAGTGACATCAAGGTTTTTGGTACCTATCGTTATCGCATTATCCAAAACTAAACTTAAATGACAGGTCCAAAAGCAACGTACCCCGAAAGAAATATTATCATAAGACTGCCACTTTAGCCTCTTTACACTCTTTAGCCCTGTATTATCATGGACATCGTCTCAGGTGCTTGAGTATTTCAACGAGCCAAATATAAAGGAGGGCTGATGATAATCTTTATATACCCTCTTCGGAGGAAGTTATAGGAATAGTTCGACCATATAATATAGGACCATATAACATAGCTACACTCCATTTTTTCTCACATGTCTTATAATGTAAACAATATTTTATTTTTTTAGTGTATGTTTTAGGAAAATAAAAAAAACAAGGGTTACTAAATAAACAAAACCAACAAAATAAAAAGCGATTTAAGTACTTTATATAAGTGTGATTTTATTATTTTCCTAACAATTTAAAATAAACTGTAAACTAGAAAGTAACGCAAAGATTGCTTACATTATAAGGCAGATAGGCAAAAAAACATTTTATCCGGAAACTATGAAGATATATATCGCCGGCTTAGTTCCAAGTAGTAGTTTTAAAATGACACCTTATGATGATGTACAACTGTAGTAGCAACGTTAGTTAAATATTTTCAATTCAATAAAAATATCTTAAATTAATTCCTTTAAATATGTTAGGGGCCCTTAAGGGTCAAATTAGAGCGGCTAAACTAAATATTGTGAAGAAGAAACACATTATATTCCCATAATCAGGCGCTAAATAACAGATAATGCCTTGAGGCTTGGATCCTTTGCCTTGCAACGATAATTGAAATAATAAACATTATCCAATATAAAACGGAAAACACGATGCAAGCAGGATATTTATAAACTTGTATTGCTACAGAAGTACACTTTTGTACCAAAATTATTTATAAAAACCTTCGTGCCTATTTCAGTAATTATAATACTTTGTGATTTCCGGAAAATAAACTGTGTTTGATAAGTGTCAGGTGAAGGCCCAGGAAAGAAGAAAATACTAAAAAAAACCTTTGATGCTTTGAGTGTTTGAGGCAACTAAAAGTTTGTCAGTTTTACCTAAACATAAAAAATGGAGCTTATCTCGAAATTAACGGCAGTAATTTTACTAATCTGTATTATTGGAAGTATTGCGAAACCTTTTGAAGAATCAAGCCTCCAGAATAACGAGAAACTTCAAGAAAATAACTTTCTGGACATTGAAACTGCAAACCGCCATTTTGAAAAGCGTTCCCTTGATGAACAAGATGGCGACGTGGATTTCCCAGTGAGATATGAGAACGCTTTCGATGGACCTCATAGATTACGAGCTCTTCCTGGTTTTCTTCACTGAAAATGAAGTCGACGGATAAGAATACCGAGTCTTGTATAAGAATACGTCTTAATACGATAAGAATACGTCTTGGGAAATAAATATGTAACCATGATATAACGCATGTAGAGGACTAACTAATAATGCATATAAAGGGAAAAATGACCTTCAACGGCCATTTTAGTGCTAGATTTTTCGTAAACGATAATTATCATGTAAGTTTTGACGACCGATTGGCGCAGTGGGCAGTGATGTTGCTCTCTGAGTCCGAGGTTGTGGGTTCGATTCCCGCAACTGGAAAATGTTTGTGCGATGCACATAAATTGTTTTCAGTAGATATTATATATGTATATTAAACACAAAATTTTCATCGGGGTTAGAAATTTGTTTTTTATTTTTTACATTATTTATTCATAAACAAGAATGTGTTTTTTATTTATTATTTAAGAAAGTTCGCAATATGATACAACAGTTCAACGAGGCGACGCAAAAAAAGTTATATCTAATTAAAAGTAAATAAAATAAATAAACTTAAGGACTTGTGTAATCGAAATCCTAGAATTGGATATGTTTCTGGCTCAACTTTTTGTGCAGTTTGCAAAACAGTTTAAAGTTATTAAAAATTTAATTAATTACGCATTGTTGCACTTTACCTAAGTTACGGGTGGTATTACGTGATTCTTCAATGCCCAGTGCCATAATATGTCGTTGCAAGACGATTGTATCGTACTAAATAATACGCCACCGATATATACAATTTTTGACGACCCTTGCGCAACGGTGAGCGCTCTGAATTTAAGTAGGAGGTCTCAGGTTCGATTCCCTGCAGGGGCGATTTGGTATTTTATAATTTCTAAATTTTCTCTGGTCTGGTTATGGGAAGTGGGAGGCTTTGGCCGTGGTTAATTACCACCCTACCAACAAAGACGTGATGCTAAACGATTAAGTGTTCCGGTGCGATGTCACGTAGAAACCGATTAGGGGTATGACAGCTTAGCCCGCTACCATCTTAGCATCGTGCATCGTCACTTACAAACCGGTGGGATTCAAGGGCTAACTTGTAGTGGAATAAAATAAAAATCTACTGTCATGCAAATCACGCTAAAGTATGTTTAAAACTGTCTCCTTTTCTTGATCGCGGCTATATACTCTGAATATAAGTATAAAAATGTTAAATCTATAATATCTAGCCCTAATCAAACATATACGGTTCATTGCTTTCTGTTAGTCATGATTTAAGACCAGTGAAAACCTATCTTGCAATTAATATAAACTTAATAACTTTAACTGGATAAAGCTGTTATGAAATATTTATTTATTTATTCAATTACAAGTAAACTATTTAAAACTAAATAAAATCTAAAACGTACTCGAAACCACCGCAGCGAGGCACAGTTCCTAAGATGCTGGCAGCATTGCCCCTTTGGATGGCCAAACTAATTCGTTGGCCAAGGTAACTGCCCGCTCTAGGATCACCGGAAGACTCGATAACCCTTTTCGATAATTCTTTGAAAAGGGCTCTTGCCTCCGGACCCCACGGTCCCAAAGTCTCTACTCCAAAAGGCACAAAAATGAAGCTGCTATCCAGGTTATATATGTATACCTGTTGTAAATTGAATAATAACAATATAATAATATGAAAAAAACAAATGTGTTTATTTAACTTATTGCTAAGCATTAAGAGGCACATCATCTTTTAAAGCTATCAGATATTTAATGTCCCACGTCCACTGATTACAACTTAGTAAGTAATTTTTACCGATACAAACTTTCATACTACGACCTATCGCTTCGCATAACCCGCAACTTGCTCGACTCCTCATTGAAGAAGCGATGTGAGTTCCTCAACGGATTGTGTTGTTAAATAGCCTTCCTCAAGAATAGAATTATTAACTGCAACAGGTGTTTTTTAAATGGTATTGGGCAGTTTAAGAGATCAGCGCGTTCAAACAAACTCTTCAGTTTTGGTTTTTAGTTTAATATTACTAATTTAGTAATAAATACTTATACTATACAAATATAGTCTGCCTTCATCAATAGCTTGTATCAGTCCACTGTTGGACTAAAAACCTCTGCCAATAGGAGGGTTTTTCCATGATGGTAATAGTTGCACTGAGAACGCTGCTGCTAGTTTTCCGTTATATTCCCTTAGTCGCCTCGTATGACACCGACGGATAGACAACTGTATTATGATCTGCCGTCGCCACACAGCTAAGTCAGCTTTAGTGTGGGATTTTCTCGGGATAATAATAAAACGGTGGGCTCCTAGATCCTTTCGCAACAGTCTTTTATGGAAATTTAATTCCAAGTGCCACTGGAAACCACCCTGTACGAAAGCTATGGTGATACGGTCGACCGTAACAGTATGAAAATCTTTCTCCGAGCGGGTGATCGTGCTCGGGGACCGAGGTCCGACCATTCATCTTTGGAAGTTGTATATATTGTCCATATTTGTGAACACTTCGATAGCGCGATGCAGGATCTTTGTGGCGCCATCTAGTTTGGTAATGTAGAGACCGCTACAGCACGTTGTTTGGATGTTGAATATTTAGATGCCGCCCAAAATTCCGCATTGCTGCACGCTTAGAACAGCACCACCCAGCACGGCAATCTCCCCGTGAAAAGGATATAAATGTGTCTTCTCCCACAGCTTTTTCAACTCTCAGAGCACTGGCGCACAAGTGGTAATAATATCAAAGTAATATGTGCGTAATAATAAACGGGGGTAAACTTCTCCTATTCCATGTACCCGTACTTTAGCAGGTGGACACGTCAATTATATTTTTCATATTTATAAAAATACATAGGGGATACAATTTTTTTCTCCTGCCTGTGCTTTCCCTGTAGGGGCACGTTTAAGCCCAAGGTGACTCTCTAGAAGGGTGATATGGTAAATCCTACGGACACGCGCAGCATGTCATCCCCCAGAGAGGCATACCTAGGACTGACAGCATATCTAGGATAATATCCAATCTTCAGAAACTAGCTGGAAGCAGCTGATCAAATTATTTAAGTATCTATTCGAATAATACAGACAACATCAAACGAGTTGCTGGGATCCGCTGGACACACTGAGTTTCTTGCCTCTTCTCAGTAGAAACTGCTTTCCGAACCGGTGGTAATGTTACTACAACTACTACATACTTGACGTTTTAAAAGTACTTATAAAGTAGGCCTACTGGAAATAATTGAAATTTGAATTTTGACAGGCGGCTTATTATTGAAAGCAAAGGTAAATAAAATAACAACAGATTTTAAGTTAAAAATGGTTTTTTATTCATAAAATTTAAAATCTCATACATTTGATAAAATAAAACTAAGTACACAACAAATTACAATAATATGTCCATCAATAATAGAAAAATGAAAGAAAATATACCCATAAAGCTTTGCGTACACCACGACGGGCAGTACCTTAATCTCAACATTAAGAATTAGTATATTTCCAACCCAAAAGGCCACTTTTGGTAGAGGTAAATAACGTTCAGACAAGTACTAAGTTGCCTCTGTAAGTATTTTAGGCAACTGTTTTAATTTTATGAATTTAAAATCTATATAAAAATTCAAAAATAGACATTTTCTAAAGATAAAGATAAAGAATTTAATCTAGAGAAAGTAAATAGATTCAATCTCTCCGACATTGGCATCACAAAACAATGGCATGGCAAAACACTCTGCCAATTAAGCCACGGTTCTCATATCATCGATACCGAAATTATCATATGCCAATTTATTATTCTTATAGCGACTGTGGCGAAAATTTATAAAATTTATATTTCTTCGAAGTGAAAGAATAAACACTTTTTAAGTAGGTTTTAACAAAATTATTATATAAAGCTTTCTATTTTGTCAAAAATGTTAAAATATGCCAGAGTCAGGAATTGAGTTTGCAATACTTACTTAATTTTTTAAAAACAGTTTATAAAGCGTAGGTGTACACGAATTATCGGTTCCAATTTGAAATGCAAAAGTGGCCTATTAAAATGGCTAGGCTTTAGTCATTGCCATGCCAAGCCTGATTCGCAAGATAATTATAACCTATGATGTAGTAAGTCCTAGACCGAGTATACTTTAAAAGTGAAAAAAAAAATAAGTGGATAAGTAAGTAGGTACTTCATTTTAGATTGCATTAGCAATTATTAAATCCATATAAAGAATTCAGAAAAGGT
The DNA here is from genome assembly GCF_905163445.1 of Pararge aegeria. Classification (NCBI taxonomy): domain Eukaryota; kingdom Metazoa; phylum Arthropoda; class Insecta; order Lepidoptera; family Nymphalidae; genus Pararge; species Pararge aegeria. Next base: position 14,620,224 of record NC_053196.1, on the reverse strand, counting down.
GGGATTGCCTCTTTCTGGCTAACGCAGCCTCAGTGTTTTGCAAACTAAACCAAGCTGAAATTTAGATATGCCCTTTTATCAGTCTTAGCCGTATTAATTAGACTTAGATGAGTACATTTGCTTTTAATAATTTAAAAACTAGTGTAATCGAAATCCTAGAATTGGATTTGTCTCTGGCTCGACTTTTGGTGAAGTTTGCTAAACAGTTTAAAGATATTTAAAATTTAATTAATAATTTAAAATTTAAGTAAGTTTGACTTAGATGAGTCTAACTACAAAAAAAGTCGACTGATAAAAGGGCTGTCTCTTTTTTGAATAGAATTTTTGCAAGTTCTGATTTTTATACACTTAAAAAAATGATATTTCGCGCAATAGTAAGTACACTTTAGTCAAATAGTTGAAATATCTTTGAGATATTTCACTTCCTTATCCTTTCCTTTTTTTTAATATATACGCCTTGTACGACCACGGTTTACTTTCTCAGATCAGTGCCATGATTACAGATTAAATAAATAAATATACTACGACAATGCACACATCGCCATCTAGCCCCAAAGTAAGCTTAGCTTGTGTTATGGGTACTAAGATAGCTGTTGAATATATTTATGAATATAATAAACATAAATACTAATAATATACAGATAAACACCCAGACACTGAAAAAAAATCATGTTCTTCACACAAACATTTTCCAGTTGTGGGAATCGAACCCACGGCCTAGGACTCAGAGAGTAGGGTCGCTGCCCACTGCGCCAGTCGGCCAGATTAAATTAGATCAAACTTGATCCAAAATCGCAGTTTTTGAAAAAGTATTTACACACGCCATAAAGTTAAATACAAGATGTTGTTTCAGACCGTCTTGCTTCACAGCAGGTGTTTTATTTATTTTCTAATTTCATTAAGCACCATTAATTCAGCAATCTTAAAATTAAACATTTTTCAAAGAAACAAATTATAGATACCTCACAAACAAGATTCAGTTTAAAAACCAAAACCTGACTACTATAAAAATACAACATTGTAAGTACCTACAGTTCATTTTATACATATTAATTAATTGATGCTTATATTGTTAAATTAAGAAAGAATATGTAGCTAGCATAAAGTGACAAACGTGTGTTACTAAATGCTAGCTACTTATCCTTTATAATAATAAAAATAAAGTGGGTAGGACTTTGACTACACTTTCGGGGGCCGAGTTCGAATCCCAGCACGCACCTCTTACTTTTCTAAGTTATGTGCATTATCAAAATTAAGCTTAATTTGCTATACTCCGCGAAAAGCAGGAGAATCTGTATGGTGTAATTTATAATTTCTTCAATCCTTATACCCCACACCAAACAGATCTTCGGCAATATACCCTCTACGCACGTTTCGCTCCGGCACCGGAGCATCATCAGGAGATGTTGACTTTACAATGAATAATTGTTAAGACTTAAGCTTAATTTTGATAATATATCATGGATTTCCGCAAAGTAACGCCTGCTTCTATCCAATAAGTTATGTGCGTTTTAAGCAATTAAAATATGCTAACTGACTAACCTAACTAATTATTTCTTTGCTAATTTAACTTGCTTCAACGGTGAAGGAAAAAATCATGATGAAACCTTCATACCAGAGAGTTCTCCACTATGTTCTCAAAGTCCACAAATCAGCAATGGTCCAGCATGGTGGACTACGGCCTTAACCCCTTCTCATTGTGGGAGGAGACCCGCACCCTGTTGTGGGCCGGTAATGGGTTGATATGATGATGATGATGAAATATAAATATTTTTGAGAGTATTTTTTCAATAATCCATATTCTTCGGTTCTCGTTTGCATAATCTCTAAAATAAAATACTCGAAAATTAAATTAACACTACCAAACATAGTGCTGTACTTTTCTATGGACGATATAGTGAAAAGGATAGCTTTAAATTTATACGTCATGACAACCCATTTACCGGCCCCCTACGGAGTGAGAAGGGGTTAAGGCTGTAGTTCTCCACGCTGGCCCAGTGCGTTCACACAAGATTCAGACAACACGTTAGGTGAAGACGAATGCGCGCAAATATCCATAGCCGGGAAATATATATTCTCCTACTTTATTAAAAATACATACCTAAAATTTCAATGTTATGGCACTTGAATGATAACGATTTTTTAACATAAAAACTTAATCGCTAAATATTTTTGGCACGTTGAATTCACTGGTTCTTTGGATGTTAGTTCTTATTTAATGTAACCTTTTAACAATGAAGTTTTTAATTTACGTTTAATATGAAATATTAACTAATTTAATAAGCTACTGATAATAAATAATCAGTTATAACCAGTAATTTATTACTGAATAATATTCTCGTTTATAATTATTTACGCCGTGTTAGTGTTAATAAAAATTAGATATTTAGTAAAATACACAGTTGAAAATAATATTCAAAAATTAAACAATAACTACGAATTTATATATCTTATATACATATAAATTTCATAAGTCACTTTAATGCCATTTGGAGTACAATAAATTCTTATAATTACGTACTTATATACTTTTTTTTATATAAAAGCCATTTTCGAAATATACATTTTCATATATCTTTAGAGCCTTATAACTAAAGGTAATACCTAAAATCTTAAGACAAAATAAAAGAATACCCCATAAAAAAAAAATTGGTTTAAGCTAAAATCTTGCACTTATAAGTGTCCATGAATTTAAATATATATTATTTTATTTATGGGTTCAAATCTAACTGTAACTTTCCTTAATACAAAAAATTATAACCTATACCTACTTTGGGAATAAGTTTTTGGTTAAACGGTTTATGGATCGAGCTCTGTGTGAGTTAAACAAATCTAAGTACAATGAACATTTTAATATCATAATAATAGACAAAAATAATAATTAAACATTATTAAATGTAACTCTTTCCTATTCTGTTTTTCCAGAATTGAAAACGAAATCGTGTTTGAAAATGAGACTGAATTTAAAATAAAATAATATAACATACGATATGAAAGACTTTTGGAATTATCTTAGTAATGTACAGAGCAACTAATTTTTCATATTTTCGTTTCGAAAGATGTTATCGGGATAATATTATAACAATATAACAGCATCAAATGTAACTGTTTCTCATTCTGTACTTTCAGAATTGTGTATGAAATGGTGTTTTAAAATGAAACTGAGTTTAAGATAACATTAAACATAATATATGGAATAACCATGTCCAAAATAACAGCCTGACGAAGGCCTATAAATAGAGAGCATATTATTATAAAGACTCTTCTAGATTAGTGTTTACTAAGACTCCTAAAAATTTGGATCAGGATGATGTATTATGTATAAAATAATGATGAATATATGATGTATTATATTATATATAAATAAAAAAAAATAATTCTGGGCTCTTCTTAGACCAGGGCGCGTTCGGAACCCTCGTAGCTTTAGGTTTAAGTTGGCGAACAAAGTTATCACCATCCCCTTACAATTATGTAAACATATATGTATGAACGCTTCATAAGTCCCTGTGATAGGGCTACATGAATAAAGAAATTTTGAATTTGAATTTGAATTATACACACCTATTGATGAATAAAAAGTTTGTATTTTTTCAATGTTTACCTGAGTAAGTTTTTGTAGGCAAGACTATTTAGTTTGTGCAGCTAATGCCGAGGTCGCAAACCTGTAGTGGCAACGGGTTGGGCATTACATAACTCTGAGAACAGGGGGACCCAAGGTGTTAACGCAGCACCAATAAGCGTTGTGTTGTTAAATTCTAGCCTTTGTGGAAAGACGTAATAAATTGCGAGTAAGCGACACAATCGTCACAAGATCGTGGAATTTGGAATTCTCTACTATATAAATAAATAAATATATTACGAAAGTACACATATCACTCTCTAGCCACAAAGTAAGCATAGCTTGTGTTATGGGTACTATGATAGCTGATGGATATCTTTATGAATATAATACACGGAAATCTGTAATGATGTGCAAACATACTTTGGGTTGTAGCTTAGAACAAAACTTGTTATTACTTATATTTAGGTCTACTTTTAGTTATACTGATAGGTTGATAGGTTGATATGACTTCTTCAATATTTTTGCATGTTGCATGTTAGTTAAATCTATATCCAAAATAAAATATACTTGTCGTAGTCTTATGTTGTTGTATCAAACATAACTATATAGAGGAGAGCACTGATATCTATTTATAGATATATATATATATATATATATATATATCTATATATCTATATATATTAATAGTACGAGTTTTTACTCAGTTTAGGTACCAGTGATTCAACCATACATAGTACTAAACTATGATTTCTGTCACAATTTAATAATCGTGTGAATAAATGATTTTTATTATTTTATTATGTCAAATGAACAATATGAAATCTCAATGAAATATATATGGACATATAAAATTTCGATGAAGCCCTTAGTTTTTGCCAGATGGCTACCGCGTGGTCAATTGTGCATTAAAGTTCAATATTCCCGGCGACAGTAGAAGCCTAGTGAGCGACACTTCTGGCAGAGATGCTGGGGATGAATCTTGGACTGGTCGCTCACGTCCAGGCCGTCAGGCTTTTCCAAAGGCCTCTGAAAATTGGAGATATTAACACAAATTAATTTGAAGGAGATAAAATACGAAAACTATACCAAAATATATATGACGACCTCCCTGGCGCAATTTAGAGCGCTGTGAATTTAGAGCGCTGTGAATTAAGAGCGCTGTGAATTTAGAGCGCTGTGAATTTAGAGCGCTGTGAATTTAAGTATGGTGTCCTGGATTCGATTTCCGGCAGGGGCAATTTGGGAGTTTATAATTTCTGAATTTCTCTGGTCTGTTGTGGTGGTAGGGTTTGGCCGTGGCTAGTTACCACCCTACCGACAGAGACGTGCCGCTAAGCGATTTAATGTTCCGGTGCGATGTCGCGTATAAAACAATTAGGGGTATGGCATACTCCCTAACAGGTTAGCCCGCTACCATCATAGACTGCATCAACCACAAGGTGCGTTTGCAGTCAAGGGCTAACTTGTAGTGGAATAAAAGTGGAAAGCGTTCCTGTGGCCCAGGCACCAGGCGACTGGTAGGAACACCGTGGGGGTTTAGTCGGTACGAGCCCGACATAATCACCGTGCCTCACCGTGGCGTGGTGGTATTCATGTGGAGTTCCCCAAGGGAAAAAAAGGTACCTGTTTGTGCGGGAAGACGTTGATCCGACATTTGATGCATTCCTGGCCGTTGTTTGCCCAAGAGTTCCCGCTCATCCATTTGCGCTTGCACTTCGGGCATTTGTACTCGCCGAAGCAGCGTTTCTTTCCTTGGTACGGAGTCAAACCTTCGCCTTTCGGTCGAGCCTGAAAACATAACAATCCAACTAAAAACAAGCACTTGACGGAGTCGATAAAAAGAGCCACTTCTAAACCGTCGTTTTAGAGACTGGTCAAGGAATATCTGTTAAAAAAGGTTTGTGTGACATCCTTCTAGGCGTAAGTAACGAGTACTTACGCCTAGAAGGATGTCTCCATGGTTTCCTCTTTACACTGTTCTTACATCTATTTCGTTTTTTTTTCTTCTTCTCTACACGTTTTTTTAAATTTTAAATACACGTTCGGATATAAACGTACCAATACGTACGTATATAAATTGTGTATCTATATTTATGTATTTTACATGTATATATATGTATTTGTATGTTTATTTTTACGTTCTAAAGTTTTTCCTCCCCTCACCTTCCAACCTCATTCATTTTGCTCGCACGTCCGAAGGAATGGTAGAAAATGCTTTGGCATTAGGTCTGCCTTTTGTTTTTTGTAGCCGTTTTTATGGTAAAGCGATAAATAAGATAAATAAATAAAAACACAACACATTTTCATATTGGAAATTATACAATACAGCCGGCATACTGCATGTGTTACTCGGGATCATTGTAGAATTCTAATGATACCTTTTATTTTTTATACTAGACTAGCTGTTGCCTGCGACTTCGTCTACGTTTGATATTGTTTTTGATGTGGCATTAAATTAAGTTGTAGATCTAAAAAAAAAAAAAGTATTCAGTATCGCTAAGCTTAAATGAGGGGTTTGCTGCTGTCAGCTGAGGAGGTCTGTCCTCTATCTCCAACCACAGTTTGGACAAAATTAAACACATATTATAACCACTATAGTACAAAAATAATTATTTAAATCTGATATAATTTGTCGGAGTTATGGTGTAAAATTGTCAAACACTTTCATCCCCTCTCCCAAAAGAACCGAGCTTAATGTCGGGATAAAAAATATCTTATATTACTTCTAACACTTCCAAGAGTATGTGTACAAAGTTTCATGAGGATCGGTTAAGTAGTTTTTGCGTGAAAGCGTAACAAACAAACTTACATTCACATTTATAATATTAGTAGGGATAGGGAAGTAGGGATAGGGAAGTAGGGATAGGGATAGGGATAGGGATAGGCTTGCGCTGGTCAACTGAGGTGAAGTAATAATGCAATCTAAGTTTGTGACCATTCGTTAGTAAATGTCATGGTGGGTCAGGGGATAAAGAAACTCACATACATACATACAAACGTGAACCCAGAAAACAATACAATTCTTGGACATTCGTGTAAAATGTCGAAGATGGGACTCCACCAATCTTAGCACTTTTTAATTTTATCGTCCATAAAAATATACAGAATTTCAACATATCTGTAGAAATTTACAAAATAAATATTATCTTTGAAATAGGACACGCAATCAATGCTTCCTTTAAACTTCGATGGACTTTGAGTGCCATGTTATCTGTACCAGAATAAAGGTGCCTTTATGCGTTGTGAAGTGGGTCAAAAACGTATACTTTTTATTACTTCGCAATCTCATGCTAAAGGTCAACGTGGACCGGTCAAGCACAGACGTGGCTCGCAGAAGCTAGGAACAGGTAATAGAACTGAAACTGTAAAGTCAACATTACCTGACAAGCGAAACAGGATACAAATAGAATAATATACTCTGAAGTGAATCATTTCCAATTAAATACGGTATTCATCGCACAAATATCAATTAACAAATTATGATCATCATTTCCACCAATCCGCACTGGGCCAGCGTGGTGGACTACGGCCTTTAACCCCCTGTAGTGGGCGGGTGATCGGTTGATATGATGATGACGATGATGATCATCATTTCAGCTTGCGTTCGTCCACGGCTGCAGGACATAGGACTTTGATAAAAAACGCCAACACGGTCCTTTCCACAATCTTTGTCATTCACGCCACTGTCTAAATATATGATTGGTCGTTGGCGTTTCACAATACGTTTACTTGTAAGGGGCGTTCATAAAATACGTGAGATGTTTAAGGGGAGGAGGGGGGCGAGTCAAGTCTCATCTAATCTTAAGTTTTCTGATTGAAACATAAACAAATTATACTAATTTGGTCTATTGGTCTTTTTACAATAATAATCCAATCCAAGGGGATGGGGGAGGGGGTTGAATAAAATCTCACGACATCTCACCAGGGGGGGAGGAAGGGACAGAAAATTAAAAAAAAACACCTCACGTAATTTATGGACGCCCCCTTAGCGATCGCCATAACAGGAGTCTCCACGTCTAAGAGCCATTAGACATACAACAGGCCTGGCCTGCCAATTAAAATTCCAGCTTGCAATGGGCTATGCCAGAGACCAGAGAATTAAGCACATACAGAAAACGTGTACACGACTTAAATTGAAGCCTCAAAAACCACTCCACTTTAGTAGTGTTTCTCGAACAGGTGGTCAGTCACTGCACTCCATTTAGCAGTTGGCAATAATTATTTTACCTCAATTTTTCTGGACGTTTTCTATAAAACGGGGAAAATTTTGTGAGATAGAAATATCAGGCGAGTGTTAAGTGAGACGTGTGTGGGGCGTTTTCACTGTTTTTGGACGTAATGCGCTGCATGCAATAATGTCTGAGTGAGGGTTCTGTATGATCTTAATTCTGTGTCAGTGACCTTGGTTATCTTTGTTTCTAATTTATATCCTTCAAGAAAAAGTTACTTAGCTTTCTTCCTAGCTTGGTGAGGGACTGAAATTTGTGGATCTGTTTATCCGTAAGTCTTCATTTTAGCTATGAAGATGAAACGATCACGTGAGGAAGATAACAAAATAAATTGTAAAAAAGCCATAACTACATATTTGAAGGGTTTATAATGACGATACTGAAAACGTACTTATTTCATGGATGCCCCATCCTATAAAATAAGAAAACCTTATACTATATTGTATAGACTTAAGATTTTTTGAAAATAAACATTATTATTTACATATTAAATTGAAAGGATACCGTGGTAAGACATTGAGATATTAAATATGAGAAGACTTTACTTAGCTATCCCAATGCTGCCAAGCCAATATTAATAGATTCTCCTAGCAGACATCAACCTTGCTGTGTCATAGATCCCTGATGTGTTTTGTAAACTCGACAGGTTTTTACTCTTCGAAATATCTTCAATTATAGCTCAAATCAGCAACGTCTCTGTAATGTGGCTATTTCCGCCATAAGTCGCCCTGGCTTCGTGCCAGAACGTTCAGAAGAAAATATTTTTATATTTTTCTCTATAAAAGAAATATTCGACCACACCGGGCCCAGTTTGTCATCGTCAGAATACTCGAGATGTGATATCGTTGTTTCAATTCAATTCAAACCTCTATTGAAATTGTAAATGCGAATCAAAATTATGTTTTCACAATTTCAAATGAACGGTTCTTGATATCATTTTACTCAATTTTTGGGCATTCATGAACGTACGTTAAACTAAAGGGTTATAGAAGCTCGTAATTCAGGGGAAAATCGTCGGACACTCGGTGGAAAAGGGACATTTGCTGAAAATTTAACGCCAATTGTATGGAAAAAGTACCCAGTCCTTGTTCCGTGAAGAAGTGTTTAAAATTCAGATAGCCTTAATGGTTGTCAACCTCTGATAAGCGGTGATAGTCTAATGTTTAGGACTACGGCTTTATTTTCAGTGGGCTGTGCTTAATAGGCCGAGTTCGAATACCAGCTCGCTCTAACCTTTCTAAGTTTCATGCATTTTAAGCAATTAAGAAATCGCTTGTTTCAACGGTGAAGGAAAACTGCATGAGGAAACCTGAACTCAATTATGCTCTCAAAGGCGTTTGGAGGCCTCCAATACGCACTAGGCCAGCGTGGTGGACTACGGCCTATACCCTTCTCACTGTGAGGGAGATCCAGTGGTTGATATAACGATGATAATAGCAGAGGGGTTTGCAGAAATAAATAAATAATAATAAATAAATATACTACGACAATAGACACATCGCCACCTAGCCCCAAAGTAAGCGTAGCTTGTGTTATGGGTGCTAAGATGACTGATGAATATTTTTATGAATTATATATACATAAATACTTAGAAAATACATATAAACACCCAGACACTTAAAAACACTTAATGCTCATCACACAAACATTTTCCAGTTGTGGGAATCGAACCCACGGTCTTGGACTCAGAAAGCAGGTTCGCTGCCCACTGCGCCAGTCGGCCGTCGCCAAATAAGAACTATCTGATTAAAAAAAAACAAAAAAAATTACCTGTGGACAGTCGCCAATGTAGTGACCTTTCTTGAAGCACAAGTGACACATGTAAGCCGGCGGCGGATGTCGCGGCGGCCGGCGCAGCGACATCGCTGCCAGTTGATCTGCCAGTGAGCTGGTGTCGTCTGCTTGCTGCGTGGTGCCAGTCGCCGCTGTTGGCAGGGGACCCCATACTGAGCCTGGCACCCACTGAAAATTGAGAAAGAGTTTGAAAATTCAAAACCACTACAGGGTCTTCTTCCACAATGAGAAGGGGTTAAAGACCGAGTCCACCACGCTGGCCCAGTGCGGATTGGTGGACTCCACATATCTTTGTGAACATGTGTTACTTACATGTTTTTGTTACATGTGTTACAGGTAGTACTCTCAGACATGCACGTTTCCTCGCGATGTTTTTTTTCGCCGCCGAAGTAAGTGATATTTTTTGTTTGCTTAAAACGTACATTACTTCGAAAAGTTAGAGGTGCTTGCGATGAACGACGAATGAATTCGAACTCGGCCCTCCGAAAGTGAAGTCGAGCTCCTACTCACTGCGCTATCACCGCTTCATATTATTTCAAATCAAAAAATGTTTATAAACTTTTTAATGAAACCAGTGGGAACAGTTGGTTTTCTTAATCAATGTAGCCGATATTATAAACATAAAGTGAGATACTTCGACATGAGTTTGTTCGTAGTGACTCTACCACCAGTTCAAAAGGCAGATCCTACCAAGAAGAAGCCGGCGTATGTCGGAAACTGAGAAGTCGCTCTTTTCCAACATCAAAATTTTACGATTTAACAATCGCTTTTCTTTATTGTTTTTACAAGACAGAAATACTATTATGAAAATTTATATCTTATTTATTTTGTAACTGAATATATATACATAGCTGATATATATATATATATATATATATATATATATATATATATATAGCACTCTAGCTTTTACTAAGTATAATGAAGTTACAGAATAGGACTTTATCTTTTGACTTTGATGAACAAACCTAGCACTCTAGTAAATCATCTAGGGCGTGAAAGAATGACAAACAGATGAACACACCTTCGCATTTATAATATTAGTTAGAATTAACATCTTAGGCTAATGAAAAATTTGAATCACAGCGAAGTGTGATATGAGATTTGGCTACGCATGCTAACGTTGAGTGAACTAAACATCTGCGAGTATTTCTAATCAACACTAATTCGTAACATGTCGCCTACTTATAGTATACTAGCTATTACCGCTATATATATTGATTTTGTTTTTTGATGTGGCATTCAATTTAGTTGTAGTTCTAAAAAAAATTATAGTATTCAGTATCGCTAAGCCTTAAATGAGGGGTTTGCTGCTGTCCGCTGAGGAGTTCTGTGCTCTATCTCCAACCACATTCATCAGATTTACACAAAGCTTTGGGCAAAATTAAACACATATTATAACCTCTACAGTACAAAAATAATTATTTAAATCGGTTACAATTTGTCGAAGTTACGGTGTCAAACACATTCATCCTCTCTCCCAAAGGAGCCGAGCTTAATGTTGGGATAAAAAGTATCCTATATTACTTCTAACACTTCCAAAAATATGTGTACAAAAATTCATGAGGATCGGTTAAGTAGTTTTTGCGTGAAAGCGTAATAAACCAACTTACATTTACATAGATAATATCAGTAATTAAATAAGTAAGTATAGGGATAGGGATAGCTGAGGAATTTGTTTAAAAGTAAGAATTTTAAGACAGTGATAGCCCAGTAGTGATAGCCCAGATTTCTACTACACTTTCGTGGCCGAGCTCGAATCCCAGCACGCACACTTAGCTTTTCTAAGTTATGTACTTTTTAAGCAATTAAAATATCACTTGCTTCAACGGTGAAGGCAAGCATCTTAAGGAAACCTGCATGAACATTATGGATAACACTCAGTTCTCCATAATATTCTCAAAGGCGTGTGAAGTCCACCAATCAGCACTGGGCCAGCGTTGTGGATTACGGCCTAAAACTTTCCCACTGTGGATGGAGACCCCTGTAGTGAGCCAGTAATGAGTGTATATGATGATCACGAATTCTGAGTTTGAATTCTGAGTCAAGCGCACAGGTCGATTGTTACGTACGCTTCAATTGGTGGCAACAAAATGTATGTAGTCTTTACCCGTGCCTCGGAGTGAATCGTTTTTAAAACATTTTCAGTAGAATTAGATGTAGCGGTCTCCACATTACAGAACCAGATGGCGCCACAAAAATCCTGCATCGCGCTAGCGAAGTGTTCACGAAGAATGCCTATATATACAACTTCCAAAATTGAATGTTCGGACCTCGGTCCCCGAGCACGATCACCCGCTGGGAGGAAGATCTTCCTATTTTTACGGTCGAGCGTATCACCTCCCGTACATAGAGATTTTGTGACAGAGTTCCGGGGAAGTACTACAACATGCTTATTTCTGTCACCAAGCAGCAAAGCATTGTAAAGTATTTTTTAAACTAATTATCGTCGGCCCAAGCTGATGTCCCACCTGATGGTAAATGGAAACTCGTCGCCTATGAACAAGGCAACACTTCGCATATTATACGAGGGCATATTACGTCCTGCAAAGTGCCGCCCTTTGGGCATTAATCTGAGGCGTTGATTGTAAGCCTCATATGGCAGCAATGTTTCTTTGCGGCAGAAAGAAGCATTGTTTTAGTACTTCCCCAGACGAGCTCTTTTTTTATACCTTTTACAAGTTAGCCCTTGACTGCAATTTCACCTGGTGGTAAAATGATGTAGTCTTTAATGGTAGCGGGCTAACCTTTTAGGAGTATGGTAGTCAAACTCTTATCGGTTTCTATGCGCCATCGCACCGGAACACTAAATCGCTTAGCGGCGCGTCTTTGTCGTTATGATGGTACCTAACTAGCCACTGTCAAAGTCTCCCACCAGGCCGGACTGGAGAAAAATTGGCCCTGCCGGAATTCGAACCCGGGACCTCCTACTTAAATTCACAGCGTTCACCGTTGCAGGGAGACCGACGAAAAGCTCTACTTCTATTTTTTTTTTTTTTTTATTGTACAGGAAAACTTACAGCTAATAACAGAAAATAAAAAAAATGAAAGTAAATTAATCAAGTATAGCCAATTACAAGTTATCACAGATAGAATTTACATAGTAAGAAAGGAAAATGCTCACACGGGGAGCATAGTACAAAGTTAAAAGATTTATGAATACTTCTACTTTTACTTTTGACAGCCGATTGGCGCAGTTTGCAGCGACCCTGCTTTCTGAGCTCAAGGCCGTGGGTTCGATTCCCACAACTGGAAAATGTTGGTGTGATGAGCATGAATGTTTTTCAGTGTCTGGGTGTTTATATGTATATTATAAGTATTTATTTATATAATTCATAAATATATTCGCCAGGCATCCTAGTACCCATAACACAAGCTACGCTTACTTTGGGGCTAGATGGCGATGTGTGTATTGTCGTAGTATATTTATTTATTTATTTATTATTATTTATTACTAAAATGGTAAGGAGACACGAGCCTTGTAGTGGCCTTGTTTTTTTTTTTATTCTACTTCAAGTTAGCCCTTGACTGCAATCTTACCTGGTGATAAGTGATGATGCAATCTAAGATGGTAGAGGGCTAACCTGTTAGGGAGTACAGCACTTATATGAAACCTGTACTCATTTTCATTTTCAAGTCTATATAAGTATATGTTAGTTTAAATTATTAATTTAATAGTTGTGGATTTATTTAGTTAGTTTAGTAGTATTCGTTTTATTGTTGTATTATATTTTTTTCGATTGATTTTTGTTAAGCATTTAAATTTAAATATTCAAATGTGGTCCGTAGATGGCTACGTGTTTCCGTGGTATTACCTGGTACAAGGTGCCAACTGAAAAACAGTGCTGTATGGCGCATGCAGCACAATGCTGAGCTGGCACCATTTTTCTAGGTTGTGCCACACATAACAATATTCACAATATTGTAATGTGTGGCGCAATGTAAAAAATAAATTTTTCTTTCTTTCTTTCTTTATTTATTTTATTTACACCACTCAGAAAAACGAGACAAAAAAAGAACAAACACATGAAGAATAAAGCAGGATACAATAGGCGGCCTTATCGCTAAGTAGCGAACTCTGCCAGGCAACCTTAGGATTAGGAAAACTAAAAAGAAAACCAATATTTGGGGTACACTATTTAGTACATACATACGAATATCTACATTTATTAAAAAAATATTTATTATTTATTTATTTATTTATATCTTAATATACCATAAATACTTAAATATGTCACAGTCAAAGTTTTCAAAGTCAAAAATATCTTTATTCAAGTAGGCCCACAGGTGGCACTTTTGATGCGTACATAAGAACCACACGGTAGTGAGATGATGGCGATAACCACATTCGTAAACTTAAAACTAAAGCTACGAGGGTTCCAAACGCGTCCTGGTCTGAGAAGAAGCCGGTCACAACAAACTTAGCCGGGTGTTTTTTTTTTTTTGTTATCACCATCTCACAACGTCATTTTAAATTATTAGAAGAGCAACCTGGTTAGAGCAATAATTTGAGTAGATAAATAAATAATAATAATAGTCGTCTTTACGTTTCTTTCCATCTTTCTAAACGGTTTCTACCCGACAACGTACCGAAATGCTAAATCGCTTTGCGTGCACATCTTTGTCGACGGACCAGACCATTCCAGAGAAAATACAGAAATTATAAATTCCCAAACTGCCCTGCCCGGAATCGCACCCGGGACTTTAAATTCACAGCGCTGACCGTTGCGCCAGCGAGTTCGTCGTGATAATGATGACGCAAATATCATTAAGAGCGTCTCTCAACTAACAGGGACTGAAAATATGATCGTTTTCACATCGCCGCAGACGCTAACAACTGTGCGTGATTCCAATCAACATCGTAGGGGGGTCGATTTAGACAAATAAAATCGGAGTTAATAAGATGCCAGCACTTCCATTGCTCAACTAGGAATACCAACTATACGGGTATTTCAAAGAAAAGTCCTAAAATTTAGAGAATTGCGTTTTAAGTTTAGTTTTTAGCGTGATATGATGAGCTCCCTGGCGTGACGGTGAGCGCTGTGAATTTAAGTAGGAGCTCCCGGTTCCCAACAGGGGCAATTTGGGAAAAATAATTTCTGAATTTTCTCTGGTCCGCAGTGGCGTGCACTTCATACATGCTAAAAAGCACTGCTTACCCTAAAATTGATATATAATTCGTATAGGAGGATTTTTGCCGTTTTATGCAATTTTCCTAAGTTATGCATACCCTGGGAAGAAACTCAGCGTACGCCACTGCTGGTCCGGTCCGATGGGAGGCTCTGGCCGTGGCTAGTTACCACCCTACCGACAAAGACGTGCAGTTAAGCGATTTAGTGTTCCGGTGCGATGTCGCGGGGAAACCGATTAGGGGTACAACTACCATACTCCCTAACAGGTTAGCCAGCTACCATTTTATTCTGCATCATCACTTACCACCAGATGAGATTGCAGTCAAGGGCTAACTTGTAGTTGAATGAAAAAAAAAATGTTCTACCGCCGATGATATCAAGGTCCTTAAATCTCAGGTCACCCAAAAAGTCGGGATTTCTGCTAAGTCTTCCTCACCCTATTCAGTACGAAATAAATATGCTATGACAATACACACATCGCCATCTATCCCCAAAGTAAGTGTAGCTTGTGTTATGGGAACTAAGATGACTGATGAATATTTTTATGAATTATATACATAAATATTTAGAAAATACAGATAAACATAAATGCTCGTCAAACAAACAATTTCCAATAGCGGGAATCGAACGCAAGGCCTTGGACTCAGAAAGCCGGGTTGCTGCGAACTACGCAACCGGCTGCCAGAAATATGCGATGATTTTACAACTGTCGCTATAAAATTATGCATTTTGTATAAAGACGTCCACCAATCCGCACTGGGCAAGCGTTGTGGACTACTGCTTTAACCTCTTCTGATTGAGGGATGAGATCCGTGCCCTGGCCCGGTAATGGGTTGATATGATGTATAAAGACGACCAGTTGGCAACATGTTGGAAGAGTTAGTGAATCAAGCACCAGAACGGATTATGAAATAGGACGGTGGCTTAAAGTTTTCTTATTGTAATAATTGGCGGAACAAACCGATGACCCAGTAAGAGGGAGAACGATAAACACATCTGGTCGGCATCAAACGTCAATCTAACCTGCACGCGTAATTTCGTATAGCATTTTCTTGTATGCTTTTGGTTGCCTGGAAGAGATCGCTATTTAGCGATAAGGCCGCTAAATTGTACGTTCTACGTTATTGTGCTGTTGTATTTGTATCTCTGTAAATTTTATCTATGGTGTACAATAAAAGTGTATTCATTCATTCATTCACGCGCCAGACAATAGAAGAGGCTCTGGCGGCGGAACAATGCCGGTATATCCAAGACATCCTAATAATAGATGAGATGAGATAGAATAGGTGAGAGGATTTGACTGGTTTCTGAATTCTGAGCACATTGTCCTAATGTCCGCGCGCTTCTGGTCGCCCCACACGCGCTGTGCACGCGCATGTGTTTAACGAATTAGGTACCAATTCGCTCCAATTCTGAGACGCGTGCGTTGACGCCGTGACTCACCACTCACCACCCACCGTACAATGAATCTATAGTATTTTCGTTTGTTGGAAGGCTTTCATCGTGGCTAGTAACCACCCTACCGACAGAGACGTCCGCTAAGCGATTAAGCGAGCGAGTGTAGTAACCGATTAGGGGTATGACTAAAATACTCCCTAACAGGTTAGGCCGCTACCATCTTAAATTAATAAATAAATATAAATATACTACGACAATACACACATCGCCATCTAGCCCAAAAGTAAGCGTAGCTTGTGTTATGAGTACTAAGATGGCTGATGAATATTTTTATGAATAGGATACATAAATACTTAAAATATACATATAAACACCCTGACACTGAAAGACATTCATGTTCTTCACACAAACATTTTCCAGTTGTGGGAATCGAACCCACGGCCTTGGACGTTGGCCATGGAGCAGGGTCGCTGCCCACTGAGCCAATCGGCCGTCACCTTAGACTGCATCATCACTTACTACCGGGTGCGATTGCAGACAAGGGCCAATTTGTACTTAGTCGATTACAAAAAAAAACGTGTGTGTACTTATGTACACGCGTTAGAAGTTATACTTCTTTGGCGTAACAAGATAATAATCTTTACAAAAAAAAAAACTTTCACGCTATTCTAAGTTTGTAGAAAAACGACACTGACAGTAAAAAGGGTATTTAATACACTGAAACCTTTTTTGAAAAACCAAAATGTAGACTATAGCTAACTTCAGGGTGTCGGTTTTTTTGTGACGGTGTGCGCGCGCATCGTTAGAAACTCTCAGCATTTTTCAAAGAAGAATAACTTTTGCAAAAGAAGTATAACTTCAAAAATTCTTCTAACGCCTTTAGTTGCCTTGAAGAAAAGAAGAAGAAACACTTTATTGCACGTATAACATACAGTAAAAGAAACAGTAAGGAGTATACAATACACAATGTAGACATGCAAAGGCGGCTTTATTGCTGCAAGCAATCTCTTACGGGCAACCCTTGTACATAGGACTTACAGCAAGAGAATGGAATAGTGCCAAGAGTGTGAAGAGATCGGTATAAGGCCGCCAAATTGTTACTTCTAGCTTTTTTATGAGTGGGAAATCTCCTGGTGAAATATCCAGCTTCCTGGGGGACAAGTATAGGTTATGTGGGATTCTTACACTAAAACCTCCTCGGTGGCCACCCTCGCTTCGTATTGGGAAGCTCTGGGATCTTTTAGGAACACAACACACAGCTGCTTAATGCTTTCGACCTAATCGCTCTATTGTTTTTTCTCTGAGGTATAAAATAACACACTGGATCGGTGATAGCCCAGTGGGTAGGAGCTCGACTTGCCTTTCGGGGGGCCGAGTTGGAATCCCAGCACGCGCCTCAAACTTTTCTATGCGCGCAAAGTTATGCGCATTTAAGTAATTCAATATTTTTTTTTGTTTTTTTTTTTTAAATAAATAAATATACTACGATAATACACACATCGCCATCTAGCCCCAAAGTAAGCGTAGCTTAGCGTATGGGTACTAAGATGACTGATGAATATACATAAATACTTATAATATACAGATAAATACCCAGACACTGAAAAACATTCATTCATCACATAAACATTTTCCAGTTGTGGGAATCGAACCCACGGCCTTGGACTCAGAAAGCAAGGTCACTGCCAACTGCGCCAGTCGGCGGTCAATATAACTTGCTTCAACGGTGAAGGAAAACATCGTGAGGCCTGCATGCCTGAGAGTTCGGTGAAATGTTCTCAAAGGTGTGTGGAGTCCACCCAACGTGGTGGACCACGGCTTTAACCTCTTCTCATTGTGGGAGGAGACCCTGTAGTGGCCGTTAATGGGTTGCGGGTGTAATTGCACGCATATGAGCACTCGTAGGACGTGTTTCTTGCATGGCTTCGCGAAATATTGCTCTGATTATAGTCGATGGTATCCAGTGGCGTGCATAGAGGGTATGCACAGGTTATGCAGATGATATAAAATGAAGAAAATCTCCAGTATGAGTTTTAAAAACCTAAGGATAGGCATTGTAAGAGTTATAACAATCCTACCCTCAAGTATTTGTAACTCGTACTGGAGGTTTTCTTCACTTTTTATCATCTGCATACCCTCTGCATACCCTCTATGCACGCCACTGATGGTATCCCACCTTGGTCCGACAATTAATACTATAAATAAAAGTTTTTAGCTAAGTGACGCAATGCAGATTGCATATGTGAGTGGCAAAAAGGTCACAAGTTTGTTTACGAGGAGATTTCCGTTTGATCCAAACATAATCTCTACTAAATCTAAATATCATTGTTTTGAAGCTCCATAATGACTCACAGACGATCTCATGTTGCTCTAAGTTACCTCATTACGTGCGAGACTGCGAGCCGCCATTGAGTTCTGACACCTGATTGTTAATATTTGTCATATATTTATAGGCTAAGAGCTGATCAACGATTGCTAGCTCAAACGTATATCGTTGACTTGGATATAAAAAAGTTACATACATTTTGCATCCGTCGCGTCGGTTGAAATAATCCCTTTTATTAAACTTCCCAAAATCGTTGTAGACAAATTCTGTAGAATACTTTTTATTCAATATTTATATAAAACAAATATAATACAACTTTTCGTGCTAGTGTTTTTATAATATAAAAGACGAATGCATCGATAACAATGAAAACAAAATTTAAAGCTGGCAAATGAATAAGATTTTCTTACGCAATCGCATTTGCACTTTGTGCCTCGAAGAGCATGATATGCACCAGTTATCACCACTAAAATGTAAATAATATAGAATAAATATAGAATATGATGATGACAATCATTAATTTTGTACCGTACGAATGGACATTAAATATGTAGCTCTGCTGATCGGGATTTTGACTAAGTTGACAACTACCTAAGCTTTTCGTAAAGAGTCCATACCTTTTTTAATGTCCCGTTATTAATTGGATTTCAATTCTATCGGTGAAATACTTTGAATCTGTACAAAATGCGTTGAATAATCGTTAACCGACCCTTGGTCTATAAACTCGATATCTCTATTCTTAATTTGGTATGTTTATTTTAGCAGTTCGGTGAAGATGAGAAAGGAACCGCATTGTTTATGGTCTCCTAACCATCTGCTTGGAACGGTACCAATAAAAGTAAAAGTAATAAAAATAAATAAAAGGAGAATGTCCAAATTTTTATGAGAGTTAGGTGGCTTTCGTGCTTTAAGCTTAGAATATCGAATACTCCTGATTAATTAAAAAAAAAAACCATATTCGATGGGGTTTTGTAGTATACAGTCCTTTATTCTTTCTATAAATGTATATTGAGATAAGATTTTTATTAACTTGCAGCTTCTTGCTATATACTCGTATCGGTATATGAATCAAATTGCCGTAACTAGGACTCCATCTGTGGACTATGGGAGGTTTAAAAATAGAACATTAGAAAAACGGTCCATTTTTTTTTCCTATGGTAATCGCCTTTTGTCTACTTTTAATTGATTGTGTGTACCAAGTTATATAGTGTACTAGCGTACCCAGCCCGCTTCGCCGGGCTAGATTTTGCTTTATTTTATTTAAACAATAAATATACATCATAACATTTTTAATTAAAGTGTCATAATATATAAAAACATTTATTTATCTCCGTATTCATTCTCTTCTATTCTCTTCTCGAGCGGGTTAAGATCATTATCTACACCCATGTAGACCCAACAATAGGATATCATCATAGTAAATAAAAGCTGTATTTGACAGTTGGACAGTTCAAAAATAGGAGTGCTCCGATCGTCACCAAACTTTACAGGATTACTCGCCAGGTCAATCCGGAGATTCCCTGAAAGTTTCATTGAAATAGGTCCAGCCATTTCGGAGCCTATACGGAACATACCCACACACTTTCTCTTTTATATATATATATAGATAGATAGAAAATAGATTAAATTGTTCATCTCGATACGTTAGGCAAAAAAAACTAAGGTTAAATAATACATTTTTCAGTATATTCTTGCGAAATATAATGTCTGTATGTCTGTCTGTCTGAGAGATATCGTTGTCGATAGAAAGCCAAAATAAGTTTTTAAACTTACATATCCTGAAACTTGTGCGTCGGCTACCGAGTGACTGATGTGTATTGTTTTACTAGTAATAATAAGTTTCACTCAATTTTACGCAAAGAGATGAGTTGTATTAAATATGCGGGCCCCCTTTTCGCGGGGCCGATAGCAATTGCTACTCTTGCTACGTGGTTAATCCGGCACTGGGTAAACCTACATAATGGTCGCAATGGTGTGTGGAATCCACCAATCCGCACTGGGCAAGCGTGGTGGACTCAACCCCTTCTCATTGTGGGAGGAGACCCGTGCAATGGGTTCATGTGATGAAGCATAAACTCAGTAGAATTTTTCCGTACACTCAGCCGTAGACAAAGTTTTGCTTGGTTAATCTAGTAGGTAAGTATATTTACATTCAGCTTAATGCTACGAAATCATTCCATGTTACACATTACCATTTAAAATGAGGGTAGACCGACCAAGTAAAATGTAAAAAACCTTTTGTTGACGTTTCAATTATAGCTCAGTATAGGTATGAACGAAGTAGGTACGTTCATGATATTCTTTCACTATACATGTACATCCTTTTTTTCAAACTACATTCATACGTTACAGTAACATAAACTTAAAGTTAATGAGTCAAATTCAGTAAAACTCTACGCCCCATCATTGCGTTGGGGTTCAAAAAGAAGCAGTAACATTGAAATCAGTACCATGTGAGCAACATTCCCACACGATGCTGGTACAGTAAAACCAATAGAAATACGGTACAGTCGACCACATGTTGTACATCGGGAAGTCGTTCGGAAATAGGGCTAACATCATTTAGGAGTTTCTCGGACATGTCCTGACATGACTTTATTTCTTTCGTTGAATTTAATAACAAAAACCTTTCTGAGAAAAAACGATTTGTTTTAAAAAATACCTAAGCTAACAATTTTAGTATCTAATTTTGACTTACCGCTAGCAAATCAAACCATAATCCCACATTAACCTGGTCTCAAGTAAATTTCTTATTTCAAATGGCACCAATGTTGGGATAAATTTAATAAATGACAGAAAAACACCTATTTAATAAAATTTTATTAAGTAATTAAAGACGTAGGTAATCGAAATCAGGCAAATCTGAAAAAAATCCTGATAAGTAATTATTGGGTTATACTCGTAACTATAAGCCCAATTAATTTATTGCATCTTCTATTGAAATAGGAAGAAAGGATTTTAATGAAATTTGGCATTTAAATTCCTTAGAATTTGGAGTAATAGTGAGGATACTTTATGATCTGAAAAGCCATTCATATTAAAAACTAGCGAAGGTGAGTTTGTTTGTATTTCTATCACGCAGCAACTTTTGCATATATAACATTGGTGAATGAGTAGATACTGTACCTACTTCTTTCTTCACATGAAGCTGCGAGCAGTTCTAGTAGTAAATATATGGAAAACGCGTGAATTCTATTAAATTCTGACGCAAAACTTTATAAAAATAGTGGTTTCCTGGTCCACATATTTTGATGTCTTGATTTACGCATCCGTGGCACTGAATAAAGAAAAAATAATGTCTCTTAATTCATTACAGTACATGGAGACCCTACGTCACAGATCTAATTTTAGTCCGCTACCTGTATGGTTAACATCACTTGTGCACCGAAACGCTGTACTTTACATGTATGCTGGGAATGCAACACCTTGATATCGTCATCATCATCAACTCATTACCAGCCCACTACAGAGCACGGGCCTCCTCTCAGAATGAGAAGAGTTTAGGCCGTAGTCCATCACGCTGACCAAATGCGGATTTGTAGACCTTACACGCCCTTAAGAACAACATTCTAAGGGCATGCAGGTATGCTCACAGTTAAAGCAAGTGAAGTTTATTGCTCGAAAATAAAATCGTACATAACTTCTAAAGTAAGAGATACGTGCCGGGTATCCAACTCAGTCCTCCCGAAACGGAAGCCCCGAGGCTATCACAACTTTTAAAACCTTGGAATCATAGGATAATGATTTACAATCCTCTTGTATACTAGTTTAGAGTAACCCTGAAAGTTTAGCCAACGTAAGCTATTTAAAATTATTTTTAAATGGCAAGCGAATTTTACCTATTTTTATGTGAAAAACCACTTGTGAAAAATTACCTTCAGAATGATGAAAACTGCATGAAAATCTGTTGCGTGGTTAAGGTTGGAGTTAACGGATAATCAGACAGACGTGGAAAGCGACTTTGTTTTAATTATGTAGCGGTGCGTTACGTTATATTGAGCATAATTAATTAATTTGGATAAGTTAAATCATAACTTAGAGCTCTCGTAATTTATTAATGCCTTCAAACTATTCGCTTATGATCATGGCACCCAAAACTCTAGCGCTATTTCCTCGTTTAATTGCTAGACTTAACTTTGGGCCATGAGAATTATGAATCAATTTTGGGACACGACATTAATTAAATGCTTCGTATTCAACAATCATAAGCCCAGAGTCTTAAATACGTAACATGTTCTTTTATGTCAATTTTAGACAACTGTAACAGTAACAAGTTAACGTCACAAATCACAGTTTCTTCTTTATTAATCCAGAATCTGGGCCCCGATGTCTATTAACTTTCAAGGCCAGCCGAGTTCGTAAACAAAGAGGCTAGTTTAACAGCTGGCTCTTTAATTGTCTTTAATTAGTGCGAGTCGCAGATACAATCATAAATGTTCAAAGAACCTATGCAGTCTGGCATTATTTTATCCCGCGAAACACTGAAATATTAGTCGCTCTAGCTCCAAACCTAATTCAGGAATATTAAAAACTTCTTGATTAATCCTACTACTAAAATGTTTGTTACTCAATCACGCAAAAACGATTGAACGGATTTGGATAAAATTTGGCATGCATGTAGCCCTTAACATGAAAAGAACATGGGCTACCTTTTATCCCGAAGAAAAATTGAAAATTGTTTACGAGCTAAGCCGCGGGCAGACTGCTTTAAAATTTGGTATGCATGTCACCTATGCTATGGAAAAGGACATTTAGAATTAAGAATTGTTATCCAGCGAAGTTTTAGACCCAAGCCTGAAGTCTACGTAGACGAAGCCGGAGAATCTGTATGGTGTAATTTATAATTTCTTCAATCCTTATACTCTCCACACCAAACAGATCTTCGGCAATTCTATGCACGTTTCGCTCCGAAACCGGAGCATCCATAATCTTCTACTTCATACAAAATTTATTGTAAGGTGAAAGGCACGTAACGTTTCTGTGTTTTAAAAATAAGCACCTTTCCTTTTTAAATTTATTTTCAGTAACAATGTCAGCAAACAATTACGGCACAGTAAGATAAATTACAAACATTCCGTCAAACTGCAGAACAGTTTGTTGGCGGGATCGGCTCTCTTATAACATACCATAGTAATAAATTATTAGTTGATAAAACTATTTCGACTTATTAATTTGTAAGTAAATAGTATATAAAAACAAGTGATATTTTAAGAATGTTTTCATGAAGGAGCTGCAAATGGTAACCCTCCAAACATGTACAGGTCCCTTTCAAAAAAACCTCTCAGTCTATTTTTTTATTAGAACCCTTTTTGAAGACTCACTGTCTACTGTGCTTAAGGACACAAATGCAGAGACATTTGTATTCCTAAACTCAGCAAAAAGGCCCTTAAAAAGAAACAACGAGGGAACAAGAAACTTTGGTGGGTATTTATAAATTTTAATGTAGCATGTTTAATAGACCGATGATAGCCCCGTGGTTAGGACTTCGGCTGCACTTTCGGGTGGCTGAGTTCGAATCCCAGCATGCACCTCTTTCCTGAGTTATGTGCGAAAAACATCGTGAGAAAACCTGAATGCCTGCGAGGTCTTCATAATGTTCTCAAAGGCGTGTGAAGTCTACCAATCCGCACTGGGCCAGCGTGTATGGGAACTACGGCCTAAACGTTTTTAAGATGCTCGTCTGTCTCAGATATTATCGCGGGAAATGGGAAAACAGATATCCTACGCGATCAAGTCCCGAGTGAATGCTAGATGAATGTAATTGGATTTATGAATCATATATTTTCATAAATCCAATCAAAATTTTAAATTCTATTTTCAGAATTCAAAATTCAAGATCCAATCATTTAACGAGCAACATGACTTTCCTCTTTAATTTGAGTCTTCGTTTTTACTAAATTCAATTTTGCATGTGTCAGTTTTTAATGCTAAGCCAGACTCAGGATGAAGATGAAAGCGTACAACTGTCGATACTTCTTTTGACTTTCTGGGCTCCTGGTAAAAAAAATCAAGTAAGTATCGAAATCGATAACAAAATAAATCTGTAAAAGTGGTAGACTAAACGTCACGATTTGAAAGCTCTTTAACGTTTGTCAGGTTATCGTTGTTAAAGAGCCCACCAGCCCACATTCGCCTAGAACAGTGGGTAGAGCTAATGTTTTGGATTTGAATAAAAAAACCGCTTATATACAATTGTAAAGTTTTGTATACCAGGGATGTCCATACCTGATCGTTTTGATCGTGGGTCAGATAGAGCCAACCTAGCAAGGCCTGTGGGCAGCTCTCAGTCTTCCCGCACCACTGGGGCAACTCGCCGCCGATGGCGGTGGGCGACATCGCCACATCCGTATGACGTGAGGCACTCAAAACTGCACTGCACATGCGAAGTTGTCGACAAACCGGATCTAATAAAACACTATCGAACTATTTGAATATCGACAACACTAACAAACTGTTTGAATATCGAATTAATGTCGGTAAACGAAAAATTTTTGAATATCGAAAACTGAATATCGGTTCTCGGAACACAATGCAACACTTTGAACTGTTTAAATGTCGAATTCTTGATGTCAATAAATAACAGCTTTTAACACTATAGAACTGATAAATAATCCAATTAGGGATGCCTAACACGAGACCTAATTCAACAATATGAACTGTTTGAATATAGTGTTTTGGATATCCATAAATATCGAATCCTGGATGTCGTTTGAGCCACTTTAACACTATCGAACTATTTGAATATCGAATTTTCTGATTTCAAGCTGAAATATACGCGGTTTAAATGGGATTTTGAAAATCGAACGAGTGTGACGCGTGGAAATGGGGCTACACTGCTCACTGCTGCGTGCCCGGCCCGGCTGCGTAGTGTCGGTATTTTTGGATCGCGCTCCGTTGAGCGGGATGCGCGCGCGCCGGCTACTGGGTGACTACTCTAGCGCCGAGCGGCCGCTCCTTAAGACGGGAGATGCAGGAATTAGGGAAGTGCGTGGTGTTTGATTTATATTATCGTGTTGCTAGATGTTGCCCGCGTTCTTTGTCCGTGTTTTTTAACATTTAAAAAAAAAATAGTTTTTGTTATTAAAAAAAATTGCTTTCCTGGGATAAAAGTAGCCAATGTTACTTTTTGTCCTTTCAACTAATTCTATGCCAAAAATCAAAGCGATTAGTATTTTCGTTAGGGAGTAACGTAAGAACCAACAAACAAACTTACTTTTCCTATTGTAAAATTAGTATGGATACTAGCTGTTGCCCGCTTTCTGCGTCCATGTTTCTTACGGTATTTTACGAAAACCGTGGGTATAGTCTATTTCATGCCTATTTTGAGAACTGAGTCTTTCATCTAACTCCCTAGTAAAATGACGTAGTTAGTCAAAGTACCCCTGTAAGATCTTCTGTACTCACCCAGAGATGTAACTATTAGAACTAGCACTGTATCAGATGCCAGGTGTGGCTTAATACGCCTGACGGAACCAAATGAGTGGCTTGGCGGGGGTAAAACGCTTTTTACTTACGTGATTTATATTCTTTATTTTTAGAATTAGCTTATTTATAAGATAAATAAAGTTTTGTTAATCAATAGATAAATATTAGTTGAAATTTACCGCGAGCCGATTTAAGGAACTCAGCTCAAAGTTCAAAAAAATTAAAACGACACAGGTACTCGATATCGATAAATCTTGAATCGCACACAACCATACAACATATGGGCGCACCCGCGGATTCCGTGAAGCAATATTTTCGTTCAGTCCCCTACCACGATACAGGTCGGACGCGTCGGTCTACTCGGCAGGTCGTGGAGTACCCGGCCAACTGATGCTCAATGAGATCAATTAGTTATATCGCCAAGTATAAGTTGACATGCTTGACGTATATTTCAAAACGTACCTGATAAAAAACGTGGTTATTCGATGATCGCACCCGAAAGAAAAGAAGTTCTGTACTCTGAAAAACCCATCAAGAAAAGTCACATGTGGATAATACAATATGAGTTACCAAGTATTGTGTATCGCTTGACGATACTATCCAAACTACTCCGGACGGAACCGCTATCGATATCGATAAATCTCGAGTCGCACATCACCATACAACATGTGGGCGCACCCGCGGAGTTCGTGAAGCAATATTTTCGTTCAGCCCCCCTACCACGATGCAGGTCGGACGCGTCGGACACTGTCGGTCGTGTGTCGTCAACTCGTCGGGTCTCGGAGTACCCGGCCAACAGATGCGCGATATAACTCATTGATCAATAAGATGTTCCATTTACTAAAGGTTGATTGCGTACGGGAAGATCACGATACATATTTTGACGACCTCCCTGGTATTATTGGTTTTGTAGCGCTGTGAATTTGAGTGGAAATTCATAACTTCAGAATTTTCTCTGGTCTGGTCTGGTCTGGGCGGCTTCGGTTGTGGCTAGTTACCACCCAACCGCCAAACGATTTAGCGTTCCGGAACGATGTCGCGTAGGTACCGATTAGGGTTGATGGGTTTTATTGGGTTTGATTTAAAACTGCCATATCCCAAACAGGTCAGCCCACAACGTAAGATTGCACTCAAGAGTTGACTTGTAGCGGAATAAAATCCTTAATGGTAGGTAAGTACTAAGTTAGTAACGCTTATTTTAAAAGAAAAGATTCCTTGGCATAAAATTACCTTTCACCAATGATTTTCACTAGGCACTCACTTAACTTAATTTTGTTTGTTGAGTGTTTGTTTTATCATATTTTTAATTTTCTTAAATTATGTGTTAGAATTACAAATTCTGTCTAGTGCCATTACAATTATAGGTGTTTACAGCATTATCGTTGTTATCTCCGGTCGCATTATAAAAAAATAAAAACTAACATAAGTATTTAACTAAAAACTATTAAAAATAATAATGTAAATATGAATTAAGCTGTTATAACAGTTTACGAGTCCCCCTAAACTTTACGACCCGCCGAATTAGTTTCGCAACTTTAGACGGCGCCTAACGCCTTTAGTAATCATGTAAAAGTTCGTGAAACTCTCTGCAACCTCGACAGGAAAGCTGAAGCCTTACCCACTAAGGTTATAAGTAGCTACCTAAGCAGGGCTAGCACGGGCAGGAGACAATTATCTCCCCGGGGAAAGGATATAAATTTATCTTCTCCCACAGCTTTATCAACTCCCAGAGCCCTGGCACACAAGTGGGAATAATATCCAAATAATATATGTGTATCGTGCTGGTGTATTTTTTTTTTTATTATTATGAGGGGAAAATCCTCATGGACTTCACTATGGATAGTGCCGGACTCCTACCGGCTAAAACCCCTCCTGCATTCTAAAAGTTAGGTTACATGCCTTTTTGGCCTACCACTAACGTCGATGTCCTTTACCTGCTGGTGTATTTGAAATTAAATGTAATGCCACACAGCTAAAATACCTAAAACATTGCTCATGTTGAATTAAGTGGTTTAAGAAAATTTATGAACTCTTGGTGCAGAAAGTTTAAAAATATTTTTAACAGTGTCGAGTGCTTAACACTTGACAAACTTTAAATTATACCTTTTTAAACACTTAAGGCTAGCGCACTCTGTTTGGGTGGCACAGATGTCATAGAGTTAATAAAAATTGTCACGCAGAGGTCCAATGCAGCCGTCTAGAAGAAGCAATCGTTTTGGGTGGGACAGGAGACTTGCCTTGCCCTTCATTATTAAGGGACCTACCTATACACGGTTGTGACTCTGCTAGGACGATGTCGGCATTTAAACGAAATCAAAGGCGTAGCTGTACATGTAACTCTCCTGTGACATAGCCAGCCCAGTCCCATATAAATAATTGCAACTGTTATGTCTTAAAAAATGTGGGATTATGTGATATATATATTTTTTATTGTATCATTAAACTGGTTGTGAGAGTAACAAAAATTTAAGAGAAAGACCGGAGGTTGAAACCTTCTAGAAATTACCACAGCATGCTTAATTAAAATAATCTAAAATCTAATCAGCTAACAAAGCAAAAGTTGAAATTGAATATCTGCAATACTATACAAAGAAAATTATGTATGATGTGATATTAGTAACGTAGGACTCTTTGAATCTGTGAATATATAACAAAATAGTTACATGCTATACTTTCCAGTATTACACTAGAAAGGTATATTGGTAGTCATGGTTAAAATAAAAATAAAAACAAAAATTAGATACTTTTATAAAAAATATTCTTGTTATTATTTTAAATTGTCCTATAAGTAATCAGGCATGGACCCAGGCCTCACTTCCGATAGGGTATGACAGTCTTGGAATTCGCAAAATTTCGAGAGTTTCGCTGCCAGCTTTTCTTTCCTCTGTGTACAGTACACACACTTTTTCAAAAATTTAATCCAATTCTTTGGGTTCCATAGAAGTGTCATACTTGGCAGAGGCAAGAAATAGTTGGTCTGCTCTTAGTCCCAGTATTTTGCCGGTTTCTTTTTCTTAACAGAGACAATGGGACGACATTATTTGCAAAAAAACCTTTGACACACTTTTAGACCAAATGCCATCTAAAAGAGACCGTGCTCGTCTTCTCGCTCTTTCTGCTAAGGAGTCCGGCTACTGGCTACATGCTCTCCCTTTAGATAACCTGGGCTAAATCTGTCGGTGGTGATTGGTCTTAGGCTTGGCGCCTCTATAATTCAGCCTCATCGATGCCACTGCGGTGACAGCGTTGACACCTACGGTCACCATGGACTCTCCTGTTCAAGAAGCGCTGGTCGCTTCTCTCGCCATAGCACCATCAACGACATCATCCGACGATCTCTTACTACCACTCACGTACCAGCTGTATTAGAACCTATTGGTTTGGCGCGGAACGATGGCAAGAGACCTGATGGTATGACGCTCATACCTTGGAGTCTTGGAAGGTCACTTCTGTGTCATTTCTTCAACTTTTGCGTAAAATGTTTTATTGAAAGTGTTTTGAGATTGGAAGGAAGTTTTGTTTTCAAATAAAGTAAGAATTATAAATTAACAGCTGTTCTATCACCGTCCGCATTCTTAGCGTTTTTTTACCGAGGGATTGTATTACTGAAAAAAAAAGTAACCTTTGGCCTTTGTTTTTTTCCATCCTCTCAACTAATTGCAAAAATCTAGTTGATTGGTTCCATAGTTAGGGCGTGAAAGCGGGACAGACAAACACACTTTCGCATTTATAATATGTGTAAGGATCACATTGCGTAATTTTTCGGCAATGGGCGCTAGCCTTTACCACTCATACCTTTTAACATTGTGCAGAATTCTCATAACTCTTAAACACTAGTTTGGTAGAAATAAATCTATACTTTATTACTTGCAATCGTTATGCTGCTTTCATAATTTAGCGGCATAGTTGGCGTCAATCATAGTGTAAGAAACGGCCGTTACTTTTCTTTGAATCGATTCTTGCTTGTCAATTTCATAAGTAGATCATTTGGAGTATTAATGACAAGGTAGCCTGTAAGCAAGCCGTCTCACACGAGATAGAACAAAGTTTGTTAAATTGTAAAACGATGTTGGAAAAGAGCAACTGCTGAGTTTCTTACCGGCTTTTTCTCGGTAGAATCTGCCCTCTGAACCGTCGGTAGAACTACAAACAGACATACTTAACGTTTCAAAAGTGCTTATATTAGGCCTAATTGAAATAAATGAATTTTGTGTTTTCAATTTTGAATTTTATATTGTAATAAGCTGGGAGGAAGTGAAGCGTTGGTGTAGTTGGTCGGGCTATGAATTGTTAGTTATTGGCTTTTTATCTGTTCAAGATTTTCAGTACCGGCGAACATAGAGTTAGTACGAAGAGTAAGTCGTTATCCTTAGTTAGTGTTACAAATTAACAATCTTTGTTCTATCTTGTGTGAGATGAAAGCGGAGCGGCTTGCTTCCAAGCAACCTTTATATTTACTACTACTAATTGTCTATCATTCTATGGTTCATAAATTCAAAGGAACGAGCAATGGCGTGCACTTCATACATTCACAAAAGCACTGCCTACCCAACACTTTTCATATATAAGTATAGTAAGAGGATTTTTCTACTTTACACCATCTTCTTGGCACTCTTGGCCCCTGGGCACGAGTAATTCTATGTTCTGCCTAAGGAATGTTTATGTCAACTCTTTGTATATACAAAGATGTGAATAACTTATTAAGCATTTAGTTTTAAAAAGTTTTTTCTGCGTAGGTTACTTAATAACTTTAACAAGTGAACATTGTTGTAACTCAAGTGCTCTTTATAATAGTTTAATCATTCCAAGCAATAGCTGTCGTGTATTTCATAACAATACGCGAAATGACTTGTACCTTTGTTCTCTTTTATTTATTTCTTGTGTGCAATAAAGTATTTTTAATTATTTGATTGATTGGCGATGATGATTCTGAATATACCCATTGATTATAGCAACGTTGATTCACGCGCCTAACTTCGTTTTCCATGGAAAATAATAAGGTTAACGACCACGAAGATCCTGAATCGGGCGGCCCAATCGACGATAATACCCGTACGTATGTAATTAAACCGTTTTTAGATCCTACCCAGATCGCACCAATATATTTAAATATAGCTGCGTGCATTGCATGCATGCATCAACAGTGCATACCCTCGGGTTTTCAGGGTTTTGTCTTCAGGCTTAACTGTAATACAAAGAAAAAGTCCACATAATCGCGATTTAAGAGAGTGGGTTTAAGGACCGCCACAACGCTGCCCTAATACGGCAGATAAAATTTACAATTGCTTTGTAAAAATCGCTATATTGTACAAATCGCTATAATCGCTCTGAGCCTGACTGGGTAGTCAGGCTCAAAGCAAAATACATTAAGACTGTATGACAAATCTGCGAAATTTATAACTGAAACTAGATTAAAAAATTGGCCATAAATGAACATAGTAGCCGGTCGATCACCCCCATAAATTAGACAAATTGTAGTGGATTAAGTCACGAAGCCTATTACCATTTGCATTTCCAACGTAAACAAATCGTTATTTGAGCGGTTTTGTATCCCCGGGAAACGAATTAGGCAACGGTTACGATACCAAGGGTATGCTTATTTGATAAAAAAGTTACTTGTATGCGTGGGTGTGTTATACACGCGAAAGATTTTAAACTTCCTATGTTTATATTCTCGTGACTTTCATGCCGAGTTGGATCTAATTGGATTTATAGAATCCTCCTCCGAACCAGTGCTAGAGTTACTACAATCAGTGGCGTGCAAAGGGTTTCTGACCAAGGTATGCATAAAGCAGGTACATGGCGTAAAACAGTCAAATTCCCCTCCAATACGGGTTATATAAAATAGGGTATGCAGTGCTTTTGTACATGTATGAAGTGCACGCCACTGACTACAACCAAGCTCCAATTAGACAGACATTTTATAAATGCTTACTAAGTCAGCCTACATCAAATAAATGAATTTTTAAAGGGAAGTACAATGCCAAACTTTACTTAATTCGGTAAAAAAAAATACTTAAAAGAGTGTGTGTACTTATGTACACGCGTTAAAAGTTATACTGCTTTGGCGTATGGAGCTAAAATGCAGTAGTGATTAACAATAAATATTAAAATTAATCAAAAAGATTTTATTTAAATGAAAAATGTTTTATTAACGTTATAATATTTATTTATTCACACTGTTTGCACTGTTACGAAACACGTGTTCTAAATATAAAAATACTAGAACATACAACTTGAACATAGTTTTGATGCCACCTAGAACTAACTTTACGATGTGGGATTGAGGTGTCGGTGTGCGCGCGCATCGTAAAAACTCACTTTCTCCTTTTTCTCCATCGCGCCAAAAGAAGTGTAACTTCAAAAAATAATGATCTATTTTTTTTTATTAATAATTGACGGACCAAGACCATGGCCCATCTGATGTTAAGTAGAAAACATCGTCTATGAATAGAGCAACATTTCGCAGGGCATGCCAGGAACACATCCGATCAAGTGCCGCCTAGTTTACATCGCTCTAAGGCGATGTTAAACCCTACGAGCACTTCAATACTGCTTGGCGGTAGAAACAAGAAGTTGTAGTAATTCCCCGAACTATGCCACAAAAAGCTCTTTCTAAAAAAAAAATTAAGAAGAATTATAATAATAAATAAATAAATATATACATACTATATTATAGTTATATTTCTATATATATACTTTATTTATATATTTGTATAATTTTAAATATTATTTATTGTACCACCTACCTCTTTTCCATGTTTTTTCCTTTTACGCCATTGGTGAAGAAATCGCTATGTAGCGATAAGGCCACCAAATTGTACTCTCTTGATATGTATTTATATCTCTGTAACTACTTTTTTTTTATAAAAGTGTATTCATTCATTCATTGATACTACGAGCATAGCTTGTGTTATAGATACTAAGACTGATGAATATTTTTTAATAATATATATTATACATAAATACTTATAATCTACAGATAAACACCCAGACACTGAAATACATTCATGTTCATCACACAAACATTTTCCAGTTGTGGGAATCGAACCCACGGCCTCGGACTCAGAAAGCAGGGACGCTGCCCACTGCTCCAATCGGCCGTCAAGGAATAACTATTATTTTGGTTTAATTTATTTAATAACAACTTTATTTACAAAGTACCCTTTACACACATTCATTCTCATCAATGAATACAGCAATACACACCCTCTCTTCACTACATCACACACACACAAACAACAGACATACACCTTTATATTTATTAATTTTTTATAGAGAGGAACAAGTAGTATATAACATATTTATAATCAACCTTTTACAAAAATTATAAATCAATTAGCCCGTTAGTATATTCCTATTATTATTAAGTAATTATAACTGCATGTTTAATATTTGAGCTAAAAATAATCAAAAACCCTAGGGGGTGAAGGCACTGAAGCTGAAATACAAGGTTTCTTAGTTTAGCTTCAGAAGCTTGTAGTAATATAATTTTTTAAGATTTCATGGATGCCCCATCCTATATAATAAGAAATGTTTTACTATATTGTTTTGACTTAAGATTTTTGGAAATAAATATTATTATTATTATTATTATTATTAATTATATTAAGAAATTATGAACTTGCAATTAAAAAAATCGAAATTAAAAAAGTACACAGAGCGGCCACGCAACATTTTAGGTCGCGTTTGAAAAGTTTTGCAACCGAATCCGGTCATGCTATTCATCATGCTATATATTATCTTAATGCTAATCAACATCGTCATTACCGGGTCTCCTCTCTGGCATGCAGGATAAAGAACATCGAATGCATGCGTACCATCCTACTAATATTATAAATGCGAAAGTTTGTGAGGATGGATAAGAAGGGTTAAGGCCGTAGTCCACAACGCTGGCCCATTGCGGATTGGTGGACTCCACATGCCTTTGAGGATATTATGGTCAACTCTCAGGCATGCAGGATAAAGAACATCGAATGCATGCGTACCATCCTACTAATATTATAAATGCGAAAGTTTGTGAGGATGGATGTATGTATGTATGTATCAACTAAAATAATAACAACTTACTAACTCAGTATACCACGTTAAATAATAGCAGCTAGCCACGATGATTATAATGTTAGCATCAGCTATATTCTCGTTTCTCGATTGACTCATACGCTGACGAAGTCGCGGGGGTCCGCTGACCAAGTGAGGATTGGTAGAGTCCACACGCCTTTGAGAACATAATAGAGAACTCTCAGGCATGCCAGCTGGTTTCCACGAGTGATTTTTTTAACCCCCGAAGCAAAAACGACGGGTGTTACAAGTTTCTCGTGTGTGTGCGTGTGTGTGTATGTGTTTGTGTTGTGTGTGTGTGTGTGTGCTCTTGAACAGATTTTGACTAGGTTTTTTTAATTGCTTATATTAAAATATGCACATAACTACGGAATGTAAGAGCTGCGTGCCAGGGATCCAATTCCGGTCCCCACGAAAAGGTATGTAGGCGGTCGACGTCTGCTATCACCAAATTAAAGCTTCTGATTAGTGATTAATTATTAATTAAACCAGTGAGACAATCTCGCTCCACCGATCAAGGGCCGGCGATGAATAGATCGATGTATCAAACGAGAAGCTGCACACAAGAGGGAAAACACAGTTTCAATTGATTTGCCGAGCTCTCTCATTGCGGCCAATTAAAAAGCGTCAGCGCACCAATTGCCTCTATTGGCGTGATGTAACAGTTTATTTACAACTAACTGTTCGAGACAGCGCAGTTACAGTTTTTACGAAGAAGGGAATAATTATAAAATAATGTGTGTGTACTTATGTACACGCGTTAGAAGTTATACTTCTTTGGTGTAACAAGATAAAAATGTTTTTAAAAAAAATATTTTCCGTTTATTCTACGTTTGTAGAAAAAACGACTCTCTGGCTATGGTGGCCCATTTTTAAACGGTTTTTAAGTTTAAATTTACATAAAAATAACTAGGTACACACTAATACCTGAACTTGATTGCACAAATAAAATAAAACATAATATAATAAATATTATGTAGATGTTATATGTTATATATTGATATGATTATTTATGTTATATATTTACATATTTAGCGTTTTAGTAGTTTACATTAATTATGGGTAATTTCATGTATGTTTATATCTTATTTGTATTTATATATGATATATTTAAATGTATATATATATTATAGTTTTAAATATATATTATATTTGTATAATTTTTAAATCTTATTGATTGCACCACCTACCTCTTTTCTATGTTTTTTCCTTTTACGCCTTCGGTTGCATGTAAGAAATCGCTATGTAGCGATAAGGCAACCAAATTGTACTCCCTTGCTCTGTATTTATATCTCTGTAACTACTCTACTTTTCTACTCTACTTTTCTTTGGTGTACAATAGAAGTATATTCATTCATTCATTCATTAATAACAGTAAAAATGATTACAAGGCGGCTTTTCGGCTTACATGTCCCCGATAACTATAATATGGCTTCACTATTCATCTTCTAATCAAGCGCTCTGTACATCATAATTACCATAAGATGTGATTACAGTCGAGCCCTAGTCTATCTTAAAAAAAACACTTAAATCAATGAAAGAGAATTAAATCGAAGTTTTTTAAGCCACTGTGGAAATATATAATGCACAAACAAATAAATAAAGAAACAACAAGTACCTCTATGCCTTTAATTTATGAAGTACAAAAACTAAACTAACACATCGCCTTAAAAACATTTCTTTTTGCGCATTGTCTTTTCGCGCGCTATGATTTTTTTTTGTTATTATGAACGAAACCAAAGTTTTTATGAACGCGTGCTTAACATCCTTTTGCTCAATAATAGAGCACTTTCTAGCTAAAGCAATGCAACATGTGTTTGGGTCTTCAATTGTGTCTAAAGAACGTTAAAGGAAACAATTTCTTTTTCTTAAAACATGTGTCCACTACCTATTGTTTACACATTGTTCAACTTAGTTAGTTCACACATTGATCAAGGTAGTGCATTATCTATGGTTCAAGATTTCAATAGATAGATTAGGTACTAACTTAAATTATGCAATATGTTTTTTGACTCGAAATTTCCTTATATCATTAATTAATATGTGATATGGTATTTTTAGCTGTTCAACCTTCATATCTTCTAAGCATAAGGATTGATTTACGAACCAAATTTAGAGTAATTGTTTATAGAATATTTAAACCATATTGAAACAAATTACTATATGATTGCGTTACTTATAAAAAAAAAAAAAATTGCGCTCGACAAGGTTAAACTACACTCTATTTTCTTACATGTCTTATTTTGCAAACAATATTTAAAACAATAATTTTTAAAAATATTATAAAATAATAAAAGTATAAATTACCATACCATACCATATTATATGTCTATTTATTCCAACATATTTGTTTTCTTCTAATTTGAAAACACACTTTACACTAACAAGTACTGAAAATATTGTTTACATAATGACAAGTTAGAAAAAATAGAGTATCGGTATAAACGGAACCCGTGCATTTCATCTTTATTGTCTATGAAATATTGCTGGTACGTAACAAAGCCTAGCGCCGATACAGAAGTCAAAGTAAAATGACAGCAAGAGCCCCAAAATTGACACTAAATATTTGGCGTGATAACTTAATTTTTCCGAGGTTTTAAAATAATTTGGTAAGTATATTTTCTTTAAATAAATAATACAGCGGTGATACTTTAGTATTTAGGACTTCGGCCTTACTAATTCGGGTTTATTATAACGTAGTCAACTTATAAGCAGCCCAGTTCAGGGCACAGGTCACCAAATGAGAACTTTAGGCCGTACTCCACGACCCTGGCCTAGTGCGGATGTGTAGACTTCACACACCTTTGAGAACTTTATGCAAGGCATGCAGGCTTCCCAAGATAGTTTCCCGCACCGCTGAAGCACGAGATATTCTTTTTTATAAAACGCACATAGCTCCGAAAAGTTAGAGGTGGATGAACTCGTTCCTTCCGGAAAGAGTGACCGAAGACCTAACCACGGACAACTAGACTATTACCGCTTTTTTAATATATTGGATTTTTTTATTGTTGTATTGTATAATCGGGTACTGGTTTTGCAGACACTGCATTTTTACTTCGGATATCGATATCCGAATCGAAATATCAATTTTCGTTCTGCGTAAAATCGAAGAAGCAGTTGAAGAAATCCATCGAAAACTAACAGTTTGGAAATAGGCAAGGGAAGAAATCGGGAGTTCCGGAGCGAAATTACAGTGACTTCTTGAGGCAAGGTAAGTTTATATCCTTAATCACTTACAAAAATTATAATTTTGATCAAGACATTTAATTTTTATTACTAAAGCAAAAAGAGTTTGATCGACATGTTTAATAATTTTTATTGTTATGATCAAAATTCGGGATACATGTTTTTTTCTTCCATAAGAGGTAGGGTTTTAGATCTCCGCGTTGCTCCATTGCCGGGCGGGCAGGCTGTTTATTTAATAATTCATTTATTTTCTTTATATACAAAATGTTTTTATTCAAAAATTTGAAAAGGTGACAACTCAAGTATAGAACATATATTATATCATACAGCGTGGCGATGCTTCGCCACGGCCTGTGTCACCACGCCAAAAATCAGGTTTACCCTCCGCCTATAGGTGTTTCACATAAATAACGATTTTATTTTCGACCCGGTTATTGAAACCGGGACCTCGTTACACTCGAGCCACAAACCAAATGAGTAAATCACGTAAACAATTGTGGTACCTACAACAAAGGTAATAAAACTAACAATCCAGGCGGAAGCCGTTAGCTGAAACCCCTACATCCGGCGTTAGGTTAGTGTGTCAGTTCGTATGAAGTGGACTTGCGTCCATAGACAATAAATCCTGTATTATTTTACAGCAGTAATAAAGATATTTTGTTCGTAATAATTGTCAAAAGAATTATTGCAATATAAAGTTTTCTTTATTCAAATTTCAAATTTTCTTTTTATTACTCATGCGGGAGTAGTATCTTAGAACTCGCTGTTGCGGTTGAAAAAGAGCTGTTTGCCCATTTTAAAATGACGCGTGAGTTGTTTTCTAAATGAAACTGTTATTTGAGTGCGACAAGTTTACTTGGCGCACGCAAATTATACTTAGCACACGCAAACTATACTTGTCGCACGCAAAATGACTGTAAAAACTGCTAAAAGTAATTGTATTTTCTGCAAAAAGTGCGATAAATTGTCTATCAAGTAAACTTGTCGCAATCAAATAACAGTTTCATTTACGAATTTCATTTGAAACTCACGCGTCATTTTAAAATGGGCAAACAGCTCTTTTTCAACCGCAACAGCGAGTACTAAGATACTATTATCCATGTAGGCCAATCACAGGTACTTATGAACCGTTGATACATACATATGTTTGAATATGTGATGATGATAACTATGATTGCCAACTCAAACCTAAAGCTACGAGGGTTCCATACGCTAAGAAGAAACCATAATAAACTTAGCCGGGTAAACTATTGTTATCACCATCATTTAGAGCGATTCATACGGAAGCTTTTTTTATCATTTACGTATTCCTTTATTAACAGTATAATAGGATTTTTCTGTAATGTTTTACGTTTAATTTTATTGAGAGATATCCCTTGAATGAAAAATATATTTTTGTAGCCTAGTAAACTGCACAACGAGTTTATTTTTGCTTCTAACATAATATTTATGGTTGGTTGGTTGCAGTCCATTCTCTTTTTGAATTTTGTTATATTTTTATGGTCATAAATTAAATTTTCAAATATGTACTTACTATGCTCCGTCATTATGGTAACCTCTTTAAATTGATCCTTTAGATTTAGAAACTTGCCTGGTGGGAGGCATCGGCCGTGGCTAGTCTATAAGCTGCCGCCGCTATGCAATTTAGCGTTCCGGTAAGATGTCGCGTGGAAACCGAATATGGTTTAAATAAAACTGGCATACTCCCTAATAGGTTAGCCCGCCACCATCTTTTGAGTTAGTATGCAGTCAAGGGCTAACTTGTAGTAGAATAAAAAAGAACTTTTGAGCCTGGGTATTTAATGAATGTGAAATTTCGAATATTTATTTTATTTTTTAACTTATCACGCATAGTATTACAAGTCTTAATTTAAAGGTAAACTTAAAAAGCATATACTCCAAATAATTTTTCCGCACACCCAACCGTTGACAAATTTTTGCTTGGTTAATCAAGTAGATAAGAACTACTTTCGCCAAAGTTTGTACGGGAGGGATCGCTTTAGCGATAAGACCGCATTTGCACACCTAAACTAGTTTTTTATTTTTCAATGTGTTACTCTTTGTATTTTGTTTTTGTGTGTGCAATAAAGAATTTAATAATTTAATTCAATAGATAATGTATGTTAACATTCAGCTTAATGCTACAAAATTATTACTTATTACGTATTACCATTTAGAATGAGGGTAGGCCGACAGCGATAATTAATGTAAAAAACTTTTTGTTGACGTTCCAATAATTTATATAGCTCAGTATAGGTAGGAACGAAGTATGTCCTGAAGTCCGTAGTCCGCCACGCTAGCGCAGTGCGGATTGGTGGGCTTGACACGCCTCTAAGTACACAGTGGAGCACCCTTAGCCATGCAGGTTTCTACACGATGTTTTCCTTCACCGTTGAAGCGAGTAAAATTTTAATTGCTTAAAAACTCTCCACCTAGTTATTAATACATGAAAAACAAATCTCAATCGTTTCTCAGTAATTTCAAATACAATATGAATATTATTAACACTAGATAGAGTTACAGAGAAGCTGTATCAGCTATGAGCTTACCTCGTGTTATTCAAACCCATTCATTGGGCACGCTACGTGGAATTGATAGAGTGCCTATATTCATACAATGCGACGTGTCAGCAACTTTGTCGAGTAGACTAAACATTTGCTGCGGCTTATGTTGTCTTGGTACATTCGGGTACACAATCCAGCTAATCCTTACTAATATTGTAAATGCAAATGTGTGTTTGTTTGTCCTTTCTTTAAGAACTAGGCAACTAATCAACTTGAATTTTGGCATAGAGTTAGTTGATAGGTCGGAGAGTAACATAGGCTTTACTTAAATACTTCTTATACGAGGAAAACTAAAGGTGGATGAAGAATGCAGGCAACAGAGAAGATTGAAGAAATTATAAATTACACCGTGCATTCTCCTGCGTCTCGCGGTGTATAAATTCATTCAAGGGCAACTTTATATTATTTTATAACAAATTACTAAATGAAATCTTTGAGATATCTTTCAATTTTTTTTTTTTTTTTTTTTATATTAATAGCGTGCAACCGAGCAAGTGGGTCACCTGATGTTAAATGATCACCGCCGCCCATAAACATCTGCAGCACCAGAGGAGCCACCGATGCGTTGCCGGTTTCTAAGGAATTTGTTTATCCGCCCCTTGAAAAACCCTAGATTGTATTTTTGAGGAAACACATCAGATGGGAGATTGTTCCATAATTTGCTAGTGCGCGGTAGAAATGATCTGGTACCAATAAGTTTAAAGTTTATATAAAACGTAAGCTTACAGAAAAATCCTATCATAACGTTAAGGATTACTTAAATGATAAAAAAGCTTGGGTGTGAATTGCTCTAACTTCATAGCTTAATATAAATTATCTGTGAGATAATGATAACAAAAAAAAAATAACCGGCTAAGTTTGTTGTGGGCTCTTCTTAAACTAGGGCGCGTTTGGAACCCTCGTAGCTTTAGGTTTGAGTTGGCGAACGAAGTTATCACCATCCCGTTACAATTACTTAAACATATTATATGTATGATCGCTTAATAAGTGCCTGTGATAGGCCTACATGAATAAGGAAATTTTAAATAATAAAGCTTAATTTTCATAATATACCATGGAAATCAGCAAAGTAATGCCTGTTTCTTAATCCTATAAATCGTCTAAATCCAAAATTTATTATTTGTTATTAAAGCGGCAAAAAAAAACTGTTAAAATTTCAGTTCTCTACCTTTCTAAGGTTCATGAGATACTGTCCGCAGATAGATAGACATAAGACGGACAAACAGACGGTGGCTTAGTAATAGGGACCGTTTGGCACCTTGGGTTCGCAACCCTCTTTTTTAGTTTTTTTTTTTGCAATTATTGATTCTAGAATTCGTCCAGTTTATCGTAAATTAAATTTTGTTTTTATTAAATTACCTGTAAACTTCTGGTTTCGGCGATACTATGGTTTCCCTTACAATAAGAGTGCAAAGTCAACTCCTAGACAAGCCTACTCCCCTACATCAACACTTTTTTTCAGTCAAGCGCTAAAAATATATATTTGTGCGCAAAATCCAAAAAAAAAAAAATTACACACCGTGCTACACGCTCATATAAATAATATCACTAACTTTGTTGTCGTCTGTACCAAAGCTTGAGTAAGGCAATCTTTTATCACGATGGCC
Organism: Pararge aegeria; assembly: GCF_905163445.1. Taxonomy (NCBI): domain Eukaryota; kingdom Metazoa; phylum Arthropoda; class Insecta; order Lepidoptera; family Nymphalidae; genus Pararge; species Pararge aegeria. Next base: position 14,578,940 of record NC_053196.1, on the reverse strand, counting down.
TGGTAATAGGAATTTATTATTTAATATTAATATAAGTAGGTATTTTTGATGCATTCTTATCAATATACCTAAGTATAACGGCTTCTATCTAAAGGAAGTTATCAAAAAAAATCTCTACCGTTTTCGCTATTATTTAAAGGATTTTAATGCAGAGAGCATTGAAAATCGTCATTCAGTTTCTATTAGGTAAAAGCTTATTTAGAGCTTAGACCCATGCTACTGCTCTTGTACAGGTTTGCGGACTTAAACTACTATTATCACATTTTTATCTATCATCAATTTTACATAACATGGTACTTGATAACTCGGAATTGATATGAATTTAATAAAAATAAAAATAATACATGATAACTTTAGGCTCGAACTGGGAAGTAGCGATCCTTGGTCAAACATTTAAACCATAAGAGCATTAAGAACACAGTTTATGGAAATCCATATTTATATTTTTCTTTAAAATCATAAGAATAAGACTATTAATTTACTTTTTATAAATCTCAAATGCACATAAAAATGTGCACCGACAGGATTTGAACCGGTGTCTCTCTGGCAATCGCGGCCTTGACAATTGCGGTTTGACCACTAAGCTACGGCTCTCCAACTGCCGATGCCAAAATTAGTACCAATATGGATTGGTATCAGCCTTCTACCGACTGTAGCGCCATCTAGTAGGAAACATTGTAGTTTCGATCAACTTTTCAAAGGTCCATTAAACAATTTTCGAAACCGACACGACCGGCGACTCTGGCAATCGCGGCCTGTGCGCTTTGACCACTAAGCTACGGCTCTCCAACTGCCGATGCTGAAATTAGTATATGGATTTGTATCAGCGTTTTTAGCGACTGTAGCGCCATCTAGTAGGAAACATTGTAGTTTCGATCAACTTTTCAAACGTCCATATTACCAGTGGCGTGCATAGAGGGTATGCACAGGGTATGCAGATGATACAAAATGAAGAAAATCTCCAGTATGAGTTATAAATACTTAAGGGTAGGCGTTTTATAACTCTTGCAATGCCTATCCCTAAATTTTTTATAACTCGTACTGGAGATTTTCTTAATTTTATATCATCTGCATACCCTGTGCATACCCTCTATGCACGCCACTACATATTACAATGATACACTTTGAAACGCGAGATGTCACATTGCTTTTATATTTTTATTAAAAATTGATATTTCCTCAAAGTGTAAGTAAAACACTATAAAAATTATTAATACCTACGTTTATTTCATGGTCCGTTTGTTGCACTCCCATAAATCAAAATATTAACACGCATATGTGTGTGGTGTGTAATGCAATTTTGTGCTAGCTAGTCGAGTGGGGAGGTGCTCGACATTATTTATCGGTCGTTCAAACCGTAATATTCCTATGTGGCTACTTCGAACGAATGAAATACAAAATACCTTTCTACTAGCTACTACTTTCCCGGAGCAACAGGGCGACGGATTGACGTTTACGGATAAAGAGTAAGTAAAGAAGAAAGTATACTTTATTGAACAACAAGAAAGTAGAAACACAATTAAACGACAAATTTATCAATGAGTAATACAATTAGCGGCTTCAAACAAGTTAGCCCAAGTCAACCAAACAAGTTAGCCCTTGACAGCAATATTACAAGTTAAGATGCAGTCTTCGATGCTAACGGGGTAACCTATCAGGAGTATGCCAGTTATATTAACCCATAAACGGGTTCTACGCGACGTCATATGTACCGAAACGCTGTGTCGCTTAATGACACGTCTTTGTCAGTAGGATGATAACCTTATTCGATTCGACCTCCCTGGCGCAACGGCGAGCGCTGTCAATTTAAGTTGGAGGCCACGGGATAGATTCCTGGCAATTTGGAAGTATATAATTTCTGAATTTTCTCTGGTCTGGCCTGGTGGGAGGCTCTTGCCATGGGTAATTACCACTCTATGTGAGATTGCAGTCAAAAGCTAACTTTTAGTGGACTAAAAAGGATCTAGGCCGAAGAGCTCTTTGCTTGATATAACTGACCGGTCATTAAAATGGCGATCATTAGGATAATTAACCACAACACCCTCATACAACGGTTATCAAATAGTGACCCTTAACGGGACATTTAGGGCACTAGTACTCCGGAAGTATAACATTAATCATGACGTGGCTGTATGTCAAACGGAAAAATCATTTAAACGTGATTGATATCTGCCTGCTCCAGAAACTCTTTGAGTATCCCGCAAACTATATTACTTATTCGTGGTTCGCATAACACTACGTTTGCTAAACGAAAACAAACAGATTATTCTAGCTGATATTTCGACCCAGTTGCATTAATCGTAGTCACTATGAATAAAATAATAAATAAATAAATATACTACGACAATACACACATCGCCATCTAGCCCCAAAGTAAGCGTAGCTTGTGTTATGGGTACTAAGAAAGCTGATGAATATTTTTATGAATATAATACTTATAGTATACAGATAAAACCCAGACACTGAAAAACATTCATGTTCGTCGCACAATCATTTTCCAGTCGTGGGAATCGAACCCACGGCCTTGGACTCAGAAAGCAGGGTCGCTGCCCACCGCGCCAATCGGCTGTTAAACAAGTTAACCAGTTTGGCGAGAAAAAAAAATGGAACATTTGTGCATCTATTGATAAAAAAAAATTAAAGAAAAAATTATCTACTCTTTACTAACCTATCACTCTGATAGAAAGTGATTAATCGTATCCATTGATCGGTTCTCCATCTCAAAGGTATTTCATCAGATCTTTACCAAATTAAAATTGCTACCTCTGAAGTATGATCTAGCAAAAAAAATGTGTAAGCCTTAAACTTAATTGTTTTCTGTAACTTATTGCAGATATTGCATAATGAAGCATTAAAAATTTGTCCCAAAAATAAAAAAATAAATACCACCAAATGGGTAACCACTCCTTTTTGTAAGTCGGTTAATAATGACTGTTTCATTACCAAAATTAATATTCATCTTTATTGTTACATGTACGAAATACAAAAATTCAATCATATAGCGTGGCGAAGCGTCGCCACGGCCTATGTCGCCACGCCAACAATCAGCTTTACTTATGTTTACTTATGCCTAGAGATGTTTCACATCAAAAATAATCCTGAAAATCGATTTATTAATTTGAACGATATGTAAAAAGAAACAGTCAAATTGAGCCTTTTCTGCTTTCTGAAGTCGGTTAATAACACGATTATGGCGCCTCGCTTTAAAACAGGCAATTGAGGACATGTTCTAACATATAATGAAGTAGGAACAATATGAGCAAGGAAATCCAGAAACTAGGCTAATACACCTGAGCATTTATTACTCTGGAATTACCTTTAAATTGCGCCTCTCATTATTTCGTGAAAAGTTTGCTTATCACGTCCAACGATAACAACAAAATCACCATTGCGATAGAATGTAGGTATTTTAGCTGCGAGCTAGTTTTCAGTGGCCGGATATCAGCCACAGATTTTTTATATTATGAAAATTATTAAGCTTTATAAAATCGGTTTGGTGTGGAGTATTAGAATTGAAGAAATTATAAATTACAACATACAGATTCTCCTGCTTTTCGCGGAGTATATATCATGGAATTCACACGCATAGTAAAGCTATCCAGATAACAGGCTAACCTGTTACGTTAGGCTGTTACCATTTAAACAGTACGTATGACAGTACATTTAACTCCTACCCCTGATTGGTTTCCACGCGATATCGCAATGGATCGCCTAAAACGGATGCTCACAAATAAATAGTTGATTATTTTTAAACTTACCCAATAAAAAATTACAATTAATAAATAAATATACTACGACAATACACACATCGCCATCTAGCCCCAAAGTAAGCGTAGCTTGTGTTATTGGTACTGAGATAGCTGATGAATATTGATTAATTTTTTATGAATATAATACACATAAATACTTATAATATACAGATAAACACCCAGACACTGAAAAACATTAATGTTCATCACAAACTCTCTCCAGCTGTGGTCGCTGCCCACTGCGCCACTCGGCCGTAACAATGATTTGTATAATCCCTAATTGCGGTGTGGTGACGGCAGATCAGAATACAGCTATGCATTATGATCATCATCATACCGACCCATTAACGGCCCACTACATGACACGGGTCTTCTCCTTCAATGAGAAGGGGTGGACTCCACATACCTTTGAGAACATTATGTAGAACTCACAGGCATGCAGGTTTCCTCACGATGTTTTCCTCCACCGACGAAGAGAGTGTTATATTATCTGATATTTATTACGTAACTAGCTGTTGCCCGCGACTTCGTCTGCGTTTTGATTTTGGTTTTTAATGTGGCATTCAATTTAGTTGGAGTTCTAAATAAAATTAAAGTATTCAGTATCGCTTAGCCTTAAATGAGGGATTTGGTGCTGTCCGATGACAAGTTCTGTCTACTATCTCGAACCACATTCATCAGATCTACACAAAGTTAGTTGCTCTATAGTACAATAATAATTATTTAAATCGGTTATAATTTGTCGGAGTTAAAAAGCTTAATGTCGGGATAAAAAGTATGCTATATTACTTCTAACACTTCCAAGAATATGTGTACAAAGTTTCATGAGGATCGGTTTAGTAGTTTTTGCGTGAAAGCGTAACAAACAAAGTTACATTGACATTATAATATTAAGTAGGGATTTTTATGTATTCCTAGCTGTTGCCCGCGACTTCGTCTGCGTTTGATTTTGTTTTTTGATGTGGCATTCAATTTAGTTGTAGTTCTAAATAAAATTAAAGTATTCAGTATAGCTTAGCCTTAAATGAGGGATTTGCTGCTGTCCGCTGACAAGTTCTGTCTTCTATCTCGAACCACATTCATCAGATCTACACAAAGTTAATAACCTATAGTACAAAAATAATTATTTAAATCGGTTATAATTTGTCGGAGTTATGGTGTAAAATCGTCAAACACTTTCATTCCCTCTCCCAAAGGAACCGATCTTAATGTCGGGATAAAAAGTATCCTTTATTACTTCTAACACTTCCAAGAATATGTGTACAAAGTTTCATGAGGATCGGTTAAGAAGCTTTTGCGTGAAAGCGTAACAACAAACTTACATTGACATTTATAATATTAGTAAATTTGCTTAATTCACCTCATTCATTAACACCCTATTTCCCATTTTTTCATGAAAAATGCGAACATATTTTGTAACAGCACTTTGGCACCACTTTGACAGCTCTGCCTCTTATTCACCAACTTTTCAGTCACGTTGCCAACCGGCCGTCTGCACGCAAGGCGGCATAATTTGACAGAGGCGGTTGTATACTCATCGAAATTTTGTAAGTACAGCTACCACGGTTAGCAACTGTCAGAGAAGTTGCTGAATTAGGAAGAAGCGGTGATAGCCTTGTGGTAACGGCATCGGTTTCACTTTCGGAAGGGCGAGTTCGAATCCTAGCACGCACCTCTAACTTTTCTGAGTTATGTGCGTTTTGTGCAATTTAAATATCAATTGCTTCAACGGTGAAGGAAAACATCGTTAGGTTAGGTATGCCCAAGAGTTGTCGATAATGTTCGCAAATATGTGTGGAGTCCACCAATCCACACTAGACCAGTGTTGTGGACTGCCTTATACTCTTGTCATTGTGGGAGGAGACACGTGCTCTGTTGTGGGCCAGTAATGTGTTGATATGTTGGAATAAATATACTACGACACATCGCCATCTAACCTTAAAGTAAGCGTAGCTTGTGTTAAGGGTATAATATGTTTTTTATATTTATCCATTAGAGCAGAGATCAGAATTTTTTTTAGTAATAAATTTCTGTTAAGCCTTATAATATAAGCCTAAAAGAGTGTTCATTAATTAATAAATTGTTTTCCGAAGATCAACGATTAGATAGAGCCTACCCCAGAGGCTTGTAAGGCGCATGCAATGTGTTTTTTATTTTGTTTCGGCCACCCCTTGACCACGGGGTCACGCGAGGGTTCGGTGAACTGTCGCCCGCGGTCACGTGACCGTGTCTGAAAATTGTTATGCTTGGGCTATACTTGCGTTGCGATGTTCCGCCAATAGATAGATAGCCGTACGCTTTATTGAACACCAATTTTTTTTTTGACTGTCGATTATCGCAGTTGTCTGTAGTTTCTGAGGCCAAGGCCGTGGGTTCGATTCCCATAACTGGAAATTGTTTGTGTGATAAACATGAATGTTTTTCAGCTGAGTGGGAATGTTAAGTGGAAAACTATCACCTATTATCAGAGAAACACTTTGCATGTAAAGTAGGTTGTAGTTGTAGTGTAGTCAATTCATATAACTAAAAACGCACAAAAGTTTCGTTCCGAAAGGTAAGCCGACGCCCATCGGTGACAAATTCGCTATCACCGAATTGACAATATATTCGCGATATATTAATATTAATAGTCTCGGAAGGTGTGGCATTGCCTTAAATAATAGGCTTTTGAGGTAAACGTAATGATCGACCTACGTAATCATTATTTATTAAGTTACGTTGCGAATGTGGCACAGGTAGTTTGAATAATTGCTTCTATTACTTGCAAATTACTATTTTTTTACTTGTTTTAAAGAGAACTAACAATAATTGGGTAGGTAATTCAAATAAAGAACCATAAAACTTGTTATTTGACATTTTTGTGGGACTTTTTACGGTTAGCGTTTCGAACCCTAGCAGTTTTAGTTTAAAGTTATCGTTGGCACAATCGCCTATGAATGCGAGAAAAGTAAAATGCATCAACGATTTATTTATAGTTATTTTTTTTTTCATGGCCTCAACGAATGAGGTTTTAAGCGTTTCAGGTACGGGACTCTTCAAAAGCATGTTTTTGGTCATACAATATAAGGATGGCCTTTTATTAAGGGCTGAAAATGATAATGTTTTGTACACATTTGGCACTCTTTTAAAATCCACGTTATATATCAAATGTGGTACTGATAACAAAAAAATATTTAAAAAAAATCCTTTATTTTTCTGTATGTTTTTCTGTCTGTCTCTCTGACTTTTGCTTGTTCCGCTTTAACTCAAGAACGGCAATATATTGACGAGGAAGTAACTAACACGGTGTGGTTACAGTTTGCAAAAGTTTGTATGGGAAAAATGTATGGTAGGTACCTACTAGCACAAATTTTTAAGTGGAGGAATTCGCGTTTAACCGCTGATACGTATTCGAGGTGGTAGAGCTGTTTAAGACAGAGCTTGTACGGGGAAGTACCTGCTATCGCTGTACATATTCCTGCTGCCAAGCGGTATTGCTTTCTTTCATACTGAAAAGCCTGGTTTCCGGTGTAATAATAGGCACAATAGGCTTAACACTGTCGCCTCAGGTTCAGGGACACAGGGCGGCACTTTTAAGAAGGGGGGGGGGGGGGGGGTACTTTACGTGCCCTGTGAAGTGTTGCTTTATTTATAGTTTTTTGATTAAATATATAATAGAGCTTGACTGCAATCATACCTGATGGTAAGTGACGATGCAGCCTAAGATGAAGCGCGCTTGCCTAGAAGATGCCTATTCACTCTTGATTTAAAGGTACCCAGATTATAGGTCGGGGAAGATGGAAGATGCGAGGGCATTCCAGGCCTTTGCGGTGCGGATCAGAATTAAGAAGCAATACGCTTTGTACGTGTTGTTGGTATTTCAACAACGTAACAGTGCAGATTCTTTCAGTACCTCGCAGTTCGATGGTAGAAAGGAGATGGTTGAACCAAATCGAATAGCTCCTGAGCCCACTCTCCGAAATGTATCTTGTAGAAACAACTAGACTAGAAGTCTACTGACCATCTGCTTGTTCCGTGGATTATTATTTAAAAAAAAACGTAACTTTTACACATCATACGACAATTCCCCAGGAAACTAGAACAGATAAACACACCTGCTCATCAGAACACACCGCTGGCTTATTCATTTTTTATGCGGTGTCCCAATTACATGTATGGATTAACTTGGCTTTGTTTTTAAATGGGCTTTCTTGTGTGGCCAGCAGTGAAAATCATTTAGTCTTTAAATGATTTTTGGTAACATTTTTAATATCGCAATCTTAGGCTTGTTTTTCGAGTATAAGACACTGTAACATCTGATTAAATTATAATTAAAAATCATGTTAGAATACTAAATTCAAAATCAAATTCAACATCAAATTTTAAATTTAGAATTTAATTCATAAAAGAGCTATTTTATCCGAGAAGTTTATCCACCAATATGACTTAAGTTGACGGCCGATTGGCGCAGTTTGGAGGGACACTGCTTTCTGAGTACAAGGCCATGGGTTCGATTCCCACGGCTGGAAAATGATTGTGTGATGAACAAGAATTTTTCTCAGTGTCTGGGTGTTTATCTATATTTTATAAGTATTCATGTATATTATTCATAAAAATATTCATAAGTCATCCTAGTACACAAAACACAAGCTACGCTTACTTTGGGGCTAGATGGCGATGTGTGTATTGTCTTAATATATATATATATATATATTTAAGTCAAATTTGCAGTGCTCCTTTGAAGTTGTATTCGGTATACTATCCAAAATCCATATAAGTTTTAGTTTTCGATCGCTATCAGAATCTGGTTTACTAATAAAAACTTTTATTCATATAAAAAGTATTGTAAACTAATAGCTATAATAAACAAGAACTGTAAAAACATAATTCAACACATAATTTTGACTCCTTGCCAAATTATGCCAACACCATAATTTAAAATTTTAAATAACCCAAAAAGTTTAGGGTGCATACAAATTACAAATCTATGCTTCTTATTTGAATTGCACCCTTTACACAAGTGTTATAGTTCGTGTCATAATAAAAGAGCGCTATCATGCAAAATAATGTACTTGTATCAGTTATATCTCATTAATCCTTCTAAATTTAAGCCTATTTGTACTCAAAAATTAAAACTCGTTACTTATAAATATTTTACATTTTTATTTAAACAAAATATTTACCATTTTTGTTTGTATACATTAGATGTTGTCCGACTTCGTTCGCGTTTATTTTAGATATCACCATGAAATTGTAATAATAACGGTAATTGATTAATATTATGCTCATGAAAATACCTTCACAAATAATGCAGTGCCAACTCCCACACCCGCTGCCACGCGCACTCTAACGTGCACTCTCATGGTCGATCCCACTCTTTCCAGATCCCACCTCTGCCTCCACTACCTCTAACACTCCCGCACCCACGACCAACCCTATTCCTACTCCCACGCCTACTCAAATACTCAAATACTCAAATCTCACATCTCACGTCAGTAAAACTAACTTTAATTATTAAAATTCTCACATTAATCGCTGTTATTAATGTCCACCTGTCAAAAACAAACGACGTTAGTTGTCACTGAAAGACCTATAACTAAGAGCAATTAATAGTTTACTTCCTATTAAAAACATAAACTTACGATGAATGAAAACTTTAAACTTAATTATAAAAATATATAAACTAGCTGTCCCGGCGAACTTCGTACCGCGGATCATTTATTTTTTTGATGAATGTAATATTTTAATACTTATTATCCTATTCCGGTCTAAGAGGAATCCAAAAAAATCAAATATCATAAAAATGCCGTCCGTTTATATATAGATATACAATAAATTACAGTCCGGGGTTTACCTGCTTATTGTAGTGGATTAATAAATAACCACCTGCGTTATTTTTACATGACGCGACTTATACATAATATAAACAAAATTAGGTTCATTTCAATCATGCACGATCATCACATTAATTATGTAAACAGTTAAAATTCATGTTTACAAATTAAGGAAAATTACAAAAACGTCCGACACTGGACTCCGTATGGTATCTTGTTAAACCAAAATTTGCGCCAGTCTACGCTAGTCCGCGTTCGTAGACGCCCGCCCGCTACGCCGTAGCTCTACTGCGAACACGTGTTTATAAGTTAACTTTAATTAGTGCTATACAACCTGCATGGAACATTGCCAAAAAGGATTTTCGCACTAAGGTTTTGCATTAAGTGTTTTGAATCTGTGTAATATTGGAAGTATTTTATTGATATGCAGTGAGTTGACTTGTTTACCCCATATTGTTTTTTTTTTATAATTTTACGATCTTGTACGGCAACGGTTTATGGCTTGGGTATAAGAGAACCTAAACGGGGGTTGCCGTTATTTTTTTATTGATTTCCGAATGATATTGCTTAAACTTAATGAAGTACATATCGCTTTGTTTAATTATTAATAGGGAAGCATGGTTTATACGCGTAGTTGCTTCATGATGATATCTTAGGGTTCACGTTTAGAAGACTTATACCAATTTTATGATGATGATGACGATGATTTTATTTATTTAATTTTATCGTGTAACTCAATATCTTAGAAGGTACCATTTAGTTGGAGCTTTGTTAATGACGGAACTTCTCAACAGCAAATTGCATCATGAAAGTTCTTCAACCATTAATATATATATGTATAGATTTTTTAAACTCTACATTTCAAATTTACTATAACTTTATATCTTTGTTAAATCAGTTGACTTCTTAATAATAGGTTAACCGAATCAGTTGGTTATTTTGGACAATTTGTGCAATTCAAATTCATTTTATTCAAGTAGGCCTACTTTAAAAGCACTTTTGAAACGTCAGTTTGAAAGTCAATCTGCTTGTAGTGACTCTACCACCGGTTTGGAACGCAGATTCTACCTAGTAGACAATAAACTGAGCAGAATGCTCTTTTTCAACATAGTTTTACAGGCAGAGAAGAGTGACGAATACGAAACGGCCTGCTTCCAAACAGCCTTGTTCTGAGGAATTCACCAATTGTGTTGTAACCATTCATTAAGGATGAAACTTCCCAACAGATAACAGTAATTTTCTCGAAATCCGTGGAATTTGCCATCATTTGGAAAATAACATAGTTAATGTTTAATTCATCCAAATGGGTTTAATTCATCCAAATAAATATACTCGTTTATGAGAATCCTGTTGTGGTTGTTTTATGTCGTGAATTAAATGCACTTCTGTTATCTTCTCATTAATTGTTCAACCATCATTCATAGAATATTGTTTAAACTTAATGAAACCATTATAATGAAAAATATAAGTAAGTAAACAAATTATGTTGCTACAGATCTACGAGTATGTTAGACATCACCACATGGCCAGTGGCGTGCATTGAGGGTATGAACAGGGTATGTAGATGATATAAAATTAAGAAAATTTCCAGTACGTATTATAAATACTTAAGGATAGGCTTTTTATAACTCTTACAATGCCTATCCTTAAGTTTTTTTTAACTCGGAGATTTTCTTCATTATATATCATCTGCATACCCTGTGCATAACCTCTATGCACGCCACTGCATATGGCGTCTTGATTATCGTAAATATATACAGTAGCGGCGTAGTGGTAGGATCTCGACTTAACTTTCGGGGGATCGAGTTCGAATCCCAGCACGCACCTCTAACTTTTTTAAGTTATCATCGTCATTATAAATTTATTACTGGCCAACTACATGGCACTAGTCTTATCTCAGAATGAGGACGAGGGGGGTTTATTCCAAATTCATATTCAATTTTTTTTTTTCTTCTGTGAGGTTTTAGGCGTAGCTATGGTAAATACCAATATCGGCCTATATAGGCCTTACAAAGTTTACTTTCTAGGAGGGAAAGACTAAAGTCATTTTGATAGAACTTTTTCTGTTGCGTAAAGTAGAAAGAGAAGGGGAGGGAGGAGTAATTTTAGGCTACTTTTTATTTTGCCGCGGGAAACGAGAAAATGAAATGACAGTTACAAGTAAAATCAAGTAAACCGTAAAGTAGAGTAGGTACACAGTACTAAATATAGATAGGCTAGCAAAAAGGAATCCAACGAAGAATCTTATGTGACATCTACCGAGCTCGGAAGCCCAAATATAGCGACTCTACATTTTTATTGATTAGTATTTGTGATGGCATCACAAAACAAATCGCGGGCCGCACGCGATCCTTCTGTACGGCGATCATTTTTACCTAAAACCACGGTCTAGCTAAACATACAGTTCAGAAACGGCCGCGTTGCTCTGGCTGGTTCTGATTAGTTACGGCTTATTCGGGCTAAAAGTGGTTCGGTATTCAGTATTTTTGTATACGAATTTTCAGCAGTTCAGGAAAGTGGTCCTTTCAAAACTCACGCCTCGATGAAGGTTAAATCTCAAGTCTTAGTAATAATTATGACCAGGAATAACGTTAAAACAGTAAACTTGCATTGAAGTAGCTTGTATCAAATTCAAATTCAAATTCAAAATTGATTTATTTCAAGTAGGCATAACTAATAAGCACTTATGAAACGTCAAGTCTGTTTGTAGTGACTCTACCATCGGTTCGGAAGGCAGATTCCACTGAGAAGAGCCGGCAAGAAACTCAGCAGATTGCTCTTTTCCAACATCATTTTAAAGTTTAACAATCTTTAGAATTTTTCTGTTTTATGAGAGATGGGAGCGGAGTGGCCTGCTTCCAAGCAGCCTTGTCGTTTAGGAATTCATCAATCGTGTAATAGTAACCACGATTTATTAAATGTGTTTTAATGTATTGTTTAAATTCATGTTATAAAAGCATATACCCATCCCCACAAAGGATTTCTGTACTTTTCTCAGACGATATGCAGATATCACTAATTTATTTCCGTTTCTAGTTAGTCGACTGTTTATATCGACTTTTTGTTTATAATTACTTATGTTTTGTTTAATAAAGATAATATTATTATAAATATATTGCGAGGCTACTGTAAGTATACCTATTTCTTTAAATTTGGTACGAAGGGATTCGCGTGATCTAAGTTTATATATCGATCGCACAGCTCTTTTCTGTATTATAAATATAGTTTCTATATCACCAGCTCTGCCCCATAACAAGATCCCATACGACATTACACATGTGTTTGACAGTTATTAAATAGTCATATCCTAGAATCTAAGATATGACAACTTATTAACTGCCTAAGGCTTAGATGATTGAAATTACTAACTGTTATTTATTCAAAATGTATAAATGTATTTTTATAATTTTTTTGTAAAGTTTTTACCTACACTTGGAGGAATTATCAATTTTATAAATTTTAAATGCATATAAAAATTTTCGGAACCGACAGGATTTGAACCTGCGATTCTCGGGCAATCGCGGCCTGAGCGCTTTCACCAATTACTCTCCTACCGTCGCTGCCGAAAGTTAGTATATACCTTTCACATCAGTCTTATAGCGACTGTAGCGTCATCAAGTAGGAAACGTTGCAGTTTCGATATAAAGGTCCATATAACAATGAGACACGTTTGAAACAAGAGATGACACATTGCTTTTTCATATTTTTATAATTTTTTAGTAGTGTCAATTTTATAAAGAGCCCGAGAGTCGCAGGTTCAAATCCTGTCGGTTCAAGTCAATTTTGAGATCCAATCAAATGAACCCTTGTCTGCAATTTCACAGCAGTAAAACAGTCTAGGCTAAGTAAATAATAAGTTAAGAATAAGTTGTTTATTAATGCAGGCCTGAGATCTTTCATGGTATTGTGTATACTGCCCGGTCTCCCGTAGCTCCAGCAGGAAATGAGGATCCATATGCGCAGTACTACTGAACTGTATGATTATTAAGCTGCGGTGCGCATACCACAGGTCCCCCGACTTTTGGCAAAGAAAAGAGTATTATAATTTAAATGACTTTTATACCCCCTCGTTAATAAATCATCAAATCGTAATATATGCATGCGATTTGTTGATCGGTTGCTTTTGAGCATTGGTTCAAATTATTGTTCGATTGACTAATTATTGTACAATTTATTGTCTACTAGCGGATAACCGATTTCTGATTTCCCGTGAATTTAGAATTGTTTTTAAAGTCATACTTCTTTTGGCGCATTAGGAAAAAAATATGAGAGTAAATTTTTACGACGCGCGCGCACGCCGTCACATAAAAAACGACACCCTGAAGTTAGCTATAGTCAGTAACATTTAAGTTTTACTTTTAAAAGGTGTGACAGTGTAGACTTTCAATTGCCAAAGCCTGCGGGCTCATTCCGGTGATTTAATTGTTTCAATTGTACAAAAATCTCAAATTTAAATGTTCGGTTCGGTTCGGTTTCGGTGTTCGGTTGTCCGATAATGAGATAACTAGATCATGCGTTATAATATAGATTTTTATATTGTTACGCCAAAGAAGTATAACATCTAACGCGTGTACATAAGAACACGCACTTTTTTTTTTCAAACTTGTAAAGAGAAACAAACCCAGCATTGTCTTCGTCCAACTGTAATAGTTTATGCAGCGCACACTAAGATGGTTCTGAGATAGCAAAATTTTTCTTACTTACTTGTCGTATTTTGTGCTATTTCTAAGCTAATTTATAAAATAAACTATGTACTATTCTGATTTATACAGTCTTATGAAAATCAATTTCGTGGTTTTAGCGTAAAAATATTATATTATTTTTTCTTAATTTTTAACAATATTTATTTATCCAAGCAAGAGTTATATAACTGAAAGAAAAAAAGAGTATCGCTTAATCTGGTCTGGTGCGATTGATAGATTGCGCCACGATTGTTGTTTTGTTTCTTGTTTTTTGTTATGCTTTAACAATTATTCATTGTAAAGTCAACATTTCCTGAGGATGCTCCGGTTTCGGAGCGAAACATGCGTAGAGGATACATTGCCGAAGATCTGTTTGGGGTGGACCATACAGATTCATCTGATTTTCGCAAAGTAACGCCTGCTTCTATCCAATATATATAGACGGCCGATTGGCGCAGTTTGCAGCGACCCTGAGTCCAGGGCTGTGGGTTCGATTTCCACTACTGGAAAATGTTTGTGTGATAGGTATAAATGTTTTTCAGTGTCTGGGTGTTTTTATGCATATTGTTCATAAAAATATTCATCAGTCATCTTAGTACCCATGAGAAAAGCTAAGCTTACTTTAGGGCTAGGTAGCGATGTGTGTATTGTCGTAGTATATATATTTATTAAATTAAAAAAATATATATATTGTAGTTGTTACCATCAGGTTGGCCATCAGCTTGGCCCGTTAATTAATACTCTAAAAAAAGAGATAGAAACACAAATGTTATCTCTGTAAAAAGATTACATTTGTACAGATTAAACAGAAATACTTGGAATAAAGGAACATAATGCCGATGTCACGTGTGTAAACTTGAAACCTTACACTTATAGCCTCCGATAAAGTCGCTTCCCGCAGAACGTTATCGCAGCGAAGTTCCAAAAGAACTTGTAAAAGTATGTCTCAATTACTTTTATTTTGAGCTTCAGCAGACTTTCCTTTGCCGATGAAGCTGTTCCCGCTAAAAAAGGACAAAACAAATATTCTTTACGGCTGTGTAGGTCGCGTGTCAACGTTGGAATAAATTCCAATGGAAACTCGGCTTGGATAACTTTGCCGGTCGGCAGGACGGTAAGTAATCGCTGTCAGATTGCCGTACTAGTAGTGCCATTTATTGAACTGCAGGGAATACTATAATAATAATAATAATAATAAATAATTTATATACTACGACGACGCACACATCGCCATCTAGCCCCAAAGTAAACGTAGCTTGTGTTATGGGTACTGTGTTATCTGTCATCTGACAGATAAATATATTTCTGAATAACTAGCGTACCCAGCTTCGCCGGGCTAGATTTTGCTTTATTTTATTTAAATAATAAACTTACATCATTCAATTTTTATTTTAAGTATCATAATATATTAAATAATTTATTTCTCTCCATATTCATTCTCTTCTATTCTCTTCTCGAGCGGGTGAAGATCATTATCTACACCCATGTACACCTAACAATAGAATATCATCATAGTAAATAAAAGCTGTATTTGACAGTTTGACAGTTCAAAAATAGGAGTGCTCCGATCGTCACCAAACTTTACAGGATTACTCGCCAGGTCAATCCGGAGATTCCCTGAAAGTTTCATTGAAATCGGTCCAGCCGTTTCGGAGCCTTTACGGAACATACCCACACACTTTTTCTTTTATATATCTAGAGATAGTTTGGTGACGATCGGAGCACTCCTATTTTTGAACTGTCAAACTGTCAAATACAGCTTTTATTAAAAATTTAATGATGTAAGTTTATTGTTTAAATAAAATAAAGCAAAATCTAGACCGGCGAAGCGGGCTGGGTACGCTAGTATATTATAAAAATTAATTATTATATAATTTTTGATAATATTTCATAATATAGTAGTATATTTAATTATTTATTTATATTTATCCTACATAATCACTTCCGTATTTCGGTAAAAAGTTTATCAGGGGTGCATTTTAATATTTTCTCCATTTATAATTCAAAAACTTATTTACCCAGTTTCTGTACATGACTCGTACGTCAATTTAAAAGCTATAAAGTTATTACGGGGGTTGACATTGACTCGTGGTGGGGCCATTACGCGCACGACACTGCCCGATCTGCGTGACACGTGACATGTTGGTGAATGTACATTTTTTATAGCGTTTGCTCTACCGTCAATGTCGACATGTGTACTTGAAGGGTCGTACATGAGTTATTTTTAATGTATGTGGCCTATAATAGGTGTGTTACATTACCAGTCCAAGTGTCCAAGGACGACTCATGTCCCGGGACAGTTTGTAATTTAGGTATACCTTGAGGCTTTTTGTACCTATTATTGTTATTTTAAAAGGTATTATCATGTGAACCCATTACCGGCCCACTGCAGGGTCTTCTCCCACAATGAGAAGGGATTAAGGCCGTTGTCCACCACGCAGGCCCAGTGCGGATTGGTGGACTCCACCCAACTTTTGAGAACATCTCTCAGCCATGCAGGTTTCCTCACGATGATTTCCCCCACCGTTGAAGCGAGTGATATTTAAGTTGCTTAAATCGCACATAACTTAGAAAAGATAGATGTGCGTGCTGGGATTCGAACTCCACCCCCCCTGATATTGAGCTGCCACCGATTTTATACTAATAATATTACAAATGCGAAAGCTTTTATGGATGTATATTATTACATAATGTAAGAACGGCTGAACCGATCTGGATGAAATTTAGCACAGATATAAATATACTACGACAATACACACACATCGCCATCTAGCGCCAAAGTAAGCGTAGCTTGTGTACTGAGATAGCTGATGAATATTTTTTTATGAATATAATACACATAAATACTTATAATATACAGATAAACACCCAGACACTGAAAAACATTCATGTTCATCACACCAACATTTTCCAGTTGTGGGAATCGAACCCACGGCCTTGGACTCAGAGAGCAGGGTCGCTGCCCACTGCGCCACTCGGCCGTCAAAGATATAGAACAAACCTGGGATTGCACATAGGCTACTTTTTATAGATTTGTATTTGTTTACCACAGAGCAAGAGATAGTAATGTTTTGTACATAGTGGTACTTCAAGGGGTTAGAGAATGACCATCATATAATAATAAACATACACATCAAAATTTCCACGCGGACGAAGTCAAGAAGTAGATTAAATTTTTATGGGCTACTGGCAATTTTCGGCGAGCTAATCGACTGCGCTTTCAACCACATATAAAGCGCCATCTATTGGCCTAAATAATAATAGTTTCACCTAAACAATTCTCTTAAATGCTTTTGCCGCCTTCAAACCTTATACATTACCTTCGTTAAAGAGCCCAGCGTGGGGAAATCCCCATGCATACCACCGCACTTACTCTTCTTTTACTTATATGAGTTGGTGAAGTGTCCACCGTGTTTAAACTCATCGGCTCCCGGCACTCGGCCAGGAAAATCCAATGTGGAACAAATTTTCGGGCCAACCAGGGATTCGTACCCACGACCTCGAAATCGTTAGTAAAACCTGCTAATCACTAGGCAGTTTGATAAAGTTTCCTAATATATTTCTAATGGTTCCCACTGGTGTCAATATGACCGTGACCTCCCCAAATGTTTTGTTTGCTGGCTATTACTAAGTAAACTATATGTTATTGTTAGCTAACATTGTCTGATATTGAGCCTTAACATCATCACCATTCGTCTGCGTGTTGTAAATAATCTATACTTACTTATAGTAAAACTGTAACTGGAAGATTTCTGTACATTTGATATATTTTGAAAATTTTGACCGGGGGATGCTTTATAATCGATAGTGTCAGTCTGTCTGTCTGTCTATATGTCCGGGCATCACGTAAAATCTACTGAACGATTTCAAATAAAACTTGGTATAGTGGTAGTTGACATTTCGGGTCAACATATAGGCCACTTTTTACCCCGATAAACAATAAGTTTCCTCCGGGAAATGAGATGAAACTTTTTATCAATTTTCGTTTATATCTCCGTTAAATTTAAACCGATTTTTATAATTCTCTTTTTATTTGAAAGTGTATACTATCAAGCATGTATGGTCTTATTTTAATAAGGATCTGATAAATATTGCTCGGTGATAAAGAACATAACTCTTCACAAATAACTGTTAGTCGCAAGGTATATGGGACAACGATTGAATGCACGCGTACCATCCTACTAATATTATAAATGAGAAAGTTTGTGAGGATGGATGTATGGATGGATGTATGGATGGATGTATGTTTGTATCAACTAAAATACTACGTAAAACAATAGGAGGTACATAGATACCCTCGATGATTATGATGTTAACATGTGATTTATTCTAGCTTCTTGATTGACTCATACGCGAACGAAGCCGCAGGGGTCCGCTAGGGGTACTAAGATGACTGATGAATATTTTTATGAGTCATTAAGAGATAAATTTGAAGAGGTTCAAATATTGACAGCAATAATTTGAACGTTAGAAGCAAAAATAAACTTGCAGTGCAATAAACTTGTATTGACACTATAAAATAATAAAAAAAAGCCTTTATATACCTTATAAATACATTATTACATTTTTCTCTCATTATTACAAATTTAAATATATTTGATAAAAATTAGGTATAAGTATAAAGTTAATTTTGCTATGTCTTTTAATGTCTTATTCTTAAATCTAATTTAACGTAGAAGTCGCCTCATCGGCGTAGGCCTCCCCCTGAACTGACTCTAGACTACATAAAATAAGCAATTCATTTAAAGGAAATTGTATACTATTTTACGATAAACTACCGGTTGATATATTGGGGATGTCAAAGTTTGTATTAAGCGAAAGCTTATAGAAAAGTCCTATTATAGTATAAAGGATTACGTAAACGATAAAATAGCTGGGATGTGAACAGGGTGTGCTCTAACCAGGTTGCTTCTTAAATATTTTCAAATGACAATGTGAGATGGTGATAACAAAAAGAATACCCGATGTATAATACTAAGTTTGTTGTGGGCTTCTTTTTAGACCAGGGCGCGTTTGGAACCCTCGTAGCTTTAGTTTTAAGTTTACGAATGTAGTTATCGCCATCACTACTCACTGCTCATATTTTGTATTTAATCGACGCATCAAAAGTGCCCATCTATGTGTTTTAAGCTTTTAAAATTTCACTTGCTTCAAAAGGAAAAGATCGTGAGGTAGCCTGCATGCCTTCCACATAATGTACTCAAAGTTGTGTGGCGTCCACCAACCCGTACTGGGCCTGCGTGGTGGGCCACGGCCATAATCCCTTCTTCTTGTGGGAAGAGACCTGTGCTCTGTAGCCATTTGTACCGGTAGTGGGTTGATATGAAAATACCTTTTAAAAATAACAATAATAGGTACAAAAAGCCTCGTAAAAAGCGTAATTTACAAAATGTCCTGAAACCTGCATGATTGAGTTTAGACATAAGTAATGATAGTACTTCCCCGGACGACCTCTGTCACAAAAAGTTCTACTACCTTTCTGTAATGCTTGGTCCTATTGTAAACGAGTCAAAGAAGTGCGTGGACGACAGTTTTTCAGCAATGAATCGCTGCGATTCGGTCGTAATCGATCGCTGCAATGAATCGCCCGTGAATGGGGCTCTTAGTACAACCTTTTTTTCCTATTAGAGATGTTTCCTGCCCACCGATGCGACATTATTAAAGCCACAATTAACGAATACACTATGGTTACATTGCTACATAAATCTAAATAAGTAATGGTAGTACCGGAAAGATGGTTTTATATATTTAACAATATCCCATTATTGAAATTTTAAATATAATAGCGACTGGTTTTGCAGTAGTGTCCCTGAACTTTGCTAACTATGAAATAATAGCTCGGTGTACCCCCACCTATAATTTATGCAACATTGGAAAAAGTTCAATGCTAGATATTATAAAATGTCATCTCTAATTTTAGTTTCACTGCAGCTTTATCGTTTTTAACCGATTCCTAAAGAAAAGCGATGGTTTTCAAACTGGTGTCACCCCCCCCCCCCAATACTGGATAACGGAATCCTTAAAGGATGACTCAGTCTATCTGTCCATTACCCTTTTCAACCGAATAACATTCCCATGGCACTATGTCTTATCTTGGGTGTTGTTTTGAAAGTCCGACTAGCGCAGTCGGCAGCTCATGCATGTCAGCAGTTCATGTTCATCACACAAGCATGTGATAAATGTTTGTGTGATGAAAATGAATGTTTTTCAGTGTCCTGGCTGTACATCTGTATATTGTAAGTATTTATGTACATTATTCATAAAAATATTCAGCAGTCATCTATGTACCCGTAACACAAGCTACGCTTACTTTGGGACTAGATGGCGATGTGTGTATTTTCGTAGTATATTTATTTATGCGTTTTTTGTTATTAAGTTGTATGTTTATAAATTAAGAATATTCTTATTGCTTTATTACAAATTGGCGTTACTAGTAATAGATATCATTCCAATCATTGATTTGTCGCAACACGGGTCTCGTACGTGCGGCGTAGTAGTTTTTTTTAAGTTTCTATAGTTTATTTTTTTAATTTCAATTTGTGTCTTAATAAATTTTAAAGTACATAATTCCCACATAAGGATTTGTGGTGTTCATTAGCGATATTACATTACTGGATTTACCGTGGGAAGAACAAGATGTTAGCCCTTCGATTATTAACCATGCCAAAGCACAAGCGAATAGCGGAATTTGTTAATAAACTATTATATTCGTAATTAAGGCAGTACATTGACATTTTGTCTGCATCACGTTGCTAGCATGTAAAACATACAATTTGTAAATCAAAACAGAAATAATACTTCAAAGGCTTTAGATGTACATTATGTACTGTCTCCGAGGCTTATCTGTGAAACAGAAAACCTAATAGTTTTTGAGTAAACCACTGCCATAGTCTTTACTGAAAGAAATCAGATACAGCCCTTCCATAAGAACCCATTACCGGCCCACTACAGGGCTTAGGTCTCCTCCCACAATGACTCGGGGCTAAGGCCGTAGTCCACCACGCTGACCCAGTTAGCTGACGCGGATTGGTGGACTCAAATGCGATCGATTAAAATTATTAGTACAACAAAAAGTGGATCGCTGTGCTCATATCATGACCCCAATTTGAATTGATCATGTTTTTGAAGGTTTGTAAGGTCAAGAGATTGGAACCATATACCTAATTCTTAGGTTACATCATTAAAACATGAATCAGAATAACAAAATAAAATTATTAATAAATACTTGGTTCAAAACTTTATTCCAATAATCTGACACAAAACTTTTTTATTTTAATGCCTGCTGGTTTGAAGCTACATATTGATTTCATAACTAGGATCTTTTTATTTCTACTTTTAATTTATTTTACTATTTATATGGGAACTACCACCATGCTTATTTCTACCACTAAGCAGCAATTGCACAAGGCACAGAACACAGTTCAGTTCAATTCAGGATGTGTTATTGCCCTATGAAGTATTGCTGTTTAAAGGCGATGTGGTTTGGAAAAATAAACAGAACTTTTCAGCTTTTAACTTGTACCAGCGTCCGGAATATTAACTATTCACAACATTGAATGACAAACTCTACGGTGAAGACCAAACTATTGTCAGTTGTATAACTTCCTTTGTCAGTGAACTATCAGTTTTTTTCGAGGCTTTTTCACATCTTTGTGTCAATTTACTTTGATACTTATTGATTCTCTTTCGTATGGTAGCAACACAATTAATCAGGGAAATATAGAGAAAACATGTAAGTAAATTGAAAATATCACAAGTTAAGTTAAGTCAAGCAGCAAAGATTAATCGTTTTTTATATGTAGGTACTAATGTTATATGTTTATTTTGTTAGATCATAATATTTTGCTTATATATATGTTGTACCTACCAATTACCTATACTTAGCATTTTCTCCTATGACTTTGGTTGCCTGGAAGGGATCATAGGGATCATAGAGAGATATAGATAGATATATATATAGCGATGAAGACGCCAAATTGTACTTTCTATATTATTGTGCTATTGTATATGTATCTCAGTGAATTTTCTCTGCGGTGTACAATAAAAGTGTAAGTGTACTCATTCATTCATCGTTTACCTGAGGAAAACCTCTCTTTCTATATTGGGAGGGAGCTCGACTTCACTTTCGGGGGGGGACGAGTTCGAATCTCTCAATTATCATCGCACCTCCCAATTATCTAAGTTATGTGCGTTTAAAGTCATTAAAATTCACTTGCTTCAACAGTGACGGAAAACGTCGTAAAGAAACCCGCATGCCTATGAGTTCTCTATAATGTTCTCCAAGGTGTGCGGAGTCCACCAATCCGCACTGGGCCAGCGTGGTGGACGACGGCCTTAACCCTTTCTCTTGGTGGGAGGCAACCCGTGCCCTGCATTGGGCCTGTGGTGGGTTGATATTATGATGATGATGACTGAAACGTCTTTTTGTAGGGAATTCCAAAATCCAGCGGCTCCCTGTGACTCGCTTCATGTCATCTGCCCACCTGCGTTTACCGGTTTAAAGCAGGCTCATCAGTACAGCACCTTGGGACTTTATTGCCACTTCAGCTCGCGACTCGTTAAGCTATGTCATCAACTCTAGTTTATCTACGTATCGCCTCATTTCTGATGATATGCAAACTAATTTTAAACAGGATCCTTTTTTCCTTTAGGATCATCAGCCGTTGAAGATGCCTCATCGCTGCAGGCACGATGATAGACCGTCGCCTACTCACCCCCTCCACCCCTAGGAGCCGAGCAATGGACAAATACGAACAGTTGGCAGTCGTAAGTGTTGCTGATGTTTTTGTCGATCACTATAAGGAAGTACTAGAACTGGTAGGGAAAGACCGAGAACTGATTTTATTTTATTTATTAGGTTTACTTACAAACACTTATACTAATACAACCGTTTTTTAAATTTTAACTATTCTATTTAAGTGTAATGTTTTCTTAAAAGTAAACACAGCATATGAAAATAAGTAAATAAATATCATAAAAAGAAAAGGTATCGTGAATGAGAATATAATAACAAAATATCTCACACACTATCAACGAATCAACGAAACAGCAAATAAGGGTCAATTGGTCCAATGAAAAAAATATGTTATCTCTGAACTTATACAACGAGTCAGAGTAAAAATAGAGTAACTGATGTTTTATGTTTTGCCTGGTGGGAGACTTTGGTCGCGGCTAGTTACCACCCTACCGACAAAGACGTGCCGCTAAGCGATGTAGTGTTCCGTTGCGATGTCGCGTAGAAACCGATGAGGGGTGCGACTACCATACTCCCTAACAGGTTAGCCCGCTACCATCATAGACTTCATCATCTCTTAACACCAGGTGGGATTTTAGTCTAGGGCTAGCTTGTAGAGGAATAAAACAAAAGCGACTATCTTTTGCCACCAAGAAGAGAGCATTTTTCCTCGAAGTTAAAATCCAAGGAATTAAGAACACTCATAAACCGTGTAGTCGACTAAAATTGAAAAAACTCAGAAGTTATAAATTCCAAAATTTGCTCTGCCGGTTATATATCACAGCGCTCACTGTTGCGCCACGGAGGTCGTCAAAAATTAAATCAAATCGTTCTATATCGAAGTAGGTAGACAACCGTGTATTAATTGCGGAGCGAGGCCCGCCTTTGGCGATACTCTCTGTAAAGCTTATCATCTCACATCTGATCGAATGCTGTGCTTAAGTTAATGATATTAAATGGTTCTTTTCAGGTAGGCGAGGGCTCGTACGGCGTGGTGCTGAAATGCCGTCGCCGAGACACTGGTCAACTCGTGGCCATCAAGAAGTTCCTCGAGACAGAAGACGACGCGGCCGTCAAAAAGATGGCGTTGCGAGAGATAAGGATGCTTAAAGTTGGTACCTAAGTACCTGGTACTGCTGCTAGTTTGTAATCTAGTACATATTAAGTAATGAGCTTTGTGCACACAATTTGTATACAGATTAAATTATCGAAGTCTACTCAAATGTTACAAATGCGAAGTCTGTGTGTGTGCCTTTTAGTCATCTCAACTACTGCACCGATCTTAGTAAATTTTTTGAAGACAATACACAAATCGTCTAGCTTGTGATATGGGTACAAAGATCATCAGCATCATCACATCAACTCATTACCAGCCCACTACAGAGCACGGGCGTCCTCCCACAATGAGAAGGGGTTAAGGCCGTAGTCCACCTCGCTGGCCCAGTGCGGTTTGGTGGACTCCACACACCTTTGAGAACATTATGTAGAACTCTCAAGCATGCCGGCTTCCTCACGATGTTTTACTTCACCGTTGATGTAAGTGTTGTTTTAATTATTTAAAACGCACATAACTTAGAATAGAATAGTTAGAGTGCTGGGATTCGAACTCGGCCCCCCGAAAGTGAAGTCGAGCTCCTACCCAATCCGCTATCACCGCTTCCATCACACATTTCCCGTTGTGGGAATCGAACCCACGGCCACACAGAAATAGGGTCGCTGCCTACTGCGCCAATCGGCTGTCAAAATATATTAGCATATATCCTGTAGGTAGTTGTAGGACTTGTCAGGGGCAGTTTAAAATGTATTAAAATTATTATTAAATTAATACTATACTATTAAATTAATTATTATTAAACAGGGCAAAAGCTAGTAATTAATAAATACGCTTTAGCTATAGAGGGTAACACAGTGAATGCAATTTATTTTAAGGAAATCCTTATCTAAACTCAACTCTAAAACGCTAATCTGCTAAAGAAAAGCAAAAATTGTACAGCTAAATTATCAATATAACTGTTTAGTAAGTTGTTGAATGTTAAACGGTAAGCGTAATGGCTTCCAGAATGAACCAATTTGAAAATTATTATTAACTAGTTGTTGCCCGCGACTTCGTCTGCGTTTGATTTTGTTTTTTGATGTGGCATTCAATTAAGTTGTAGTTCTAAATAAAAATTAAGTATTCAGTATCGCTAAGCCTTAAATAATGAGTTCTGTCCTCTATCTCCAATCACATTCCGATCAACACAAAGTTTGGGGAAAATTATAAAAGAGAGACATATTGGGGTTCGTTTGCGTAGGAACATCGTCGGTAAAGTTTGAGAGCAGTTCTGACACTGGAATAATAAAAATAAATAAACAATTCACAGTAGTTAAATGATATGATTGGTTCATAGAAAATTAAATTGTTTATTCAAAGTGTAACGAAGAGCGAACGACAGTTGGCATTGCAGTTTGTTTGTAAATAATTAAAACATTTTCAAGAACTATTTTATCTGGCATTGTAAACGGTGACATTAAGGGCCTGTTTCACTACTTTCTGAACAGTCTCGAATAATATAAATGTACGTTTTGTCACTTTCTTACTAAGTTACAGAGACAGAGACAAAATTGGTGAATAAACTATTCGACACTTATTTTAAGTTAGTGGAACAGGCTCTTAGAGCTTTAGGACATGATAAATCCAGCCATTACGACCGACTTAGAGTATTTGGCGTGGCATTGGCGTCTACACTCATATTAAAAAAGTATCAGTTTAATATTTGCGCGCTCGCAATCGTAGAATCGTTTTCGATCATCGAAGTATTTTAACATCAAAGTAAGAGGCATCTTATTCAAATTATATTAAAGCTCAAATTTTCCTTCAACTCTCAACTCATTAGCTGGGCCTTTTGGCTGAACTTTTGTAAAATTAAATTTAGATGTACAGGATTTGCGACCCTGAAACAAGTAAAATTAAGACGGTTTTTCTGTTACGGTAAAGATTTTGATACGAAAACGACCTGTCGATTGCGAGCGAGCAGAACTTGTAATATGGCTAAAGGTATACTTTCCAGAAACTTCGCCATGACCATCTAGTAAACATGATAGAGGTGTTCCGTCGAAAGCGTCGATTCTATCTGGTGTTCGAATATTTGGATCATACGCTACTGGATGAACTGGAATCGTCTCCCGGCGGTTTAGGCGAAGATACTGCCAAAAAACACCTCTACCAGCTCCTGAAGGGCATCGAGTATTGTCATCAGAATTCGGTGAGTGATTGTTTAGATATACGGGATATATTGCAAAATTAAGGGCGCGTTTCGCAAGAATTTGCTTATTGATAAAGACGTTTAGTATTTTTTGTATTGGAAATCTGCCAAGTATCGGAATCCACGAGTTTATTGTGCAATTGTAAAACAAACCCCTTCCTATAAATAGTTCTTTATCTGTACAAAAGAGAAAATGAAGGCAGTTTACCAAGAACCAACGAGGTTTAATGCCTGTTGCAATAAAATAGCAATGTGTCTTACACAACAGATATCTCACATAACGCGTAGGCGTTAGTCGTCCAAATAACATGTGCTTAGCCCATTTTTCTGTTGGATGAAAGTAGTGCCATGTCGCCGGTTTTCGCTTCAAAACGCCTAAATAATGTTCTTTTCATAATGACTTTATACCGCACATAAACAATACAAGCTTTCTTAAATTAATATATATATATAATGCTTCGCCTGCCTCAATCCAAAGTTAACTGCGCTTTATCAGCTATACACAAGCCGAATAAAAAGAAAGCATAATTGGTTAGACAATATGTATTGCATAAATAACTGAGGTAAGTTTTTTTAAACTGTGTAGTTCTATAGGCCTCGTGTTTGACTTTACCAGATTGTACCTACTTCACCCTCGTGCTTTGATTTCTCATTGCAGATAATACATCGCGATGTCAAACCAGAAAACGTGCTTGTTTCCAACAATGGAATCGTAAAGCTTTGCGACCTTGGCTTCGCTAGAGCTCTGGCTGCGCCTGGAGAACCGTACACGGAGTACGTAGCAACCAGATGGTACAGAGCTCCGGAGCTACTGGTCGCTGAGCATAGGTTCGTGCACACTTTGCCAGAAACGTCTATTTTGGTCATACGATTTGTAAATTTATATTTATCGTTGATAATAAATCCATAATTTCATTTTTTCCAATTATAGGTACGGCCCGGAGGTGGACATTTGGGCGATTGGATGCCTGTTTGCGGAAATGCTGACGGGCGATCCCCTATTCCCCGGAGACTCTGACATAGATCAACTGGCGCTTATCATTAAAACTGTCGGTGAGTGTTAGAGGTTTAAGTGGTTTTGGAAATGATCTTTTAGAGTAGAAGAGAAATTAGAATAAGGTTTTAGCAGTAGAGAGTAGGAGTTTTAGCTGACAGAGAAGTGACGGGAAGTTCAACCAACATGCTTATTTCTGCCGCTAAGCAGCATTGTTGCAATGCTGTGGTCCGGTCTGAAGGGCGTGGTTTCCGGTGTAATTACAGGCACATTAGGCTTGACATCTACGCCTGTTACTGATGACGGTGAATTATAAGATCGTGTCATATTGTCAGGAAAACTAGCACCCCGCCACCAGCAGGTAGTGTCACGGTTGTCCGGGGGAGCGGCACTGGCGGCAAGCAGCAACGGCCCACGCGGGGCGCTGCCGGGCGTGGCGCATGCGCGGGAGCTGTTAGCCGCCTGCCTGCGCACCGAGCCCAGAGCCAGGCCTTCCGCGGCGGCACTCCTGCGACATAAGTGAGTTTTTTTTGTATTCCACTTCTAGTTATTCCGTGGTAAGGATCGTGTGTCTGTTAAAGAATTTTCAGTGCCAGCCCAGAGTTGAGAAATTGGCGGTTTGCAATCTCGATCCTGGAAGAGAGTACGTTAAGGCGTCGTCGTTGCAATAGCCTAGTGAAAATCGATTGGGGTAAGATAAATGTATGCCTAGGAATCTTCTTTGATCAGGCGTTGCTTACTCGGGCATTGCTTTGTCAGTCCTTAGTGGAAACGTGCATAAGGCACAGAGTTTATTTTATAATTATAGTTGCTAATGTACGCAACACACTCCTTCTTCTTCCACGGGTACATATAAGTTCAGGAAATAATATATTGAAGAAATAAAGTAACATATTATATGAAAGTAAAGTAAATGTAACTTTATTTGTATAATAAATAATACTTAGGTACTATGACAATTGCATTTGGTAAATTATACTATACATTTGGTGAAAATTAATACAATATGAGTATTCTTAAAGTTAGATTCTTATATACACTACTAAATGCTTGTTGATTTTGGCAGTTTAGAAACTTTACCTAAAAATATGTATCTATTAAGTAAGAAAGTGTCAAAACTGACGTTTAGGCGTCCGTCACTTGTCAGAACGTGTAGGTAGATTAAAAATTACAATAGGTCGCTAAGAAAAAATGTTTTGTTAACAACATTTCTAGCGCCTTGTTATTATGATTTCTATGGGCGGGGCTTTATACGAGAATAAGTAGGTATCCAAACTGTTTTCGGCCGATACGAACTGTTTAGTATTGCCAAGTTAAATAAATACTTCAAAGGTTTTGAATTACTTTGTATGGACAAATAAACATTGCTTCTTTTGATTTAATTTTTTGTACATGGTGATTCCTTATGATTATGAAATATTTTATATACACTTTGTATATCGATAGACGATATTCCGATCGGTATTTCGCAGATGTTTGGTAAGAGGGAGATGTAAATATAGTTTTGATTCAGCCCTTGTAGATAGTGGCAGCTTGGCCAACCACTTGCACCGCTGGGCCGGCCTTGATGAGTCCGTTGCGAATGTTCCTGCCGACTTTTTCCTGCAGAGAAGAAGTTAATGTTAACACATTTTATGTTTTGTGTAAATGACGCGGCGATAGCGCATTGGGTAGGAGCTAGACTTGACTTTCCGGGAGCCGAGTTTGAATCCCAGCACGCACATCTAACTTTTTTAAGTAATTAATATATCACTTGTTTCAACGGCGAAGGAAAACATGGTGAGAGAGCCTGCATGCCTGAGAGATCTACACAATGTTTTCAAAGGTTTGTGGAATCCACCAATCCGCACTGGGTCAGCCGCCACTGGACTAAGGCCGAAGTCCGCACTGACGGCTGACCCAGTGAGGATTCTCTTTCTCATTGTGGGAGGAGACCCGTGCTCTGTAGTAGGCCCAGCAAATATAAAAATTAATAATTATTATGTTAAGCCTTCGAATCCAATGAGCTAGAACCCAGAGCTACATTATATGCTTTAATGCTCAAGGCTCAAAATTCAGTTTTATAACGACAACTTTAAGAGCAGTTGAGTCTAACTTCACACCCGAATGTTGCTAGCTCACAAAATTTTTCCCCACTTTACGGAAAACTTTAGAACAAAATGACTTTGACAGACAAATGATTTGCACGATGCTTAAAATTTGCACGCCACGTTACACTATAACCTAAAACCTTTTTAAATATATAAAAGTTTTAAAACGTGTATCTTGCAAAAAGATAAAGTTAAATAAAGATAGCATTAAAGGTAAAATAATTACTGTTAACTGCTACATAGAATGAAATGGCTAACCGCCTGTTCGAGAAACACTACTAAATTGGAGTGGTTTTTGATGCTCCAATATTAGTTGCGTACACGGTTTCTGTAAATTCTTAAGTCTGTGGTTTTTACTTACAATTCTCTTGAATAGCTTCCACTTAGGGCTCGGAGCCGCCGATACAGTCGTCAAAGCCGCGATGCAAGCGAATACGAAGAAGAAAATCTTTGCGAAATTCATTTTTAATATATTATTTATATTATAATAATATAAATGCAATACAAGCTTCTAAACTCTTGCAAGTCTCGAAACGATTTGATGCTTCTAGCTTCAAATCATACATTTTATATACTGAGCAAAAGTTACAAACATTATTTGCGGTCACGTAAATCCTTGTATGCAAATATGAGCTTTATTGTGAGAGCTATAAGAGTTGTTATTTTGCCCTTGTATAAAAGTATGTGTAGTAATGAAATGGTTTGTTTGAGGTTTGATAACGGTTGAGGCACGAGGGAACTCCCTGCGTTTGTGATATAGGTAATTCCTCTTTTGCAATATTATTGTTTAATTACTGGGGCTTATGGTTTTTGGACATTCCCGTACTGTTAGGGACTTTAATAATTTGTTCGAACATAAATGTGCGTTATGACGTCATAGCCGAACACAGATTCTGCACCTGAAATAACATAAAATTGTTGAATTGTTATTGTAATTTAATTTATTCTAATTTTAATTCTTTAATATTTGAATTGAACTAATTATTGTTTTTATTTTATTCTCTGAGGGTTTTTAATATTCATTTTATATTAATATCTCAATTTTGTATATGGGTTCAGGTCGGGACCTAAAATAAAATGATTTTATTTTTATGTTATCTATGTTTATTGTGCGCGTTTTTTCTATGGAGGGTAGAGGTAAGGAGAGTCATCTTACATGGGAGAAAAGTTGAAAAAGTGTCCAGTTGTATGCGCTAAATAACAGTTCAAAAATCCTCCACAATGGCGCTGGTGGATGCACAGGGTATGGTATGAATGTAGCAATCGTAGATGAATTGAAGTATGCCGAGTTAAAAAATTTAATGTCATTATCGACTAAAGTAGTTAATGTAATGTGGCGCCATCCTAATTTAATACATTTTGACGACACTTTTTCATATACACAGATGATCCTCCTTACCTCTACCCTCCATAGATTTTTCGGTTTTAAAAAAAAAACCCCGGTGATAACTTTTTTTTATTGCAATATCACCTGGTGGTAAGAAGTGTGAGATAGACTGTTGTTGGGGTTATGTCAGCGTACCAAAACGCTAAATCCCGTGCAGCACGTCATGGCCGAAGCTTCTCCAAAGCAGAACAAAAAATTTACCTCGTGCCCCGGAGAGCACGTTAGACTGTCGGTCCCGTTTATTATCACAAACTTGCGATAACAGTCGTTAAATATAAATCGCATTGAAACAGCGTGGTGGGTGTATGCTCCAAAACCGACTCTCCTATAAGGAAGAAGGTCTGAGACCAGCAGCGGTACCTTAATATTTTTTGTTTTTTTTGTGTTGGAACTGGAAAATGTTTGTGTGATGAACATGAATGTTTTTCAGTATCTGGGTGTTTATCTGTATATTATATTATAAGTATTTATGTTATTATATTCAGTGGCGTGCATAGAGGGTATGCACGGGGTATGCAAATGATATAAAAAAATACATATTTTTATAACTCTCACAAAGCCTATCCTTAAGTTTTTTATAGCTCGTACTAGAGATAAGGCCGCCAAATTGTACGTTCTACCTTATTGTGCTGTTGTATTTGTATCTCTTTAAATTTTCTCTGTGGTGTACAATAAAAGTGTATTCATTCATTCATTCATTCATAAATGAATCCTAGCTAGATCGATTTATCGCCCCCGAAACCCCCTGTAGACTAAATTTCATGAAAATCGTTGGAGCCGATTCCGAGATTCCAATTATATATATACAAGAATTGCTCGTTTAAAGATCAGATAAATAAGATAAATTTTTTGACGGGATCAGCTCTATTATAGTAGCGTTATAATAATAGGATGATGATGATATAACTACTTTAATCTTAAGTGTATTTTTTTTTTTACAGATACTTCATCGCTGACGGCTTCACCGAGAACTTCAATGCTGAGCTACGCAAGAAATTGGGAAAGGAAGCGGAAGTATGTACCTATAAAATCCCTACTTCCCTATCCCTACTTCCTTACTTAATATTATAAATGTCAATGTAAGTTTGTTTGTCACGCTTTCACGCAATAACTACTTAACCGATCCTCATGAAATTTTGTACACATTTTATTGGAAGTATTAGAAGTAATGTAGGATATTTTTTATCGCGACATTAAGCTCAGTTCCTTTGGGAGAGGGGATGAAAGTGTTTGACGATTTTACACCATCATTCCGACAAATGATAACCGATTGTAATAATTATTTTTGTACTATAGAGGTTATAATATGTGTTTAATTAAACTTGGGACCCGCGAGTGTACCCGAGCGAGAAAGATACAGCCTGCCGCCAGTGGCGGCACAGTGTTTTTCACCATGGTAGGCACAAAGCAAAACGATGGCGTAAAATAGAAAATTCCCACTCTCAAACGAGTTATAGGAACAATGTTGGGTAGGCAGTGCTTTTGTGCATGTATGAAGTGAACGCCACTGTCTGCTGCTCTTTAATGTTGTTTCGCTGTGTTTAGTTTATATTCAATTCATACGTAATAATAGTCTTTGTTAATTTAATAGTTATTATTGGTGATAATAATTATTTTGACAATTAGTGGTTTACATTGAGAGGTTCCCACTTCTGCCGTGCGTTCTTAAGCCCACATTATTTTTATTTTTATCACCATCTCACAGTATACTGAACTCGAAAACTCTCAGAATTATGTATACTCAACAATAATCCTCTCATAATTCCCGACGCAAAAAGATGCGTTATAAGTTTGACGTTTTATGTCTATCTGTATGTGTGTGTATCTGTTTCTTCGTTTTTTATTTTATTTGCATAAATTATTATACTTCTGATATCTCTACAGACACCTCCTCCTCAACATGGGGCGGCGCCAAGAATCGCTGGCAAACCACGCCAGCAATGGACTCTGAACATTGTTTCGGTAATATTTATTTATTTACGTGCTAGAGTATAAATAAGTTAGTGAAAACTTTTTTAACATGTTGGTTGTTGCCACAGGATCACAATACGAGGTCTCGTACGAGCAGTACGGCAGGAGAATCCCTGATCGACTACAATTATACGCCTAGTAAGTTCAATTTTAGTTAAAAATACTCAGGGCTTTGTTTCACTAACGATTAGGCTATCCGACACATATCTGAAAGTGATGAAGTCAAAGTCAAAAATATCTTTATTCAAGTAGCCCCATAGGTGGCACTTTTGATGCGTACATAAGAATTACACGGTAGTGAGATGATGGCGATAACCACATTTGTAAACTTAAAACGAAAGCTACTAGGGTTCCCAACACGTCCTGGTCTAAGACTTCTTCTTAGACCAGGACGTGTTTGGAACCCTAGTAACCCACAACAAACTTTTTTTTTCTTATCACCATCTCACAATGTCATTTAAAATTATTAGAAGAGCAACCTGGTTAGAGCAATAATTTACACCCAAGCTTTTTTATCGATTACGTAGTCCTTTATACTATAATAGGACTTTTCTATAAGCTTTCGTTTAATACAAACTTTGAACTTTTTAAGAGACATCTCCTCACACCAGTCCAGATCCTGCTTCCTACTAATACTATCAATGCGAAAGTTTGTAAGGATGGATGGATGGATGTGTGTTTGTTGCTCTTACACGCAAAAACTACTGAACCAATTGAACTGAATTCTTCACATTACATTCCCGCAGGATATAACGAAGGAAAGGAGGAACGAAGCCTCGGGCAACGGCTGGTAGGGAATCTTCTGAAATTAACAATTCCCGAATTGCCCCAGCCATAAATAAGTGATTCATTTATGAACTTTAATTTAGATCCAGAAAACCAAATGGAGACTGCGTGTATGGAAAGGAAATCTCTACAGCAAATGACCACGCATCAGACAGAAGAGGTAAGTTAGTCGATGCAGAAAATATATGTGTATATGTATAGGACCTAGTGGTATGAAAAATCTTAAACGCGTTTATGTTTGTTTTTTCCTGTGAATCCCCGAAAAGGGAAAAGAAAAGGACATAGGGGTTGAAGATCCCGTGTTTTTGGATTGTAAGAACATTAAATTTTAGAAGGTACATTTATTTTAGAGACCCTCTCCACTAAGAAATATTTTCTTCACATCTAGCCCTAAAAGGGGTGAAACGGGGGATGGAAGAAAATGAAAAAGCTTTAATTTTAAGTGAGACGAAAAAATCAGTATAGTTATGAATAAAATATGTTTTTAGAACTGTTTTTCTTCTTCTTGGTCATTTGCTTTCAAAAACAAAGAGTGAAATACGTAGGTGGGGCTTTTTTCAGACGCAGGACCAGTTTGAAAATTCGTTTTAGCAAAATGCAATCGGTACGGGAGTCGGGAGTTATATTAAACCCATTTCTTAGCGGTATCGTACTGAAATGCTAAAACGCTTGGCGCACGCCGTCGACCAGACAAGACTAAGAAATTAAAAATTCCCAGGAACTCCAGTTATAAGACCTATCACCAGTGGCGTGCACTTCATACATGCACAAAAGCTCTGCATACCCTAAAATTTTTGTATAACTCATTAACGCGAAGGATTGTTCCATTTTATTGCATCTGCCTTCTTTATGCATACCCTGGTCAAAAACCCTGTGCACGCCACGACCTATCACCACTTCCCCGGCGATGTGACGTATACTAGAATTGGAACACGTTGATTTCCTAGCTCTTTACCAACAATACACGAACAACTAAGCGTATTACTGGACGCCCTCCAGCACGATGGACCGACGAGACGACATAAAGAGAGTGACGGGGATTGGGTGGATGAGGAAGGCTTAAAACCGGGTGTGATGGCGCTTCTGGGGTAAGGCTCAGTGGCGTGCACTGAGTTTCTCTGAGGGTATACATACAGGAAATTGCATAAAATGGCAAAAATCCTCCTCCTAGACGCTAGCTATATTTCAATTTTAGTGTAAGCAGTGCTTTTGTCCATATATGAAGTGCACGCCACTAGAAAGGCTTATGTGCAGCAGTGGATGTCCGCGGTCGGAAATAAAATAAATAAATAAATAAAATAAATATACTACGGCAATACACACATCGCCATCTAGCCCCAAAGTAAGCGTAGCTTGTGTTATGGGTACTGAGATGACTGATGAATATTTTTATGAATAGGAAACATAAATACTTATAATATACATATAAACACCCCGACACTGAAAAACATTCATGCTCATCACACAAACATGTTCCAGTTGTGGGAATCGAACCCACGGCCTTGGACTCAGAAAGCAGGGTCACTGCCCACTGCGCCAATAGGCCGTCAAGATGATGATGATGATGATGGTACCAACAAATCTTAGATGGTAGTAGTTGCACAGAGGACACTACTGCCCGCTCTCCGTTACATTCCTTAATCGCCTCGTACGACACCCCCGGAAAGAAGAGGGAGGGGGAATAGTATAATATTTACTTATTTTCAGGTCCCTGCGATGGCCAATTCAAACTCGATCGCTCCGAACGCAGTTTGCAGCTCGCTTACAGGAGCGGCTACGGGTGTGGGTGTAACAGCCACGGGCGTGGGTATAACAGCGGCGGGTATGGGTGTTCCAGTTACGGGTGTTGGTGTTACGGGGACGGGTGCAAGGCCGTCGCTGCCCCGTTCCCTCGCCCGTGCCATTGAACAAACCTTCAAAACTTTTCCCGTACCCGTCAACACTTATCCGCGAACGCCTTATATTAAGAAGTAAGTCTTCCTTCTTTTTAATGGCCATCATGTGTAGAAGTGTTCCAAGGTGTGGGAATGGCGACCCCGCACAGGTAAACGCAGTGTTGGTCGGCCCCGAACAAGGTGGACAGACGTCATCAAGCGAGTCGCTGGGAGCCGCTGGAAGCAAGCGGCCCAGGACCGTGGATTTTGGAACTCTCTACAAAAGACCTATGCCCTGTTTGCGGAAAGGCTGACGGGCGATCCCCTGTTCCCCGGAGAATCTGACACTGGCCCTTATCATTAAATATGTATATCTGTCGGTGAGTTTTAGAGGTTTAAGTGGTTTTGGAGATGATCTTTTAGAGTAGAAGAGATATTAGAATAGAGTTTTAGCAGTAGAGAGTAGGAGTTTTAGCTGACAGAGAAGTGACGGGGAAGTACAACCAACATGCTTATTTTTGCCGCTAAGCAGCATTGTTGCAATGCTTTGTTCCGATCTTAAGGGCGTGGTTGCCGGTGTTATAACAGGCATATGGGGCTTAACACCTACGACTCACGACGATAAATAAATAAATAAATAAATATACTACGACGATACACACATCGCCATCTAGCCCCAAAGTAAGCGTAGCTTGTGTTATGGGTACTAAGATAACTGATGAATAATTTTTATGAATACCAAACATAAATACTTATAATAAATAGATAAACACCCAGACACTGAAAAAAATTCGTGTTTTTCACACAAATATTGTCCAGTTGTGGGAATCGAACCCACGGCATTGGACTCAGAAAGCAGGGTCGCTGCCCACTGCGCCAATCGGCCGTCAAAGATTGACGGACAATGAGCGGCAATTTGAAGGATGTGTTCTTTGCATGCCCTTCGAAGTCACGCCCTGTTTATAGGTAATGGTTTTTCAGCAGGTGGACCATCAGCTGGATTATTCAATTTATACTATAAAAATTGTATAACATTAGTTATTGGCACTAAAGCTTATATGGTATTGAACACCCGAGGCACGACACGATGGTATTGGCACGAGACATAAATAAGATGACGAATGAGAGGTTTTTTTTTTATTCTTTCACTACAAGTTCGCCCCTGGCTGCAATCTCACCTGGTGGTAAGTGATGATACAGTCTAAGGTAGCGGGCTAAACAGTTAAGGAGTAAGGTAGTTATTATACCCCTAATTAGTTTCTACGCGACATCGCACCGGAACACTAAATCGCTTAGCGGCGCGTATTTGTAGTTAGGGTGGTAACTAGCCACGACGAAAGCCTCCCACCAGAGCAGATCAGAGAAAATTCAAATAGCATAAATTCCCAAAT
This sequence comes from Pararge aegeria, assembly GCF_905163445.1. Taxonomy (NCBI): domain Eukaryota; kingdom Metazoa; phylum Arthropoda; class Insecta; order Lepidoptera; family Nymphalidae; genus Pararge; species Pararge aegeria. Next base: position 14,542,224 of record NC_053196.1, on the reverse strand, counting down.
GGCCTCTGCCGGGAATCAAACCCGGGACCTCCTACTTGAATTCACAGCGCTCACCGTTGTGCCGGGGAGGTCGTCAAAAGGATAGTAGAGCTATCCTTTTTCACAAAGAAATACTCGTATAGTTAAATTGCTGGCGAGACTTTTATACCAGTCCAAAACTAGTAGCACCATTTTTTTAACGCTGACGTTTTCCAGGGTTAACAATAAATTGGTGGTGGATGAAGAGCTCCTGCGGGGTCGGGCTGCTGCTAAGAAGGCGACCAAGAAGACACCACCCGATTTCTCCTTACCTTACGTCCCTGGAGGTATTTCAATCATATTAATACAATCTAACCTCATCTTCATTTTAAATCTTATTTATTGCACCACCTACCTCTTTTCTATGTTTTTTTCTTTCACGCCATTGGTTGCCTGGAAGAAATCGCTATGTAGCGATAAGGCCACCAAATTGTACTCTCTCGCTATGTATTTATATCTCTGTAACTACTTTTTTCTCTTTGGTGTACAATAAAAGTGTATTAATTCATTCATTCATTCTTCACATTCCGGCCTACTACAGAGCACGGGTATCCTCCCACAATGAGGAGGGTTTAAGGCCGTGGTCCACCACGCTTGCACAGTGCGGTGGACTCGACACATCTTTGCGAACATCAGGTAGAACTCTCAGGCTTGCAGGATTCCTCACGATGTTTTCCGTCACTGTTGAAGCAAGTCACATTTTGATAACTTAATACGCATATAACTTAAAAAAGAAAAGAAAAGTTATATACTTTATAGAAAAGTTAGAGAGGTGCATGCTGGGATTCGAACTCGGCCCCCCGATAGTGAAGTCGGGCTTCGACACAATGCGCATATACATAAACTGTAATTTAAATATTTCAAAATGGATAGGTATAAAAACGCACTACCACTTATGCACTGATCGCTCTGAAACACCTATTAGTTCAGTTGCATTAAAATTCCAAAATAAAACAGTTCAATTGTAATAAAATTCTAAGAGACATTACTCCGCGCCTTATTGCGTCATCAGGTGACAGAAGGGCTGGCTCATTTTTTGCGCAAAGTATTATTATTTGTATTATTATTATTATTATCATAATTTTATTATTTTTATTATTGTGTTTACCTACACTTGGAGGAATTATCAATTTATTATTTATCGCAGTCGCTATAAGACTGATGTAAAAGTCATATACTAATTTCGGCATCGACGGTAGGAGAGCCGTAGCTTAATTGCAAAAAGCGCTTAGGCCGCGATTGCCAGAGAGTTGCAGGTTCAGATCCTGTCAGTTCCGAAAATTTTTTATGCATTTTAAATTTATCCTAACATTATCAATAAATACAGTCATTATTATAGTCCTTATAGGACAACAATTCTAACAAAAGATATATATTTTATTAACAAGACTTGTCGTTGATGCAATAAGTGATAACCTTGCTTTTACAGCATGTTTTTATGGAAAAGTTTAGAAGATATATTGAAATATTTTAATTACGGGTTCTTAGGGGAGGGATTTATTAGTAGGGAATTTCATTACGTTAAGACCTTTAGTAGAATCCGCGGGAAAAAACTAGTGTTACATTAGGTATGTAATCTGAATGCTTTTTTGTTTCAGCCAGCAATAGTCCAATGAAGAAAGCTAAAAAACCACAGGCGTCTAACGCGGCGACCAAATCTTACGACGTGTGGGACAGTAATGTAAGATATTATGTTTAATTACATATATATTATTATAGGTGTATAGGTAACATCAATAAAACAAACAAACGCATTATTGCCGGCATTATTGACGGCCGGGTGGCGCAGTGGGCAGCGACCCTGCTTTCTGAAGGCAGGAGACAAAATTTTTTTTTTTTTTTTATTACACAAACTACTCAAATTATTATTCTTCGCATCCTGAAACTCACATGAGTTTATTTGGACGCTGCACATTCCTCTAAAATCTCATAACTTTAAATATATACAATATCATATATTAACCATTAAAAAGCAATACAGCATACAGCAGGTAGTACACTAATAAATCCAGTGTAGTGTATTATATCCCCCGATTATAGGATATAATTAACGTGTCCACCTGCTAAAGCATGGAAACGTGGAATAGGAAAAGTTTATCGCCGTTTATTATTGACGGCCGATTGGCGCAGTGGGCAGCGACCCTGCTTTCTGAGTCCAAGGCGGTGGGTTCGATTCCCACGACTGAAAAATGTTTGTGTGATGAAAATGAATGTTTTTCAGTGTCTTGTTGTTTATATGTATTTTATAAGTATTTATGTATCCTATTCATAAAATTAATCGATCATCTTAGTACCCATAATACAAGCTACGCTTACTTTGGGGCTAGATTACGATGTGTGTATTGTCGTAATATATTTATTTTTTATTGCACATATATTGTTTGGATTTTATTTCCACTTGTGCGCCAGGGCTCTGAGAGTTGATAAAGCTGTGGGGGAAGATAAATTTGTATCCTTTCCCGGGGAGATAATTGTCTCTTGTCCGTGCTAGCCGTGCTGGGCACGGTTCTCCTCCCACAATGAGAAGGGTTTAAGACTGTAGTCCACCACGCTGGCCCAGTGCGATGGTGACAATGTGAGATGGTGATAACAAAAAAGGACACCCGGCTAATCTTCTAAGACCAGGAGGCGTGTGAAACCCTCGTAGCTTTAGTTTTAAGTTTACGAATATGCTTATCGCCATCATCTCACTACCGTGTACACATTTCTCATGTAATGTACGCATTAAAAGTGCCATCTTTGGGCCAACTTGAATAAAGATATCTTTGACTTTGACTTTGACTTTGGACTCCACACACCTTTGACAACATTATGCAGAATTCTCAGGCACGAAGGTTTCCTCATGATGTTTTTCTTCACCGCTTTAAGCAAGTGACATTTAAATTGCTTTAATTAAAAGTGCTGCGTGCTCAAACTCTGCCTCCACCGAAGGAATGCCGCAGCCCATTAGGCTGTCTCCGCTTTTTTAAACTTATGGTACGAAATATTTCAGATAACACCAAGTTCGCGTACACCAACCAACCTCCCGTACATGTGACTGTACGGGCGTGGCTTGTGGAGAAGCCATTACTGAAAATTTTTGTCGACATTTCCCTAAAATCCTCCACAACAAACCTCGCCTTTTTGGCTACATGCAAAAATTAATATTTTTAATCTAGGTATAAAGATCAACCAGGTTTTATATATTTAATGAAAAATGCTATGAAAAACCATATTCCCCAACTCGTGATGTACTTACAATGTAGCACGGCCAGCATAAGTTAGCAATTTTGAATAGCTCAGTGGGCGCAGTGGCGCTATAGTTACAAGTTGGAGGCCCCGAGTTCAATTCCCGGCAGGAGCGCCCTGTTGCTGCTGTTAAATCTGGTAAATAAAAAACTAGAAATAAATAAAACATTTTATCCACTTGGAAAGGTCAAGTTTTTCCTCTCGCACAGTTGATAACACTCTCTCTGAGCATGGGGTTGAGCGAACGGGTGGAAATAATATACTTCTCTTTTGCTTTGTTGCCGTGCTCTAGTTAATTGTATCCCTTGTCAGTTGATTTATGACCATTTTCAATATTGAATTATCCATAATCTATAGATTTATTACTTAGTAACGTTATTGTCAAAAAATAACAACTTTTCTAACAGATAACATATACAGATACATTGAATATAGAAAACGGACGATAATAAGGGAATTAAAATGTTTATCTGCTAGACTGCTGAGCATTCTAGCTGGGCATAAATTAGCATATTTAATAAACATCATAGTGTTTTGACGCATTTTGAAAATAAACCTTTAATAGCTTTGTGTGAACCATATTTACACATTTGATCGCAAAACTGCTCTCAGCATATTCTCTCTACATAACACGTCTCTGAGAAATTCTTGCGAGCTTTCATTTTTGTTCACGGCCTGTTAATAAATGTTTGACATAAACTGATAATTATAATTGGCGAAGAAATGAAAAAGCAAAAATGATTTTTTTTTACTTTCAAACTAGCATTTATTTGCTTCATGTCAAACTCAAATGTTGAACATTTGTTATCCTTAGTTTTCATCGATTCCTAGTTATAATATATTTTTGTCCCTGATTATTTAATTACTTTCGAGTTGGGAATTAGGTTTTTATTTTCAATAATAATAACCATACGGTGTAATACTTAATACTTATTTTTTTTATCGATAATGATACAATATTCCACAGGATGTGTAAGGTAATGTTAAAAAAACAGTCTTTTTCTTAATCTATTAATTAAAAATTTTAAATCCGCAAACTATGAATTAAAATTAAATAATGAGAGATTGATACTGAAATTTTGATGGTATGTTATCGTAATTTAATATAAAATTATGAATGTTTGTATAAAAAAAAAGTTAGAAATGTACTTACCTAGTCAATTATTGTGAAAGTATAATAAATATACTTTAGAATTAAATATGTATTTATTTATTGTTTAGTGAACATTTGTTATTTATGTAAAAAAATAAAATAAAATAATTTATTGTATAATTTATAATTTTTACTCGAAAAATTTGAAATTCAATATTGGTACTCCAAAATACAAATCTGACTTCAATGAGCTTGTGTACTGTTTGTTGTCTATAGAGGAGTTCCATCAGCGACCTTTAAAGGTTTTCATCAGATCGTCAACGATTTCCTATCTCCTTCATAGAGTCACAAAACAAACATTTTCTGTAAAAATTCAGTTTTCTATGTGGAGAAGCGTTGTGTATATCCGAGTGGCGTTGTAAATCTATTGTGGAAGTGAGACGCAGCGTAGTGGACACGAGTGTATAGGAATTACTATGCGTGGTTTCGTGGCACTAACGACAAAGCAGAGACTAGAATCAAATCGCCTGTAAATGGTAACACTCTGAAGATTTAACCAAACAAACAGATATCTTACCAATAAATGGTGTCGCCGGTTAAAAGTAAATTTTGACGAAACTTGGTAAATTTACATTATTTTTAGCAGTAGCTTTTTGTGCCTGGAAGTTTTATCGCCATGCTTCTTTCTACTGCCAAGAAGCACATTGCGGTCTGTGTTCCGGTCTGAAAGGCGTGGCTGCCGGTGTAAAACAAGTACAAGAAGCTTGACACCTTCGCCTCAGATTCATGGCCACAGAGCCACACAGGAGAAACGGAACAGAGTCAAAGCTTCTAAGAAGCGAGCAAAATTTATGCCTATTTTGGTAGGGTTGGCACATGAGAATACAATTTAATAAACAATAGTTATTTGTTCAACAAGATGGCATAGTTTGTTTTTGTTGTGATTGCCTAGTTTAAATCCCGTGCTAGTGAAGGATTCTAGCTAGGAAGAATTAGGTAAATTAGAATCCTGAGTCTAGTGACGCATTCCAAGGCACAAGAAACAAAAAACTTTGCTACAAATTTCACTTCAATAGCGAGATATTTATTGAAACATTATTGTATTTTTACATTTAGGATATTTAGACATTTGGGATAGCTAAAAAATTATGTGTTTTTATTCTTTCTATTATTGTTCATGCACACTGTTTACACTTTTATATTAAAACACTAGGTATTATATAATTACATTTAAACACTGTTTAAATTATTATCATTGACATTAAATTGAATGAAAACACGACGCGCGACGTGTTCTGCAGCCCCTGAGATTGAGCACAGGCCGAGCCGGTATAAACCGGTTTCTCTCCGTACGCGACGTAGCGTCTGTGCTCACGCACACACGTAGCGCGCTTGTATGAAGCTTTGCATGTGTTCCGTTTTTCCTCTGTGACAGAACGGCACATTGTAGGGCGTATTTCTTGCGTGCCCTGCGAAGAGTTGCTTTTTTTTTATAGACGATGGCTTTCCGAGTATCATCAGGTGGGTCAGGTAAAAAAAAACCCATGTTTGAAGTCTGTCAAATTCGTAGATTGTTTAAAATGTTTAAAATGATAGTATTTTAGATTGTTTAAAATGTCTAGCTATAATAAATTAAGTACTGTCCGTAGTTATTGTATTAACGAATTTAGAAGAATTTTTGTGGTAGATATATTTCTATGATGGTGAAGTTATTTGTATATATGTACATTGTAAAAGTGCGGTTATTAAATACATGCTGTAATAAAACTTTATACGATTAGAATAGTGTTCTTATTTATATAGATGATCGCACTTATGTTTTCTATTTACAATGATTTTCGCAAAGAACATCCTCTTTTATAGGCTTCCATTAAAAAAAAGGAAGTTGAGAAATGTTTCAATAAGCTGTACCACGGATTTTTTTTTATGAATGTTATATTTTAATACTTATTATCCTATTCAGGTCTAAGAGGAATCCAAAAAATCAAATATCATAAAAATTGGTCCAGCCGTTCTTGTGTTATAAATGGTGTAACTAACACAACTTTCTTTTATATATATAGAAGATGATAGGGATTAATTTTTGATACAGGTGATATCTTTTGACATTTTGATATCTTACAACGATGATTTAGTTCATTTTTCTAGACACTAATCTATGAAAATAGAAATATTACTTTTCATGCTTTAGAGGACCATTATATATTGTCTCTGAGAATTTAAGTTAAGTTGTCTGTGAAACCACTGCCACTTTTTTACTGAAAGACATCAGATACAGCCAAACATCACATAAAAAGAGACTTAGCAACTTACTTAGTTAAGTCCTTGCTTACAAGAAATACAATTTATCCATCATAAAGCATGTAACACAAAAACCGTCATCATGTAACCGCCAACGTAGCGTCGTCCTTAGAATTGGTATTCGTCGGCGGCGTACCTACTTATTTAAAAACATGTGACCCCTGTCACTTTATAAGCAAAGCAGTAGCGTAGGTACTATGCGCGTGTTGGACTTTTATTTTCAATAGGGTTGTCAAAATTTATAGGGTTGTCAAAATTTATATTTTTGAATTAGTTTGTATGGTAAAACAAATATGCTTCTTTTGATTTCTTAATATTTCACAGGGTGAAATATACTTATACACCCTTCAACAGTATTACGTAATTCGGTTACGCGTTGTATATCTATATTAAGTTGAAGTCCAGGGAAGATTTAAGAAAGAGATAAATACTAAAAACAATATACAACTTCTTCTGTATGTGTTTTTGTCACCCCATTCTTCATACACAGCTGTACCGATTTTGATGATTTTTTTTCCAATTCGACGAAAAGTTGTATTTTCACCTTCAAAAGGCAGGTTCTGAAATCGCATATATACACATCTCATCATCCACAGTCTATTAACGTCCAATTGCTGGGCAAATGCCTCGTCTCTCATAGGAGAGACTGTTTCAGAGCATAGACCCACCACGTTGCTCCAATGCTGGTTGGTGGGCTTTAACCACTTACCATAAGTTATTGATAATAACCAGGCGCTTCGGCCATACCATACCTGTTGTGTATCCCGGGCAAAAAATTATTCTTCCGACCCGGGATCCCAACTCAAGACCTCGTGATAGTTGAGCCTAGCCACTGACCCAATGAGGCAAGTTAATTCCCACCAAAGAATTAGATTATGAGTAATTAAATCATCTTACTCACATCCTGGGGTAGCTGGAAGAGATCTCTTATAGAGATAAGCTTTCCTTTGTACACTTCATGTATCTTATGTTCACAATCACAATTTATAGTACATAAATAATAAATAAATAAATAAATAGGTTATAAAATAAAATAAATAGATATTTCTCATTTACATTTTTAATATAACTTTTAATTAAGCTAATTGGCAGTTAATGACTAAACAATAAACACAAGATCAATCGTCAATATTCTTCTACGCATACGTAATAGATGGCAATATTATTACTCGTGTGTTGCATCCACATAGCATTGATTCATAGACGCGGCATGCGCTCGTCATGTAAGCGTACACAAAGCGTATAATGGCGTCTATGAAGGAACGGAATGCGGATTGTGGCACTGACGCGATGCCAATTTTTGAAACTTTGGCATAGTTTTTTTTATTTATTTAGTGTATTTTCTCCCACACTTCTCGCGATTGTGTAAGCTTTCCTGACAGTTGCCCCCCGTTGTCATATTGATACGAAATTGGCGACGACCCTGCAACTGTCACTGTCAAATGGTGAACTTTGTATGTAATATGCAATTCGCAAGCCGATTAGCAACTATTGCAGGCAAATTGCTGGCTATGAAGAGAAGCAGGCATTACTTTGCGGAATTCCATGATATATGAAAATCATGCCTTGATATAGATTTTCGAAAAGCAACCGTCGGAAAGGATACACGATTCGCGGATAGTTCACATTACTTGAGCGGACATGAAGTCATCGTCAAAACTTAACGTTTCTGTGTATTATTAGTTCCATAGACTATAGTTTTTTGTTTTATTTTTTCAAACAATGAGGATATAAACACTACGTTATACAAATTGTTTTATAGAACATACATTATATCAAGACACACTGAACTCTATTATTACCATTAATAATAGAGGTGTCAAGTCTCTTTTACAATAATTATTATAACTGGCCGATTGAAAAAATAAATTAGAAATCCATTTTAGCAATTTTGTTATTGCTCGTTTTGCTTGGCCTAAAGACAAAGTTTCTAGTGAAAGTACAAAAGCAGGAATATATAGTACATTTTGTTCCGATGACGTCACGTTGGGAAAACTTTGTCAATAATACTGAAGCTTTACCGATAAAATCATTAGCATCACTTATTTAAATTTATACCTTAAATACCTACATATTAGAAAAGTATAACTCATTCTATAGTTTGTAACTAAATTGTAAATTAACCAAGACAAAAAGACGGAATAGGTCTGCTGCTCCCGTACTTTGCATCTTTTGTGAGAGTTGCCCACCTATCATATCCATTCAAATCTTGCGATGAGTGTACAACGATTGCTGAAAAAATATCCACTTACCTTTTTGTGATTTGTATAGAAGTAACCAGTTTGCAACACGTTTTAAAAGTTACATAATACGGCTTAGGTAACTGTAGTGGACCATGTTTTTATTCCACTTTATGTTATCCTTTGACTGCAATCTCACCTGGTGGTAAGTGATTATGCAGTCTAAGATGGACTGGCTAACCCGTTAAAGGTATAGCAGTTTTATTAAACCTTACCCCGGTTTCTATAAATACCGTTCCGGAACGCTAAATCGCTTAGCGGCACATTGGTAAGGTGGTAACTAGCCGGGGCCGAAACCCGTCCAAACCAGAGATAATAAAGAAATTATAAATTCCCTAATTGCCCCTGCCGGGTATTGAACCCGAGACCTCCCACTTAAACCCACAGCGCTCACCGCTGCGCTAGCGAGGTCGTCAAAACCTCTGTTCCTTGAGACGTCTATAATAGTACAAACCATTACACTGTATGATATTAGCACCATTAATAGTATATTGTGCAACTAGTGCGACAAGTTGTCGATTGCCCACGAAAGCGAAGTTGAACGCACGAGAGAAGCGAGTGCGGTCATTCGCTTAAGTGGGTAATCGATGTCGCACTTGTTGCACATACTATTTTGTATTACTCATGCGGGGAAAGTAGTAGTACATGCGGGGGAATTTTAATGTGTTGATAGAGGTACTTTTCCAAATTTAATGAAACATAGTAAACTTATACCTCTATTTAAATCTGGCAATAAAAACGACATTAACAATTACAGACCCATTTCAATCTTACCAGCTCTTAGTAAGGTCTTTGAAAAAATTATATTAAATCAACTTTTGAATCACTTCAATGTAAATAACTTACTACATCCGGAGCAGTACGGTTTTACTAAAGGTCGTAGCACCACGGATGCAGGCGCTAAAATTTTAAAACATGTGTACGATGCCTGGGAACGTTCGCAGAATGCCATTGGTGTTTTTTGTGATCTATCCAAAGCATTCGATTGTGTCGATCATAAAACCTTGCTTCTTAAACTAGCCCATTATGGTATCAAAAACGTTGCACTAAATTTGGTTGCCTCTTATCTCAGTGACAGAACCCAAAGGGTTTGCATAAAAGACATTAAGTCGCAGGGGTCGGCTACGTCAATGGGTGTCCCACAGGGTTCAATCTTGGGTCCCTTTCTATTTTTGGTGTATATAAATGATCTACCACACCATGTCAGTGAAACCTGTGACATTGTACTGTTTGCTGATGATACATCTCTAATTTTTAAAACTGATAGAGGTAAAGACAACTCCGACGATGTAAGCCGTGCTATGTCGCATGTGTCGCACTGGTTTACTGTCAATAATTTACTTTTAAATGCAAAAAAAACTAAGTGTGTGGAATTTATTTTACCAAATGTAAAGAAAGTTAATAAAAATATAATAATAAATGGAGAATCACTAAAAATGGAAGATTCCACAGTTTTTCTGGGCATGACCTTGGATTGTAAGCTTCAGTGGGGTACCCATATAGATACACTAGCAGGTAAACTAAGCTCGGCTGCCTACACCGTCAGGAAAATTAGACAGATTACTGACGTTGAAATAGCTAGGCTAGTTTATTTTGCGTACTTTCATAGTGTTATGTCCTATGGAATCTTGTTATGGGGTAAAGCAGCTGATATCGAAACTATATTTATATTGCAGAAAAGAGCTGTACGGTCAATATACAAACTTAAATCACGCGAATCCCTCCGTGAGAAGTTTAAAGAAATAGGCATACTTACTGTAGCTTCACAATATATTTATAACAATATAGTATTTGTAAGACAACATATTAGTCTTTATAAACAAAAAGTGGATATAAACAGTCGACTTACAAGAAATGGTCATAAATTAGTGACATCTGCATATCGTCTGCGAAAGGTGCAGAAGTCATTTGTGGGATTGAGTATACGCTTTTATAATATGATTCCTAAGGTAATTTTGGACCTACCAATCCATAAGTTTAAAGAATGTGTTAAAACACATTTATTACAGCGAGGTTATTATACAATTGATGAGTTTCTTAATGACAAGGTTGCTTGGAAGCATCCGGCTCCGCTTTCATCTCTCACAAGATAGAAAAATGAATGTTAAAATATAAAATGTAAATTTTTGATGTTGGAAAAGAGCAACTGCTGAGTTTCTTGCCGGCTTCTTCTCGGTAGAATCTGCCTTCCGAACCGGTGGTAGAATCACTACACACGGACAGACTTGATGTTTCAAAAGTGCTTGTATTAGACCTACTTGATATAAATGAATTTTGAATTTTGAATTTTTGAATTTTGAAAGGCTTTTTCAACCGCAACAGCGAGCGTCAAGATACTACTTTCCCCGCATGAGTGATACAAAAATACATTAAATTAGACTATTACTATACAATAAAAAAATAAGCTGAATATTTAGGGTTAGCGCACATGGTGGAAAGACGCGTCGCAATGCAAAAATTGTTTTGCCAATTTTACATGCACCTACTGGGTTCTTCTTCGTACGAGTACGAGAACTACTATACGTCCTTAAGCTTCTATAACCTTCAATTCAATAAGTATAATACTTTACAATTTAATAAATAAATATAAATGAAGGTGCGTATTTTTTGTCGTGCATTTTTTACACGATCTGAATATATTTTGTGGAGTATTGGAAGGAATAAGTGGCATTATGATTTTATTTGCTTTAACGACTTAAATTTGTTGTTTTTCTTTTCTTTGTTTTATAATATGTGTTATGTTAAATACACTTGACTTTAGATTAATAAAAGTCTAGGACATTCTAGTTCTCATGCGCAGTAAGGTAACCCAATAGTAGCATGTGGAAACGAATGCATTCGTTTTTCAATTAGTTTACATTTTGTATGCACAAACTATAAATTAATCGTACCGGACTTTGGCGCAACAAATATTGTAACTAGGTTTATATATACGCAATTCAATAAACTGTCACTATGTGCGCTTAACTTTGTACACAAATAACATATGTTACGTTTGCAATGAACATAAGGTCGTGTACAGACGAGGAGTTTTTGACACTACTCATCTCGATAAAAAATTAGTCGCGTGTCAGTCTGAAAGCGGCCCTAAAATTATTCTAAAAAAATACTATTCTAAGCGATTAAGGTCAAAATCTCAATCATAATACAATACAGATTACGACTTAATGACTAAATAGTGCCTACATTCATATTGACTGCTATTTCAATGGTCCCAATTTTACATTACACGTCAAATAATGCACTTGCTCCTAACGAACCTCCGCCGCGAAACAGCGAAAACTCTCTACACTCGCGTATCTAGTAGTAGGACACCAAAAACAAGGACGAATTAACGCGTCAAGCCGAGCGTGCATATTTGCAACCAATCAGAAGCCACGCCGGTTTGAGCACGACTCATGATTGGTCGCAAATAGTACGCAAATTTGCACGCTACCACCCTTGCCAGTAAAACCTAACGTTCGGCATCGGCGTACATAAAACAAAGGTATAAGATTAAACGAACAGAAGGTTAGGTCGTTCACACAGAATAATTGGCGAATCGATTAAGTTTAGTCTTTAGTTCTGTCTATTTAAAGCATAACTCATACATACGCATATAAATAGGTATAGATGGAGCTGTGAAGGTGAGTCAGTGTAGAATGTTATATAACATTTTGTCATCGTGTAAAATTGTAATATAACACAAAATTATATTATAAATAGGCATGTTAAAATTAAATAGTGTCTGATATATTTAAAAATTAACAATTACCGATTCGTGTAAATAATACAATATTGACATATTGTGTCATAAACAATGATGTTATAATATTATAAAACATATTATTAACAAATTTCACACAGTTTTGACTCACCTTAATGCGCAATTTGTCGTGTAAAATCGGTTGCGCGTGCGCTTAACCTAGAATATTCTTATTGGATTAGGAACGCGACAAAATGGCGGCGGTTAAATAACAGGAGTTTGCGCGGGAACGCACGGCGTAGTTAGCAGCTCCCCACCACTTTCTGTGATGGGCACCTTCTTGTGGTAGTTTACAAGGTCAGCTGGAACAAAGAAAAATCCTTTATTACTAAGTAGTTTACAAATCTGGAGCAATCTTGTTTGCGTAAGCACGTGTTTTAAACGTGCTCAAACGAGATACGAACTCCTACAGCTCAAAAGGATGGGAAAAGTTGCCTGAAAGAAGCTTTTGTCACACAAAAAGCTGGCTACGGGAATTTTAAAGAGAACTGCAATCGCGACTGCAGTTTCGAGAAGAGTTATTACACTTTTTTTGGTTTTATTGGTCAACTTAAGAGCAAACCAATTAACTACAACGAGGTAACTCACCTTATCTCAAACCACACAGAGTTTACGTGACAAGGTATTCCATCAATTTTGAGTACTCTTCGCTAGTCGCATCTAGGTTGGTTGACACGAAAACGCAAAAGATTCATCATCATGTCAACCCATTACCGGCCCACTACAGGGCACTGGTCTCCTCCCACAATGAGAAGGGGTTAAGGCCTTAGTCCACCACGCTGGCCCAGTGCGGAATGGTGGACTCCACACTCCTTTGACAACATTATGTAGAACTCTGAGGCATGCAGGTTTCCTCACGTTTTCTTTTACCGTTGAAGCAAGCGATATTTTGATTGCTAAAAACGCACATAACTTACAAAAGTAAGAGGTGAGTGTGTTCGAACTCGACCTCTCGGAAGTGAAGTCGAAGTCCTAGCCACTGGGCTATCACCGCTCTAAAAGACACCAGGGAACTGCCTTCTGGTGGCGACAGTGTCTGCCCATCTTCTGAATGCATGAGTGAATAATTAACCTGCAGATTCCAAGATAGATGAAAGAACTCACCAAGGGTCTCGTGCGCGATCTGTCCCGCGCCCAACAGCCTGTAGCCGTCACTGGCGTCTACCAGGTAGTGCTTGCACCGTGCCGCGCGGTACGAGATTGCGTACCCCCACACGCGCTCCGACAGTCGCACCAGAAAGCTACCCTCGGGCCGCTGCGACAGTGTCTGCTCAGCTTCCGACCGCGTGATCAGCCCTGCGACGACAGATATAGTCAAAATAAATACATAAACCTATTCATAACTATAACTGCACCATTAAAGAATTAATTTATAAAAGGCGGCCGATGTCATGATATCTAATTTTTTTTTTTACTTCGACCATACACACATCGCCATCTAGTCCCAAAGTAAGCGTAGCTTGTGTTATGGGTACTAAGATAACTGATCTGATGAATATTACACATAAATACTTATAATATATAGATAAACACCCAGACACTGAAAAACATTCATGTTCATCACACAAATATTGTCCAGTTGTGGGAATCGAACCCACGGCCTTGGACTCAGAAAGCAGGGTCGCTGCCAATTGCTCCAATCAGCCGTCAAAAATATAACCAACCTTCAATAATATTGACGGCCGAATGGCGCAGTTTGCAAAAACCCTGCTGCCAGCCCTCTGAGCGCAAGGCCGTGGGTTCGATTCCCACTGCTGGAAAATGTTTGTGTGATGAATGATTTTCAGTGTCTAGGTGTTTATACGTATAATCTAAGTATTTATGTATATTATTCATAAAACCCATAACACAAGCTACGCTTATTTTGGGGCTAGATGGCGATGTGTGTATTGTATTAGTATATAGTATATTATATAGTATAGTATATTAATAATAGGTATGAGTGACTTACCGTGAAACCAGTCAACTGGTTTGTTGTTCTCGTCGAGACCAACTGCGCGTTTAAGTTCTTGTGTTCGGAACCACTCCAGCACTGCCTCCCTGTTTGGCGGCTTACCAGCTGGGAAATGGATTTTCATTTTAATGTAGATCTTAAGTCTTATTATTTTTATTTCTCTGTAATTTTTTACTTTTATTTTTTTTATTCTTAAAAATACAAATTCATAACAATGCAAATTGTTATGATGAACGTTATACCTTATTGTGATGTTGTATTTGTATCTCTGTAAATTTTCTCTGTGGTGTACAATAAAAGTGTATTCATTCATTCATTTATTCAATACTTGCAACACAACTACTAAAAAAACATCTACATCTTGAACCCACGGTCCTGGACTTAGAAAGCAGGGTCGCTGCCCACCACGCCAATCGGCCGTCAAATTTGATCTGATTGATCAATTGAGATATTTTGATCGAGGAACGTAACACAAAACGCAATAAAAATATTTTTGGCCTACCTGTGATTTGACATGGAGTTGTAAAGTCCACACTACGGCGGTGCGCCTCGCGGGCCGCTCGCGCTATTTCTCGCATCGCCGCCTCCGCCTCTTTGGCTTTGCGTTCTGAAGAGAAAATACTCATTAGATTAAAAAAAACTAATTTTACACTTAGGTAAGTTGAGAAGTTTTTGATTTTCCCCACCTCCCTGTATGGAGTTGAAACGTGGAACATCAAGACAAGAGAAAGGCAGACGATAGAGGCGTTCGAGATGTGGTGCTGGAGGCGCATATTGAGAATACCCTGGACAGCCAAGCGCACAAATATGTCTATCCTGGCACAGCTAGGAGTTAGTCTACGACTTTTCTCGCTATGATACCAACGTTTGCTCTCGTATTTCGGGCACATATTTCGGCGGAATGATCGCCTGGAAAAAATTATAGTTACGGGCAGCACCGAAGGCAAAAGAACTGGCCGGTCCCCAAAGAGATGATGACCAGTTGAAAGAGTCAAATTCGTGCCGCTTTAATCAAGTCGCCAAAATGGCCTCCAACAGAAGGTGAGAAGTTTACCCACTAGAAGTTGAGACCTCACCAGGAACACGATCTTCAGTGATGAAGGAACGACCAGAGAGAGAGATAAGTTGAGAAATATCAATCTTTTAGTTTTGATTTCAGTTTTGACGTGACGTGTACTACGTCGTACTAACAATGCTTTCAATTTCATTCGAAGTTGTCTATCATTTTATTTGGATTATATTGGATTTTGAGACACATTTGAGATATCATACATGGGTTTCATTTTTGTGGGGCACGCGTGATAAGTGTTTTTATTTTAATTATTTATTCATTCACTTTATCGCACAAACAAACAACGGTTAATGCTAAAGCATTTTCTACCAGGCAACCTTCGGACGTGCGACAAATCGCGTGAGGATGAGAAATTTAAGGTATATATGTATATATAATACATATATACTTAAAATAAAAATATTATTATTTATTATTTAATTAGTATAAACATATATTTATACTAGCTGTTGCCCGCGACTTCGTCTGCGTTTGATTTTGTTTTTAAAGTATTCAGTATCGCTAAGCCTTAAATGAGTATAGTAGTATATATATATAACATGTGACTGTCAATTAATTATAGACAAAAAATTTGCAATAAAATAAAATTGCGACTATAATTAAAGATCGAAGCTACCCTATCTCTTAAGTCGGACCTGACTGCTCACGGTGTGCCAATTTAATTTAAAATCGGTTAAGTAGTTTAGGAGTCCATCGCGGACAAACATCGTGACAGGAGATTTATATATATTAAGATATATATACAATTTATATAAATACGTGTACAGTGTTTTGGGATTCTGGCATTTACCTTGTTCCCTCCACACAGCATCTTCATCCTGAGCTTGGAGCTGAGCATCCCTCAAGGTCCTCGCACGTCTAGCCCTCAACCCTCGCAGTATGTCCCCAGCTCTCGCGGCCGCCACTCGTCGCTCCCACGCCGCTACGCGCAAACCAACTCCGTCGCCGTTACGAGGCAGACCTGAATCCTGGAAATCGAAAGGAAGTAAAGAAATTACATCTCTAACCTAAGTTAGAAAGTGAAAAGAAAAAATTAAAGCGCACATAACCTGCAAAAGTCAGAGGTGTGTTCTGGGATTCGAACTTGGCCCCTCGAACGTGAAATCTTAATTCTAACCACGTGACTATAACAGCTTCCTCCTTCCTATAGGTATTCAAACAAGCAGAGGTGCAGCAAGTTCTCAAGATTAGCCTGGGCGGCTGGGCCCCGGAGTCCGGAGACTTAAAGACAGACATAAATTTAACGTGTGTCTATAGTTACGATATCGTACATATATTAATAGGATAAGCTGTACTATTTCATTTCATTTACCAGTTTATTAGTTTGTTCAAATATAATTACATTTCTCACCTGAATAACATCTCTTTTGCCTTCAATGAAATTGAACTGCAGTGTATTCTTGTTGAGGTTTAATTTGTTGTTCTCATCGCAGTATTCTTTGTCCGCTTCACTGTCGCTTTTCTCCTTCAGCTCCGGCTCCAAAGCCTCGATGGACTGACGGAGTTCGTCCACTGAGCAGTACAAATCCAGGGTGTCCTCTAGTGAATCCACCGATTTCGGTGATAGGTCGAACTTCTGCGAAGTAGATAAGCAGGTATATAAAATGATGTAGGACTTACGCGCACAGATTTAAGAACATACAGAACCCTCATTCAGCCATTATTGCATGCAGTGCATTGTGTCCAAAAACAGTGACAACGCCCTGCGTAGGTCTCACTTCACACCCGCAGAGTGTTGCTAGC
The DNA here is from genome assembly GCF_905163445.1 of Pararge aegeria. Lineage (NCBI taxonomy): Eukaryota > Metazoa > Arthropoda > Insecta > Lepidoptera > Nymphalidae > Pararge > Pararge aegeria. Next base: position 14,524,830 of record NC_053196.1, on the reverse strand, counting down.
TCAAAAACTTTTGCCATTTATACCATTTCAATGTAAACGTTTAGAATATTAGAGGTAAAATAATTAGGTGTCAATTGCAACACTACTGAAGTAGAGTGTTTTATAATGCTTCAATATTTGTTGTGTATCTACACGGTTCTTGTATATTCTAATTTCTAATAAGTAAAGTTGGTCTCACTTCACACCCGCGAAACGTTGCAAGTTCAAAAACTTTCCCATTTTATGGTAAACATTCAGACCATTAGAGGTAAAATAATTACCTACTGTTTGGTGTGGAGTATACGGATTGAAGTTATTATAAATTACACCATAAAGATTCTCCTGCTGTTGGCGGAGTATAGCAAATTAAGCTTAATTTTCATAATTCCCCACACAGATAAGCCTGTTACCATCTTAGATTGCATCATCACTTTCTATGTTGGGTTGGAGCGAAACGTGCGTAGAGGGTACATTGCCGAGGATCTGTTTGGTGTGGAGTATACGGATTGAAGTAATTATAAGTTACACCATACAGATTCACCTGCTGTTCGCGGAGTATAGCAAGTTAAGCTTAATTTTCATAATATATTATGGATTTCCGCAAAGTAACGCCTGCTTCTATCCAATATGTGTGGGGAATGGCAGTTCAGACCGGAACACAGCATGGCAACAATGGTGCTTAGCTGCAGAAATAAGCATGGCAATAGTACTTCCTTTGACGAGAACTACTAAAGGTCTCCACTAACCTGCTCTAAGCTATCCAATGGTTTGTAGTCAATCAGATGTGTGAGCTCCTTTTCCACAGATTTGCGCAGTTGGTGCGCTTCCTCGCGTGCTTGGGATAACGCACGTTGGCGAGCTTCCTCTGCGAGTATGGAATCAATCGACTGGTCCTCCGGATGTTCACCCATCACCCAAACCTGGAAGCGATGCGGAAATAAAATGATTAAAATTGGCATGTGTTATGTTTATGCTCGGTTGCGTGCATACAGGGTACGAAGAGGATTTAAAATGGAGAAAATCTCCCGTATCTAAGTAAGACCTTAGATTTCAAAAGAACTTATATTTAGTGAAACTACTTGAAATTAATGAGTTTTGAAGTTATGCATCTACAATTTTATAATCGTTATATGTGTTTTTACCTATACTTGGAGGCATTATCAATTTTATAAATTTAAAGTGCACATAATTTTTTTCCGAACCGATTGGGTTTCAACCTGCGACTCTCTGGCTATCGCGGCCTGAGCGATTTAACCAATTAAGGCTACGGCTCTCCTACCGTCGATGCCGAAATTAGTATATGCCTTTTACATCAGTCTTATAGCGACTGTAGCGCCATCTAGTACGAAACTTTGCAGTTTTGATTTACTTTTTCAAAGGTCCATATTACAATGAGACAAGTTTAAAACAAGAGATGACACATTACTTTGCATCTGCATGTTCGAAAGTGGGAATATACTCACGAGGGAGGGGAGAGGAGTTCTAAAATGTATTTACCCATGGTTCACCATCTTCCCCCTTCAGGAACTGCACCTGCTTCTTAGCGTTGGACTGAAACTTCGGCCGGTCGGTCTCCTCTTTGTTGACCTTCTGATCCCATGCTTGCCATCGACGCACCTGAAAACGAGAAAATAGTAAAACTCAAATTCATCAGTAGTCCCGTCGGGCGCCACATTCAGATATATCAGCACGGCTAGGTTTATTTTAATACACTACAAGCTAGCTCTTCATTCACTCCTGGTGTTAAGTAATGACGCAGTCTAAGATATTTTATGTTTATATGTATTTGTGCACCACCAACCCATTTTCTGTATTTGTTTTCTTGACCATTGGTTGCCTGGAAGAAATCGCTATGAAGCGATAAGGCCGCCAAATTGCATACGTTGTTTTGTTATACTTTTCTTTTTTTATGTAATTTTTGTGGTGTGCAATAAAAGTATATTCATTATGGCAGGTATTTAATATACTCTAACTCATACTCCTAATCGGTTTCTATGCGACAAATCACCGGAACGCATGGCGGCATGTCTTGTCGGTAAAGTGAAAAACTAGCCAAGGCCAGTCTCCAACCAGACCAGACCGGAATAGGCAGAAGACAAAAATTTTATCCCCGGATTATGTCCACTGACAAAAGATAAATTTTACCTGTCCATCGGCACAAACACAGAAACAGGAAGGAGAAATTTACCGCCATTAGTTATTTCTTTGCACTATGGGTAGCGACCCTTTTTTCTGAGTCCTAGTTTTCGATTCCCACAACTGGAAAAATGTTTGTGTATTTTAGCGTCTGGGTGTTTATCTGTATATTATAAGTACATAGTTATATATAATTCATAAACATATTCTTCAGTCATCTTAGTATCCATGACACAAGCTACGCTTACTTTAAATAAATAAATATACTACGAGAATACACACATCGCCATCTAGCCCCAAAGTAAGCGTAGCTTTTGTTATGAGTACTAAGATGACTGACTGATAAACACCTAGACACTGGAACACACTTATGTTCATCACACAAACTATTTCCAGTTGTGGGAATCGAACCCACAGCCTTGGACTCAGAAAGCAGGGTCGCTGCCCACTGCGACAGTCGGCCGTCAAACTTTGGGGCTTTAATACCACAGCGCTTAACGATGCGCCGTCGTCAAAAAAGTATAATATGACTTAAGCCTTAAAGACATAAATGTAAGGTCTATTTTACTATAAAATTACAGTATCCTCATTCGTCCTAGGGGTACATACAGTAAGTTAATCATGCATGAGTAATGATTTAGTCACACGGTCGTGCCTGTGTTTAACTTCATATTATCGTATGACAAAGTTAACGAGGAAGGATTTCTGTGGCGCAGTTGTATAGATAATATCACGCAATGTCAATGCTTCCTCTAACTAGGTATCTACCTTATTCACATGCGTAAGAAATGTTTTGTTATTCAGTTCGTTCTTTCTCGGATAATCAATACTAGTAGTATTATAAGTGCATCTGTTTGTTTGTTATATCGACGGTCCCTACGTACGATCCACCCACGTTACGTTACCATGACCTTCAGGTAACCCTATCCTATCGTTGAGTTAAGTAAAAATAAATCTAAGTTGCCAAATTAAACTTTAAATTCACACACGAAATTTCTCATAACCACAATTCACAACGAACAACAACAGTAGTGGTAATTCAGTGGTAGTTCCTACCCTATACTCTATATCGCCGGTTTTTGTGAGAAATTTCTCAACCCATAAAATATGAAAAATGGTCATCTCCTGCTAAAATCTAGTCTAGTTTTTAGAATTCTATGTGCATTAATAAATGTTCTATGTGCTCTTCTAATCTTTTCTATTCGTATAAATAAGATAACGATTAAAAAAAACAATAAAACATTATTGAACAACGATAGTATTTAATATAACGACTTTTTTATGTGAAAAACTATTCATATCTGGTCAGAGACTGGTACATCCATCCTATATCAAAATAAGTGCAGCGAGACTTTTCGTGCTTACACAATCATGATCTCACTGTCAGCCGGCCACAGCACAGAAGTGAGCGGTGGTCAATTTGCAGCAATTCCTTAACGATTGTCTAATCTAGGAACCTTGAATCAGTATCCTAACGTGTAGGATTACCATATTTTAAGAAGGATAGTTCTTTTTTGCAACAGAAAGTAAGATCTTTTTAATCAAACTAGTGGGGGCCGAGTTCGAATCCCAGCACGCACCTCCAACTTGTCTAAGTTATGTGCGTTTTAAGTAATTAAAATATCACTTGCTTCAACGGTGAAAAAAAACGTTGTAAGGAAACCTGCATGCAATTTTGCTACATAATGTTCTCAAAGGTGTGTGGAGTCCTCCAATCTGATCAACTGGGCCAGCGGAATACGGCCTTAACTTACTTAGTGAATATTCATGTTTATTGAAATATATATTATAGAGCGCAGTATGGAATATCTGTATTAAATTAAAGGTAACTGATGTTTTTACAAATAATTTAAATAAGTTAAAAGTTTTTTTTTAATTCGTTTATTTTCGCTAATTAGGATAAAATAAAGTTTTCCTTTAAAACTTTTGCCATCCACTTATTACTCCTTTCACAATTTGTATGATATCAAAAAGATTTAGGTACTCGTATGTACTTGGTTTAATAACTTAAAATCAATCAGATCAAGGTATTTAATTTACTGGTTTACCTATACATAAATATCCTATTATACTCCGTGCGGGTCCCATCAGACCGGCAACGATCACATATCATTATAAAATGCTTTTATTTTTGTGTATACCCAAATAAAAGTTTATTTCTTTCTACACCCTCTTTTTGTTTTTTTTTATGAAGTATGTATAATGTATATCTTTGTAATTTATGTTTATTATTCAAGTATTACTTTGTGTACACCCTAACCCTTCTTCACAACTTCATGTATTCAATTTGCAGGCAACCTACAAAAGGTTGCCTGGTAGAGATCGCTTTTTTTTCTAATGCTTGTTTTTTTTTTTATTTGGTGTACAATAAAGTGTATTTTCATTTAATTTCATCCTCAATATCTTCAGCCAATTAATGTAATGTTTTAACTATATTAATGGCGGATTTTACCGATTATCGAAAACGAAACATATTTATGAAATTTAGAAGTGTTCGAATAACCCGGAACCGGAAAGACTCAAACATGCTCGTACGAACATTGCAAGTTAAATAAATGCTGGCAATAAAGCATTTAAGCCGGAAGTATTGGGAAGTGGTAAAGAAATAAATTCAACTCTTTACCTTAAGTTTATGACTTCTTTTTAATATGGAAAAGAGCAGTTGCTTAGATCAAAACTTGATATTTTTAGATTTCGACATTTTCGTCTATAATTTTCTGTTCTCATGCTCTTTGGTTCCTTGTACGTAAAAAATAATTATAAATAATAAAAAATAAACATCTGCCATTAAAAGGCCACCAATTCGTTACCCTTTTTTGGGTAACGAATTGGTGGCCGGCATTTTATCCGGCGCTTTACAAACTATCTTGTATTCCTGTAGTATTCCTGCCTCCGTTATACCTTTAGGGGTTGACTTTCTAGTAGGGATTACCAAAGGAAAGGAACTTACTTTATGAACCCCTATTTTTATTTTATTATTTCACTGTGTTGAGTTTTAAATATAATTTATTTATTATTTCTAGAATTAAATATTTTATTATTTCACTGTATTAAGTTAGTTAATGTTACTCCATGTTTTCTCTGCCTGACTGTGAAAGTCACATCACATGCAGTCCAACCGTTTTAAAATTATTCGGAATAACTGGCAAGCAATAATTTTATAATATTTTTTTCTTATTATAGACACCGTGTATACTTTTGAATGCATTTAGTTAAAAGCTTGTTAAAAGTGAAAATTTATTTTGACTTTTCAACAGACATTTTAATTTCAGCTGTTGCCCGCATCTTCGTCTGCTTTTGATTTTGTTTTTTGATGTGGCATTAAATTTAATTGTAGTTCTAAAAAAGTATTCAGTATCGCTAAACCTTAAATGAGGGGTTTCCTCCTGTCCGCTGAGGAGTTCTGTCATCTATCTGCAACCACAGTTTGGGCAAAATTAAACACATACTATAACCTATATAGCAAAAAATAATTATTTAAATCGGTTATAATTTGTCGGAGTTATGGTGTAAAATCGTCAAACACTTTCATCCCCTCTCCAAAAGGAACCGAGCTTTATATCGGAATAAAAAGTATCCTATAATACTTCTAACACTTCCAAGAATATGTGTACATGAGGATCCGTTAAGTAGTTTTGCGTGAAAGCGTAACAAACAAACTTACATTGACATTTATAATATTAACAATTTCTTTCTATAAGAAGGCTCAGAGTTGATTTATTTTCTTTCTTTGATGATAAAATAACGGCATCAAACCGAAAAAAAACATGCTTTTTTCAGTTATAATGTTAGCTTTATATAATAGAAATGGAATTTTCTGCATTGCGTCATGGTTACTCTACTTATAACGGAGTTTTAAACCATTTCGAACATAACTACAATCTGAAACGAAAAACCGTGAAATCGGGTAGGATTATAATTGCCCAGTCATCGTGATTTAGGAGACTGCCAAGGCTGAACCGACTATTTTACACTATTTTCAAACTCTTAAGACTGTTTGTCCTTCTGTTTTTTACTACTTATTCACGGTTATGCTACTTAATTGATTTAACTTGAGTTTAAGGAGTATATGACGCAATCAAAAATACATTTTTTTTTTTTTTATTGGATCATTAAACTGGTAACAACCAATGACGTTATCATGAGAATAACATAAATACAAGAGAAAGACAGAGATGGAAACCTTCTAGAAATGACCACAGCATGCTTAATTTAGATAATCTAAAAGCTAATCAAATAAAGCAAAATTTAAAACTGAATACCTGCAGTACTATACAATGAATAGTGATGATATAAAATTAAAACGGAAAATAAATTAATTTAAGTTATGTAAGTAAATGTTTGACATGTTTTTTGAATGAGGTCAAAGAAGTACTAAAAATGTCACAGTTATTTCTGTAAGCATTTAAAAGTGAGCAAATTCGAAAGACAGGCGCATGTTGTCCTGCCTTGGTCCGACAAAAAGGTAAATGAAATATGGCGGATACTTCAAAAGCTTTTTTTTTTCTTCTGGCTTTACACTGATTTGCCAATGTCAGGTGTCTATATGTTTAATAAAAAAAAAAAAAAAAAAAATACTTACATATGGCGCAGAATGTTGGGTCTTAAGCAAGAAAGACGAAAACAGTCTGCTCATTTTCGAACGAAAGGTCTTGCGACGAGTGTTTGGTGCTATGCAGGATAATGGTTTTTGGCGCATTCGGTATAATCACGAGCTATACGAACTATTTAAAGAACCGAATGTCGTCAGAACTCTCAAACTGTTAAGAATGCAATGGGCAGGGCATGTGCAACGCATGGAAGGCACGAGAGCGCCAAAGAGGTTGATGGAGGGCACTTTGGAGGGGCGTGGAAGCCGAGGACGACCTAGGGGTCGGTAGAGTGATGGAGTTGAGAGGGATATGAGGGTTCTGGGAGTTCGGAGCTGGAAAGAAGCAGCTTCTGACCGCCTCAAATGGAGAAAGATGCTTGACCAAGCCAAGGCCCACCCAGGGCTGTAGAGCTTTGATGATGATGATGATATGTTTAATAAAAGTTAGGGAAACCTAAAATATAAAACATCAGGATAAAACTACTTACACTTGGATAGGAAAAGGGTAGGAATTGATTCAACTTCATTAATATTTTACACGATTTATTCTATACTTTAATATTATTTTTTTCTAGAAACAATGTTACAATTTAATAAACTTTATAGCTTCTAAAGCTTTAAGATTAGAGATTCGTCCTAAACTAGCATACAAACATTGCAAGTTGAATAGCCGCGCGTTTTTGTTCCGCTTTTATTACGGCTTTTTATGAACCCCGAGGGAACCATTTGTTTTCCTAGGATCGAAAGCAGCCTAGCTCTCCGTCCTTCCAACTAACTCCAAAAATCTGATTGATTAATTGCTCAGTAACGGGCGCAGAAGCAGTCATAGCCTAGTGGGATCTTCAGCAAACGCAACTAATCGACTGCACTTTCGGAGGGGGCAGAGTTCGAATCCCAGCACGCACCTCTAACTTTTCTAAGTTACACGTGCGTTTTGAGTAATCAAAATATCACTTGTTTCAACGGTGAAGGAAAAGGTCGAGAGGAAACCTGCGTGCCTGTGAGTTCTCGATAATGTTCTCATAGGTGTGTGGAGTCCACCAATCCGCTTTGGAGTGGACCAGCTTGGTGGACCACGGTCTTCCCTCTTCTCATTGTGGGAAGATTTAGTGTTCCGGTACGATATCGCGTATAAACCGATTAGGAGCATGACTACTATAATCTCTAACAGGTTAGCCCGCTACCATCGTAGACTCCATTATCACATACCACCAGGTAAGATTGCAGTCAAGGGCTAACTTGTAATGGAATAAAATTAATCATATTTTTTTGTTAGTTTAATTTACTTTTTATTAATGTTATATAGTTAGTTAATGTTAGCTTTTTATGGTAACATAAAATAGCAGTACTACATCTTTCAAATAGTTTTGATGGCCTGAATGAAATTTTATACATTGCCTATTTTATACCTTCCTACACTGGATACACTTCCATCTTGTTTGTGTAGTTGTAAGCTAGTTTAACACTATTTATAGCATGCGGTGTTTACCTGTAATTAGATATACATTTTGTCTTCTTACCGTATAAGCTAGTTTAAATTGTTTTTTTTTGAAATGTAAAGCTGTTGGTAATTAAAAAAAAAGTAATAAAACTTCCCCGGACGAGCTCTGCCACTAAAAGCTAAAAATATTTACCTGTTCCTCGCGCATCTTGCAGAAGAGAGTTTGTTTCTGAGTCTCGTCGAGCTCGGCAAGGATCTCCGGGTCCACCCACATGTCTCGCAGGATCTGTTGCAGCATTGTGGCGGTCCTGTAATAAAAATAAAATTATATTAGGTCTCTCTGCACATAAACGCTACTTTACGTCCTAGCCCTTACAACCTCCTCCAGACTTATGTAGCCTTAGTACAATATTTGTATAGAGCATGAATAAATATGATTGATTCCTTAAGGTTATGGATTTTGTATAGCGTACCTACTTTAACTTTACTAGGCTTATTTTTTTTTTTTAATAAATATACTACGACAATACACACATCGCCATCTAGCCCCAAAGTAAGAGAAGCTTGTGTTATGGGTACTAAGATGACTAATGAATATTTTTACATAAATACTTAGAATATACATATAAACACACAGACACTGAAAAACATTCATGCTCATCACACAAACATTTGTAGTGGGAATCGAACCCACGGCCTTGGGCTCAAAAAGCATTGTCGCTGCAAACTGCGCCAATCGGCCGTCAACATTATTTATACTTAGTGTTAAAACGTGACAAATGTATGTCATTGTCTCGCTTGAACTTTTTCTTAAGTCTGACCAAATTCATAGTGCATTATTAATCTTATGCCCGCTAAGTTATAAACGCCTAATGAAAGAAGATTCCTAGGTATAAATTTACCTTTCACCAATCGATTTTCACTAGCCAACTCATATAACCTAACTTGTCTATGGTTCTTCCCTCAAGGTGTGGTATTATGTGTTTGTATTATATTATTTGTTCAGAAGGATTTAAGATTCTTTAAAAACAACCGACTTCATATTTTTTTTCATCTGTCAAGTGTCAGTTTCCGCCGAATCAGTGTCGTAACTTAAGATCGCGCCTAATGTCGTTAGACATCGCATAAGAGTTCTTGAAACGTTTTTTTCCTATAGGAATCAACTTAATTATTAGGCATCCGATTATGATACGAAGACATCACATCGCTAATGTATATAAAATCTGTAATATGTATAATAAAATCATGTTTATTGTGTCCTGTACCTTTTTATACTAAAGGTCTCTACTTTTGTTCCGACGAGTCATGTACTTAGTAGGAAAAGGTCACACCGAATCCAATCCAATGTCCTTGAACCGAATTTCCATAAAATAAAATAAAAATAGCGATTTTATTGAAAGTCAATATAAGTTCGATACATCTCTACAAAAAAAACTATCTTAGAAAGCACACAACATACGAGTACTTATGTAGCACGCGTCAATGTAGATTCAGAACAAAAACTGAATAAATAAATAAATATGCTAGGACAGTACACACAATGCCATCTAGCCCTAAAGTAAGCGTAGCTTTTGTTAAGGTACTAAGATGCCTGATGAATATTTTTGTAAACAATGTACATATAGATAAACACCCAGCCACTGAAAACCTAAATAGTTTCTCATCACATTAACATTTTCCAGTTGTGGAACCCAACTCACGGACTTACCCACTCAGAAAGCAGGGTCGCTGTCCACTGCGCCAATCGGCAGTCAAATTAATGTTTTACACAAACAAGTTACATGACGACAGATAAATGTTGTGATCTCATCTGGGATTTCTTATCTTTATCTTGTTTCCAGACATTGATCCTTGACAGAGAGATTTGAACGAAGATATCAAAAGATAACATTTAAAAGTAGCTTGGGAAAACCATCTGTTTAGGGTTCCTTACCCAAAGCTACTCCACTGTCCGTCCATCTGTCTGTCTGTCCGTTTTTCACTAGTCTGGCATACGCTGCTTAGCGTCAGAAATAAGCATGATAACTACTTCCCAGGACGAGCTCTGACACAAAAAGCTGTACTACTACTCATGTTAAGTCAAAAGATTTTATCTTCATATGGTCTTAATTGCATCCCATTTAAACGGAATAAATCAATTTACTTTCCGACATTTTATTCTAAAGCCTCCGAAGGTCAAGTGTATAAAGTTAATTCGATATCCTATTTGTTTCTTACACCTATCAAGGTTCTATTTGTGTGTATAATACAACCTTACGATATTACTAGTAGCGGTAATAGCCTAGTGGTTAGGACAGCTGCAGCTGTGCTGGGATCGCACTCGGTCCCTTTCGAAGCTATATGCGTTTTCAGCAATTCAAAATGACTTGCTATAAAGGTGACAAAATAAACTTGAGAAAAATTAATAATCGCTCGAGTTCAAAATACGTGCAGGCAGCGAAAAAAACATAGAAGCATAACTACAGCTCGAAAATTGACCAACGAAAACGTATCCTCGGTGAGACTGGCGTTTAGTTCACTAGTCACAATGCTGACGGATTAACTGCCGGCCAATCACGGCTCGTCCCGTGCTGCATAACATACAGTAGAACCAATCATGTATTTTGTATTAGAAACAATCTTGACTGATTGGTACCCATTTTGAAAGACAATTTGTTAGATATCCTTCTATGTTTTTTTCGTTCCCTGCGTGTAAGTTAAAATAAGTTTTAAATATTCTTCGTTTTTATTAACACCTATATTGGAACATTTTAGTACACAATTTGGTCCGAATTATTATACTATAACAGGACTGATTTATAAGGTTGTTAAAAAAAAAGTTATGTAAAGATATAAAAAATAGCTCCGCTTATTTTTGAAATCGGTTAAAAAGAAATTGCTACTGCACAGATGACTGTCCGTATCAACACGGCATACATTATGTATGTACTTTCGTATAATATTATGTATATTTATAAATAAGCATTCCGCGAGATAAAAACATATAACATTTCTCAGAGATTTGCGTGATCTGACAATTAAACAAACATTTATACTTTTCATTTTAATAAGCGTTGAACACACTTTCCAATGATTTAATAAATAGTATGGAGCTATGTACAATTACATGATGGAGGAGGCCTTTACCCACAGATGGGTACCCAACTAACTTTAATGCATGTTTATTATATAGATTTTCTTTATTTTATTTATATCATTTTTTTTTGTAATTTGATGTTTAATGATTAAATGGCTTATTTATTTATGGAGTTATGAGTTGAACGATACTACAAAGCGAAACAAACAAAAACATAAAAATAGCTAGTATCTTTTGTATCCAGTGGCTTCGGCCGTGACTAGGCTACAACAGTACCACGCACTTTATTAACCCAAATTTATAGCCAGGCCATTGCTCTAATAAAATGAGTAAGTCTAAATGGTCATGCCATTCGCTTGCACTGGCGTGCATAGAGGGTGTGCACAGGGTATACAGATGATATAAAATGAAGAAAATCTCCTTCTCCTGTGAATACCCTCTATGCAGGCCACTGTTCACTTGCTAGCAAGTATTTTTCGATGCTGTTTACTTTGTTTTTCTTGATGCACTAAGCAATTGCTTAGTTGGCTCATGGATTCCTCTGGAACTGCCTCAAACGTACTCGTAATATACAGTGAGATGCGGTTTAAACGGGACCGGTTTGTGAGCTGACGTTGAAGGATTCCCAGTAACAACCAACGCAAACAATGGAGGAGAACACCGGAATATCAATAGGACGGTCGACGGCTTCGTTATCATATACATAATTCATATTATGCCGCTTGTGTGTTGTACGTTAAAATAATTCTATGTACCTACACAAAAATGTCAAAAATTGACTGTAACAATATTTTAATATTAGAAGTAAAAATTAACTTGTAGTGCAGTTTACTAGGCTGCATAAAATTAGTAATTCATTTAAGGGTAATTGTATATCTTTTTATAACAAATTACCAGATGAAATCATTGAGATGTCTCTCAATAAGTTCAAAGTTTATATAAAACGTAAGCTTATATAAAAATCCTATTATAATATTAAGGATTACATGTTGGATAAAAAAAGCTTGGGTATGAGTTGTTCTCACTTCATAGCTCAACATTAACTAGACTGTGAGATGGTGATAACAAAAAAAAAACCTGGCTAAGTTTGTTGTTGGCTGGCTGGTGTGTAGACCAGGGCGCGTTTGGAACCCTCCTAGCTTTAGTTTTAAGTTAACGAATGCAGTTATCAACATCACTAACATTAGTGTTTCATGTTAAATGTATGAAAGCTTCATAAGTGCTTGTAATAAGGTCTACATGAATGAAACATTTTAGAATTTTGAATTTATGGTATCCATATAGTCGAGAGGCGTATAGTGGACTGTGGAAATAAAATAAATCTTTTATCTGGGATGGGACCACCATCATTGCAAAACATCAAAGGCAAATATAACAAAACTATTTAGTATTTATAGTGACCGAGAAAACCTTTTGTTTTTATAGTTCGACTTTAATCACAATTTTGCTACTTCTATAACTTTAGTGGAACGTTTATTTAATTACCTGCTTCACTTTTTTTTTCTATATTATTTCTTAGTTGTCTCAGCTGAAAATCAAGGTCATGCATGTTCTTATCATGCGTGACAAATGCTGAGCTTTACACCCTTTATTTCTGGTGTTACAGACAGACATTCTGTTTCTATATTAATATAAGATGTACTGATTGTAACACTTAACATAAATAAATTTAAAAAAAGGATTCGCTTTCTTTACTTCTCGTGATCCGAGCAACGGTAATTGCTGTTCATTAACAGCCCTAAAGATTATCTTTTGGCTAAAATATACATCTGATGCTTTATGAACCGAGTTAAGCGCATTTTTCTCATTGAGATAACTATTTTCAGTTAAATATTTGTTAGCAAATTAAAGAAATCAATCAAATAATTCGGCTACACAAACTAACTTGAAATATTATAAGAAAAACGATGGCTATCGCACGGAACGCATAACTCACATAACTTTAAGCGAAGGTGACTGTTGACTGTGAAATGTCGAGCGCTTAGACGCAGCTTAGCGACCATACAGTTCATAACAGGCATAATGGCAGTAACAAAGAATCGCTAAAACATTGTATTTATCATGTACCTATTATGATTATATATTCGAAGTGAGATTGGTATTTAATTTCAATAAATAAAACTGCCAAATTAAGCAATCCGCCATGACAGGTGAACCATCGAAGTATAACAACGTAGTTTAGAAGTAGTAGAGCTTCTTGTGACAGAGTTAGTCCGGGGAAGTCCTACCGCCATGCTTATTTCTGCCGCTAAGCAGCATTGTTGCAATGCTGTGTTCCGGTCTGAAAGGTGTGGTTGCCGGTGTAATTACAGACACATGAAGGCTTAACACCTACGGCTCAAATTGCTGGACACAGGGCGGCATGTTGCAGGACGTGCTCCTTGCATGTCCTGTGAAGTGTTGCTCTGTTCATAGCGGATGCTTTTCCTCTTACCATCAGGTGGGCCATCTGCTTGGTCCGTCAATTATTACAATAAAAAAATAAAAAAAGTCTATAATAACAATTTCGTACCGCTCTAACTTCGAAAATCACTGCGTGTATCAAGTTTGTTGTAATTACAAACTATAGTTTGTAATTACAACAAACTTGATACACGCAGTGATTTTACATTGCTCCGTTTTGTGTTATCAATACCAAAACCTTTAGTAATGGAACAAGGACTTTCTATATAGCTACTGTGATGTCACGAGTGCGGCCATTTTTTTGCGCGCTTTGGTAGTAAAATCGACCCGCATTGGCGTCACGTTAAACGGCAGGACGGTCTCTGTCGCCATCACACTTACTCCGTAACTAGCTGTTGCCCGGATTCTTAGTCCACTTTAATTACGGTTTCATAAAAATCCCGTGTGAACAGTTTCTTTTCCTGGGATCTAAAGTAGCCAATGTTACTCTCCGTATTTGCACCTAACTCTATGTCAAAAACCAAATTGATTGTTTGCTTAATTAAGGCGTGACGGAAGGACGTACAAGCAAACAAACACGGATTTATAATGTTAATAAGGCTTTTGAAATGCATGAAAATTCCTAACTGTACGGTTGCTAAACTGTGGTCGAGTCTGTACAAAGCGAACGTTCAACAACCGGTTCCGTCTAGAGACCAAGCGCATGCCTTTGTCAATGCTGTTCCAGTATATAGAACTATGAATAGAATGTACTCGTACCATAATATGTACTCAAATCTTTGTATGTAGATACTATGTACTCAAGGCTATCTAGCTATATTTCAACATTTCATCATCCACAGCTTATCAATGGTACACCGTTGAGAAAAGAGATTCCTATGCCTTATAGGACGGTTTAAGATGTTAAACCCACCATCCTGAATAAGAGCGGGTTATCGGGCTTTAACGATTAATGTCCGGGACAAGCTAAAACATAAAAAAAGATCTATTAAGATATCTATATTCATAAACACATACAAAAAGATCTATTAAGATATCTATATTCATTACAGTGATAAAAATGTTAGACATAATCATGATGATCAGCCTTGACTTCTTTACTTCAAGAAGAGAGCGACTGAAAGCAGTATCTGATAACAAAAGAAATCACATTTGTGTGGAATTAATATTGTGTCAGGGTTTCTATGATAGATTGACTTATGATTAGCAAATACGTTTTATTTGTAAATTCCTCTATTTGTAAAGTTAGCCCTTGACCATAATCTCACCTGATGATAAGTTATGATGCTACGATGGTAACGAGTTAACTTGTTAGGTATGACAGTTATATTAAACCCTAATCGGTTTCTACGCGACATCGTACCGAAACGGAATCGGTTAGCGGCACTGCACGTCTTTGTTTGCAGTGTGGTAACTAGCCACAGCCGAAGTTTCCCACCATAAAAAAATTTGAAATCATAAATTCCCAAATTGTCCCTGCCAGAGGCCGAACCCGGGACTTCGCACTAAAACAACAACTACTTCGCCTGGTCGTCTGGACGTCGAATATCACTGATTTACTTCCTCGATATAGAATTTACAACAGAGTGTAAATAACTAAGTCTCAAAATGAATGAAATTATATATTTAATAAATTCCCATATTGCCCCTGCCTAGATCAAACCCGAGACATCGCACTAAAAACCACAACGCTCACCGTTGCGTAAGGGAAATCGTCTGCCACTTCGCCTTGTCGTCTACACGTCGAATATCACTGATTTACTTCTTCGATATGGAATTTACAACAGAGTGTAAATAATTAAGTCAATTCAATCAATTTTATCCTTGCTTAATTGATATTAAAGAACGTCTTCGATACAGTGTCATGTTATATGCACTAGTGCACAATCTATTATTTTGCCTTATGCAATTGCTAGAGCAGCGGGATTAAAGAACAGGTCTAAATCTAAACGCAAGCATAATAAATTGTATGGTGAATTATTTATGTAAATGTAAATAAAATAAATAAAATAAAAAAATAAATATACTATGACATTACACACATCGCCACATAGCCCCAAAGTAAGCGTAGCTTGTGTTATGGGTACTAAGATGACTGATGAATATTTCTATAAATATAATACACATAATTACTTATAATATACAGATAAACACCCAGACACTGAAAAACATTCATGTTCATCACACAAACATTTTCCAGTTGTGGGAATCGAACCCACGGCCACGACTCAGAAAGCAGGTTCGCTGCCCACTGCGCCAGTCGGCCGTCGATAGGTATCTTCAATGTACTGAATTTGACCTGTTACAGTTTTATTATAAGTAACGATTTATCCCGTGTAAACTAGAGGCTTAGGATTATTAAAGAACTAAAACAAATGCGAACGAAATCGAAGGCAACAGCCTATACCGTTTTACTAAATACACCACACAGATTATACAAGTTGCCGATCTTAGTAGATTGAGTTTCAATGCTCTTTGTGTAGTTCTGGTAATTTCTAATCTTAGCTTGAAACTTAACCGTAAAACAAAAAAAAAACATCGAGTTTCTCGCGATAATCTGTCATCTGGCAACCGTATGAGAAATATCAGTACAAACTTCACGCTCTGGTTTGCTTTAACGGTGCGGCCGAGTGCCATATGAATACCATATGTTTTCATTAAAATAGCCATAATAACATTTTGTTTTATTAATAACTTAGTGTGTAACGTAGATTAATAATAATAAAGTTTGTTAGTTGACGCATATAAACCCATATATCAGCTTTAATATACAAAGAATTAAATTAAATGTATGTAAAGAACTCTTTTCTCGAGTTTACTTATATATCGAATTTTTTCTGAAAGTCACCAATGTTTTTACAGTGATAAGTGACATTTAAAAAAAATGTTTAACAGTTTATTTTTAAGAAGAAATTATTTGATTTTAAAGACCTGAAGTAAGGGCTTTAAATGTTGTTTCTTGTATTTTCACAGAAACGCAATTTCGTCTTTATTTCAACTACCCATTGAAGGGAGTATTATAAACATTATTATATGTATACATTAAAACTTACATCTAAGTGAAATAGTTAATAAACTTATTTCAGATGTCATAGGATCTTAGTTTATTTTCTGTTCCTGTCTCGATGAACAGATAGTCTGAAATAGGACTCGGCATACCTTCACAGACGACCTTGAGTATTCTATTGTTAGAGACTAAGACACCGGGAGGTATGTTTGCGTCGTCTAAGTCTCTCACAAGACTGAAGTGTATCGAAATCAAATTGTATAGCTCCCAAAAGGCGCAAATTCGAAGTAAAACTGACAAATGAGTCATCCTTTTCTGAAAAATATACTTATCCTTGACGTACTCAAGAGGTACGCCTACGTGCTCAAAAGCAGCGCAACTTTCCCAAGATACAGAAATTTTAATTAGAACGCCTACTACGTATATTGTGTACCGAAGTCAGGCTTTGTTTTATTGTTGCATTAATTGTTGCGATATATTAAAATTCATATGGTATGGAACAAGAGCTGCATGTATCTACTATTAAAAGTATGATGAATAGTCGATACAAATGTGAAACGTTTGTTTGTTTTGCTTTCACGCAGCAACGTAGCAATTAACCGGCGACATTTTTTGCATACCAAAAATGCAGAAGTGAATATCAAATATGAAAACTCTAAATCCAACTTTAAATGTAACTCAAATATGCTTTTGCACGCCTCATAACTGTCAGTTTACTCACACCGAGTGATTCTCCAACTTAAAATGTCACTTTTTTTTTCTTGGCTTCGGCTTCCCTTTCGGAGGCAACCTAGTTTGACGCACCCCTAACGTGAACTCTATCCGCACTTGGCCAGCGTAATGGACTACGGCCTTAAGTCCTTCTAATTCTGAGAGGAGAAGCATGCCCTGTAGTTGGCCGGTAAAGGATTGATAATAATGATTATTGTGTGATTCCTTTAAAATAAACTTTATTTTCAAAAAGATTACAAAAATCAATTGCTAGTGGTCTCCATACTAGGTAGCCTGTATCGTGGAGACCATGAATGACTTCTTATTTTTTTTAACAAAGGACTAGAAGACTTCCTTTTATGATCGAAATATTTATATATTATAGGTACCAAGATACTAGTAGATAATATGTATTAATAAATATATAAATAAATATAAATTAATATATATATATATATATTTGTTGGCATAAATAGAAAAGAAAAAATGTACTAGTATGTTGTAAGAGTAAGTAAACTATTTATAACATTTTTGCCATAAGTATTTTCTCTGTGTCCTTGTAAGTTAGTGTTTTTAACCATATTGTGATAATATGATTACAAGACTGTTTCCGTGATCAATAACAGATCTAAAACCACACAGGTTTGACTGCTGAATTGAGCCCATTTTTTTAAGGGAAATTAATCAGAGAATTAATGTTTAAAAAATTAATGAATGAATAAATATACTTTTATTGTAAACATATAGTAAAATTATAAATAAAAATTTAACAAAAAGTATACAATTTCGCGGCCTTATCGCTACATAGCGATTTCTTCCCGAAAAATTTATGAAAGATAGTTAATTGAATTTTGTTTTAAATAAAAAAATAGGCCTAGACGGTTCCACGGTCCAACGGTTCCTTCCCAGCCGTTTCTTGGTCGGTATCAGCCCAGAGCCTTGGAGATAAATTTCCATTACATTTGAGAAAAACCTTGTTAGAGTTGAAATTATATGAAACGTATTTTCCTTAATTGTATTAATTGAATTCGCCAAATAATTCGACCCTAATTTTACTTCGCTAACCCAAAAAACCTTCATGCTTCCGGGAAAGAGGGTAAAGTACACAAAGCCTTTGGACCTTGAGGCCTGCGCCTTTGAACAAAAGATATCATTATCTGCGCGTTAACTTTTAAACAATGGAATCTGGCACGTTATTATATCTAGGGTGTGTCAAGATCAATGCTTCAATAATAACGTCTAAAGAATGTTATATTGTGATAAATAAATAAATAATAAATATACTATGACAATACACACATCGCCATGTACCTCCAAAGTAAGCGTAGCTTGTGTTATGGGTACAAAGCTCTTGAATATTTTTATGAATATAAAACACATAAATACTTATAATATACCGATGGTGATGGTTTTTTTATCTTTTTATCTCGAGCTAAGCATAACACGATTTTTATAACCGACTTCAAAAAAATACTGTTGTTGTTTTTTTTTTGTATATCATGTGTTTCTTTGTATTTCTTGTTTGATATGTCACACCTACGTTGAAGTCCTATTTCAATTTGATAAAGATCTGATAAATATCGTCGAAGGAACGAAACTGGATAAAAGTAAATCGCTCACGATCAGCTTTTTTTTTATTAACGATATGCCAGCGCTTGACAACAATCAAGCCCGTTAGAAAGCAATGATGAGGTTTAGGTTGGAGCGCTTGCCTAGAAAAAGCCTATTCGCTCTTGCCTATAAGGTACTCAAATTATTCGTGGCATGCTACCTTAAGCTACCTTTAAGTTTTGCAGATTTTTTCCATTTTTATATCGTCTGCCCGCTTAGTGTATGCAAGCCTGTACAACATGCTTATATCGTTATGGATATATAGCCTACATAGACGGAGCACAACCCAAGCTCTGCTAAACTTGTGTATTGCAATGTGGCGCGAGACTTGTTCGCCCTTGACTCTATGACTTGTCACGCCTACGCCTTTAAGGCGAGCTTTCTTTACACAATATTTAATAAGCACCTACCGATAGGTATTAGGTAGATTTTAATTCATGTTTGCATAAAAGTGCTAGTCCATTTTTTCATCGTCATCATAATAGAAATTCAAATTCAAAAATGTTTTATTTATTTAGACCTTAAACAGACACTTATAGAGCATTCATACATATTGTATGTTACAATTAATGTTAGGTGATGGTGATAAATACATCATTATCTTCATCATCATCATCATAATATGAAGCCATTACTGGCCCACTACGGGGCAGGGGTCTTCTCCCAAAATGAGACGGGGCTAAGGCCGTAGTCGACTACACTGGCCCAGTGCGGATTGGTGGAATTTGCAAACCTTTGAGAACATTATGGAGAACTCTCAGGTATGCAGGTTTCCACACGATGTTTTCCTTCACCGTTGAAGCAAGTGATTTTTTTTATTACTTAAAACTCACATAGCTTAGAAAAGTTAGAATTGCGTTCTAGGATTCGAACTCGTCCCCCCGAAAGGGAAGTGGAAGTCCTACCCACGGCTATCACCACTCCTACATTTGTTAACGTGCAACTGAAGCTAGTTCCAGTGGACTGGAGTATTATCACCAATTGTTTTTAGGTGAAAACTTATTTGGCCGCGTTAGGAGCAAAACTTACGGTCACCAAACTCGCGTCACTGGTATGCGACATGCTAATGTCACTTTTGAATGCAGTCCCCATTACTGCCTATTTTAATTAAACCTTACCACTTTTAAAAACTTTGTTTATCATAGGAACAGGCTGCCTCTCGATGGACCCGACTTGTGGGAGTCGAATTGAGGTCACGTATGCAGTTAACAGATACAATATTCACACAATTTAACCTTCATTAAATATAAGAAATAGATCGGTAAGTATTAGATATATTATTATGTGGTCGTGTACCTACCTACTAACATAATATCATACACAATGTACAATAATCGAGCTTTACTTGGCCTTGACTCCCGGACTGGTCACGCCTACTTCAAATTCAAAGCCTTTTTAGCTCGGAGCTTTAATGCGTCGCTGATATGTTAATAAAACAGAGGGAACGATCAAATTTAAAAATTCATTTATTTCAAGTAGGCCTAGTTTAGTCAACTCCGTTCACTCAACCACCGGTTTGGAAGGCAGATTCCACTGAGAAGAGCCGGCAAAAAACTCAGCAAATTGTTCTTTCTCACATTTTACAGTTTACAATATTTAGAATTTTCTATCTTGTGAGAGATGAGAGCGGAGCGGCATGCTTCCAAGCAGTCTTTTCGTTAAGAAATTCATTAATCCTATAGTAACCACGATTTATTAAATGTTTTTAACACATTGTTTAAACTTATGCATCGGCAGGTCCAAAATTACCTTAGGAATCACATTATAAAAGCTATACTCAATCCCAAACATGAGTTCCGTACTTTCGCAGACTATATACAGATGTCACTGACTTATGTCCATTTCGAGTAAGGCGGTTGTATATATTTACTTTTCATTTATAAAGGCTGTTTTGGTTTACAAATAATTTTGAAGCTACAGTAAGATGCCTATTAGAGACTATGCGCGTGTCAGTCTTTTATATTCAATAGGGTTGCCATAAGTAAACACTTAGAATGTTTTAAACTCATTTATGAAAAATAAATATGCTTCTTTTGATTTAATATTTGTACAGGGAGATTATGAAATGCACTTATGCATCCTTCAACATTATTTCGTAATTCGGTTACACGTTGTATATTGACAGTACAGTACATAAGTATAATTTACTTGATATAGCGTACAAAATGTGGCAGAAACAATGGTGTGTTTATATCTCACTTATCGGTGAGTGTTTGAAAAACCACTTCTAGTTTACTATTCCTAAAAAAATCCTAGATTACAGCAAATTAAGCCTAAAAGTGAAGTGAAGCGGTGATATCGCAGTGGGAGCTGGACTTCGCAGCCCAGCACGAACTTTTCTAAGTTATGTGCTTTTGAACTACTTAAAATATCACTTGCTTCGACGGTGAAGGAAAACACCATCAAAAGTGCCTAGATGGGCCTATTTGAATAAAGAAATATTTGACTTTGACTTTGACTTTGAATTTTCAATTTATGACACACGTAAAGAAAACGTAAAAAGCGTAGTTTGAATTTTTGGTTAGGTGGATGCCAAACTGTTTTATTACAATCTTTTTTAATGATATTTAGGTCTAACCTAGATGCATCATATTATACCGCAATAAAGAACGCGCGAATGAAACGCGTTCTAAAAACTAAAAGTAAAACCATAACACAAAACAGTTTCCATCCGCGCAAAAAGTACATTACCCTACAATCATGAAATATTAAGCGGAAAATTTGTTTTTTTTTTGTTTAAAATAGCCGAGATGTTATTAACCCAGAAAACGTTGTACAGTTAGTAGTTTTGTGTACGAAAAACTAAGAGAAATAGAACGAAGAGTCAAAGACCGTGCAATTATCCTCAACAGATGAGACAGAGTTTATTTATAGTTTACGTTTATAATAATGGGGCTTAATATTAATTAGCTTTAATATTAAGTATGTAAGAAGATTGTATCCTTTTAACAGTTAATATGTCTAATGTGAACTATTCATTCATTAAAAATATAAAGAAAGGATAAAAAAATATATATATTTATAGGTTAGGTAAGGTTTATACTCGAAGCGCCCAATATCGATTGTCAGCCAAAGCAGCGCGGTGCAGCGGTATTAACTAAAGTTATTTTTTTAAATATACTACGACAAAACACACATCGCCATCAAAATAAGCGTAGCTTGGGTACTAAGACGAGTGATGAATAATATAGGTACATAAATCCGCATAACGTACATAAATAAACCCCTTGATACTGAAAAAAAAAATTTCATCACACAAACATTTTTCAGTTGTGGGAATCGAACCTACCTTGGACTCAGAATGCAGGGTTGCTGCCCACTGCCAAACAGACGGTAATTAAATCAAATTGTATTATTAACATCTGTGTGTGATGATATTTTATAACCTAAATGCATAACATAATACCGCCATAAAGACAGCGCAATTTAAACTAAACAGAAAAGTAAAACTTAAACACAAAAAAGTTTCCGTCCGCGCAAAAAATACATTACCCTACATTCATAAAATGTTTAATGGTATATTTGTAGAGATTTATTAACCCAGAAAATAGTATCTAGTTAGTAATCAATTTTGCATATGAAAAAAAGAAATATAAGACAAAGACCGCGCTATTAATGCGATTTTAATGTTTATTTACAGTTCTGATTGTTTTCAATAATAGTTTTTTACCTTTAATAACACAGTTATATACGTATTTACCCTAGGGTCTAATTGCCCATATCCCGGGGCGGCAGATTACGAGCGGCGGTGCGAGCAGAAATGACACTGAAGGTACTTCTTATAATAGAAAAAATACATAGTTTATATGGGATAGAGCTAAAGCACGCAAGCATAACCACTCCAAGCATTAGTGGGGAAATAGGTATCAGCAAATGCGAATAGGGAGACGGGCTAGATGTCTCTTTTTTTTCTTTTTTCAATGGGGTGACTAAACTATAGAGTATTTTAATTAAAAAGAGGTTCTAAATGAGTAATCATGTATTTGGTAATATATTTCTACAATATTTTTTCCTGAATCTATAATCAATTAGTATTTATGGCACTTTTGTGGAATGTTTCGCTTGTTACAACTTACCTTGTTTTTGGGATACGTGGTAACTAGTGTGGGGCAAGTATTACGAGTAACTTCATATAAAAAATATAGGTTTCATTATTTAAGGCTTGTAGTATGAAATTAACAAACAAATAATAAGAAAATTGTATTTCTTACGAACTAATTTAGTGAACACTTAATATTTTTCTTACTTACGTATCATAAAGGGTACGTGGAGTTTAAAATCAAAACAAATTTTTTGAAATCGGCTGAGTCATTAAGCTGTTACTACTTACCCCCGTTACAACAAGTCCCTAAAAAAAAAAATTTAAATCTGTTTATTATAAATAAAAAATACATGGTTGTTTAGATCTCAATTACATTACGCTAATCTTCATTATGGAAGATTTTTGCGCTTGAGAGGGTTGCACAAATATATATTGATTATTATATATTAATTAATGTATAATGTAAAGAAAAAAAAAACAAAAGAAACATTTCTATAGTGATAATTAATGGAATTTGTAGGAATGGTCTGGATGAACTTCCGCCTAGTAGTTTTTGCACGTACCCTGAATGTAATAACGTTTCAATTTGTTTTTGATTTGCTTCAGGTTTTTATTTTCAATTTCTTCTAGCAAAGGTCTAGGTAATTTTTCTAAAACACTAGGCAGGAGGTACTCCCATACCCTCTTTCCATAAACATTATTAAATGTGGGTGTTCTAAACATAGGTAGGTAGGTTAAATGACGTAAGTGCATAGGTCTAGCATTCTTGTCTAATTTGCAAATGTTGTTATGATACTGAGTTATTATTGCTAAATCCACTTTGTCATAAACTGACATCACATTACAATATTTAAAAAGCCCTTCGTAATTATTTTTATGTTTATATTTAATTTTCAATGGAACTATTGTTTTCAGTAATCTAAGTTGCAATTTATAAATGTTTTGCAGATGGGTTTTATAAGTTCTGCCATAACTAGAGATGCCATAGTTTATAATCGAATCTGCTAGTGACATATATAGCAATCGTAGTGTTCTATAGGGCAACTTATTTTTAAGTATGCACATTTTCGCCAACACAGCTCTTAGTTTAGAGCATACATAGTCGGTATGCGGTCCCCAGTTAAATGAGTTATCAATCTTTAGTCCCAAGTATGTATGCTGTTTAACAATTTCAAGTACCTTACATGCGCATGACCCTGTCTCCCCTACAGCAAACGAAGCCGTCTGCAGTTCTAGTATTGAATGAATTGTGTTTCAGTTTAATTGTTTTCAGTTTCTTCATCCATTATGATCATTCAAATCAACAAACTGTTTGATATTATTTGTTTTCCATTAATTTATAGGGCGGTCAATATTACTGGCCCAGGGCACTGAATCTTAAAATACGCTATACGAATACGGATATAGTTTGTGCTCTCTTCACCACCACATTGTTTAGGTTGTTAGCGATAATTCTAAGGACCTGGGTGTGATATAATTATAATCAAAAATATTGCAAATATAAGGTTTTCCTGTCAAGAAATCATATTATCAGCCCGATGTGCGGTACTCAATGTGGTGCGACCTCAATCTCAGAAAACAAGTTGAGAAGTGGGGCTGATGTTACTAGACGAAAGGTGAAAATTTATTATGTACCTAAAACATACCCAGGTAACGTTGTATTATGATTGAGTAGGTCGTTCTCTTCTGCATATTTCTATTTCACTCTCTCTCTCTCTCTCTCTCTCTCTCTCTCTCTTTATCTCTCTCTCTATCTTTCTCTATATCATATTTTAGTGGCAACATAAATTTTCATATAAAAACGAATTACATTTCACTTTTTTTCCGTTTTCTATGCGTTTAAAAGTTTTGTATACAACTTAAAAGCTAGTACTAGTACTTAAAATGTTATCATTTTTATAACTTTACCTACAATTAGATTGTATATGCGTTTGTTACTTACAAGTTACAACATCGCGCAATTATAACGTTTATTTTAAAAACCGTTACATAAGTAAATCTATTACTCGCAAAATCGCAGTGACAAAAACCTTGTCGGCTTCGGTTTAAAAATTTAATCATTTACTTGTTATGAACGCTTTTTCTAATGATAGTTATACCGTTGTTGGGCATGACACCACAAAAGAGGTAATAATCATTAAGAGTACAAAATATTCCCTGCGTAAACTCTGTTAATGAGATATTCAACTCTAACAATACAGCGTAAAGTTGAATTTCCCATTATTAGTGCAAAAACTGGCAAACTGGCTGGTAGAGAGTAAAAAAAAAAGAAAAACTATTATTTTGATGCCAAAATTATAAACACACTGGAAATGAAAAGGGAAAAGAGTGACTTTTTAAAGTGAAGTGAATTTAAAGCAATTAAAATTCACTTGCTTTAATAGACGGTAAACCTGAGAGCTCTCAATAATGTTTTCAAAAGCGCGTGTAGTCCATCAGTCCGCACTTGGCCTGGGTGATGGACGACGGCCTTTCATTACACTTTTCATTTTGAGAAGAAAAGCCTACCGGTAATGGGTTGATACTGATGAAAACAAACCAACAGGTACGAAAGTTTAAAACATGCCTTCATAGTAGGGGAATAAAGGCCATATAGCAAATTTCAAAATTCGAATCAAGTTTTCTGCCACACACGGGATTCTTACCTGTTAAAATATAAACCGACGAATTATTTTCAAAATTGTAGGTATCTACCTAATTACAGAAGCGTCTGTAATAATCATAAATTTTATATCGTTATATTTTTACGTAACCTTCAACGTAACAGCCAGGTATGAATATAATCTTCAATATGTGCCTACTTGCACAGACACTTTCATTTTTTATTATATTCAATTTCATATTTGAACATCTTTAAAAAATTTAAAAGGACACTTTGTGTGTTTCGTGCGGCCTTGATTTAAATGCCTTGGCCTACATTAGTGAAAAAAACATCCTTGTGAAAACAACAACAGTGAAATTTGAATGTGGAACGATAAAATTGGCTGTAGCAAATTCTAACAAAGCACGAACTGCCATAATGACAGGTGTCAAATTGCGCCGAATGGAAGGAAACAAAGCGAACGCGAAAGTAGGTCACATAAACAAAAGAGGTTGCATACGCTTGTAAATTTTCTATGCTAACATATTGTGCATCTCTTCTCTAAAATATATGAATGAAATCTTAAAATGATTTAGTCTTATGCTTCATAATTATACAAATAGAATACGAAGCGTATGCACGAAGGCTCCTTCATTTCATATCGGACCTTTGTCACCCTGTTACGGTAAGGGGAATATTTCATAGTTTACCTACAGACGTAATGTAATATCGTATTGAGCGTAAATCAAATATGGAGGCCGTAAGAAAACTCCATTTGCGCCATTATCAATCAAGCCTTATAATCCGGCGTGTGGTGACCGATTAGAATAAGGCGTCTAAGGGAATTTAATGGAGAACGGGTTGCAGCGTGCGTTGTGAGTATGGGCAAACTCTCCCCTTGGGTGAGGACTTGAGTCCTCTAGTGAACAGAATTGGACTATTTATGAATTGCGTCATATCAAATCCAAAATGGCGGGTGTAGACAAAAATAAAAATAAAACTTTGTATCACTTAATATAAAACTTTAACTTGTAGTTATAAAAAATCATTTTATTGTTTATCTTATATCTTTAAACGAGCAATTCTTGTATATATATATATATATAATTGAAATCTCGGAATCGGCTCCAACGATTTTTATGAAATTTAGTATACAGGGGGCGGGGGCGATAAATCGATCTAGCTAGGATTCATTTTTAGAAAATTTCATTTTATCTGGTTTTTGTCTGGTGGCTAGTTACGACCCTACGATTTGGCATTCCTGTACGATGTCGCGTAAAAATATTAGGAGTTTGATGGGTTTAATATAACTGCCATACTTTAGGTTTGCCCGCTACCATCTCAGACTGCATCATCGCTTACCCTCAGGTGGGATTGTAGGCTAATGTGCAGGCAGAGGAATAAAATATAACATTCCTAACGAAAGTAAGTAGTTTCCTAAGGAAGACTCATATATAATAAATTTAAAGTAAATCACTATAAGCATTACTAAAGCCTGAATAATATTACAGACAATATATTAACTAACTAATTATCTAAGAATGTAATTTCGGCCAAAATTCATCACTTTCCTTGCGAAATTCGCACAATTACAAAACTCATTTACGGTCAACGCCCCGCAGCGGTCGCGGAGGAGGCTGAAATCTATAATTAAATCTCACTAATTTTAGTTTTTAATTAGTGAATGCAACGAGATTTTGCGTTTTCGTAATTTAATAAACTATCGTTTCCCGTAAATAGAATTTTACTTTTTCGTTCCTTTTTCATTGTGTTTCGTAAGATTTGTTAATTCATATTTCGTGCCTAATTTAAACAGCATAACTATAATCATATAGTTTTACGTATTTTATAAACGCCAACTTCCTTCCTACTTATAATAATATATATAACTAGTATATATAATTAATTATTTATAAGTCTTAGATGGTAGCAGGCTTACCTGTTAGGGGAATAAATAAATAAATAAATATACTACGACAATACACACATCGCCATCTAGCCCCAAAGTAAGCGTAGCTTGTGTTATGGGTATTAAGATGATTGATGAATATTTTATCCATATAAACATCCAGACACTGAAAATCATTCATGTTCATTACACAAACATGTTCCATGTTGTGGGAATCGAACCCAGGGACTCAGAAAGCAGGGTCGCTGCCCACTGTGCCAGTCGGCCTTCAAATCCATACACTAAATAGTTTATTTATACGATTGACGGACGTTTTTGGTGGTAGCTTGTTAACTAGCCACAGTAACAGCCTCCCAGTCGAGACCAAAGAAAAGTCAGTATTCATAAATCTTCAAAATATACCCCCTCTGAGATGGATCAAATTCGTGACCTCCAAATTGTATAAGGTAACACCGCTCACCACTCTACCAGGTCGATAAAAATGCCAGCTAACCTAAAGGCTAGGGAGATGTCGATGTTCTCGTAGCGTATAAGTCTTGATACAAAAACTTAATTCCTAACAATATAATGGGCATTGAAAGAAGCAATGATTACTGTAATTACAACAAATAGGCCGAAGCTGCTGTCACGATAACTGCAAATAATCGCGCGGCTCGGTCAGACGAGCGCGAATGTGGATAAATTAGCATTCTAGATCGCACTAAGCGCTGATTAAGGCTAAATACAAACGTATGAACTACTAAACTAGAAGACTAATTTCTCAAATACCCAGAAGGCTTTATGTGTTACGTACCATGTTCACCATGTTACGCCATGTCAGCACAATACCAGATGGCTTCGTGATTCGCCGGTTTTCCATACTCGCCGCCTTCCTTCATCTCACTTCGCTGGGAACGGACACCATTTTTAGCTAATTAATTATTCCTACTTTATGTTACCCGAATGTAAACGTAAACCTTTATTAAATATTTAGACATAAACCACTGTATAGGTCTTTATATATTTAATATTGGTTCATTATTGAATACACTTGGTATACCGTACCGGTCGTAATAGTTATGCAGACACAGTTCAACAGGATGAATGAATGAATGAAAACACTTTTATTGAAATCGTCACACAAAGCACAGAAAACTACCAAAATAGCGAATGTTCCAGGCAACCAATGAAGATAAATATGTGTATGTGGCTTTTTATCGTGTCCACTAATTTGATTTCAAACGTCGCAGCAACTTTTTTTTAAATTAAATATATAGACAAGTGCTTGACTGCAATCACACCTGATGGTAATTGATGATGCAGCCTAAGATGGAGCGCGCTTTCCTAGAAGATGCCTATTCACTCTTGATTTGAAGGTACCCAAATAATAGGTATCCGGAAAGACGGAAGATGGGAGGGTATCCCAACTATTTGTAATTAACAACCGTTAAAAAAGGCAGTTGCTACAACTAAAGTTGCAAAGTCCACGAACTGCCTTAACGGACGCCCGGTTAGTCTAACTACGTAACACTTCACTACACCATAGCTACTATAATTATAACGTGACACCATTTTTTCCCGGCATTTAAACAGAGCCTGTTTATTATCTGAAGTGCCGCGTGGTGACGGCAGATCAGAATACAGTTGTCACCACCCCTCTTCTTCCCGCGGGTGTCGTACGAGGCGACTAAGGAAAATAACGGAGAGCGGGCAGCAGCGTCCTCCGTACCACTATGTAATGAGATTACCAACCCTGCCCGGCGCGGTGATTATGGGCAAGTCCTCCAGTTGGGAGAGGCCTTTAGTCCACCAGTGGACTGTAATAGGCCGTTGATGATAATGATGTACTAAGGGAAGCTAAGCGTGATAATAGAGTGCACAGGCGTGGCAGAAAAACGCGAGATCCACCTTGGACTCCCAGCCACTTTCCAAGGAGTTATTGGCAGCCTGGGCGGTCTGGAAAGCTTTTGGAACGAGAACGGGGAAGCTAGAAGTACAACAAGAGAAGCACTTACGGCCCAGTCCAAAGAAGAAGAAGCCACAGCCTGCCACAATGAGAAGGTGTTAAACCCGTAGTCCACCACACTGGCCAAGTGCGGATTGGTGAACTTCACATACCTTTGAGAACCTGTTTCGAACTCTAAGGCTCTCTCATTATGTTTTCCTTCACCGTTTAAGCAAGTGATATTTTCATTACTAAAAACGCACATAACTTAGAAAAGTTAGAGGTGCGAGGAGCGTGCTGGGATTCGAACTCGGCCCCCCGAAAGTCAAGTCGAGCTCCTACCCACTGCGTTATCACCGCAGATCCCTCATGTGCCTGTAATTACACCGGCAACCACGCCTTTCAGACCGGAACACAACAATCAGTAGCGTGCACTTCATAAATGCACAAAAGCATTGCATACCCATATAGGAGGATAATTTTAGCCGTAATATTCAATTTCCCTGCTGTATGCATACCCTGGCAAGGAACCCAATGCACGCCACTAACAACAATGCTGTTTCAGAAATAAGCATAGGTCCTCCGGAAGAGCTGTGTGTGTGTCACATTAAGTTCTGCTAACACTAAAAAACAATGCAAAATTATCCCAACATTATAACACGTTTGTTTATAAAGCCCTTAAAGAATGTTAAAAATAGAGATGAATGTATTTTTTGCACAGAGTAACATAAGAGAAACACTGGCTATACCTCAGAGCAATGCAGAGAGAAAGTTCGGTAAAGATGCAATTTGGCAGCTATATCGCTTTACAGCGAATCTATGGAATTCCAATGAACTTCGAATATATGTATACTTAGGCCGCTTTCTAAAAAATCTCATAAAGCTAAATAAACGTTTTTCAATAAAAAAATATTAGAAATATATTGCGTATAAAAAGTTACATTAGATTTATAAATTTTAAAGTGCATATAAAATTTGAACCTGCGACTCTCTGGCAATCGCGGAGTGAGTGCTTTGTGACTAAGCTACACCTCTTATTCCAACAATGCCGAAATTAAGCTCTCTTTATCAACCAAATTTCTATACCCTATTTTACCCCCTTAGGTGATAAACTCTCAAGATTCCTTTCAGAATAGACGCCTTCGTTCTAATAGCTTTGGGTAAGCGAAATATCAGTCAAATCCGGCCAACAATGATAGATCAGTCAGTCAGTTAGTAACCCAGTCAGTCTGTCAGGCTGCTAAATTGTATCTTACTTGCTCTGGTGTAGGTCTAGTAAAAGTATATTAATTCTTTCATCTCCATAATCTTTAATATTAGTATTTAATTCCATAATCCACAACAGCACGAGACCAATATGTAAGAAACGTTGATATTCACAGAATCCACCGCAGATTGATTTCACGTCATTTTTTCCGCCATTGCTATGAAATGGAAAACATGAAACGACAAGACACAATAATGTATTCACTATTCTTTCCGCATCGTCGGAATGTGTGCCGATGTGGACAAAAACTACGGTAGTTGTAAAATCTCCATATACATCTCATTTGTGCCATTACAGGCCCAGCCTCGACGTAACTCAATAAAGGAAATACCTGATTGGTTACATTGCCAAATAGAGCGAGGTCTCAGAGTTCATCCTCATCCTAAAGTAAGGAAATTAAAATGAAATATGAATTTTTCCTCAAAAAATATTTGAGGAATAAATCCAAAATTTGAGGAGGAAACCAACTGAAGAATACGTCTGGGCTGCATGGCAGCATTTGTGAAAATTAGGCAAGTCTATTTGAGGAATAAATTCAATATTTGAGGAATATTTTTTTATTTGGGAGAATAAATCAAGTCTTTTCATTGTCGATACCCCAGTGTCTGAACACTGAAGTTTTCAACTAATGACGGCCGATTGGCGCAGTAAGCAGCGACCCTACTGTCTGAGTCAAGGCTGTGGGTTCGATTCCCACAGCTGGAAAATGTTGGTGTGATAAACATGAATGATTTTCAGTGATGGGTGTTTATTTGTATATTATAGGTATTTATGTAGGTATATTATTCATAAAAATATTCATCAGTCATCTTAATACACATAACACAAGCTACACTTAATTTGGGGCTAGATGGCGATGTGTGTATTGTCGTAGTATATTTATTTATTTTATGAATGAATGAATGAATATACTTTTATTGCACACCAAAAGTACATAAAACGAAAAGAAAAGTATAACAAAACAACGTGTACAATTTGGCGGCCTTATCGCTACATAGCCATTTCTTCCAGACAACCACTATTTATTATATTATTTAGTGTGTCCTTCTCGTCCTGACTTATAGCGCTGAAACCTGGACGCTTACGAATGGACTGATCCAAAAATGTAAGGTCACTCAACGAGCTATGGAGAGGGCTATGTTGGGTGTTTCCCTGAAGGATAAAATTAGAAACAAAGAGATCTGCAGGAGAACCAAAGTGACTGATATAGCCCAAACTATTAGCAAGTTGAAATGGCATTGGCCAGGTCATGCATGTCATAGATGCGATGGCCGTTACATCAAAAAAGTTCTAGAGTGGAGACCACAAACAAGCAAGTGAGGGTCGCCCTCCAGCACGATGCACTGACGACATAAAGAGAGTGACGGGGAGTGGGTGGATGAGGAAGGCCGAGGACCGAGTGTGGTGGCGTTTCTTGGGAAAGGCCTATGTTCATCAGTGGACGTCCACAGGCTAAAATGATGATGAATGATGATGAATTTATTATTTATCATTTTTATAATTACAAAACCATTACCGCAGGCCACGTGTCTTCTCCCGGAATTAAAAGGGTTTAGACCGTAGTCCACGACGCTCGAAATATGGATTGGTAGACATTCACACGCCTTTGAGATAATTATAACAACCTCTCAGGTATGCAGGTCTCCCCACAATATTTTCCTTCACCCTTAAAGCTATTGAATCTATATATATAAAAATGTTATGTTGGTTTGTGTACGCTTCAAAAACTCAAAAAGTGCTGCACCGATCGAGCTGAAATTTGAGCATGGTTTATAATCCGCATCAAGGATTGTTTTTATCTATTTTTTCCATCAGTCACATATCCGCGACCGCGAAATTACAGTTTTTTTTAACGATCGATGTACCAGTGACCGCGCCATCTGCCGAAAGCGAGAAAAACACTCGCTGACATATGTAATGTATTACATATGTCAGCGAGTTTGTTTCGTTTCTCATTTCTCAACCATTCCATAAAAATGTGCAACAGCGAAGCGTAGCAGGGTACAACTAGTTTTATATAAAAACACGCATATCGCCGACAAATTTGTTTAAATAATAATGATAAATAAATCATAATAAGTAGGTATATCTATATTGTTAGTACTAATGAGTAATGAGTATCGACAACCGGACGTGCCTACAGATAATAAGTTTAATTTATTCTGGTGCTGCTATCTAGGTTTGACGCCAGTGCGACGTCCATTGTGAATATACTTAGATGGCGGACAGAAATTAATACGAAGCCAACGTATGTACCTACTTGTGCAAATTCTTTTACATAATGCTTATGCAGTGGCCAAACAAATACAAAAGTCATCACCATAATCATAACAACGCATTACTACACTAGTGGGCACTAGTCTAAGGTTAAGGCCGTATTCCAACACGCTGGCCCAGTGCGGATTGGTGGACTCCACACACCTTTGACAACTCTTTGTAGAACTCTTAGGCACGCAGGTTTCTTCACGATGTTTTCCTTCACCGTTTATGCAAGTGATATTTCAAATTAAAACACAGATAACTTAGAAAAGTTGGAGGTGCGTGCTGGGATTCGAACTCGCCCCCCCGAAAGTGAATTCGAAGTCCAACCCACTGAGCTATCACCGCTTGTTATATAAATAATACCATATCATATTTTTAAGTTCCTCTTTTCTAAGTTATGTGCGTTTTAAGCACCCCACTCATTGTGGGTGGAGACACGTACCCAGTAGTGGGCCGATAACGAGTTGATATGATGATGGTGATGATTATTTATATAGGTATTTTCAATTTTATTTAAGCAACTATTTAAACTTGGTAAACCCTTTTTGAGGGGTCTTTAGTATAGCAGTGGACTGTTATGGGCTATTGATGACAAAAGGTAAAATTAAAACGAAAGTGAAAATAGAAAAGCACGGAGCCGCCACTTAGCATTATAGCTAGAGTTTGCCGTATGCCCGTTGTCACTAAACCTAGGCATCGCCTTAATTGAACGCCCAATGATAAACAACGCCTAATGATAAACGTCCGTTTTCAATATTCAATCCATCTGTAATCTGTTGATAAGTTGCTTCGCAAAGATTTTGTTTGCATGGATATTTTTGACAATAATAATGTTGCTATGTAATAAAGCTTTAGATTACGGATAGACTGAATATACAAAATGGATATTGGGCGATGCCTATAGAGAACGAAAAGTTTCACCAACTCTTAGGTGATAACTATTGGTAATCGGTTGATGAATGTCTAGGAATCTCCTTATATTAGGCGTTACTTATATAGGTATTGTCTTGTTCTTCGATAGTGAAAACGGGCATTAGACTTTATTCCTGTTTCCTATTCAGCACGGCTAGCATGGGCAGGAGTCATTTTTGTCCACAGGAAAGCACAACATTTTTATTTTCTGCAACATTTTTATCCACTCTCCACGGCAAGACTGGACTATGGACGTGTCCTTAAAATTAAACTTATCCTTTTTCTGTTGGCTTGCTTGGGCAAGTGGACAAGATAATTTTCATTGTCAGTGGATAAAATCGGGGTATAAAAATGTTGTCTCCTGCCTAAGCTAGCCGTGCTAAGTATACATAGATAATTATCTGTGTAACCAACTCACAACCTGTCCGAACTCAGGTAATTATTCACAGATTGAAAGTTATCATCAGCTGTCCATGACTAATAAAAGAGATAAAAACTCTCATTGTTACGGTATGTACCTGCCTACTCTATGAAAACCAACGGACCGTGTCTCCGAATTTTCATAACGCAAAGTTTTCTAAAAGCTATTGTTGACTTGGCGTTGTCACGTAGAGTTTTGACAGGCTACAAAAAATGGAGGTTTTTCAATTTAATGCGTGAGTTTCTTTCTATTGACGTGGGTACAACGATTATTGTGATTTGTAGACCTATGTACACTTGGCGACCTGGGCGGCCTGCTAAGCTTCTGGAGTGGGCTGGCACTACGTACAACGGAAGGTTCCGGCCGACCAAGTGCGGAGACAAGCCCAGAGAAAGAAGAAGAAGACCTGTGTAAACATTCCTTTAGATCTACAGAAGACTGACGCCATCTTCAGCTCATTAGCTAAGCTCTGCTAGACAAAGACTTACTGTGTTATAAGGATACACAGTTTTTTTAGCGCCAAACATTGATACCACTTTCCGAGTGTTCGTGTGTCTAATGTCTGTGGTCAGATGAAAAAAGGAAGTGATTTGAAAATATAGAATCTATGTACTGTGATCGGCTGTCAAACGTCAATAAGTCATGTCAAAAAATAAAAATTTGCATTGTAATAACGGACGTCGGACTTTGTAACACTTATTGAAGTGCTAGTGCTAAGAACTAAATATATGCTTCTGATTTAACACCGATATTTAGTAACTCAAAGCAACATTCTTAATTTTTATTTTAGTTAGCCCCTTCTCATCTGGTGGTAAGTGATGATGCAGTCTATGATGATGACGAAGTAGCAACAATGTTGCTTATCCTAATAAGAGAAGATTCCTAGGCTTTATTGCCTAACGTCGTTAGACGTCACATATGAGTTCGTGAAACCCTTTTTTTCTCTAGGAATCACCCAAATTACTAGGTACCGCTTAACGGGATTACTAGCTTTAGTGAAAACGATCATCACTGTGTTCAAAATTATGTATAGAAGTTATTTAAGTGGAAACATTTTCTCTAAAGCACTCGCGAGCCGAATGGAAAGCTAGCGAGTGTAGTGTCTGGTATAATTGTCACCCGCCACGCCGCTTTCTTGACACATCGCACTATACTGCGCGATGAGTCTAGAATTTTAGACCTGCGCACTTTTTTTTTTTTTACCAACTCGATTGCACTAGAAAATAAAATGGAGGAACGAACTTAATGCTAAGCTTTATCTACTATTAGCCCGCGACTTTGTCTGCGTTTGATTTTGTTTTTTGATGTGGCATTAAATTAAGTTCTAGATCTACAAAAATTAAATTATTCAGTATCGCTAAGCCATAAATGAGGGGTTTGCTGCTGTCCGCTGCGGAGTTCTGTCCTCTATCTCCAACCACAGTTTGGGCAAAATTAAACACAATTATAACCTCTATAGTAATGTCAGGATAAAAAGTATCCTATATTACTTCTAATACTTCAAAGAATATGTGTACAAAGTTTCATGAGAATCGGTTAAGTAGTTTTTGCGTGAAAGCTTAACAAACAAACTTACATTCACATTTATAATATTAGTAGGGATATTAGGATTGCTATAAAAACAGAATAAAATATACAGAATCATAATAAAATATACCTCCCATAATGAATTTTCAAGAGCGCGCTTAAATAACAATGGTCGTATTATAAATTCCCACGTCAATTGCTTTGAATTCGTAATTTACTTTCGCCCGTGATAGCATCGAAAGTGTGGATTAACTTTTATTAAAGAGCAAGTTAAACTGAGTTTTAGATGATTTAAGTGTGCAGGTGTTATAAATATCTCGCTTTCTTAATCTTAAACTACAGACTTCCAAATGAGGACGTATCCTTACTAATAAGTATACATCGTTCTAAGGATCACTATTTTTTTGAGAATAAATTATATCTTATATTAATTCATGATATTGAAGTCAAATCGCCTGTATAATATTAGTATAGATAATTATATTTATAGTTTATACCTACTGGAAATTACCTCAATGAATCATTTATTGATTACAAAATATTGATAGCAAAAAATTTGATAATACTGTTTTTACGACGTGGTTGAATTCTAACCCGGCTAATAGACATGGCCCGATTCCATTCAAATTATCTCTAATCGGAAGTCATGATATGGACTGTAAACAAATGACTAATAAAAAATGCGAACAAAAGAGTTAATGATTACGAAGTAACGTTCAAAAACAAAGACACATCCCGCATGTGGCTAGTTACCACCCTGTCGGCAAAGACGTGCCACTAAGCGATTTGGAGTTCCGGCATGATGGTTTGTAGAAACCTATTAGGAGTATTGGTATAATGTGCCATACCCCCTACAGCGCGTTACAATCTTAAACTCACAACAGTAAGATTGCAGTCAAGGGCTAATTTCTTCTAAGTCCTGACAATTTAGTTTATTTACACTCTTACTACAAACTTACAAGTTAAAAAAACAAAAGAAGAATAGACAAACAAATAAAAGAGAAGTAGAACAAAAATGGCGGCCTTATTGCTTAGAAGCGATCTCTGCCCTTAGGATTACGAAAACTAGAAGAAAACAGAATGCTGCTTTAGGGATTTGTGTACATAAGAAATTGCACCTTCATCTATCTACCTAAGTTTACGAATATAAAGACGACAAAGGTAATAATATATTTTTAACAACTTTAAAGTAAGTAGTCGATAATTTTGACATGGTTATTGATTCATTTATCAGGTTGATAATCTGATATTAGCTTAGTGGGTAGGTATTTAGTGACGTTGCATAATTAGCTCGCAGTCAATATCACGCTCATGTGTTGTAATTTTAATGATAAACTATTAAAGTACTGCCAATTTTGCTGCTATGTTTAATAAGAGGCCCGTGCCCTATAGTGAGCCAATAATGCTTTTTTGCTTTTTCGGAAGGACACTTGCCGATAACCTCCTAAGGGGTTGCTACGGCGTCACCGGGGGAGTGGGGCGAGCGCGAAAGCTCGCCATGAGAAGAGCCCCAGGGCTCGACGACATCGGGGGGAGTATGGGAGACGTCGACCCGAGGGTGCCTCCTGCGAGGACTCGGACCTCGGCTCGGTTCGACGTTAATCTGACTGTTGGTGGACTTTTGGACTAATCATTGTTTAGTCCGAACGCCCCCGTGACCGTGGTAAGGATCCACGTCCGGATGACGTCAGAAATCGGGGCCCTCGTCTTCGCCGGCGAAGACGCTGTGAATGTTGCGTGTGTGTGTGTTGTTGGGACACGTTGTCGGTAGTTATTTTGTCGTCAGGGTCGTCAAGGACATGCTTCGGACGTCGCCGCTTTGGTTCGACGTCGGGGACGGGGGTATAAGTGGACGCCTCGACCACTAGGGGGTTGGGGTGTCGGACTGCATTTTCAAAGTAGGTCTTTGATAATGTTTTCATGTACTGGGCTATGGTGGGAAGATCGAGGTCTCGGTGGAGATCTACGTTGCGCATGTACCACGGACTGTCCGTGGTCATACGCATAAATTTGTTCTGCAGGACTTGAAAGCTCCTGTAGGAGCTGTGAGGGCGATGGGCGAATACGACGCTGGCGTATGTCATAATGGGACGTATGCACGTTTTATACAAGGTTACCTTGTGACGGAGGGATAATTTGCTTTTGCGGCAAATCATCGGATAGAGACGACCCATCACATACGCAGCCTTGTTGCGGGCCTTGCGAATGTGTGCGGTGAAGCTCATTCTATGATCGAACGTTACTCCCAGGTATTTGGCCTTGTCTTGCCAGGGTATGGGACGCCCGTAGAGGGTGACCTCTGCGGGGTTTACCGTGAAGCGGCCTCTCGGTTTGCCCGTGAAGAGCACCGCTGCGCTCTTCTCGGGGTTAACCTCGATCCTCCAGAGGCGGAACCACTTGCCCAGCAGGTGGAGCGCCTTTTGGAGTCGACTTGCAATGTTGCTCTTTTTGGGATCGGTCGCAAAGAGAGCGGTATCGTCGGCGAATTGGGCCAGTTTGACCGTCGCCGGTAGGTCGCGGGGAATGTCGCTCGTGAAGAGCGCGTATAGAAGTGGGGAGAGCGCGGAGCCCTGAGGGACTCCCGCTCGTATGGGTCTAGGGGAAGAGAGCGTACCGTCTAGACGATAGCGAAATGTGCGATCGGTGAGATACGCTCGCAGCAAACGAACGAGACTAGCTGGCACGCCCAGATGGTGCAGCTTGTACAACAAGCCGGCGTGCCAGACCCTGTCGAAGGCCTTGGCAATGTCTAAGAACACGGCCCCAGTGGGGCTCATGTGTCTGTATCGATTGAATCCTGCCAGTATGTGCTCCGTGAGGCGGTGCGCTTGGTGGACGCAAGAGTGCTTGGCTCGAAAGCCGAATTGCTCGTCGTTAAGGAGGTTTTTCTCCTCTACGACTGCCTTCAGTCTGTGTAATATTACCCTCTCATACACCTTTGCTAAGGTGTTGAGGAGGCTTATAGGGCGATAACTGGAGGGAAGGTCGCGGGGTTTGCCCGACTTGTGGATACCTATGACTGTTGCTTCCTTCCACTGGTTGGGGAAGTAGCAGTTTGCCAAGAATACATTAAAAATTACCACAAGTAGGTTGATAATTTGTCCTGGGAGTAACTTTAGGGTTTTATTGGTAATGCCGTCGGGGCCTGGGGCTTTCTTAGAGTGGAAACCCTTGATAATAGTATGAACTTCATCGCAGGTCGTCGGGGCGAGAGGTTCACCATCGGGAGGGGTCGAGAGGATTGTTGCGAGTTCGCTTTCGACTCGCAAGACGTGGGGCCTATCAATGGATACAGTGCTCGGAGAGCATTGGGATTCGAGGCAGTCAGCCATGCATTCAGCCTTATCGATATCTTCAAAGGCGGGCGGAAGGTCGGGGCGTGCTAACGGTGGGAGGGCGGGAGCGCGGGTCATTTTGAGAGCCTTCGCCAGTTTGTAGAACGCACTACGCGATGGCGAGAGCTCCCCCAAGAACCTGTCCCATTGTCCGTGTCGGAGTGCGGTAATGATAGACACTACCTTCCTCTGGGCTCTCCAGAGTTCTAACCGATTCTGTCGTGTCGGATATTTGTCATGCTCCCTATGGGCCCTATTCTTGTTTGTGATTAGCTCTCGCGCGTCCTCCGTGAGTACCATGCGGTAAAATCCGCACGGCATCTCGCGGGAGCATTCGCTCGTAGCGTCACAAACGTGGTTGGTCAGGTGCAGTGAGGCTGCCTGGGCTTGCTCTAATGTCTCTACGACGTCAGGAATTTTAGAGAGGTGCACAGAGTCCTTCGCTTCGAGTAGCCCGGAGAGCTTCTTGAAGTCGATGACTTTACGGGTCGGGAGGATCGCGGGGCCTACGGGGCCTAGCTGTAGTTTGACAGGTCTGTGATCCGAATATAGCTCGGATAGCACTTCCACAGAGTTCACCTGAAGGGTGATATTCTTGAGGAGCGCTATGTCGAGTATGTCCGGTCGGTCGATCGAACTATCCGACATCGGGAAGCGAGTCGGCGAGTCTGGGGCAACTACGATAAAGTTGAGGTCGGGTCGTCTGACAAGTATGTTAAGTTGTCGTCCGTGCGCGTTAGTGGAGCGGGACCAGTCGGTGTGCTTAGCGTTGAAGTCGCCAGCCAAAATGACAGAGTCACCTAAGGAGAGGAGAGCGAGTAAGTCACTCTCTAAAAAGGTTTTGTTCGGTGAGAGATAAACGGATGCTAGTATGATCGACGGATGGCCGGTCATACCCACCTGACATACGGAGGCTTCCATGTTGGTAAGCTGTGGAGGATCGAGAGGAGTGCAGTGAAGAGCCCTTCTGTAATAGATCGCGGTACCACCCAACCGGTTGGTGGTCCGATCATTTCTAATTAAGTTATAATTTCCAACTTTGGGATCGCTTCTACTAGGTTTTAAGAAGGTCTCTTGCACTAGGAAGATATCGATTTGTTGTGCACATATAAATTCACGGATTTGATGCATTTGATCGATAATGCCGTTTGCATTAAAGAAGCTGACTGCCAGGGAGTGTGGTTTTACCCTACCTTTATATGTACTACCCATTAACGGATTGCTTTTTGGATAGTCCCGATGGTTGTTAGGAGGCTAGAGTGCTCACGCATAGCCTGGTTGAGGGAGACCTTTGCCTTTGCAAAGAATACTTTTACCTCGTTCATGTCAACCGCAGACACGAGGTACTGGATGAAGTCCAGGGGGTCCATATCCGGAGATAGGTGCATGGGCGAGGGCGCTGAGGCCGGGTGGGCCGCTGCCGGTGCGGTGGCCTGCGGGGCTACCGGCACCGGTGCGGGGGCGGGGGCGGAGGCGCTAGGCGCTCCGTTAAGGGGCTTGGCCCATGCGCTGGTAGCGGGTACCGGCGCTGGGACGAAGCGTTGGGCGGGCTGTGCTGCGGGTCTCCGAGCCGGCGGCGGCCCCTGCGCCGTGTAAACTGCGGCGCCTTTGGGCATCCGCGATAATTCGCGGGGTGCCCTTGGGTGTAGCAGAGTACACAGCTCGGTGGTTCGTCGACGGTCGGGTCCCGTCGGGAGCAATCGGCGGTGCCGTGGTCGCCCAGGCACTTGACGCACCTAGGGCGGGCGAAACAATTCCTTGCGGAATGGCCGTACAGTTGGCATCGGTGGCACTGGCCGACCTTGCCTCTGTTATGGGGCTTCTCGATAGTGAGTCCTGAAAGGTGGCACACTTTTTCGAGATTGTAAATCTCTTTACCTTCGGGGGAAAGTTCTAATAAAACGAGAACCATCTCGTAGACATATTTCGTCCTGGTATTGTACATCCTATGTACCTCCAGGACAGGTAGATTTTGCGACAAAAGGTCGGCTTTTATTACCTCGGAGCTAATCTCCTTCGGTAATCCTTTAATGACGACGCGGAGAATGCGTTCGTCTCTTAGGGCGTAGGTATGAAAACCTATATTATGCTCTCTGAGCATTGAAGTTAGCCGACGGTGGTCGTCGGAGGATAGGCACTGTACTCTAATGCCTATAGCGGTGGATCGGGCACCGGTGAAGCCGATGCCGTTCGCTTCAAGAAGCGGGATGATTTTCATCCATGCGAGCTTGTCGCGGATGAAGAGAGGTGGGATTCTATCCCTGGGTTGGGGTTGCTCCTCCATAGGGGAGTCTTCGGGCTCGTCTTCGTCCGCAGGGGAAGCCTGGGACGCTGCGCGAGGCGCTGCGCGGGGCGCTTGGGACTGGGTCTTAGTTGGGCGGTCCGTTACCACTTTCTTTGGCGGGTTCGCCTTGGATTTGGAAGCCTTAAGCTTCCGCTTTTTAGCACCGACGACGGTGAAGCCGTCGTCGGTCTCGGATGATGCCGGGGAGGTAGATTCTTCGATCGCTATCGCAGGGATAGCGACCGGGTCGTCGGTAATCGGCTCTGCGGGAGCCGGGGATTGCGGGCTGTCCGTGAACACTCTAGGCCTAACAGTCCTAAAGCGGTTTAGGTAACCCGCGTTATTCTCCTGGAGGTCCTTTAAGAGGGCCTCCAGATTAAGGTCGGAGTCGGCGAGGGCCATGGCGGCCCCCGGGGTAGCGGTTGACCTCCCTGCCATGCAGGGAGGTGTGTGCCTAAAAAAAGGGTGTGGCCCTATGGGGCCTCGCCTTTAGGTGACGAGGGTGTTAAACTACGCTAATAATAACACGTGTACTTACAGGAATCCTAGACCCTAGAACTACACTGCACTACCACAACGCAGAAACGGACACTGATTTCCACTGACACTTTCACCTCGAGCAATCGGTTGCGAGACAGACATCCGTACGGGACGGATGCGCGAGTCGGAATAGTGAGCCAATAATGTTTTTTTTTTTAACTATAATAGACTAGCGCTCGTCCACAATCTCTCCTGATGGAATGTGTAGAAGTAGCATTCGATGTGACGCGCTCGCATAGATGATGTCTATTCACTCTTGTTTTAAAGATACCCAGGTTGTAAGAATTAGGAAACAGACACAGACAGACAGACTGTTCCGAGTTCTGTGTCGGGGGTTTGCAATGCGTATATGCAAAGCAGATGCAAATCGCTTTGTGCGAGTTTTTGGGATATTAACACCATAGGGGAGAATACCCGCCCGGTGCCTTGCAGTGGTGAGGAGGGGACGAGATTGAATAGATCCTGAGCACACTCTCCAAAGTATATCCTATAAAACACAGACCGACTGGCTACCTTACGGCGTTGATCAAAAAAGTCATCAGGAACAGGGTTTATAAATATAATATCAATATTTAACAATCAGACAAACTACTCGTGACATTTTTTTAATAATAAATAAATAATAAATATGTTACGACGATACACACATCGCCATACAGCCCGATGGAAGCGTATCTTGTGTTATGGTTTTTCCACTTGTGGGAATCGAATCCACAGCACTCAGAAAGCAGGATCACTACCCATTGCGTCAATCGGCCGTCAAAATTAGTTTCCGATATAAAAAAAAAATTACCTGTAGGTCACAAGTTAGAGGGACATAAAATGCAAATCAACTATTCTAAAATCTCCAATGCTCTATCTGAAAAAAAAATTACCGCAGTGGGCAGGAGCTCGTCTTCAATTTCGGGGTGCCGAGTTTGAATCCCAGCACGCACCTCTTAACTTTTCTAAGTTACGTGCGTTGTTAGTAATCAAAAAAATATCAGTTACTTCGATGGTGAAGGAGAACATCGTGAGGAAACCTGCATGCCTGCGAGTTCTACATAATGTTCTCAAAGGTACGTGGAGTCCACCAATCCGCATTGAGCCAGAGTAATAAGGACTTAACCCCTTCTCACTATGGAAGGAGACCCGCGCTATGTATTGGGCCGGTAATAGGTCAATATGATGATGATGATGATTCTATATTAAATACAGTAATAGAGAAATACCTTCAATTCAGTTTATTTGTTTTTTTTTTGAAATCGCATTACCTATTTGAATAAAATGATTAAGACACAGTTAACTTGATAAAAATAACTGACCTTTTGATGAGTTTTTTTGTCTGAAACAGTACCTACCTTCCTTAAAATACAAAACTTTCCTACTTTCTCTCTTTCCGCTTTTACTACATTCATAATCTACTTATTTCTAGTTAGATCGTCAAACATACACTGTTAAAAATGCATAGATAACTAAATAATATATATCGCTGAACATAAGGAAGTGTTGGTGGCAATAAAATTTATTGTTAAGGTTTGTTATCGCCAGTCTAGACATATAGTTGAAATGAACAACGACCTATTTAAGACATGACAGCTGCAAAGTGAATATCAGTCATATTGATTTTACTGAGATTACTGCTTTCAAACATTTATAGAAGTCATATTAAGTATATCTACTAGCCTAGTATAGTATTTAGTTATAAGCTTTTCAATATAAACAAACAGCCTACTCTTACACATAAGAGTACCTAATGCCGTATTTTTATATAACAGAAATCAATGAAGTTTCCACTACTTACTTATACATTATACATTAACGATACCATTAACCACAATTGCTTAGGAATTAAGTACCAAACAAAAATAAATTAAAACAAAAAAAGAAAACTTTAAAAGCTTATAATACTTATTTTGCCATAAAAATTTTCCTAAAAGTGCCAATTTTGACGTGAATGTCCGTCGCACAATATTTGCTGTTGAAAGCATCGCAAGCACGAGATAAAAAGTTATTTGCCGATACCTATATACCTATATATATAATATATGTCGTATACTTAATAACAATTTATCACGACCAACTTGAATAAGTATTTTTTCTTATTCTCCGCCCCTATTTATTATTAGTGGTCAGATTGGTGAATACCAAATGAAGATTTGAATGTTAGTTTCCATCGTTACCAAGGTAGGAACCAAAATGTATAAGCTCGTTCTCGCCCGCACATTTATGTGTTTCTTTCTTTATCGTGACGCATTTTCGTTTCATCGAGTTTCAAATCACAATGATTCTAAAGAAGTTTAACTTAAAAAAAAAAAAACGAAAATCCTATGAAAATCTGCATGCTGTAATTTATAATTTCGTCAATCCTTATCCTCCGCACCAAACAGATCATCAGCAATGTACCTACCCTCTACGCACGATTCACAATAAATAATTATTAGGACTGTAAATTATTAGATAAGAAAAGATTATAAAGTATATAACTATATATAACTTATGAGGATGCTC
Organism: Pararge aegeria; assembly: GCF_905163445.1. Taxonomy (NCBI): domain Eukaryota; kingdom Metazoa; phylum Arthropoda; class Insecta; order Lepidoptera; family Nymphalidae; genus Pararge; species Pararge aegeria. The sequence goes on along the minus strand of NC_053196.1, from coordinate 14,480,381 downwards.
CGGTGTCGGATGGAAACGTGATCTGTTTGGTGCGGCCTATAAAGATATAAGAAAATATTATTTACACCATACAGATTCTCTTGCTTTTCGCGGTGTATAGCAATTTAAGTTTAATATATATCATGGAATTCCACACTTAGTACTCAACGCCTGCGTCTTTTCAATATTCTAAAATCCACAAAAAAGCCTTGTGTGCCACACCTCTCACCGTTATTATATGGTATTCATGTACCCGCGTGCAAGCCGCAAAATAATATAACATTTATATAACACCCGCCGACCGGTTCGCCATTATGTAACCGGTCCGTGAATCGGTAATTTAGTTTTTAGTATTTTACAGCTTAGCCAGATAGTTAGGTGTAGTTTTTACTTACTTTCGGATGTGCGATAGTGAACTGGTAGGTAATTAGTATGTAGGATAGGGGGCCGGACGAACCAGTTTGGTGTGAAGTTTATTATCTAAGTACTTTAGAATTGTTTGTTCAAGCTTGGCTAAGTCTTAGAAGTAAATCGAAATTCGTAGTCCGAGAATTCGACTAAGATAAGTTACAGTTGTATTTAATAAATACTTATAATATACAAATAAAAGCCCAGACACTGAAAAACATTCATGTCCATCACACAAACATTTTCCAGTTGTGGGAATCGAACCCGCGGCCTTGGACTCAGAAAGCACAGTGGGTCACATTGCGCCACTCGGCTGTCCAAAATATATGTTTGTGAACCCTAAACAATCAAATCGATTGACCCCGACGCGACTGGCGACACAATAATCACACGCGATTGTCACTTGTCGATCGTTTATATGTTTCTGCTCCAAATACGCGTAACAATACATGCTTATCGGGAAACAGACGTCATCGGAACTCGTGTACGTATGGGCAGTACCTTTTGTTGCGCTCACGTTTTACAAAAAGTTTCTGCTTGCGGGCGTTATTTGCAAACCTAAACACGGTTACACGATGGTTTTTTTTTTCCTACGGGATCTAGTTCATCATCTGCAGCCTTCTTCTTCCTTCTCCTGAGCCTGTCTCCGTAATTACAACAATAATAATAATAATAATTTCATTTATTTGCATTAAACATGGGTTACTTAATATATGGTAAATAGGTATAAAATAGAATTGATCCAAACATGTTTTGCCATAAAGGCGTGCAAAATTTTTTTACGGATACAAATTCATTCATTGGGCAATTTCTTTCAGTTTTAAAAGTAAAATTAGGTAAATGTCAACTTCTTGGTCAACTCAAAAATGTTTAATTATATAAGTCAAATTTTATTTCAAAATATTCATTAATGTTATATAAGTTTTCATTGTTTAATTTTTAAATTTATTAGTAGGTAAATCTTTTACACGGTCTGGTAAGTAGTAGTATATTTTTATAGCCATGCAATATAGACATTTCTTTTGTATACACACAGTTTTTGCATTGGTACTTCTATTCTATGTTTCTGTCTTCCGCTGCGGCTATAGACTTTTTTGCGAAACAATTTAATATTTTTAAAAAAAAAATAACACATTTCATATACTCGTATGTATAATAGAGCTGGTAAAGACAATATCTTTTTTTTCTTTAATAGTGGCCTACAACTATCAAGGTAATAAGATGCTGGAACAATCCTTTGTACGTAGTGCGGGTACGGCTCCCCGTTGGATCACTCCAGCCAGCCAACTCCAGTGTTTCAGGTAGTGATGCTGAGGAGCCAAGGTATCCTGCGCGTTGTTCTGCTACACCGTTGCATCGGAGCATTACAGGAATCGGTGTTCAGCCACCGCAGCCTCTTAACGTCTCACTGCTGAGCTCAAGCCTCGTCTTAACTGTGTGGACGGTGGACTTAAACGACTACTAGGTACCACAATTTAGTTATAATAGACGGGACCGACGGTTTGACGTACCAAGGAGAAGTGGAAATGACTAAGTTCATGCCTCATGTACTTACTAACATACCTTATACCTAGTACCTAACTTCTCACCTACCTATTTAACTTAATATGCAAGGCAAGGCAATTGAAGCTAGCTTCGGTTTTGCGAAACAATGACACTTTTGTGCTACTTAAAATATGCTTAAACAGAGAAAGCGAGCTGAATACACAGATAGGCACTAACTAGATGTTAAGTAACTAGGTTTGACAACTATTGGAATTTACCACACGAGGCGATTACGATACGAGAACGACGCGATATATGTACACTTTGACGAACGATTGGTGCAGTTTGCAGCGACCCTGCTTTCTGAGTCCACTACTGGAAAATGTATGTGTGATGAGCATGAATGTTTTTTGTGTCTGGGTGTTTATATGTATATTGCTATTTATTTATGTATATTATTCATAAAAATATTCATCAGTCATCTTAGTACCCATAACACAAGCTACGCTTTGGGGATAGATGGCGATGTGTGTATCGCCGTAGTATATTTATTTACCCTTGGGCAGGACGGAGGTTATGTGGGACTCCCCCCTCCAAAGGGGTATACGCAAATAAAACCACCACGGCATGCTCAAGAGGGGCTTGCCGTGGGGGGGGGGGGGGTTTGCTTTGTTAGACGCCCGGGCAACCCTTTCCTTATTTCTGCCGCTAAGCAGCATTGTTGCCATGATGAGTTCCAGAGTGAAGGGCGTGGTTGCCGGTGTTATAGAAGCAGGCGGTACTTTTCTTATTATTAACTTGCTTTACTCCGCAAAAAGCAGGAGAATCTGTACGGTGAAGCATGGAGGTAGACGAGCTCTGTCACAAACATTTTTAGGTTGAGATGACGATGATAAATCTAAACAGTAAAAAAATAAATGCTCTTAATAATTTCCGAACCATAAAACGACGGGAAACAATTAAACGAATCAGGCCGCACGGTACAAATGGTATAACTCACGTTCCACCGTTTTCGACATTATACTTAAAGTATAGAAGTTACGTAATAAAATAGAGTTCCCAGGGACCATGGTTTTGCGGGATATGTCCTACTTTGAGGATGTTTACATACAATTATTAATAGTTTTAATTAATAAAAAAGAAAAATATTTTTAAAACAGGGTTACAATCTTTATAAATTATCAGGTTGATGTGATCAGGATAACTAACTCATGCCAAAATAATTCCATTTTCAAAAATCATAAATCAATTCATAGTCAAAAATATTTACTGTCTACGATCGTTGATAGCCCAGTAGGTAGGAACTTCACTTTCAGGCGGCCAAGGTCGAATCCCAGTACGCTTACCGCTAACTTTTCTATTTATGTGCGTTTTAAGCAATAAAAATATCACTTTCTTCAACGGTGAAGGAAAACATTGATATGAGAGTTCTCCATTATGTTCTCAAAGGTTTGTCGACCACCAATCCGTACTGGGTCAGCGTGGTGGACTACGGCCTTAATCCCTTCTCATTGTGGGAGGACACTCGTGCCCTGTAGTGGGTAATGGGTTGAGATGACGATGTCATTTTTTATTCTTGAGTTAAGGTGGTAACACAATTAATTACGAGAATACGTAAAGTAGGTTGTATTAGTAGTTTTTTTATGTGTCTGGCTGTTGGTTCTTAATTTCCAAGTTTAATTAGAGCCTTCCAGTTTTATACCAGTTTTAGGTATAGTAATACTTTGAACTAACTTACTTTATGCTTTCATATTATTAACTTTTGGTTCGTAAGCTTTTTACGTGAGCTACGTTGTATTATTAGTGATTTCAGCTTTATAAAAGTTTACATTTGGATACAAGTATAGGTACTACAGTGTCTTAAACTAAACTTGGGGGATTTCTACCTTAAATTAGCCTTAAGAATTAGACATTAAAAGATATCACAAAATAAGCTTTATATAATTTTTAACAAAGAAATTAAAAATTAGTAATTATAATTAATACAAATTTTATATAAGAAAAATGTTACAATCTTATAATTGGTAGTAGAATAAAGGCTTTTTATAATTTTATACTATAGTAACTTTCATGGCATCCCGCTTTAAATTTTTGCATGTGGCAACACCAGTTCAAACTATATGTAAAATATTAAGCGGGCGGAGCATTGGCATTCAAGCCGGCGACTTCCCGATCTCGATACAGAGCCGGCGTTATGCAAGACAATTCCCGAGAAAGCGTGGCGTGCCAGCACAAACAACGCTCATGGAAAAGCAACGCACGCACGCTGTAAGAATTGAGTATATATACGCATTATGCAGGCGAGTAGGTATGCTCTTTGACTCTTGCAACACTGGATAGACACATTACTTAACGAAATTCCATCATAGACAATTAACATTGCATTAGTTAAAAGAAAAAAAAAGTCAAGTGTCCGTATAAACGTAACAAAGTGTTAGTAGGTGTTAAACAATTGTTTTCCTTACGTATCAGTTTTGGTTGTTATAAAAACTCAAATTAGAGTAATAAGAAGTCACGCCTTCATACTAGTCTACCTGTGGACTATAGAGTAGTGGAGTGGAGTGTTTAGTAACTATTGGGGAGCCAGGCATCTCCCCAATAGGAATAAGAACGATGCGGCTACTATAAAGGACGATGTAGGAATGAAGCAGATTTTTTATGTCTATGAATTATTGACTTGACCATTTGTCTCGCCTCCTCGCTATAAACAGCGAAAACCGGGCAAATCTGTAAGGGGCAATTTATAAAATGCATTGTTTATGCACGTTTCGCTCTGACAACGAAGCATCCTCAGGAGATGTTAACTTAACGATGCACAATTGCTAAGGCACTTAAGAGTGCATTTTGGAAAAGGTGATTTGGTAAAAAAGTTGAAGAAACGAAATTATACTGTATAGGGAGTAATGAAGGATCCGTTTTATCTGGGAAAAGAGAAAACACAGAAGCAGAGCGGACGAAAATTTTTCACGTAACCAGAGGAGATAGTTACCAGAGTAGTTGGTCGTGGCTAGTTACCCTACAGACAAAGACGTGCCGCTAAGCAATTTAGCGTTGTCACGTAAAAACCGATTATGAGTTAAATATGCTATACCCCTAACAGGTTTGCTCGCTAGAATCTTAGACTGCATCCTCACTTACCATCAGGTGAGATTGCAGTCAAAGGCTTACTTGCAATTGAATAAAAAGAAAATAGTAATACTACTTTTTTTTTTACTTTCAACGACTGCATCTGCCAGGTGCTATCATGGGAATTCCGAAAGTGGAACAGCGGAACTGTTGACTGTTTGTATAAAAAAGGATATGGACACACAAAAATTAAGCTGTCAAGACTAAAACTACTTAATAAGTCGCGTTGAAAACAAATTATAAGAGGTAAGTGGTCGGACGTACATGTTTTATTCAACAAGGCAGGTGGGTACCTGACAAAAAATTCAGGTCTCAACTCGGAAAGCAGTTTATGTTTGGCCATTTTATCCATGTCGAGCGGAAACACGATATTTGCAATTCAATACACTTAACTTATGGCCATTTATAAATCGAGAAAAAAAAAACAAATTTTTCACACATATTTGGAGACAAACTAGAACTAGTAAAATCTTAGAAAACACAGAGAAATAACTAATTAGCGCAAAATTTTACGAACAGATTACAGCAGATCATAATCAACCGTAAATTTATATAAGTAACTTACTAAAACTAAAAAATGTTTTAAACATTTAAATTAACAACATTAAAATATTGTATGCAAATAAAATTGCGCAAAACAATTAAGAATTATAAGAATGAAGGGTCATATAAAATAAACTTAATTTTATACTAGCGTACCCAGCCCGCTTCGCCGGGCTAGGTTTTGCTTTATTTTATTTAAACAATAAACTTACATCATCAAATTTTTAATTTAAGTCTCATAATATATTAAATCATTTATGTCTCTCCGTATTCATTCTCTTCTATTCTCATCTCGAGCGGGTGAAGATAATTATCTACACCCTTGTACGCCCAACAATAGAATATCATCATAGTAAATAAAAGCTATATTTGACAGTTTGACAGTTCAAAAATAGGAGTGCTCCGATCGTCACCGAACTTTACAGGATTACTCGCCAGGTTAATCCGGAGATTCACTGAAAGTTTTATTGAAATCGGTCCAGCCGTTTCGGAGCCTATACGGAACATACCCACACACTTTTTTTTTTATATATAGATAGATAAATTATTAAACTCATACTAATACGTGTGTACGGTTAAAAGCTATAAATTGGAGAAATAACGATTATAATTAAACTTATATTGTAATTTTTTTATAATAAAATTAAAAATTAAAAAAACAGAAGAATCGCCAAATATAGTGACTACATTTCTTTACTTTATTTATTTACATGATAACGAGTGATAAGAAATGTCCGAAAGAGTCAATTCAGGCTATTGATTGAATTACTAATTATAGGAAGCAGGTAATTATTAAATCGCTTTTACGATGCTGATAACCCATTAACATTAACAATTTCTTATCAAACTCGTTTCAACTCATTTACGATAAATCGGATTTTAGAACTTGGCCACAGGCTTGGCACAACATAAAAGTTTATCATTACTTATTATTGATTGAACTACTAGTCCATATAAAACAGTTTATCTTTACCTTATTTATAAACTTACCCGCTCTCGCAACTTCGTCTTCATCAATCGGTTATTATCTGTTTTAGTATCCTTATTGCAGCGCCAATAAAAAAATCACGAACCTTATTGCAGCGCCATCTAGAGGGTCCAGTTTTATTGCCAAACTATATAATAAGCGGCCGGGCGACCCTCGGCATTTTTCTTGCTTTTAGCATTTCTATACCCGTTGTAACTTCTAAACGATGGGTCCAACTTAAACTACCACTCAACAGACACACACACACACACACACAGACACACACACACACACACATACATACACACACACACACACACAATCACGCACGCACGCTGCTGCTTGTGCTGCTTGTTTTTCAGAGATAAAAAGTAACAGACAGACAGATGGACAGACAGACAGACAGACAAATAAAAATCTGTTTGGACTCGGTCGATTATAAAGCATTCCCCGGTCAACATTTTCAAAATATATTAAATGTAAAGAAATTTTCTAGTTACAGTTTTATTATAAGTATGTAGATATATAGATAACCTAAACTTAGCAATTATCATTAAAACAATGTAATTTAGGTTTGACTGCGATGGGAGGTATATAATATAGCCAGCGGTCCCTCGCGATTTCTTACGCGTATTGGTCAACTTTAAAAGATAAACGTATGCTGTCGCGGACTTTCTTTTAGAACTTTAAAGAGGAACAACTTGGTCATTGATTTTATCAAAACCTTAACCATTTTCGCTCGCAGCGGAAGCTCTCACAAGTAAAGAAAAACCCTGATTTTGAAACATTTTTCATTTGTGATATGCTCCTGTGGTCTAAGCGTGATTATATATAGCCTGCCCCACACAACTGGGCTATCCAACACTAAAAAAAAAATTCAGTTCCGACCAGTAGTTCCCGAGATCATCGCGTTTAAGTAAACTTACAAACTCTTCCGCTTTGTATCAATTTAAAAAATTAGCGTGGTTTAAATATAGAATGATAGCCTACTGATGTTAATAATAATATATCTATATTATTATTATTATTAATATATCTATATTATTATTAACATCAGTTAGAAAGTTTTATTCAATGAGATGTATTTCTTATTTATTTAAGTAGAAAAATATAATCTCATCATTTCCATCGCTGTGACTTCTTTGAAATGAAAATCCTCAAATAAACGATTAAAAGAAAGTAAAATATCTATCATAGAATTTAAGCCTTGAAATTTTTATATTAAATTCTATACTTAGCGTTAGATTCTAACCTGATTACTGTTTATTAGAGTTATGTAGGTAATAAATACTAAAATGAATGAAATTCTGTTATTGTTCCATTCTCAACCTTAGCTAAAAGTGATAAAGTACAAAACGCCGTAAAGGTGAATGATAAGTACAAAGCTCGCAAACAAAAAGGAGTAGGCCTTGAACCCATAACAAAGGAATGTTTTGTTTAAAACCGAAAGTTAATTGGAACCTCATAGTTAAGAGAGGCTAATAAAAACGACCTTGTAAAGTGGATTCACCTCAATCGATGATGCCAGATGACTTACAAAATCAAAGCCCCAAAAAACGGATAAAATGAAAAAAAAAAAAATTAAAGTTCTACGCAACATAAACTAAAAACCATCGTTGCAAAATAGTTTTTCGAAATAATTATCTGTAGTTAGTTAATCCATTACTAACAACAGATCATTATTTCGTGTTTTCTAGAAAGAAAAGTATTTTATATGTTGATCTTGGGCATAGTCTAATTGTGTGCAAACACTCAAATCGGTTAAATCATTTAGTTGAATAGCAAACACGTATAAAACTATATCTCATGTATCTGAGGTAGTATAATATAATATAATAAAAAGTGAAAAGAGAAAAGTAAAAGTAAAGCGTTCCATAAATAAGAAGACTATTTAGCCAGTGAATATACGCTTTTATAATATGATTCCTAAGGTAATTTTGGACCTACCAATCCATAAGTTTAAAGAATGTGTTAAAACACATTTATTACAGCGAGGTTATTATACAATTGATGAGTTTCTTAATGACAAGGTTGCTTGGAAGCATCCGGATCCGCTTTCATCTCTCACAAAATAGAAAAATGAATGTTAAAATATAAAATGTAAATTTTTGATGTTGGAAAAGAGCAACTGCTGAGTTTCTTGCCGGCTTCTTCTCGGTAGAATCTGCCTTCCGAACCGGTGGTAGAGTCACTACACACGGACAGACTTGACGTTTCAAAAGTGCTTGTATTAGGCCTACTTGAAATAAATGAATTTTGAATTTTGAAAATTTTTGAATTTTGAACTTCAATTTAACAAACCTGAATTAAATTCTTTGGTTGGATCGATACGAAGAAAATAATTCATAGCAAAATAATTTTTTCGTACCTCTAACTTAGTGGCTTATTCTTTTAATAATTTAATTTATTCAACGTACGTCATACCTGCAACCACTCTTATGAGCTTATCCAATTAAAGATCGCTTACCAATGCAATCAGCGTTTTCTATTAATCTTAATATATAAAAATCTCCTGTCACGATGTTTGTCCGCGATGGACTCCTAAACTACTGAACCGATTTTAAATTAAATTGGCACACCGTGAGCAGTCTGGTCCGACTTAAGAGATAGGATCGCTTAGATCCTTAATTTTAGTCGCAATTTTATTTTATTGTAAATTATTTGTCTATAATTAATTGACAGTCACATGTTACATATATATATATACTACTATAGTCATTTAAGGCTTAGCGATACTGAATACTTTAAAAACAAAATCAAACGCAGACGAAGTCGCGGGCAACAGCTAGTAAAATAATATAATTCCAGGGATATTGACCCTAACAGTGCAAGATTATTAATAACTAAGTCACCCACTTACTAATTTTCAGCGAAGGTTATTCGTTAGTAAAAATCTAAATTGAAATTTTAGTTATTTCATTTCTATTTGTTATTTTGTAACGAACCGTAACAGAGTTGTTCTGTGAAAAACTTGATTTGGTTTCGAATTTTAGGATTACAAGTTGTGTATATGTTAGTTCGTTTATGTATTACATTTTTTTTACAAATTACAAGGCAAATAACAAAGTTGTTCTTATCATTATATAACTAATCAGAGCTAAGATGATGTTCAGATCTGATTTTAGATTAAATTTTCTCGTCGTCGTAGTTTTTCCTCGAAATTCATAATCGTTCGCATTTGCTTTATTAAAACAGGTTTATTTTGTAATACTATCAAATCTCCCCATCATCTCCTGCTTTATTAAATTGTAAAACAAATTGTGGCATATATCCTATATCAAGCCCCAAAGTAAGCGTAGCTTGTGTTATGGGTACCAAGATGACTGTGTATATGTTATGAATAATATACATAAATACTTATAATATACAGATAAACACCCAGACACTGAAAAACATTCATAACAAAATTTTTCCAGTTGTGGGCATCGAACCGACGGCCTTAGACTCAGAAAGCAGGGTCGCTCCCCACTGCGCCACTCGGCTGTCCGAATCTGGTCTTGACGTAATATATGTAGCTTATGCCTAGTTATTCTAGCTCCAAGATTTTTTGGAATAATTATTAATTTTTTAATCATTTAAAAAAATTATAACAAACAAAATATAAAACTTTATCTAACTTGTAAATTATATGTCTAGGAAAGGCTCCACGAAGCTAAATATTTTAAGATCATTTATTTAAACTTTTGTCTCGACTCTTGTAACAACAGAAATTAGAAAAAAAATATTAAATGTATTGTTAATTAACACGTTTTGGAACTTATTGACAATAATAACATTCAATGCTACTCTTGAAATTCGGAAAGTAAACTTGGACCTTATCTCATAATATCAAGTACTGAATACACAAACGCGAGTATCTAATCGGTATGTGTGTCTTTGATAAAAGTGTCATGCGAATTATGTGTTTCAGACTTTTGTTTTTGTCGAGCCTCATTATAATTAACGAGCGGTTAACCTAATTATATGTTAGGGTAATTATAGCATCAATATAATGACTAGATTAAGTGTAATTTTGTATATCTTCATAGTATATTTTATTCATAGCTAAAATTTTGAATATTTATTTTTTGAAATTCTCCTATATCCTTTTATATACTACGACAACGCACACATCGCCAAATAGCCCCAAAGTAAGCGTAGCTTGTGTTATGAGTACTGAGATGACTGACCAATATTTTTATGAATAATATACATAAATACTTATTATATACATATAAACACCCAGACACTGAAAAACATTCATGCTTATCGCACAAACATTTTCCATTTGTGGGAATCGAACCCACGGCCTTGGACTCAGAAAGCAGAGTCGCTGCAAACTGCGCCAATCGGCCGTCATCCTTAGTAACTACATATCAAGAAATGAAGGAATACAGTCGTCATTTGTCAGCAGAATGTCTTACTTGCTTATGCTGAGTTCAATCATGCCATATCAATCAATCAATCAAAAGTACGAAGAATTTCTTCAATCCATCTTAATCATGAATAACAACAATTATTCATTGTAAAGTCAACATCTCCTGAGGATGCTCCGGTTTCGGAGCGAAACGTGCGTAGAGCGTATATAGCCGAAGATCTGTTTGGTGTTTAAAGCAAATTAAGCTTAATTTTCTTAATACTTTATTGCACACAAGAACAAAAAAGAAATAAATAAAAAGTAACAAAGGTACAAGTAATTTAAATTTGTTTAACAAAGGAGTATAATTCTGGTTTAGAAAATTAAATACACTGAATACACTGAAAAATAACTCCAAATTTTGAATCATAAAAAACTAACCAAAGTATAAATTATATAAATCTGAGTTAATAATAAAACAGACGCTTTAAGTCATCACCTTGGCATTTTTAATATTGAAGTGGGTATTCTGTTACAGTGTAGCTACATATACAAATAAGTTATTTATGATCCAGTCGATGCACTAAGCTATTCGTGCTGAAATAAGAGTCGTATATCAGATATACTCGTCTGTATACGTATAGCTAAACAAAAACTTTTATATTTGGGAATGTAGGTATGAAGTAGAGATTGCAGGATCAAAAAACAATACTTGTATATACGTTTCAATGGAGAATAGCAAAACTATAAGACATTTATTATTGATCTCTATAATAATGAATTCAACATGTTACCATCCGGTCTAAAACAACAGATAAATGTTGGATAGAAGCAAGCGTTATTTTACGGAAACCCATTATACATTATGAAAATCAAGCTTTTTGCTATACTCCGCGAAAAGCAGGAGAATCTGTATTGAGTAATTTACAATTTCTTCAATCCTTATACTCCAAAAAGATCTGTCGCAATGTACCCTCTACGCAAGTTTCGCTCCGAAATCGGAACATCTTCAGGAGATGTTGACTTTACAATGAATAAAACTTAACAAATATTCATTGTAATTTTCATAACTGATAAATGGTAGCGATTTCCATACAATATTTCCGATGAATGAACTGCCGCTGTCACATCATGTGTTTTGTATAGAGATGACAGGGTATCAGTTGTCATAAAAGTTATACAATAAGGCGACAGATCAGCAGGTGACTGATTTGATAAGACCAAGCCAGTCAGCGGGTGCATTTTAATATCGTTTATCGACTGACATTACGAAAAACAAGTAATCACGTTTCAAAACTTGTTATACCACATCTAGTTATATATTTCAAACTTGTTATACCACAAAATGAATCTTAATTTGACAGTAAATGTCTATCATCATCATAAAATGCTAATACGTAGTTGAACTTAATTAAATTACCAATCAAATACATCTGAATAATGAAGCTTGCGAATTGCAACGTGATAATGTCGATGTGGTTGGTTTTAACAAAATAACAAACTTGAGTTTGTGAGCATTCCATGAAGCATTTCACATGGAAAAGACCATAGGCTACCTTTTATCCTGATTCCTTAAGTTATTCCCGAGGGAAAATTGAAAAGTGTTTACGAGCTAAGCCGCGGGCAGACAGCTTTGAAATTCGTTATGCATGCCACCTATGCTATGGAAAAGGACATGTACTTTCCATACCGATCTCTCAAATAGTTCTCGAGGTAGCATTAAAAATTGTTAGCTAGCAAACCTTTAGAACTAATTCTGAAGTCCACAGGCAGAAGCTAGTACCATATAAGTCCCAGCTAACATTAACGTGATGGAATAAGAAAATGTAGGTAGAAAATCACACTCTTGGCATTCAGAACGTACGAGCTGTAGTGCGAGCCTTCTCATAATGTACGAAACAAGCTTCGATAAACCGTTACTTTGTGAGTCATCTGTCACCGACAATCATCAAACAAAGTGTACAATACTCGTATTGTGTTTGAGGATTACATTCCTGAATTCCTGATAAATGTGTAACATACTCAATTCTTGGGTAATATTGACATATGTTTTGCGATCATTTTTTACGAGCCACAGTTTTTCTCATTCAACAAACAATAGTACTATGAATTTCATTTCTAATAATAATCCATATGGTTTAAGTATGTAATATGTTTTAGATAATAAGATAGATATGGCACACAATCATTGACATTATTTTCCCAATAATATGCATTGCGTTCACTTGATATTTACAATTTTTTTTCTGTATTTTTTGTATTCACATGACTTTATTTATTAATTTAAACTCTTTATTTGTGTGTGTTTTTGTTGTGTACACCACTATAAAGTTAAGAAACATTGACGAATAGAGAGAAACACACAGTCTGGAGTAGAATACAGTAGGCGGCGGTTTTTAATTAATATCCTGCATCGCCACGCCATTAACTCCACAAAGCCCGCATATTTTTATTAAGATAATATGTTATTTCACTCCAAGGGGTCCCTCATGCGGGCGCAATGTGAATTTCATGAACATTATTTGGTATTTCCCATAAATTTGGGTCAACTGAATTTAAGAGGACCCCCAAAGTATTTAAAGATACTCGCATTTAAATATAGCCATAATAAAACGTGATTTCAAATTTTCCATTGCCAAATGACAAACGTTTACTAACGTTTTTACTGTCTTGCATTTTAACTATGTAATCGAACCAAAAAAATCAGAGCGCAAAACTTTTGCCAGTCCAAGGCCTAATCACGATTGTGTTGCAGAACGAATGATAATAATTTAACTAAAATGTGTACAGCAAACTGCAGCATGGAGAAAATAATAAATACGAATAATTAATCAAAAAGAAAAAGGAAGGTTTTATTATTCCTCTTTTGTCTCTTCCTTTTAGTAACCTTACTTAATTGCATGTTATAAAATTATTAACGCAATAGTACCTACACCTGTACCTACGTCTACTTGATTGTTCATTTGTTACCAATGGATGACGCCCAATCAATCGCAAATCTTCAGATTGCAGATTGAATTTAGTAATTATATCCTTATTTCAAGGAAAGAGTAGGAAAAGGATACTGTTCTATTTAATCTGCCATCTGTAGATTTTGGATTGGATTGTATTAATTTCGGACTGAGCTAAGCCGCTTTTTTCAAAATTTAGCAAGATACCCTGCATCCTAGACAGAAGAAAGATTATACCCGCGTACTAAAAAACAAAAACAAAGAATTCTTGTATTCGACACAAGACCAAAAGCGGCGACAGCTAATAGATATTTCATATGAGTAAAATAACAATAAAATTTTCGACATTCAAATTGTATAATAAAAGAAAGCGTAGATTGTGAAAGAGATTATCTCGTAAAACAATAAAACAAATCTCATGAACAAAAAGGAGAAAGCAATAACATAGATGATCTTTCGATAACTTGTAACCAATAGCCTATTAAATTACACTTGCCCGAGGTTAAGCAAGTGCGATAACTATCGTGGTCAATAAATTGTAAATCAGAAAAAAATATATGTGAATTGCTTTAGCGGAAGAAAGTTAACGTTGAATTCAGCACAAAAAATTGTTTATGCTCGGTGTAGCTCAACAAATTTAAGACCAAAACTGGACTGGAACTAATCTACGAATCCAATTTAAAAAAAAAGTGTGATAAATCGTAAATATGATTAGGTATAACTTTTAATCATCGAATGTAATACTGCTAAATAGTTGTAATATTAAATTGCAGATTACCCAGTTGCCTACAAAACTTAAAGTTCAAGGGGATGCATCGACATTGGACAAAGCGACTGGCAACAAGCATGATGATGATCGCTTCGCAAACTAGCGTCTTTTTTTTTTCAGTACCATACCTATTATTAAAACTGGATCTTTTCGGTACCCATGTTCGGAGCAACCGCTGCAGCAATCTTGATGAAATTTGACTGAGACATAACTTGCATCCTCGAGACGTACAAAGGATGCTTTTACCCCGCAAAACCTACATGAAATCGTTTAGGCGGGATTTTTAAAAAACCCAAAGTAATTCTGACCAAGTCAGTATAAGATATTTTGTGTAAGCAGCTAAAAGGTAAAATAAAAACAGTTGAAAACACAATAAACACCTTCCGTTCTAATGTACACCGCTGTACACAGTAATCAATGTTGTGTGATGCACAATAAAAAAAAAATTACTGATTCACCGCAACTGGATTCTGCAACCACGGTTTTTTGTCAGTTAAAAAGTTTCTACGTTTATTCGACGTTAAATTTACAGGACTTTTTCTATTATAATAACTTATTGCTTTCCCTTCGCGTGATTTTATAATAGCTTGAATTTAGACAGCATAAAAACAGTGTAAATATGACCAAGTTGAAACCTAATAAAGTGAATAAATTTTGAAATTTCTACTTACGTTACTTTTGCTCGGAATAAGATGAAAAAAAGTTTCCAAACTTGTCACAAAGCCTCACAAGAATCACAACACTACACGTTTTGCAAGTTCGTGAACGGTAAACCTATTTTCTTTTTTTTCAAAGGTAAAAGAAAAAATATTTGCGTGAGTTCGAAGATATAATAAATGTTATAAGCGCGCACTACGCGTCATGCGCGGCCGCGCGCTCTCCATCAACTGAGTGAACTGATGCGCGCCCACAGATTACAGAAATCAGAATTTTAAAATGCGAATCCTCAGTCGGATCGCACATTATAGCAGCACGAGACTTACAGTTCGCACGATCCGTGTATTTTGTAGTTATTCAAACAACTTTATATTGTATAAAAAGGAAAAGTAATTTTATTTTTTAACTACTAACAGTCGATCATCAGACCACGGAGATTATCTTTAGGTACATGTACAGACATAGTTTATAGAAGTACAATGATGAAACGTTTGGCCGACCAAGAAAGACCATGAATACATGGTCTGGATGCTTACTACCATCGTTAAAAAAGACGATATAATTTTGACATTGTTAACGTATTCCTTCAGAATTAAAATCTTTATATCAGGATTCCAAAGCATACCTTAGATAATATAATTATAAACATATAAAGTTTTAATTTAAAATAATAGGCCTTCAGGAGCTATACTTCCAACAAAGATTTTTTAGTTCTGGATGGAGATTTTCACGCACGAAATGCATGTTGCTAATTTATCACTTCTCCATACAAAAGCTTTGAAGTTCGACTTCGAAATTTGTAGTAACAACCAACATAAACATATAGCAGATATAGCTTTCAGAAAGAGCCCACTCAAGACCGGTCAACCAACCAACTGGCCAACTTAAAATAAGATCATGTTACAATTATGTTCTAGATTGCTAATGTGCGAACAACTTTGCAATGTGGATTGTGAAGGCTCGCATTCTTGCTAAGCCAAACTGAATTTCATATTACGGTTTCATATTTTTGCGTATTAAGATTAATTACCTAATTATTTGTCTTTATTTATAACGCTATGTGCGTTTAAATATTGCTTTGGGTGAAAGAAAACATTCTGAGGAAACATGCATGCCTGAGTTCTCTATAACTCGCTGTGCGCCGTTAGAGAATTGCGAGTTTCTGGGAAATCCAATAATAGAGTCGTCGCTCAGGCATCCCCTGACAGCGTATTTATTAAACATTGGAGAAAAGTGCACCAGATTCCAAACATGAAATAATATAAAATAGTTGGATTTAAATTTTAATTTTAATTTAATTGAAATTTAATTTATTTTTTAATTGAAATTTAATTTATTCCATTTTAATTCTAGATTTTAATTAATTACTGTTTTTTTTATTATTTATTTATTTTTTAAATCTGTCTTTTATATTTATTTTGTGTTAACCTCCAAATTTTGTATATGGGTCCCCGACCTGAAATATTTTTTTTATTTTTTTTTTAAATTTTAATGTTCTCAATGGCTTGTGATTTCCATCAATTCGTACTTAGCCGGCTTGGTGGACTACGGCCTACACCCTTCTTATTCTTAGAAGAGACCGGTGCTGTGTACTGGGCCGATAATTCACTTCATCATCTACGCATCATCATCACAATGATGATGATTATGTTAGGAAGTGGCTTCATTACCGATAACGTTTGAGCATATTTCAAAATTGTAATTACAGACACGTGGGGCTTAATACCTACGCCTGAGGTTGATGAAAACGTTGCAAAACGTGTTCCTCGAAGAATACGAGGCGAAGTGAATGAATGAATGAATGAATATACTTTTATTGCACACCACAAAAAGTAAATAAAAAAAATACATAATATACAACTTGAACATAGTCATCGATTAATGTCACCAGTCATGACACCTGGAACTAACTTCACGATGTAGAATTCAGGGGTCGGTGTGCGCGCGCATCGTTAAAATTCACTCTCATAATTTTTCTCCATCGCGCCACAAGAAGTATAACTTCGAAAAGTATTAAACAACGGATACAATTTATCGGCCTTATCGCTTCATAGCGGTTTCTTCCAGGCAGTGGCGTGCAGACAGATGATATAAAATTTAAAAAAACAACAGTAGGACGAGTTATACAAAACCTTAGGATAGGCATAGTAGGAGTTATAAAAAGCCTACGCTTAAGTTTGTATAACTCGTACTTGAGATTTTCTTCATTTTATATCATCTGCACGCCATTGCTGACAGGTTAGCCCGCTATCATCATAGACTGCATCATCACTTGCCAATAGTTGAGATTGCAGTCTAACTTGTAGTGAAAAAAAAACTCTTCCTACAAACTATTCCCCTGAATCCATCAAACTGTGGCGTAGGTGTTCAGCCACATGTGCCACAACCATGTGGCAGTCTTACCTTCGCCTCGCCTCATCTTTAGACCGGAACACGACCATGCTTCTCGACGTCAGTAATAAGCAATAGTAGTTCCCCGGACGAGTACTGTCACTAAAAGCCGTACTAGTAAACTTTTTTACGCGGTATATGACTATTAACAACGAATAATAAAGAGCCTGACCCGTATTTCGCATCCACATGGCCTATCACGACTCACGATCTTAAAGCTAGTCACGACACAATAACGTTTTGACACAATTGTACTTAAAGACTATTCGCGATAGGTATACAACGTGTAACCGAACTACGAAATAAATTTGAAGGATCCATTAGTATATTTCACAAGGAATCACCCATATTCTTACTATTTATATACATATATAAAAAATATTCATCAGTCATCTTAGTACCCATAACACAAGCTACGCTTAAATTGGGGCTAGATGGCGATGTGTGTATTGTCGTAGTATATTTATTTATTATTTATTTATTTACCCTGTAAAAATGTTAAATCAAAAACAATACATTGGGCAAACACCATACACCATAGCCACTCGGATGCCCGAACATATAAAAGCGGTTAGAGACAATGAAACACAGAAGTCAGCGATTGCGGAGCACATTCTACAAGGGGCACCCAGCAGTGGATAGAGCTACATGACCCTTAAGTTCTCTCCACCGACCGTCATTATATTCCAAGACTAGTTCGTGAAGCGAATGAAATTCGGAAGCATCGTACAGCTTCTCAATTTAAAAGTGACGTTGTCAGTGTAGTGTGCCGAACAGTTCGTGAAATACTGACAAAAAGAACACGAAAGCGGGCAGTCAGTTTCTGCCCGTGACATCCAACTTGACATCTCGTACGAGTCCGAGACGGGACTGCGTAGGAGTCCCTTCGTGACCAGGAGCCATGCAACTGGGTCGAGATATCGAACAAATCCAAAATATGATCGTGGTATGAACCCGTTGAACTATATTTAAAAAATGTTGATTAACCACGAAAATTTTTGTTATAGGTAATCTTTAAATCAAAAGCAATATAGTTTTCCATACAAACGAATTCAAAACATTTCATTCGTCTGGTGACCCGCTTGCGCTTATTTAGCCCAACAAACATTCTAACAGTTTACTTGTGACAACCCTATTAAAGATAAAAGACCGACACGCGCATATTACCTACGCTACGTGCCGCGTACCTAATAAACCATTCACCTGTTTAAACATCGCTTAAAAAAATATTACTTATCTATGTATTTGACTATTACGTAAGTTTATAATAACATAAATATATATCATATATATCTATTATAGTATATATAAATTTATATCGGTATTGGGTAGTTAATATGTAAATATAGTATGTATGTTCATGTAAATTTATACTATTTTTTGTAACATACTGTATGCACCATCCACTTTCCACTTTTTTATCGGCTTCGTACGCTCAGGTTGCCTTTAAAAGATCACTTTTAGTGATAAGGCCGCCTTTGCACCCTAGCACTAAGTACTATTACTGTTTTCCTTGTATTTTTCCTATTGTGTTGTGTTGCAATAAAGTTTTCTATTTCTATTTCTAAAGTGAAAAAGTCGCATGATTTCAATATTGCTACGGTGGTAGGGCTGTATTGGATTTCTTTCAGTAAAAACTATGGCAGTGGCACTATTAGGTTTTCAGTTTGCAGATAGGTCTCAGAGACAGTACGTCATGTACCTGTTAAGCATGTGAAGTATTATTTCGGTTTTCATTTACACGTTGTATGTAACAATAAATCGTACCTACGCCTAATGATCAGCTTTCATCTACCCATTACCGTCCCACTATATACGGAGCTCCTCTTAGAAAAGGGCTAAGGCCGTAGTCCACCACGCTGGCCACGATATGGAGAACTCACACCTTTAAGGGTATTAATGAATCAATCATTCAACCATTAGACAGTTACACTCCACTGCTAGACTAAAGGCCTCTCGCGCTGTGCATACAAAATTCTAAATTCAAAATTCATACGCACTGGTAATCGCAGGTAGTATTAGCACAGAGAACTGCTGCCCGGTATATACCCTGAGAAGCCTCGTGCGACACCCGCAGGTTTAAGAGGGGTGGCGAATACTGTATTTTGATCTGCCCTCACCATACGGCACTTATTGGTATCATCATCATCATCATATCAATCCATTACCGGCCCACTACAGGGCACGGGTCTCCTTACACAATGGGAAGGGGTTAATGCCCTTGTCCAGCACGCTGGCCCAGCGCGGATTGGTGGACTTCCCACCCTTTGAGAACATTATGGAGAACTCTCAGACATGCAGGTTTCCTATCGATGTTTTCCTTCACCGTTGAAGCAAGTGATATTTTACTTGCTTAAAACATAACTTGGAGAAGTTAGAGGTGCGCGCTGCGATTCGAACTCACCCCCTCATAAAAGTGAAGTCGTACCAAACCATTGGGCTAAAACCGCTCGCTTTTTTAATAATATGTATCTAAAATTGACGTGAATGTTCGTATAATATACCTATTTATAATTATGAATTATACCTACCGAGATTAACGAATTCCGAGTTAAGAAATCTTATCTTCTTAATTTTGCTTTTAACAGTTTGTAATAACAATCTTAAATCAGTGCGCGTAAGAAATAGTTAATTAGTGCAAGAAATGTGTTCGCAGGTGAAAGTTCCATTAGAGATAGAATTTAAAGCACCTTCCTATCTAGACTTTCCTTGAATTCAATTATCTTTAATTAGACACTATACCTACTGCGTTGCGTCTTCGTGAATAACTTCGATTGAAATCAAATGGGGTAGTTCGGACTATCAACTACTTGAGGTGTCCTAACCGTGTTGCCTACAGTGTATAGGACACAAATTAATTCGAAGGAAAAATACGGAGAGAGCTAATGAATGAGGATTTCGGAGACGGTTGAAGAGCGGCAAAATGGCGGTTTTAAGATGGCGACCATAGATATTCCATATATTTCTTCGGTGTCTATCTCGGAGAGTATAAAAGTTGGAAGAGGAGTTTCTTAGCGAACGATGAACAGGATCTAGAAGTCTACTTGATGAGTAGAAAAAAAACATAAGATTGCAGATTTCAGTTTTCCAAAGAAATTGTATGGCGAATATTGATTGGAATTTGGGAAGTTTTGTTTTTAAGGAAGTAAGTACTGTCATTCTTACGAATTCGAGAAAAAATATGGTGATTGAGGGTTTGGAAGATGGGTGAGGAGCACGACCAGGGTATCAAAGTGGTTGCTCAAACAAAAGATATTCAGAACGTCTTCCAATTGGCAGGGCAGCTGAAAAAAAATCCAAAATGGCGGATTCCAGGTGGCGGCTATCCAAATTCCATAGGTGTCAAATATTTGACAGCCGACTGGCGCAGTGGGCAGTGACCCGGTGCTTTCTGAGTCCAAGGCCGTGGATCCGATTCCCAAAACTGGAAAATGTTTGTGTGATGAACACGAATATTTTCCAGTGTCTGGGTGTTTATCTGTATATTATAAGTATTTATGTGTCTTATATTCATAAAGATTTTCATCAGCTATCTTAGTACCCATAACACAAAATACGCTTACTTTGGGGATAGATGGCAAAAGAACAAATGTATTATACTTTCCAAGATGGTGGATATCGGTGGTTTGCATACTTAAATATATATGACCGACTTACGTTAGTAACTATTGTTCTTATATGTGCAGGAATGTGGTTGTAACCACACGCTGAAGGCTCCAGACCTGACCAAACCTGAGCCAATTAAGAAATGATAATGAATCGATCCCAGAACCTCACTCAAATCTGAGCGCGCGCCAACTGGACCAGGGGTCTTAATATGTCAGAGTTCTTACAGATTCGGTTAAAATTTTAAAAAAAATTCTTCTCGGTTGAAGAAGTTTTTAGAACATTATGGAAAACTCTGAGACGTTCAGGTTTTCTCACGATGTTTTTCTTAACTGTTGAAGCGAAATAATTTAATTACTTAAAGCATAACTAGAACAAGTTAGAGGTGCGTGCTGAGATTAGAACTCGGCCCCCCAAAAGTGAAGCCGAAGTTCTGGGATTCGCCAGGCAGTTTATATTGTACTTGGAATATAGAAAAAAAATTATGTTAGTGGTATGTTTTTGCCAAAATGCTTTCCGTTTCATTCTTGACAGGAAACTCAATAGCTAACAATGATAAAGTTGTTGGCAAGTGGATTTTTTGAATAGATAAAAAAAATCAAAACGCACTTATTTCAAGTAGGCACTCGTATAACTTATAAAACGTCAAGAACGTCTGTGATGACTCTACCAGTTCGGGAAGCAAATTCTACCAAGAAGAGCTGGCAAGAAACTCAGTAGTTGCTCTTTTACAACATCAACATTTACAATCATTTTTCTGTCTTGCGGGAGATGAGAGAGAAGCTGGCTGCCTCCTCCAATCTACCTTGTATAATTCTTCTATAAGAATTTAATTATTAAGAATATTAAAGAAAGAATAGTATTTTAAGAAAATATTCTTATTAAAGAATAGTTTTTCATAAAGTACGATGAGCGACATTTAATTGGTGGATAAGACCACAATATAGCAATTTATTTTTAAAAGAACGTTACTGCGGTTCTTACAAGCAGCTGCAGCAAGATGGAAAGTGGAATATAGGTAGCTCTACCTATATTCCACTTTCCATCAATTTACTAGAGATCAGTAAGTAAGTAACTACATGCCTAATTTACACTTACTTTCTCTGATAAGTTTGTCAATACGGATCTGAAAAGCACAATGTTGTGAGCATTTGAAATCAAAAGTTAAAACTCTTCAAAAGCAATTTACACATGCTATTACTGAATGGGCTACTAAACAAGCGGGGAATACTTAGATTCGTTATACGCGTCTATATATTACCGGCTCACAGGGCCCCGTCTTAGACCGAGAAGTTTAGGCTGTTATCTACATAGTGTTGGTAGACTGCAAATGCCTTTGAGAATATTTTGGAGAAGTCCCAGGTATGTAGGTTTCCTCGTCATGTTTTTCTTCACCGTTACAGCATTGGAGAAATTGGAGAATTTTTTACAGAAAAGTCAGACTATTAACTACTATTCTAGTACGTAATTTTTGGGATTATAAATTGCATGTCATTTTTTGTTATTTATTAATTTAATTTAATTTTTAGTTTTTGTTGAATTTTATCTTATTTTATTTAGTTATCTTAAATGCACTACAATGTTCTATTTTATTTATTTTGGTAGCCAGCTTGTTATCTTGGACACTTCTATAATTTCTTGCTTTAACAGTTTTTAATTTCGTTAACTATTAATTCATGTTTCTATCACTGTATTTATTTGAAATTCCAAGTGGTGTACACTCACTTTGGGTTTTAGCTTAGACAAAAACTTGTTATTATTTATGTTTCGATTAGACAATAGTTATAACCTATTTTGTGTATCTAACAATAAATAAATATATGAAAAAAGCACTTGACTCCTAAAAGTTAGAGGTGAGTGCGGATCGAACTTCAGTCCACCCGGATGTTTTAACTGTTAATTGTTTAATGCGATATATCCGTTAGTACGTTTAATTATTCATACACAGCTAGTAAGTTCGATGAGTTTTGGTACCAACTAGAATAAAAGCTTCGGGAAAAATGCACTTCAGTAAATTACGGCAGAATACAGGAACACACAAAAATATATTTTAGCTTACAACGTTATTCAGAATTTTTCAATTCTATAAATAAAAGTGGAGTGCAAAGTTAAATAATTTTAAGTTAAGTCAAGTTAGTGTTAAGTTGCATCATGTAAACCCTTTCATGTATGGCCACCATAATATGAAACTCGGTTATACCTGTCGGTTATGCATGTACGGCTAAAACCATCATGCAAACAAACCCTTACATGTATGGCCTGTATTAGGGGTGACGGATGAATATTTTATGAATAACTACGAGTACCTTTAGCCCGCGGCTTCGCTTACGTTAAGTTCAATTTTTGAGTTGGTAAATTTAACTAAAAAGATTTAAAAAAATGTCTTGCTGCTAAAAGAAAAATATGAATGTAAATAACTTAAAAAATCAGTCAATTCAATTTTCATCCCCTATTTGATGCCTTTGGAGATGGAATTTTCTAAATTTGTGAAACACATTCTATTTTTTTATCGAAAATCTAATCAAAGTTTCATGGATGTAACTTAAAAAATAAATTGATAAATGAAGGTTTTTATACAAACTTTCATCCCCTATTTAAACTTCTTAGGGTTGTAATTTTGAAAAATCCTTTCTTAGCGTTGTAATAACTATCTGTATGCAAAATTTCAGCCCGATCCATCCAGTGGTGAGAGCTGTGCGTTGATAGATCAATCAGTCAGTCAGTCAATCAGTCAGCTTTGCCTTTTATTTATAGATATACATTCCAAACTTTATTCATGTTAGGTCTGTGTTACAACAATTCTACGGTGTTTAATCGTAGATTAACGATAATAAAGCATGAATTTGTAAATTATCGCTTATTTCGTGGACTAAAAACTCGATACGGTGACATACGAGGTCAATGCACGTTAAGGTGCCAGTCATACATTTATGCTGCACTATTTGGACTACCATTGCTTAGCGACTTTTGCTGCGTAAGTAAGTACAAAAGGCCCGTCTCGATGTCGTCACGTTTTTTCATACATGTTGCAACATTTAAAGCCCTCAAGTGAATGCCTTACCGTCACTTATAGGTATATCGAGAGTAAACAGAGTTGGCGCAAGTCCTAGTATAACCTGTCACATGAACGCAATTGAGAGTATAAATAGTACCAGTAATAAGTACACCTAGCGGGTACATTGCCTACTTACATTATATTGGCGAGTTCACGGATTGTATGCTCACTGATTGAGCCCACGCTCCAAGCCACAATTGATGTCACGGGTTCGGGCGTTATGGAATCGTCCGATGATTCTGATGACACATGATACATTAACAAGCCTTGTTACGAGAACTAGAAGTGCCCGTCACTTCTATTTGATATATAAATGTACGTTCTACTAAATAATCCACAGGCAAAACTATGCTACTAAGCCGCGAGCACTGTGGTCCTATGTGTTATTGTTTATTGAGGTCCCGAGTTCGATCCCTGACAAGAGCAATATGGAATTTGTAAACTCTTAATTTCCTCCGATCTTTTCTGGCGCGAGGTTTCGGCCGTGGCTCGAAATCACCCTACGTACAAAGACATGCCGCCGATCGTTTTAAAGTTCAGGTACGATGTCGCGTAGAACTTAACGAACATTCCCGTAACAGGATAGTCAACTACCATGTTGGTATGCATCAGAAACCTGTGTTAAAGACTAAACAACCTGTGTTGCCTTAACTCACAGTGACGTACCAACATGAGGTCGGGAGTCGTAAATCTCCCCGGGACGAGCTACAAGCGTTGTGCAAGGGAAGCGGGTGCATTCCTAGGACGTCCCGGAGCCTCCCAATATGTACTGAGGCTGGCTACCGACGGGGATTTAGTGACAGGTATCTTTAAAGACGATTTCCCCCTCGACAAATAAAAAAAATTTTTGCAAGAGCTAAGCTTATAGAAGAACGAAATAAATGAAGCTATAATTAGTAGTGACTAGCTGTCCCGGCGAACTTCGTCCCGCGGATATTTTTCTTTTTCTTTTAATTAATATTATATTTTAATACTTATTATCATATTCCGGTCTAAGAGGAATCCAAAAAACAAATATCATAAAAATTGGTCCGGCCGTTCTTGAGTTATAAATGGTGTAACTAACACAACTTTTATAAATACATATAGATAATAAATTCTCATGAAATTTGATTCGTTTCTACTACGCACCGTAAAGATCTGGCCATACCGAGTTTCTTTCCGAATTTTAATATAAAGTAATTATTGATGGACCAAGCAGATGGCTCACCTGATGGTGCGTGGAAAACCATGTCCTACAAACAGAGCAACACTTCCCAGGGCATGCAAGGAGCACGTACCTCATGTTCCTGCAATTACACCAGCAACCTTGCCCTTCAGACCGAAACACAGCATTGGAACAATGCTGCTTAGCGGCAGAAATAAGCATGGCTATGGGATAGTACTTCCCCGGACGAGCTCTGTCACAAAATTAAAAAATTCTAAATTCATTTATTTCAAGTAGGCCTAATATAAGCACTTTTGAAACATCAAGTCGGAAGGCAGATTCTACCGAGAAGAAGCCGGCAAGAAACTCAGCAGTTGCTCTATACCAACATAAACAATTTACATTTTACATTTTAACATTCATTTTTCTATCTTGCGAGAGATGAAAGCGGTGCCGGATGCTTCCAAGCAACCTTGTCATTAAGAAATTCATCAATTGTAAAGTAACCTCGCTGGAATAAATGTGTTTTAACATATTCTTTAAACCAAAGGTCCAAAATTACCTTAGGAATCGCATTATAAAAGCGTATATTCAATCCCACAAATGACTTCTGTACCTTTTGCAGACAATAGCAAAATAAATAGCAAAAAGTTCTACTACAACTAAGACAGGCTAACTTCACGCTTAGTTGAAGTTAAAAGGGGAAGAATGTTAATCACGTTTAAACCACCAATAATTTCCAAGAAAAGAAAATCGCTCCAGTGAAAACTTTAATATAATAAGTAACTTCGTAACGAGGTTCACAGAAAAAAGTAAACAGTTTTTTGCAACTAAGAAATCAGATCTGAATGACATACGGCTCATACAAAGAAATTTTTACACCAAGATAGAATTTCTGATTTTAATTAGGCAATTAATAAAAGTCTTCTCTACCACGCGACTTCCCGCCTCCCACTCGACTTATATCTGAAAAGACTTTAAATTAAACACTAGATTATTGAAAGTTAACTTAAAAAGTTTAGTGCTAAAGTTGAAAATGCTTTGCTTATAGTCAGTGAAGATTTTACCACAGATAATACAAAAGGAAATGATGTATTGTCGCCTGCACGCGTTTGTAATTTTAATGGAAGGTGTAATATACTCGTATATACTTGAGATAGGCCTCTTCGAAATCGCGCCGAACCGATTCGCTGTTTTGTGCTTGCAGTCTTATTCATCATCAAGACTGTGCAACCTTACAGCGTGACAGACTGACAGTATGACAAATAACAATAAGCATGTGACGGCCATGTCAAAATATGGCGAACAAAAGTGAATAACATTTGTAAAAATGGCCGACGCAATTAGAATGGATGCATGCCTCACTGCGCTTCGCACTGATCTCGTTAGGGGTACCACCAATAAAAAAAAAATAACTCCTCATGTTCTTAGATCAATATCAATTTATTCGCGAAGACTAGACGGCCGGATTAAGTCTGCTGTGGGTGGCCCTTTGCACGAGTGCACCAGGCTTTCGGCCAGCCGAGAGAAGTGGCGGATGCTCGTGGGGCGTGTGACATCTGCCCTCAAAGACGCTTCATGATGACCACGACCACTCTGCCAAGAGTGTAACGACAAAGAAGAAGAAGACGGCCAGAAACTCAGTAGTTGATCTTTTCCAACTTTACATTTTACAATGTAACAAACATCATTTTATCTTGTTTTAGATGAAATTTGTCATTAAAAAAAAATTACAATACTATTAAATTCTACTATTTTAAAAATTTTAGGATGTAATAATAATAAATGCTTTTAATTCAGGCCAAATACCCATATGACAAAAATTAAAACAAAAAATACTGTTAAGATAAGCAAAAACGTAACAAGTAAGTCTAGCTAGGCCTAGTTTATAAGCACTTTTGAAACGTAAACTCAGTCTGTTTGTTGTGACTCTCCCACCGGTTCGGAAGGCAGATTCCACTAAAAAGAGCCGGCAAGAAACTGTGAAGATTGTTCATTTCCAACATCATTTTATAATTTAACAATCTTTAGAATTTTGCTGTTTTGTGAGAGACGAGAGCGGAGTGGCCTGCTTCCAAGCAGCTTTTTCGTTAAGGAATTCATCAATCGTGTTGTAACCACGATTGGTTTAATGTGTTTTAATATATTGATTAAACTTAGGTAAAGGTAGATCTCATATGTCCTTCGGTACCATGTTACAAAAGCTTATACCCCTCCCAGACCAGCCGGCCTGCCAGTGCAAAGTGATAACCCTGTGGCCCAAATTATGCAGTATGTGATACTGAACTTGTTACATCACCGTTTCGCTCCAAAATCCGGCCATCGTCAAACAACACCGCTTCCGGCAGGCCATTATTCTTGTTATTATAATACTAGCGGTTTACCGCGACTTACTCTGCGTACGACTATTGTCTCAAACAAACTTTTAATCTACGAACTACCGCGTCGAACCCCCTCCCGTTACTTATATCCTAAATAGAATATTTAAAAACCTCTGCCAAGAATTGGGTTATCAAATGTATAAAATATTTTTCATATCTGAGTGGGTAGAGAGAGTATACGTTTTTAGCCTTCTAGCTAATAAACTTTCTTCCCCTATTAAATCCGTTTGAGGGTGGTTTTTATATAACCTGACATATTTTAAATTATGTATTATTATAAATAGATAAATAATAATAAATAGATACACTACGAAAATACAAACATCGCCATCGAGCCCCGAAGTAAGTGTAGCTTGTGGTATGGGTACTAAGAATACTGACGAAATTTTTTATTAATAATGTACAAGAATACTTATAATATACAAATAAATACCCAGACACAGAAAAAAAATCATATTCATCGTGCAAACATTTTCCAGTTGTGGGAATCGAACCCACAGCCTTGCCTCATAAATGCAGGGTCGCTGCCCACTGCGCCAATCGGCCGTCAAATAGTATTCTCATAGATTTAAATACAAATTAAACTAGCTACAACATCGGTTTAAGAAAAATAAAGCGAGAACCTTCTAGAACTGTTACTTACCTAGCTATAAGTACTCAAAAGAAGATAATTCAGTAGGCACATGTACTTACTGAATATATTCGGCATGTTTTAAATTATCGCTTATCTTATCTCATGACATGTTTAGAGTAAGGTCGAATAAATTTAGAATCAGAATATACACTGCCAGTTGAAATAAGTT
Organism: Pararge aegeria; assembly: GCF_905163445.1. Taxonomy (NCBI): domain Eukaryota; kingdom Metazoa; phylum Arthropoda; class Insecta; order Lepidoptera; family Nymphalidae; genus Pararge; species Pararge aegeria. Next base: position 14,451,777 of record NC_053196.1, on the reverse strand, counting down.
GTCAGAAGAGGGCAAAAAACAATTGAAATAGAACAACGATAAGGTACCATCATCAGCGTAATTCATGTCCTTCTGGTGACTCACCACGTAGTTTTAGTTTATCTATGTGTATAAGAAGAACAGCCTGGCCGATGTATCAAATCGCAAAAGCAGGGCTGTACTTTTTTTTCCAAAAAAAGTACCTTACGAAACTGTTAGTTACAAGCATATAAAATAAGATAATGTAAGAAAACTAAATTAATATTTAAAAAAAAAACCCTTATCTGTTTCTACGCGACATCGCACCGGAACACTAAATCGCTTAGCGGCACGTCTTTGTCGGTAGGGTCGTAACTAGCCACGACCAAAAACTTCAACCAGACCAGACCAGAGAAATCTCAGTAATTATAAATTTCCAAATTTCACATGCCGGGAATCGAACCCGGGATCTCCTACTTCACAGCGCTCACCGTTGCGCCAGGGAAGTCGCCAGGTCTGTCAATAAATTCTTAGGACCGGCGCGGTCGCCCAGAGTTATGAATGTGGCGTTGTCCTCGGAACATATTTATTAGGTACATGAAGCCCTACTGGGCACAGCAGCAAGCTAGCCATGTAGGCATTAACATTATTCTTCGAGGAGAAAGAACAAAATGTTTTTCCACGTACATAGTTTTATCAACTCTCCGCGTGCATGGAAATAATAACACGGGAAGGCAAATTTCAATTCCCCCGATTATGTTACGCATAGAATTAACCTGTCCAACCAATGCACGGCAATAGATAAAGCTGTGGGAGAAAATTAATTGATCTTTAAATAATGGATAGAAGAAGGCGGTACTTTGCGGAAATCCATGTTTATGATATATTATGAATATTAAGCTTCATTTGCTATACTCCGCGGAAAGCAGGAGAATCTGAATCTGTAGTCTGTGTCTCGGAGCGAAACGTGCTTAGAGCCTTAGCCTTAGTGTGGAGTATAAGGATTGAAGAAACTAAAAATTCCACCATACAGATTCTCCTGATTTTCGCGGAGTATAGCAAATAAATCTTAATTTTCATAAAATTTACCTTTCCCCAAGTAGACAAATGACTCCTGCCCTAGCTAGCCGTCCGGTCTATGATTATTTTCGATAAATTATGAACTTCAGTAGGTACTGAACGCCTGATGGCATTGAAGTAGCCTCGTGTTGACATTTCATGACAAAAAAAAATGTATTTTTAAATTTTAATAAAAGTATCCTATGTTACTTCTAATACCTCCAAGAATATGTGTACAAAGTTTCATGACGGTCGGTTGATTAGTTTTTGCGTGAAAGCTTAAGAAACATTCCTACATTCACATTTATAATATTAGTAAGGATACTATACAGTATGCTAAGGATAATGAAAAACAACATATGTAGTTAAGATTTATGTAACCAGCTGCGTTGTCAAAGAGATAGTGATTTATGTTAGGTCTATATTTTCTAACTTTCATTTTACCAAGACATGAAGCTCTTACTGACACATTTATATACTAGTACAGAATCTAGATTTATTACTGGATCTAAATTTACACAACCAGTTCATAAGGCTGATGTAGAGTTCTCACAACTCATTCGACAGGCATTCTGCATCATCTAAAGACTAAAGAGACGCCATTATTTTAAATATTAAATAACTCTTTATAAAATCTATAAATGAGTAAAAAAAAAGCTTATATTCTTATTTTAATTTGCGTAGAAAAATAGTTTTAAGTTCATAAATAAATATAACATAAAGTTTTAATAGGTAACTATAGATTACTTACGATACTAAAATATTATTGATACGGAAGTGATATTTTTGTTCATTTATTTGTCACCAATGCCCTATCCGCTAAACAAATCTTGATGAAATTTAGCATAAAGGTATAATACTTATTGCCTGCAATATGCCGATTCTGTATCATAATTGACACCAAATTTAGGTCGACACTGTGGAAAGTAAACGCCATAAACCATATTTTGTATTCTGAAACTTCAGTTTCCAACTGAGTTCTGACCTTAGACCTTATCACAGCACTTACTCGTATGAAGCGTTCATACATACAATATGTTACCATTAATGTAAGGTGGTGGTGATAACTACATTCGTTAACTAAAAACTAAAGCTAGGAGGGTCCCAAACGCGCCCTTGCCTAAATTAAACCTTTGTAACCATTGTATTAAATACCTTTTTTCTATTGTTAGTATAATCTTTTCTGCAAACGTAGAATAAGGCGAAAGATTTTTATCTTGTTACGCCAAAAAAGTATAACTTCTAGCGCCTGTACCTACATAAGTACACACACGGTTTTTTTTTTCGTGGCCCGTTATCTGTAATGGGCTGGAAACGGTTTGATAGTGATGATTCCAAACAAGGTAAAAAGGGACCAACTATAAATCCCATGCCGATGGAAGTCGCGGACATCAGCAAACTTTTTTATTATCAAAGTGAGCGGTGGACAAAATAAGTTCGAGAAACTATGGAACAGTCGTATATCGCTATTACGCGATAAGGCCGCCTCTTGTTTTCTACTTCTGTCTTCATGTTTCTGTTTTTATTTTATTTATTTTGCATATGTTAATGATGTGGTATACAAATAAAGAGTTAAATAATAACAGTCAACCGACCTATTTTAGTAAATAGAAGCGTGAAGTAAACGACGCATGCTTATTATGTAATGAGAAAAACTGCACTTTCATTCTTGGTAGTAATACTGTGATGGAAGTATAACTAACGCTGGTAAATAAGACGTTTGTATTGAGGATATTGGTTGACAACATGTTGAAAAAAATACTGAATCGGTAGATGATTAGTACTAAATAAGCGATCAATTACCTGGATGGACTTAAAAAATTCTCAGTACCAGCCTCGAGTTAGAATTTTTGTCTGATTCTAATCACTGAAGGTATATAATGCTTATCTAATAATAATGTTAAATCCCGCTCATGAGTGCAGTGTTGAGGAAGGAGGCGTGTGCCCAAGCAGTTGTGCATCAGATGATCACTGAGGATGACGATGGAGTATGAAGTTAAATCACTAAACTTAATTACAGGAACAATGATAAACTAGGGTCAAAGAATAATGTACTTCACTACCGTTGTAATAGGATTTGCAATAGAACGTATACAATTAGTCATTTTGCATGCCGAGTGTACGCAACAGTGCGTAGTTCCACCGAACGGAAGGTCTCTACCAATACCAAGGCTCCGGTTAATGTGTGGTATTGAATTTCAATAACACGCAGATTATATGTAAGTTCTGACACGCTGATCATTTGTCTGACTTTATTCATTCATCAAATAACAAGAGATTATTTGTGAACTCAACTAAAATAGTCACTGGAATACCAGTTTGCATTTAATATTATATGGCTGAGCTAACCCAGCACGGCTAGCATGGACAGGAGAAAATTATCTTCCGGGAAAGGACACAAATTTAACTTCTGCCACAGCGTTATCAACTCTCCGAGCATTGGCGCACAAGTGGAAATAATACCCAAATAATTCATGTGTAATAATATACGGGGATAAACTTCTCATATTCCATGTTCCCGTACTTTGGCCTGCAGGCTAAAGCACAGACAGGGGACAGAAATTATATAGGGGATATACTCCACCTGCTAAAGGTAACCATTTATTAATATGGGATAATACAGTGGCATACGATACGGGACCCGGCATACCAAGCGAACGAGGAATTTCAGCGTAACTCCCAAGAGTAGCGAGGTGAGAGACAGTGTTTGTAACCTATGCTCGGCTCAATCGCTTCAACAATCTTAAGGAAATTTAGCACAAAGATAGCTTACATTCCGGAGACAGACATAGGATACTTTTTAACCCGGGGAAATAAAGGGTTCCTACAGGATTTACAATTTATATAGTTTGTACATGTTACCTTTTATAGTTATTAGAAATTCGATGTTGACTATGAAAATAGACAATGCGGGTACACAGCTACCATTCCGATCACGTGCAAGTTTACAATCGCTATGGTGGTACCGTATCTAGCGTTCACCCGCTTGAACGCCGTTACAGCTGTAACCCATCCAAGTGAATCGGGTTATTGTTGCGTGGGAACTGGGATGGTGACTATATAATTGATGACAGTTGATGCTTTAACTGTGATTCCCCACGGTGCAAGATGGGAAAAACGAAAGCGTATCAGGCCTTCGGGAATTAGATACCTTGGGACCCAAGTTTGCTATTGCAATGGTATAACAGTAGTCTTTTGTGACAGATCTCAAAAATTAAATAAGTAGGCCTAATATAAGCACTTTTGAAACGTCAAGTCCATATGTTTTTAGTGACTCTACCACCGGTCGGAAGGCAGATTCTACCGAGAAGAAGCCGGCAAGAAACTACATCAGATTATACATTTAAACATTCATTTTTCTATCAAGTGAGAGATGAAAGCGGAGCTGGATGCTTCCAAGAAACCTTGTCCTTAAAGCTCGTCCGGGGAAGTACCGTACAGTACAGTATTGTTTCAATGCTATTCTCCGGTCTGAAGGGCGTACCTGGTTACCGATGTAATTACAAAGGCCCTACTAAAAAGTAGCCTTTATTATTGAAGCATTATGTGCATTAACTATCAGTTCTAAAATTAATAAAAATAAGCCTTTAGGATCCTTTTAGACTTTTCACAATTAATTTCGGAATTAAGGATGCACTGCTGATTCCAGATTGCCGACAATTTCCGTACTAAAATTCGACAACAAAAATTAAACCCTCCCCGACATGAGAAACATTCTCAGGATCTCGTGGTCTGTAGAAGAACAAAAGGCAGAATTTTGCCAGCAAAGAACAACATTTATATAATCGTTCTGGTGTTATCACTGTAAAATTTCCGCAGGCGCAGTCACACCGCAAAACATTAAATAAATGCATTTACTGTAGGATTAGAGTTGATCGATTGGTAATATTTACAAGAGTATATTACAGCTATTATTTTATAAGTGACGTTTTTCAGAAGTATTTTTAATTTCATTTGTTTATAAAACAGCAACTAAGGGTGGATCTTTCAATAGTAAGTTGATATTGGATTCACAGAATTAAGTAGGTTACAGAAACCGTGTACTCTATGGAAGCACCAAAAACCACTCCATTATATTAGTAGTGCTTCTTGAACAGGCGGTTGGTCACTCTATACGTTCATACCATTTAGCAGTTGCCAGTACTTAGTTTGCCTCTAAAGTTCATAACCTATTTTTAGGTTATCTAATTTCCTAGTCTAATCTATCATTTAGATTTAAGAAGTCTTATTTACTTTTCATAGTCAATTCTTGAGGCTATCATACAATCACTCTTAGGTTACCTATGAGGCTATGAATGCATATTGTTACGAAGTGCCTAGAATGACCAAAGGCCGCTATTCGCCTTAAGACATGATCTGCAAAACTGTTAAGAAATGTGAAAACCGAGAAGAAAGTAATAGTGGGAGAGTAGAATTAGTGAATGAAGTGGCTATAACTGAACTGTGTAGTCACGGTATATCTGGAAAGTTTCTTTAACATATCATCATAAGCTTCAAAATAAGCTAGCTCGAGTAATTTATACAACGTGTAACGGAATTACGAAATACCGTTGAAGGTATTCAAAAACATTAAATCCAAGCAGGCACCTCTATTTCTCCACACAAACTAATTCAAAACCTACTTATGACAACCCTATCGAAGATAAAAGACCGCCATGTGCATAGTACCTACGCTATGCGACGCGTAAATAATGAAGTGACAGAATTCACTTGATTTTACTTTTGCATGTGATGTTACGGTCACAGCTAATACAGGATAGCCGCAAGTGTGATATACCCCTTACGCTACATTATTCTGTAACTTGATATCTCCAAGAAAATTCGTGCCTTCGCTTAATTAATGTTTATCTGCGTCGCGTAAATTTATTAGTGTGCACTGTAGAGACGTCTTCAATTATTTTCGCTACGAAAAAATTAATTAGCAAAATGGTCAACGGTGCGCGGCCATTGCAACAGAGTGGACTTTCGACATTATACAATTAAAAATGTAGGATGAATGTCTTTAACATCATCGTCGTTTCAAACAATTGACGTCCGCTACTGGACATCAGTGGCATCACAGTGTTTTTGTCCAGGGTAGACATAAAGCAGGAACATTACACAAACCGGAAAAATCGTGCTCCTATTCGAGTTATATAAAGAAAATAGGGTAGGCAGTACTTTTGTGCATGTATGATGTGCACGCAACTGATGGACAAAGGGCCTTTCGTAAGGAGTACCACTATCTATGGTCCTGGGCCGCTTGCCTCCAGCGGCTCCCAGCGACTCGCCTGATGTCATCTGTCCACCTCGTTGGGTCCAACCTACGCTGCGTTTACCGGGGTTGCCATTCTAGCACCTTAAGACTTCAACTTCCATCGGTTCTCCGCGCTATGTGCCCTGCCCATTGCCACTTCAGCTTCGCTACTCTCTGGGCTATGTTGGCATTTTATTTTTTCTAGTTATTCTACGGATCTCCTCATTTCATTTGATCACGTAGAGATTAGGCCGACGGGAAGGGGAGTTTGATGAAAATCATCAATTTATTTAAAAATAATGGATGCCTTTCGGGTGGCTAAAAGCAATAGACTTTCTACCGCAATTAGTGAATTCATACACGACATGAGAGCGCGGTGCAGTTATTTCGCGTCTGCGACAGACGCGGGAAATACAAGATGTCGGATTAAAGAGCAGTACACACAGACTGCGTGAGCGTAGCACGAATGCGTGACAGTGGCTGTAGCTACTGCCACATGCTGTGTACCATACATGCAGTTTCATACGGTACAAAACAAGCTACGCACTTCGGGCTACGTGTTTAGGTCTATAAATATTAGGATATATAATCTACGGGTTCTTTTTCTAATAAAATACTTGAAATGACAATAATTCAGTGTATTCTAAGCCTAAGCCCGATAGTAACACACATAATTAACTAACTTTTTAATTTTCACGACGCGTCGTCGTTTCGGCGCGGAATTTAGCTTCTAGTCAGCGATCAAGAGAAATCAGATCTTCTAATAATGATGAGACTACTTACAGATTTATCTTAAATGTATTTATTATTTAAAAACAAACAAATCAAAATTACTTTATTCCAAATAAACTTTTACAAGCATTTTTGGATATGCAAAGTCGGTTGATGTTTCATGAGACACTGGTAATCCAGACTAAAAGTAAGTAAATCTTAATAATATGTATTATTCAAGTCATATTGACAATAGAGTTATTAGAATATAGGTACTTATATTAGTTAATGAATTTTAACTGATACGGAATGTAGCAATACCAAACTAAAGCATAGGGAAGTAATTTATTATTGCAAATTGCTATGAAAAGCGACGCGTCCAGACACTGTTTGTCTCAGAATAATGAAAATTTGCGTAAACTACTTCACCTCTTCCTTTTAAATCACCAACTAGATCAACTTAGCTGCGTTTTACTGGCGAAAATTTCATAGAACGAAATAATGGTTGTAACCATAGACAATACCATTTGAAATAGCTTGAAACGCAAAGCCGAAATGAATTGATTATAAAAATATATGTTATCGAACGTCAATGTCACTTTGACATTTGTTATCTTATCAGGTGACAGCTCCATGTTTTACTGGCAATCTGGGAAAAATTATAATATATTTTGCTAATACATACACGCGTCCACTGATAACTTTTTCTAATTAAGAGAAACCTGAAGCAATTATCATATTATTATGTCAGGCCTTTCTTTCATTAAGTCAACTAAAGGCAAATTAATACTGGCGACTGTGGCGGCATTACATCTAGCAGTCTACGTCGCAAAACCATCATTTTTCAAGGGCGAAAAAGAGAATAAAGGTTACGACGCGCCGCCAAAGTATCTGCCTTGAGATCTATGTAACCTTCATCAACGCGGAAATTAATTTCACGCTCAAATATCTGACTAAATCAGTGATTCATGAATTATAAAACGCTCGCCGTTTCTGTCTCTAGCTTAGTACGTAGAGGTCTGGTGAACAACTTTTCAAGAAACATGAGCAGCGCAAGATTTCAGGTTTACGTCACGAGGTCGGATATGCCAGAATGTGGCATAGATTTGCTGAAAAAAGAGTAAGTTTAATTTATTCTTAACTGACTTATTACTTTATTAAACCCTGTATAATATAGCCTCTTCTATAGGATAGAAATTTACTTTATTACCAGTAGGCTAGAAACTTTCCTGCTGTAACACCCTGCCTAATGATTGCAAGCAACATAGTTGTATAGATACTTAGAAATATTCATCTTTATGTAATTTGTCACTAAGTAATTTAAGAAGTATAGGTATAGGTAATATTTCAGTTCTATAAACATAAATAATTACTAAAGGAAATGTTTAAATCCACTTTATTATTATAAAGAAGAATTGGTTTGTAAAATTGAATAAGCTAATTTCAGGCAGACAGGTTTTTGCTTTTGATTGCATTGGATAGTCAATTTATTGAATAATGTTCACTATGAACTATATTGTTTAACTGCATGCTATATCATCCTCATGCCAATCCAAATAGTTAATTATAAAACATGTGATTCTTACATTTTTATCATACTTTCTTTCATAATACTACTAATTAATTACAGATGTAATGTAAAGACATGGAAAGATGCATCACCAGTACCTAGAGAAGAATTTCTTAAATCAATTGCAGGCGTGGATGCAATATACTGTTCCCTCAGTGACAAGATAGATGAGGAAGTTCTGGATGCAGCTGGGCCACAACTTAAAGTCATAGGCACTATATCTGTTGGTTACGACCATATCGATTTAAAAGAGTGCAGAAAAAGGGGTGTCAAAATTGGGTACACTCCTAATGTTTTAACTGATGCTACTGCTGAACTAACGGTAACTATAATTGCTTATCTGATTGCTGATGAAAAATAAACTATTATAGAATAATAAACTTTAGACTTACTGCTATCGCTTAAAGCAGTATTATTTAAAATTATACTGCTTTAAGTGATGGTAGTAAACCCCTAGTAATAGAAGTAACATTAATTCACTATTTTATTTCAGAAAATTAAAACCTGTAGCTTAAAAGTACAACCAAATTACATTCACATTTTTTACTCACCCATTATTTTTATTGAAATTAATAATAAACACACACATTGTGTTCCATGTTCACTTAATTCATTATTAGTGAACATAAAATTACCATGGTTACAAAATGGTCAATGTTGATTAAAAGTATTCAAGACAATACATAATCCAATACAAATTTTGTTATAATATGCATTTAGCAAACTTATGTAGGTACTTATTCCTATTAATCATTTAATTTCAATTTGAAGCAAAGTAATATTTTGCTGTACCAAAATATATAAGAAAACTGCCCATGGTAAATAATGACCTTCAACCTCCATGCCTCCATACTAATAATTGTATGTAGTAGTATGATCACAAGATCTATTTCTAGATCTACATAGTTTTAATTTAATGTGATATTAATCTAAAATAGCCTGTGGTTTGATAGTTATTTTATTTATTCCAGATGGCATTATTATTGACCACCTCAAGACGACTGCCAGAAGCGCAGCAAGATGCAAAAACTGGTGGATGGGTATCATGGGCCCCTAAATATATGACAGGGCCAGGCCTTAACGGGGCCACTGTTGGCATGGTGGGTTATGGCAGAATCGGCCAAGCTGTCGCTAGACGCGTCAAGTCCTTCAACACTGCCAAAATATTGTATTTTAGCCGCAGCGAACGAATAGAGGCTTTAGAAGTTGGAGCTATTAAAGTGAGCTTTGATGAACTGCTCAAAGAAAGTGATTTTGTTATAGTCTGTGCCCCATTGGTGCCAGAAACAAAGGAATTGTTTAACAAAAGTGCATTTGAAAAGATGAAACGCAGTGCTGTTTTTGTAAACACTAGCCGTGGTGGATTGCTTGATCAAGATGCTCTAATTTATGCTCTTGAAAATAATATAATTTGGGGTGCAGGTCTAGATGTGACAACTCCAGAACCTTTGCCTCTGGATAGTCCATTATTTAAGCTGAAGAATTGTGTAGTTTTGCCTCACATTGGTAGTGCAACAATCGGTACTAGAAATACCATGAGTGAACTAACTGCAGCAAATATTCTAGCTGCTTTGCATAATGCTGAAATGCCTGCTGAATTGAAGTAGTTCTAGTCTTAAATATAATTTATTTTTCTAACATATAATCAGATGAGGATGATATTAGATTAATAATATAAAAGGTGTTTGATAAAATTGTTTCATTTTTAACAACTTCCGAATTTTTTTATTTTTTATTATTTACTCAGTCTTGAGTAGATCCTTTTAAATTGAACCTTAAATGTTGTTATGAGAATATGATGCATACTTATAATAAAACACACAAAAAATGTATTCCAGCAATAAATTAAACATATATTTACAACCACAACTTATAAATGTATCATTAATCAATGTGCTCATGTTGTGCCTCAGATTCGCGCCAATTCATTTGGACTATTTCCACAATCAATTTCCACCATTTTGATTGCATGAAGTAATAAATTGAACAGATTATAATAAATAACCATGATAGAATAAGGAAATAATCAGTTTCTTTTTCTACAGCACTTGAAACTGGTCCTTGGAAGTCCTTTGATGTGACAAGCAATACTTGAGGATTTTGTCCTGTAATAACATGAACAAATTTGCTAAATAAGTGTATATTGTATTCTGTACCATTGAATTTACCAACTGGTCGTCCATTGTGGAACATTTTTAGTGTTGGCACTCCAACAATTCCATACTGCGCATTTATTCCATGGTATTTCAGAGCATCAAGCCCCACCATTTTTATGTGAGGATAAGATCTTGCTAGAGCATTAAAATGTGGTGCTGCATGTGCACTAAAAGGACAGGCCTTTGCATAAAATAGCACCAATACACAATCAGCCTCAACATCACGACTCTGTATATCGGGTTTCACTTGGAGTAGCTTTGCAAGTGCTGTACCGTTGATAATTTCCACACATGGATCAACATCTGTTTCATAGGTTATCTCTTTACACTTAACAAGTTTACGTGTTTCGTTCACTTTGGTTTTATTGGTATCAATAGTTACATTGGCAAATGTGACTTGGTTGTAAAGATTTGTTAAAGTTTTATTCACATCAGATACAACGTTAGAGAGGAGTGATTCGGATTCGTCGACTGTGGAAAAGTCATTATCGTCCTTTAAAGCATCTGCTTCCTCGTCTATATCAAACTGTGAGGCAATGGGAAGACCTGAAAGTCAAACAATAACGTCTGTGATCCACACATAGCCTTAACAAGTGATACAATTTGTTTTCGGTATGATAATTGCTTATCCAACTAAAAGGAAGGAAATTTACATACAAATTCCTATTTTAAATTGTAAATTATTATTCAAAAAAATCGTAAAGGTTTAATGTATTTACTGTTTAAACTTACTTATAAGCAATATGGCTAGATACAAAGCATTGCTCCTGATAAAATCGTTCATTTTCTCCTATTCTGGTTAGAGAAGAACTTGTAAATTGTATTTACTCTCTAAAAATATTAACTTTATAGAAATCCTGAACAACACTTGCGAAAACACAAAAACATATTTTGACTTTACCTGGGATTGCACTTTTGACACTGTCGTCTATTAATGTCAATACAATTAATTATCTATGTACAGTTGACAGCTGATGTCACCATGGGGGTTAATTGTCGATTATGCCAAGTGTTTGTGTCCTCATTAATAAAATCTTTTATTCTATTAAACGTCGGTTACAATATTTGCTAAAAGTATTGATTTTTATCTCTTTTTATCAGACTGCTTCAAAAGAAAAAGTAATGTTGTTAGGATAAATGTATGTATGTTCTGATGTACTTAAGTATGTATGAATCCTAAATATTTATAGATTATGTTATTAACGTAACTTTAAAAGATAAATTCTGAAAAATAATTTTGAATGATTCTCTGTTCGAAGACACCATTTGCTGAAAAAACCTTATTCAGCAAATGGTGATTATTATTGTTATGAATTAGTTTGCGTTAATCGTCCAAATGTCAATAATTAAGATTACTAAACAGATTTTCATAAGATTTTCAGGGACTAGGGCTAAAAGTACAATAACGTCTAAAACCATTTTCTATTACCAAATAATGTTCATGATGTGATCATGAGCATTAACAAAAATGTAATTTCTACTATCAAATATAAACGTCACACGATGTTGTGGGCGATGGGCGTCGATATAACATTAATTACAGTCGATCTCGACCTTGCAGTTCTACGCTACGCAAACTATTAGCCGTTGTCACTAATAGGGTGAATATGATTTTTAACAAAACTATTATTATGAAAATAAAAAAAGTAGTTGGATCATATTTATAGTTATCACTGGCTTACCGCCATCACTTAAAGCAATATTCATTCATTAATCAAGTAATTAAAAATCCTCTAAAATTTATTTTATAAAAAAAGCTTTCCGTTTCCGATTTATTACTTAAAAGTGTATTTATTCTTTCATTCAATCTGAGACACGTGCCCTGTAGTGGCTGGCAATGGGTTGATCGTGATGATTCGTGACGATGCGATGGTAATATAGTTGGTAGTTCACCCTCCAGTGCCTACAACCACCTTCTGCTCGACCATAGTGCCTTTCCGAGAGGGCACCAATAAATCTGTGTCACGGTCCGCCTCATTCAGTAGCGCCCAACCACCTTGGACTGCTAAGCGAGCGAGAGGTATATATGAAAACCATCGGCTATAAACAGAGCAACAAAAAACACGTCTTGCAACGTGCCGCACTGTGTTTATCAACCTGGCGTAGCCCAAGTGCCCGTTATTACACCATAAAATACAGCCCGGAACACAGCATTGCATTTGCTTTGAACCCCCTCCCCCCCATTCAAAAATTAAATTGAAGTTCTGGCTTCAGTATTGGTTTTAGAAGGCCCTCTAGAAAAGTTTTTAAGAAATCTTCAACGTACAAATTTCGAACTACTTACTACCTATAAAGCCCAATCATTTCATTTCAATCAAACAGCCGATTGATTGTCATACTACGGCAAATCAGCCGCGGACGATCTGACCTCACAAGAAGCTCTACTTCAACTTACTTTATAACACAATTTGTGCGTACAATAAATAAAACAAGCGCTGGAGATTTGCTATATGATGATGAAGATGACGGCGCGGACCGTATGGATATAGACGAGTAGTTCCTGCATATTGTCCAATTTTTTGTAACAGATTATAGTCACCCCAACAATACGTTGCCAAGCTCAAATGTAAACCTAATGGACACTCCACGAATTACTATAGCGTAGATATATTTAGGGAGTATATTGGTATCGGATCGTGACGCGTCGCATCTCAATATTGTCTTGACCCGACCGGACGAAGCCGCCTGCCAGTCGTTCGCCGACAGGCATCGCGCCTCTCGACCGTTTAGTGGCTGGGCAAGTCAACTCGCGCAAGTACTTGACAGAAAACAAAGTAACGTAAAGTGTTCAAGACTCAAGTTATAAACATGGCGTATTCCTGGGATAACAGAGTCGCTTTTGTGGTGCGATACCTTTACGGTGAGTTTTTGGCAATAGATTGTTCCCTACTCGATCCTTAAGCAGTTTTAGGGATAGCCTTTTACACATGTGGATTCCTGGATTCCTAGCAGTAATATTTATTAGAAACTTCTTCATTTTGAACACATTTATTTTAAAAAGAGGTTATAATAATTTGATTATTTAATTATTCTGATTTTGATATATTTTGGCGGTTCATATCTACCGCATCGGTGACGAATCAGCATTTACAGCTGTACCGTGGGTCCAATGGGTTCAATTAAGAGTTTAATTTACGGCACTATGCCACATAGGAACCTATATAAATCAAACATAAATATACAGGACAAAAATATGTAGTCAATGGACTTTGCAAGGGGCGTGCAAACACAAGCTTTGCTTACTTTGGGGCTAGATGGCTATGTGTGTATGGTCGTAGTATGTATATATATATATCAAAATTAAAGAATAGGTATACTTAGTGTAGCTTCACAATATATTTATAATAATATAGTATTTGTAAGACAACATATTAGTCTTTATAAACAAAAAGTGGACATAAACAGTCGACTTACAAGCAATGGTCATAAATTAGTGTCATCTGCATACTGTCTGCGTAAGGTACAGCGATCATTTGTGGGATTGACTATACGCTTTTATAATATGATTCCTAAGGTGATTTTGGACCTGCCAATGCACAAGTTTAAAGAATTTGTTAAAACACATTTATTACAGCGAGGTTACTATACAATTGATGAATTTTTTAATGACAAGGTTGCTTGGAAGCATCCGGCTCCGCTTTCAGCTCTCACAAGATAGAAAAATGAATGTTAAAATGCAAAATGTAAATTGTTGATGTTGGAAAAGAGCAACTGCTGAGTTTCTTGCCGGCTTCTTCTCGGTAGAATCTGCCTTCCGAACCGGTGGTAGAATCACTACAAACAGACAGACTTGACGTTTCAAAAGTGCTTATATTAGGCCTACTTGAAATAAATGAATTTTGAATTTTGAATTTTGAATTTTGATGTAGCTTTCGAATGTTATCACAATAAACTGGTCTGTGAGAGGTTTTTTTATACCACTACACTGGATTGCACTCTTGTAATCCGGGTTAACAGTCTAAGGTAACTAGTAAGGCTAACCAGTTAGGGGTATGAGTTATTTATAACGCTAAATGGCTTCGCTTTCTTTGCCGGTTGGGTCGCAACGAGCAAAGCCTAATTCAGAAAATTATAAATCCCAAATTTTCCCCGACGGTGAACACTAAAACTGAAACTCTTAATTATATTCTACCCGACTCCTACAGGGCGGCGAACAAGGCCTATATGAATAATGATTCTTTGAATTCGAATTTCAAAGTCAAAGTAAAAAATTTTCTTTATTCAAATATGGACATAGATGGCACTTCTGATGCTTACATTACATGTAAAATATGACATAGAAGTTATCTGATGGTGATAAATAAATTCGTCAACTTAAAACTAAAGCTACGATGGTTCCAAACGCGCCCTGGTCTAAGAAGAAGCAATTTGACAACGACTCTAGAATCAACTGCTGGCTGATTGGAAGCAGCCAGCTTCGCTCTCACTCCCGCACGATAGAAAAATGATTGTAAATGTTGATGATGGAAAACAGCAACTACTGAGTTTTGTTTCCGGCTCGGTAGATTGTGCTTTCAGAACCGGTGGTAGAGTCCCTACAAACAGACATTCTTGACGTTTCAAAAGTGTCTATAAAGTCCTACTTGAAATAAATGAATTTTGAATTTTACTTTAAATCTCGGATAAACAGATATTGTTGGCGGATGCAACTGCTAGGAATAAAAATGATCGATCCGGTAATATTCTCGGGAAGCTCTTCATTAGGGCGGTGGACGGGGGTCATCAATCTCTTGTCAGTTCTCAGTTGTCAAGCTCGCAAGGAAGTGCCACTGTCAATTTATTTCCACTGAGGCCATCTAGGTACATCTTCACTAACTAATATAACCATGGAAGCGGTGATAGCCTAGTCGTAAGGAGTCCGGGGTACCCAATTCGAATCCCAGCAAGCACCTCTAACTTTTCGAAGTTATGTACGTTTGAAGCAATTTATATATTGTATAGAAGCAGGCGTTCTGCAGAATTCCATGATATATTATGAAAATTAAGCTTAATTTGCCATACTCCGCGAAAAGCAGGAGAATCTGTATGGTGTAATTTACACTTTCTTCAATCCATATACTCCACACCAAACAGATTAAGCTTAACAGCAAATTAAGCTTAATTTTCATAATACAATTTATATATAACTTTCTTGGTGAAGGAAAACATCGTGACGAAAACCCGCATGCCTGAGAGTTATCTCTCAAAGGTGTGTGGTGGAGACCACAAATCCGCACTAGGCCAGCGTGGTGGACCATGGCCTAAACGCTTCTTATATACACGGCGCCTCCTCCAAGGGTCTCCTCCCCTTGGAGGAGGCGCCTTGCAATGGTCTGGTATTGGGTTGATATGATGATGATGATGAATATAATAATCCGTCACCATCATGGCATCATCCAATACCAATAAGCGTCCCATTTCTAAAAGACCTCCTCTCTCATCAGCTCAACAGCTCTTTTTAAGAATTTTTTTTATTTTTTTATCCCACTACAAGTTAGCTCATGACTGCAATCTCACCTGGTGGTAAGTGATGATGCAGTCTAAGATGGTAGCGGGCTAACCTGTTAGGGAGTATGGTAGTCATACCCCTAATCGGTTTCTACGCTTAATCGCACCAGAACACTCAATCGCTTAGCGGCACGTCTTTGTCTGTAGGGTGGTAACCAGCCACAGCCAAAGACTCCCACCAGACCCAACTACAGAAAATTCAGAAATAATAAATTCCCAAATTGCCCCTGCCAGGAATCAAACCCGGGACTTCCTAATGAAATTAACAGCGTTCACAGTTGCGCCAGGGAGGTCGTCAAGTTTCTGATTTCAACTTGTTCCTTTTCATTTATCTATATTTTAACGAGCACTTTTTGTTTGATGCCTGTGTTATTATTGTTTTTTTTTTTAAATTAATAATAATAATAAATATACTATCTAATTTACGTAAGGACCGCCAGCGGCGGTAAAAGCCTCCTCCATATTTTTCCATTTGCACCTGTCCCTTGCAAGAGTACTCCATGTCTTACCCGCAACTTTCGCGATGTCGTCCTCCCATCTTTTCAATGGCCTACCGGGTCTTCTCTTCCAATCCATGGGATGCCAGTTAGTAACAATTTTTGTCCATCTACTATCTTGACATCTTTGAATGTGACCTTACGTAAATTAGATAGTATAAGTACATAAACATTAAAATAGAAAATAAGAATTTAGGATTAAGGAAAATTGTATTTAACTCTATTATATTTAGCCAGTAAGATACTTAATTGTAAGGAATGTAAATAAAGCTTTATTATTATTATTATTATTATATAATAATAATAAATAAATATACTAAAACAATACACACATCGCTATCTAGCCCCTGGGTAGCCTCTTTTGTAATTGTATTTTCCCTACGTGTTTGCTGGTGTAATGCGCTGCGTAAGCGTAAGAAGATCGCTCGTGAACGTGGTAAACGACTGTGCCCACGGTTACTTTACCAAATCGGAATAATCCGCTCGTACTAGTTACCTCCTCCACCTGCGAATCGCTCGTGAACGTGGTAAACGACTGTGCCCACGGTTACTTTACCAACTCGGAATAATCCGCTCGTACTAGTTACCTCCTCCACCTGCGAATCGCTCGTGAACGTGGTAAACGACTGTGCCCACGGTTACTTTACCAACTCGGAATAATCCGCTCGTACTAGTTACCTCCTCCACCTGCGATCTTAACTCTGGTGTTATTGTTGTTGTTGTTGTTGTTGTTTTTGTTGTAAATATGTTTCTCATATTTTTCTCATCCACACAAGTACGTAAAACTGAATTAAGTAGTAATAATAATTTATTGAATTAAGTTTTGCATTAAAATATTTTATTTGACTAAGTGCATTTTATAAGAACTACTAGCGTACCCAGCCCGCTTCGCCGGGCTAGAATATCATCATAGTAAATAAAAGCTGTATTTAACAGTTTGACAGTTCAAAAATAGGAGTGCTCCGATCGTCACCAAACTTTACAGGATTACTCGCCAGGTCAATCCGGAGATTCCGTGAAAGTTGCATTGAAATCGGTCCAGCCGTTTCGGAGCCTATACGGAACATACCCACACATTTTCTCTTTTATATATATATAGATAGATAAGATCGAGAACCTAAGGGAAATTAAAAGAATTACAACTTTAATAAATATTCTAATCACCCCGAACTTTCTCGAAGTCGGTAACAAGCTAAACTCAACAAATCATCTATAGCTACCCTTTGTTTAATTTATCTTGACTAATTATTCCGAGCCAACAGATTAGTTTGCAATTACCGACGCGTGTTAACTGATGGAGTTAACTAATCAGAAGCTAATGCCAATATCTATTTATTAGTAGGCATTATGTAGATATTGAAATTACGAAATAGTTATGACCAATGACATTTTAAACTTTAGGTGCGGACTTCTCTCCATTCCGTCCCTCATGACTCAATACCTACGCAAGACTTTCAGTGTCTGGATGTGTATCTGTATATTATAAGTATTTATGTATACTATTGTTAACTTCTAATCGAAATTCAACCGTAATTAATTTAAATTATGAGTTTGAACATCATTAAGGTTTGTCAAAGACTATATATACCTACTTCTTTAGTCACAGATTTCGCCAAGGCTACACTGTCAATTGTCTGTTTTTTTTCAAACAAATTATAATTAAAAATTATTTTAAAAGAGTAGGAATATATATGCGTGTTTGTGTCAAATACACAACGCTTTACGCGTGTTATGTTTTTTTTGCTGATTTAATGTAAACAACCAATAACTTTCCTAAGTTATGTGCGTTTTAAGTAATTTAAATATCATTTGCTCCAACGTTGAAGGAAAACATTGTGAGGAAACCTGCATGCCTGAGAGTTCTACATAATGTTCTCAAGGGTGTGTGTAGCCCACCAATACGCTCTGGGCCAGCGTGGTGGACTACGGCCTTAACCCCTGCTCATTGCGAAGACATTGATGATGATGATTGAAGATAAAAGACCGATACGCGTATAGTACCAAAGCTACACGACACGTAAATATACTACGAATAAATAAATAAATATACTACGACAATACACACATCGCCACCTAGCCCCAAAGTAAGCGTAGCTTGTGTTATGGGTACTAAGATGACTGATGAATATTTTTTTTTATAAATTATATATACATAAATACTTAGAAAATACATATAAACACCCAGACACGGAAAAACACTTATTGCTCATCACACAAACATTTTCCAGTTGTGGGAATCGAACCCACGGCCTTGGACTCAGAAAGCAGGGTCGCTGCCCACTGCGCCAGTCGGCCGTCAAAGGTTTTTAATATATTGACAGGAGTCACTTGGTTTCAATTTTGCATTTGATATTAGGGCTGTATGAGTTGTATCTGATTTCTCTCAGTAAAACCTATGGCAGTGGTTTACTCAAAAACTATTAGCGTTTCGGTTTCACAGATAAGTGTTTAAACACACTATGCCGAAAATACGCGTCCGAAGTTCCGTGGCTGATTTTACGTTCCGACGCATTCGGCTGATATGACACACGATAAGAGCCGAATTTACGCGGCAGAAATTCAGTTGTGTAACTAGGTGTGGGCAATCAGGGTCTAGAGCGTGTTATCAACATAGCATGTAAAACAAAGTGATCTTGTTAAGGTTCCGTTTTTCCTTTTGAGGTGCGAAACCCGAAAAATTGACTATTTTACAGTAATAGCAATTGCTGAGGCCTTACAAGAGGATAAATACAGAAAAGAAATGAAGAATGGTGCACCCATTGAATTCTACGAGCCTCCCTACCCCCAGATCTTTGTCGACAATCGTACCGAACTTTGGTCGCGTATAATGTGTTGTTATAAAAAACATTGCCGCCGAATCGGTGCCAAACTTACGCCCGACCGAAGTTCGACTGTACGCTATAACGCGACTTAATTTCGGTTTAGTGTGTCATCAGTAATAAAATATCTTGCAGGCGTAGTCACGATGAACTTCGGTCGCGTATTTTCGGTATGGTGTTTAAACACTAAGTGTCAGACACAGTAAATAATGTATTTTTAAATCCTGTGAAGTAATATTTCGGTTTTATTTACACGGATAGATCTGTCCGTCTATAAACTGAGGACATTCATCTCAGACGAAATAAATCATTCAACTACGTACAATATTGCACAGTGCGGTCACTATGTAATGATAAATAGACATGAGAAAATTTAAAACTCGTTAATAGTGTGGTTGCGAAATGGCTTGGTTTTGGCATACGTCTTGCCATTGTTTACTCGTACCGGCCAAGTCTAGATTACCAATTTGACCGTTGCGACATCTAAATGAGTATATTTTTCTAATTAATACGACTAGATTATAAAGATGTCTGTTCGTAGAGCCAATTTTTTAAATTAATTACCTTAAGTTGTTCCGCATGTAAGAGCCATTTTTGATTTTTTTAATTGACAGTGGGTGGGTAGGTAAGTAATAAATAATATTAATTAAAAATAACAACTTACTACAAATGATTTAACTGCCTCGTCAGCCTTGTAGTTAGCTTGTTCGACTAAGGGTCACGAGGTTCTAGGTTTGATTCCCAGGCAAAAAAAAACATTTATTTATTCAGTTAGCCTCTGACTGCAATCCCACCTGTTGGTAAGTGATGATGCAGTCTAAGATGGTATCGAGCTAACGGGTATAGCAGTTATATTACACCCATACTCCTAATCGGTTTCTTCGCGACATCGTACTGGAACGCTAAATCGCACATCGTCACGTCTGTCAGTAGGGTGGTAAGCTGGTAACTAGCCACCAGTGGCGTGCACTCCATACATGCACAAAAGCACTGCATACCTTAACATTGATATATAACTCGTAAAGGAGGAGAATTTGTGCCGTTTTATGCAATTTTCCTAGTGTATGCATACCCTGGTAAGAAACCCAGAGCACGCCACTGCTAGCCACGGCAGAAGCCTCCCACCAGACCAGACCAGAGACAATACAGAAATAATAAATTCCAAATTTCCCCTACCAAAGAGTTTACCGCTGCGCCAAAGAGATCGTCAAAATTGTTTATGTTATATTTTGAGTTAGGAAATTGGTTTTCTTCACTCGAGCTATGCTTGGAGTAACTCACCGTTATCAAATAAAAAATGAGAGAATCACCAAATGAGATTTGAATAAAGAAATACTACTCTTTGTCGCAACGGTCGGATCGCAATCGACGCGACGGTTGGCCCATGTGTGGAACCTTCGACTGAAGTACGATTTACTTCTTTACATACTCAACCTCGGTCTGGTCACCTATTTCGATGAATATAATTAAGTCCGACGTAATGGAGAAACAAGCAATAAGATTTGCCAGTTTATAAACAAAGATGCTGCCAAAGTATCCTAACGATGTCTGGAACCGTGAATGACTGACGTTTCCGGGTAATTTCCAATCAACAACGTAGTTTGTACACATTAATGGTTAACCTAAAGAAACCGAAACGTATCTACTCGCCTGTTTATTGACCCCCTTTTTTTGGCGTGGTGGATAAGCTTAATTTTGAGCAGGACATGTGCGACTCGTATACCCAAAATTAAAACCACCATCTCTATATATACTACGACAATACACACATCGCTATCTAGTCCCAAAGTAAGTGTAGCTTGTGTTATGAGTAGTACATCTTAATACTGATGAATACTTTTATGAATAATATACATAAATACTTATAATCTATAAAGAAAGTTGTGGTATATATATATATATATATATATATATATAAAAGAAAGTTGTGTTAGTTACACCATTTATAACTCAAGAACGGCTGGACAAATTTTTATGATATTTGTTTTGTTGGTCTCCTCTTAGAACGGAATAATTATTAAAATATAACATTGATAAAAAAAAATATCCGCGGTACGAAGTTCGCCGGGTCAACTAGTATATATATATACAACTAGTATATACATACAAATATACCCAGACACTGAAAAACATTAATGTTCATCACACAAACATTTTCCAGTCGTGGGAACCGAACCCAAGCCCTTAGACTTAGAAAACAAGGTGCCCACTGCGCCAATCGGCCGTCTGAGGTAGTACTAACATACAAATTTCCTTTACAGATATCGACAACAACGGCTACCTGGATGCCCACGATTTCCACTGCCTCGCGCTACGAACTTGTGTGCTCGAAGGCAAAGGCGACTGCAGTGCCACCCGCCTCCAGAAGTACCAGCACATCATGTTAAGCCTGTGGGAGGAGATCGCGCAATTGGCAGACTTCGACAAGGTGCCAGACTATGTCGGTTACACATCACATTCAGTTCTAGCTCTGTCGGTGTAGCCTTTGCTTTACGTGGCAGTGGCATCTTGGATAGCATAGACTATAGACTTCTTCTAGAACTATCAATAGAGCATTTACATTTTACAATAACACTAGAACGCAATAAATTAAAAACGAATATTTTAACCAATATTTTCCGTAAATTAACTAAATATAAGTAATTAAATAATACTAGTATAACTATTTTAATCCTCACTAAAATAAATTGAAATTAAGTATTTTCAGTCATTTCAATGATCTATCAATAAAAAAAAACATTCTTTTCTGTAGGAAACATTGTGAAAAGGATACTTTTAAACAAGACAATAGATTTTAATATACTATTCTACCATCATTGAAATATAATTTAATCATTAGGAATACAGTGACCTATTAATGATGTGGCATACCTACCTACAGACTTAAATATCAAGTCAAAAACTTTGTTGTGATGAAAAATAAACTATAGCTTTCTTTAGATGCTGTCGTAATTAAAAATAACATAACCAACCATTTAATCGTTTACTTTATAGGATACACTTCACATATTGCATGTTATTATTAATTGCCTAATTCAAACAAGCACGCAATGCTGCAGCGCACGCTTGCCGCTTTATATTTTATTCTCAAAAAATAGATTCTTTGTCTATGGTCACTTACTTTTTTTTAGGATGGCGTGGTAACGGTTGAGGAATTTAAAAATGCAGTCCAAAATAGCTGTATAGGACGAAAGTATGAAGATTTTCCACAGGCTTTAAAAGCTTTCATAGAGACAAACTTCAGGATGATCGACATTAATACAGATGGGATCATCGGCATCGAGGAGTTTAGATACGACTGCGTACAGAGAATGGTAGTTGAAGACATCAAAGAAATAGATGAAGCATTCAATTCGTTGTTAAATGTGAGTAGTCGATCTTATTGATCTTAATTTAAAATTTAGAGTAATATTGGTATTTTGGTCGCCGCGTGGTCACTGCAGATCAGAATACAGTTGTCACCTAATCCCGCGGGTGTCGTAGGGACTATAACAGAAAAGGAGCAGCAGCGTACTCTGCCCCGTGTTATGATTCTCCCATTGGGAGAGGACTTTACTCCAGAAGTGGACTGTTGTAGGCAGTGGCGTGCATAGAGGGTATGGACAGGGTATGCAGATGATATAAAATGAAGAAAATCTCCAGTTGAGGCAGTAAGCATTGTAAGAGTTATAAAAAGCCTACCCTTAAGTATTTATAACTCGTATTGGAGTTTGTCTTCACTTTTTATCATGTGCATACACTCATGCACGCCACTGGTTTTAGGCTATTGACGATCAGTTCTGACGGTTAATACTCCATTCAAAATTTAAGATTTAAGCTAAACGCTTTCGCTGAATCGCCTTCATGAAAACTTACACTAAAGATATCGTACAATTCGGCAGTTTGGACACAATTAATGCAAATTGCACACATTTGCAAAAGTCCAACGCAAATTTGTTTAATAAAATGTATGGATACTATCCCTATATACCCGTCATTATTTGTATCAGAATTGGTGGGTTTGGATACTTTGGAACAAAGGCGTAGGAGGACCTGTCTCTTACACTACTTCTTACTCCTTAACAATAAGGTTAATAATCCAGATGCACTTAGCAATTGCTCGTTAGCTGTGCGAGTGCCTGGTAAAACGGTACGAACTTGCAGGGGAAGATTACCACTATTTTCACTCGATTCGAAATGCTCCAACATTTCGCGCGCTCTCGTTTCTTAATAATATGTTTGCTCAGCACCAACAAATTGACATATCTATTATTGACAGCCGAGTGGCGCAGTGGGCAGCGACCCTGCTTTCTGAGTCCAAGGTCGTGGGTTCGATTCCCACAACTGGAGAATGTTTGTGTGATGAACATGAATGTTTTTCAGTATCTGGGTGTTTATCTGTATATTATAAGTATTTATGTGTATTATATTCATAAAAAAATATTCATCAGCTATCTCAGTACCCATAACACAAGCTACGCTTACTTTTGGGCTAGATGGCGATGTGTGTATTGTCGTAGTATATTTATTTATTATAAGTTTAGCTACGTTCCTAAATTATATTCAGACAAATTAACGAATATTTTTGTAACGCACCTGACTTATATAGTATACGTTTTGGCTAGCTGTAAGTTTACTAAGGATATAAATAAATAAATAAATAAATAAATAAGTAAGTAATAATTAATTCCTATTGCCCCGATTTCTAGTCCTTTTATGATGAGTTTGCTAAATGTCGCTACGTCACGAAGTGCAATAGACAATCAGGTTCTATAAATACACACTTACCCTTTTTGTTTTATTACTAAGTCTCAGAGGAAACACATTTAGGCGGAATCGTAAATAGAAATTGGCAGGCAGGATGGATATAGCTGAATTGACAAATCATGGGCACAGTGTAAATATATAAACTATAAATAAATAACATTTAAATAAATATACTACGACAATACACACATCGCCATCTAGCCCCAAAGTAAGCGTAGCTTGTTTTATGGGTACTAAGAAAACTGATGAATATTTTACGGAGTAATATACACTAGCTGACCCGTGCAACTTCGTCTGCACCAAATCGGTTATTACGGGAAAACACAAATAAAATGACATTTTCTAAAAATGAATCCTAGCTAGATCGATTTATCGCCCCCGAAACCCCCTGTATACTAAATTTCATGAAAATCGTTGGAGCCGATTCCGAGATTCCAATTATATACATAAGAATTGCTCGTTTAAAGATATAAGATAAAGCTACATAGAATATACATATAAACACCCAGACAATGAAAAACATTCATGCTCATCACACAATAATTTTCCAGTAGTGGGAATCGAACCCACGGCCTTGGGCTCGGAAAGCAGGGTCGCTGCAAACTGCGCAAATCGGCCGTTAAACTTATGTTTTACCAGCACGGCTAGCTTGGGCAGACGACAATTATCTCCCCGGGTAACGATAAAAAATTATCTACTCCCACAGCTTTATCAACTCTCAGAGCACTGGCAACCAAGTGGAAATAATATATGTGTAATAATAAACGGTGGTTAACTTCTCCTATTCCATGTTCCCGTGCTTTAGCAGGTGGTCAAGTTAATTATATCCCCTGTAATATAATCCCCTGGATATAATCGGGGGATATAATTTTTGTCTTCTGCCTGTGCTAGCCCTGCTGTAGGTACATTGTAATTTGAAGCGATACGTGCGTAGAGAGTACATTGCCGAAGATCTGTGTGGTGTGGAATATAAGGATTGAAGAAATTATAAATCATACCATACAGATTCTCTTGCTTTTCGCGGAGTATAGCAAATTATAAATTAATTATGTTTAATTAATTAATTTTCATTATATTGTAATTTATTACAAGCGTTCAAATCTAAAATTAAACACCTCTTGAGATTAGAGCGCAAACTAACTGAGATTGCACGCTCCATTCTCCAACTATACCGCGCAATATCCCCTAAGTTGCCTCACAAAGTAAACAAGTCAACCAACTGTTAATTGCATATTAACCTGCAATTAATAAATAAATAAATAAATATACTATGACAATACACACATCGCCATCTAGCCCCAAAGTAAGCGTAGCTTGTTTTATTGGTACTGTGATAGCTGATAATTATTTTTTTATGAATATAATACACATAAATACTTATAATATACAGATAAACACCGAGACACTGAAAAACATTAATGTTCATCACACAAACACTCTCCAGTTGTGGGAATCGAACCCACGGCCTTGGACTCAGAAAGGAGGGTCGCTGCCCAATGCGCCACTCGGCCGTCAATTAATAATGCTCAATTGTTTCATCAGGCCGATATCCATAGTTATATATGGTGCTCAGTGGCGTGCATAGAGGATATGCACAGGGTATGCAGATGATATAAAATCAAGAATATCTCCAGTACGAGTTATAACAAACTTAAGGACAGGCATTGTAAGAGTTATAAAAAGCCTACGCTCAAGTTTTTATAATTCATACTGGAGATTTTATATCATCTGCATACCCTGTGCATACCCTCTATGCACGCCACTGATGGTGCTCATACAATTTAAAACGATTCGTTGTTCAGAACCATCCGTGAATGGATCGGGATAGCTAACGAAGCACAATTTTTTCGTTTCGAGAAATTCAGAAAGATATAGATACATATAATTATTATATGACGAGCACAGATTTAGGAAAATGCATAATCCTCGTTCAGCCATGCAGTGCATTGTGTCCAAAAACAGAGAAAACGCCCCGAGCACTTCTCACTACACACCCGCGGAATTTTGCTGGATCACAAACGTTACGTAACGTAACGTAAATGTTTAGAACCTTAGAGCAAAATTACTGTCAACTGCTAAATGAATGAAGTGAGTAACAGCCTGTTCAAGAAACACTACTAAAGTGGTGTGGTTTTTGATGCTTCAATATTAGTCGTGTACACGGATTCTGTATGTTCTTGATTCTGTGCAAACGAAGTATAATAAGGAAGTTCGTGAATTTTTTAGAATGCTGATGTCGAGTTTCAACAAATCGTAAAAGTTTAATGACCTCACGATGAAATATGTAGTAAGAATTAAAATATAACATTTAATTTTTAATTCCTACTTTTAAAACAAGTATAACATCTAAAATTCTCACTTAATTTTTAAAGCAAACTAGTAAGCATTCAATTGATGAATTTCTTAATGACAATGTTGCTTGGAAGCATCCGGCTCCGCTTTCATCTCTCACAAGATAGAAAAATGAATGTTAAAATGTAAATTGTTGATATTTGAAAAGAGCAACTGGTGAATTTCTTGCCGGCTTCTTCTCGGTAGAATCTGCCTTCCGAACCAGTGGTAGAGTCCCTATGAACAGACAGATCTGACGTTCCAAAAGTGCTTATATTAGGCCTACTTACTTGAAATAAATGAATTTTTATTTTTTTTGTCATATCTTTAGTTTAAAGGACCTATGCTCGTTTTCTCTAACAAAGTAAGAGGCAATGCCTACATAAATAACGCCTAATATGAGGGCATTCCTAAGCAATTACCAACCAAGAGATATTATCTGAGAGTTGGTGAAACTTTTTTTTCTATAGTTATGGCCTAAATCATTAGCCATTCGATTAAGGCCATACCTGGGTTTAGTAAAAACGGTCACTAAACCACCTATCCTCGCCTCATATGTACCTAAATGTGTGTGTGTGATTTCCTAACGATGATTCCTACTTCGGTGTATTACTACTTCACCTACGTTTTTTAATTGAATGGTTGGTAGTATATAAAATCTATCTTTATATGTACTAGATTATTTTTTGGTCATAGACACAACCTTCAAATAACTTCTTCGTCGTCTAATTCTTAGTAGGTTCTTAGTAGGTACCTACCAGTGGCGTGCATAGAGGGTATACACAAGGTATACAAAAATACATGAAGAAAATCTTCAGTACGAGTTATAAAAAACTTAACGATAGGCGTTGTAAGTGTTTTAAAAAGCCTATCCTTAAGTTTTTAATAACTAAGTAGTACCTACTGGAGATTTTCTTCATTTTATATCATAAAATGAAGAAAATCCGTAAGTATACCCTGTGCATACCCTCTATGCACGCCACTGGTAGGTGACTAGGTATATTTGTTATCCCGGAGTAAATGATAGCATATATATCACTTCGGCTCTTATTTAAAATAAACTTTTGATAACTATAAATTCATATTTGCCAGATATTTTATAAAATTGATAAGGATTTTACAAATACCCCAATAATTATTCATTACTTAATAGATAGTTTTCAAGAAACAATTAAAATTATATTTGATTAATAACCAATGTTCATGACGTTGCGTTAGTGGGTATTTTGATTTAAATAACACTGCATTATCGATACACTTCAGTTCTACATGGTCTCGAACGATGCAAAGATACCTCCTGGTGCCTTAGTCGTTTATCACCAGAAATGGGTAAATTTTCGACAGGCGTACCTAGCTACGTTTTAAAGTATTTACCTTACCGTCTTAGTTCGTGGCGAACCAGTAGTTTCCAGTCACGGCCACGGTCATAGGCGAAAGACGTTGTAGACTAACATAACTCGATTCTATTATCTCGTAATATTACGCGATTCTCGGAATACCCCGCGCAGCATTTGGCAAACATATTTAGTTATTTATGTCAATGCCGATACGTCGCTGTTGCAATCGAAATCGGCATTAAATCGTTTGTTATCGCCTATCGGGTGTCGAACTCGGGCGTCTGGCAGTGCTCGGGTACTTTATTTTGGCTTTGCACGAAGGCTTGATGAGGCGATTCTGTTCTCCCAAAAAAGTATATTTAAGAACGGAAAATAGCAAATGTTAGCAGGATAAAGAATAGTAACATCCAAATCATTATCAACACATTAGAGGCCCACTATAAAGCACAGATCTTCTATCAGACAGCGGGTTTGGGCAGCTACCCTGCTTTCTGAGTCCAAGGCGGTTTGATTCCCACAACTGGAAAATGTTTGTGTGATGAAAATGTTTCTCAATGTCTGGGTGTTGATCTGTATATTATAAGTATATCTTCTTCTTAGTCGTTACAGTCTTGACAGACTGGTCATCGGGGTGTTGTGGCTCGCTTTACAATCCTTCGCCACTCTTCTGTAACGGTTGTCTTTCTTGCGCATTCATGTAGAGCCTCGATTGTGGCTTTATAAGTAGGTATTTATGTGTATCATATTCATAAAAATATTCATCAGCAATTTTAGTACCCTTAACACAAGCTACGCTTACTTTGGAGCTATATTGCGATTTGTATATTTGACGGCCGAGTGGCGCAGTGGGCAGCGACCCTGCTTTCTGAGTCCAAGGCCGTGGGTTCGATTCCCACAACTGGAGAGTGTTTGTGTGATGAACATGAATGTTTTTCAGTGTCTGGGTGTTTATCTGTATATTATAAGTATTTATGTGTATTATATTCTAAAAAAAATTATTATCAGCTATCTAAGTACCCATAACACAAGCTACGCTTTGGGGCTAGATGGCGATGTGTGTATTCATGTATTGTCGTAGTATATTTATTTTATTATTTTATTGTAGTAAAAAATGAAGTCAGAATCAGATGGGTTAAGGTCGTAGTCAGCTTGGCGGATTAGTAGACATTGAGGACATTATGAAGAACTTCCAGTCATGCAGGTTTCCTTACGATGTTAAAACAAGTGTAGTAATAGTGGTAGAATCACTACAAACAGACAGACTTGACGTTTCAAAAGTGCTTATATTAGGCCTACTTGAAATAAATGAATTTTGAATTTGAATTTGAATTTGAGTGATGAAGGAAAACATAGTGAGGAAACCTGCATGCCAGGAAGTTCTCGATATCGTTTATTTGTCTTGAGGCCAAACAAATGAATGTGGCATGACGTCGCAAAAGTTTTTCACGCTCTCACATTTAAATGGTGCTTTCAGTTGAAGAGTGAAAAAATAGAAGGAAGTTAGGAAGTCTAACTATTGCGACGTTATGCCACATTTATTTGTAGAGCCCTAAGTATCGTGTTGGGTATGCGGCGGTCTAGTTAGCTTGGCTTTGGCTTTAATTTATCTTCATCACGTCTAAGTTTTCGGAGTTATGTCTGTTTTTAATTAAAGCAATTAAAATATCACTTGATATAACGGTTAACGAAAACATTGTGGGAATCATGGGCACCTGTATGCCTTAGAGTTTCCTTAATGTTCTCAATGGCTTGTGAAATCTGGTAATCCGGACTTGGATAGGTTGTTGGATTGCGACCTGGACGGTTTGCATTCTGAGAGGAGAACCGCAAAAAATTATGATGAAGTGTCCCAAAACTACCCCAACGTTAGTTAGATCCTTTTCGTTTAACTACGAGTACGTCCAATTATCGATTACTCCAAATCTCCTTATAATACACAGATCCTATCGTATATATAAATAATATATGAAATGCGAAAGTTTGTTTGGATGGATGGATGGTTGGTTGGTTGCATGGATGGATGGATGGATGGATGAATGAATAGATGGATGGATGTGTGTCGCTCTTTCACGCAAAAACTGCTGAGCCATTTTGACTAAATTTTAGAATGGAGATAATTATACCCTGGATTAACACAAAGGCTGCATTTTATCCCGGGAAGATGTACGGTTCCCGCAGGATTCATGAAAAACCAAAAATCATCAGCCAATTAACAGCTGGGTGGTGAAAGCGTGTGGCAATACTTGTCCAGTAGGTAAATGATTTTATAGATATCCCCCAGTTCAGTGGAAAAGAGATCAGGCAGTTGGCAATCTACCAAGTAATGCTCGTTACATTTTTATTATCGTGTTGCATAATTTAGCTTGTATTAAGCTTGCTTTTGTAATTTGTTTATTTATTTAAACTTTAGAAGTAAGTAGTTAGTTTTTTTTTATTCCACTACAAGTTTGCCATTGACTGCAATCTCACCTGGTGGTAAGTGATGATGCAGTCTAAGATGGTAGTGGGCTAACCTGTTGGCAGTGGCATGCGTATGGGTTTTAGCAGGAGGATCGCATAAAATTGAAAAATTAATTTGAAGTTTTTTTAATGTTTTGGGTAGGCAATGCATTTGTACTTGAATGAATTTGTACATGAATTGCACCCCACTGCCTGTAAGGGAGTAACGCAGTTATATTAAACCCATACTCCTAATCGGTGTCTACGTGTTATTTGTGGTCAGCTACCACCCTACCGACAAAGACGTGCCGCTAAGCGATTCAGCATTCCGGTACGATATCGCGCAGAAAACGATATGTATGGGTTTCATATAACTGACATACTCCCTAACAGGTTGACCCGCTACAATGGTCGACTGCATCATCATTCACCGCCAGGTGAGATTGCAGTCATTTGATAACTTGTAGTGGGATTAAAAAAAAGTATTAACATATAAGTTGTTATACAATAAACATTAAGCCAAACATTTCGCAGAGTAGGTATAGCAAATTGAGTTTTAATGTTTTTTTTTGGTTTATCATCGAATTCCGCAAAGGTAACCTACCTACTTCTATTCAACATATAAGTTGTTAACTAAAACACTTTAAGCAAACGTCTGAAATAAAGATATTTACTATATGTGATACTTACACTATACTGTGTTAACTGTTACGTTACAGGACGATGATAGAAGAAAAGGTGGCATCGCAATCTCGAGGTATCAGGAGCTCTTCGCGCAGTTCCTTAGCGACAAGAGCGAAGACTGCCCCGCCAAACTGCTCTTCGGACCTTTACAATTATAAGCCTCACCTCACTTCATAGACTAAAAGGAAAAAGATAGACCGACAAACCTGTTAAACAGAAAATATATATATTAAAATAATACATAACATATATAATAATATATATATATATTTTATTTACATATTTGTATAATTTTAAATATTATTTATTGCACCACCTACCTCTTTTCTATGTTTTTTCCTTTTACGCCATTGGTTGCCTGGATGAAATCGCTATGTAGCGATAAGGCCACCAAATTGTACTCTCTTGATATGTATTTATATCTCTGTAACT
The DNA here is from genome assembly GCF_905163445.1 of Pararge aegeria. Lineage (NCBI taxonomy): Eukaryota > Metazoa > Arthropoda > Insecta > Lepidoptera > Nymphalidae > Pararge > Pararge aegeria. The sequence goes on along the minus strand of NC_053196.1, from coordinate 14,420,315 downwards.
ACTTTTTTTTCTTTGGTGTACAATAATAGTGTATTCATTAAACAGTAAACATCGATGCAATCGATGCGATATTCTACTATTTTCCAGATTGTCCAGATTGTCCAGATTGTCACTTTGTCCTAACAGAGTTCTAATTCTCAGACGTATCAAAATTTTGATACCCCATCGGCAGTGGCGTGCATATAGGTATAAAATTCATAAAAATAATATATAAAATTCAAAAAAATCTACATTAAACAAAATTTTAGGATAGGTTAGTATAATTTTTAAAAAGCCTACCCTATAGTTTTAATAACTCATCTGCATACCCTGTACATACCCTCTATGCACGCCACTGCCATCGGTCATCATAGTAGGACTGTCAAGATTTTTGTCACAAATTGTGTTTCAGAGTGTATTACGATTCAAATGTAAAAAGCCGGGCAAAGTGACTAAATTAGAATTTAATTTACCCACAAGCGACACACGATATTGTGTTGTAGTAATCTTTATTCTATTATAAGGTGATCATATCAGCGTTTGGTTAGTCAATCGAAAGGAGAGTAATTATAACATTGATTGCATTTTAGTCCAATGCAATGGGTGCCACAGATTTCACTTTTATGAATTGTCTATCGATTTCCTTTTGTCTGTGTCTCACCCTAGTGATACTTCGTTGAACTGAAATAATTTATTTATCTACATACATACGTTTAATAAATATATAAAATTCAAAGTATAATCTTGGTCGGTGGTCGTAATTAAAAAAGTGAGTGTGCCATAAACAAAAACGAAACCTCACAGATTCAAAATCAAAATGTCGGTATTATGAAATCTTAAAAATTAAGATACGAAAGTGATTATTTAATAGATTCATATTCTTTAATAATATTATTACTAAGGATAGTTTTAAACATTTGAAAAAGGAAAACCACATTTAAAAAGTAATTTTACTAGAACTCTAGTCTTCATTACCCATAATTTTAGTAGTTATTATATTAATTAATGCGCAACTTTTGTTCGCAAAGAAAATTATTATTTTATGATTTTAAAAGAGGTGGAGAATAAATCAATAATTATAATATTGAAATAATATGAGTAGGTACTTCCTTGCGTCAGTTGAATGTGTATTGTCAAATATTAGTACCTATATTAAGATACCTGACCTATAGCGTTCCGGAAATCGGCGATATTTAGTTATAAATAAATTTACACATCATAGAAAGTCCCGCTAAAAATACCGATTTCGCCGCATCAACATGATGTCGCGTTTGAAAATAGAACATAAAACAAAGATGCGTTCTTAGGCGCTGTGATATTTCACGTATTATAATTTAAAAATAAACAGGACTCAAGAAGGCGGTACTCGCAGGTGTTATGTTTAAATGTCATTCTTTTATTAAATACGTATTTTCAACTTTCGCCCTAAAATGTTAAGTTTTTTGTATTTTTTTTCAACGATAATGTGTTTTTTATTTATTTTAGTGTTATCGGCCCCGTTTTAAATGTGTCCAATTTGTTTTTAATATGAAATTTATGTTTCTAGTTTTGTGATGTAAATGGACTGTTAATATCGCTGGCCATTGTTATTTGAAGCTCTGGTGATGTTTTCTTATAATGTTAAATTACGTATGTGAAATAAAAACTAGACCCTGATCTTTATTTACCTAATTAATAGTTATCTATGTACTAGAGGCGACGTTCAAAGAAAGTAATATGTCTTGTGATGGTCGGTTTGTGGTTCACCGGGCTGTAAGTGTTAACAAGTGTTAGAGTGAATCTGTCTCTTTAAGCACAGACAAGACAAGTCACTCAAAAAAAAAAAAGAATCCGAATGCCTTCGTATGTAAACAAAAGAGAACATGTATCGTAAAGAATTTCCCATTTAGTCTACGATATGCTATCCAGCTCTAACCAGTAACTAGCAGCGTCCGACTTTGTGGTAATAGAGTCTGCCAAAGATAACCACCCTGTGCTCTAACATAAGATCCAGTCAATATGATGTTTATTTCGTTAAAATCTGTGTAAATTTTTGTGTATAAATTTTATTGAAATAAATAATAAAGAACAGAATGTTTTTTACTCATCGCAAATCGATAAACCCACTGACGTCTATTATAAACAATGGCTGTCCTTTCACAAATCAAACCGAATTGTAGCGCCACATTTGACATACGGTTATTTCTGGGACTAATCAATAATGTTCTGGTATTTAGTACTTCCAATTTCCCAAAATAGCATCAGAAAATAAGAGTCAGCATGTCAAGTTGTAATAGACGTAGAAGACGTGCAGTCCGCGGGCTCCATGCTCCCAAGGGACCGGTACCTGACAGTCGATCCATGCTCTATACGTTTTCAGCGGATACCAGCGGGTGGAATAATGGTATTTTCGATAACGTCTTATCGACTAAGTAACAACTCTGGCTCATTATTAAGATTCCTCAGAGATCCCGAGCGGACTGTAGGCAGGTACTTGTCAATATTGGCAGGAACCTACGGAATTAATAATTGACGGTTCCGGCAGATTGCCCACCTGATGGATAAATGAATAACCATCGTCTATAAACACGCTATCACTTAGCAGGGCATGCAAGGAAGGTCCTATGAAAAGTGCCTGCGCCCATCAACGTACGGCGTAGGTGTTAAGCCTCATGTGACTGTAATAACACCGGCTTCCACGTTTTTCAGACCGGAACACAGCATTGCGACAGTGCTGCAGAAATAAGCAAGGTGGAGGTTTTTCCCCGGACCAGCTCTTTCTCAAAATGCTGTACCTACTACTAAAACTGTTGTTGAATGTTGCAGAAGCAACCGTTTTCGAGAAGTTGGAATAAAAAATAATAAAAAGTTTTCAGATCATTTATTTAAAATGCTACACAGAGTTTACGAAGACAATAAAGGCTCAATACACTTTTATTAGCAATTTAGTTACAAATTATACCCGCAACTAGTAGACACTCATATAATTTTATTTACATCAACTTTGGAATATGTTATTTCGTTAATATATTGTTTAACTAAGTCAACTATATATGAATATCATGATTCATGAGTCTAGAATAAATCTTTCATATAAGTAGTAGATATATTTATACAAAACCATCCAAACATTGGAAAACGAAAAGAGATAAATAATGTATACAAACTTTGAATATTTACAAGCAAATAACGTCAAGTTTGCTTACATTTTTTATCTCTTTTCGTTATAATTTTTTCACCTAAAACATTTTTTTTAATCATTTAAGGCAACATAAATTTTTAATTATAATGTAACTAAACTCTGGCAAATATTAAGATTTTTCGCAAATTCAGCTTTTTTTAGTCAAATTGACGAGACACAAGGCACAAGGCTTTTAAATTACAAATAAAAATATTACCAAAGTATGTACTTTAATCAAATAGATTTTTCGTACCTGCTTAATTACTTATACATTAATTAAATTTACACCGCTGTACTTATTTAAATTAACAAAACAAAAGTTAAGCCAGACATGTAATTTACATTGAAATATACTACTATAACACCATCGACACACATAGATTGATTCTGTAATGACTTCTCTAGAGTGTATTTTTTCTTACCTGTCTCCTGTCATGTAAACAATGTTTTCGTTATAAAAAAAATCGTAAGTTTAAAAAAAAAAAAAAAAAAATAACAATAAACAGAAATCCATTTTTTATTTATTTTAGCTGTGGTTTTGTTTCTTTTTGTTTAGATTTATTACATTATTGTTCACACGATAACCTGAGTAGTTAGCCAGTACCTACCTAGTAAATATACGTTAGTGACTCAAGGTGCAGGAGTGGCAAATCGTACCGGAAAACTAAGCGTTGGTAAATCCGGCACTGGACGAACATTCAGCACCAAGCAAGTCTCAGGTAGCCTCGGCAGGTTTTAGACACGGGCGACCCAAGACTAAGGTGTGTGATAATCTCAACGCAGTGTCTGAATAAGGTGGCAAGAGGGGTAAATTCCAACAGGCCCGCCCAGACAGAGAGAACAAGAGGCTTGAGGTCATTAATATTTATTAATACAAAATAAGATCCAAAAAATAATTTCGTTTGTGTTTAATCCCTCCCTCCGAATAAATTTGCTATTGTATTCTGCTATTGTATTTGTTTACTCATAGTAACGCCACTGTCTTGAATCTCGATACCAAAATACTTGAGACAATAACGATACATAGATAGTAGTTTTTATAAGTTTAGATATTTTTTTACATTTATCTAATTTTTGTAATGAACGGTCCAACTCTGCTTTTTTTTATTCGTATTTGAGGCAGCCAAATAGTTTATCCAAGAGGTACATTTCAGTTTGCTGCCAAAGTAAGACGCCTTTAGTGCGTCAGTCTGACACACTTGCTATAGTAACTTATTTATTACCTAATATTAACATCTAAAGATACAAATTCTATTATACACATAACTAAAGAAAAAGATTACCTACTGAAAGTACCGCTCGCAGTGTTTTCTAATGATTGAATAGGTATGGCAACATTTTCAGTAGCAACCCCTAATCGAATATCGGATTCGACTATTACTATTCTTAACGACGTAAGAGTAAAATAGAATTGATAAAACTTTTTTTAAAGCTCAAATTCGTCCACGCTCCTACAGCAAGCGCTTAGATTGGCAATATAAAAAACAGGATTACAAAAGTTGCCACTCTAAAATGAGATATTTTCGGTCCATTTTATTTTACTTTACAGTAATTCGATACTCGAAAACCACTCTATTGCGAGCATACTTTATGCTGCCGGTGCAATAGGTTTATATCCATGAATATTAGCTATGAATCCACGTGATTTGATCAGCGTTTCTGCGGCACGCATCGCGCATGTCAAAAAGGTATTTGTAACAACACTTACAGCAACTTCTAAATCAGACATCTTCATAATATAATGACTTCGCCACTAACGTTATTTCTAACAAACGATATCAAACACAATTTTCAATCAACGTTGGTATTAAAAAAATTATGACACAAACTTGTGGGGCCGAGGTAGCATGAAAACATAAAAAGAAAACCTAAAATGATCTCCATACATCGATAAAAGTTCAAAAATTTCCGACCTTGGTCCATATTACAGATAATATGTTACTATTACTTTTTAATTCAGTCATTTATTTAGTTATAATAGTGATAAAAATATGCATATATTATGGTATCTGTGTGATAAATAATTGTTTAGTTGCCTAAAAATAAAACTTGGTTTAACTTGATTAGTCATAATCTTATAGTTTATTATATGTTAATTCTTTTTTTAAAGCTACTCTTACTATTTATTAATTATATTCAACTACTTTCATAGACTAAAGAAGCATAGACGGAGCTATTGCAAACATGTCTAAGTTAAGTAGGTAAAGCTCGATCACAAGGGTAGCAGGCTAGGGCACTCTTTGTATGAGATTATCCTTTGCACTTATATAGTAAGAATAAAAGGGATCTATGTAACCATGTTAAAAGTAGTTTCATACACAGTTCTACACTGAAAGTTCCTGACGGAAAGCTTGTAAAATATACAAGCAAGTGTATTAACACGTAGAGTTAACTATTTAGCCCTATATATTATTATTTTTATCATTTATTCTTTTTTTTTTTTTTAATTATTAACAATGCTTAAAAATAAATTAAAAAACACTATTGAATTTTTTTTTTTTTAAAAAAACTTCCACCCTCCGCTTGCGGGGCTTTTGAATGCCCAAGCAACCGGTGGTCAGGGTTCCAAGGTGAGGAACCTCCTCACAATACGCGCCGTTTCAAGGACTACTGCCTTCTGTATCCGACCCTTGATCCAACAACCAAGCGAAAGCTTCTAAGATGTTGGTCGAAGCTTTTCGCGAGAAGACCATTGACTGAAACGACGATCGGAACAACAACGGTCGACTCAACATTCCACATGGCGGTAATCTCGTGAGCAAGGTCCAAGTATTTAGCCCTATTATTATTACACTTTAACTTTATGATGATCCATACATGAAACCGATTGCGAGTATTCTTGCAAATTTCGCATTCGATAATCGTTGCATTGCTAAACCATTGTCGATCGGCTTATCCGGTAAGATAATTCTCCCTCTCCGTCTATTTTCCTTAAGTCCGTTAGCTAAATTTCGAAGCACACCGCTGCTTCAAAAGATACTTGACATAAGAAAGATTTGAAAATTACATTTGGTCTAACTGCTTCAAAAGTGCTCAAGACACTAATAAGCACAGCAAATATATTATCTAAGTACCAATTCTCCGGAGTCCGATTCGCTGCATATAATGATGATAACTTCGAAAGTTTAAATAGTAAAAATGTCATCTCCTTTACTTTGCTCTAAATTTTACCTTTCTATCTATATAATCTAATGAGATAGAAAGAAACCTTTTCAGAAGCAGTAAAACGTAATCATACCACTTTTTACAACATCTAGATTCAATTACATACGTAGCAGTCACATAATATTTTGACGAATATTAACATAGCAATAGAAATACTACTAAATAACTCCATAATAAACGATTACTAAAATAGTTTCGTTCCTCATTTTTACTAGAAAGAGAGTAAGCTTTATATCATTAATTTTAAATGGTATGTTTCTTTCAAAGAGGACATAAACACGTTTTGTTAATTTACACACACATTTAATTGCCCCCAAACAACGGAGCCTTAGAATTTAATCAAAGTGGAAAAGGTCCGCCATCTTGACAGATAATTATTATAATTATTACAGGTCTATTTCGCGCCCTGAGAATATAGAAAACTACTACATCTATCTAATAGAGTAAAAAATCACAATATAAAAAAAATGTTAGTTTTAAAAACAAATTTTTCGAATAAAATATTTTATATCACTAACATTGAATTTCGAGTCCATTTATCACACTTTTTCACTCCGTTCAGTATATAGTTCACTTGTAAACTTCGCTTGTAACACCGAGATTTACAATTACAATAGTAGGTATATTTTGTTACCTAATCTATCCAAATTTTCTATTAGACCGTCTGGCAATAGTTATTTTTAATATTTCTACTAAATATACTAATTACAGAACAATGTATAAACATCTACTTACCTTAGCTATTTACTTGATGAATAAAAGATAGTTATTTAGTACAAGTTGTAGGTTCTTTAACATCTACCTTCAGATAGTTAATTTTCAGACGCTCCAAAATGAAAAACCAGTTCTGGGGGCGCCACATTTGCATGGCAATACATTTGACAGTATAAGTGTATGGGAAAAACTAGTTCCATTTTTATTCGCAGTTTTTTATATTTTCCTTGTCAGGCTTTACAAGCCGGTAGAATTAACGTCACACCTGGCTCCAAGCCCGACACCCATTAAAATGTCGTTGCACTGTTTAGTGCTATTCTCTTGTTTTTATTGTTATCGTCTTTTGCACTAACTTCATCAAATACGTACTGTACTTTGCACAAACGTCATTCGAGGCTAGTGCCATGTTAATTGTAGTTAATGACTCACTGACTGAATACCTTCCGCCACAGCACCTACAGGGTCTGTCTGTATTAGGCGACGGTGCAGAGTTCTGCGAAACTGCTCTAAATCACCTAGTTTGACAATCACGTAGCTTGACAACACTCTAGTCTAGAACTTGCATTATACGCGTCCTCATTATACTTACCTATTAGTGACCCACTGCTGGGCAATGATCTCTCTAATAGCAAAGGGATTTAGTTCTGTGATCCGCCACGCTTTTTATTTGGGGGTTGGCGGATTTAAATTATCTATAAATGCTACTAGCGGCAAGAGGTGAAAGCGTAATGGGTAAGGCTTCGGCTTCCGTTTCGGGGTGACCGAGCTCGAACCTCTGACTTTTCGGAGTTACATGCTGTTTTCATTTAAACATTTCCATATCACTTGCTATAATGGTAAAAGAAAACATCGTGAGGAAACCTCTTGGCCAGCGAAGTAGACTACGGCCTAAACCCAGCTGATTCTGAGGAGACCTGTGACCTTTAAGGGCCGATGATGGGTTGATATCATGATGGTGATGAAGAAATTGTCAATATAATGATTTCTTAATCGAATTCGTCAATACACTTACCTAATTACTTTCGTAATGAGTCATTATGATTGCAGATTGTACGATCTATTGTAAATTGTAAATCCCGGGAAGCGAATATATCGAGGTTTAGTGGGGCACTACATTTCGTTGGTGAGGTCGAGGCCGCTGCTGGAGGCCTGGGGCTCCACTGGCGTTGAGTCTAGACTGCCGTAGGTGTGGCTGCCTCCCACTCGCCAGCGTCCCCGACGGCGGGTTATGCCTATAATACAAACCCTTGTATTCAGATATTTGAGATCGGTACAGTCCGAATCAAACTTCATGACTTCTGAATTCAATATTCGGTATCGGCCAGTAGGCACAGAGTTAGAACATAAAGATAACTCGTTCGGCCATTTTGGTAGCAGTGCATTGTGTCCAAAAACAGGTAAAACTCCCCGCACACATCGCACTTCAAACCCGAGTAATGTTGCTAGCCCACAAATTTTTCCCATTTTATGGTAAAAGTTTAGAACATTAGAGGTAAAAAAAAATACTGTTAACTGCTAAATGGACTAACCGCCTGCTCGTGAAACACTACTAAATGGAGTGGTTTTTGATGCTTCAATATTAGTCGTATACACGGTTTCCGTATGTTCATAATTCTGTGCTCGCAGCTAGCTTCCGTGACGCCATCAAGTTTGAATCGAACCGTAAAAATGTGGAATTTTCAATAATAAGCTGCTTTTTTGAACTCAAAGGATAATTTTCTAAACCCAAAAGGACAAACAATTAAATTATATCTCCGCAAATCGCTTGGCACGCTACTAATCAAAAAAATTAAAGTAATAAGCGAACTTAGTATCTAAACGTTGAAGCTGAGTAACTAAGTAAAATAAAAGGTTTTTGACAGAAAGCAATATGCTTAAGGCCTAAAAAACGTGTAACCAAAAACTTGAAGGACTTAAGGAATCTTCCTTTTTAATGATCTATTTAAATCTTTCTAAACACTCTAAATAATAATAAAAAAACATTAAACAACTTTTACTTTTCACTTACAACTATTGTATTGAACATTTTTTTTTGTATTTATTTGTATATAGTTTAGTTTAGAGATTCATTTTATCATCGGTGGCAATAATTCTGTTGTATACAAATCTCTAATTTGACAGATATAAAAATAGATAGTGCTGTCCTTTTCCGTAAAGAATTTAGTGGAAAGGCACAATAAGACTACTTTAGGACCTGTCAATTTAGTTTAGTTCAGAGCAATGGCGTGCATAGAAGGCATGCACAGGGTATGCAGAGGATACAAAATGAAGAAAATCAGTACATGCTATAAAAAACTTAACGATAGGCATTGTAAAGTTATAAAAATCCTATCCTCAAGTATTTATAACTCATATTGGAGGTTTTAATCAATTTTATATCATCTGTATACCTCTATGCACGCCACTGGTTCAGAGATTAGTGTTTGTGATTTTATACCCAAAAAAAAAAAGTTAACTATGATATGTATGGAATCTAAAGAGCGCTACCTACTTATTGTTTTCCAGTATTTTAACTAGGTGGCGCGCTGTCGATTCTATACAAATCATTGTCACGATTCACGCAATCGAATAACTAGAAGGAAGAAACCTCACACAAGCAACAAACAATCGGTTTCACTATAAAATAATCACCTTTATTGTTACGGTAATATTTGAGTGACCAAGCGGATGGCCCACCTAACAGTAAGTGGAAAACCGTCGTCTACAAACATAGTAACACTTGACAGAGCATGCAAGAAGCACGTCCTGCTGTTGCCGCTCTGTGTCCATCAATTTGAGGCGTAGCTGTTAAGCCTCATGTGCCTTTAATAACAAGAGCAACCAAGCCATTTAGACCGGAACACAGCATTGCAACAATGCTGCTTAGCGGCAGAAATAAGCATGGTGATAGTACTTCCCCGGACGAGCTCTGTCAAAAGTAGCTTAACTACTAGTTATACACGAATCTCTAAAGTAAACTGAATTGACGGGGCTCAAGGTTGTAGCATTATTTTTTTGTGCATTAATTGTGAGGAAGACAGTTATTTTAGATCTGTCAGTGGGAGATTTACATAAAACCACAGGTGTCGGCTTATCATGTCCATACAAACTCTCTGATGATTACGCCACTACCGCTGCTTTGTATGCAGATTGTTACCATAACTTCAAAAAAAAATCTTAGATTATAACAGAACATCTCTAAACTAAACTGACAGGTCTTAATTAACCTGTCAGAAAAGTGTCATGATACGAGTGATTTAATGTTCTTTGTATGAGTGATAGACCTACAGATAATAAAGATATTCTAGTTCTTGCAGATTAAGTACATCAAAAATTAGCGTGTTCTTTATGCACGCTTGCTTGAAATGTGTGTGCCCATGCAAAAGAGCTGATAGTAAGCCAATTTTACTTTTTACACGTACTTCTAGATGTCAATGAACTTCTATGATAGGTGCTTTAAGCAATGATAAAGTAGAATATTCTCTTACGTTGATTTCGCTTGCCCTGAGCAGACTCTATAATGATGGAAAAGAAAAACATTACATATTTGTACATTGGACCTTGGATGATATTAAAGCCGACATATTATTTTACTTAAGTATATATAAACTATTTTAGAAAACTTAATTAAGTAAGTAAGTAGTTAAGTTATTTATTATATAAAATATGTATAACATATAAAAGCACCAATCCCCTTATCTCAAATAGCTACAATCTTTCGAAATTAATGTGAAGATTTCGTAGCACGTTAAGACTTAAGTGTTTAATATGAAATAAAAATTTGATTTTTTTTCTTTATGTAGAAGAGGGGTTAACAGGTCTTAAGGTCCCACCTAAGTAAAGTTTTAAAAAAGATGGCGCTACTTTTCGTGGTGATTATTTAGTTCAATATGTGGGTACAACTTATACTTACTTCGTTAACGGTAATTAATGTTAACCACTTAAAGCTTTAATTATTTATTTCCGACACTTCATTAAGACTTAGCTGGTTACTTAAGTGACCACTTATTTTGTTACAAAAACTCACAATAATAACAAAAAGCTACGATTTCAAGGCCAACGGGACCACTTAAAACTTAGAGTATGTAAACACACTGACGGTTATTGATTGCGAGAGAAAATAGCAGAGAAATCAAGTTGCCTTTTATTTTAATTTTGAAATTGTCATTAGAGTTAGTTTTTCCCCTCCGAGAGCGATCTGATCTTATTATCATTTACGGCAAAAAATACCATTATCAAGGGTAGGTATTAGAGTTATTACAACACATGCTGATTTATTCTGTTATGGTTACGTTTGTTATGTGACTCAAGCATTAAACAAATTAATTAAAAAAAAAAAAAAACATATTTATATAAAATCAGAAATCAGATAATTCCCTGAGCTAGTAAAAACAGCGGTAAAAATACCTTACGCAGTAACTGTTTGAAAAATTATATGCGTATACCTATATAATACGTATAAATGAAGTTTATAAAATTTACTTCCTTCTAAACTGTTCATGAAATAGCTTCTGCAAAACGGTTGAAAATGCCCCGCAAATATTAACCAGACTTTCTTTCAAATATTCTGTAGAAAGGGCTGTCAATGTGCGGCAATAAACAATAAAGTTTTATTTTACCGGTTTTGATTTATGGAACAAAAAGTCAACGTAAATTGTATGAATCAATATAAATATTTGTCTATCGCTAAAATCTTCTGGCGGCGTTAAATTAATGGAATAAAAAGTAAACTATACAATTATCGAGTACAATAGCTAAGGGAATTTCGAAGTTTCGTATTGTGTAAATTATATGAATAACATTTATTCATATAATTGACACAATATTGTTTGTCTATCGCTTTAAGACAGCAATAGTGACGTATTATCTATGGCGGCTTTAAATATCAGTCTGTTTTCCTTTGGGTTTCTTTACATAATAAGAACTTGTAATGGGACATTTCCTTAACCAACTAACCTAGGAACACTGTAGCTAACAAAAATTACAAATACAATGTCATACCTACTACTGCTTAATTTATATTTGATAACTAGTGAAAATGTCCAATATATTTAGAATCTGTTTCAATAAAAAAAAAATCATAAAAAACAAATTTCTTAAAAAACCATACCAAAAAGTTTAAACTGAAATCCATCGCGCAAAAATATACACGAAAATAAAATATTAGCCCCCTTTTCATAACAGGGGGGCTTTTATTTCGTTATCTGTTTAAAACATGATTCATTACCTATACATTTAGAGATACGAAAGGCAGACACTTTCGAAGCGGAAAGATACGAATATTAAACACGGAAACAAAGCCGTACAGTGACTTAGCCTTTTTCCTACGGAAAAAATTAAAGAAAAAAAAACTAAGAGATATATGCAATATTTAGATGTTTCATCAAATGTCTTATATAAGTTTTTATACTTAATGTAAATTACCCCGCATCATTACATGCAATGAAATGACAAACATTTACCCTCGTGTAAGTATTAAACTTGTTTGACGTGATAGGAGTTACGTTAATTTGTAAATTTTTAAGTAACTATAGAAATTAATTTGACCGTATAAAGTCCCAAGCTGCCAGTCATTATATAAATTTATTCTTAACGCCTATGTCGTGAATATTTACTAAAACAAAAACCTTGCCTCTTATTAATACACGTGACAAAACGCTGGAAATACAGTCACAAAGTTCACAATGTTTTGTCATATTCTGACGTTTGAAAGGTGCTCTCAGTTGAAGTGCTGCATAACTATTCTGACGTTACGCCATGCATATAAATAAGGGGCAAGTAAGTGGATAAGTTCAAACTAAAATTAAACGTACGGTTTTGCTTTGTTGTATGGTTTCCAAACGCCGTACAACAAGCGAGAAGCATATGAACGGAAACTGTCCAGTAAAGAAGATTTTTTTTCCAATCCAAGTCTAGATCAACAAATGATCAACTATTAAAGTCAATATATATTCTCATATGGTACCGCCTGTAGATGCAAATAAATGATCTCCTTAAATTTCTTATTTCAAACAGCACATTTATTTTAGCTTTAATTATTCAGTCATGGCGCCTGCAGTACATATCTTTGATAGCTTATATTTCGAAAATAGAATATTATAAAAACATGTCTTATAAAATACTTATTTGTATATATCAGCTATTAATTAGTATGGGTTTTATGCGTGGCTTCTTTTATGGGAAATAAATAAAATGGCGGACAGTGGATAAGCCAGGCGCCATACTAACATATTAACGTAATGCTCCCTATGACATATTAACGTAACTCCAACGTAATTTTTTTTTGTATAAACATAGACATAGACTAGGATCTCAGAGCGGTGCTCATGCCATGCAGAGGTGGTAAACTAAAAATAAAACAAAAGCAAATTATAAAAAAAAATCTCAATTTATTCTCTATTACAATATGTAGTCCGATGCTATAACAATACATTTTAAACCATAACCTTTGGATAATTGAAAGCTTTACCCTCTTATCATTAAGTACTAACTTTAAGTATTCTTTATGTGGGAGATTCCGATAATGGTAACCACTCGAAACTAATACAAAAAAAAAACGGTTTTAGTTATACAAAATACAATTCGATTGATTAACATTAATTAATTATTATAGTTGATTTAAATACAAAATCTACACATTTAGGAACATAGAGGGCACTCACTACAACGGAAATCTCCAGTATAAATACAAGAATCGAAAAACGATTTAAAAAATAGCATAGAAAAATGTTCCACACGGTTTTAAACTGTTAACAGGGATGCTATATTTATATTTTGGTTCTTAATTTCCTTGGCATTACAGGCGTACCTGCAAAAATATGCGCCTTTTTTATATACTTATTGACAAAACAGTGAGAAAATTCATCGACACCTGTTACACTAATTAGTTAAGTACCAATATTTGTCCCATATTTGTTAGCGAAGGCGCAGCGAGGGGAAGGAAGGGGAAGCTAAGGGGAAGAAAGGCGCTTCAGGCCCGCCCGTATTCCGCAATAGTTAACTGAATATAATTAGCCAATGATCACGTCCCCATACTGAGCCGGACGTTTCAAAATAAATTACCTTAGCATGGCTTGCGTAATTAAATACTTTTCCATAGTCACAGAAAAGGGGAGCACGGGGTATTCCTTCGCGCACCTCCTCCTTTTGTAACTCTACACTTTCAAACACACGCACGCACTAAAAAACGATCCCATTGGGACATTTAAATAAGTATCACAATTTTTAGATAAAATATATCAAATGATACACCCGTACTATTTTATTTTAATCTGCGTTTAACTTTCCCTCCTGTCCCCTTTAAGCAAACCTGGCTGCGCTCTTGATTGTTAGTGAACTATTCAAAAATAATAAAAAGAAAAATTTATATAAATATAATACAGTGTGCGAAACGCCTACATACACGAGAAAACATTTTAATTAGCACCTACACGTTCAACAACACAATTTTGTAGCATACTTTTACACCCAGTGAGGTACTTACCTTTATTTTATGAATATGTCTATCTATAATATCGCTTTTTATCGATTAGTAAAGTGACCAACCACCACACATGTAATTGTATTGCATTATAACTTAACGGAATTTAAATTTATTTATTAATAATGAGTATATAATGGAAACGATTTAATTTGTTTATTTATATTATTTGACCGATCACGCAGGGCCACTGAAGACCGTGTCACTAATAAAGAGAAAGAAATATAAATAAAAAATAAACTTGTATTTGTAAAAGAGGGCTCTGCAACCATGCCATAGTGTAGCTGAGAGCGAAACAAAAAAACACTACACATGCTAATTAAAGCATGGCAAACGCGAGGTGAGCGGGGAATCGAAAGCAGAGTCGCATTCCAGCGAGATGTACTTTAATTCGACCGAGATATATTATGCTTCAATAACAAAAAAAAGCACAGAACATCAACAAAATAAAGTTCGTAAATTTAAAAAATCTTTAAATACTTATTAGTGTTGAGAAATTTTTACAAATGGATTATAAATACATGATGAAACAAAAAAAATAAAAAAAAATTGTTCAATTTTTAAGAGAGAGGATAAGAAATGTACAGTTATTAATACAGTGTACGTCACTGGATGTAAAATATATTGCGTTAGCGACTCTAGCCTTCTTCTCCTAAAAGTTCTTTCTTAAAAAAAGCTAAGCCTAAAAGTTCTTAGTAAAAAATCTTTGATAATTTTAATTAAATTTTATTACAATGTAGCGCTAAATTAACTTTGAATATTATTCACATTACTGGGGTAACTTGTTTAACAATTTATTAATTATTAAATAACTTTTAAATTAAAACATCTAACATTGATCACATACACAAACTATTCATCTATTAATCACGTCACTCGCGGGGATAAGAACGACATCTTATATGCAAATGGTTATAGAAATGCAATAAATGTTGCACTAAATAAAATATCAGTATTTTGTATTCCCAGAAGCGTTTAATGTGTATTTAAATCTTTTTATTTTGTGACTCTAAGAGAGGTGGGGATATACGGACGTTAAATTATATTAACGAAACCATATTACAATAGACTTGGGTTGTGAAGAAGAAGTAAAAAATTATTAAATTGACTTGAATTAAAAGGCTGTACGATCAATGATGTTCGCTTGGCCTGACGGGGACGAAAAAAGTTATAGTAAGATTGATTAGGCAAAAATCACTATATGTATTTGTGTTTTAAAATACCAGTTCTCTATCAAATTTATTTCCGTTACCTACATAATTGATTAAGCTTGAACATTTAATTTCAAGGAGATCCATAAATAATCAAACTTTTATTTTCGAGAGAGGGAGGAAAAATTAACATGTGACGTGACCAGTAGATGGTAGCATCTGACAAAAAAAGCACATGTAATAAATATAATTTATTTAATACGAAAATAATTTAAAAAAAAACATCCATGCGCGAAAACGAATACTCCAGTTTGCGTATTTAAGAGTGAAATTAAAGCCTTGTGCAATAAGAAACTAGCGTATATTTAAAATGCGACCTACCTTAGTAATAAAAATAGGGGGTATTTGATCATTAATCTATTTGCCTATCCCTAATTCCGCGATGCCAATTATTTTAGACAGGTTTAGATTAGGAGGGCGTATTAGTTATCCGACCTTATCCGGCATTTAGTAATATAATTAAATATTCCTAAGTGTTTTATTAACTATAGTAAAATTGACAAAAAAAAAAAATTAATGACAAATACTTGAATAAATAAGTATCTTCAATGTAGAAGGAAGATAATTTCGGTTTAATATTGCAGTGAAAGAAATGTACAGGGTCGCTAACACGCAACGTAAAATGTTATAAAAAAATCGGAAGAATTACGTAGTCTAAAATAGTGAGATTTGGGTAAAACAGTAACTATAAACTACTATTAAAGCCTTGAGAAGCTAACACAAGTCACTGTCACCGTCGTTATCTGAACCTGCTTTTATTCGAAGTACTCATCGCGAATTTAAGTACTGAAAACTTGGTATAAGTACATTTGACCGGATTTTAGGGATGCACACGCAAATATATCGACAGGAAAAAAAAAGTTGATCAATTAAATTCGAAGAATTAGGAATGACTAATGTCAGTTTATGTCTAAACATCAAAACGGAACATGCATAATTGAAGTAGGATAATCAATTAAACTACGTTACGAGCGTCCCTTCAACCAAACAAGGTTAAAACAGAACCCGCTAGCTAAGGATATTGCAATCGGTTAAAATAAGCTAAATTTTAATCTCACCTTTTTTTTTTACAAAACATTTTATCAAACTTATATTAATATAATAATTATAGGAAACATTCAAATGCTTATAAATCAATTGCAAGTATCCTTTACATATAAATGCTATTCGATATAAAAAAAAAACGGAGGACCGAATTCCCATTTTATAATAATAATTGTTTCTGCAACACTTAAGAAAATATTTATTCAAATCATTATTATCTAAATATCGATAAGTGTCGCAGTAACTTATTGTGTTAGTTAAGGTATGTCTAAAATAATCTAACAATGGTGCGTAATAACCCTCCCACTATTACAAAAAAATATATATATATCGATAAGTTAGTTTGTTTGAAACGAGATTGAACATTGCACGTCACTATTGCTCCATTCAATTTAAGTTAACAAAAATGTTTAAATCTCATTTCTCATAAATTATTTAATATTGAATAATAAGTTAAAGGATAACCCAAGCGTATTTTTTTTTGTCTATGGTCGAAATATTTTGTGAACTCTAATTTTATCAGCTACGTATTAGGGGTAGGAGAACCCCGTTCGTAAAAGCGCTCATATCAACAAACTACGTTAGTGCGTTTCAAATTAATAGTTTATAAATAAGGATAACATTTATTTTTAGGACGTCAAAGTATGATTTTTGAAAAGGAATGTTGTAAAAAAAGTTAATTCAAACGTCATAAAAACGTTAACGTCACTTGAAATATTGTTCAAATAAGATTGTTTTGTATCACCGTAGCTTTCGGTCTTCATAGTTATATTTATAAAAAGTAATCAATGAGATCTCCAAAACCGCAATTAAATAAGTAATAAACAGTGGGCTCTCTCAATAATAATAATTAATAAACATTTTTTTTATAAAAAAAAAAAAAAATGTATAGTTAGGACAGCTGTTCTTAACGACATAAAAGAGGTGGAAACGGATAGTACTGCGATCTGAAGATTTTAGATTAATATTTATTTTCGGCATTAGCTGTACCAGGCGAATTCACAAATTACTTCAACTCTAATCGACCTGTTAATACGATACGAATTGATTATAAGAAATGAGTTAGCCACTTAACATTGAATGGAAATCGGAAATAGTCTCACTATTTAAGACTCTATTCGAATCAAAAATACAATCAAAAACTATTTACAAATACAGATAATTTGACTGGATTAATATGTACGCCGATACGAAGAAAAAATACTACAAAAAATATTCTTTCTATATCAAACGCGCGAAAAAAATCTAGCTACTGTATTAAATTGATCCCAAAAAACATACAAATTTTGTGTTACAAATACAAAAATTCTAATACTAAAAAAAAAAAAAAAAAAAAAATACTATTAAAACTTTTTTGTATTCATGTTTGTAATTAAAACTATAAAAACTGCAAAATTAAGCGCCCTACACACCTGGCCATCTGTGTAACGGAATAATACGACACCTATTCTATATTCTGTCCAACCATGACACGCTGTTTACCACAATGATTTGTGACTTAGAAATTAACATTACTTGTGTGGAGAAATTTGTTTTACATTCGTTTGTGATCTCGTAACCTCCCACCGAGATGGCAGCAGCCGTCAGGAAGTGGGGATTTAATTGTCAAAATGTTCGCAGCATTTTAGAATTTATCTACATTACTATAATAGACTAGCTAAACTTGGCCTTTATGGTGGCTTAATCCGATATTAATTTTGAATTCAAAGTTTTAAGTGGAAAATTGGGGATAAAAAGTACATCGAAACACTTCTGCATATATACAACGTATATATATATATATATATATACAACGATGCAAAATTCAAAGTCAATCCATGGACTACTTATCGAGTACACACGGTAACTGAATGTTTACATTAAAAGAGAATATGCTGGTGAATGATATTGAAAAAGAGCAACTGTTGAGTTTCTTACCGGCGCAGAAACAGAACCTTTCGAATCGATAGTTTCGATAGCCTAGCGGTTTGGGGGAAGGACCGTGTTTAATTTCCGGCTCTTTTAATTCAAACATTTATATATCACTTGCTAAAACGGGGAAGGAAAACTTAAACCTGCATGCCCGAGATTTCATCATAATGTCCCAGGCGAAATCTACCGAACCGCAATTGACCAGCGTGGTGTACAACTTAACCCTTCTCATTCTGAGAGAAGACACTTGCCCTGTAACGGGCCAGTGGTGATGATAATGACAATAAAATGAAGGGAATTTGATTTAAAGCCCGAAAAGGAGCGTGGAATAGGTTCTGCCGTCTCGGGCGTGAACCGAACTCCCGATACGTTTAAACAGTAAATCCAGTCAAACTATCCAATAAATAGCGCACGGTAGCGTGTAATGGCCCAGCCTCGCCCCGCTCAGGCGAGTAGCGGCCGCGGCATCGGCACAAAGTCATAATGTCTGCCATTGCTTACTCGGCTCAGCGACGTCTCCGCCACGGCCGCCTCGTGGCCTCGCAGCTGCTGCTTGGCCAACTTGTGCTTGTTGACCGGCGAGCCTGCAACAACGGTCACGTCACCGCTCCGTCGGATCAGTGATTCTTATATAGTCATAGTCAAAGTTGAACATTCCTTTAATCTAATATACCCCACCCAGTGGCGTGCACTTCATACATTCACAAAAGCACTGCCCACCCTAAAATTGATATGTAACTCGTATTTCTAGAAGGAGGATTGTTGCCCTTTTTATGCAATTGACCTGCTGAATGCATACCCTGGTAAGGAACCAGGTGCACGCCCCTGCCCCCACCCATAGTAGGAACTTTTATGCTTAGAATTCGTATAAATGGTAGTGAGATGATGGTGATAACATTTTTTTCTTTTATAACGTAATAAAAAGCGTCCGCGTTTATTACGGTTTTTTTACAAAGCCCGTGGGAACAGTTTGTTTTTCAGGAATAAAAAGCTATGTATCTATACGTCCTTTCAACCTACTGTATGTCAACAGTCAGGTCGATTACTTGCCTTGATTGGTAGGTTAGAAGGAAGGGCAAACCAACAAAAAAATACACTTTCGCATTCATAGTATGGATTGACGGACAAGGCATTCTTCTTTATTACATGTAGTTGTGTAGTAGCGTGTAAGTTAACTACGACATGTATAGAATCGAAAGAGTTCCATCTAGTGGCAATAATAAAAAATACTAGTTCCCAGTATTGTAACTAGATGGCGGTCACCCAGAGCAACCTTTCGCAGGACATGCAAGGCACATTTCCAACAAAGCGCCGCCCTGTGTCCATCATCTTGAGGCGTAGGTGTTAAGCCTTCTTCGCTTGTAATTACACCGGCAACAACGCTCTAAGATTGCTGCTTGGTGGCACAAATAAACTTAGAGGTACTTCCCCGGACGAGCTCTGTCCCAAAAAGGTACTACTACATTTGTAAACTTAAAACTAAAGCTATGAGAGTTCCAAATGAAACTTTCACATTTTTTATTTAGTACCAAAATTAAAGTGACAACCTATGTCTCCCACCAAACCTATCTATATAGATAGATCGTAGTGGGGCCCGCTTCGGCGGATGCACTTCGACCGTCCAGGATCTTTTTTACTCGACCCGTCCTTGAATCCCCTTCACCCTATATAGCTTTAAATACCCACTGTAAGAGTTTAATTAAAACTTTTAGGTTTGAACTTTGGATTGGACCCTAAGCTTGAGTATAATAATCACTAATATTATAAAACTGAAAGTGGATTTTTTTGTAACATCGTTATTACTATCTTCCTTTCGTATTACGTATAATCTATGAACGTGCATAGAAAGACATATTAAAATTTTATAACTGATTAAAGCTTTAAGCAAATTCAAATAAAGAACTTAGTCATTTGTTATAAAAGAAATATCTGAAAATACAAACACCTAACTTTTATTTCGTTATAATGGTGGTGTTGGCAGTTCCAAAGAGACGTTAATAAATATATAACCAAACCAGACATTCCATGTGTCTAGGAAAAATTGTAAAGAACAATAAAAACATTTCCTACTTACAACATATTACAAACCAGCATATCACGTTTGAAATTATATAAACTGCTTCACATAATTCATTAGTTTTACCGTAAAATTGTATATTTATATTATATTATAACTAAAAAGCAGCTAAATATTAAAATAAGCTTAAATAGCAAAAAGCGTATATATTTTGTTAGTATACAGTCACCATCACCCAAACTTTATATTATATTAATGCTTACCTGAAGAGTTAGTGCTATATAATGAGTTAGTTTTCAAAAGACATGTCACAAAAACCAAAAAGTAATCCTTAAAAATAAAAATTACAACATAATCTCGCTCACAAAATAAGCTATGCTAATAGTTAGCATCTAAAATTTCGAAATAACCCATTTTAGTGAAATATAATGTAGGACTAAATCGAGGCTAATTCATTTTGGTTTAAAATCCAATCACATTTAAATCAAAACTAAATATGTATATAAATTGATTGACTTAATATCGGCAAAGAGACGATAGGTACATTTAAATAACTTAAGCTATACCTCTAGGCCGCAAATTTCGTATCTACAGCAAAGCGCACGGCAAGGTATCAATTTAGAGCGTTCACGCATTGCTACTGAGCCACAATCGCATTAATGAGAAGTTAAAATTAATAGCGAGGCGATAGGTTGAAATTGGCTTTCGTTATCTTAACCAACGGGAATACTACCATATCTCAAAGCAGAATAATAATTTTAAAATTGTTGACTCTCTAGTTTCACAATATTTATATCTTATATATATATATTTCTTGTGTGAATTTGTGAACTCCACCTAAACTCCTCCTAAACGGCTGGACCGATTTGAATGAATTTTGTGGTAGGCGTTTGGATGGCACCCTGGATGGTTTAGATTCACAAATCAGCCCGACAGATGGCGCTGGGCTCCGCTAGTATACTTATAAAAAATAAGAAATAACATTCTCAATCAAAACGTCAAGGTATGACATTTATAACTGACATTTCAGTTGTTTCACAAGGTTTGTTATGTGCTTGTAAAACCCTCTCGCGAGACGCTGCTGGCACCATTTAAAAACAATGCTGGCGATTGCTCGCCCGTTATTCAACAAAGGTATACTTATTTATATTGTGGTAAAACCATAGATAACCAATCCATTGAGTAGGGACTTCTAAAACAAACCAATACAAAACTACAAAACACTCGCGGCACTGGTACTCGGTAAATGACACTTAAATAAGCAGTTTTAACCGCAGTTTTTACATCGAGACCGCATTGCGAAATATAGAGTTAAATTTATCCTGCGTAAAAATGTACCTTGCAAACACTGCGAATAAATTTCCTATTATAAACTATTTATGCACGGCATAGTTGCACTTCAGAAATGAAGAACTAAACTTTCGTGCTAATTTAATGCACCCCAAAAAAAAAGCTAGCGCTTTTTTCTCAGAACGGTCTGGCTAAGTGAATATGAAACTTCTTGCTTCGCTGTTATGAATTTGCCGCCATAGAGATAGGTAATTTATTAGTGTCTTGGTAAATAATTTCTAAACGAAAAGGTCCAATATACAAGCGGAAATAAAAAGAAATGAGCAAATGATACAGAAAAACTAAAACGAACGGAAAAACATGTGTGGCATGCAAGAATACATTATAATTTAGACGCTCATAATTGGGCTAGATTGTTGCAGATATAATGCAATAGCATAGTTATTTATAGGACTGTTGTAGGCAAGATGCATATTGTATAGCCCATTTATGAGCCACTTTATGAAAATGAATGTAGATTATGAGGTGTACAACTAAAAAAAGTGAATGTATAACGGCATATTTTATTAAAATAGAAAAACCTAGGAAAGTTAGACCAAATCATGATATATAATTTTAATTTTTTTTTAGAATGTCTAATTTCCCTTGGCTAGAATAGCACGAATAGCACTGAAATAAAAATACATATACGTATATATAAATTTGTAGTAGGTATTAAGACTGCTGGAAACAAATGTAAGGTCGTTTTGACTTAAATGCAGACTTGCTAAGCTCAAGGTCACGCAGTTCGTTGGCGCGCCCGATCCTACTCTTTTTGCTGACATTCCGTTCACATCGTGAACATACTGAAATAATGAAAACTCGAGCTAAATCGCGCGTGTTGGTCCTAATAAAACACTTGGATCCATTTTTTCTGTTTTTTACATATCAATTTTATTTAAAGGAAATTATGAAACTGTTTATTGTAGGGTACATACCACGATAATTATTTGGGAACATCTCGTCACAGTTACATGAATACTGGTCACCTGGGACTACCGAGGTACGGAGAGACAAGTTGGATTTTATCATCAATCAATCTACTCTTTTCGGTTTCGCATTCTGGGTTATCGCTCTTGCCATAAACTCATAGATTCGCCAAAAGAATTTGGATTCCATTGGCATTTATGCAAACCAGAAAATTTTACAGTCCTGGCTCCTGCGTGAATGTTGGCTTTGTCCCATGGAAGCAGTATCGTTCAAACTATTTTCTATAATTCCCTCGATCTCTAGATATTTGTCGTTTTACCTTCTTATTCGCATTAAATCAAACACCATGCATGATGCCGAACAACCAATGAAATGCATTTATAAAGCAGCGAGGTGTCCGTGACATCCAACTAGACACCGTTTTGCAGTATTATCGTAACGTTGTCACGCCCGATTATATTCTTTAAATCCCTTATAATAAAGTTCTTTGTAGTTGTTCTTTGTTGTCTTATGACGTCACAAAACGCTATATAGAGTCAATCCATGGTGTTTGTTGTCGTGGAACTTTACTCAGATAAAAAAAAAAAAAAAATTCTATGACTTATGGAAAATTTATACTCAATCTGTAATAAATACACTAGCAAAAGTATTTTCGATATCACTTTTAAGCGTATATGCCGCTATGCTTTTCTTGTGTATATTCTAAAATTTATGTGGTGTAAACATAAAGAGTAATAATAATACTATTTTGAATACATAAAAATACCTTATTTTTGTGGTATGTACCCTTTTACGTATATTTTTTTTATTTTCAGCGACATTTCCATATTATATACGGAGATACATTGCGTTGTTGCAGCAACTGCCGCCCTAACACGAACTACAAAGTATCACTCACCGATATAACTGAGCATGACGGGCAGGAAGATGAGCCCGTGTGCGGCGCCCAGCACCACGATTCCCAGGTACATCCGGAAGTAGAACACCTGCGGGAAGATAATAAAAAAAAATCATAACTATTTAATTTTTTAACTAAATTAAGTTTTCTTTTTTTCTCTTTTTCGGATGGACACTTGCCGATAACCACCTGAGGGGTTGCTACGGCGTCACCGGGGGAGTGGGGCGAGCGCGAGAGCTCGCCACGAGAAGAGCTCCAGGGCTCGACGACATCGGGGGGGAAGGTGGGAGACGTCGACCCGAGGGTGCCTCGCAGTAAAACCAATGGCAGTGGTTTACTCAAAAACTATTAGATTTTTGGTTTCACAGTTAAGTCTCAGAGACAGTACATAATGTTCCTCTCAAGCCTGTGAAGTATTATTTCGGGTTTCATTTACACGTTGTATAGTATGCATGGTAATTATGCAGAGATTGTTTAGATAACAAGGCAAGTAAAAAAAAAAAAAATAGAGTGTAGCAGCTATATTCTATAGTCCTAATCGGACTATAGAATATAGCCAGGCCTCACCTGGAATATCTGGCTGTTGGCGGCGGCCAGCACCACGATACCGCCGAACTTGGTCAGCGTGATGCCCGACAGCACAGACGAGCCCATGGTGTACAGCGCGTGCGACGCTCGAGCCACGCGCGAACTGCCGCCCGACACGCTGAACGAATGCACCAGGTGCGAGCAGAACTCCACCGCGATACCAACCGCCATCACCTAGAACACCGCCGAATCACGCACCCATACAAATCTTAATAGCAAGACACCTCGACATCCCACCGAATCACGTACTCATGCAGATTTTGTTAACTGGATACCTCACAATACCACCTAATCGCGCACCCATACAAATCTTTATACCTCAAAATACCACTGAATCACCTAACCATACAAATCTTAATACCTCAAAATACCACTGAATCACATGCCCATACAAATCTTAACTGGATACCTTAAAATACCACTGAATCATGTACCCATACAAATCTTGATAACTGGACAGCTCAAAATAGCACCCCATTAAATACCCATACGAATCTGAATAACTGGACACCTCTTTATACCAACCAATCACGTACCCATATCAATCTTAATAACAGGATACCTTAAAATACCACTGAATCACGTACCCATACAAATCTTTATAACTGGACAGCTCAAAATCACATACCCATACAAATCTTTATAACTGGACAGCTAAAAATAACACCCAATCACATACCCATACAAATCTTTATAACTGGACAGCTCAAAATAACACCCAATCAAATACCCATACAAATCTTAATAACTGGATACCTTAAAATACCACTGAATGACATACCTATACAAATCTTAATAAATGGACACCTCTTTATACCAACCAATCACGTACCCATACAAATCGTAATAACTGGACACCCAAAAATACCACCCAATCACGTAACCATACAAATTTTAATAACTAGTCAGGGTTCAATTTATACATGTTTTTTTGACTTGAAGACTTGATACGTATAAATAAAGTCATAGTGATTATATACAATATTAACAACTTTTGCTTACCAAATTAACTAACGACACCGCGTTAAGACTGATTCCCCACCAATACATGAGGCCTCCGAGGTTTACCACGATCATCGTAATAGTGATCACTACGACCTGAAAATATAAAAGGAAAATTATTAATGTCAGTCAAGTAGATCCTTCGTGACAGAGCTAGTCCGGCGAAGTCCTACCGCCTTGCTTATTTCCGACGCCGAGCAGTATTAATAATAATAGTGGTGTCGGATGTTGAGTCGACCGTTGTTGTTCCGACCGTCGTTCAGTCAGTCTTCTCGCGAAAAGCATCGACCAACATCTTAAGAAGCTTTTGCTTGGCTGTTGGATCAAGGGGATACAGAAGGCAGTAGTTCTTGAAACGGCGCGTATTGTAAGGAGGTTCCTCTGGAGCCCTGGCCATCGGATGCTTGGGCATTCAAGAGCCCCGCAAGCAGGGGGTTGATGTTTCTTCTTATAAATTTTGAATAGTGTTTTTTTTAAGCATTGTTAAGAATAAAAAAAAAAATTAAAATCAATAAATGATGAGAAGATATAATAATAATATAACACGTTAATAAAAACAAAAATATATTTGTAAAAGATCTAAGAAATAAAGAATGAGTAATTATTAAATATAATAAATTACCCCAAACGTATTTCCGTTTCGTACGCATTGCATTTTTTCAAAGTCAAAGTCAAATATTTCTTTATTCAAATAGGCACCTAGATGGCACTTTTGATGCGTTGATTATATACAAATATATATACATAGCATTGCTATGTTCAGGTTTCTTTGACACTTTATGGCCACTTGCCTCTAGATTACGGGCACAGATTTATTTTTCTAAGCAACTCGGCGTAGAACATGACCATGTATTTAATCAAGCTTAGTCGAGACTCACCAGCGCAGAGAACAGATCGAAGCCCATGAGGATAAAGGTAACAAAGAAGATGGACAGCACCGAGATTCCCATAGACTTCAGCGTGTCCGGCCACATCGTGAGGTACTGCTCGTAGAACACGTAGAATATCGAGTATGGGAACACGTTGACTGTCACATTCTTGCCGCTCGCTTGCAGGTTGCGGTTGAAAGTCTCGGATATATCAGCTGATATGGACCGCGCAGCTCGCAGGGCCGAATAGTAATCGTGACTTGTCTTCAACACGGAGTGGTAACCTGGAAGTATATGAAATCATCACCATCAGCTTAAACAAGTCTTAAATAAGTAGCAGATCCACCCCTTAAATAAGTTTTAGCACGCTTATACTGTATCTTTTTATTTTTATGTTTTATAATTCAAACAATATTTTCATAATTAAAGATTTTAAACTAAGATTTTCGTGGTTAATCAACATTTCTTTAATATAGTTATTTCTTAAATATCGACAAATCCAAAAATATTATCCTGCATCAACAAATCCAATATGTACCCATTGAACTATATTTGAGAAATATTTTCATAACTATTTGGTTGCGCCAAGTTATAATTAAGTCTTAAATAATAATTTAAAATTTCATTGGTGTTCCTATTCTCCCATGTCCAACCTAAAACAGCACTGAACGATTCTCCGTGAAGAGACTGGCGCCCTCATACGCCTCAAAAACACTAGAACGCAGAGCTGTCACTTAAATTAACGGAAGCAAACGATTAAGACGTTTGCGGACGACTTGCTTTCCGATTGCGAAAAGTAACGGGCAATACGAGTTTACTGGCTGCCTGAAAATAAGCCATAAAATATCATAATATACCTTAGAAGTTTCAATGAGATCCTTTTAAGCATAATTCCTATATTTATGTGTGTGCCGAAATATTACATAAGTGGTGGTGTTCGAGAAGAGAGGACTTCGTGAGGAATATTTGGATCAACGGACGGCGTGCTCCTACCCATGAAAAATAAGGTCAAGTAAGTGCTGTCTTCCTTGTGCTCTGATTCCTTTTTATCTTTCTTTTGTACACCAATTTACCGCAAAAAATACAGTCCACTCATTCGAAATAAAAATCTTAAATAACTTAATATAACTTGGCGCATACACTATTTAGTGTTACATAATTAGTTGTTTTAGAAATAAGTTTATGACGACCTCTCTTGGTTCAATATCCGGCAAAGGCAATTTGTAAATATATAATTTTATAGTTTTCTCTGAAGAGTCTAGTCTGGTGGAAGGCTTCGGGTGTAGCTAGACCGATAGACATGACGCCAACCGACTTAGCGTTCCGGTTTGAATATAAACATAACAGGTTGATCTTTGTTCTAAAGAGCAACTGCTCAGTTTCTGGCTGATTAGTACAAACAACAATCAAAACCGGTGGGTGGTATAGTCAACTGACAGACTTCACATTTAAACTTTGACGGCCATATGGCGCAGTGGGCGACGACCCTGCTTTTTGATTCCAACCGACCAAATGACCGTAGGGTTCGATTCCCACAACTGGAAAATGTTTGTGCAATGAACATGAATGTTTTTCAGTGTCTGGGCGTTTATCTGTATATATTATATATATGTATACTATTCATAAAAATATTCGTCAGTCCTTCCTTAGTACCCATAACAAAAGCTACACTTACTTTGGGGCTAGATGGCGATGTGTATATTGTCGTAGTATATTTATTTATTTATTTATATAAACTTGTTAGAGCAATAAAAAAATATTACAACCAGATATTTCTATACCTTGATAGTACGTGGCGCCGACCAGTTTCTGGGTCCCGTTCGCCTTCTTGAAGTTGACCGCGTGCCCATAGGCCGCGTGGCCGGCTTTGACGCAGCCGTCGCTGTTGCTACTGGGGTTGTCCTGCAGGAAGTACGGCACGTAGCGGTTGAAGTCCACCGCGTTGGGACGCTTCTCAGCTCCCGTGAGGGTAATGTTGCATTCTTCACACGGTGGCACGCCTGTGGAGGGTCAAAAGAACTATCATTGTCGAGGCCGGAGAAGTGGGCAATTGCTGGACGATAGAGTTAAAAGTCTGAGCCGCAGGCGAGGGTTCATAATACTAGTAAGGCAGACTTAGTGCTTCCTTAAAAAAAAATCGGTTAATAAATTTTTTTTTTTTACAAAAACCCGTATTCATTTCTCGAATACAATTTCAATATTTTCGTACATGTTTGCCACAAATATTGTTCATTTTCCATAGATCCATTAGATATTTAAGTTGTTACTTTTTTATATTCATATTTAATAAATTTGACGGCCGATTGGCGCAGCTTGCAGCGACCCTGCTTTCTAAGTCCAAGGCCGTGGGTTCGATTCCCATAACTGGAAAATGTTTGGGGCTTACTTTGGGGCTAGGTGGCGATGTGTGTATTGTCGTAGTATATTTATTTATTTATTTATTATTTAAAATATAGAAAAGTGCCAAGGTTGGAAAATTTGGAATAAGAACATCCGATGTCTTGTACGACTTCAATCAGCTCTTAAATATGAAGTTCCAGAACACACTTCCAATCGCAGGTCAATCATAGTCCAGAATGAGAGCCGAAATCACTAGATTCCGTACATATCTCTTTTTACGCTTAAGTAGCACTTATACGTTACGTCATTTCGCTCTCAGAGCAGACTGGTGGGGCGCCCGCTTTTATACCGCTTCCAAGGCCCAGAACCTTTTATACTCAGTAATTAAAAACAAAAGGAATAATCTAGAAAAATTTCGACTATTCTTGTAATTACTTTGTCGTTTTATAGGTATTCGGTACAAAAAAGTTTAACGTTACGTTGTCACGCGCTATTAAAAGTTTTGTACTTCTTGTATTAGGCTCTTTGTAAGAATATAGGCGACTTACTATTTGAGTTGGGACAGAAGGAGTCGTTGCTGGGGAACTTCTTGCAGCAGTTGTCCGCCTCGGCCCAGTCGAAAAAGTCGTCCAGCCACGCGTTGGGTGGTTGTCCGATGTAGGATACATTGGGATTCCGGTACGCTGCAGAAAAAAATAACATTATTTTAGATTTAGATTAATAAACGTGGAGAGGTAGTACCTCTCCACGTTTATTACGGTTTTTTACACAACCTTTTGTTTTCTGACTGACTGACTGAATAAATCTGCATATCTGAATTTTTTTATTGCCATTACGGATTCAATCTTTCCGGGTACCTTTCCTATAGTAAACTATGTGTTTAGGGTACCTCTATCTCCGTTCCAAATATCCGGCAATGATCATCATTTTTACGTGAAAGAGTAACAAACAACTTTCTCGTTAACAATACAACTAGGAAGTTTAAATAACAGTTAGAGGTGTTATGTATCGATATTGTTCGTCACAAAAAAATTGCTCGATTGTAAAGGGCCAAATTTTAGGGGAAGAAAAAATTCTCACCAGAATATAGCTGCATGGCAACGCTGTCGTTCCTACAGAACCGCGTGCCGCAGACCATGTTCTGCACATCACGATCGGAGTAGTCGAGGCTGTCCCTATCCGAAGACACCACGAAGTACACCGGCGGCCCGATGTTCAGATACCGGTTCAGGTGCTGGAAGTACTTCAGCTGGTAGCTGTCCTGGGGCATCGAGAGTTCCTGATCCAATCCGATGTCTATGTGCGGGGCCACCTGGAATTTTATTTTAATATATAGCTAGATGGATACACTTTTTTTGAGCACAAATTCATTAAATATAACGCAAATACAGCTATGCATATGTTTCCGAAAAGATTGGTTTGCAAAGGCGGTCTTATTGCTCAAGTAATTTATTTATTTATTTATTATTTATGTACCATAAATTGTGATTGTGAACATAAGATACGTGAAGTGTACAAAGGAAAGCTTATCTCTATAAGAGATCTCTTCCAGCTACCCCAGGATGTGAGTAAGAAGATTTAATTGTGGTATAGGTCAAATAAAGGTACAATATACTTCATAAAAACTACTCAGGATATTCAATAAATCTAAAAAATAACAAAACTCTACATACCAGTAATAATAAATAGCAATGTCCTCCTGACAAATTTTGGGGTAAGTATTTCAAAAATATAATGGGTTATAAAATAAAATATAATATTTTAATTCCTATCTAAATATAACACGTCGTGTGGTGTTGTGTGGCAGATCTGAATGTAGTTGGCACCACCCCTCGTCTTCCCGCGAGTGTCGTACGACGCGACTAAGGGAGACCCTACTACCATCAACTGCGATCACCAAGCCGTCCGCCCAGCGTGATGATTACGGGCAAACACTCCCGCGAATAAAAAAAATATACTTACGGCAACCGATGAGCAGAGCCAGGCGAAGAATATGATCATGACGGAGGCGCGGACCTCCCGCTTCATCAGGAACGGCACGTACACGTAGCGGAACAGGTTGAACAGCGCGCCGTCGCCCGTCTCGCGCGCGTCGCTCACCTTGCTGCCGGACACGCAGCAGAACACGTCGTACCTGCGCCCACCGTGGGTATGAATGAATGAAATACACTTTTTCTCAAACATGCTTAAAAATTTGAGCGTATTTTTGACAACCTTCGTCTTTTCTTTTTTTAATTTTTTTTTGAGAATAATTATTTATTTTATTTTGTTTCATATTTAATCTATTATATTATTTTTAAGCGAATATAATTTTTATATATATTATATATATTTGTAGTTACTTATTTATATATTTGTCTTTAGTTACAAATATTGTTTTTTAATATATTATATGTATATTTAAGTAATGAAATATTTATTATATGGGTATATGTATATATATTATTATTTTTAAGACATCAATTTTTATTATTTAATCCGATTTAATTCATTTTTGTTTTGTTTCCTAATAATTGATTAAGTTAAATAATTCATTGTAACTTAGCTATAAATATTTATACTTTTAAAGGTTTATATTAACCTTTTCAATGCATGCTGTGATAACCTGTACATAGTTGAACATTTACTATTTGACTCGTTCTAAAAAAAGATCAAGTTTTAATGTTTCTACTGTTGGTAGTCTATTATAAAGAAATAAATAAATAAATATGCACCACCTAACTATTTTCTGTACCTGTTTTTTATCTTCACCATTGGTTGCCTGGAAGAAATCACTATCACGTTGTTTTGTTATACTTTTATTTTTTTTCTATGTACTTTTTGTGGTGTGCAATAAAAGTATATTCATCATCATCATTCATTAACCTCCTTCGACATAAATTGAAATTGCCGTGCTCGCGAAAAACATTCGAGCAGCGACCGGCAAAAGTGAAAATCCATACCTAACGTGGTTTAGCGATTTATTTCCCCTTATTCTTCTCGGTAGGGAAAAGGCAAAGGTAAATCACCGTTACATATGAAACGATCTTTTACTCTGAAACATGGCAACCAATGAGGTAACTTATCAAAAGTTTTATTTAAATTTCAATCTGCCCTAATAGAAAGCTGTTAATAATATTTACAAAAAAAAATGCAAAGCAAACTTCTATACAAGCCACAATTTTGAATTGATGGACTTACGTATGTGTTAATACGTACCTTTTGAGTGGCTAGTCACACTGATAAGAAACAAAATTTGTGTTACTATCCTTTAATATGTATTGTTTTTAAAGGAACACCTTTAATAAATAAATAAAATACACGTTCATCCATCAACGCTTCTTTTGCTGGCCACTGCAGTAATGAACTATTTTTATCCGAGCCAAGTGGCAGCGCGTAACAGTACGCACCGGTTGTTGATCTGGCGGCGCGTGTCAAGCGCGAACAACGCCACGAAACACGTGACCTGCAGCAAGAAGTCCACGAGCAATGCGGCGCCCGCGTACAGCGCGAAGGCACGCACTGCGGGCATGTCACTGAGCGCGCCCAGAAGGAAGCAAACGGACTCCGACACCGACGTCAGGAACATTGACGGGCCCACTTGCCCCAGCCTGCGAACACGTCATAGCTTAGGGATCAGGAGATGAATTTCGTTACACGTTAAGGGGGTGGTAGGGGGTCGACGAAGTGTAATAGAGGGACAGTTGGAGGGGTAAAAAACACGCACTTTGCACTTTTAACGGAATACTCAACAGAACTCTATCTTTGTATAAAGATAAGATTCAATATATAAGATGTGTAACAGAATCACGAAATAGTAGTGAAGGATGCATAAGTAAATTTCTCGAGGAATCACCCTGTCTGTAATATTAAATAAAAAAAGCATATTTATTTTTCCATACAAACTAATTCTAAACGTTCTAAGTGTTTACTTATGACAACCCTATTGAAGATAAAAGACCGACACGTGCATAGCACCTACGCTACGCGACGCGTACCTAATAAACTTAAAGAAGCATTTTGTACCGTTGTTACCTGGCCATTCTAGCCTAGCTGTTGTGTTGAGAGGCTGTTAAGACAACGAACTTACGTAAGGGTGGAACCAGCGGGCGCAAAGAAGTGCGAATTTTAATTTAAAACTAATTTATTAATAAAGAATTGTGTGACTATCGATCGATGTTAGATCAAAGTGGTGCTCCCTTCTAGGCTCGGAGGTGACGGCGATTGACGTCAGTGAATCCAGATCACCGATAATAGGTTTGCAGGTCGATGCCGTCAACGTGAGTTACTGAGGTTAGTACGTGTGTAACAAGCAACTCACGTCCTGCCGATGTGTTGCTCGATGGTCTCGTCTGGTCTGCGCGGGTCTCGCTGCGCGGTCTGCACGAGGATGAAGATGTTGTCCACGCCCACAGCCAGCACGAGGAAAGGTATCACCTCCATGATGATGAGTGTGGCGGGGACGCCGATGTAGCCGAATATGCCCATCGAACAAAGCACTGATGCGAGCACGATCAGCACGCCTGCACAAACAAACAAACGTTAATGACAATATAACTTTGTATTCAAATTCAAAATTCATTTATTTCAAGTAGGCCTAATATAATCACTTTTGAAACTTCAAGTCTGTCTGTTTGTAGTGACTCTACCACCGGTTCGGAAGGCAGATTCTACCGACAAGAAGCCGGCAAGAAACTCAGCTCTCAGCAACTAGCAACTCCATTTAGCAAAGATATCCCAAAGCTATGGTCTTTATATGTCCCTCCATTACTGAAAGCAGCAATCAGTTTTTTGCTCATAAATTCTGAGTATTAGGTTTTATGACATGCAAATAAACGGTGATAGCTAATGGTGCGGACGTCGGCTTCAATTTTGAATTTTGAACAAACAAACGTAAATGACGATACAACTTTGTATATAGCAAATATATCCCAAAGCTATGGTCTTTATATGCCTCTCCATTGCAGAAAGCTGCAATCAATTTTTTGCTCATTAATTCTGAGTATTAGGTTTTATGACAAGCAAAAAAACGGGTGATAGCCTAATGTTTAGGACGTCGGCTTCAATTTTGGAGAAGACCGAGTTCGAATCCTAGCCCCCTCTAACTTTTGAAGTTCCAAGAAAAATATCAATTTCGGTATTTCGCTTTAACGGTGAAAGGAAAACATGTGGGAACCTGCATGCCTGAGTTCTCCATAACACGTGGGAAGACTCGTGCTGTTCCGACAATAAGGTACGAGTAGTGGGCCGACAATGGGTTGATATGAAGATGATGATTAGGTTGTATGTCAAGAAATTGTCTGAACCAGCCCTGTTTTTTATTTTTAAATTAACTGGAAAAATATGTCTTCAAACTAAACGAAATTGATGAATAGATTTAGTTTTTTTTTTATGAATAGATTCCATTATAATGACTTTCATTATATGCAACGCTATCTTACTATACTCAAAATCCTGGTATTATTAACCGATTCCCTCTCCAAAAAAACAACTCATGGTACTGTATCATCAAAGTAAAATAAACCTAATGTCAAACGTTATAGGGTCGAAAATCCTGTCCTTCTCAATATTGCTTTACAAATAATCTGTCAAAAGTCCGTGCTAAAAAGTTGTAGTCAAATTTGAACTTTAACTCAATGCAAAATAAGGTCCATTTTACTCTGATGTTCAAATATTTCGATGGCGAGCTAGAAAATCTTTGTACTAAGACTACGGTTGATTAAATAAGCTCACCTCCTAAACCGAGGGTGACTTTACTGTCGATGAGCAGCCTCGAGCACGTGGTGAACCTGCCGAGTGATATCGCGATGTACGCGAACATGATGAAGTATGACACGAGGATGGTCAGCACGTCGGACTTGGAGCCTCGGTCAAGTTCGTCCTCGATCGACCGCTCGGACGTGTACGCGATGTCCATGTACTCTGGCATCTCATTCTCTGTGTAGTTCTTCATGAACTTGATGAACGCCTCCTCCCATTCTAGAGCCGGTTTCAGCTGAAATTTGAGAGAAGTATTTGTAACCCGGAATTCAAATTAAAACTCAAATTAAAAAATGTTTTATTCATGTAGTCACCGACAATTATGAAGCATTCATACATAACATAATATGATAACACTACTGTTAGGTGATGATAATAACTACATTCGTAAACTTTGAACTAAAGCTAGGAGGGTTCCAAACGCGCCCTGGTCTAAGAAGAGCCCACATCATCCTTAGGCAGGTTTTTTTTTGTTATCACCATCTCACAGAATAGCGATCGTGTAGCGTTAGAGCATAGAGCGGTGTCACAAGTAAGTGATAATAACCAGGACCCACGGCGGGTTGACACCACCAATTTCCGACCTCCGAGCTGGTACTAGAAATTCTTTAACAGAAAAAAGCACATACCTAACAATTTTTGGCCTGACCTGACTCGTGACCGCTTCAACCATGACCATATTAACGAGTCAGTCTGTTTCGGACGAGGCAATGTTGATTAAAGTATAAAACGTTCATTACTGCTATTTCACAAGTTTCTTTGCACGTGTACACGGGATCAAATAAACTTAAGACCCCGCCCTGCGTCTGAGTGAGTTTGAAAACTAGTGGGAGAAAATTAGTGTGCGTTACCTTCTCCTTGTATTTGTTATCGCAAAGAAAGAGACAAGAAGGGACAAGTTTTTTTTTTTCTTACATTGAAATATTTTATATGATTATAAATATTAATTTAGTTAGACACAATTTCTTGGGAAAGAAAAGCCCTGCTTCTGCGACTTGATACATCGTCCGGGTATAAGAGTGACAGGGATGCAAGGCTGGAGTGTGAGCGAGATGGTTTTAAAGATTAAGGGGAAAATAGGTTTTACCTTGAGGCGCAGATATATGGATGGAGGATAAGTGAGAGTGTTAGGAAGAGTCAGAGAAAGAAAGGTCTTACCTTCTCCTTGTCGTGGTTATTGTTGACCAAGATGGTGATGATGAGCGCGTTGGCGCGGTGGAAGCGCGAGGCCTTGCTGAGAGACTCTCCGGGCGCCAGGAAGCCACCCAGCGCCACGGCCGGCAGCACGGGCCCGCCCCAGACCGACAGACAGCCGTACGGGTTCCTGAAGTACATTATATCCACATTAAATATTGATCAAGTGCTGCCCTTAACTTCAAGGTTAGATGCTATTAAAGTGGAGCGGTTGAGAGCACGACGTAGATTCTTCAATTACAGTGTGTGAATTCACTTCAGTACAGTGGCCGAAAACCCTTTTTTTTTTTAATAGATCATAGCAAGCAATCATAAAACCAATATATTTAGTTATCACCACCACCAATGAGCAACTAAAGCACCAAAGGAACTGTCAGCGTATTGCCGGATTTTGATAACCGCCCTTTGAATATCCTGCCCATGCTAGAAATAGTAGAGCTTTTTGTGGCAAAACTCGTCCGGGGAAGTCTCTGCTTTTTCTTTTGCCAAGCAGCATTAACAATTATTCATTCAAATTCAAATTCAAATTCAAATTCATTTATTTCAAGTAGGCCTACTTTATAAGCACTTTTGAAACGTCAAGTATGCATGTTTGTGTGACTCTACCACCGGTTCGGAAAGCAGATTCTACCGAGAAGAGCCGGCAAGAAACTCAGTAGTTGCTCTTTTCCAACATCAACATTTACAATCATTTTGCTATCTTGCGGGAGATGAGAGCGAGGCTGGCTGCTTCCATTCTACCTTGTCATTGAGGAATTCATCAAATGTATAGTAACCTCATTTTTTAAATGTATGCATTGGTAGGTCAAGAATTTCCTTAGGAATCATGTTGTAAAAGCGTATACTCAACCCCACAAAGGAGTTCTGCACCTTTCGCAGACGATATGCAGATATCACTAATTTATGACCGTTTCTGGTAAGTCGATTGTTAATTTCAGCTTTTGATTTATAAAGAGTAATATTTTGCCTCACAAAGACTATATTACTATAAATGTATTGCGAAGCTACTGTAAGAATACCTATTTGTTTAAATTTTTCACGAAGCGATTCGCGTGATCCAAGTTTATATATTGATCGTACGGCTCTTTTCTGTAGTATAAATATACTTTCAATATCTGCAGCTTTTCCCCACAGCAAGATCCCATAGGACATAATACTGTGAAAGTATGCGAAATAAACAAGCCTAGCTGTTTCAACATCGGTAAGCTGTCTAATTTTCCTGATTGCATATGCAGCTGAGCTGAGTTTACTCGCTAGGCTTTCTATATGGGTTCCCACTGTAGCTTACAATCTAAGGTCACTCCTAGAAAAACTGTGGAGTTTTCTATTTTAAGTGTTTCTCCATTTATTATGATGTTTTTATCAATTTTTTTTACGTTAGGCAAAACAAATTCCAAACACTTAGTTTTTTTTGCATTTAAAAGTAAGTTATTAACAGTAAACCAGTCTGACACATGTGACAAAGCACGGTTTACGTCGTCAAAATTATCTTTGTTTCTATCAGTCTTAAAAATGAGAGATGTATCATCTGCGAACAGTACAATCTCACAAGTGCCCCTGACATGGTGTGGCAGATCATTTATATACACCAGAAACAATAAGGGACCCAAAATTGAGCCTTGTGGGACACCCATTAAGGCAGATGATCCCTTAGACTTTATGTCTTTTACGCATACCCTTTGAACTCTATCACTTAGATAAGAGGCAATTAAATTGAGTGCAACGTTTTTGATGCCATAGTGGCTTAGTTTTAATAACAACGTTTTGTGTTCAACGCAATCGAATGCTTTGGACAGATCACAGAAAACACCAATGGCATTCTGCGAACGTTCCCAGGCATCGTAAATATGCTTTATGATATTATTGTAAAGTCAACATCTCCTGAGGACGCTCCGGTGTCGGAGTAAAACGTGCGCAGAGGGTACATTGCCGACGAACTGGTTTGTGTGGAGTATAAGGATTGAAGAAATTATAAATTACACCATACAGATTCTCAAGCTTTTCGCGTAGTATAGCAAATTAAGCTTAATTTTCATAATATGCAATGGTGTGTTATTACACGCAAATTAGGCTTAAATTGATGGAAACATTGCGGCACGTTGCAGGACGTGCTCATTGCATGCCCTGTGAAGTGTCGCTCTGTTTTAAGTTGCTTCGTTTTTCACTTACAATGAGGTGGGCAATCCTGCTTGGTCCGTTAATTGATACTATTAAAAGAAAAAAAACGCTAGCAGAGCATATGGTGTTAATATGATGAAGATGGAAAGCTGGAAATCTCTCTTACTGTGAGCAGCTGATGACTTCCTCCAGATAATATTCGTCGTCGGTGACGCGATCGGGGTCGTTCTGCCACCAGCCCCACACAGACTGGACGGCGCATTGCTTCGAGGTCACCGGTCCGATAAAAGGCGACGACAGCGGGGCGAAGCAGATGTCCTCGATACGAGTGTTGTTTGTTTCCCCTGCCGTCGACGTGCTGTTACCAACTAAAGCTGCAACGACAAGTTCTCAATGTACGGCATCTTTGTTAAAACAGCTCGACAGGCTGTTGTCACTTCGTTTTTGTCTGCTTGCTTGAAGCTATTCTGAAGCTGTAAAACCACTCGTTTTACAGATTTCCTTGCGAAGTTTTGCTCTGTTAGGCGATGGTGATCAACAACCAGGTGGGGCCATCTGCCTGATCGTTTAATAATAACTATAAACAAAAAGTTGTGACAATACAAGTGTTTACGGTCGACTGGCGCAGCGGGTGCGACCCTGCTTTTTGAGTCCATGGCTGTGGGTCCGATTCCCACAGCTGGAACATGTTTTTGTGACATGAATGTTTTTCAGTGTCTGGGTGGTAATTTGTATATTATAAATATTTATGTATATTGTACTTATATCATGAAAGTATTTATCAGTCCTTATTACCCAAAACACAAGCTACGCTTACTTTGGGGCTAGGTGGCGATTTAATTTATTATGAACTAACGACTCGTACAACGTATCAAAGATTGATAAAAAGGAACTGTTTGTTTGTTACCTATGTGCAGTGCTTTTGTGCATGTATGAAGTGCACGCCACTGCCTATGTGCAACTGAACTAATGCGATGTGTGTATTGTCGTAGTATAAGTATTCATTTATTATTTATTTATTAAGTGCCCGCGGAAATAAAATTTGAATTACTAAGACATTCAAATATTAGTTCCTAAGACACTCGTACATCACATTTGGCGCTTCGAATGGAGACAAAATTTTAGCTACCTTTTATTCTGTATACAATCAAGTATATACATTTAAGAAGGTTTGATGTAGGGTAGGTACTTTTTTACTTTGTTGTCTAATAAAGTGAATTAATAAATAATAATAATAAATGCTTTTAATTCAGGCCAAATATGACAAAAATTAAAACATAAGTACAAAAAATACTGTGAAAATAATACAACCAAATTAAAAACAATAGTAAAATTAAATAACAATTAAGTTGGTATGCTGAAATATTGCATGACAAGTTTAGTTCGACCCAAGCTACATAGCTAAAAGATATTGTTATTACGAACTTCTGAGTTTTATTTATATTACTTAACATATTAATTTGTAAAAGGACATCCAGCCCTGTGTTAAAAATTGGGGTCAGTAGACCGTAAAGAAATGTGCTTACTACACAACCAGAGAGTTTAATGTTTTTAAACGTCAGAACAAAATACAGCGCTACTACTACAGCGACAAGGAAAACTTTTATCCCCCGACTATATACAAAAGACACAATTTATAATGCCCACCTGCCAAAGCACGGCGCATCAGGGAGAAGGAAAAAAGTTTACCCCCTATATTACATACCCTTTTATTATACGTATATTATTTGGATATTATTTACACCCGTGCGACTAAGTTCGGAGAGTTGATAATGAAACTGCGGACAAAGATAAATATTCCCCGTGAAGATAAACGACACCTTCCCGTGTTGAAAGATTTAAATAACCGTTAAATCGTTAAAAAATCTACGTTATCAGTATTTGTACAGCAGAATTACAACGTTTCTACTTAACAAGTCCGTGTACCGTATCGCCTTACTTGTTAAATTGTACTTTATTATAGACTTCCTCGAAGTAACGATAGCTTATATTCCTAGTTACCTTGGATTCTATTCTGCAAGTCGAGGACGTCGTGCAGGAAGGTCCTGTTGAACACCGGCCCCAACTCCCACACTGTTCCATCGTCCATGGTGTACTCCAAGTTGGGCAGGCCTTTGGAACTTATGATCAACATCTCTGTCCTGTGAACAAGGAATTTTGCTTTATTTAAATACAGTGTCACTACCTCTTACAGTTAGCTCGCTACCGTTTTAGACTGCATAATCAGACAAGGGCTAACGTGTAGTTGAATGTACAGGCTTCTCCTCACATTCAGGAGACATGTCTAGAACTATGTTTTAGAACATAGACCCACCACGCTGTTACAATGCGTGTTCGAGGACTTTTAACGATTACTATTATTGACTAATAAATACAACGGATACAATAATTGTATACTCTAAAATGGGAAAAAATTTACTTTTCCATCTGCCAAAACACGGTAACTGGAAAAGGGGGAAGTTAAGCCCCGTCTAATGTTACACGTAAAATATAACGATATAGTTTCCACCCGTGCGCCCAGGCTCGAAGTGGGGATAAAAATGTGAAAGAAAATAATCACTTTTTTCCTTTCCCCGGTTTACTTATACAACGTGTAACGGAATTACGAAATACTATTATAGGATGCATAAGTATATTTCATAAGGAATCACACTGTAAAAATATTAAATCAAAAGAAGCATATTTATTTTTCCACAGAAACTAATTCAAAAAATTCTAAGTGCTTACTTATGGCAACCCTATTGAAGATAAAAGACCGACACATGCATAGTACCTACGCTGCGCGACGCGTACCTAATAAAGTGACAGGAGTCACTTTATTTTACTTTTGCATTTGATGTTTGTATTTCATTTCTTTCAGTAAAACCTATGGCAATGGTTTACTCAAAAACTATAAGCGTATCGGTTTTACAGATAAGTCTCAGAAACAGTAAATAATGTACCTCTAAAGCCTCTTAAGTTACGGTTTACATGTAGGTACATGTTGTATAACCAATGAATTGTTAAAAAATGTACCTGTAGAAAGGCTCGAAGTGAGAGTCGAAGTATTCCCGTTCGAGACGTGACCGCGAGGTTGGGGACGCCCAAAGCTCAACTGGATTCGTCGTCATTATCATAAACTTTACGCCCACGCCGAGGGACGTCACGAAACAGATACCTGGGAAAAAAAAGGATGAATCTACAAAACTGGTCCTGCATAACAATTTCAATCGTGTGAGAAGTTAATTACGATTCATACGGTATCGAAATAGCGCCATCCATATTTTTTTTTTAAATATTTTTTTACTGATGGATCATCATTATTGCCTATAAGCTGTGCAACACGTCGCAGGATCTGCAAGAAACACTTAATTAAAATCCTGAACTCTTTAAGGTTTTATTATTACTTTTTAAGTTTCCTCTTGTACTGTCCATTTTTTTTCCTTTTGTAGTGTACAAATAAATAAAAATTAACTTACCAAGGAAAAGAACGACCCATGGTCGCGATGCCATCGCTGTGCCCCACCATTGGAAGAAGTCTTCGAGCTTGCTCTCAGTCTCGGCTCCAAGTTTCTCGAAGAACGTCGCCTCTTCTGTGTTATCGGCCTGATCGCCCGCCCAACCGACGGGCGGTGGGTTGGTGGCCATCTCTTGATTGTTTTCCGATGCAACGCCTATAAATTTTAGGAATGCTTAAAATGAC
Organism: Pararge aegeria; assembly: GCF_905163445.1. Taxonomy (NCBI): domain Eukaryota; kingdom Metazoa; phylum Arthropoda; class Insecta; order Lepidoptera; family Nymphalidae; genus Pararge; species Pararge aegeria. Next base: position 14,378,966 of record NC_053196.1, on the reverse strand, counting down.
ATGACCCTTGCTGTAGCATGCGGCTTTTTTTTATAGATGGACCAAGCAGACCACCTGATTGTTAATTTTTTTTTTTTTTTTTATTAACGATAGGCCAGCGCTTGACGAAAATCATGCCCGTTAGAAAGCAATGATGAGGTCTAGGTCGGAGCACGCTTACCTAGAAAAAGCCTATTCACTTCTATTCACTCCGGCCTTGAAGGTACTCAAATTATACGTGGCAGGAAACACAGTTGCCGGGCGTTCCACATCTTAGCGGCACGTATCAGAAACGTCAGACATCCTGCAAAGTGTTACCCTGTGTCCACCTTACCTTAGGCAAAGGTGTTAAGCCTCATGAACCTGCAATAATACCGGCATCCTCGCCCTTCAGACCGGAACATAGCATTGCTAAAATGCTGCTTAGCGGCAGAAATCTGCCACAGGACGCTCTAGTAGTACTGAACATAATACTAGCTGCATTTGATGGCACTTTGACTTCTAATAAATCTAACATTAGTGCCGTTCTTGTCAGCAGGGAATCTTGTGACGTCACAACAGAATTAAGAATACCCACCTTATCGGCATAATAAGTAAGGCAGAACAACAATAATAACGATATCACGTTTACTTATATAGGATGGACATAAATAAAATAAATAAATGAATATTTTTTTATGAATAATATACATAATACTTATAATATACAGATAAACACCGTGACATTGAAGAACATTCATTTTCATCACACAACGTTTTCCAGCTGTGGGAATCGAACCCAAAGCCATGGACTCAGATAGCAAGATCGCTGCCCACTGCGCGAATCGGCCGTCGGCGTTAATGTGTTTCAAATGAATATAAATAACCAAAAATTAATGTAATGATTACATAGTGTTGTAATAATCGATATACATATATATATGACACAAAAAATTATTGCAGCACAATTAAAGGTCTTAAAATGATTTTATTCCAGCATTTAATATACATAGCACATGCGTTTAATTCAGTTTTTATTAAAAAAAAAAAAAATAAAAACCTCATGCGAAGCAATCACTACAAGACGAAAGTATCAATGTGTACAAATAAAATAGCAGTAGTAGTAGTTAGTAGCACAAGAAACAAGTTCTTCAAACTTCCCTTTGCCCTTTGTCCATAAGAAACAAGTTCTTCAAACTACCCTTTGCCCTTTGACCATAAGAAACAAGTTCTTCAAACTACCCTTTGCCCTTTGTTCATAAGAAACAAGTTCTTCAAACTACCCTTTGCCCTTTGTCCGTAAGAAACAAGTTCTTCAAACTACCCTTTGCCCTTTGTCCATAAGAAACAAGTTCTTCAAACTACCCTTTGCCCTTTGTCCATAAGTGTTAAGCCTCGTGTGCCTGTGATTACACCAGCAACCACGACCTTCACTGGACTATTTTTCTTTTGTAATGATTGACGAACGAAGCAGTTGGCTCACATGATGGTAGAACATCGCTCTAGGTCCGTCAATTGACTCGAACCCATGCAAGTATTAGGCAAGTTTTTTTTTTATTTTCTTTCCAAAACAAGTCAGCCCTCGACTGCAATCTCACCTGATAAGAGAAGATGCGCAGTCTTTAATGGTGACGGCCTTTTAGTTCCATTGAACCCATAGCCCTGATCAGTTATAACGCGACACCGTACAGGAACGCTAAATCGCTTGGCAGCACTTGCTTCTTCTGTAGGGTGGTAACTAGCCACGGCCAAAGACCAGACCAAGGTCTGGTGGCTAGTAGGCGTAGAAGAGAGAAATATCAGAATTTATAATTTCATCCCTCACACTTTTCACTAATATTTATCAGGTATTTATTTAGGATTACTACCGTAGTAGTATTGACTACCATACTCCCTAACAGGTTAGCCCGCTACCATTTTAGACTGCATCACAACTTGCCACCAGGTGAGATTGCAGTCAATGGCTAACTTGTAGTGGAATAAAATATAAAAAGAAGTATTATTTTGTAGCTACAATGACCAAAATATCAATAATTCGAGAGTGAATTAGACTGTGTTGAAATCCTTTCTGCAAAACTGTAACCTATTGAAGAGAAAAACAAAGTGACAGCAACATGTCCTGTACGCTTAGTACAAGATTAACTCGCTAGCAATCGAGGGCTCGTTTTCCCACATCAGTCTCTGTATCGTCAAAGTGAAATGGACCTTATATAACTAGTTTTACAGTCGCAAATTTTGTACTTCTGATTTTTGTTTTACAATCGTTCTATCAAGAGCCCGAGCTAAAGAGTCGTGGGAAAATTTGAGCTTTAACACAATGGTAATAAGTTTTATTTTAGTCAGATCTTCAAGTATTACCATACTCGAAAACGACGCCTATGTTGCGAGAAACTGAATCTTGTATTAAGGCTACAGAAGTGATAGTTGAGTTGACGACACACACGAGTAGTATACGTACTGGATCGGTGACTGTGCAGCGGACTGGTCTCGGGCCCGCCACCTCTGCGAAGCTCTGCCGCGCGCGCCCACCCATCTGTTCCCACACCCAACTGTTAGCACCCGATACCCAACCACGCACAAACAGACTTTACTACTTAAGATCGTAAGATGAACGGATTTAATTTCATCTCGCAACGAGTATTTTTTTTTTGCAATTTTTAATGCAATCTTCGAGTTTATCATCATGACACTTGGAGGAATTATCAGTAAAAATTAGTAATTAAAAAAATTAACTGTGTATCTATTGTTATTATTGACATTAATTGTAGTAGACATAGTAATAATGTTAAATCTATAGAATTTCTATTAAATTAATAATAAAAAAAACTCAGTAATACCGACATGTATAGTCTTTTTTTCACACATTCTATCACATAACTAAGAAAAACGTACTTCAAATTTTCGTTAGAAAATAACTTCGGCATGTTTTTCGCTCGAGAAAATTTTACTTAATCGGATAACCATTTAGTAAGAAATATGGCCGAGAATACCGATCATTCACCACAATATTTTGCTGTGAAGAACTTTCTATAAGCAAATATTCAAAGCTCTTTGATCAAATTGCAATGACTGTGGCAAATAAGGCGTAATTAAAGTGCAAAAATATAACAAATTTTTTTGTACGTGTAAAAATGAAACAGAATCAATAAACTTGATTTCTTCACTGGACTTCTTCTTATCAGTCAAAAGATTCATAAAGTCTGCGTGTGTCTAATGTTATTGTCAGTTTTACATAATAAATATTCAAAATCCAATAACTACTGTGAAAATACACAAACTTAAGGGAAAAAGATAGACGGAGCTAGACATGCCAAACCTTCATCTCTATGCGATTATCGCATTCTTTTGTACTTATATCTCGCTCCTATCACACAATAATAATGTTTCACTGCGCAATACAATCAGAAATATGTACAGAATTTCACTTGGTATAGTATTTTCACACATTTTCAACCAAAACGTAATAATGTATAAAAAAAAGTCAAGATTAGGAAAATATAATTCCAATTAGAAAATACATAATAATAATTACAAACTTATATTAATATTTACATAAATATAAGCCATCTAACTGTTCACTTATGGGCATTGTACCCAAAATGCTGGCGCTATTGCCCCTTTGTTACTAATTCAAGCTAGTTGCCGTTCAAGTCATGAGTCTATGGTTGATGAGGTGAAAGCTATTTTTAAACTTGTGTTTCATGATTGTATTTCGTTTGTGGACAGGTTTCCCCGTCTATTATATACATTTCGCTCCGACAACGGAGCATCCCCAGGGAATACTGACTTTACAATGCGAACATCACTTAACGATTATTCATTGTAAAGTCCAAATCTACAGATTCTACTGCTTTTCGCGGAGTATATATAATTAAGCTTAATTTTCATTATTTATCATGGAATTTCGCAAAATACCGCTTGCTTCTATCCATTATTTCCTATCTATCTTTTTCCTTAAATCTGTGAGAGAACATAAAGATAATATTCAACTTGTGAAATAAACCTGTCAAGTGCAGTTCAGGCTACGATGCAAATATATATAAAGCTTATAGTATATCTAATAACAAAATTTTTGATCCAATAACAAGTAAGGTGGTGTTTTTTTTATTTTTTTGTTATAGGCCTCGCGTTTGACCACAATCTCGTCAAAATAAAGATGGTAAAGACGTGGTTTAAGATGGGACACGCTTATTCCAGGTTCCAAAAAGAAAATATACACCACATAAAAAAAAAGTTACAGAAATATAAATTCAATAGAGTGAGATAATAAGTAAGTACAGTACGATGGCCTTAACGCTACATCGCTACAGCCATCTCTTCCAGGCAACTAAATGCGAAAAAGCAAATAAATATCAATGGAAGGTTACATACCATCCATGCGTATAAGGAATGAGATTATTGTTTGGTTTTTTAATTTTTTTATTTCGGTAGTAAATGCTCTCGTGACATATTGTCACATCAAAATTATATTTACATTGTTGAAGCAGTTTTAAAAAAATAATAATAACTTGTAGAACATTTAGATAAAAAAAAAAAACTTTATTATATCAGTTTATGCAAAATAGGCGTGAAATAACAGGTGCAAGATGTGCACTCAAAAACTATAGAAAAACGCTCCGAATTCAACACTGTTTTCCTTGGAAGTCAATAAAAATAAAGTTTATTTGTGCAAGTAAGTATTCTATAGCTATCGTTCATTTCATTTTGGTAGTTGGTATTTCGAAACGGAATAGTATAGCGTTGTCTGAACTGAGCTTTATGGTTAAATCACAAGTTGCTGATAAAAATTCGCTAGCAAACAAATCTATAAACTTATTAGAATATCTAAAAGCAAACGCATTTTTGTTACATGCTGAATAGAGCAGACCTGAAAATAGTGCTACCAGTATTTAGATATAGTTAAGTTTCACAGATTTGTGTAAAAGCGAATTAGAACTAAAGTATGTTTATGAACTAAAAACCTTCACCCCCAAAAATAGTAGCAGCGTTCCGATGTATTAGTAAAGTTAATAATATCACCATCTTAACTTACAACCTTAACCTCTAAATAAAAGGTAAATAAACATTGGTTCGGACCAACAAAATATAGTGCGCATAAAAGTCTTTTTCGTTCGTTCATCTGATTTTAAAAATTAGTTTTTTTTCAAATTGATACAAACGAAAGCTTACAATTTATTTTTCATTTAGGCTACATTTAGAATATGCAGAAATAATCGCGCGACCACCGTGCGACCACCGCGAAACAACCGCTTCATCGCCACGTTCGTTAATGGCAATGTGTCTATGTTATTGGCAACAACATTGAAATTCCCGCAATCAGCTAACCATGCCGCCACAACCCGGAACACCGCATTCAGCGCGTTTCGGAGATTTTAAGGAATTGGAATTTTGTTGTGTTCACAATAGAATACACATTTGTCAGTGTCGTAAACGTGAACGAGGCGGTCAAGCAACCGCCGCGCGTCAGTCGCACAAATATTTTAATGTCATCTAAAGGTAGCCTTAATCATCAGCTGATATTTTATGCAATTTGTTACAATAAAATCCAGTTGTATGTTCTGTCAGGACCAAATAAACGTTATTTCATTATAAGTGATACTTTTTATGGCTAATGTCCAAGTACCCTTGTTCCAAAACACCGTATTAATGTATTTGAAAGTTACATTTAGTTCAGAGAACTGAAACTGACTGACACATATAGTGCATTAGCCACTTCTTGGATTTTAAAATGCATACATAAGTTAAAATATGTACCTACTACTGTTTCGTTGAATTCCTAAACCTAAGCAGACTAATATAATTTACAGTAGTGGCATATGTGCAATGATTACATATACAATCAACTCTGCCGCCTGACAGAGCATCGAATAAGTTTCGGGTGAGCTTCCCGTAACGCCTATGGTATTATAGAAAGGGTTTGCTTGCGTGCCGGTACTCCCAATGAGTAGACAAAGTAGTGAACTCACTGTATACGCATCACACATGTTATGGTATATATCTCACCGACGACGTTCTCCTGAGCGTTACAGCAGTAGACGCCGCTGAGGAACAGTGTAGTGAAGATAACGAACACAATCGCCATCACCACAGCGTACCCGTCTGCGCCGTGGAAGCTGAAGGGGCGCGGCGGGGGCGGAGAGGGCGCGGGGGCGGGGCACGCGTCCTCACAGTCCAGACATGAGCACCCCGGCTGACCCTGCGCAAGAGTTGTTGTTTTAAATTCCAAAATGTTTTATTAATGTAGACCCACCTATCACAGGCAGTTATGAAGCGTTTATAAATATATAATGTTACCAATTATGTTAGATGATGGTGATAACTACATTCGTTAACTTAGAACTAAAGCTAAAAGGGTACCAAACGCGCCTTGGTCTAATAAGTGCCCACAACAAACTTAGCCGGGGTTTTTTTTTGTTATCTCCATTACGCAGTCGAATTAATTTTTAGCTATTAAGTTAAAGCAATTCATAGCTAAATATTAATTCCCAAGCTTTTTTAACATATACATGTCATTTTTAATATTATACTGTTGGGTATTGGTGAAGGGTTCAACTAGACTTACCGGTAACCCAACTTTGCAAGATCTAGTTGGTGGGTTGTACGGCGTGAATGCGTTGTTAGGTTCGTCACCGCTGATATAGTTGATCTGGAAAGGCACTGGACCCAAATTCACATTGCCCATGTAGGAAAACCAGCGTTGTGCGTTACAAAGGTATGCCGCTTGACCGCACATTATATCCAGTGCTAGCTGGTTTGTAGACGGCATTTGTACCTGAGAAATATTAATTTATTAATTTACTTGCATCCATGCCTTAACATATTCACGAGACCCTGTCAGGGCGTAGCAATAAGAAACAGTTTGACCCTTATAATTATCACAAATACACGATTTCTGTCTTAATGTCTAATTTATGTTAGTAGAAATATATATATACATATGTCAGAAAAATTAGTCACTATTAAAGATCGTCAAGTTAATAAATCTTTTAAAGTATTAAATGATTGCTCAGCCAATTGTTTAGTCAAAAGTCAATAGAAAGACAGATAGATAGAATAACTTTATTAAAGTACTACTAGCGGATGCTTTATATACTGCTAGCGTTCTTCATCCGCGTTTATAATATTTTTTTCCAAATGCCGTTGGAACCGTTTGTTTTCCTGGGATAAAAATTTGCCATTTCTCTCAGCCCTTTTTACTAACTCCATGTCTAACTAAATCAAGTCGATTGGGCATAAAGTAAGGACACACAGATAATCAAACACACTTTCGTATTTAAATTATTAGTATGGATTTATTACAACTAAATAAAAATTTAATAAATTTTAAGAAATATCAATTTTATAAATTTTCAACTGCATAAATGACGACATCGGCGTCATGAGAACCGTAGCTAAGTGGTCTTTAGCACTAAGCTACGGTTAGGCGCTAAACGCTATACGTTTAGGCCCGATTGCCGAAGTCACAAGTTCAAGTCTTGTCACTTCCGAAATTTAATGATATTTTTTTTTATACATAAGTAAATAAATATACTATAAATATACTATTACTACTACTACTATTTATATATTTACTATGTTTTATGTTTATGTATAAATTTGCCACAAGCTATGAAACAAGAGTTCATATTTTTACTATTAAGTAATTTCGTGTTACGTTATGTATTTTACTTACACTTTTACAGGAATTGAATGTAGTATTCATATACGTGGCGCCAAGATGATAGTTCAGCTCCAAAATTCTCGTTTGATTTCCTAAAAAGACAAAAAATCTTAATAAAACATTTTAGTGCACCACTAGACGCGTTTTGCGTGAAAGAGTAACATACATCCATCCATCCTAACTTTTCCTTCCTACTTGTATTAATTACTTTCGCATTATTAATATTAGTAGGGAGTATAGGATAGTAACTATTAGTACATATTAATCTTAAGAACAAGACTCTAAAAATGTTGCGTACACGTCACCTTGTCGCCGCGAACGAGACTCGGAGCACTCCAATTGTAACAAAACTTTTGTAACTACTTTATTGTAATTTTTAAACTAAATTGCCTCTTACGTTCGGAAACTACTACTGTACGCCGCCGGTGTGATAAACAGAAATGTTTTTAAAACCAATATGAATTGCCAGAGATATGCATCGATCGCTTCCTTGTTATTGTTTCTTTTGGTAATTGCCAGACCTGGTACATCATCCGATGGTAAGTAAACTATTGAATAACAAAGTAAACAATCCGTAGTGAGACTGTTCTGCCTGTGCGTGTGTTTGCTAATCTCCAAACCGTCTGAACCACTTTTGATGTGATCTTCAGTGATTTGAATAAGTTTGGTTACGTTTAGACTCCCAGACTTATAACTCACCGTTATATGGCTCTGTGCTGTTCGGCTGCAGATAATCGCTCTGTCGGGGGCCGCACGTCATGCCGCACAAGTGCTTGAGGAAGTTGTCTATGCACGAGGGACAGCGGGCGAGCATGCTTAGGGGCACGGTTACGCCCTTACTAAAGTTTTCCAGCTGGTCCAGGTCGCAGCAGGAGACACCCTCGGCCGCGATGTCGGGGCAATACTTCTCAAGGATTTCCTGAAACAATAAACATTTTTTTATAACACAAGTGACTGCAATCTTCCATGTGGTTCACCATCGAGGTTTTTGTATATTAAACACAATACCGTCATAAAAAATTCCTAGGCAAACATTATTCATTGATTTCACCAATCGATTTTAACTAGGCAACTCACAAAACCTAACTTGTCTATGGTTCTCGCCACGAGGTGTGCTATTTTGTGTTTGTATTATCATATGTTTCAGGTTTCGTATGGATTTATGGTTTTAAAAAAAACGGTCAGTTTGCGAGTCACCAAAACTTTACAATCCGCTGAATCGGTATTGTAAAATTACATAGAGTTCGTGACACGTTTTTTTTCGCTAGGAATCACATAAATCACTAATTAATATCAATTACACGAATTAAATAAATTATGAAAATAAAAGAGAGCAAAGAAAAAATACATAAATCTAAAATAACCATTTTTTCCCTTACAAACACCATTTGTATGCAATCCAATATTATGTGCGTTTAATAAATTTTTTAATTCATTGTGACATTACAAACGGACAATTGAATTTTAATTATTCGTGAAAAAAATAATCATAGTTAGACAAACAATCACCATTTTATAAGAGTATGTAAATAATTGTTAGATAACCTAGAGTGTGGTAATTTTTGTCTGATTATGTTCAATAAAACAAAGTCGATCTTATATTGACCGTCTGAACTATGATAGTATTATGAATCACTTCGCTTTATCTTGTACTAGCTCCGCCCGCAGTTTCAGATTGCTCTTGTTTAATAGTAGATTATGGATCAAGTATGGTTATAGCGTATGGTAAAAGCGAACGAGCTAAGAAAGCCGAGAGTATAATATCAGTTGAAATTGGAAGGTATTCCAATTTAAACTATTATATTTTTAAACTTAACCGGGTCATCATAAATAAAGCACAAGTACGGTTATTTTAAATAAAATTAATTAATTAACAATAAAATTGGGTTAACTTAGTGTAACTATACAAAGGTCATTATTTTAAAATAAATGACAATTGATTTGATACTAATTTTTATTTAAATACAGGAAATCATTGTTAAACTTCAATGTCGCGTGCTCGAACATTGTAAATCATACTTTTATCTCAATTTGTCCCAAAACATTAAATTCTGTATTATCTGCTATTAAATAGCCATTATATTCTGAATAATGTTTAACCTTCACTTAACTGGGATACTTATAACACGAAGTTTCAAAATAGGACTGTGTTGTTCTCGAGGTTCATATATTTATGTATGTATGTGAGTTTGTTTACGCTAACTCCAACATAAACTTCAATATGCCTATAACTTACATAAAAAAAACGTATTTTGGTATAATTTTTACAACTATAGTTTTTTTTTTTGTATAATTTGCGTCAAAATTAATTTGAAACACATGATAAAAACAATATTTTTTTAAATTAATACTACTCTACTACGAGGTTATGTCAACTGTTTACTATTGATTTATATGTTCAACTGTCAGAGATCAGTAACGGATTATTCTAGTCACAAATCGCAGAATTAAGAGCGCACAGAACCTTCATTCAGCCATTATTGCATGCAGTTAATTGTGTCATTTTATGGTTAAAGATTAGAACATTAGTGGTAAAATCATTACTGTCAACTGCTAAATGGAAATGAAGTGACTAAACGGCCTGTTTCGAGAAACACAAAGTGGAGTGGGATTTGATGCTTCAATATTAGTCGTGTACACGGTTTCTGCTTGTTCTTAAATCTGTGTCATCGATAACAATTTAAATTTTATTTATTTATGGATTATTAATCCAGATGGAAAGTGTTGCGATTTGAAGACTGGCCAAAAGGCTACCGCGGGAACATTTTTATCATCAGAAATTGTATGAGAGAGGTAGGTACTAAGATACAAAGTTGCATTGCTCGGTAACATGTGATCGATAATATTGTTTAATTGTTTGTAATGGCGTGATCAAAGCGACCAATCCTAGATGAGTGCTGAATATGATTGCGTGTCAAAGGTCGTGCCAAACTTCTAGTTGTATGTAAACACCAGGTGTTACAATTTGGCCTGAGTGCAGGGAATATGTGCATCCCGTACTCGCTCTGTAGGTTCGTCAAGGGACACACAGTTTTTAGTGAAAGAGTAAATTAAATTTAAATGGGCCCATTTCGAAAAAAACCCCTTTTGAACAAAAAAAAAAATTCGATATGTATAATAATAATAAGAAGTTATTTAGGAAAATATATTGGAAAAAAAATCCTGAGGCTGCAAGTATCACATATTATATTAATATATAGGGGTTTTTTAGATTTTAAAAGATTTGATAACGTCTTTCAGAGAGAGACAAAGGAACTGTTAAAAAAAATTCAACAAATTAACCGCGATTGCTGCTGTCGCCTAAATATGCATTGTTAACGCAATGAAATAACATAACATCACACCTGTGAACTCGAAAGGATTACGCAGATGCATCAAAGTCAGTAGTAGTTGCACTTCGCGAGTGGAAGCTAGTTGTAGAACCAGTATTCGACTTTGATTTATACAAAAAAAGGTACAATTTATTTCGCAAGTCGGTTTTTTTTCTACCAAATAATACCTGCAGTATGGGAAATACCACATACAAATAATTAGGGCAGGAAAAGTTTGTAATAAAACTGTCCACCTCCTTTAATACTTTTAGCGATTTATAACACAGTGAAACGTAATGTATGCATGATAAATAAATAAAAAAACAATTCACTCAAATAAATAAGTGTTTGTTTTGAATACTAAATGATAGCCCAGTGGATAGGACTTCGACTTCATTTTCGGGGGGCAGAGTTCGAATCAGCACCTTAAACTTTTCTATGTCATTTGCGTTTAAACAATTTAAATATCACACGCTTTAACGATGAAGGAAAAGAGCGTGAGGAAACCAGCATGCTAGAGAGTTTTAGTTTTAGTCCACCAATCCGCAATAGGCCAGCGTGGTGGGCTACAGCCTTAACCCCTTCTCATTGTGGGAGGAGATCCGTGCCCTGTAGTGGGCAGGTAATGGAATGATAATGTTGACGAACTAAGAGCCACCGATCCATTACCCCGGACAACTGACAAGTTACAAAAACAAAACGCCCCGTCTTACGAAAAGTTTTCAGTTGTGTTCCTCATTATGACGCTAAATTTTTCAGGCGTTCGCAGTTGTAAGCACTCAGTTCATATTATATTAAAAAAAATTCTGAACCGATTTTGATGTATCTTTTACCTTTTATTTATTTAGGATTTTTTTTGTAATATCATAATTGTGCATTATCCTTCCTACGTAGGTATGATTATAATTCAATAATCCGCAAAGCTCGGGCATGCTGCCAACACGATGGAAATGTTTTAACAAAGGAATTTAAAACTTAATGCAGTGTCACTAGAGTTTAAACTGTATCGCGGTTCGTTGGCTGTTTACGTCGACGATGATGCAGTCACCTCCAAAGCGGTTTCCTTTTGTAACTCACTGATAAGAGCCATGGGAGTTGTTCACAAAGCAACTTGCTTTATAATCGCGCCTTTACGAAAACAAGCACTCTTTATTACAACCATTCCAAATTTAGAGTCGTCAGCATTATTGTTTACTTCTATATAAAGTTGCGACAGCCAAACAAAGTAGCTTCATATAGATTCTATATGACGAACAAGGCTACGTAGGCGATGTAGGACGTAATTTTGCATCTTAAAGGAAGACGCGAAGTGTGACATCGAACCTAGTACCTCGTGAGCGTACTCAAACGCAAACCAAAAGACCACAGAGGCAGTTAGATAAATAGCTGGCAAATGACAAGCAGGACACCATTATAAGAAATTAATAATAATAATAATAATAATCCTTTATTGCCATACTCTATTGTTAATACAAGAACTCGAACAAAATTATTACCAATTTATTATTAACAATATGGCAAATTGCCGCAAACGGAGCCTTATGCTGTGCATTGGCAACTACTACCGCCGACAACGAACATCTGTAGCACCAGAGAACCACGACTGCTTTACGGTTATTTGAGGTACGTGCTTATCTGTCTATTTAACAAGCCCATATAACAATTTATGTAGTTAAAGAGCTTCTCATGACATAAGCTTGTATGGGGAAGTACGCCTTGCCTATTTCGGCCGCGATTGGTTTCCGGTTTGAAGGGCGTCGTTGCCGGCGTTTGTCTGGTGGGAGGCTTTGGCCGTGACTATTCACCACCCTACCGACAAAACTTGTCGTTAAGTGATTTAATGTTCCAGTGCGATGTCGCGTAGAAACCGATTAGGGGTATGACTACCATACTGCCTAACAGGTTAGCCTGCTACCATGTTAGACTGCATCATCACGTACCACCAGGTGAGATTGCAGTCAAGGGCTAACTTGTAGTGGGATCAAAAAAAAAATACAAGCACATGGATTTAACACCTACGCGTCAGATCAGACAGAGGGCGTCACTATGCAGGACGTGTCTCTCGGAGCCTCGGTTATCCTGCAATGTGTTGATCTGTTTAGAGGCGTTGAATTTCCACCCATCTGCTTGATTCGCAAATTATTGCTATGAAAAAATTTAAAAAAGTTTATCCCCCCTCCCAATCGTAGGTTATGTTATAAAGTACCAATCTAAACAATAAAACTCCAACATGTCTTGTTGCCCAGATTGTCTACAGCTTAGCAACGCCGCAAACGAATATAATTGATGTCAATATGTCCACTTAACCGAAATTAATTGTAGCCGAGTGGCATGTCCAATGAGGCATGCGCCCCTGTTGAACTCCGACCGGCCCGCATTTCGATCGCCTGCACTGTTTAAGTAGTCAGACAGACTTTATGTTCTGAAAAGGGATTTCAAGAATCAATGACTGAAAAGATTTTTCAAATTTAACTAGTATTTCCAAAGCAACAAAGAAAGGAAAAACCATCGTCAAAGTCAAAGTCTTATATCTCTTTATACAAGTAAGCCCATATACACTTAATATGATGCGTATATGAAATGAAAAATGAGTAAATTGTTATGAGACGATGGCGATAACGTTAGTCGTAAACTTAAGCTACGTGAGATCCAAACGCGAGAGAGTTATGTCTACCCAATACCTCGTCAAACTCTATAGAAAAATTAAAATTACGGGTAGAATTAATTATTTCTTGGTATGCTAGCCCTGCTGGTCTAAGAAGAAGCCCATACCAAACTAAGTCGGGTGTTAGTTTTTAGTAACACCGTCATAACTAATTAGCTTCGTTGTTAGTTTCTAAAACAAGCCTCTATAGAAAAATTATTTGAGGTATTATTTCATGGCCATACCGAAGGACATGTCGATGCATTGCATGCTAAGATATTTTAATTTTTAGTATTTTTGGTAATTGGAAAAAAACCGTAATCCATTTACAGATACAGTAGAACATCTATTATGGTTGGACTTAAAGATGTTCTTATCCATGTTTGCTGTATGTGGCAGCAGATCAGAATAAAGTTGTCACCACATCTCAAACCACGGGGGTCGTACGAGGCGGTTAAGGGAATGACAAAGACGGAGCACGGCAATGGAGTCCTCTGTGCAACTACTGATGATTATGATCAAACCCTCCCCTTGGATCTTGGGAGGGGCCTTCCGTGGTTTTTTTTTAATGTTCCAAAAACGTAATCCATTTATGGCTGGTTCCAAAAGAACGGAACTTTCATAAGAAAGACGTAAATCTGACGACAAAATTGAAGTGTAAAATCATTAACAAGGTTTATGTTCCTCGATGACGTAATAGTAATTAAGAATAACTTAGCCGCAAATCATACGTTATGACGAATTACGTTTAAGGTCTATGACACAGATGATTAGTCAGCTGCCAGATAAGGTACTGCACTATGGAAATGTATATAATATGATTCTTATTTCTGGTATTTACAAGTGGGTTACTACCTGATACAAATTTTAAAATACTGTTAACGTGCTAGGGTTCGAAGATTTGAAATTATGAAATTTGATTTTAGTTTTAAATTTTGTCTGTCATAATTTTTTTAAATGATAAAATAATAATCAAAACTTATTCTATTTTACGTACGTACGTAAAACGTAGGTACGCGGACGAGGAGATAGCCTTCGGTAATATTTTAAAACGACGGTTTTATATGGTATTACTTGACGTCCCCAAAAACAACAATGATAATGCTGAAACAACAACAATATTAAAATAGTACTGCTTTCTGCGGCGGCAGTTCTCCTCCACAGTCAAGTTCCCTAAGCCCATGAGAGAGAAGGCTCCGATTAACGTCACAATCGCATGCACATGCTAAATATAGACTACTGGCGAATAAGTAACCTCGCCGCTGACCCAGTTAGTGTCCGTAAACCGCCCTTGGGGCATTGAAAAAGGTTTAACTCATAAACTGTATGGCAATTATGCAAGATAAAACAATACTATAATTCTTTGGAAAAAAAAAACATCCTTCGCTCTTAAAAGAAGGTTTACATAGCATAGTATTGAAGGTCAAGTACGTCAATGCATCCTATTGCCTTGGCGGGTAGGTAATTTTATACTGCAGTCCCTAAGGGCTTTAATGATTTGAATAATGAACATCGCGCACGGCATATATGAATAAAATCTGTTCATTCTTATATTGCAATCTCGCTCTTACGTTAGATGGCGTCCCTGTCACTCACCAAGGCTTGTGAAGCACGAACCATAGAGATTGATAATAAGGACCTAAGAAACTTGCCTCGCGAGGTGTAAAAAGTAGAGTATTAAACTTAGGGCTAAAGCTGCCTTCGTTTTGGGCGCCTCTAAAACTCTTGCTACACTCAGGATTCTAGATGCAACACCCTCGCAGCGCTCGGGAGTCGCTCTAAAACCCCTCTTTTACTTGGGATCTAGCCCGGCGCCCGTAACATAATAGATTGCTTTACCCCCTTGTTAAACAATCGAGTATTAACTCACTACTGAATAGCAACATCTCAAAATCTCATCGAATCTCAAAAAAATCAAATTAAACAAATCAAAAATCAATGCGGCGGTCGCATTCCTCGTAGGCCAAACCACCCTGGGGAATAAGGGCCTTCCCTTTAACTCCTGATAAATGATTACTGAGTAGCAATGATGAAAGATGAAAAAAACTAGAATTAAAAAACACCATCATTTTGAAAAAGTCTTTCAGTGAAAAATAAATCCGCAAATTACCGAAAAACTCAAACCGTCCCTAGAGAGTTACTTAATGGTTTAGCTCATAAGGAATATTGCGAGGTTGATTTTCAGTAGGGGCCAAAGGTCACGTAGTGCTTGGATACTCCTTGGATAAGTTATCGATAAATAATAAAGATAATACAAACACAAACCTAATAATAATTAGGTAATATCATATACCTAGGTAATATAGACGAAAGCCTTGGTGGTACACCTAGCGGGCCAAGGAATCGCGTGCTGTATTCGAACATTATTTTAAAATAAATTACTTATTTTATAATTATAAATCTTTTTTTATTGAAGTACATATCATTAAGTGCCGCCATGGCATAATTCACGCATGGTTGTATTTTTTCCAATTCTTTGTATTCGGAGAACCGGATGCTCAAGATACTCCGCAAAATCCCCGCTTATTTGAGATATACTTGCGGCTAGCATAATACTGATGCTAGCCAGACACTCCAGACAGAAAGACACGAGAACAAAAATTTGTACCACGATCAAGGGGCCAGGGATAAAACTTAACTTGTAGTCTTAAGAGGAAACGAAAAGAAAAGGAAAGTTTACCATTTGATATTATACGTATTTTTATATTATATAATTTCCAAGCATTCGTCCATGCTCAGAGTGGATAAGACTGTGAAAGGAAACATTTTCGGCATTCCTCGTGGAGAAAATATCTGGCGTGCTGGACGTCAACATTATCCAGACTTCGCACGCATTTGAGAACGTTACAGAGAACTCTCGGAAGTCAGTTTTCCTCACGATGTATTCCTTCACCGTTAAAGCCGATTTTAATTATTTGCGTTGCAGTCAGTGTTCGAACTCTGCTTTTGGAAAGTGAAGCCAAATTCCTAAAAATTAGGCTATCTATCACCGCTCGTCGATTCAAAATCTTTCAAGAAACGCTTAGAAATCGTTTCAAGAAAATCGGTCATGCAACACCGTAAGTGTGTGTGCATGACTCCACTTTTCAGGAAATAGATTTGTATATAGCTAGATAAACAATAATTATTACGTAAGGCGTATGAATTATATACTTATTAGTATTTTGATTGCTATCTTGCATGAAGTACATAGAGCACTGATACTGGTATATTTTATCTCGGAATCTTATCGACGCTCTTCGTCATAGGCTAATAAATAACCATAGTTTTTTGTTCCACTAGAAGTTAGCCATTGACTGCAACCTCACTTAGTGTTAAATAAAGATCCAGTCCAAGATGACAAACTGTTAGGGGTACGGCAGTTTACGTACCGGAATTCTTAATCGCTTGATTGCACGCATTTATCGTAAATGTGGTAACTTGCCACAGCCGAAGCCAGACATCTCTACAGTTTCGTTCCTTTGTTTACTGAACCGATTTAAATCTTTCACCGTTACTCTTCAGCTATTTTATTCAGATGTAACGAGGGCGATATTTAATATCGACTGAATTCTATATGATTACAGTCTGAAATAATATTGGTATTTTTAAACCAAGCAAGAACGAAAGACTTTCGCAATCTTTATTACCTGCGAGAGGTGTCCAAATGGCCAGTCATACAAAATGTTCTACAAAAAAACTGGTCTTTTAAAAGTTACATATGACGGCGGCCGTACTTGTTATATATCTACCGCCAAGCAGCATTGTTGCAATGCTGTGTTCCGGTCTCAAGAGTTGCCGGTGTAATTACAGGCTCATGAGACTTAACAACTCAGATTGATGGACACAGGGCGGCGCGTTCCAGGACGTGTTTCTTGTATAGCCAGCTTAGTCTTGCCCTAACCAGGGCTTGCAAGAAACACGTCTTTGCAAGGTGCCGAGAGAAACAATGAAGATTAACAATATAAAAAAAACATACCATAGCGCGAACATCTCGAATAGGTTTGGGCGGGCCATTGTACGCGCAGTTCTTCTGCTTTGACTCAGACTTTTTCGAGCACACTCCATACCAGATGCACTGACCCTCGGCTGAAGCAGTTGGAATCTGTAATGGAAGAAAATCCCCTTATGAAATTCGAGGTCACAAATTTATAAACACAACATCATATTCGGCCCAGTGCTGGGCACCGACCTGCTTTCTGACATTAGCAGTTTAGAATTTTAGCCAGCCAGAAGGAATATCACAGGCAAGAGACAAAAATTATGTCCCCCGATTGTATCCAACAAGGCTATATATAATTCAAGTGTCAGCCTGCTAAAGCACGTTTATTATACGTGCAGCTTGTGGGTGTCATATACACAGAGGGCTTATAACGACATACGTATACAATGCAATAATGGTTTCAGAGTATTGTTGGGGCTGCCGCGCTTCTGCAGTGCATCACAAATGTTGATGACTTCTACGCAATCATGAGAAAAAGATCCGCATCAATGATGAGCAGAATGCGCGGAAGCTCCAACAATATTTTGAAAATATTACCCAATAAATGGGAAAATCCCTTTATGGAGCACTGGGTTGGTACACACTCACACACCAAGTGCTCAAGCGGGTACTTACCTTAGTTAGTTGATTCCTAATGATTTATTATTTATAGGCTTGGTCAATTTTAGTTTATAATATATTAAATAAGATAATTGTTATTGTTGTAGCTATGGATTTTTATATAAATTAAACGTTATTACTATTATTATTATTAATACACATATATTATTTGGATATTATTTCTACTAGTGCGTCAGTGCTCAGAGAGTTGATAAAGCTGTAGGAGACGATAAATTTTAATCCTTTCCCCGGGGAGAAAATTGTCTCCTGCCCATGCTAGCCCTACCGTTCTTGTATGAATTCTGATACCTAATGCATAATATGATAAATGTGAATCTGAGTTATTTTTTATACGCTTACTAGCCGTTTACCGCCCGCTTCGCTGGGCGAATTGAAAAAGGAAATAAATTACATTTTATGTTTCATTTTTATTTTTGTTTTCATATTTTTAATATTCTCCTTTTTTTTTATTTTTGTATGAACATAAATAGGCCCCGCGGATAGAACTGTAAGCATCGATATTGTTTAGACTTACTCAAATTCCAAATTCCATCGATTTAGCCTGTATCTTTCATCCAGGTGATTTTTCTCACTAATATTCATTGTAACTTTCAATGTGCAATCATTTCCGTGCCTTTCTTCCAAAAATTAATAATAATTGACATGAAGAAAAAAATTTGAAATAAGCATTGAAAGTTTAAGTTAAAGTCATTGCAAGTCTCATATGTGAAGTTGAAATCTGTCTAGGTTCAAGTGCGACGAATTTTCTGTTAACTAAAATTTTCACCGTGACATCAATTTTTTATAGAAAATTAATTGTGCATGTTTTTTATGAATTCTATTGGAATAAGTAACTAAATTTCTTTTCCACATCTCATGTGCTTGGAAAATGCATTCATTTTAATCTATTACATTTCCGCGATCCCGCAATAAAAGAATTCGTCGGTTATGTAGTCTGCAAAAGTAAAATGAATGTAAAATTCTTAGTCCGTTGATTGGATAGCTACATGTAAAGTTAAGTTTTTGAAACCTCTCAATGACTTTTTCTCCGCTGCCAAAAAGACGATTGTTGTAAGGAAATACACGAATATCCCTACATACACGAAGATCCCCACCAAATTTGGAGTCTGTAGAAGTTACAGGTTAGAAATAAAAATTTTAGATTTTAACACCCACCCCCGCAATTCCTGTCGGAAGTAGACTTTATTGAAATCCATTTTGAGATGTTCTTTATGTGAATAATAAAAGATTCCTACCATATTTAGAATTTTTAGAAGCTATATTTCGAAATTGAAATTTTTTATTGTTAACACCCACCCCCGCGAACCTTATTGGAGGTGATTCATTGTAAAATCCGCTCGAAGATCATTTTTATATTACATATAGAACACTCTCACTAAATTTGGAGTCTATAGGAGCTATCGCGTGGAAATTGAAAATTTTCATTGTTAACGCCCCCGCAATCTTCTTTGGGGTGGGATATCGTAAAATTTGTTCATAAATCATTTTTACATCGCTTATAGAAAATTCCTACAAAATTTGGAGCTTGTAGGAGCTTGAGCTGGAAAATTAAAAATATTAATTGTTAATACCCACCCCCGCAACCCCCTGTGGGGTGAGCTATCGTAAAATTCGTTCATAGCCTATTTCTACACCTCTTACAGAAGATTCCTACTAAATTTGGAGTCTATAGGAGCTATCGCTTGGAAATTGAAAATTTTCATTGTTAACGCCCCCGCAATCCCCTTTGGGGAATGAATTTCTTAAAATCTATTCATAGCTGACCTCTACATAGCAAAAGTAATTTTCCTACCAAGTTTCATGTTTCTAAGTCTTATGGTTCCCGAGATTTCGTGGTGAGTGACTATATAGATGGGAATTCTTCGATTATCATCGAATTTTTTAACTTTTTATCGGGCTTTTTTAAAATTTTCTTACATACAAAACTTTCTCCTGACAATTCTGAAGATAAAAAAAAAAGCCCAATTGGTCCAGCCATTCTCCACTACCGTGAGTAGATTCTTAGCTGAATGTAAAAAACCATAATCCGTTTAATACACTCTGTTGAAATCCATGAAAACAAAAGAATCAAGAGAAAATGCAAAAATGAAATCTTTTGTTTTTATTAGCGGGATAAATGTCCATAAAAGTAAAACAGCAATAAAAAAATGAAGGAATGTTGGAATTCAAAAAATAGATAGCCATACACCATCTAGGAAAAATTTCGCATCGAATGGTGGTAGTTTCATGTCGATACGATCAGTGGTTTAGGCGTGATTGAGCCTCAAACGAAGACCATTTTCATTATATATATATAGATTACCTAGTAGCTACCCAAAAGATCATCATAACATTTTTCAAACAATTCAAAGCTATACAGGAATAGACTGGGAGTTTGCATGGAAACAGTAGGTACCTACTGTTCCCGAGACAACAAAAGGCAACTTTTAGAGAAAGACAACTGGAATTAATTGATAAAATTTACATTACCGGAAGCGGAGACGGGCAGACGGACAAACTAGACTAACATATATCACAATTAAAAAGATTTACTTGTGTTGTAAAGGTTACGTAGTAACTACGTACGTACGTACGGACGTAGCCAAAATTATTTATCAAAATAATTTCTAATGTATTACATATTTGTAGTCGATATTATGTGTAGTGTGTACAATATGTAAGTTGAATTAATAATAAATAAATAATGGCTTCTGAATAAACAAATTAATAAGCTTTAAACACACGTTTTCCCTAGTTCAAATAGTGCCGACATCCTGACTGCTTAGCAAAACAGCTCGTAAGCTACGTGTATATAAGTAAAGTGGAGAAATAAATTAATAATTCATTCATTGATATTGTAACCCTAAAAATAAGCATCCAATTGAGAACTTCCCATTTTGGAAGGTTAGTAATGGATGGCTGACAGCAGCCAATCAGGAGCAACCTAACTTGTATTTTTCAGATACGCATTACATGCCGGTTTGCCATTAATTGGGATATAAAATATAACTTTATATATCTCAATGTTGTAGTTCCTAAGCTTGTGTCAGTGTATAATCTGTTAGCGAACCTGATAAATAAATTAAAAAAAAAACAGATCATTGAACGTAATGCTAACAACAGATAACATTATCGTTATCAATTATGTAGAAAGTTTCAAATCAAACAATAAAAGTTAATGGCTGATATGTACGCACGTAGAACATTAACAAGTGCATATTTGATATGATGGACATAATGACGCTTGTGTGTGTAGTGAATGGGGAATTTTGACTGTTGGTATATCGTCTGAGAATAGTAGAGAAAAAAGAAAGAAAAATCGTCTTTACTGTCACACATTTGTGTAAAATTTTACATTTGTGTCATGAATTGTTAAAGAATAAAAATTAAAAAAATTTGTGATAAAGGAGCTGGTCAGTATAGCTGGATGCTAAAACGCGCAGCACTGGTTTTCAGCCAGCCCCATTAGATATGTGTGTCTTGAGTGTAGATTTTTATAACACGACTATCGGTCCCTCGCAACTTCATTCGGGTAAAAGTCAACCTAAGTCAAAAGATAGTCATATGCTGTCGCGGACTTTTTCTAGAACTTTTAAAAGGGAACAACTTTGTCATACGTGATTTTATCGAAACTTTATTACCTAGCGCACGTGTTAGGAAATAGGGAATTACAGCACTTTATCTATGATAAACCCGATGATTATATTAAATATATCAACAAATCTTAGTTTGTATACTCATTGATAATGTATTGAAAATAGAATAATGGACTTTAGTAGACTGTCAAATAAAAGTATAGGATCTATGGGGGAGACGCGAGTTTGACAAGTTAGATTGGCGGAAAAGAAAAGTGAGGACGGATTTAAATTAATGAATTGAGGATAGAAGATTAAGTAAAGTATTGTGGATAGAACGTTACAAATTGGGAATAGATGATTTATAATGGAAACGATAAACGTAACGAAATACTGTTGTGGCGGAACAAGAGTTGTATATACTGGTGATGGAGTTGAGATAAGTTGTTAAAAGTTGTTGGTACTATGGTTGCACCTGATGTTGCATCAGATAAGTATATCTCATCCTTTGGGTTATTTATTGGTATCATATATGGAGCCCTAGCATTATTTTACACACACAGTTTATGTAGCAGAGGTTGCTCTATACAAACAACTTGTTCCAAAAGTCCTGATGTTATAAGTGATCATAGTAGTTATGTTTTAACTGTCTTAAAATATGTCTTGTATCAAAGGGCCTAGCGTTATTACATATGACAATGTTGTAATTGTGTTTATAAGTTGTTTTAATTGATTGAATAAAAGAGCAACGGTAGAGTTTCTTGCCAGTGGTCTTCTCTGCCGAAGTCAGCATTCCGAACTGGTAGTAGAGTCATTTGAAGGTAACAAGTAATATGAATTATAGAGAAGCCTAATATACAGTATTAGAGTCAGTCTAGTTGTTTTATTTCACTCCTTGGGAAGTCAGGTTTATAGAGTACCGACCCACAACACTGCTCTAAAGCAGGTTGGTGGGCTTTAATGATGTCTTTTATAAAATGAATACTTTAATATGAGAAACTAGGTATTTAGCTTCAATAATACTGTTAATTAATGAAAGATCTAAGTGCCATCCTGAACATTGTTGGTATTGAAGTGAATAAGTGAATACCTGGGCCTTCCATTCTTTATATTTTTTTAGCACACGCAGCGGAAGCTCTCAAAAGGAAAACAATACCCGATTTTAAACCTTTTTCATTGGTGCTATGCTCCTATTGTTCTTAGCGCGATGATTTATAGCCTATAGCCTTGCTCGATAAATGGGTTTTCCAGAACAGAAAGAAATTTTGAGTAGTTCCTGAGATCATCGCGTTCAATTAGGTAAACAAATAAACAAACTCATCAGCTTAATATATTAGTATAAGATTCTGAAAGTTATAATAACAATAATACTCCTAGCCTTTGGCATTCCTTTTGGGAGAACAGCCGAATCCGAGTTCCGACCCCCGGCACGCAACTCATAACTGTCCAAAGTTAGTCAGTGGTTCAAAACACAGATAGTGTTTTAAACCACTGACTAAGTACGTTAGTGTTTTAAGCAATTAGGTATCATTTGTTTTTGAAACAGGAAAAACCCAAAGACCAATAAATACAACATAGGACTTCGTGTTTGTATTCGATCACTAAATAAACGAGACAATGGTGTTTAAGTATGTTACCCATTGCAAACAACACGAGGAAAATCTGCCGAAACAGAAAAAAATACATTTTGCAGATCTTAAAATAGATACGTGCAAATAAAATAGCACATAAACTGGCACTTTAATATGGATCGGGATTCAGATTTTATTCTGAACTCTGAAGCACAGATATTTAAACGTTATGTTAATATATGAAAGCGCCCAAAGTAGTAGCTGAATAAACGGGGGGAAATATTGGCTACTTTTGTTTATAGTTCAATGCATAGATTTTTTATACTAGTGAAGTTTTTCATAACATCTATTAATAAACAGTAGGTACTCAGGTACAGTATAACAAAATGCAATCCCGTACAAAACATTTATTAATAAATGTTAACAAAAACTGCAACATCATTCTATGCAAGCGATGCGCGACGTACCTTACACACTATTATAGTATTAATGCTTCACAGGTGTTGAATCCGTACGTTAAACGGGTTAAATGAACGGATTCAATGAATATTATAAGAAAAATAGTAGGCATGCATGCATTCTCTCTCTCTCTCTCTCTCTCTCTCTCTCTCTCTCTCTCTCTCTCTCTCTCTCTCTTTTAGGTAGTATATCGCTAAATCACCAGTTTTAATACGGACGTAATTTTTTCTTTCAAATGACAAGAAGCATATACGCAGCAGTGATTATTCATAGGTTAACGATGACAAAGATGTTGTTGACCATTTAAGCAAACTACCAATAAATTGTAAGATTTAGTAAACGTAACTCCGACGTAAACGTAAACGACGGAATCGTAACTCAGAATTTATTCATAAGAAAGTTTAAATAAAATTTTCGGCTTCTATGAAAATTGCTGTACTTAAGCTATTAAAACAATTTATAATTAATTAATAATATTATTGTTCTTATTGCGTTATTGTTCATTTCTTAAAAAATATATCTCTAATAGGAGATAATTTATTAAAACATAAATATATATAACAACATTTATAGGACCGTTACGTTCACGTTGTTATGTATAACTAATACGTCATGTTACTGTTCTTATTGCGTTATTTGTACATTATGGTATGCTTCTAATAGCCGCTCTTCAATTTAAATCAATCCGCATCCCGGATAGGAGGAAAATATATTAAAACATGCGGGCCCGTTACATTGACGTTGGAATGCTAATATGGCTAAAATAAAAGAACTGATTTAACATAATCGAAAATGGGTCTGTAAAGATGTGCCTACACATATTGGCTTTCATCTATTACTATTCTTTCGTAATCCCAACTGCTACGAGTAGTTGCGTCCAGTCTGTAGTTCTACATAGATAGCTTTCTAGAAGTACTGAAAATTCAGATATCGACGTACTTTTTCAGACGTTTATTTTTCGATTTGCCATTTCGTATCTGCCTGCGATGATAGCCTAGTGGTAAAAGCTTCGATTCTAATTCGGAGAGATTAAGTTCGATCCTCAGCACTAGGGGAAATGACCACAAAAGCGGTCAACGGTTTTCCCGTGACGATTTGGCCCGCTAAATATCGTGCGAAACGTACAACAAAACGTACACCATATCGTTTCGGTATTATAGTTAATACAAAATTTATCTAACGCCTGTGGAATCAGTAAAATCCATTATTAAATATTTTTATTTCCTGGCTTTATTTAAAAGAAAATTTTAAGGAGAAAATGTAAAGGAATTCATACTAAATATATTTACAAATTTTTCATTAGTACACCGCAAGAAAAAAAACTCAGCAAATATTTATTTGGGATTCGCCATTGTTCTTTGGTGAGTAATAGAATAGCCCTGCAGAAAACGCGGGTGGAGCAGCGAGTATAGTATTTATGGAACTAATAAAAAGGACGATTAACCACTTTAATTTGAAGTCATTAGATGTTGAGAACATACGGAAGTAATTTTTCCTTTTTTGTTAAATCCCATTTTAAGGAAAATGTGAAACCACTCGCAAAAACAGCAGCTTATTCTTTTTTTTTTCATGTATTATGTAAAGCGATCTCGTTCCGCGGCAGTGACCTCAAACTGATCTTCAATAATTCATACTCTAAACCCGACTTCCTGCATCGATTTATTCCTGATGCTGTAAACAAACTAATACACATAATATAGCGAATACCCCTAGTATTAGATATGATTGAGTTGTCGCCGTTTTCGAGTATCGAAATTTACAGTGTCAAGATTAAATTGAGCCAAACTAACAGTGTTTTAAAGCTTATTTTCGTCTACACATTTCTTATTTTCCGCCTTTAGGATATTCTTAGGACACACCAGAGCCTGCCTACCTTCTGCTAAACTTGTTCTGGTGTATAATTTTCCAGATCCGATGCAATATCGCCGGCGAGTATCATAATGGTATATGCGGCCTGGCGATGCTATACAGTTATGATATGTGATCTCTTTAGGCGTATAGCCAGCCAGCCGGTCATATTGCGTATCGGCCATAACAAGATATGCGATACGGATGACTGGCTGGGCATAGTCTCCAAGTAACGGCTCACCCTTGGAATTCGCATAACGGCCTCCTAATTTTTGACTAGCGATTGACCTTACTTTCGTCCGCGTACCATTTTTTCTCAGCAGTAAGCATAATAAAAAAACATTAAATATGTTCAAACAAAAATGTAATTTGTGTATATCGATTACCGTTTGCCACTGCTATCCACGCTTCATACATCGCTAGCATCCATTCTATTACCATTCTTAGCGAAACGTATTTAAATAAAATGTACGACTTAACAATACTTATTTTATTAATCTATATATATAAAAGAGAAAGTGTGTGGGTATGTTCACTATAGGCACCGAAACGGCTGGACCGATTTCAATGAAACTTTCAGGGAATCTCCGGATTGACCTGGCGAGTAATCCTGTAAAGTTTGGTGACGATCGGAGCACTCCTATTTTTGAACTGTCAAATACAGCTTTATTTACTATGATGATATTCTTTTGTTGGGTGGACATGAGTGTAGATAATGATCTTCACCAGCTCGAGAAGAGAATAGAAGAGAATGAATACGGAGAGAAATAAATTATTTAATATATTATGAGACATAAATTAAAAATTAAATAAAATAAAGCAAAATCTAGCCCGCTATCTAATCTAGGTACGCTAGTAATACTATAACGTTACATTCCTTCGATAATACCTATCAAAATCGAGAACGCCACTTTCGATGAATACCTCAAACTAAGGGTACTGGACTCATAATCGATATGCTTGCGTCATCCGAAGCGGGCAGTCCAGTTTATTTATTTGTTAGGACCCGTACAGACGACGCGATGCTCCGCCCAGTAACAGACGTCCAACAGGTAAAAGTTATTTTGATTCCTGATTCCTTGAGTCTCTTGGACGCGGTCTCCATCCTCGGCGCTGAGCGGGTGATCAGTCGAACCAGTAGGAGTAGCTTTTTGTGACAATGAAGTTTTCTGGGAAAGTACTACAGCCATGCTTATTTCTACCGCAAAGCATTAAATCTGTGATCTCTTTTTACTTTCACGAGTCTGTGAACGGTACTTATCGAGTGGAAACTTTTTTGGTAGTAGAGCTTTTTGCGACAGAACTCGTCCGGGAAAGTACTACCGCCATGCTTATTGCTCTTGCTACGGCACACGAGGCTTAACATAACCTTGGTAACCTTGGATACGATGAGTCAGATTGATGGGAGCAGGGAGGCACATTGCACTACGTGTCCCTAGCATGTCCTGCGAAATATTGTTCAGTTTATAGGCGACGGTTTTCCACTTAGCAACAGGTGGGTCGGCCAATTAAAAAAAACCCCCGATTAAGTCAAAGTCCGAGCCTCACAGTACCTCTACGTGATAAAATCAGAAATGATTAGATCCGTTGCCACATAGCTATGTTGAAGTTGTAATTGGGCGGGGCCCATAGCTCGGAGAACCCATGGACTTTGGGGTCATTGTTTTACTAGACGAGCCTTTTGATTCGATACCCATATTGAAGTAGTTGTGGAACTCTCCCGTCTAATTTGGCTTTCAAACAAAACACAAACACACACACACACACACACACACACCACACACACACACCCACACACACACATATACCCACCGCAACCCACACATGCACGCACGCACGCAAGCGGGTATAAAGATTAAATAATATTATTGGTAACCTTGGATACGATGACCTTTTAGCTAAATAGCCACGCAGAGAAACACAGCATTCAAATCAACTGGGAAAGCATTTCGCATCCAATTAACCTGAAAAGCTTTCACACATAGATAGGCGGAGTTCGTTTACCCTATGAAGGGTATTTTATAACCAAAGATTTGTGTTCACGTTTGCGATTCATTCAATTTATCATCATTTGTTTGCCTGTGTAAGATCGCTATGAAGCTAGATATGAAGATAATGTCCAACTGCCTACCCTTGTCTATGTATTAATATTTTCTTTTTATTTAGTTGTTGGGTCAAATAGTTAATTTTATCTCCTTCCTGATAACTGATGAATAACTTGTTTTTTTTTGTTTTTTTACTTCAAGTTAGCTGTTGACTGGAAAAACATGATAATGCAGTCTAAGATGTTATATAACGACTTAATCTGTTAGTGATGTCACAGATAATATATTAAACCCATATCCCTCGTCGGTTTCTACGCGACATCATACCGGAACGCTAAATCGCTTAGCGGAACTTCTTTGTCGGTAGTGTAGCCACGGCAGAAGCCTCCCGCCAGGCCAGACCTGACCAAAGGTAATTCAGAAATTACAAATTCCCGTTTTACTCCTCCTGGGATCGAACCCGGGACCTCTCGCTCCACAGCGCTCACCGCTGCGCCATGAAGGTCGCCAAAAATATTATATTTGGTTCACAGTCTTAGTTCTGGTGATACTATAATTTAATAAGTATATTTGTATCATTATAAATTCAAGATGGCCGCCGCTGCGAAGAATCGGAAATTACACTAAATAAGGTTTGACAACCCCCAAACCGGCATGGCATTAGACAAGCATGGTGGGTCAATGCTCTTAAGGAGGCACAGAAGTGGGACAGCGTGGATGATGATATGAAACAAAAATATTTGCCTAATTACGAGGGTCAAGTGCAACGGTTTCTTCCTTGTATAAATTCAGGACATAAGCTTAAAATATTATTTTTCTCGCAACGCGAGGTCGTAGTTCGAGGCGAACAATTAGTGTACATACTATGTTGTGCTGGAAAATTAATTAAATGCAGGGTTTCCACCGAAGCCCGTCAAATGCATATCGATCGCAACAATCTGGCCGTTGGAATAACGTGCCTTTGAACGCCCCTGGCCTTGGAAAGCTCTCACGTTATTTTGCTAACTAACTACACTTTTGTTTAGTTTTTCGAAATATTTACCATTTAAAAAATTCAAATCGAAACTTTCATTGACGAACTCCCTGGCGCAACGTGTGCGCTGTAAATTTAATAAGAAGGTTCCGGGTTCGATTCCAGGCAAGGGGCAATTTGGGAATTCATTCTGGTCTGGTCAGCTTTGGCCGTGGCTGGTTACCACCATACAGACAAAACCGTGTAGGGTGGTAACCAGACACCCTACAAACAAAGACGTGCCGCTAAGCGATTTAGTGTTCCGGTGCGATGTCGCGTAGAAACCGATTACGGGTATGACTACCATACTCCCTGACAGGTTAGCCGGCTACCATCTTAGACTGCATCTTTACTTAACCACCAGGTGAGATTACAGTCAAGGGCTAACTTTCAGTGGAATAAAATAAACATATATCAGTTACTAATTAGCTTTGCCTTGCTTTATGGCAGTTTTTTGTTTTTTAATCAAGATTTTTTTTTTAAAGCTTTTGTAAATATATAAAACAGACTTCATTACAAATAGTGAAATATTTTCATCAAGAGAAGTTTCAAAATTCAAAATTCAAAATTCATTTATTTCAAGTAGGCCTAATACAAGCACTTTTGAAACGTCAAGTCTGTCCGTGTGTAGTGACTCTACCACCGGTTCGGAAGGCAGATTCTACCGAGAAGAAGCCGGCAAGAAACTTAGCAGTTGCTCTTTTCCAACATCAAAAATTTACATTTTACATTTTAACATTCATTTTTCTATCTTGTGAGAGATGAAAGCGGTGGCGGATGCTTCCTAGCAACCTAAAGCATTAAGAAATCACGAATCTATAAAAGATTTTAGTGCAAATTTACAAAAACCGCTAAAGCCTTATTACGTGTAATGACGTACTTTACCTACAAATAACAAGTCATTTAATGAAGTATTGTAAGGCGAGTGGTAATAAAAAAAATTCGTGTTTTTTAAATAGTGGATTTCGGAAAATCACGCAAATCTGATATGTTATCTTAGAGAAATCGGTCTATGTGCATACTTCAATTCCTTTTTAGATAAAAATACAGTAAGAAGCTCGTTCTTTCTTAGAAGTGTAAATACTAGCCCAAATATTCTATACTCGGAATGTTGTTTGCGTTATTGTTTGTTTAATAGTAAGAGATTCAAGCAAACATGGTTTATGATACTACACGTGTTAGACATCGGCTATTTATTTAAGTGTATGTAGAGAAAACCTCTTTTCTCGAGTTCGTATATCGAACCTTTTTTAAAGTAACCAGTGATATTTACAGTCATAAGTGACATTTAAAAATATATATATAAAAGTTTGTTTTAACAAGAAATTATTTTATTTAAAGACCTGAAGTAAAAGCTTCAAATGTTGTTTCTTGTATTTTCACAGAAACGCAATTTAGTCTTTATTTGAACTACCCACTGAAGGTGGATATTATAAACATTATTTTATGTATATTCTTTCAGATGGCAGCACTGACGCATAATAATAATAATAATCATTTATTTTTCTTAAAACAATGTAATCAGTAAAAACAATCTAATCTAAAAACAATCCAAACATAGTATACTCTTATAATAGGATTGCGATGCTGGCAAAATTATGCAAAGATGTGGCTTGAATCTTGTACACGGAGTGCAGTAAAAGTGAATATTCAATCTATGTATATATATATACATACACATATAAATATTGGATAGAAGCAGACGTAATTTTGACAATGCCAATACCGGAATGTTGACTTTACAATGAAATTTTTTTAATCGGAACGTGCGTGCGCGTATTCTCCTGCTTTTCGCGGAGTATAGTAAATTAAGCTTAAATTTCATAGCAAACATATAGCTCATGGAAAGCGTTCGGTGACGATGACGCGAGTCCCATGTTTTTTTTCACGCAAAAAAGTGCTTAACGCGCCAAAAGAAGTTTTCACTTCAAAAACTACTTGGAATTTAGTTTTTTATTAGTGTACAAGGTAGTTTTCGGAGTCCAGCTATACGATCTTCCCACCAAGGACAATGTAACGCGTAATTCAACGGAATTATTTATGTGCTTACCTACGTCAGTCAGAGGTAATGTCGTAGGGAAATGATGTCAGTTATATCGCATGGGGATGTCAGGAAATCCCGGACCAAGGCGTGTGAATGAATTATTGTATATACCCATATAATTAAATAGGTAGGTATACTACCTACTACCTATTTAACTCGATTAACTCTTTTTTAGCAGAATTCTTTCAAAAAACAGTTGAAGCTATAAATTCGGATGTTTTAGGGTTTTGTACCCAACTGGCAAAACGGAACCCTGTTACTAAGATTCCGCTGTTCGTCCGTCTGTCTGTCTGTCTGTCCGTCTGTCACCAGGCTGTATCTCATGAACCGCGACAAGTAGACAGTTGACATTTTCACAGATGTACTTCGGTTGCTGATATAACAATAAATACTAGAATAACAGAATAAAATTAATATTTAAAGGGCTCTACTCCAACAGACATGTTTTTTTTCGTGTTTTATAGATACCTAATGGAACAAAACTTTTTTGCGCAATTCCGACTCGCAGTTACGGTTTTTTGTTTACTTTTTATGTATACTATGTTCGGGCATGACTCCCGTCATATATACGGATTACGCGGATGGATTATCAAAATTATTTATTTTTTAAAAGGAGTTTATTCCGAAATGGTCTCCATTTAAATTTAATATAGATCTGATGAAGGGTTTTGGAGACTGAGAACGAAACTCTTCGAAAAACTACAGCGATTGCTGCTACCGCATAAGTATGCATCGTTAAAGCAATCACACAGCGTAACATAACGCGTCTACACTCGAAAAGGTTACGCGGGTGTACTTATTTAGTTTATAAAGATAAACCCACATTATCTATAAAAATTATTAGTAGTTGCTTATTTTTTCGAAGCTAGTTGTACAATAAAGTATTCAGGCTTGATTTATAAAAATACCAGCTTCGCCCGCGACTTCGTTCGTCTGCGTGAACTTCAGAATTGGTTCCAAGTTTCCCTCGTTAAAAATATGTAATCATACCACGGGAACTATTTGTAAGTTCGATATAGAAAGTACATGTCCTTTTCCATAGCATATCTATTACAGGATCTTAAATTTTCCATCGGGAACTACTTAAGGAATCGGGATAAAAAGTTAGCCTATGTTCTTTTCGATGTCAAAGGCTACATGTATGACAAATTTTATTTTATCCAAATCCGTTTGGCCATTTTTCGTGACTGAGTAACAAACATCCACACTTTAACATTTACAATATTAATATATAATATACTAGCTGTTGCCAGCGACTTCGTCTGCGTTTGAGATTTAAATCGGTTTTAATTTGTTGGAGTTATGGTGTAAAATCGTCATACACTTTCATCCCCTCTCCCCAAGTATTCGAGCTTAATGTCGGGATAAATAGAATTCTATATTACTTCTAACACTTCCAACAATATGTGTACAAAGTTTCATGAGGATCGGTTAAGTGGTTTTTCGTGAAAGCGTAACAAACAAACTTACATTGACTTTATAATATTAGTAGGGAATGGATGTAGTAGGATTTTATTACTTTGAAGTTGGTATACGTATATTAAAAGCTTAAAAACAAAGTTCAAGAATACTTCTGTACAATCTTTAAAGCCCAGTTTTGACCTCGTAATAGTTCATAACTGGGCTCTAAAAGATTTTTGAAAAATCTTTTATTACTGTTCTCTCAAAGTGACTAAATGTGATGACTAAATGTGATGTGTGTGATGTTACTACTAGTGGTTTTGGCTATGTGTAGTATGTAATCCAAACAGTAAGTCAGTCAGTGTGTTATAGGTAAAGATATACAAACAAAATTATGCCTCATACATAGTAACGTCACTGAACACATATCATCTGACCGGTTTAACATATCTATACGTATGCTACCTCAGTTGACTTGGCGCGTCAGTACATTGCAAATGCAAAAATCAAATCAGGGTAGTGCCCGCTTTCACTAACAAGGAACAAGGCATTGCCTAAATAAGTAAGGCCAAATCTAAGGAGATTCCTAGGCATACAGCCTGTTCACCAATAGTTATCACCTGAGAGTTGGTGAAACGTTTTTTTATAGACATCGCCTAAACAATTAGGCATTCGATTAAGGCGATGCCTAGGTTTAGAGTGAAAACGGGCATAAAAGCTCAATTGCGTGTGTTCAAATGCGCTTATCTTTCAAATCAAAATTCATTGGCTACAAGTAGCTTCTATATTGTAAGCACTTTGAAAACGTCACGTCTGTCTGCTAGTCTGTTATTAACGTCCGTCTACAAAGAAGCCGCAAAAAAATTATCTGTTTCTCTTTCAACATCTTCAATAAACAGTTCAACAATCCTTGCCTAAGCGTAAGCGGTGATACTCTGTTGGTGATCAGTTTAGTTTCATTTACGTACTGTACTTGCATTTACGGTCCAAGACAACATCGTGTGGAATCCTGCATGCTCGGTGTTCTCCACAATGCTGTCAAAAATCGTGTGAAATATAGTAATCAACCCGCACTTGGCCAGCGTGGTGGACTTCGAGATAAACCCTTCTCTTTCTAGATGGGAGACCCGCGCCTTATAGTGGGCCCACTGTGGGCTGGTACTGGGTTCATTTAAATCTATCTTAATTGAAATTTATTTAGCAAAATACATAATGTTACATTTATAATACACTATTTAAAACAAATCTAATTTTATAATGTAACGTTTTGTGTACTGTAATGTACAGCCATTTTTTTTTTAGTTAAATAATTTTATTAATTCTCAAAATCGAAAAAACTATTTACGGAATAAAAGCTCTATGAGATTTTTTTTAATATTTTATTCAATTCATTGTCATTTTCAGTATTCCTAATAAAATGTGGTTAAATATTTTTATTGATGTTGCGTACGGACTTTGCTTGTGAAGTGCTAATTTCGAATAGGGGGCATTTAATTTTTTTTTAGTTTTTTCCGGAAAAAGCAGTTTCTTTCCTTTCATTTTGGTGTAAAATTGTATATTTTTCTTCACAATGCAGATATAGAGGGAAGAGATATCCTATCTCTCTATCGTTTAATTTTTGAGAGATGAAAGCGAAGCTGCCTGCTTCCAACTAAGCTAAATGTTATGTAACGTCACGCTACCAGCCATAACGTTGCGCGGCTGAAACGGGGCACAGCTATTATCCATTATACACGAGTAACGTGTAATCCCAATTACACTAACGAGGTCTCATCGACCGCGACCGTTAGCGACAACGAGGTTACTTTATGATTTTTTTAAGACAAGCCCCTGACATAAATATCGCGTAAAGAGACAAGCGTTTATTTATCTGTATATTCAAATTTAAAAATTCTTTATTCCTGTTGGGTACAGTAACAGGTACTTATAAAGCATTCAGTTCACGTAATCCCTACTTCCCTTAATATTATAAACGTAATATTATAAATTGCAATGTAAGTTTGTTTGTTACGCTTTCACGCAAAAACTACTTAACCGAAGTGTTAGAAGTAATATGATGTGTATGAAATATGTATGTAGTTTTGTAATGACTGCACCATGTGGGTATGTCAGTATAAGTGACCAATAAATCAGTTCGGTATCTGGATCTCGTGGTTTTAATAAAAACATAATATAGGATACTTTTTATCCCGATATTAAGCTCAATTCCTTTGGGACAGGGGATGAAAGTGTTTGACGATTTTACACCATATCTCCGACAAATTATAGCAGATTTAAATAATTATTTTTGTACTACAGAGATTATAATATGTGTTAAATTTTGCTCAAACTGTGGTTGGAGATAGAGGACAGAACTCCTCAGCGGACAACAGCAAACCCCTCATTTAAGGCTTAGCGATACTGAATAGTTTTAAATTTTTTAACACCATGTATGTACAACTAAATTGAATGCCACATAAAAAAATAAAATCAAACGCAGACGAAGTCACGGGCAACAGG
This sequence comes from Pararge aegeria, assembly GCF_905163445.1. Lineage (NCBI taxonomy): Eukaryota > Metazoa > Arthropoda > Insecta > Lepidoptera > Nymphalidae > Pararge > Pararge aegeria. Next base: position 14,344,357 of record NC_053196.1, on the reverse strand, counting down.
TAGTTATATTTAAATATTAGAAAGGTAGCATCAAAATTTTCCGTAACTTGCATATTAAAGGTGTCTGCGAAATATGGAACTACAATCGCTGTAACAGATATAAAAAAGGGCATATAATATTTATTTCGGCATAGGCGGTATGGGAACCGTAGTTTAGTGGTAAAGCGCCTAGGCCACGATTGCCAGAGTGAAGCAGGTTAAAATTCTATGAGTGTCGACATTTTTATATGTATTTTAAAAACAAGCGGTGATAGCCTATATAGCGGTGATAGTGGGTAAGGCTTCGGCTTTCCTTTCGTGGTGACCCGGTTCGAGCCCAGGCACGCACGGAGTTATGTGCGTTTCAATGAAGGGAATTGAAACATCACTTGCTTTAATCGTTGAAGGAAAATCGGAAGGAACGAGAGTTCTCTATAATGTTCTCAACGAAGTGTGAAGTCTACCAATCCGAATGGCCAGCGTGGTAGACTACGGCCTTAACCCTTCTAATTCTGAGAGGAGAACCCGTGCCCTGTAGTCGGGCCGGCAAGAGGACAATGATGATTTAATTAAATATTCACCTTTTGAAATAAGATCGAAACTGAACTGAACTGGAAATATCTCAATTTACGGTCCCCTTGACCGAGAGGCTGGATTGGCAAAGTATCCAGACTAAGATAGGCATAGTTGAGGATTCAAATCCCGTTTCAAACATTTTGGCATACAGTATATAATTCTGTACATACTAGCTGACCCGTGCAACTTCGTCGGCAACAAATCGGTTATTACCGGAAAACTCGAATAAAATGACATTTTTATAAAAATGAATCCTAGCTAGATCGATTTATCGCCCCCGAAACCCGCTGTATACTAAATTTCATGAAAATCGTTGGAGCCGATTCCGAAATTCCAATTATATATATCAAGAATTGCTCGTTTAAAGATATAAGATAAGATAATAATAATAAAATATATTTTGAATGCAATGAAATTATCTGTACCGCTAAACGATTAAAGAACTTGCGTAGAAACGCAAAAAGGGGCATAGATTATACCCCTTCGATCTTACCACGCTTGCATTTAGTTAAGAGCCCGCATTGGAGCAAAGCGTGAAAGGTATAAGCACTATAATATACCTTCAAGGCTTCAATACTAGTTTACCTTTATCGTATCCAAGGAAAAATTTACCGAATGATGAATATTTAACAACATTTTGGTAAATTAAAGTGTTATGCCGTAACTGTCTAAGCATCGAGGGTCAAGCACGCCTCGAGCTCTCAGCGCCCCATCGAAGGCTCGATACAAACGAGGGTAGTTTTCAATTTTAACCTTCATAAAAGTAGGCATACGATGAGAGATTTCTCGTTTATTCCAAAGCGCCTTATTTTTTAATTTTTATATTTACATATTACAACATATTCTTTAAACTTATGCATTGGTAGGTCCAAAATTACCTAAGGAATCATATTATAAAAGTGTATACTCAATCCAACAAATGGCTTCGAATTTTGAATTTTGATATGTAGATGACACTAATTTATTATGTTTATATGTCACGGGTGACCACGTGCGTTTGGCCATGCGATAAACATTCAGCGCTGAGGTCAGTAACTGGTGATGCTATCGGTGTATTGATTGTTATTCCTAATGGTAGATTAATTCATTGAGAACTGATGCTATTTGCACTGGAAGTTGAGGTCCCTGCAGGGCTAGCACGGGCAACACGACGAGCATGGGAAGGAGAAAATTAAATCCCGGGGAAAAGATAAAAATGTATCTTCTCCCACAGCTTTATCAATTTTCAGAGCACTGAAGCACAAGTAGAAATAATATCCAAATAATATGTGTTATAATAAACGGGAGCAAAACTTCTCCTATTCCATGTTCCCGTGATTTAGCAGGTAGATACGTTAATTATATCCCCTGTCAGGGGATATAATCGGGGGATATAGTTTTTATCTCCTGCCTGTGCTGCTAGGGATATGATTACAAAGTTTATTTTCGGTGTCACCGAATGACCCATCCTTTATATTATTATAAATGAGAAAGTGTGTGTGGTTGTCCTTCAACCAAACAACTTGGAGTTAGTTGTAAGAACGGAGAGTAACGTAGGCTACCTATTATCTCAGGTAAACGAACGGTTCTTAGAGAGACGAAGACGCTAGCCGTTTCGGACCCTCGGCACAGCTAGTTATATTAAAATTGAGAAAGCGTGTTTGCTTGTTTGTTTGTCCTTACTAAACTAAGCAACCAATCAATCGACTAAAGTGTTGGCATAATTGAAAGGAAAGAGTAACAATTAGGGTTCTTTTCATCCCGGGAAGATCAAATTCCCATGGGTGGTTTTTACAGGAACATTCGTATTTTTTACACCAAGTATCGTCTTCCTTCACGTCCTAACAAGGCCTAACCATACGACTTAATTACCGCGGGTGAAACCGCGAGGCGCATCTAGTAAAGCAATAAAACCAAAGTCCCTCTCCTCGCGATCTTTTTGTCATTATTGGCATTGGGAACTATGGAATTCGTACCGCGAATCGTCGCGTCGGCCGTCAACAGTAAATAAAATTTCACCGCTTCATACTAGGCATACGCGGAGTCACTGCATACATTTAATTCTTGGCAAAATATTAGTTACACGCGTAACATCAAGCATAAGTAACGTTTATTTGATTTGCGTTCTTTGTCTGCGCAAAGACAAGCGTACTTTTGCAAATCCCGCGGGAACCGTTTGTTTTCCTGGGATAAAAAGCAGCCTGTGTTACACTCCGATCTATAAACTAATTCTAGGCCAAAAATGAACTTGCTTAGTTATGGCTTAAAGCAAGGACAAACAAACAAATTAGTATGGACTAGCGAGTGACAGCTTATTCGCAAAAATTTATATCCTAACGTAAAATTTGCCCATGCAACAGTAAGAAAACTTTCTTTACGATCGATGCCGTTTTCGCCATCAAATGCGTCTGCGTTCTAAGTTCTAAGGTAATGTAGGAGTGGTAGTTAATATCAATCGGTTCTATACACGTATTTATTTTCTGTAAAATTAAAGAGTATACAAACATGCCAACTTTTAACATCGACTTAGCTGGGCAGCCGACTTGTTGCTAAGTGGCATTCGTATATTTGTTCCCGCTTCGTATATTTACCTTAATATTCAACGTCAATGTGAACGACAAAATATGCGTAAAACAGACAATGATAACATCTAAAAATAAGTGTTTAACCCTATCATATTTTTTCCAAATAAAGAATTTGAATTTGAATTTAAATAAAAGGTTTTTTATTTGGCGCAATAAGAGCCCATTTGTTAGTGAACACATCAACTTAATCTATATGTTAGTATTGTGTAGATGCACAATAATAAAAATTATTCATAGGTAGGTACTTATATCAGTATTATTATTATTAAGATCTGTTACTGCTTATTACTGCTGGTGTTCGTGCTTATTTACCATGGGTACCTTAAATCAAAAAACCTTTAAGGAGTAGCAGTTTTTATTAAATTTCCTTAAATTCTAAAATTTTATTTAATTCCTCGCCAATACCATACAGGACTCAGGAGTAGGTATATAAATCTGACCAACCTTCATTAATCCGCCAGGAAAACGGAAAAGATTATAGAATAACTACTGATTAAATAAATATCGGCAGCGTGTTGCGGCGGGTGGGGTTGGAATGAGCTATGACGAAAATAATTATTATTATTTACTGGTTGGAAGTTGGATTGGAACAGCACCAAAACATTTCGATTAATCAATAACATATTATTACAAAAGATACTGACTTATTGCTACGAGTAAGGTCGCAGTGACCATTTTTATAAACATTATTATTATTATTTTCTGGTTGGAAGTTGAAACATGTCTTAAAGCCGACTTGTTGGTACATCTGTAGAATTGTAACGGCGCGACATTAATTAACACAACAGCCCCTAGACGGCCGACAAACATTAAATTTCAATCAATCAATAACAACACAACGCACCCCTACATTTTACATCCTCCAGACAAATTTTAACTCCAACTTCACGATATTATGTACAGAAAAGATCAATACAAACTTAGGCTTACGCATTACATACTTTATTGCCTGCTCTGTAAAGTTTATATTCCGTTGACACAATGTAAGCTGTGTCATCATTTATCATGCGGGGTAAATCACGCATTTCCTGTCTCAGTATGACTCAACTTATCTTTCCATATTAGTTAAAAATTGCTTGTTTACTGTTATTGGGGCAATTGGCAGAATTATAAAATTGAAAAATACGGTAATAAATTGCCTTTACTTTTTTATTACCTATATTAGTTACAATAATATTTTTTACGGTGAAAGCTTTAATTTTTATTTACCAGGGTCTTAACAGTTTCATTAGTCCAACAAACTACTACAGCTACTTACTCCGCGTCCCGAGTACTCCTAATGTTCCCGTGATAATTTGTATCATATGGCTCCAGCAGACAGGAGACAAAAATTATATCCCTCGACAAGCGAAGGGATATTATAAACGTGACCACCTGCTAAAGCACGGGAACAGGGAATAAGAGAAGTTAACCGCCGTTTATTATGACACAAATATTATTTGGATTTTATTTCTACTTGTGCGCCAACGCTCGGAGAGTTGATAAAGCTGTGGGAGAAGATACATTTTTATCCTCTCCCTGGGGAGAAAATTGTCTCCTGCCCATGCTAGCCGTGCTAGACACCAACCACATGCATGTTTTGCATATATGTAATTGTATATGTATGTAAGAATAATAATTGATATAATCCAATTAAATTTTTTTTTTTCATGTCAGATTTTTGATAACCCTAATGTTTACGTTGTTCCTTTCTGAACCTGGCTTGAGCATAATTACGTTATTGCGTTGTTTCATGTCGTATAATATATTTAATTGAGTTTTTTGGACAGTTGTAGGTATATTTATCTTATTAACGCTAGTTTTAAGTTCGAGGCAATCCGCTATTTAAAAAGACTTATAAACTCACTCAGTGTGTAAAAAAAAATGTTTATTCATCCTTACAAATGTTAAGACGCTAATTATAAGATCAACGATCCAAGGAAAAATACGTAATGCAATTAGAGCAACGGCAATTACCGTACAAAAGCACCTACCAACTATAACTAGGTACTCAAAGAAACTCTGTATAACATACCACACGTCTAGAATTTTTTTTCTACATTATGTCAAAAAATAAAATACTTTTTTTTATTTTATATGAAATAATAACTGTAAAAACAGATTAATTTGCTCACTAATTTCTGCACAACGCTCGACTATTAATATAATTTATAATATGGCAGAACAACATTTGCAGACTCATTTAGGGTATATTTTCGGAATCTACCCCTTCCTTCTTTGAATATGGCGGAGATATCATAGACAAGTGCAACTGTGAGACAAAATCAACGACCCCAAATTTCTAACCCCAATTATTAAACTAGACCCTTATCTGTGAATCATCATGATATCAACCCATTACCGGCCCACTACATGGCACGGGTCTCTTCTCGCAATGAGAAGGGGTTGTGGCCGCAGTCCACCACGCTGGACCAGTGCGGATTGGTGGACTCCACACACCTTTGACAACATTATGTAGAACTCTGCGATGCCGGTTTCCTTCACCGTGCAAGTGATAATTTAATTACTTAAAAAGCGCATAATTTAGCAAAGTTAGAGGTGCGTGCCCCCCCGAAAATGAAGTCTAGCTTCTACCCACTGCGCTATCACCGCTTCTGTGAATAATCTGCATGTAAATAAAAATACTAGGTGCATCGACAATATTCGCTAGCGCTGCACGAAGTCATTACAGTCAGTTAATTCTAAGACAATAAATAATTAGTTCTGTCTGTATCTAATTAAAACGACTACCTCAGTTATATTTAGCTCAGGTCGAGGAAAAGAAATTAATATGATATGCGCATGCGATGACGTAAGGAAGGTAGGCCTTGAAGTGCGAGCCTTGCAATGCGAGATACGCAGTACGCAATATTATCAAGTGGGTACTGTATATGTAATAAATGTTACCATGCATGTCTTATAGTGGATGCGAAGCATATTTTCCCCCTTGAATATTTATTGGGTAGGTCACATTGGTCAATCATTTTTGCATTAACCATCATCATCATCGTCAACTCATTAGGCCTTAGTCCACCACAGTCCAGTGATTGGTGGACTCCTGGTTGACTCCTGGTGGACTTCACACGCCTTTGACAACATTTTGGAGAACTCACTATGTTTTCCTTCACCGTTGAAGCGTCGACAGTCAGTAGTCCGACCGTTTTTCCCGCTTGAATATTTAGTGGGTGCACAGGGCTTGTGACCAGGGTATGCATAAAGCAGGTACATGGCATATAACGGAAAAATTCCCCTCCAATACGAGTTATATAAGATAATTTGGGTATGCAGTGCTCTTGTGGCTGTATGAAGTGCACGCCACTGGTGGGTTGGTCACATTGGTCAAATCATTAATTACCGACTCTTTCCTCGCGTTGTTTTGCCCTTTGTATGGTACCCCTTTAAAGTGGTATTTTTGCTAATCTGATAAGTTAAAAAAATACAACAACTGTAACAGATAAGATTACTAAGGAGGATGTCGCAACAATAGCCTAACTATAAAACTTTAATCAGACACCTGTGCATGAATCAACCTGAGTCATCATCACTAGACTGTAACAGTCCACTGCTGAACTAAAGGCCTCTCGCAGTAGATGGTAGTAGCACAGAGGACTCTGCTGCCTGTTCTCTGTTATACTCCCATTGTCGCCTCGTAAGCAATAATGTGAAAGTAGTCACTTTGTACAATTTGTAGCCCGCAATGGGAATATATTTTATAAATTTAAAAAGCATATAAAAAAAAATCCTCGAAGTATAAGTAAAAACACTAATAAAAATTATAAAATTATAAAAAAGCAATGTGTCATCTCTTGTTTCAAACGTGTCTCATTGTAATATGGACCTTTTAAAACATAGATCGAAACTGCAACATTTCCTACTAGATGACGCTACAGTCGCTATAAGATTGATGTAAAAAGATTGAATACTAAATTTGTACTAATTTGCGGATTGGTGGATTCCACATACCTTTGAGAACATTATGTTGAACTCTCATAGTCCTGAGAGTTAAGCAAATAATACACAGGACAGGTTATAGAACATGCAGATTTCCCCACAATGTTTTTCTTTACCATTCAAGCAAGTTTATATTTCTAATTACTTAAAACGCACAAACTTAGAAAAGTTATGAGATGCGTGCTGGGATTCAAACTCTGCCCCTACCCATTGCACTATCAATGGTTTGCCCCTCAATATAACTGGTAAACTAAACTATTCAGAATCTTAACCAAAATGATAAGAAAACCAAGGTTAATTAATTACTGAATTTTTTTTCCTGTAACCTACAGTTCTAACATACTAATACGCAAGACCAATGAGATGTTTTCTCAGGAAGTACTACTCAAATTTAAGAAATTATTTACGTAGAATATGTAGGTATGTACATACAAATGTAAACAAGTAAAACCACTGGACACAGTTAGTCTACAATACTTAACTATGTTTGGTTTGTTATGAGTAAACATTGTGTCACTTACAAGTAATTATAGTGATATCTATATCTATATTGATTATTGGAACAAATCTTGTTTAAATATTGATTTTATATTTTATTTTAAAATGTTTAGGTATATCAGTTATTGGTAATAAAGTTTTAAGTGTACTACTTTGGCAGGTGCAAAGGTGCACTGCAATTAATTTCCAGAACCTGTTTTCTGCATACCTAGAGGCTTGAAGGCTTGAACCCTGCTAGCCTATTGTTATAATGATACACTTATTAGCTGGAAAATTTGGATGTCTGGAAGAGATTGCTATGCAGCTATATATTGTATGTTGTATCGTTTTTTCTGTAATCTTTCGTACACAGCACTAGTAAAGCCATTCTCAACTAGAAGACAGACGTACTAACTAGCACTTAGCAATCTAAAAAATCTATCAAAACTTTGATGCTGGTTCAGAGAGGCATTGTTGACTAAATAGACACACGTATAACCTGAAGCTCCTGAAAGATGTTACACTCTACATAGTTTCTGTAAATTCTCAAGAAGAAGACAAAGAAATATATTTTTTCCCAAATACTGTATTTATCAGAGCAAAAAGTATATTTTGTCCCTGCACTTTTTTTCATTGTATAAATTGGGAAAAAAAATATCAGTTTGCCGTTTAAAATGGTTTAAATTTTCATGTAACCTCTAACAGACCCATCCACTTACATGTGTCATTGGCAATAAAAACAATTGCTTTTTAAAAGTTTGGTTTGGAATAAATTTGGATGCAATTTTGCAAACTTCAAGTCAACAGTACAAGTCACTACTAATATATCGAGAAATGATAAAACCACATAGTTAAGTTTTAACATTTTGCTATGGAACCCTAAAAAATAAAAATTCTTACTTTACACAAAGAACTTCTTGTATAATACATAAAGACATAAGATTGTGTTATCAGTTATGCTTAGATTGTATACTACAATGGCATTTCAAACAGTAACAATAAGCTATCATACACATATACTATAAGTAGTTAACCTGTAAGTTATGCTTTTATTTCCAACCTACTACCTACCCAGAAGATTTTTAGGCAATAGAGGTTATGGCAAAATAAACAAATAGATTTTTTACAAGGGCATCAAAGATGTTAAAGAAAATATACATGTTATTTCAATGCTATGATGATACTTTAAAAAAAATTATTTTCAACAGATATATTTTGAATTCAATGTATTGAAGAAGAATTATTGTTACTATTACTTTTGTTTTTATAGCAAAATACAAAACTAAAATAGCTCTTTAACATTTTTTTATATTACAACTCTAAAATTATGCTAAAAAAGTAAACATCAAAATCAGTTTTGACTTTGGGCCAAAGAGTAATAAATAAACATTTTATAATAGACAACCTTTTGCAATAAAAAAAAGCTTCAACTGATAGCACACTGATAGAAAAGCTAAAAAAGTGTCTTCTGGAGATTCGTACTGCTTCTCTGCTGCTCTTTGGGTTGGCACATTTTTAACGAAGCAGAAATATCCATCTAAGAAAGTGATAACAAGCTTTAACTATATAAAGGCAGCCAATATGGGGCCCATAATTGGATAGATAATGAATCAATTTATTTTTTTACCCAGGTGACCAATACAGAAGTTTTTCATTTAGTCAAACTCAATTATTTCTTTATCAATAGCAATAGATTGTAATAATTAGAAGAAGGAAAGGCCTTTACCCAACAAGGGGACACATTAGGCTGGAAATAAAAGGCCCATAGATAGCCCACTTTACATATGAAATTTATCTGTGGTAGATGGTGATAACTACATTTGCAAACTTAAAACTCAAACTCATGAAGCCCCCATTTGCACCCTAGACTAAGAAGTGGCCAATAACAAAATAAGCAAAGCAAAATAGTAAGTAAATAAATAAATATACTAAGACAATACACATCGCTAACTAGCCCTAAAGGAAGTGTAGCAAAAAAAATATTTAAAATTATAGGAATTCCACGAACGAACATTTTAAATATGAGACGTAAAATCTGCCTACATTTTGCGAAATGTTATGAAAACTTCAAAAATCGAAGGTTTATCATCTAAAACCAGTTTTATGATCTCATTTCCTCATAAGCAAGCAATGCTCTTGGTTTTACTGAACATTATAAATTTGCAAGGTGAACGTAAAAAAAAGTATGTTAAGACGTTTTAATCATTTATCTACACAATATGAACTACAAAAATAAGTGATTAAAACATTTTACTTCAAAGTGCACTAGTGCAGAACAACGATATGTAATCAAAGTCGGTACTTACGTATTCCGCTATATAAATTAGAAACAGACACCCGAAGATGGACGGTAGAAATCGTCGCAAAAAAGTTCCACCCGTTCCAGCCATTGTGCTAAACAAAACTTCACAAATTTATTGTATAGACCACAACGTCGTCATAACATAATTGTTGCACACCAATGTCTTTTGTAAGTGGTTGATGGAGTCAATGCTAATTCTCAAAATAATGACAAATTAAAACGACCAAACATGCCTCCGTCACACAACAATCACGACTGATCCCACCACAGACCAATAATCCCAAAGACTGATCCGACATAGACCAGTCGGCAGAGGACGCACAGATCAGATATGTACTATTCAAGCATAGAGTAAAGAAATGGGGCCGATCATGGAACATGGAAATGGATAGATCACTAATTGGCACTTAATGACCAATCGTCAAATGAAAGACCCGAGGTTCAAGATTCATAAACTTATGAAATAGTCGCTAAGCGGTGGCCACCTGTTGTTTATCCCCATACAAAATACGCGATGACTTGACAACAGCTGTTCTGTAAAATATGATTCTGATGATTCTGGATGAAAATTATTAGGATTCAATAATTAGGTTGTCAAATGTGTGTCAATTAGAATCAACAATTCTTATTAAAACTGGCTGCTCCATTTAAGTTCAAATTCATAAATGTTTTATTCATGTAGACCTTATCACAGGCACTTATGAAGCGTTGATACAACATGTTTCATTAATGTTTTGGTTTTGATGGTAATAACTGCATTTGTTAGCTTAAAACTAAAACTAAGATAGCATTCGTTACCTACAACTTCATGCTCAACCTCCAAATTATTGGGCCATGCTATGCAAAGATGGATAAAGCAAGGTTGGGCCCATATGTTGGGCCTTGAAAATGTCATTCATGTAAACGGAACTGACATTTACTTTACTTATTTTAATCTGTGTTTCAATTGGTCAATGTTTCAAGAAAATCTTAATGTTTACAAAAAATAGAAAGTTGAGAGGTTGTGTTGTTTTAAAAATTATTATTACTAAATATTCCAATTTATTTATATTATAATGGAAGGTAGGAAAAGACAAAGGTGTGTTTATGTCACAGCTCGTCAGAAAAAAAAGTTAATAGAATTAATGGCTAAACATCCAGAATTAATATCTTGCAAAGTAACTCAAGACTTTAGTTATAAAGATTCTCAAATACTCTGGCAAAACATAGCCAGCGAATGCAATGCTATACCTGGAGCCAGAAAAACGTGGAGGCAGTGGAGAAAAGTACGAAAATAATATATCTTATTTTATAATTAAAATGTGGGCTGCCTAAACACAATCCTCAATTTTGTAAATTGTAAAAATTTAAGCCTCAGTTAATAATTATTTTAGGGGTGACGTACACTCGATAGTTTGTAGGTTTAATTCCAGCCTGTTGGTCTATTCTTAACACAAGCTTTTAATGTTTAAATTGAAGTAGGGTGGATTAATTTGTATGTTTTGTTTTATTATTTAGACATGGCACGATCTTCGTTCCAAAACTAAGAAAAAACAGGCAGAAACAAATGGAGATATCCCATTTTCTACAACTACACTGTCACTAGCAGAACAGGAAGCTTTAGGCATTCAAAATTTGTCTTCAACTGATGACTATCACGAAACTACAGAGTTTGTGCCACTGAGTGAGAATCAAGAAGACTTGAATGATGACATGTCTGCTACCTCGCTGAGTGAGCCAGGCTCACCTCCTGAGCCAAAAGTTTTTGTTTCAACTGAACACAGAACAAAAAAAAATAAAATTAAAAACTCCAAACATAGTTCAAAACATTTAAACAGTTGTTACTTTAACTGTGACCTGATAGCAGTTCAGGAACAGAGAAAGGCACAAATCAAGGAAGATTATTTAAATTTTAAGAAAGATTATTTAAGACAAAAGCTTAAGTTCCTAAAAGAACAGACTGAGGCTTTAAAAAGTATTGCAAAAGAACTATCAAAGTGATGTGACATTCATTATAGAATGGAATTTTAAGATAAATCAATGAAATTTTCAATGTGTTATAATATAGTGGGTATTAATTCCAACTATTCTAAGTATACTGTTTACTATACTAAGTAGTGAGTGATTATCTATGTGAGTGTTTTGTTTCAATAATTTGTATCAAATGTGAAAGCATAAATTTAAAAAAACAACCAATAATTGCTAAGAATTACCAAACTCCTAAACTCAGTTTGTTAAACAACACCAAAACAGTACCAATCTCTCCTCTTGGGAGAGTGAATAGAAAGATAACTCATTTTGGTCGACAGATATATTAACATTATCAACTCATCACCGGCTCACTACAGGGCACAGGTCTCATCCCCATAATGTGAAGGGGGCTAAGGCCATGCTGGCCCAGTGTGGATTGGTGGATTAACATAATGAACTACAATAATTAGTTTATGATTTTATCAGTAAATTGCACTGAAGGCTTAACAAACTCTCCAAAGCATAGTAAAAATGTACAAGTCAAATTTGATTTGGTAATCCACTCAGTTAAAAGTACAAAATCCTCACCATTGATTAAAAAGTGCATTCAATTATAATTCTGCCGCAAATAGGCAACACCATTTAATGTAATGTAAATAGCTGAAATCATGATTAGTGTGAGAACTTGTTTCATAATAAAACATGTAAATATTTATGTTGTTTGGTTTATTAATACTTAAATAGATATTGTTTACACACAGATGACGTCACACGCGTATAAACGTTTTTCATTGGGAGTGAAACAGAAAAAAATAAGAGTTTTTGAAAGTTTTTTTGTTGATATAAAATTATAAATAATTATTATTTAAGAAAAATATTCGTAAATATAACGAACAGTCTATATAAGTACATTTTAGATTTTTTTATAATTAGTGCCTATGAGTTAAGTTAAAATTGCCTAGTAGTAAAAGTTAGTTTAATAATAATTCTTTATTTTCAGTAATTTTCAGGCAATAGTCCCATAGACTTGTTTTAGAGTACAATAATAGTAAAGCTAATGTAGATTAAAAAAAAAAATTAACTTAATACCTAAAATTATTGTTCTCGCACCGGTGCACGCCAGTCGCAAGACCAATACTTGACAAACGGATTTTAGTGGGTTAAGCTAAATTTAAGAGCGATTTGCGATAGTGGCGCTACGGCTACTCTTTTATCAGGCTATGGCAAGTTCTATCTTTTTTCATCGCCTTATAATAAGTACTCATTTGTAGTTGATTATTTTAAATATTTTTAAAAATGTTTAGTTTTATATCCATGGTATGGAGGGTAGAGGTAAGGAGAGTCATCTGTGTATATGAAAAAGTGCCGTCAAAATGTATTAAATTAGGATGGCGCCACATTTGCATCAAGGTTACTCTTAAAAGAAGCGCCAAATATAAATATTGTTAGAGTAGGCTTTAAAAATAAACAAGGAAGTAAGGTTATATTTACCACAATATTTTGTACAACGTAAGTTGTTGAAATTCTCAATAGTTAACTACTTTAGTCGATAATGACATTAAATTTTTTAACTCGGCATACTTCAATTCATCTACGATTGCCCATATAAGATGACTCTCCTTACCTCTACCTATGGAGGGTACAAAATATTGTGGTAAATATAACCTTACTTCCTTGTTTATTTTTCAAGCCTACTCTAACAATATTTATATTTGGCGCTTCTTTTAAGAGTTACCCTGATGCAAATGTGGCACCATCCTAATTTAATACATTTTGACGACACTTTTTCATATACACAGATGACTCTCCTTACCTCTACCCTCCATACCTCTACCCTCCATAATCCATAGATAATAGTTGTCAGACACATAAAATTTCAAACTGACAGTAAAAGTTTAATCTATCATCTAGGATTAAAGGAAAGGGTCTGTGGTTTCTGCAGTCTATGGCGGTTTTTGACTAGATAGATGAGAGATATTATTAACAAGAATAAAAACTAAAATATATAAAATATTAATAAATTGCCATGTTACATACAGTCTACAACAACTTTGTGCGACCAACATCACCTGTAGAAACGGAGAAAGAAGTCACTGCAATAAGTGGTGATGAGGCCAAAACGTTTTACTTGGAAGAAGTGGATCAAGTGGAAGAAAATAACGACTCTTCCGGAAATGAAGAAAAAGACGACTCTTCCGAAAATGAAGAATACGATACTACCCAAAAGGTGTCATCTAACAAACATAAGACAAAATCTGAAGATATAGATATATCTAATCTTAAACTTTTTACTTGTATACAAGATAATAATGTTGATATTTTACGGAGGATCTTAGATGCCTGCCCTGATAAGATTAGAACAGTTGACGAGCATGGTTGGAGTTTGCTAATGATAGCTTGCCAAGCTAATGCTTCTAATACTGTCAAAGAGCTTCTCAAGCGTGGAGCTGACACAACAGTTCAAGATAAAGCAGGCAATTCTGCCCAGAGCTTAATCATCTTAAACAAAAATAGTTATATCGCTGACATCCTTCTGAGTCACGTTACGAAACGTAATCAGTGTAATGAAAGCAATACTATTGTAAAACAAACAAAACATAAAACAAGGCATAAAGAAAAATATGTATGTGAATTATGTGATGGTAAATCATTTCATAGTAGAAAAGAACACTTATCATCTACTTTGCACAATATAAATGCCAGCAAAGGTAGGAAAATACGAACAAATTATGTCATACCTCAGTCCAATAAAGGTTATCAGATCATGTTGAAAACTGGATGGGATAAGGAAGCTGGTTTAGGTCCAGATGGGTCAGGATCAAAGTATCCCATTAAAACAGTTCCAAAGAATGACAAAAAGGGACTTGGCCATGAGAAAAAGAGATTAAAAACTTCAAATGAAGAATCACCAAAACAACAAAATAATAAGCACTTAGAAAATGCATATGAACGGAACAGAAGAATGGAAATAAACTTCAGAAGGGAGTTTTATTGACTGTTATTTCTTTCTTATTTGTGAGTTGTGGCGAACTTGAGCTGTTTGGAAAGATTCTTGGATGTTTGCATGGGTTGCTTTGATACTACTTGAAGACCAAGTGATCAATCAGAACTCATATACCTTTCAACTCTCACAGCACAGCACTAGCTTACACTTAATAGTGGCTTATAGGCAATAATGGCAGGCAAGGCAAGGTAATGAGAACAACATATGCCCATAAATGAGTATTATTTAAGTGTCTATTGTTCAAGTCAATTAAATTCTTGTTTATGGCTTTAAGTGTGCCTATTGGGCACAAGGTACTTCGCCAATGTTGTGTAGATGGAGAAGGGATGAAGGAGATTGATTGGTGAAAATAATGAAAACTTAATTTTTAAACACCTAAAAATAAATAGTTGAGATTAAACTGTTAGTTCTAATACAGCACAGACAATACAAACTTGAGTTATGAACCAATTGAAAAGATGCTATTTCCTATTTATGAAAAATTTACTTATATTTTATTACACATTAATTAACAGACATTTAATAACTAAAAGGACGGGGGACTTTTGAGGGAAGGATGTCATAGAAAGGATATATGAGTTTGCAACAGTTAAATAGTATGTGAGATACAGTGCCCTCATCCCAGCAACACTCATAGATAGAGTGGTCCCTTATCAGGAGTTTGGCAAAATAAACAGGACTGCAGGCATGACCAAGTTGCATATGGGAGATTGTGGATGTAATTCAGCAATTTGCATTCCAATTTGAGCAAAACCAGGGTTGTCTTGGTATATTCTCAAATTGGAGTTCAATATTAAGTCATTCCAGAATGTGTTCAAAGTTCTGTCCAGATATGTCTTTGCAAGAGCACATAGATGAGATGAGAGGTGATGATTTTTTAAAATGATCTAGATAACCTGGCCTCACAAAAATATATAAAATATACTACTTATTTTTTTATCATAAAAAATCTTAAATTTTTGTCAAACTTGCAGTTATAATAAATGTAAAGAAGTATATAATATATTTTTTTATCCTTTCATCAGGAGAGTAGGTGCAGGTAAAGTAGACAAAGCTGTACTGTTAGCTAGGGTTACCGCATAAAAATTCAAAAGTCCGGAGGAAAGGCCTGTGTTTCATTGAAGCCCCTGTAATTTTTACATTTTGAGCATTTTCGTCTTATAATTGTAAAAAATTATTTCTACTATTTTATAGCCAGGGTATAATACTCATTAAGCAGCCTACGGCCTACGTTTAATTTGTAAATGTAAAATATCTATTAAAAAAATATATTCCACTGAATGGGCTAAAATCATCAACCATACAGAGTGTATGTATATAAGTGTGATCTTTGTCTGCCCTAAAAGGTAAAAACGATAAAACTTTGATTGGCTGTCTGCTGACTTGCCTTTTAGAATTTTTTACCACTTGCGGTAAAGTAATTAGGTATTTTAGGGTATTTTCCAACAATTTTAATGTTTGGAAAATTCTTTTACTACACTGTTAAAGAATTTTCCATACGTGAGAATTGAAAAGAATATTTCTGTCAGTAAACATCTTTTGAAGTAAAACCAGGCAAAATAAAAACCAGACACAATGACACATTATGTACCTTAAATTAAAAAAATTATCTTGTTTAGCAACAACCGTTACATTGAGAAGCATAAACCATTATTTGCAGTAATCGTTATACCGCAAAACAAATAAATGTGCCAAACTGTACTCGCAATGCTCTCTTACTCTCTCAGATTGTACTGGGAAAAATATACATATCATGACCGGGCTTGAGAATAGTTGTCCTGTTGTAGTATAGTAGTCCTATTTCTAAAATCTCTTCCAAGAAAGGCAGCCTGTGCTGAGCAGCGCTAGATTATTATTCAGTTAATTAAGGTTTGTAGTTATGTTAATGATTTAATTCGGTTTGTGTTTGAAATGAGGAAATAAATTCAAATACATAGTTCCATATTTAAATGGACCAGAGGGTTTTGCATCAACAGGAAAATAAATAAACTCAGATTAATACTATTAGGCACAGTATATTATGTATTTACTTAGAGGTAATCATATAAAAATATACAATTTACTGATATACTTTGTGAACTGAACTAATACAGCCTATACATATTCAAATGTTAAAGTCATAAAACATTGAAGATTTATGTTATGGACTGAAAAATATAATACACAACAAATCTCAAGATCCCTGGAACAGAAAGTATTATCATGACCTGGCAAGGCAGTAAAAATCATAACAATTAAAATATATTTATAAAAATCTGAATTACACTTATCTGCAATTTACAGGTATAAATAACAAGTATGACTTTTGCTTAACAGGATCCTTATACCTACTTTAATACAATTTGATATTATTTTTACAATTTATACAAGTTTTAAAACTAGTTTATTATAGGTTAGGTGCCACCCAGTCAAGGAATTTGATGGCTAATTCAAAACCAACAAAACATGCAGCATTAGCAGGGAATGCTCTGATCATTACTGGAGTGACACCTTTGTACAAGGCTGTTGGCCCTTCTCTCTCCATAAGTTGTTTGAATACATCCCTCATCCCATTAGGATATGTCCCCTCTGGAGCAGTTTGCAACCTGCTCTTTAGGACATCAGCTGGCATGCCTACCAGCCAGTTAGCTATACCGGCACAGCCTCCAGCAACTATTGTTGCAGCCATTTTTATTTTGGCACTTGCATCCTGTGGTACTAAAACTTCTTTTACCCACTCGTAAGTCATGAAGTACATGCCACTAGCTGGCACATCTCTAAGAATAGTTGCAACACTGCCCTTATAAATACTTCGCATGCCACCTTCCGCATATAGCTGCCTGGCACAGTCCAGCATACCATTATACTTCTGAGGAACATTACCACCTTGCTGAATCTGAAGTAGACACTTGATGCGTTCACCGGGCGCCATTATAGACGTGGTGAAAATACCAGAGAACGCGCCCGCAGCGAACAATTCCGGTTTGGATAAAACCTGGTCGTCATCGGATTTTATCAACTTTTTACCTAGACCAAAACCGAAGAAACTTATCGCGAATATAGGAGCAACTCCAGTCAGTGGCGCTGACATGCCTTTGTAAAGGCCGCGGAAGCCTTCCCTCTGTACGGTTTTCTTAAAACAGTCCCAAGTTCCAGTAAACAAAGCTACTTCACCTGCCTTAGGGAGAGGCATAGTTTGTAATCTCACTTTAATAGTGTCCATAGGATGGCCGGACAGCACAGTACAAACTCCGCCGAAGCCGCCACTAATAAAATATTTAATTGGGCTACTCTTTTCGGACATTTTTATTATTATATTAACAACCAAGTGAAAGGTACGTCCACAAACTTTTAAAACAGGTGTCGAGTCAAGATAAATTTTAAATTCAATGTCAAAGTCCAAATCACAGAGTTCCTACAGATTTACAGGCAACCACAGGCTACGGTAGGCAAACTGTCAAAAGGATTAACGCAAGGTGTATTATTCCTTGTTCCTAGCTGTAAGGCTTCCCCAGATATATAATTATTTTGTCATTAATCTGTATTTTAGTTAATTATATTGCCTGTGTGCTGTGTAAAATATTGTCAAAATACATCTTGATCATACCAAGTAATATTGTTCTGTGATCATAACAATTTTGACTGTGTGTGGGGAGCCTAACGTATTGCTCAGACTATGTATCATAACAAATTATTCCGTGGGCACTATGGAGTATGGGTCTTATTACGAAAACTTTTGATCATTAGGGTATTCAATTCACGACAATAAAAGTACAAATAATGATATAAATGAACTTTTAAGTAACAATATGGCATGCAGTAAGGAGGAAATTGAGAGAAAGCGTTTAGCCGCTCTTCAAAAGCGAATAAGCAAGTTACCCAACGAAAACATTCCTCAAAAGCAAAATGAACAGCCGAAACCGACCGAATGGTTGTTTACTTCTCAAAGTTCGAACATAGGCCCTGTAAAATCAAATATTGGAACTCATAATACGTTTCACCCCTACGCAAAACCTGAATGTAGTAAACGAAATGAGAATACAGTGCCTGTGAGTAAAGTTGTGAGTGGGACAATATATTTAATATCAGAGCATAGATTTGAGGTGAACCCATCGGAGTTTTGCACACCTCTTATCAATATTTTTAAGAGCATACCTTCTAGGAGTTACGGTAAGATAAAAATGCGGCAGATTTTGTATTGTGTTTGCAGTGGTTATCTCTTAGTTTTGAGCTCGGGTCGGGCCCCCTCTCCAACCCGCCAACTTCCATCTCCAATTCGAGGAGCACCATTCAAAACGTTACCTTGAGCTCCATTTATATTATGATATGATATTTTTCTTCACCGTTAAAGCTAGGAATTTATTATTTTAATTGCTTAAATTAAAAAAGTGCATAGGTCTGATAAATTGGATGTGCCAGGGATCAAACTTGGTTCGCCGAAAAAGGAGGCTGAAGCACTAACTACTAAGCTAACGCTGTTTACAAAATACTTGGCATATAAACAGTTTATAATGTTTTACTGTCTGTTATCTTGAAGCAAGCCTTAGTAACGCTTTGCATAGTGACAGAAAGAAGTTAACCATATTATTTAGTAGACACAGAGTGTCTAGTGTTTAGTGTCACACTTGCCACCAAAATAGCAGTTCTTGGCCGGTCCGGGATGTTGAGAGAGGTCACCTGAAAATCATCTCTGTAGCAGTTGATCATAAAACCACTGCTACAGCCTAACACTGAGGCAATACTCTGTTTGGGAGAAACAACACCACAGATATGTCACTGCCAACATGGAATTTTTTTTTATATAATTTTTTTTTTTTAATAGTTTAAGTTGTCATTGATAAGTTTTTGTGTAATATGTACTTTATATGTTAATTGTAATGTGTTGTTTTTTTCCCAAATATAAGTTTTTCTTTTTTTTTTTTTTTTAATATGTCGTGCAAATGGTTTCAGATTCAAAATCAAAGCTGTGGAACTTTTCAATAGATGATTACCAAAATGTTATGTCTAAAATTGGACCACTAGCACCCTATATAGTTATGGGCCCACTGCCACTATATGTGTTAAAGGTATTATAAGTACTAATACTAATAAAGCAAGAACATATGTAGCTAAAGCCAAAGTCATTATCATCATTCTGGTTTATTAAGGTTTCAAAAGTGCTTATAAAGTAGGCCTTCTTGAATAAATGAATTTAGAATTTTTGAATTGGAATTTGACAAAATGGCATTTTCATATCTAAGGACCTGATATAATCGTTTCTTTAGAAAGAATTGGTTTCTCCTATTATTTATTTTAAACAATTATAGATTCACAAAAATTTTTAAAAATCTTTAAATTTAAGTGTTTTTTTTAAAATTCTTTAGCTAAAATTGAGCGAATAAATTATCATACTATATTATATATATATTTAACGGCCGATTGGCGCAGTGGGCAGCAACCCTGCTTTCTGAGTCCAAGGCTGTGGGTTCCATTCCCACTACTGGAAAATGTTCTTTGTTATAAGCACAAATGTTTTTCAGTGTCTGGGTGTTTATATGTATATTCTAAGTATTTATGTATATTATTCATAAAAATATTCATCGGTCATCTCAGTACCCATTACTCAAGCTAACACTTACTTTGGGGCTAGATGGCAATGTGTGTATTGTGGTAGTATATTTATTTATTTATCTTTTTAGATACTAAATGATCCGTTAGTGGAACCTAACACTGTAGACTTATCGCCCATAGAGAAAACACTTAGAAACAAATTGATGCCTTTCCAGGAAGAAGGTGTAAGGTATGTAATTTAAAAATAGATAAAAATTTAAATTTGCAAACTTATAGATTGCTTGTAAAACATATGAATGCATGGGAATCAAAAACAGCAGCCTTTTTGTAACAATGCAAGGATGGTGTGCAGTGGGTTTCTTACCAGGGTATGCAAACAGCAGAAAAATTGCATTAATTGCAAAAAATCCACCTCCTATAAGAGTTATATATAAATTTTAGGGTAGGCAGTGCTTTTGTGCATGTTTGAAATGCACGCCACTGTCTGCATATGGACATAGCAGAGCCACCAGGTATCATCTATTATTTACTAGCTGTCCCGGCGAACTTCATACCGCGGATCTTTTTTTTTTCTTGATGAATGTTATATTTTAATACTTATTATCCTATTCCGGCCGAAAGGAAACCCAAAAAATCAAATATCATAAAAATTGTGCCGTTTTTGAGTTAAAAATGGTGTAACTAACACAACATTCTTTTATATATATATAGAGGTAATAATGATAGAGCAAGCAGCAAATCAATTATTACCGGAAAAAACAAATAAAATGACATTTTCTAAAAATGAATCCTAGCAAGATCGATTTATCGCCCCCGAAACCCCCTTTATACTAAATTTCATAAAATCGTTGGAGCTGATTCCGAGATTCCAATTATATATGTGCAAGAATTGCTTGTTTAAAGATATAAAGATTTGACTTTGACTTTGACTTTGATGGCTCAACATAGTAAGTGGAAATCCATTGCCTATAAACAGCAACTGTAACATGCCGCCCTGTGCCCATCAATTTGAGGCGTAGGTGTTAAGCCTCATGTGTCTGTAATCACACCGGAAACCACGCCCTTCAGACCGGAACACAGCATTGCAACAATGTTGCTTAGAAGCAGAACTAATCATGGCGATAGTACTTCCCCGGACGAACTCTGCCACTGAAAGCTTTACTACTACTGCTTATTTTTTAGATCTAAGGAAATAATTTCTCAATTATTCACATAAAGGAAAATTTATATGTAATGTGATGAATAAAACGTGCATAATAATTTTGTTCCTCCGTCACCATACTACCTCAGAACTGTGAGACGCCGTGAACGGTGGCATCCTTATGTAGTTGGCATTCAGTTAACACGTTCAAAGCTTTTTTGAGCCACGTTTCTGATAGGTGCCGCTATGGTTTAAACGCCTTTCCGGTAATGTTGTTTCCTGCCATTTAAAACCTGTATACATTTATCGTCATCATCATCACCTCAACCAATTGACGTCCACTGCTGGAGATAGGTCTTTTGTAGGGAGTTCCACAATACACGGTCCTGGGCCGCTTGCCTCCAGCGGCTCCCAGCTACTCGTCTGATGTCATCTGTCCACCTCGTTTGGGGCCGACGTACGCTGCGTTTACCGGTGCGGGGTCGCCATTCCAGCACCTTAACACCCCAACGTCCATCGTTTCTCACAGCTATGTGCTCCAACCATTGCCACTTTAGTTTCGCGACTCGCTGAGCTATGTCGCTAACTCTAGTTCTCCTACGGATCTCTTCCTTTCTGATTCGATCACGTAGAGATACTCCTAACATAGTTCTCTCCATCGCCCGCTGAGTGACTCTGATACTTCTTAGGCAAGGGTGTACCTTAAGCTTGTCTGTATACCTTAGGCAAGGGTGAGTAGGCATTTTCTAGTTAAGCGCGCCCCGACTTAGATCTCATCCTTGCTTTATATCTGGCATGATAGTCGTCAAGCGCCAGCCTATCCAATGAAAAAAAAACAAGTCAGGTTTAGGCTTTCATTTCCATCATCATCATCATTCTATTACCGGCCCACTACATAGTACGAGTCTCCCACAATGAGAAAGGGTTGAGTTGAAAAGGCCGTAGTCCATCACGATCCACCAATCCGAACTGGGCTAGCAGTTCGGATTGGTGGACTCCACACACCTTTGAGAACAATATGGAGAACTCTCAGGCATGCAGGTATCCCCACGATGTTTTCCTTCACCGTTGAAGCAAGTGATATTCTAAATGCTTTAAACGCACAATACTTAGAAAAGTTAGAGGTGCTTTTATAGTAGCGCTGTGGTAATTTAACCGGATTCGATTCCCGGCCGGGAAAATTCGGAAATATGTGATTTCAGAATTTTCTCTGGTTGTCTTGTGGGAGGCTTTGGCCGTGGCTAGTTACCACCCTACCGACAAAGACGTGCCGCTAAGCGATTTAGTGTTCGGGTGCGATGTCACGAAGAAACCGTCTCGGGGTATGCCGTACTCCCTAACAGGTTAGCCCGCTACCATCTTAGACTGCATCATCACTTACGACTTACCACCAGGATTGCAGTCAAGGGCTGACTCGTGGTGGAATACAAAAATAGCTTAGAACGCACATAGTTTAGAAAAGTTAGAGGTGCTTGCTGGGATTCGAAATCGGCCGCCCGAAAGTGAAATCGAAGCCCTTCCCACTGCGCTATCACCGCTTACATTGTAAGGTATTTTAATTGTATAACTCTTTCAATAGGTTCGGTATAGCACGCCGCGGGCGGTGTATGATCGCAGATGATATGGGGCTGGGCAAAACCTTCCAGGCGCTGGCCATCGCCAGCTACTACTCTCACAACTGGCCGATGCTCATTGTCACTACTTCTTCTATGAGGTAAATCGTGATTATCAACTACCGCTACAGAGCACGGGTCAGTCTCTCAGTATAAGAAGGGCTTAGGCCACCATGCTAGCCAAGTTCGGATAAGTAGACTACACACGCCTTTAAGGACATCATGGAGAACTCTCCGGCATGCAGGTTTCATACGATGTTAAATAAAATAGCTTTTATCCGTATATCATTTGTATAGCGTGGTATTATTTGACGGTATTTGACGGCCGACTGGCGCAGTTGGCAGCGACCCTGCTTTCTGAGTCCAAGGCCGTGGGTTCGATTCCCACAGCTGGAAAATGTTTGTGTGATGAGCATAAGTGTTTTTCAGTGTCTGGGTGTTTATATGTATTTTCTAAGTATTTATGTATATATAATTCATAAAAATATTCATCAGTTATCTTAGTACCCATAACACAAGCTACGCTTACTTTGGGGCTAGGTGGCAATGTGTGTATTGTTGTAGTATATTTATTTATTTATTTATTTATTATGGAGAACTCTCAGGCATGCATTATTTTAGGTATTTCATTATTATTAACCTTTTACCGGCTCGCTAGAGGGCACGGGTAAAATGGTTCTAGTCATAGTCCACCATGCTGGCCAAGTTCGGATAAGTAGACTTCACACGCCTTTGATGACATTATGGAGAACTCTCAGGCATGCATTTTTTTCGGGATTTCATTGTTATCAACCTATTACCGGCCTGCTACAAGGTACGGGTCTCTTCTCAGTATGGGAAGAGTCTCGTTGTAGTCCACCCCGATGGCCACTTGGATGGATAGACTTCACATGACATTATGGAGAACTCTCAGGCATGCAGGTTTTCTTAAATAATTCATTATTATCAAACTATGACGGGACCGCTACAGAGTACGGGTCTCCTCTAAGTATGAAAAGGGCTTAAGACATTGTCCACCACGCTGGCCAAGTTCGGATTAATCGACTGCACACCACTTTATGGACATTATAAAGAACTCTTTTAGGTTTTTTTGGGTTTTTCATTATTATTACCGATCCACTAAAGGGCACGGTTCTCCTCCCACCATGAGAAGGGTATAGGCAGTAGTCCATGACGCTGACCCAGTGCAGGTTGGTGGACTCCACACGCATTTGAGAACAATGTGGAGAACTCTCAGGCATGCAGGTTTCCTCACAGTGTTTTCCTTCACCCTTGAAGCAATCTATATTCTAAATGCTATAAAAGCACATAACTTACGTTTCTGGGATTTGAACTCGGTCTCCCGGAAGTGAAGCCGAAGTCCCAACCAATTGGCTATCACCGCTATACACGCACACACCTTAGTATAATAAATTTCTTTCTGTTAAAATATTTTAATACTAAGTGAATGTAAAATAAAATATTTTCAGAGAGACCTGGCAAAGTAAGATCCGCGAACTTTTGCCGTCAATTCCATCGATGAATGTAGTCACTCTCACAACTAGCAAAGACAGCAAATTGGTTGCAGATAAACAGGTAATTTATTATTGGATAGAAGCAGGCGTTTGCTGAAATCCATAATATATTATGAAAATTATTCATTGTAAACCGAAACCGGAGCATCCTCAGGAGATGTTGACTTAACAATTATCCATTGTAAAGTCAACATCTCCTGAGGATGCTCCGGTTTCGGAGTGAAATGTGCGTAGAGGGTACATTGCCGAAGAATCTCTTGGTGTGGAGTATACCGATTGAAGAAATTATAAATTACATCCTGCTGTTCGCGGAGTATAGCAAATTAAGTTTAATTTTAATAAGGTAATTTATTTATTGATTTATAGCACACACCAACAATTAATTGTAACTAAATTCATAAAAAAAAAATTGTGTGTTAGAATTACAAATCACTTAATATCTGTTCACTAAACTATGTTTAACGCTTCTAAGCGATAAGACCGCCTTTTGTATTCTACTCCAGGCTTTATGATTCTCTCCATTCGTACTTTACGAAAGAGAAACAATATTCCCAACTGTGTAGTGGTGTACAAATAAAGAGTTTTAACAAAAAAAAATATTTAAAAAAAACTATATATGATCGTTCATAAAATTAATGCAAGCTGTCTTACTTATTATGTGATAATATAAAACATCTTTTTATAAAAAGTTATTATTAGATTCTGTGATGCAAAAGTTTATTTATATTTAAGTATTAATACCCTAAAAAAAATCACCTGGAAAACTGTCAGTTCCCGCGGGATTTTTGAAAATACCGAAATTAACGCGGACGAAGTTAGTTATTTATATTAATATTATAAAGAGGTAACGTTTGTGAGATTGTGACGTTGTAAGGGGTAATGTCTGGATCTACTGAACCGATTTTCAAAATTATTTCACCAATAGAAAGCTACGTTATTGTGTAGTGCCATAGGCTATATTTACCTGAAATCTGAAAAGAACTTTTCGTGGGAGTCGGATTTACAAAGTGAGTCGGAGCAAAAACAGTCGATCGAAATAATTTCTTACGAACGCTGCCCTAACGATGAGAAATATAGAATGAAAGAAATATAATATATTGAGTTTTATAGAAAAGTTTTAGAGTTTGATAATGCCTAATATAAAGTCCGGGATAGCATATGTATAACTGTTATACTTAAGTAACAAAAAGTAGTTTTTTATTTAAAAAAAAAATTAAAATCATATTAAAAAAATAATCTAATTCTTATCTAAATAAGCAAACTAATAGTCTTAAGTATTTAAAACAATTTTTTTTTCCCTTTTATTGCATATAATTTGGACAAATGGTTAATCCTTTTTTGAGAGATTTCGATGCGTGCGATGTATGAACCGAAAACGGTACGCCAAAACGACGAAATGAAGTCGGAATTGTTTATTTAAAGTTCTAAAAACAGTTTGCGACAATATAAGACTATTTTTTAAGGTTGACTCATGACACAGGGCCTGCTAATCATATATTATTATTATTTTTTTTTTATTGTAGACCCAGGTTGTAATAGTCAGTTACAAGATCACTAGTATGCATACAGATTTACTGAAGAGCAAGAAGTTTGGCGTTCTTATTATTGTAAGTATAAAATGTAATGTATATTTAATAGTCATTAAACCGTGAACTGATTAATGAATTTAGTGAAACCAGTGAAGTTTGTTCCTTTAATAGAAAAATCCTATTATAACATTAAGGATTACGTGAATGATAGAAAAGCTTGGGTACGAACTGCTCTGACTTTATAGCCAAATTTCGACTGTGTGATGGTGATAGCAACAAAAAACCTGGCTAAGTTTATTGTGCACTCTTCTTAGACCAGGGCGCATTTGGAACCCTTCTAATAAACCTCCTTTAAGTTAGCGAATGTAATTATCACCATCACCTAATATATAACAGTGGTAACATGTTATATGTTACGCTTCATAAGTGCCTGTGATAATGTCTACATGAATAAAACGGTTTAGACTTCCGATTGGCGCAGTGGGCAGCGACCCTGCTTTCTAAGTCAAGGGCGGTGGGTTCGATTCCCACAGCTGGAAAATGTTTGTGTGATGAACAGGAATGTTTTTCAGTGTCTGGGTGTTTATATGTATTTATGTATATTATTCATTAAAAAATATTCATCAGTCATCTTAGCGCCCATAACACAGGCTACGCTTACTTTGGGGCTAGATGGCGATGTGTGTATTGTCGTAGTATAAAAAAAATCATTTTTGAATTATGAATTTTTCATCGGTCACTTTTCACTGGAAGCCCGTTTTTCTAATATACTGCATTTTTTTTTAGTTCAGATAGTTTAAATTAAATTAGAATTTAAGGAGAGGCTCGGTAGAATCTGCCTTCAGAACCTGTGTTAGAGTTAATACATACAAAAGTGCTTAAAGAAGTAGCCTAGATGAATTTTATTTATGGCACATTTGAGATGATTAAACAGAGCAGGGAAATATCCTATTGTTGGCCAGGATGAGTCTCACTACCTCAAGTCGCATAAAGCTCAGTGTACAACGGCACTGGTCAGCATTGCACGGCAGTGTTCACGCGTGGTGCTTTTGAGCGGCACTCCCGCTCTGAGTCGGCCCGCGGAGCTTTACACGCAGCTGGCACTGATCGAGCCGCGTCTGTTCACATCCTACACTGAATATGGTCAGTTTCGCTATTGTATTACACCGAGTAGATAATTATTGTATTACCATACACCCATCGATGGATTTCATATAGAGATATTTTATGTATTAAAAAAACACCCATCGATAAATATATATAGAGAGATAAAAATCGAATTACCAATTTCCCATCGGTAGACAGATATTGAGAGAAAATTGTTATTTTACCAAACACCCATCAATAAATAGATATAGCTAAATAATTGTTGCATTACCAAACACCCATTGATTGATAGACATAGAGAGATAATTATTGTTGTATTACCAAAAACCCGTCAGTAGGCAGATATGGGGAGATAATTGTTGTATTACGAAACACCCATCGATTGATAGACATAGAGAGATTAATTATTATTGTTGTATTACCAAACACTCATCAAAAGATTGATATAGAGATATGATATAATGATTGTAATACCAAACACCCATCTATAAATAGACTGAGAAATAATTGTTGTATAACCAAACACCCAGCAATAGGTTGATATAGTGAGATAATTATTTTATTGCCAAAAACCCATCAGTAGGCAGATATGGAGAGATAATTGTTGTAATACCAAATCATCTACAGATAGACTGAGAAATAATTGTTGTATTAACAAACACTCAGCCATATTGATATAGAGAGCATATTATTGTATTACCAAACATCCACCAATTTATAGACACAGAGAGATAATTATTGTTGTACTACCAAACATCCAACAATAGATAGCAAGATATAGAGAGATCATGATTATCAAACACGCATCGATAGATAGATTATGAAAGATAATTATTGTATTACAAAACACCTCACTCTTATAAAGAGAACGTTTTAGGCCATAGTCCATCAATATGGTAAACAGACTTCACACGAGTTACACGGTTAGATATACAAATCTCTTTACGATGTGTTACTTTACGTTTAAAACAAGTGATATCCCATTGCCCAAAACGCAAATAACTCCGAAAGTTAAAAAGGTGTATCCTAATAACTGGGCTTTCACCGCTAGCCGCCTATTCCTTTTTAACACGCTTTTATTATCGCTTTTTTAAGATATTATCAAAATGATAATCACTACTCATATCTGTCAATAAAATATTTATAACTTGACACCACGCACCCCACGCTTTTTTTACAATAATTTTTTTTATTTTTATTCACACTTATAAATTTATATTTATTGATATTTTTAACACTATTCTTAATTTAAATTTATTTTCAATTTTTTAGTTCGGTTTTCTATTAAAAGCGTGTTTTTTAGTTTTTTTTTTAAACTATTATTTTATAATAATGTTTTAAGGTAAAAGATATTGCGCCGGCAAGCTATCTCACTTTGGTTGGGACATGACGGGCCAGTCGAATCTGACGGAACTTCAAATTATACTCCAGAAGCGGTTCCTCATCCGAAGAACAAAGGAGCAAGTTCTACCCACGCTAGAGGAAAAAACCAGGTGATTATGACACTTAAAAACGAAGTATGACAAGCTCGAGCTGTGTTTTACGCCATTGGTTGCCTGGAAGAGCTCGCTATAATATTTTTTCTTTATTTGGTACCTAAGACCCTATTAGACTAGCTATTTTCAAAAGCCGTGTTATAACATCACTATTTGTCATTATAATTTTGTTGTTCGTATATAATTATGTGTACTTATATATCTATAGTAAATATATATAAATATTTATTATTTTATATATATATATATATATACAATACAATACAACAAAGCTCCTGGTCAAATGTTATTGTCATATATTTTTCCCGATACCTCGCCCAATAACCGCGACTAACCAGTCGGCATGGTGGGTAAGAACCACACAGCCGATCAATTGCTGGTCTTCCCTCTATGCACGTCACTGCCATCAGGTGTGATTGCAGTCAAGCGCTCTTCTGTAAACATAAAAAAAAACGAGAGCAAAAGTTGCTGGCAACAGCTAGTAGTCTATAAAATTAATTTAATTTTTACAGAGAATCAGTAATATTGGATCAGTCGCTTCTCCAATTCTCTACGGAGGATGAGAGGGGACTGTCACAAATGGCTGAACACTACAAGAGTACCAAGTCCTCGGAGAAGCACGCCGCACTGATCACATTCTTCAGCGAGTCTGCCACCGTGAAGATACCAGCTATTTGGTATGTCCATTATCATTATTCCTCATCATCAACATCAACCAAATTCAAAATTCTAAATTCATTTATTTCAAGTAGGCCTATAGCACTTTTGATACGTCAAGTCTGTCTGTGTGTAGTGACTCTACCACCGGTTCGGAAGGCAGATTCTACCGAGAATCAGCCGGCAAAAAACTCACCAGTTGCTCTTTTCCAATATCAACATTTTACATTTTAACATTAATTTTTCTATCTTGTGAGAGATGAAAGCGGAGACGGATGCTTCCAAGCAACTTTGTCGTTTAGAAATTCATCAATTGTATAGTAACCTTGCTGTAATAAATGTGTTTTAACTTATGCTTTGGTAGGTCCAAAATCACCTTAAGAATCATATTATAAAAGCGTACACTCAATCCCGCAAATGACTTCTGCACCTTTCGCAGATGTCACTAATTTATGACCATTTCTTGTAAGTCGACTATTTATGTCTTCTTTTTGTTTATAAAGACTAATATGTTGTCTTACAAATACTATATTATTATAAATATATTGCGAAGCTACACTAAGTATACATATTCTTTAATTTTGATATATATATATACATACTACGACCATACACACATAGCCATCTAGCCCCAAAGTAAGCAAAGATTGTGTTATGGGTACTGAGATAGCTGACGATATTTTTATGAATATAATACACGTAAATACTTATAATATACAGATAAACACCCAGACACTGAAAAACATTCATGTTCATCACACAAACATTTTCCAGTTGTGGGAATCGAACCCACAGCCTTGGGCTGAGAAAGCAGGGTCGCTGCCCACTGCGCCAACCGGAAGTCGTATTAGTATTAAATATGAGATCCGTTCGCAGTAAATACATCAGACAGCTGCTGAAGGAGTGCAGTCACAAGTTCCTGATCTTCGCCCACCATCGCAACATGGTGGACGCGATCTGCGAGACGCTCGACGAGGCGGGCACCCACTATATTTGCATCGTGGGCTCCACACCGCCGCGCATCAGAGCCGTGAGTCATTTCAGTAACTTGAGTAGCCATTTAACGCGAGGAGTGGGGTTTGCTGATGTTCTGGACTTTCGCATATTTTTCAGTTTTGAGTTATTCCAAAATGATAAAATTTAAAATTCAAGCGCGTAAAATTCAAAGTTCAATTATAATGTCTGGTGGAAGGCTTTGGCCGTGGCTAGTTACCACCCTACCGACAAAGACGTGCCGCTAAGCGATTTAGTGTTCCTATCTATATAACTATCATACTGCTAAACAGGTTAGCCCGCTACCATCTTAGACTGCATCATCACTTACCACCAGGTGAGATTGCCGTCAAGGACTAACTTGTAGTGGAATAAAAAAAATCAAAAATTTCGTTTTATTTGTAAAGATCTACATGAATAAAATATTTTTGAATTTGTTTGGAGGTGTGTGAAGTCCACCAATACGCACTGGGCCAGCGTGGTGGACTACGGCCTTAACCCCTTCTCATTTTAAAAACACCTCATGTAATTTATGGTTGCTTGGAAGCATCTGGCTCCGCTTTCAGCTCTCACAAGATAGAAAAATGAATGTCCAAAATGCAAAATGTAAATTGTTGATGTTAGAAAAGAGCAACTGCTGAGTTTCTTGCCGGCTTCTTCTCGGTAGAATCTGCCTTCCGAACCGGTGGTAGAATCACTACAAACAGACAGACTTGACGTTTCAAAAGTGCTTATATTAGGCCTACTTGAAATAAATGAATTTTGAATTTTGAATTTTGAATTTTGAATTTTGAATTTTGAATTTTGAATTTTTTGAATTTTATGGGCGCCCCCTTATACAATGTCAAGAAGTGCACCATCGTTATACAGGAGCTAGTGGAGAAGTTCCAGTACACAACGAATTGCCGCTGCGCGGTGCTGTCGATCACTGCCGCCAACTCCGGCCTCACCCTCACCGCGGCGGACATGGTGCTGTTCGCAGAGCTGCACTGGAACCCGGGGGTATAAATAATAAATAGATAAATATACTACGACAATACACACATCGCCATCTAGCCCCAAAGTAATTGTAGCTTGCGTTATGTGTACTAAGATAGCTGATGAATATTTTTATAAATATAATATACGTAAATACTTATAATATATAGATAAACACCCAGACACTAAAAACATTCGTGTTCATCACACTAACATTTGCCAGTTGTGGGAATCGAACCCACGACCAATATACAATAGTACAACACTACACAAGGTACTACAAGGTATACAATAGTAGTTTATGCAACATCCATTTTGTTTTTTTTTTTTTTTTGACGTGAAAACGTCTTATAGTTCGATATAGCCGGCTGTTGCGAGCACTAAAAAACATGACTCATGCGCCGTTACCTCGCTCTGAGGCGTTCCAGTCAGAGGCTTGAAGTGCGAGCGTGAGCGCGGAACGAGCGACATCTATCTCTCCAACTTTAGTGAGCGATGCGTCCGCGCGGACAGCTGCTGTACAATAATACATTTACATGTTTTCGTCAAGTATGAAGTGCAGTAAAAACTGTAAAAAAAGATAAAAAAATGACATACTTTTATTTATGTAACTAGAACAATTCAATTTACCTCTTTCTCTATATCCATACAAAATAACTATCAAACAAATAAAATTCAAATTTTCTATTGAAAAATGCAATCATTCAATCAGTATTTTCTTATGACGTTGTCACGTTCTCTAATCTAATAATAATGTCACGTAATCTGTTCATTATAATATTGCTAACTGGGTCTAACGTATGATTGTGTCCGGGTAGAGTACAGATTGTATAAAGAATCTCTACTTATCTTGATTTTATTGCCTCGCGAGGTGTAAAAGTAGAGTATTCAACTCGGGCTAAAGCTGCATTACTTTTGTTCGCCCCTGGAACCCTGGCTACACTAAGAATTCTAGATGCAACCCGTTCTAAAATCCCTCGTTTGCTTGGGATTTATCCCGGCGCCCGTAACGTAAGACATTGCTTCACCCCCTTGGTGAACAAGCTTCTACTGTCTCCTGCCTATAAGCCGTCCTGTCAAGAAACTGCAAATGAACAGGGAACGTGAAAATAAAATTTCCCTCCTTTATGAATACGTAGGTATCTTATTTGCTATATCAGCTTTGAGAACATTATGGAGCTTATGGATCACCTAATTAGTTAAATACAATATTTAAGCGATACTTTGTTACTGTCACCATGTCTATTATAGAAGTGTTTGTGTGCAGATTCTGACGCAAGCGGAGTCGCGTGCGCACCGCATCGGCAGGTCAGGCGCCGTGTGCGTGCGCTACTTGCTCGCTAGAGGTACGGCGGACGACTTCATGTGGCCAATGCTGCAGGACAAACTTAATGTGAGTACCTTTAATAATAATAATTGTAGTACACTTAAACTCTTTAAACACGCCCAGCTTGAAAACACCAACAGGCCATCCATACACACACACACACACACACACACACGCTCGCACGCACGCACGCACGCACGTACGCACGCACGCACGCAAACACGCAAACACATAAATTATCCGTTCCCGATCCATCCGTGAATTCACCATGTTACATGCAAAAGATTTTTTTATTAATTTAGTTAGGAAGGTTTTTGATATATGATCTTATTTAAACTAATGGAATATTATTCTTCTTTAAATATTATTTTTAAAATATGAATAATAACTGTATGAGTATTAACAGCGGTATAGTGACATCTTTATTAATTCTTCAAGTACAGTGACATCATTGTATGTTGACCAATAACAATGGTCCGTATATTTAATGTGAGGATATTAATATAAACTTGAAATATACTTTTACAATAAATCATAATTAATACATGCCTGAATTAAAATAAATAAAACATAAACGCGTTGTGTTGTTGTAGTTAATGGGACATCTTGCCGGAACGCTATATCGTTTTGCGGCACGTCTTTGTTAGTAAGATGGAGGGTAACTAGCCACCGCCCGGACGAGAAAAAAAACCTTAAAATATAAATTCCCAAATTGCCCCTGCAGAAAGATAAAAATTAAAAACTATATCCCCCGATTATATCCCCAAAACTATATCCCCCGATTATATCCCCAAAACTATATCCCCCGATTATATCCGCTAACAACATGCCCACCTCCTGAAGCCCGGGAATATGGAATATAGGAGAAGTTTACCTCCGTTTATGTTAAAGGTCTTATATCTACACAATATGTTACTAGTGCATGACATGTTTTTTTGTTTTAAATATAAAATGTAGTCAGTGTCACTCGTCAATGCATTAGGTTGTTTTATTATAGGTTATGGGCCGTACGCTCATAAAAATCGCGGTATTAAATCGTTTTAACAAGGATTTTGCAGTAAAGCAAGTGTTAAAACATTATATTCAGTGCGATTTAGCTGTGATATAACTTATCGTACTAATTATCGCAGTGTATAAGTGTAGAAACTGTTCATCAAAATGGCTACCAATTACCTATTATTTAATAAATGATCAATGGACAGGGTCATTGTTGTTGGCTGGATTGCCTGATCGTTTTGCTCCAATGATCATGGAAATCGAACATTCGGGCATTTCCATTACAGCAGATAATATCAAGACAAAATTATTAGACATGGAGTCGGTAGATTACAACGAGAGTGAAATGAACGGTGCTTTCGCCAGTCATTCAAATCATGCAAAGCAAAATAAGAATAATTTGTTAATGGCCAAGAAAAATTATGACGTTGGAAGTATTCCGTCAAAGTCAAATACCAAGGCGGTGAAATGCTACCGGTGTAAACAAGTCGGCCATTACAAAAATCAGTGCATGAATAACGAAAATAATTCAGCAAATAAGAAAAATAAAGAAATAATGCAATCAAACGCATTTAGTGCAGTATTTTTTAGTGCGAATTTCAACAAAAATGATTGGTATATCGATTCTGGGGCAAGCGTACACCTAACAGCAAACGAAAGTTGGGTTATGAATGCCAGATATAAACAAAATAAAGGAGTTGTCGTTGCTAATAGTGAGAAGATGACAGTATTATGTTCTGGCAATGTTAAAATAACGACTTCAACTGATGATTGTGAGTACGACATCGTGATAGAAGACGTATGCTGTATACCATCTCTGACTACCAACTTACTATCAGTCAGTCAACTAATTAAGAAAGGAAACAGTGTGTCTTTCACAGATAACGGCTGTCGTGTTTACAATAAAAAACAACAGTTAGTCGCTACAGCAGTATTGGTCAATGGAGCATACAAAGTAAACCTGGTATCGCAGGAGTATTTGGCTGCACCAGCTGTGTCAGGAGTAACATGGCATCGCAGATTAGGACATGTCAACAAGGAATACTTAAATAAAATGAAAAACGCTGTCTTGGGAATGGCATTAGATGAAAAAGTAGAAATAAGCAAAGCTTCTTGTACAACATGTTGTGAAGGTAAACAGTGTCGCTTACCATTTAGAGGCAGTGGTCAGAGAAGCAGTAATTTGCTAGATTTAGTGCACACAGACATTTGTGGCCCTATGGAGACTACATCGATAGGAGGAGCAAGGTATTTCTTGTTGTTTGTCGATGATTATAGTCGTATAACATTTGTTTATTTTCTGAGGCACAAAAATGAGGCATTGAAGTATTTCAAGATATTCAAAGCACAGGTGGAAAATCAAACAAAAAGAACAATAAAAGTGATAAGAAGCGATAACGGGTTAGAGTATTGCAATAAGGAATTTAAAGATTACCTAAACAGTGCTGGTATTATCCACCAGAAAAGCAACCCGTACACCCCAGAACAAAATGGTTTATGTGAAAGATTCAATCGCACAATTGTAGAAAAAGCAAGATGTCTACTGTTTGATGCGAATATGGAAAAAGAGATTTGGGGTGAGGCCACCAATACGGCAGTGTACCTGCAGAATCGAACTGTGGCTGCTGCGTTGGATAATAGAACGCCATATGAACTATGGACTGGCACAAAACCAAATATCAGTCACATTAGGATATTTGGTAGCACTGTCATGGTTCATGTTGCTAAACAAAAGCGTAAGAAATGGGATAAGAAATCAGTGAAATGTATTCTTACAGGATACCCAGATAACATAAAGGGATACAGAGTATACAATCCAGAAACAAGGACTGTGTTTACAAGAAGAGATGTGGTCATTATTGAGCCAGAAGTCAATTCTGAATGTATGATTCAAGTTCAAAACCAGAATGTTGCTTCAGTGGGGGATGAGGTTAAACCAGAACAACAAGGCCAGAAGGTAACAAGTTTTGAATCAACATCTAGTCTTGAAGATAGCTCTAACAGCGAAAATTATTATTCCTATGATGTCAATGATAAAACATATGTTCCAAGTGATTATGAAGACTCAGAGAGTATACTTCAGTGTAAAAATGAAGATTTCATGGACAGACCCAGACGAACACGGAAACCACCAGAGAGATATAGTATATCGAATCTTTGTGCAAGCGCTGAAACCTATGATGATGGGGCAGGTTTGACACTGAAGGAAGCTTTAAAAGGACCAGAAAAAAATCAGTGGATGTTGGCCATGCAAGAAGAACTACAGTGTTTCAAAGAAAATGATGCGTGGGAATTATGTGATAGTCCACAAGATGGTAGGGTTGTACAGTGTAAGTGGGTGCTTCGTAAAAAATATGATTGTGATAATAATGTTCGGTTTCGTGCACGTTTAGTTGCTAAAGGTTTTTCACACATTAAAGGTATAGACTATACAGAAACATTATCTCCTGTTGTGAGGCATACTACCATATCAGCAAGTTATTGGTTGTATAATGTACGTAGCAGTTCTAACCAGGCCTGATATTACTTATACAGTTGGATTTTTGAGTCAATTTAACAATTGCTATTCTACTGATCATTGTGCATATGTAAACCGTCTATTGAGATACAAAAAATTACGGTTTGAAGTACACTGCTGAAGGAAATTCAATACTAGAAGGATATGTAGATGCAGATTGGGGTGCAAATGTTAAAGATAGGAAGTCTTATACAGGTTATTGTTTCACTTTATCTGGTTGTGTAATTTGGGAAACTAATAAACAAGCCTTTTCTAGTAGTGAGGCCGAATATATGGCTATTACAGAAGCATGTAAAGAAGCAGTTTATTTGAGAAACTTACTATATGAAATTACACAAAATTGTTTAACGATAATCAGAGTGCTCATTTTGAGCACTCTGATAACTATGAATCCAATGTTTCAGAAGCGTACAAAACACATAGACATTAAGTTTCACTTTTGTAGAGAATGTGTAGTAAATAAAATTGTAAATGTGATGTATTTGCCTACAGCTGATATGCCAGCTGATGTATTCACGAAGGCTTTATGTACTGTGAAACTTTATAAGTTTTTGGATGTATTAGGTATTCAAAGATTATATTTTGTTTATACCTCCATATTGTTAGATATAGTAGGGGTGTTAAAGGTCTTATATCTACACAATATGTTACTAGTGCATGACATGTTTTTTTGTTTTAAATATAAAATGTAGTCAGTGTCACTCGTCAATGCATTAGGTTGTTTTATTATAGTTTATTATTACACATATATTATTTGAATATTATTTCGACTTGTGCACCAGTGCTCTAAGATTTGATAATGCTGTGGGAGAAGATAAATTTTTATTCTTTCCCCGGGGATATAATTGTCTCCCGCCCATGCTAGCCGTGCTACTGGGAATCGAATCCGAGATATCTTACTAATAAGACTGGAGAATCCTGCAGGTCAACTCATAGGGGACTTTTAATTGTTTGCAGGTTCTGAACAACGTCGGTCTCAGCGGCGACACGTTCGAAGATACTACCACAAAGCATCAGGTATTTATCGTATTATGAATATAGGTTTATGTAAAAGATAATGTATTATAAAATACATAAATAAATACCAATTGTATGTATACATTATGTATACTCAATTTTTTTTATAAAATAATCTTTATATATATAATTCTTCTAATGTCACTGAACTCCTACTAAACGGCTGGACCGATTTGAATGAATTTTTTTGTATGCGTTTGTGTGGCATCCTGGATGGTTTAGATTCACAAATCTGTCCGAAAGATGGCGCTCCAGTCGGTATCTAGGTTATTTACCTATACTGCAACTAAACGGCTAAATTTATTCAGGTACGAGTTTGTTTTGATAAATTATTTTAGTGGGATAGCTGATCTATCGAGGAAGGCTAAAGGAGGAGTATATAGGAGTATATACCATCACGCTAAGACTAAAAGGAGCATAGGACCAATGAAGAATGTTTCAAAATCGGCCACTTAGCTTACGCCACGTGCGCTGCGTAAACGGTTAAAGTTTCGATAAAATCACGCATGAAAAAGTTTTTCCTTTTATCAGTTCTAAAAAAGGCTGGGACAGGCGACAGCATGTCTATCTTTTAAGGTAAACTTTTGCGCGGACGACGTCGCGAGGGACCTCTAGTAATAATATAAGCGTGTGATGTCTATCAATTCTCACTCGGCCATTAAAAGAGTGCGGCCCTAAACCCTTTTAATTCTAAGCGGAGAGCAATCTGCTGTAGTGGGTTTATAATGATGATGATAAGAATTTAAGCTTGAATTCAAATTCAAATTCAAAAATTCTTTATTCATGTCATCACAGGCACTTATGAAGCGTTCATACATAAATGTTTAGATAATTGTAGCAATATGCGTAGAAAATATTAGCCTTCCGAAACCAAGTTCCGGGTTTCATAATATATACAAATATTTTTAAATAACATTTGATTATTATTTTTAATAATAGGTCAAATATTTTCTGGATTAGTTAATAGAAAACAGACCTAAAGGACACGAGATCATTATCGCCACTTTTCTGAAATAATATCTGACATAATGTCGATATAGATATGGTTATCGATACCTATAATCTATATCATTATCGATATTAAAATAGAAATTGTAATCGATATCATAATCGATATCGCAATCGATTTTTGTAATTGATGTGAAAATCTATGATGATGTGAAATAACTATAATCGATAACGTTATCAAGTTTGATATAGATATCATAATTGATGTTGTAATAACTATCGATATCGATATCGATATCGTAATGATTACTGTTATTGATATCAAAATTAATATCTATATCGATATAGTAATCGATAGCAATATCGATATTAAAATCGATATTAAAATCGGTTTTATAATCGACTAGCGGACCCACGCGACTTCGTCCGCATGTAAGTCGACTTAAAAAATAGTTATATGCTGTCGCGGACTGTTTTATAGAACTTTAAAGCTACAACAATTCCGACAATTCCGACATACTACATACTTCCGTCGTTTGGCGTAACGTTTACCGTTCACGCGTCGCACGCATCAGAATCTCCCAAAAAGGATATTTTATATCTCATCAATGATAGTAGCCATTCGTCGTAGCGTGATGTTATATAGCCATAATTGTTACTAACAATCCAAAAAAAAAAAAACAGCATTTTCTGAGATTAGCGCGTTCAACCAATAAAAATTTAATATTTCAACTATGCCTATCCAAAAAACCACGTCAATCTAAAACTCCGTTGCGCGGATGTTGTAAGACAAATGCGGAAAAAATTGCGATGCTATCCTGTAGAAGACTTTCCGGGATAAAAAGAAGTCTATGATCTATTCCTTTTATTTTTGACGTGACAACGTCTTATAAATTGGTTTGCCGGGTGACACTTCAAGAAACTGCGTTACGCTCCGCTCACGTTATGCGCTCACAATGAGAGCGAGTGAGAGGCACGCGTCCCTTCCACTCGGGCATGGTTAGCCCGCCTAAGAGCGAGAGAGACAGACATAAAAAGTGAAAGGCACGCGTCCCTTTGTAGTAAACGCTGTTTCATTGTACGCAAATGTATTGCAAGTTATTGTATGTATATTTGTATATAAATACGTATGTATGTGTAAAGGTAAAAATAAAATTTTGTTAATATGAAATTCAGTGCGAGATTCTTTGTATAAATTAATGTTTTAAATATAATTCTTTGTATAAATAAATGTTTTAAATTGTTACTATTATTTCATCCTTCTTCCTACTATACGAATGAATATTCACATTAAAAGGCAACCAATTTTTTATATTCTTAATCTAGAACTCTGCGTACAAACTATTTTTTTTTGGCCTAAATGAAGTTTATTATTATTATTATTATTCCAGACTATATTGTAGGTATCTTTGCCAAATTTTAGCCAAATCGGTTCATTCGTTGTGGCGTTAAACATCCATCCATCTATTCATCTTTACATACTTACATCCATCCATCCATACATCTATTCTCACAAACTTTGGCATTTATAATATTAGTAGAATGGTACGTATGCATACGATAGTTGTCCCATAGGGCTATCAAATAAAAAAATTATTATTAAAATCGGTGCAAATTTAACGGAGATATGAAGTAAAATTGTTTAAAAATTACATCCGATTTCCCGGAGGAAACTTAATGTTTATCGGGATAAAAAGTATCCGATATGTTGACCGGTATATGTTAGATATCAGCTACCACTATACCAAATTTTATTTAAATCCGTTCAGTAGTTTTCATGTGATAACAGACAGGCAGACAAAAATTAAATAAAAATCTGTTTTGGACTCAGTATCGATTATAAAGCAAACCTCGGACAAAATTTTCAAAATATATTAAATGTACAGAAATCTTCCAGTTACAGTTTTATTATAAGTAAAGATATTAAAATCGATATCGATGTCGATATTATAATCGATATCGTAATCGATTACTGTAATCGATTACTGTTATCGATATGAAAATCGATATCATAACCGATAACTGCAATCGATTACAGTAATCGATATGAAACTCAATAGTTGTAATCGATATCATAATCAAAATCTTAATCGATAATTGTTATCGTTTATTGTTATGATTATCAAAATTAATATCCATATCGATTTGGTAATCGATACCTATAAACGATGCTATAATTGATTTTAAAATCTATATTAAATTAAATTTTATAATCGATATTAAAATCGATTTTACGATCGATATGAAAATCGATATTAAAATCAATTTTATAATCGCTATTAAAATCGATATGAAAATCGATATTAAATCGATAACTGCAATCGACTACAGTAATCGATATGAAACTCAATAGTTGTAATCGATATCATAATCAAAATCTTAATCGACAATTGTTATCGTTTATTGTTATCAATATAAAAATTAATATCCATATCGATATGGTAATCAAAACCTATAAACGATATCATAATTGATTTTAAAATCGATATTAAAATCGGTATTAAAATCTTAAAACATTGAGTTCGTTTGCTACCATATAGCTCTTAACCTGTAAATTATCTTTACTTCCAGGAGAGCAGAAACTCCATTACACAGTATCTATCGCCGAAAAGTGTCAAAAACAAATTCGATTATATTCCCGGCACAAATATTCGCAAGGTACAGTCGCCAGTCAACAGTATGGCAAGCAGTGTAAACACACAAGCATTAAACCAATGTGGACCAAACATTGGGACAAAGACTGGACAAAACGGCCAATTTTCATCAAATGGATTTGCACCAAATACACATGCAGCAGACCAATGCGAACTTGCAAACGAAACAAACATTGGGTCAAATGCGCAAACAATTGAACAAGAGATAGACAAATCATTTCAAGAATATGATGATGATGACGATCTTTTAGCTGATTTGGATCTATGATTGTAATTTATTAATGTCCTTATTGGTTTAATTATTTTTGTAATTTTTTTTTTTAAATGATTTGTTTGTTTTTCTGCAATTGAGCTCAATATAGGTAGAGTAGGTAGATTAAAAGGTTGTTTATCTGTATAATAAAAAAAAAGGTAGATAAAAAAAATTCCTTGTAAATAAAAAATAGCAGCTATTTCATAGTTTTATTTTCATAATCCTAAGCAAACTGATTGAGGAAAAGTTAAACTTGTCCAAGGTCAAACACTGAAGCACCTTTTTAAAACGAGTATAATTACAATCCCCAGCGAATTTCCAAATAAGTGTACTCGCTCTCATAGTCCGATGAGACATTAGCTCCGACACGTCACACGAACGGAGAGATCAGGTGAAGCCTTGAAGGACCGACAACTAGACGTGCTCTACGAAGCACGGGGGTAAATCCCGGCTGGTTCTCAAAAATTCGTGATAGAAAAATCCAAATCTATTAATTGGCACGACCCGGAGATCGAATCGCATTTTTAAAATATAAATGTAATAATGAAAATTACGCTTGTATTTAAAAAATAATAAAACTTATAATACTTATTAAAAAAGAGAGGAAGAGGGATAAATAAGAAAACAACAAAACACTCCATACTCTTTAGGAATGTTTTGGATCACAACTGCGAAGTATGATGCTTTCCGAAGCGGCGGTAGAGTTCCCACAAACAGACAAACATTCAAAAATACTACACAACACACACACACATACAAAAATACTAAAAGAGTAAGCCTACTTGAAGTAAATGAATTTTGAATGTGGAATCTTGTCTGTAGAAGTGTGACAAAACACTACGTAACCATTCCGACGTAAAGCCAGTAACGCCACGTGAATTTCCATTAATGTTTTTTTGAATTTCCATTATCGTTTATTGAATTCCATTAAGGGTTATTGAATTTATATTCATGTTTATTGAATTTCCATTAATGTTTATTAATTTTCCATTTATGTTTATTACATTTCCGCTAATGTACTATAACGCAATAACCCGGGTATGCCAACCTGATTTCATGGCAAGCAAGGACACACGGATTGTCATAGGTCACACCGTTTGCACCGCAGACAGGGTTGTATTCGAAGGTGCATGTACAGCTTTTGGCTGCACATTGTCCAGTGTAGGCGATTCGCAGGTCTGGGTCGACCATCTGTCGGCACCGCACCATGCAGGGGTTACTGTAGGTGTGTCCGTCAGTGCCGCACATCTCGTTGAGTTCTTTTGTGCACAAGCACGGAGGGGGAATCTTGTTCGAGGATGCGTAGGCCGTGAGCATGAGAAGAAGTCCTGTAAGAGTTTCAAACTATTAAAGATTTACAACCTCCTTGGTACAGTTGTGATTTGTTTTTGTTAAGTTTTTTTTTTAATTAGAATAACATAAGTTTTTTGAGTGGCCTGTATTTTGGAAAAATAATAATGGCAAAAATTTGGTAAGCCGGGCTCCATTCTTAAATAATTTAAATCCCGGGTATATGTTTGGTAGCTTAGTTATTAATAGCCATATTATGTTTAAGGGGTTGTTCTAGAAATGTATGAAGCTTTTGCTACACATATTAAATTGTTCGGGGTCATGAAACAGTAATTCTGATAAAGTAATTCTAGTTCCAATGTAGGAAATTAATTTCCATTGCAGAAAAAAATAAATAAAAGGGTAATACAATGGCATACGTCAATTTGACAATGACATTTGGCACTAAGATGTGACATTGACTGTAGACTGGCAAAGTGCATTGTGCTGTTTTAGCACTACAAAAAGCCATAAATTAAAAGAAGAAGAAGACATTGACTATCGGAAAGCGATAAGAATGATATTTGTATGCATTTGACACTCAGAATCTCAGCAGATTATAAAACTAAATAAATCAGAATATACATTTAAGATAATTGGACAACTGGAAAATGTTTGTGTGATGAAAATGAATATTTTTCAGTGTCCTGGTGTTTATCTGTATATTAAAAATATTTATTAATATTATTATTATATTTATTATTATATTGGTAAATATATTTACCAGCTATCTAAGTACCTATAACAAAGCACGCTTACTTTAGGGCTAGATGGCGATGTTTGTATTGTCGTAGTATATTTATATATTTATTTAATTTACTGTAAAATTGTTAAAAACTGTTTACAGTTCTGTTGGATTTCTATGATTATTTTTATGGGATAAAATCTGGCCAGGGCTAGTGACCCCGGGCCAGCGCCAACCCTGGCCAGGGTAGAATAACCCTTTATATAATATATAAAAGAAAAATACATACCTAATT
Source organism: Pararge aegeria (assembly GCF_905163445.1). Taxonomy (NCBI): domain Eukaryota; kingdom Metazoa; phylum Arthropoda; class Insecta; order Lepidoptera; family Nymphalidae; genus Pararge; species Pararge aegeria. Next base: position 14,300,996 of record NC_053196.1, on the reverse strand, counting down.
GGTAAAGCATTTTCGAAAACAATATCTAAATTTAACAAGGCTGCCAAAATCAGATTCGCGTCTTGACGTCTTTAGAAATGTCGACTACTAAACGATGATTGACGCTGCTGCTTTTATTTATATATAACCATGTCTATATGTATATAAAAAAGAAGTCTTAACTGACTGATCGATCAACGAACAGCCTAAAACACTAGTTTTTTTTTTTATAAATATACTACCTACGTCACATCTAGCCCCAAAGTAGCTTGTGTTATGAGTACATATTATACACATAAATACCTTAAATATATAGTTAAACGACCATACACTGAAAAACTTTAATGTTCTTCACACACACATTTTCCAGTTGTGGTAATCAAACCAACGGCATTGGAATCAGAAAGCAGGGTCGCTGCGCACTGCGCCAACCGGCTGTTAGTGACTTTAAAATTTTAACAGTAGATTTCTATGACACAGGTAAGCATGTGGAATTTCATTTTCATCCCCAAAGGTTTGAAAGTTTGAAAGTTTATTATTAGAACGCGATAATCTTTGGAACTACAAATCGTATTTGAAAAACTGTTTCTTACGATTTCTGATAAAGGTTTGAGGCGTTTAACTTTCAACAGCAACTGGTTTACTCATGCACAAACGTTCCTTTTACAAACATTTTATTAAGAAAAAGATAAAATTTAATGCTTACTAACTTTTAAGGCAGTAAGAGAAAATAAATAATCAATGAAAAGTATTTCGTTTAATTACTGTGTGACCAGTGTTAAAATAGTAATGTACCTACTTTCCATTATTTTTCACGTAGTTACTTTTATACGTGTTAATTTGGTTTCGTTTAGAGAATTAATATGTCGCGTAGAAGAAGGGGTAGAGAAAAAGAAGATTAGGGGTATGGGTTCAGAATATATTATACTAAATCTATAACAGGTTAGCCCCTACCATCTAAGACTCCATAACAAGGGATGTGATTGCAGTCAGTGGCTAACTTGTATTTAGTTGAATAAAGAAAAAAATAGGTAGGTACAACGGAATTGACAGCATCCTATTTTTAGCCCATTTTTAGTCTTTTAGTTATTTTAATTACATCAACATAAATAGCCTATTTACAGTTATCCCTATATAGCCTATTTATAGTTTTACCGTTCAGTGTGATGAACAAAACCCCGAACTGATTGTAAGTAAATCAGATTAGCTACAGTAGGCGCGTTGTACGTATTGCATTAAAGCGTGGTGTATTTAAAATGAACTGTTATGAGAACCGTGTAACTTGAAATAACCGAAACCGTAATTGTTCAGTTAAAATAACCCATTAACTATAAAAAATTTAGCTGGTTAGTTATAAGTTGTTAATTTTGACAAAATTTCTCGCGCAAGGGTCCTGTACTTATAAAACCTCTCGGTTTGACCTCCGTCATGAAAAATTTAGGAATATGTAATTCACTCTAATATATCTTTTCGGACTTGTCTCGAGTGGACTGCTGCACTGGCAATGGCTTGTCCGAACACACCTGTCACCGTGGTACAGGGCCACGTATGGGTGAGTCAGGGTCCTTTCCTCCTAAAGGATCCCAATTAAATAAGATTGTAAATGCTCAAGAGATAAGGAATTTTAAGGAGATTCTTTCGGAGATTTCTTCGTTGGTTCTTAGGTAAGTCATAAAATAAACCTACCTACTTTCAAAACTATAAGTTTCTAACTCCAGCCACATTAGATATCTTTAGCTTGTACATTTACTGTGCTCTAGCACTATAAGCTGTGCGTAGATAGATCATACTATATTATGAAAATTAATATGCTATACTTACTCCGCGAAAAGCAGGAGAATCTGTATGATGTAATTTATACTTTCTTCAATCCTTATACTCCACACCAAACAGATCTTCGGGTTCACCCTCTACGCACGTTACGCTCCGAAACCGGAGCATCCTCAGGAGATGTTGACTTTGCAATGAATAAGTTAAGAAGTTATAACTAAGTTTTAAAAAGTGAATTCCGCAAAGTAACGTCATTTTATATATATATCTAATGACTAATATTTGAATAAATATTTCTTTGTTTCGTTGTGAATTCGCCATGCTTTTTATATTATTTAAATTTGAAACAATAAGTGGGTTATAATGAGGTTTCTTATTTAAAGCAGCGCCATTTTGTACTCGACGATTCACGAGCGAAGCACTTCAAGGCTCTTGTTTAGGATAACGAAAATGCTTTACCAAGTTGGTGGGTAGAGTGTTCCTAATTTAACAAGCTTTTATTTATCTTGCCATGTTAGTTTGAGTCGATTCCTGCAAATGAATTTTAACCAGTCATCCCGAATCGATTGAGTTGGAATGTTACGTTCACGTTTGGTTTGGATGACAGCAAATTACAGTTTCTATAAAGTGGGTAAATATTTAAACTTTTGCCACGTAACTGGCTCTGTGTTATAAAATTGATTAATTGTTTAAATATGTTAATAAGTATACAGAATTCATTCGCGTTTAATAATTCTTATTTAATTAATAATCTTTTATTATTAAAATTATATTTTATATACCTACAGCGAATAATCACAGCAATGTTATGAACGACATTGTGTCGGTGGGAATTTTTATATAAATACGGTTGTTTTTGCGATACATTTGAGTCAGTCCGACACCCTAACCTGTTAGTGCTCGTCGCGACCCTTTACGACCTGAAGATTAAATCACCGACAATGAGTCCCAACTAGATAACACACTCGCAACGTCTGCATAGCGCCTTAGCCAGGGAAGTCGTACTACTACTCGTGGTGTCGTACTAGGCGACAAAGGGAATATAACAGAGAACGGGCAGCAGCGTCCTCTTTGCTACTACTACCAAATTATAATATCTCTGTAACTACTTTTTTTCTTTGGTGTACAATAAAAGTGTATTCATTCATTCATACTATCTACTGCGATTACCAACCTGTTTGCTCGATGTGATTACGGGCAAACCCTTCCTATGGAAGAGGCCTTTTATCCAGTAGTGGACTGTTACATAGGCTATTGGAGGGCCGAGTGGCGCAGTGGGCAGCGACCCTGCTTTCTGAGTCCAAGGTCGTGAGTTCGATTCCCACAACTGGACAATGATTGTGTGATGAACATTAATGTTTTTCAGTGTCTGGGTGTTTTCTATATAATTATTTATATGTATTTATGTATATTATTCATAAAAATATTCAACAGTCATCTTAGTACCCATAACACAAGCTGCGCTTACTTTGGGGCTAGATGGCGATGTGTGCATTGTCGTATTATATTTATTTTATTGCAGATAATTGATTTACAAGTAGCTGAAGAAGTTTTTTTTCCTATAAGCAATTGCTTTTTAATAATTCTAGTTATACTTATCTTTTAGGCTTGCTTGTTTTAATCGCCACGTGCTCACTCGTTGTTTCCGCTTTGCCACGCGTCAAAGTCGCCGCCGAAAAATATTGCCCCTGCCCTCTTAACTACGACCCGGTCTGTGGCACGAATGGCGAAACGTACCCCAACGAATGCGTTTTGAAATGCACAGAAAATGTCAAAGTGGCACACGCTGGTGAATGCAAAGCAAAGCGAGAGATCGCCGCCGAAAAATATTGCCCCTGTCCTCTTAACTACGACCCGGTCTGTGGCACGAATGGCCAAACTTACCCCAACGAATGCGTTTTGAAATGCGCAGAAAATGTCAAAGTGGCACACGCTGGTGAATGCAAAACAAAGCGAGAGATCGCCGCCGAAAAATATTGCCCCTGCCCTCTTAACTACGACCCGGTCTGTGGCACGAATGGCGAAACGTACCCCAACGAATGCGTTTTGAAATGCACAGAAAATGTCAAAGTGGCACACGCTGGTGAATGCAAAGCAAAGCGAGAGATCGCCGCCGAAAAATATTGCCCCTGCCCTCTTAACTACGACCCAGTCTGTGGCACGAATGGCGAAACTTACCCCAACGAATGCGTTTTGAAATGCACAGAAAATGTCAAAGTGGCACACGCTGGTGAATGTAAAGCAAAGCGAAAGTTCGCCGCCGAAAAATTTTGCCCCTGCCCTCTTAACTACGACCCGGTCTGTGGCACGAATGGCGAAACTTACCCCAACGAATGCGTTTTGAAATGCGCAGAAAATGTCAAAGTGGCACACGCTGGTGAATGCAAAGCAAAGCGAGAGATCGCCGCCGAAAAATATTGCCCCTGCCCTCTTAACTACGACCCGGTCTGTGGCACGAATGGCGAAACTTACCCCAACGAATGCGTTTTGAAATGCGCAGAAAATGTCAAAGTGGCACACGCTGGTGAATGCAAAGCAAAGCGAGAGATCGCCGCCGAAAAATATTGCACCTGTCCTCTTAACTACGCCCCGGTCTGTGGCACGAATGGCGAAACGTACCCCAACGAATGCGTTTTGAAATGCACAGAAAATGTCAAAGTGGCACACGCTGGTGAATGCAAATCGAATAGAGACCGAGCCGCCGAAGAAAATTGATGAAAAAAATATTTTAGCGTAATTAATGGAACAAAAGATGGCTATTTTTGTAAAACTTTGAAATGATTCATTTAAAATTTTAATATACCGTATACCTGTGAGTAAAGTTCAATTTTGTTAGTAATAGAGTATATATAACACGACAAATAAGAGCCCGAACGCTCTGTTATGCTACGTATTGTTTATGCTTACAATTTTAAATTAAGACCTGTTATGTTTATTATGTATAAGTTTATAAATTAAATAAATATTTTAGGCATATTAGATATGGCACCTTTTTGTGGCAGAGCTCGTCTGGGGAAGTACTACCTACCGCTGTATACCTATTATCCGCTACCTTTTTCTACCTCCAAGCAGCAGTCAGTCTGCCAGTCTGGAGACTGGAGGCAGGGTTTCCGGTGTAACTACAGGAACATCAGCTAAACCCTACGCTTGGATACAGGGTGGCACCTTGTAGGACTTGTTCCTTTTATGCCCTCCAAGGCGTTTCTCAATTTATAGGCGATGACCATTTATTTGTACCATCTAGTTAGTACATCAGCTATTATATACTTCACATATCAAAAAAATCACGTTTTGTATCAAGGCACGAAACTTTCAACTCGCAAGTATGACTCTAGTTTGGCCACTTTATTATCTTATCTTATACTGCTCTATATATTAATATAGAGCTGAATAGTTTGTTTACTTGAACACGATGATCTCAGGAACTACTGTATAGGCCATTTATCGAGGAAGGCTACAAATTAAGTATATATATCATCACGCTTAGATAGAATAGTAGCAAAACGTAAATGAAGGATGCTTCATAATCGGTTTTTTTTTCTTCGCGTAAACGTTTGAAGTTTCGACAAAATCATGTATGACAAAGTCATTCCCCTTTTAAAGTTCTATTAAGAAGTTCTTTACAGCATGTGTCTATCATTTAAGGTTGACTTATACTCACACAAAATCGCGAGGGGCCGTTAGTTAGGAGATAAAGCTGTCAAAGCGACAAGGGCAATCTTTCGTCAAATGTAAACAACATATCATAGTTATCGCAAGTTTGGTACCTACCAGATTTGTTTCTCATAGGCACCAAAAGAATACTTATTATATTTTTATGTTGTTAGGCATGTACAAATTAGTCCATCTCACCTGATGGTTAGTGATGATGCAGTCTAAAATAGTAATTGGCTAACCTGTTAGGGAGTATGCCAGTTATATTTAAATCATACCCCTAATCGGTTTCTACGCACCATCGTACCTGAATGCGTCGTGCTTAGCGGCTCGTCGAAACCTCACAAGACAGAGTAAACTCAGAAAATGTAAATTCTCAAATTGCCCAGCCGGGATTCGGACCCGGAACTTCATGTACCATGGGAGGTCGGTTATGCATATATCGACAGATCACAGGTGCAAAAGCTTGATGGATTATAAACTGTTAAGGGTCGACAAATCGCACTATCACATTTCCTCTAGACCGAATTCCTGCACCATTTTTGTGATGGAACCCTCGAAGTAACCAATAATACAATTAGAAATAACAGTTTATAAAATTGTATTAATCTATTTTCACTTATTGTTATAGGTACATTTTAAGTAACTTACACGTAATGAAACGTTTCGAATTTAGAAATAGATAACAAACATGAAGAGAAATATATAAAATATATAAATAAATACGTAATTTTTATGAATACGTGTACACCTTAGTTATAAGTATTCAATAGGTACCTAGGTATACAAAAGAAAACAATAATGTTATAATAACGGATTCATTACGATATCTTACAGTAGGCACTCGTAGGTACGACATTATTTGAACGAAAATGGTTTAAGATTCGTGGAACCTATACTGTGCTTTAGGGAGCACTGTGACAAAGGCGTAATTATTCTTGTTCTGAGAATTCTTCTAAGAAAAACCCTACAGTGAATGCATATGACGAGGTGCGGTGTCGGTATCAATTATTACCAGTACACTTATTTTGTTGATGGCATGCACCACGACAGTAAGAGTAAGACCGAAACACCAAGATCGGTCGCAGATGGCACTCGATGACGTAATGTTTGTGAACACTGGGTGAATTTTCCAAATATTGGTTATTTTAAATCACAGCCATCTGACCTAACGCCTAATCACACCGCTCGTACTTCTCCACCGTCAAATGATCGCCCGCACATCGCATCAGACACTCGTTGTTGTAGGTCACGCCGTTTGAGGCGCACACAGGCTGCATGTCTCTCGTACAAGAGCAGCCCTGCTCTGGAATCACCTCACGTACCTTGACGGCTTTGCGTCTACAAGGGCCGGTGTGGTCAATCTCTAAGTCCTCCCTTTGCTCCTTCATGCAGTTCAGTAAACAAGGGTTTGAGTAAGTATTGCCGTCGGTTCCGCAAATAGGCATTGCTTCTCTGCTGCAAAGGCACGCGGGAAGATTCGCGATCTGAACGCTCTCTCGCTTCGCTCTACAATCTCCTTTATAGGCAACCTGGACAGTGTCACCTTCGCATTCTAAAGCGCACATGTTGGCGTACGTGCGTCCGTTTGAACCGCAGACGGGATCGTGCTCGTAAGTGCAGAAACATAGGGGCGGTTCATCCTCAACCTGCCGTGGAACCCCGCATGGACCACTGTAGGCCATTTTGACATCACCAGTTCCATCGCAGTCCATAGCACACGCGTTGCCGTATGTTTTACCGTCCGTGCCGCACACTGGCGCGTAGACCAACGGGCAGATACAATCGCTTCGTTTGGTCCTGCATTCACCAGCGTGTGCAACTCGGACGTTATCTACGCATTTTAATGTGCATTCGTTGGGGTATGTTTCGCCGTTCGTGCCGCAGACCGGGGCGTAGTTGAAGGGGCAAGGGCAGATTCTCTCAGCGGCGACCTCTCGCTTTGATCTGCATTCACCGTAGTGCAGAATTTTGAGGTTTCTTCCGTTGCAGTTCATGGCGCATCTGTTGGGGTAGGTGCTTCCGTCGCTGGCGCACACAGGATCGTACTCGAGGGTACACAGGCAGCCGTCGTCCGCTTGCCGGGCCGACCGGCAGCGGCCGTGGCTGTGGAGCTGCAGGCCAGGCTGGGTCTCCTGGCGACAAGCCAGCAGGCACATGTTGTTGTAGGTCTCACCGTCGCTGCCGCACACAGGCTTCAGCTCACGCGTGCACACGCACGGCGGCAACGCGGACGCGACGGACGCACACGTCGCGATCACAACCAGCAAACCTGTAAGGTTAGTCCAATTAAAAAGGAATTCCTTTTGGCAAAAACCACCTCAGCCAGAATTATTCTAATCATCAAAGAATAACTAAGTTTCACTTTCCACTTTTTTATCGCCTTCGTACGCTCAGGTTGCCTTTAAAAGATTACTTTTAGTGATAAGGCCGCCTTTGCACCCTAGCACTAAGTACTAAGTATTACTGTTTTCTTTGTATTTTTGCTATTGTGTTGTGTTGCAATAAACTTTTTCTATTCTATTTCATTACATATTGTGGGTTCGATTCCCACTACTGAAAATGGTTTGTGTGATGAGCATGAATGTTTTTCAGTGTCTGGGTGTTTATATATATTTTCTAAGTATTTATGTATATAATTCACAAAATTATTCATCAGTCATCTTAGTACCCATAAAACAAGCTACGCTTACTTTGGGGCTACATGGCGATTTGTGTATTGTCGTAGTATATTTATTTATTTATTATTATTATATATATGCAAAACATAAAAATACTTGAAATAAATAGCACCCGGGTTACACCAATCACCTCTTCGTATATAACTTTAAATTAGATTATGAATAATAAGAAAAAGAAAAGAGTAGAATCGAAACCATATAGCGACTTTTTAAGTGAAAAACTTCATTATTGGATTTGAGACTGGCACATCCACCGCGCAACCGTTTCGTGAGTTAAGAATTAGCGTTTCTTTCGAAAGGTCATGGTATTCTTGCGCCATGGGGCTATCCTAGGGTTTTAGTTGTAAAAGTTTATCTGTCAGATACGCATTAAATAATATCTATCACTCTTATGTTTGCATATATGTTTAGTTTTATGTTTACTTTTATGTATACATACATATAGCTAGAGAGATGCATCGGACAAGTCACGCAATCTATGTTAATCACGTTACGGGATCTCCGTAATAATTATAGGTTTGATCTTGATTGTATTGGTTCATCGTTCAGAAGGTTGAAACACTGTATATCAACTTAACTAGCATAATACATATCACTCAAATTTCCTCAAAGTTATATTTATACTTCAAATTTTCTCAAAGTTATATTCTTACTGCAATAAGGCTAGCTAGTTAAAGGATTATGCCATATTGATAGTTCCGGAACGCTAAATCGCATATCACACGACAAAGTGGTAATTTTATCACAATTTTTTTATTTTATTTTTAGATAGAACTAGCTATCAATGCACTGCCAACAGAATTAAGAACATACAGGACCCTCATTTAGCCCTTATTGCAAGAAGTGTATTGTGTCCAAGTACAGTGAAAACGCCTCGCGCACATCTCACTTCAAACCCGCGGTATGATGCTAGCTTACAAACTTTTCCCATTTTTCACAATTCATAGTAAACGTTTAGAACATTAGAGGTAATATAATAACTGTCAACTCCTAAATGTGATACAATGACAAACAGCCTGAAACGCTACGAAAGTGAAGGTGTTTTTGATGCTTCAATATTATTGGAGTATACGTCCTATAATTAAATTGTTCAGTATCTTTTGCGTTGTCCTAGAAAACTTGGGTACACCTAGTTAGTAAAACATTATTATTTAGTTTCCAATGACCGAAACGTAGGTAAGTTTTATTACATAATGAGTTGGGAGGAATCTTTGAAAGTAATATGAAACTTATTATACCTTTCATTTTGTATAGGTAGATACTTTATATATACTCATGTTTGTTATGTAATTCTGATATAAAATTTATATATCAGAATAATATTAAATTTTAAATTTTAATGCCACAGATAAAAAAACGTGCTTCTTTATGTTATCCATGTCAATTACCTACTTACTTATTTAGCAGGTGACTCGGCGGCAATCATACCTATTGTTATCCTATATGTATTTTTTTATTTTAATCTTAAAGTAAACAGCTATTTTACAAGTTCAATAATCACTATGTAAGCACAACTATTAATTTTATTAAATCTAGGATCTTGTGGAGATCTTGAAGGCCTTTATTCTTGCAAAAGCGTAAATAAATCGATTGCGAGTTTATTTCAAGTCCATAACTGGATGGGTGAGAAAATCCCGATTCGGAATAACTAATTACGATTTGGAATAGATTATGCGTTTTTCTCGTTTGCTGCTCTGTGAGATAAATTATAAATGCGAAAGTTTGTCCGTTTATTTATGTATGTAATCAATGTCAACCGCTGAATTGAACTTGAAGTAATTTGGCACTCAAATACGAGTAGATTGTAGCCTGGACCCATATGGAAATAGGATTAGTTTTAGGTAGGCGTCCATAAATTAGATGAGGTGTTTTTTTAAATTTTCTGTCCCTCCCACAACATCTCACCAGAGGGGGCCTGGTGGGATGTCGTGAGATTTTATTCAACCCCCTCCCCCATCCTCCAATCTCACGAGAGATTTTTCCAAAATGTGGGATTCTTACGTAACTTGCTTCGTGCTTTTACTTACGACTAGTTTAGACTAGCACTAATCAATATTGCTGAGAGTTTAATTTTAAGTGTGATAAAAATTTAACAAAAAAATAGCGTGATATTTGCCGAGAACCCCCCCCCAACTCTCAATCGTAAGATTAGATGAGATATGACTCGACCCCCTACCCTCCTTAAACATCTCACGTATTTTATGAACGGCCCCTAAGCCACGGTATTTTTAAAAACCTAAATTCAGCTAAAGACCTCCATTCTTTTTCCTCTATAAGGTAGCATTGAACTGCAGTCCCACTTGATGATAAATGGTGATGCAGTCGTAGATAGTAGGGGGCTAAAGTGCTATGGGTATTGCATTTTTATTTAAACTATAGTATACTGTTCGGTTTTAAGCGACATATCGTACTGAAACGCTAAATCTTTTAGTGGCAAGTCATTGCCGGTCAGTTATTAGCCACGGGCTAAGCCTCGCAGAAGACCAGATAGGAGATAATTAAGAAATTGCCATAGCCTGGTATCGAACTCGCGGTGGGCCACTTAAAAGACCACACTACAGTTTTGACGACCTCCGTGGCGCAACGGTGAGCGCTGTGAATTTAAGTAAGAGGTGCCGGGTTCGATTCCCGGTAGGCGCAAATTGTGAATTTATAATTTCTGGATTTTCTCTGGCATAGCTTTGGTAGCGGCTAGTTACCAACCCACTGACAAAGACGTGCGGCTAAGCCATTTAGTGTTCCAATGCGATGTCGCGTATAAACCGATTAGGGGTATGACTACCATACTCCCTAACAGGTTAGCCTGCTACCATCTTAGATTGCATCATCACTAACCACCAGGTGAGATTGCAGCCAAGAGCTAACTTTTAGTGGAATAATAATAAAATAACGTTTACCTAGGGGGCCAACACAACTAAATTAGAGTAAGATTTTCTTGGCTAATAAATCCAAAGTTTATAACAATAAAACACATTACGTACCTATCCGGCAAATCATTCTCGATCTTTCAATATCGAACACTTATAGTTTATCAATACGAGATACCAGTATAACGCTTGACGTCTTCACTCCAGGAAGCGTCGAATACTGAATGATGGAAGTGCGCCGATGCTTTTATGTATAAATAAATGTTTTCCGAACGAGGTTCTGTTGTCAGTGTAAATCCCCAGAGCATGCGTCAACATAACAGACCCCGTTTACAAGTAAACCGAATCAATGTTTGTGTGCTTTAATATTTGCTGGAAATCGCGGGGACGTCGTACAATTAACGCATTTGATCTTATCGTCGTCAACATTAGCCAAATTTACGCTACGTTTTGTTGAATATGTTATATGTACCTGGCACGTAAATATAACATATTCGCACAAACACTGCATGTTTTGTTTGCATGTCAAAAATAAATATATTTATCTATTATATTATTAGATTGAAATAAAAAAAGTGTTATGTAAAGGAAGAGCGAGGTGTTCTGGCACAGGTTTTAAACTAAAATCCGTAAAAAAAAAAGTTGTGAGACCTGTAATGGTGTTATATATGGAGGTCCCGTGTTCGATTTCCGGCTGTTGCAATTTGAAAATTTGGAATTTTAATTTTCTTTGGTCTTGTAATTACCGATAAAAGACGTGCCGTCAAGATATTTAATGTTCCAGTACAATGTCGCATAAAAATAGATCAGGGGTTTAGGTCAATCCGGTGACAGGTTAGCCCGCTACCTTCTTGCACTGCATCATTACTAAACACCAGATGATATTGCAAACATAAGCTTATTGAAAATGTGTTAAATGGATCTTTATACTTAGTTCAAAGGCAGTGTACAATGTTCAAACAGTTTAAACCTGCACTATCTTGACTTTCGTCACAATCTATCCTTTATCAAGCACTCCATATAATTCACCGAACTAAGTATAATCTTTGCGGAAGTTAGTAGGGAAAAGAAGGATTTATTTCAGGTTGCAATGAGTCTGAGGAGTCTGCTATGGTGTCATCTCCCACAAGATAGAATCATCGTCATCAATATATATGCACAAGGGCGGCCTTATCGCTTAATAAAAAAACAAATGATCTGTGGGGCATTTCCGTAAACGTTGTCAAATCATTAATTGATATTGTTGCACCCGACTTAGCCTTAATATTTAATAATTGTATAGATTGTGGTGTGTTTCCTGACTTAATGAAACTTAGTAAAATAGTTCCATTGTTTAAATCGGGTAGTACTTCTGACCCCACTAACTTTAGACCAGTATCCGTACTACCCACTTTCAGTAAAATCTTTGAAAAACTCATTTTAAATCAATTACTTTACCATTTTCATAAGTATAATTTACTTCATATTAAGCAATTTGGTTTCACACGGGGTCGCTCAACAATCGACGCAGGTGTTGAGCTAATACAAAACATATTTGAAGCCTGGGAGGAGTCACGTGATGCACTTGGTGTGTTCTGTGACTTATCTAAGGCGTTTGATTGTGTTCAACACGAAACGTTAGTTAGGAAACTACACCACTATGGAATTCAGGGTGTAGCTCTAGACTTAATGAGTAACTATCTACGCGATAGAATTCAGAAAGTCGACGTGAATGGAAAACGGTCTAATGGATCAGTTATGAAAATAGGTGTCCCACAGGGGTCTATATTAGGACCATTTCTGTTCCTTATTTACATTAATGACCTTCCTTACCTTGCCAAGGATAAACACGGGGTAGTTCTGTTTGCCGATGATACATTACTGACTTTTAAAATAAATCGACGTGAACTAGCTTTTGACGACGTAAACAACTCTCTCGCTAAAGTGGTACAGTGGTTTGAAGCTAATAATTTGGTTCTTAACGGAAAAAAAACCAAGTGTATAAAATTCACTTTACCTAATGTTAAACACGTGAAAACCACTGTACTACTTAATAATGAGGAACTGAAACTGGAGGATACGACAGTTTTTCTAGGAATAACGTTAGATTCTAAACTTCAATGGGGCCCTCATGTAAATAATTTATCGAACAGGCTTAGTTCTGCTGCCTATGCGGTAAAGAAGATACGCCATATGACCGACGTAGAAACTGCTAGACTGGTATATTTTAGTTACTTTCACAGCATTATGTCATATGGAATTTTACTTTGGGGTAATGCTGCTGATATTAGCACTATTTTCGTGCTGCAGAAGAGGGCTGTTCGTTCTATCTACAAAATGGGTCCAAGAGAGTCATTGAGAGATAAATTTAAAGATTTTTAAATAATGACAGTGTATAGTCAGTACATATTTGAAAATTTAATGTACGTCCATAAAAACATTTCTAAATTTAAGAAAAAATGTGACTGCAATAATTTAAACATTAGAAGTAAGAATAAACTTACAGTGCAATATACTAGGTTACATAAAATTCATAATTCGTTTAAAGGAAATTGTATACAATTTTACAATAAACTACCAATTGACATCTTGGAGATGTCTCTTAAAAAGTTCAAAGTTTGTATTAAACGTAAGCTTATAGAAAAGTCCTATTATAGTATAAAGGACTACGTCAACGATAAAAAAGCTTGGGTGTAAATTATTGCTCTAACCAGGTTGCTCTTCTAATAATTTAAAATGACATTGTGAGATGGCGATAACAAAAAAAAAAAAAAAAAAAATCACCCGGCTAAGTTTGTTGTGGGCTTCTTCTTAGATCGGGACGCGTTTGGAACCCTCGTAGCTTTAGTTTTAAGCTTACGAATGTGGTTATCGCCATCATCTCACTACCGTGTAATTCTTATGTACGCATCAAAAGTGCCACCTGTGGGCCTACTTGAATAAAGATATTTTTGACTTTGACTTTGACTTTGCTTAAAGCGATCTCCTCCAGACAACCTATGGTTGATGAAGAATGTATGGTGCAACATTCAATTTGAAAATAAATAATTGATATACATTACATGCACTTTACATACTAATACTACCAGTGGTGTGCATAGAGGGTATGCACAGGGTATGCAGGTGTTATAAAATCAAGAAAATCTCCAATATGAGTTATAAATTAACTTAACGGTAGGCTTTTTATAACTCATTAATATATAAAAATTATAATAATATTAAGACTGTCTTATTTATCTCGGTAGATCATTCCAAGGGTTAACCACCTTAACCCTAAAAGAATTTCTTAGTAATTAAAACAAAAATATAATATAAATAAACCAAATTATACTCTCTTGATATGTATTTGTATCTCTGTAACTACTTTTTTTCTTTGGTGTACACTAAGAGTGTATTCGTTCATTCATTCATTCATAAATAAACTAATAATACGATTAGCATACAAATTCTGGTGGAGCAATAATGACAGACAACAACATTTAGAAAATGTTTACTAATTCCAATATGTTTGTTATAATAGATACTTAACGTAGGCTAAGGTGATCATACTTTAAATTTTGTACTTTTATTTGCGAAAATCCATAAGGTCCATGGTGGCCGCACTTACTCTTCTTAGTATCTTTGGTCTGAGTTAGCTTGGTGTTGTAGATGGTCTTGGGAGTCTTTTCTTACAACTGCTATGTTTCGCAACAGTAAGACGGGGATTACTATGTGTTTTAGCGCATTCCAGAACACATTCGCTAGAGTACGTATTGCCGTCGGAACCGCACACAGATTTAATGATTTTGGGGCATACACACATATTCAGCATCTGGGACGACGTCCTTATCACACAGAATGCCAGCGTGATAAGTATACCTGTGAAACAAGAAAAGTACCTACGCTAGTAAAACAAGGAATATATATGCTTGCGTAATTAGAAGAGCATGTGCGTGGCGTGCATAAAGGGTATGTACGATACAAAGTGAAGATAATCCCCAGTACGAGGTTTAATTACTCAAACTCAATATTTTTCATTTTATATCATCTGCATATCCTGTGCATACCCTCTATGCACGCCACTGTTTCCATGAAGATATCAAAAGTAAAAATATATTTTTTTAAATCCGATGGGAAGTTTTTAGATATACTTGCTCGTAAATGTGTTCAAATAATAAAAAACACTATGTACTTTTTTTAATATTAGTATAGATTTACGTACAGAGATTAAAAATAAAAATATTTTTCATATTTCAAGTAGGTAGGTAGGTAACTACGAACGTATGATATCGCAACTAAAGGTTATCGAGAGCTAAAGCGATTCCGGTACCTAAAGCGCATTAATTGTAATCAACACTTCAAAGTAACTAGAAATTACTCACAGCATGTTTTTATTACACGTACGAAAATTTTAATTATTTTCCATATTATACAGTATAATGATGGTTTCAGAATACTGTTGGGCTTACCCCGTTATTGTAGTGCATCAGAAATGTTCGCGATGGCTCATACTGATGACTTATTTGCCATCAGAAGAAATCGAATAGCATCCTTGATGAAAAGAACGTGGGTAAGCAGTAACGGCATTCTGAAAGCACTAATAAATCGATACGACTCTCCAATTTACAAGTTGTATATTAAACTCCACGTAGGGCTGCCTGGACGCAGAAATTTTAATTTGTAACTTTTTTTTTATATTGCATATTAATATTTAATGTAAGTTTTTTTTATTTAGTTTAGTTTTTAATTATTCTATTTATGTTCATGTTTATGTGTAGTGCGTAGTGATGGGTCATAGAAACCAAATAAATAAATAAAATAAATAAATATACTTCTGGATAAGTAGGCAGTTAAGGTCTGATCAGTGGCGTGGATTGACCGGGTGTCACCCAGTCGGTGCAGTTTGGAAAAAAATACCATGACTCTTTATCATATAATATACCCTAATGGAAACAGATTTTACAATAAAGGAAATAACGTTATTATAACAATCTATAAACCTACTGCTCGAAGAAATTGCAATATTGCTTTGCTCCTCCGAAAATGCTCCGGTATCAAAGCGTATTTCGAAAGTATAAGTATACTGACAGTTGTGTAGCTTATAAAAGCTGAATTTTCATTATCTTTATAATATTTAAACTACTAAGCCACAACTATTTGTGATTTAAAAAATGCCCTCGCAATTTTGGGATTGCAATTTGGTCCTTAATCGATGAAGTTTTAAAATGTTGACCTTAGGAGCTTTAATATTGAAGATATATTTATTTTCGCGCGTTATGAAAATGAGATAATAGTAAATTTTAGTGTGCATGGGGTATATTTAAATTTTTATTCGCAGTAGATATTTATTTAATGACATTTCATTGTTTATCACAGCTCGAAACTCTAAGATTAGCGGCGTACAAGATCCTAACGTGATTGAAAAAAGTTTTTTAATAATTAAAAAAAAGGGTGGTCGGGTGTCACCCTTGAACTGGGTGATACCACCCGCCCATGCCAACCTTTCCCCTTGTTACGCCACTGGAATATCATAAGTGTTTTAAGTAATGATTACTGAAAAATTCAATGTTTTTTCGCATCTAGCTGCAATGCAATGTAGCAGGAAGGCGATTATTTATTGTTAATTAACTACTATGGTACCTGTCATACCCAAGGTTGGGAAACATTTATGTTTTCATTTGGATTTTCCTATTACAATTATTACAATGTCAACTCGCAGCGACGCCGTAAAAATATAATTTACGACCTACTTATCAACTTGCAATTAACTTTGACATTCGTTCTATATAACCTACTGAATCATATAGGTTAGTGAATAGCTACTACAGTAAACAATAGAGAATTACCTAACTAAGTAAATTGTCAGCGTGAATGATTTTGTGATTGCTGTTTTGAGAAGAAGAGCAAATAAAAAATCTATCGGGGGCCTTAATACGACTCTATCAACAAAGGCGTGCCTTTAATCGGTTTACGTTTTCGGTAACTGAATAATTTATTGAGAAAGCCTTAAGCCACTGCCGTTTATATATTTTAGTTAGTGCCGTTTATATAGTACAGTTTATGATAGGTGGTCTGGATTTTTTTATGCGCATTTCTCTGAAAAGTGACGTGAATACAAAAAATAGATGGATAGATAATGGGTTAAGGGGTATGTATATTTATAATGGCTTACAGGCGATCTTGATTTCCGACCTAGATACATATCTACAGAAGGGTACTATAACAAGTGTTTACAAATAATATACTATATCTAATCAAGCTTTCTATGTCAATGATTTAATACTAACTTTCGTTGCACTTATTATCGAGTACCCCATCCAATCTAACAAAGGTAGATTGCTAGGAATACCGGATTAGATCCACGACTAGCTAACCGTAACTTGTAATTCTTAGGTAACTTAGACGGCCGTAACTTGTTAAGAATAAAATGAAAATAAACGGGACACAATGTCCAGAGGATCAATGAAGGCAGAGATTTTTTTTCCCGACGCGACGGCTAGCATGGGCAAAACTTTTTTGAAATTTTTATGAATATGAGATTTAAAAAAAAGTTAATAAAAAAAACCACAGACAAGACAACGTGTGTGTGAATCATTACTCTTTCTATATTATCCCTGTTATTAATTTTATAAGAGTTTGTGAAATTGTGAGAGAGAATATTATCAGTAGGTAGGTACGAGTTGTAATGTCAGCAGTCAGCTACCGAGATAAGCCGTGATCTAGATCACGACAAAGGAAGTGATATTTGAGGCTTTTTTGCGATTTGTTTTTATTTAGACTAAATAGGTACTTACATAGTACTACTAATGTTACATTGGTTTCCCTGATCGATACCAAGGTGATCAAACCCCGGAGATATTATACACAGTAGGCGTGCACAAGAATTTGGACCTGGGTTGGCATAAAGCGTTAAAATGGCATATAACGTCAAAATCCACCTCTACTGGCAACCTGGCAAATAAAAATTTTAGGGTAGGCAGCGCTTTTGTGCATATATGAGGTGCACACCACTGACAGTGCAAAATTGTACTGTACTAAGTACAGGAGCAATCTCTTTTTTCTCACTCTCATAGTCCGGACAGCAGCTACGACACGACCGGAAAGAGTTCAGGCGCAAGACCGACCGCTCAACGTGCTCTCCGAGAAACGGGGGTGAATCACCGCCAAAATCCAAATTCCGGGCCGGTACTAAGAATATCTAAAGCCCTGGAAAAGAAAGGATGGAAAAAAAAAAAAAAAAAGGTGCTGGATTGGCGACCCCGCACCGGTAAAGCAGCGTAGGTCGGCCCCCAACGCGGTGGACAGATGACATCAGGCGAGTCGCTGGGAGCCGCTGTAGGCAAGCGGCCCAGGATGTGGATTGTGGAACTCCCTACAAAAGACCTATCCCCAGCAGTGGACGTCCATTGGTTGAAATGATGATGATGATGATGAAGAAAATAAAGAAAGAAAGATGGAAGGAGGAGGAGGAAGGAATGAGGAAGGATTTGGTAAGTTGAATACCATGGCCTATAAAAAGAACAACACTTAGGGTATGCAAGGAACACGTCCTAGAATGACTTAGGTGCCTCATGTGTCGCAAATCTCGCCGGCAACCACGCTCCTTAAATCGGTTAACAACAATGTTGCTGGGCGACATACAAGAAGCATGGCGGTAAAACTTCCCCGCACGAGGTTAGTCACATTATGGAAGCTTTTTGTTGGTTGCCCGCTACCACTTTTTTCCATCTAACATTGCATATTCATATACTTTAGTATAATTAAGTATGTTGCTAAGTATGTATTATTCTATTTTTGGACTTCTTAGGTAACTTAGACGGCTGGAGCAGTGGGCAGCGAACCTGCTTTCTGAGTCCAAAGCCGTGGGTTCGTGATGAACGTGAATGTTTTTCAGTGTCTGGGTGTTTCTCTGTATATTATTTATTTCTTTATTTATTGTTATTAGGTTAGGTAAGTACACAAAACAGGTAATAACTAAAAGTAGATCTATGTAACAACAAGTTGGAATAAAATTAAATAAAAAGTAAAGATAAAATTAAAGTTCAAAAAAAAAGAAACACTTAAATTAAATATTATAAGTATTTATGTGTATTATATTCATAAAAATATTCATCAGCTGCATTGTCGTAGTATATTTATTATTTATATTTATTAGTGATCTATCATTACTCGTCTTGGCAACAATTCATAATAACATTACCTTATGTCTCGAAGACGATTTATGAATGATTTTATAATTGTTTCACTGACGCAAATCATTGAAGTTGCTACCTGCACTGAGGCCGGCCCTCCACAACAGATAAGAAGGTACCTACTATGTGAAGTATAATTGCGCATCGTGAAAACGTTATTCCAAGCTAAGAAACTGTGACCTTATCGAGCAATGCTAAGAAGGTGTCATTGTTGATGTCAGTAAGATTAAATAGTAATGGGAAAGATGCTCGATGTCTTCGTTGGTAGGGTTGTAACTAGTCACGGCAGACCGCAGAAGCCTCCCACAAATTATAAATTCCCAAGTTTATCTTCTGGAGAAAGCAGTTCGTTTGTTAAAAAACGAACTGCTTCCCTTCAGAGAGGCATTTGATGAAGAAGAAGATTTGAGATTTGACGACGTTGTGCGACGTTCAGGGTGCAGTCTCCGGAAGATAAACTTGGGAATTTATAATTTGGCGGAGGCTTCTGCGGTCTGCCGTGACTAGTTCTTTTGTCCATGGCTAATCGAAATAGTTCTCAGACTTTCTTGATTCGACGATTCCAATTTGTGCCCTCATATATTTCGTAGCCTGGACTTCGCCTTCCAACCCCTCTTTTCCCTGCAATCTTTCTCATCTTTATGGTATTACTAGCTTCTGCCCGCGACTTCGTCTGCGTGGACTTCAGAGTTGGGTCTAAAGCTTCGCTGGTTAACAATTTTTAATCCAAAAAAACCACGGGAACTATTTGAGAGATCTGTATAGACAGTTCATGTCCTTTTTCATAGCATTGGTGACATGCATACCAAATGTTAAAATTTGTGCGCCCGCGGCTTAGCTCGTAAACTATTTTCAATTTTCCCTCGGGAACTACTTAAGGAATCGGGCAAGCAAGCCCTATGTTTTTTACCATATCGAATATAAAAATGTGACAACCTGTGACAAGGACGGCGGGACGGGATCAAAAGTCCTAAAATTCGTGTGACGTACTTTATGGATGGCCCCTAATATGTCATAATAATTGTCAGTATTATAACAGCTCCAAACTGCATTGGAGCAGTTTGGTGGGTCTTTCTACAAATAATAAAAGGCACTAGTCATAGTGGCAACGCAAAACGCACTATGTGCAAATTTGTACTCTCCACCGAAGGTTCATGAGATGTAGCCCGCTGACAGACAGACAGATGGACTAACTAACAAATAAAAAGGGTATCGCCCTTTTGCACCTAAAAAAAAGATGAATGGATGGAACACAGTCGGTTTCAATTCTTAACGTGGTTTAAATAGGTACTATGTCATTTCCAGTAAACTGTAAAGAAAGATATTTACGCAATTCGTGCTATTTATGACTCTTACATATTTCAGTACAAACTGATAGGTTTCTCAGAAGGATTTCTAAGTACAGGAAAATGGGAAAACACTTCGATTTGACGTTCGACTGCAAGGCGAAGTAGGTAAATATTTGCGATTGTGTCAATATTGGTAGATGCGAGGTCTTTGCAGCGGTAAGCATGACCTTTTATGTCTATATAATATTACTTAGTTAATATCATCAATAGATTCTCTAGAAACGGATATATACCGAGGTAGGTCATCGTCATCATCAACCCATTACGACCCAACTACTAATGAAAAGGCCACAGCCCACCAAGCTGGCCCTGTGGACTGGTGGACTTCACACTCCCCTGAGAACATTATGGAGAACTCTTAAGCATGCAGGCACGATTTTTTCCTTCATTATTGAAGTATGTGATTTTTGATTGCTTTAATTAAAAAGGCACATAAAACCGAAAAATTAGAGGTGCGTGCCGAGAATCGAACTCGGTAACCCCGAAAGGGAAGTCGTTACCGCCTAGGCTTTCACTGCTCTTCGTACCTATCGAAAACTAGTATCCCTTTTCTAACAAAGGGGTATTAGTAGATTTGGTATTACACTATTTATGATAATGAAAAACATAAAACAACAACTTTTCCTGAGGTCAATTCTTTAAGAGGAATAATTTTGTCAAAAAATAAAAAATGGAAAACGGAAACCGTACTGGGAAATTTAATTTTTATAAAATTCTGAAACTAGGTTTAAACTGATTTTAACTCATCTTAATACAGGTACCTGTTAAATAATAA
Organism: Pararge aegeria; assembly: GCF_905163445.1. Classification (NCBI taxonomy): domain Eukaryota; kingdom Metazoa; phylum Arthropoda; class Insecta; order Lepidoptera; family Nymphalidae; genus Pararge; species Pararge aegeria. The sequence goes on along the minus strand of NC_053196.1, from coordinate 14,279,771 downwards.
TAGCAATATCTTAAACTCCAACATTGATGATGTCAAAATATGACCATTTATCCGCATATAGGTTCCTGGAAGATATCGCTTTTTGCGCTAAGACAGCCAAATTGTAATTTCTATCTTGCCTCTATAGTTATTGTATTAGCATTTTTTGTGAATTTTCTCTGTCTAAACGTATGATCGTTAATGTTGGTAACGGATATAGAAATATTAGTTATGGTGCTTCCGGGGCGCAGTGGTAAGCGCTGCGGTCTTTAAATTGTAAGGTCCCGTGATCGTTCTCGGCGGGGTAATTTGATAATTTTAAATTTCTGTATTTTCTCTGGTCTGCTCTGGTGGGACTACGGCCATTGCTAGTGACTCTACCGACAGAGCCGCTAAGCGATTGGAAGCAATGCCGCGTAGAAAACGACTTGGACCGAGGGGTATTGCAATACCGGTAACTGGTTAACCAAGGGCTAACTAATTGTGAATTAAAAAAAAAAAAAAAAAAAAGAGAATATGAGATAGGATGCGCTTGCGCCGCGCCGAGTCTGGAAATATTTGTATGGGCCGAAATTGGTTATTACTATAAAATATAAATATTTATTATCATTAGTAACTACTTCCTTAAATCTGAAGTTGTGACACACGGATAAAATCCTTTTTTATTCTGCTACATGTTAGCCTCTGACTGAAATCTCACCTGATGATGCAGTTCAGTGAGTTGAGTTGATTTTTTTTTTTTTTTTTTAAGTCCAATATTTCTTTATTCAAAAAGGCACACAGATGGCATTTTGATTTAAAATATGACAAGGAGGTGATGGTGATAACTAAATTCGTCAACTTAAAACTAAAGATACGAGTCTAAGAAGAAGCCCACAGGCAACAGCAAACTTCGCCAGATGTTATTTTTTTTGTAATTCATCTCACTTGTCATTTATAACTATTTACATAGGCACCCTAGTTAAAGCAATAATTTACACCCAAGTTTTCTCCGTTGACGTTATCCTTAATACTATAATGAGACTTTTCTATAAGCTTACGTTTATAACAAACTTTACTTTTAAGAGACAATCTCCAAGATAACCAACTAAGTAGTTTACTGTAAAATTCGATATAATTTATTTTATGCTGAAAAGAATGCCGACCAATAATGACTTCTAAAACATATGGACATATTAATCAAGAGGATAAAAAGCTTTTCATTATCGCACTTTATGGTTTTTGCAATTTTGGTTGGGCACCATAAAAACGTTAGGTATGAACATACTACGGTAAGTGTACGGAACATTGACGAGGAAGGAGGTACCTACCTGATAGTTACGTTGTTAAGAATTGTTATTGTTAGATCCTATCTGAAAGATTTCAGATTACTCTGATTTTCCTTAACAACTTATTCTACTATTCTTACTATTCAAAAGTAAGACCGGCAGCACACTGAAGAATACCCGATCTCTGCCTTTATTCTATACATTTTCAAAGATGCCACCGTTCATCTCCTTTATTAAAAAAGAATAAAAAACCATATCAACATTAAATTGATTGATTATTTCCACAATTTATTCATTTTTATATACACCCACCTACTGGCATGTATGGGTATATATTTCGAAATTAATATTTATATAATGACAAAGCATTTAGAATAAACAGAAGTAGTAAAAATGTACGTACATTTTTACTATTTGTCTTTATTCTCTGAACTATCTTTCTTTACATTAACCTTAGTCATTAGTTGTGATATAGGAACGCTGAACTGCATGGGTTTATTTTCATGTTCACAAAAAATAATTAAAATCAATAAATTTTCTAGCAGCTACGTGATGGCGAGAAGCTGAAAACCTGCTAGAGCCAAATAAAATATATGATCAAAATTAGTCAGCTAAATTCAAATCGATAATGACACATGTGGTTTCACACTTATCGATGTGTTAAACGCGATAAAAACATTATTATCCTTTTATCGATAATTAAAGATACCGCGATACTTATTGATCATCGGAGCCTTGTGTACAATTTGCGCTGACCTCAACAATTAAGTAAACACGAGTTTACGTGAGTAATTGCATTGTGCGTCAAGTAAAAAGCTTGCTTGTGTGCGTCAAGTAAAAAGGGCGCTGATATATTTTTTATTGCACTAAAAGTAAAGGTTACGAACTGTCCTGCATTAGAGCAGCGATTAATTCCCTCTAGTTCTGCTACTTAAAAAAGCACACCATGGCACAGAACTATTTGGAATTGTTGTCTTACTGCAGCGGACATTAAAAGGCTAAATATTTCTTGAAACCACTACAAGTTAGCCCTTTACTGCAATCTCCTGGTGGTAAGTGATGTTCCAATCTAAAATGGTTGACCACTCCAGCGATTATGCAGCAGGATAACGTTCCTGGAGGGCCTTTGTTTCTTATGCGAGGCTTCACAGCGTAGCCGATATTTTTTTTCTCATTACAAATTAGCCCTTTACTACACCGGCAGGGGTATTACGTATCTCGCGACAGGCTTGCGACAGGCGTAAATCTTGCAATCACTGCTGTCAAACATAACTTCTGTTTATTTATTGTATGGAAAAGTGACGTTCGACAGCAGTGATTGCAAGATTTACGCCTTTCGCAAACTTGTCGCATGCTTGTCGCAAGATACGTAATACACTAAATCGCTAAGCGGCACGTCTTTGTCGGTAGGGTGGAAAAGTTACCCGTAGAACTTTTAACGTGACACGGCCTAAACTCGTAGATTACAATCTCTTACGACCCGCGTATTATATAGTTTGTACTTAACTAAGCAGAACTGATGGGAGAGTAAATAATGAAATCAGGTTTACTTAGTAACTTAAGTAAAGTTAAGCTGTGTCGTGACGGTGGTTTTAATTATTGTTTGTTTAATGTTTATAGACGAGCGTTTGATTGCAATTACACCTGATGGTAAGATGCAGCCTAAGGTGGAGCGCGCTTGCCTAGAAGATGCTTATTCACTCTTGATTTGAAGGTACTCACGTAGCGATGCCTCGCGGTTCGAAGGTAAAAAGGTGAGGGGGGGAACTAGATCCAACAGTTCTTGAAAAGTGGTAGATCGGAATAGATACAGTTGTCACCACTCACCGCCTCTCCTATTCCTGCAGGTGTCATACGAGGCGACTGAGGGAATATAAAGGAGAAAGGGCAGCATTGTCCTCTGCGCTACTACTATCTACTGGGATCACAAACCCGTCTGCTGAGCGTTGAATTATGGGCAAACCCGTCCCCGTGGGACCGGTTGGGATAGAAATTTAATCTGTTACAGGCAATTTATTGATTAAGTAAAGCTTAAAATCTTTAACATTGAATCTTAAATCACCTACATCTTAATTTAAAGTTTAAAGTTTAGAACATCATCCCAAGGTCGCTGATGCTTTTTATTCCACTACAAGTACAAGGGAATGGCAGTTTAAATATTAAACCAATGCCCCTGATCCGTTTCGTATCGTACTAGAACGCTTACTTTTCGCGGATGCATGTGCTATGCGTGAATGGAGTACTTGCTCTAAAGACTGCTTGCTCTGTCGGTTGGGTGGTTACTAGCAACATTTGTTTTTTTTGTTTGTGTTTAGCTAACTATCCCTAATGAAGAGAAGAAGAGAGAGAGTTGTTAACGGAGAGAGACTGAGGCTCTGCCACGGAGAGTTCAAACCTGGGCTCAGGCGGCGATTGCTGTGCAAGGTTTCGTACGGTGATTAAGTCCGCACGCCTCCGGGGCCTTGGTGTGAGCACACGTCCGGATGTCGTCAGAAGGCGGGGACGTAATCCTAGTTGATAGGAAGCTTTGACAGTAGTAATCTGATCGTCAGGGTCGCGAAGGATACGTATATGACTCCTCTTGTTGAAGGCGGCGCTAAGGTTGAGTAAGTAAAAAGAAGCCGAAACTATAAGAGAGAGAGGATGTCGGATGGAAACTTGCCGCCGCTGCAAACTCTCACCATACAAAACAAACAAACTGTAACTGTACGTAACAGTGTATTTGTTTAGCTAATTGTAAAAAATTGTGCAATCTTTATCATAAAAATCAAACTGAGTTATCTAGACGGAACTAAGTAAGGCTACGGTTTAGCGTGGCATTGAGTTTTTTTTATTTAGTTTTCTCGAATTCGTATATTTTCATCATGTCAACCCATTACCGGCCCACTACAGAGCACGGGTCCCATGATGAGAAGATCGTTCGACCTACATTGTCGAAGATTTGTTTGGTGTGGAGAATTAACGTTGAAAAAATTATAAGTTACATTACAACAGATTCTCCTACTTTTCGTGAAGTATAGCAATTACTCCTACTTGAAATAAATAAATCTTAACACGACAGTGTTTACCGGAAACTATATCTTGCAGACGAAATTCTTACGTCCAGGTATAAAAACCTCTTTATCTTTCTTCGTCGCTTATATACGGGCTTAGTGAGAAGGTAAAGGTCAGTGAAGGAGCCCTTATAAATAAATGAAAGGAAAAAAAGGATGGTTTTTCATAACGGACTGTTAGTTGTAGTTTATCAATAAAATTCTTGTGCCAATTCGCTATCAAACTGGCTGTGTGGTTCAGCGAGATATTAAATTTAACTGATTCATGAAATATTCATAAAATCATCACTGATTTTGTTTATATATACTACATAAATATATTATCTACTTTATAATTTATGTAACTGTAGTAAATGTTAACAAAAAAAACCTAGGATATAGGTGAAGAACCTAGGACCCGGGTAGGTAGGCACTTTAAATATTAAAATGTAACTACGTGATCAGAGATATAAATCAGTAGGTACGTTGTTCACTCTACATCTGTAACCAAAAGCTGTCTACTGATAGACCCCGTGCGAAATACAAATTACAAATTACTTGGGTAGGAAGATGCTTAACAATGGATTATGTGGTGAGGTGGGAGAAGGAATACCATTCGCATAAAATTTGGTCAATAAGGTTCAGTTGTACCTACTAGGTAGTTTAGTTGTGTACACCTCGTCCCTCAGTCCACACAAAAATTTAAAGTGAGTGCCTAGTGTAAAGATTTCCAGCGGGTTATCTCTGGTCGGTCTGGAGGCATCGCCTCCCCCCCCGCGTTGAATTTGGCAGGGAAAATTCATTTATTTCAAGTAGGCCTAATACCTATAAGCACTTTTGAAACGTCAAGTCTGTGTGTTTGTAGTGACTCTACCACCGTTTCGGAAGGCAGATCTTCCGAGAAGAAGCCCGCAAGAAACTCACCAGTTGCTCTCTTCCAACATCAACAATATACATTTTACATTTTAACATTCATTCTTCTATTTTGTGAGAGATGAAAGCGGAGCCGGATGCTTCCAAGCAACCTTATCATTAAGAAATTCATCAATTGTATAGTAACCTCGCTGTAATAAATGTGTTTTAACATATTCTTTAAGCTTATGCATTGGTAAGTCCAAAATTACCTTTGCAAACATATTATAAAAGCGTATACCTACCCAATCCCACAAATGACTTCTATACTTTTCGCAGACGATATGCAGATGTCACTAATTTATGACCATTTCCTGAAAGTCGACTGTTTATATACTATTATGTTGTCTTACAAACACTATATTGTTATAAATATATTGTGAGGCTACCGTAAGTATACCTATGTATTTAAATTTTTCACGCAGGGATTCACGTGATTAAGTTTATATAATGACCTGCTGAATTTACAGCTCTTTTTCTTTGTTTCCCCGGTGTTGTTTTTGAGCGTCAACCTAGGTTCGTTCATTGCGCGGGCCTATAGGTTCGGATCGGTGTTTTCTTCCGTGCCTACGTCGACATCCCCTTCTTAGCTCGCCGGGAGTGTGGTCGTCTGGTCTGGTGGCGATACTAGCGTCTAGTCGGTGGTAACTAGCCACGGTCAAAGCCTCCCACCAGACAAACTGACTGTTTGATCCTGTGTTCTTAGTGTAATCTTAATTTAACTTAGTGTGACCGACAAAACACAAATTTTACAGGTGCAAAAGTTTATTTCAATATTTTTACAGATAAATGTGCTATTAAAATGAAACTTAAAATAATAATAATAATATTTCATTGAAAACACGATATTTGATATTGACTTACACTGTTGGTAAAAACACCTAATGAAAAATATAACGTTCTTGGATACTATAATCTTAACGTAACGTAATGTAACCGATGAAAAACAAATGTTACACAAGGTTTATTTAAATACATCTATATATATAAAAATGTTATGTTGGTTTGTGTATGCATCAAAAACTCAAAAGTTCTGCACCGATCGAGCTGAAATTTTAGCATGATTTATAATCGGCATCAAGGATTGTTTTTATCTATTTATATGTAGTGTATTCTTTGTTTTGTTTCTCATTTCTCAACCATTCCATAAAAATATGCCACAGCGAAGCGTGGCAGGGTACAACGAGTAATATATAAAACAGCTATTAGTAATAATTGCTTCGATGGTAACTCACACTCACCTTCCCTTATTGCTAAACGCGTTTGGCGTTATGTCGATTTACGTGATGGTTAAGCCTTTCGCAAATTTGTGTGTAACTCGCACTCAGCATACTGTTGCCCACGTTATTCGTCTGCGTTTGTTACGGTTTTTTTACAAATACTCTGGGAACAGTTTGTCTAACTGGGATAGAAAGTGACATAGGCATGTTACTCTCCGTCCGATTGGTTACTTAGTTAGGGCGTAAAGCGAAGATAAAGAAACAAACAAACAAACTTTCGTATCTGTAATATAAGTAAGGATATTTGCTATTAAATTTCTATTTAATAGCACATTTATCTTGGACTACTTCAGTGGCGCAATGGTGAGCACTATGAATGTATTAAGGAGGTCCCGAGGCAATTTGGGAATTTATAGTTTCTGAATTTTCTCTGGTCTGTCCAGGTGAAAGGCTTTGGCCGTGGCTAGTTACTACCCTAACGACGAAGACGTGCCGCTAAGCGATTTAGTGTTCCGGTGCGATGTCGCTGAACTATAAGGGGTGTGACTGCCATACTCCCTAACAGGTTAGCCCGGTACCGGTCCGGTCTTATACTACCATCTTATACTGTATTATCACTTACCACCAGGTGGGATTGCAATCAAGGGCTAACTTGTAGTGAAATAAAAAAAAATCTGAATACATACTCGTATATGATTTTTCCGCAAGTGTTGGTAAAACACTTTCAATAAAAATATAAAACCGGACTATTGTACCTACTACAATACTGAATGCTAAACACTTCACCCATTTATTGCGAGTGCTAACCCAACAACTTCAAAATCCAGGTCGTTAATCGTTTGTTCATTTGTTTTATTAACCTTCGCACAATCAAACGGAAGCAGATAATGTCTAAAAGATAGTATAAAACCAGCGAGGCGATAGGACAGGGAAAGTTAACGAGCTCACTGAAACAGTGCTCTGACGTTCTGAAAAAAGGAGCCTTCAAACAACAATGGATTGCAGAATTGGTAAATAAATACATAATGTTATATATCTTTTATTGTTAACCGACGTCTTTCAAAAAGGAGGATGATGTCAATTCGAATGTTTTTTTAAATGTATATTCGCGCATAACTCTGTCGTCAATCATCATATCCACCCATTACCGGCCCACAACAGGGCTCGGAGTCGGATCTCCTGCCGCAGTGAAAAGGGTTTAAGCCCTAGTCCACCACACTGCCCCATTATGGATTGGTGGACTCCACACGCCTTTGAGAGTATTATGGAGAACTCTCAGCCATGCCGGTTTCCTTACGATGTTTACCATTAGATCTGATGAAGAGTTTCGGAGGGAGACAAAGGAACTCTTCAAAAGCTGTCAGCAAATTAACCGCGATTGTTGCTATTGCTTTATGAGTCTACGGAATCAAACAACATAACATCCTGCCCGTACATTCACTCGATATCGGGCCTACACTCAAATTTTCTACCAAAGTTAGGTAGTACCTACTTAGTTGCATATTTTTTGTGACTGGTAGCTAATTGGAGCACATAGTATCTTTCTATTCAAGCTTGATTTATACAAAAATGTGTTTACTTTTTAGTTGGTAGGATAACATTTATTACAGAAGTTGTTTTTTTTTTGCTTACTAATAGGTTTGCCTATTATATTACCGCGATTTCCCCAGGATCCCACAAGTAAATCCTAACAATGGCAAATTTGGCATTGGGTTCTCATGGAAAGTATAACGTTTCAAACAAAAGAAGAATTTAAAAAAATAAATAGGAACATGACGGAGTTCCGAGGCTTTAAACATAAGCCAAAACATTACAACTGAATTCAGAACTTTTTGTTGATGATTTAAAAAAACTACTACTGTATAGAAACCGTTTCCATTATAGATTTCGGCTACGGTGGCCAACCTCAAGAAAGATTTTCCATCTACGTGACAGATATTACCTACTAGTGTAAATTCAAAATTCATTCAAGTAGGCCTAGTTTATAAGCACTTTTGAAACGTCAAGTCAGTCCGTTTGTAGTGACTCTACCACCGGTTCGGAAGGCAGATTCTACCGAGAAGAACCGGCAAGAAACTCAGCAGATTACAGATACTCTCTCTATTTCTGAAGTTTTCAAATTCCGGTGGAACGGCGAAATGACTGGAAAGAGATCAGGCGCAGGAAACCTTAACGTGCTCTTCTAGGTTGGGGATCTTTCATCACCAATATCCGAACTCTGATAGCGAATCCCATAGCGAATAAAATTCATTGACCCGACCCGGGGGTCTGTAAACATTATCTTAGAATTTTTTTATCTTATTTTTCAGTGCTATTTTTGGCGATGGCTGTGGCTTCAGTATTATGTGCCCCCGAACACCCCGCACCCTGGACTCGGCCGCCTCTATGTCCGTGCGGAAGAATCTACGACCCCGTTTGCGGCTCCGACGAGAAAGTTTACAGCAACATGTGCGAGTTTGAATGTGCAGCCTCCTTTTATGCGATATTTGGAGCAGACTTACATGTCGAACATCTGGCTAAGTGCGAAGGACTCGATGAGACGGCGAAAAAATTAAAAAGAAGCTAATTAATATGACATAATATTGTAAAAGGTCTCGTTTAAAATGTATTTAATGTAATTTAATAATATTATAATTAATGTGAAAGTGCTTTATGGTTGATCTTTTTTTGACGATTGATGGGATTTTTGTCGATCTTTCTGGCACAGTGGGGTGCGCTGTCTTATAAATGGAATGTATCAAGTTCGATTCTTTGCAGAGGCAATTTGATACTCAATTGTGGTTTTCCTCTGGTCTGGTTTGGCTTCGGCCTTTCTTGGTTAAGATTTTTTCAAAGGTAGGTTAAACTCTAGCTCGCAATTATTTGAATTAAAACAAAACCATTAAATGAAGATTATTATTATAATACACATAAAATTAATATTATAATATAAAATAATCAATAAAAGTCATAAATCAATATTAAATAATTAACATAGTTACAGCACAGTGTTTTTGAAATCCTGATTCAGTTAAGTTGGTTACTCACTGGAAGTTTTGAGTACGTAGACAAAGATTTCCGTAATTAACTGGGTGATACATCTTTTTAAATAACAAAAAAAAAAACATTTTATACAGCTTAAAATAGTAGGTACACACTTTCTTGAATAAATAGATAAATTTTGGCTCCTTATTTAAAGAGAAAGTTATTTAACATAAAAAATTCTCTGCCTTTTAATATTGGCTGTATGTTAATTTGGTTCATGCCCCAAGTAACAGAACATGAATCAGGTCAATCAAATCAAACTCAGCGTCATTTTCCAAAAATATTGTTATCATTGTGACTATTATACCAATACCATAACATAAGTAAAAATGTGTTTCAATAATTAAAAGTTAGTGACAATGCATCCAAACTCTTTCCTCCTCCTCTTCTAGATACTCCTGATCTCTTTTCACTTACAATTATTGATGAATGCAGGCCACAACAAAGGCCAAAGCTAATATGATATGTTACAGTTTGCTTATTGTTATATATGATATAGGAAATATTCAAATTCCTTATATGAGATCAAAGTTGTGCAATTTCTTTTCATAGGTACAATTATCTTGTTACACTGTTCCTTAACACTGGTTGAACCTTACAAATTGCAAAGCTGATACCATCCTGAGGCCTTTTTTGAATACAATCTATGGGCATTAAAGACCATGTTTAAAAAAGACCAGTTTATTAATCATTAGCTTGACGGTAGTCTGTTCTGGTTCTAGATTCAACTAGATTAACCTAGTATAAAATAGTATTATAACCTGTACCCGTATGTAATGTAAGCCATTAAAATAATCTAACTAAAACATATATATTATACCATAATCTCCAAAAACTTCATAGTTATAATAATAAAAAATACATAGCAGGTTATGCTATAATTGATTAGTTTGACTTTGCTTTACTATATAAAACATTGACAGTTAATAGAAAGTAGGATTTTATTTATTATTAGAATTCCTAAAAATCTGTCAAGATTACATTGGAAAGCAAAGATATGAAACCACTAAACTCTATTACTTGAATTGTATTGTTGTAGGCATACCTAACTTGAGAATCATAGTTGTCAAGAGTGTTTTGTTTGAAAGAATCTTTGTCCTCTCGGACTTACAACATGTACAAAGAACCCAACTATGTAAACTTGTTAAGGTTATTTGCCAGAATATATTTAAATACTAATTTGAGAACACTTTTCCTAGCTAATATTCTCTCACAGTTTTGATGGCATAAGCTCATCTAATGTGAAGCTCTTCCTCATAAAGTCGACTTTATAAGAATCACTGGGCAAAAAGCATTCAAGAAACATATGTGTAATGAAACCTGTGATGCCCCATATTCTGTGTTTCCCACTCAAAAATAATGGTAAGGGCATTTCATTAAACATGAGATGTGCATGGTTTTCTCGATTACAGAACACTGACATTGGCACTGAGAAAATCTCTTCCACTTCATGAATGTTTGGATGTAAACTTTTAATGTCCAAGTCATTAATTAAACCTACTACAGGGGTTATGAGCATGGTCTTGTCTCTTCCTTGTACAGGGGACATGGTAGACCAAATCTCCACAGTATTATTACGAATGCCGATTTCTTCTTCTGTTTCTCGTAAAGCTGTCTCGATTACACCTTCTGTACCCTCCATTTTACCACCCGGAAATGACACTTGGCCACTGTGAGCTTTCAAGTTTGAAGATCTGAGGGTGTACAATAAATGTACTTCACCGTTCTGCACGAATAGGGGCAGCAAAACAGAAGCCTTATACTTTGGCTTCATTCCGGAATGTATAAACGCTGGGAGATCTTTCAACTTCGCTATACACTTGTCTCTCGCAGCATTTGATAACAAGACTTGAGGTGATAGGGACATAATTAGAAAACTTTATTTAATTTCTCACAAAAAAAATCACAAAAGTACTGTTTTATTACAATGGTAAAACTTCGTCAAAGTTGAACTTTGCCCGTTTTGGCTATCAACAAATGATAATGACACCACAATGACACTGACACAATAACAAAAAAGTCAAAATCAGCTGTAGCACACGGACTAAAACATTACAACAGAGGAAATATGTCGAGCGCGCTGAATGTACCTGTGAGGAATAAAACCGTATAACCTAGTTTAACCAGATAAAATGTCCAACTATTTAACGATCGATTGGTGCAGTGGGCAGTAACTTTGCTTTCTGAGTCTAAGGCTGTGGGTTCGATTCCCACAGCTGGATAAAGTTTTGTGAGACGAACATTAATATATTATATATTCATAGAAATATTCATCAGTTATTTTAGTACTCATACCACCAACTGCGCTTATTTTGGGGCTTGTTGGCAATATGTGGATTAGGTAATAAATAAAATATTTTTGAAACCCCAACCCACCCCTAACCCCATATATCTGATATTGTCAAATTTGTGTGAAGCCAGAAAACGGCGGAACGCCTTTACCTCGCTCCAATCCTTCGGCTGACGGGCACGGTGATACTATTGACAATATTATTTTGTCCGTGTGTAGGCAGCATTCGCATTATAATGTCATAGTGACATTTGACAGTGACTGAAGTGACGGACGATGTCAGTACTCAGTACATTCAGTCGTAAAATCTAGTACAGACCAGTAAATAAATACCTACTAAACAGTCAACATGAAAGGAAAATAAACATTGAAAATAAATTGTTATAAACATAAATCAAGAAATTGTAACGTTAAGTATGTATGCAATTGAAAAATCGGAATATTTCACTGAAGCGAATTAGAGAAGTATTCTAAATATAACCTGTGTTACAAAAAAGGTAAGGAAATATCTTGTGGAACTATGAATTTATCGTCGTTTGGACTACAAAACATAATCGCATCACGCGAACGATGTATGGCGAATTTGAAGAAGTTTCGTGCGCCCTTATTGAATAAAACAGGAAAGCCACGGCCTGCGACCGCTGCTGTTTTAATACCCTTGTGCAATGTTAATGATCGGACTTCTATACTTTATACAGTAAGAGCAACGAACTTGAGAAGTGACAGTGGACACGTATCATTCCCTGGTGGTAAAACTGATGGATGCGAGTCCCCCATCGACACAGCATTACGAGAAACTAAAGAAGAAATAGGTTTGTCGCCAAAAAGAATCGATGTATGGGGTTGTGGAGATGCAGTACCAGGCAGAAAAAACAAAATAATCATCTCGCCTGTAATAGGTTTTATTCCAGACCTACAAGAATCGGACTTGTGTGTAAACAGGAATGAAGTAAGCGAAGTATTTGCGGCTCCTTTGGACATGCTGTGTGACTCTCAAAATCATTTTTACACCCAATTTAAAAATGGATATATCCTACCGGTGTATGTTGTTGAAGAATTTAAGATTTGGGGTGTCACAGCCTATATGACTCACATATTTTTGAGTTGCTTACTGTCAAAGGATGTTTATAGAAATGACTGGATGAGGAAGAAAATTGTTATTAAATAAAAATAAGTTTTAGGTTATATAAGGTTATAGGTATACAAATACTGACTTATCCATCTAATCCTGTAATGTCCACTATGGTTCATGATCATGTGTTTATATCCTGTACAATGTACACAAGCTACAAGCAAGTCGTTTTTTTTTTATTATTAACAGTTTTAACCAGGGTAGGCATAAAACAGCAAGATAGCATAAAATTTAAAAGTTCTATCAAATTTGTATGAAATTTTAGGGTAGACAGTGCATTTACGCATATATGAAGTCAATCATGCCTGTTAGAAAGCAACAATGAGGTCTACGTTGGAGCACGCCTAGAAAATGCCCATTCACTCTTGCCTGGAAGGTACTCAAGTTATATGTGGCAGGAAACACAATTGCTAGGAGAGTGTTTCTCATCCTAGCGGTGTCAGAAGCATAGATAAAAAACGTTACTTGTATGTTGATTGAATATCAACCACATATTGATGCCACTGCTGACAGTGGCTTGGTGTTATGTGGAACAGGGATGGGATGATGTTTGGGAATGTTTCTTAATCAGAATAAAGACTTAGGGGTGTGTGAACAGTGGCGTGCACTTCATACGTGCACAAAAGCACTGCATCCTAAAATTGAAACATAGCTTGTATAGGAGTATTCTTTCTGTTTAATGTAATTTTTCTTCCGCATGCATACCCTGGTAAGAAACCCAGTGCACGCCACTGTGTGTGAATGAGTATATTTTAAGCAGTATTTTAAAACAACAGTTAATATAAAAAGTATGTGAGCTTCAAGCCTGATGTGCACAATGTGTGTATCCTAAATCTTATCTATTTAGATACTATTTGAGTGAAAGTAAATTACTTTGGCAATGTTAGAGAGGTACTTTGATAAATAATGACCTGCTATCTTGATGCACACACTTGGTGATATGCTAGTGATAGAAAATTGGTTGGTCTTTTGTTTACAGACTTTTCATAAGCATAATGTACTGTTTTTATAAAAATGTCTTACTCAAACTGTCTCTGTAAAGGAAGTACTCTGTGTATGTATATTATTAAATGTAAATAATTTATAACAAATATTTTATATTGAAACTGTTAGAGAAACCCCATTGTTATATTTGTATAAAGTTTATTTGAAAGTACAAAAGCTACATAATATCACAAGCATAGTTTGATTTTTACTATAATTTTAATAACAGGCCCATAAAATATAACATATCCACAGAATTGAGAACATAAAAAACTTCATTATTGCATGCAGTGCATTGTGATCAAACACTTCACAACTATGGAATGTTGCTAACTCATATTATGGTAAACGCTTAGAACATTAGAGGTAAAAAAATTACTGTCAACTGCTAAATGGAATGAAGCATCTCTTCAAGAAACACTACTAAAGTGGAGTGGTTTTTGATGCTTGATATTAGTGGTGTACACAGATTCTGTATGTTCTTAATTCTGTGAACATATCAATGCAAATCAAGGTTAAAGGTTTATATATCTTATTTAATAAATTGACTTGCAGTTGTATAAAATAAAAATACTGCTCTTTTAGATAAATTAAGATTGAAAGTCAAACTTGACACTTTATTAAATTTTAGGTATAATTATACTGACGATAAAACGTTATTTGTTATTTAAAACAACCATTTTGAGCTTTCGAGGAAAGCAAGAAATAAGATAACATTAAAATAAGAAAATAACTTAAAAATTTGTTTTGATCATTTCAGCACAATGATGAATGATGTATGCAATTCCAATTAAAATGTGGCTTAAAAAAAAACAAATAGCTTAATATCATAGTTATTATAATATTTTTAGCAGAGAAATATAAAAAAGCAAGCTGCGTGATTAAAAAAAAAAGGAACAAAAGGAAAATAATAAATGAAACACAAATAAAAAAATAATAATATTTATCCAGGTTTATTCCTTAACATATAACATTAAATCTATAATTAATATTTTATACATTGTCCAATTGACATGTTGTCTCTCGCCCTTGTCTATTGTGTACTTTTAGTTATATTTAAATAAAAAACACATGATTTATTCACATCATTATGATTCACATAATCTGATTCTATGGTGCAGCAAAATTGGGTAAAAGTTCGCGTTGTAGAGTCCGATCTAGCCGAAACGTTCGACCGCGCCAAATTTTCATGCGAAGGTACGGTAGCGCGAATTCTAATCAATAATGCAGCGCGAATCTTACAATTAACGAAATATCGCGCATCTTACGAACAATGAGGAAACGTTCATCTTACGAATAATGAATTAACGCGCATCCTTCAATTTATAAAGTACGTAATAAAAAACTTTTTCTTTTTTTTATTAATAAACATTAGAGTTCGGCCAAAATAGCTGCGACGTTACTCATAGCATAATGAGACATGACAACGCGATTTTTCGCCCAATCCCGATAATGTGGATTCAGTGTAACAAAAAAAGTAAAAAAAAAAGGACAAAAATGAATATTTCAGGTGGTCAATAATTTATAGCATAGCTTAATAAAAAAAAATGTAGTATTAGTTTTCTAACGTAAATGATAAGTACTTAAACTACCTTTAAGGAAGGTAACATTGAAGCAGGCAAGAGCACTTTATAAGCCGTAAATAATAAATTATATAATACATAGAGTTGTTGTAATAAACAAAATGATATATAACAAATGACAGGGATTAGAATAATATATGTTTCTTCTGTGTATGACATAATTGTTTTTTTTAATTTTCGAACATTTCCTTTTTGTGGAACTAGACAGTAACACGTCAGCAAATAAGAATTGTTACTATTAGATATATAGAGAACTTTTCCGAGTTTCAATCTAATCCAAGACACGATTTGTAAACTTTACAATAGTTATATTGTAATGAACACCTTTGCAAGTTTTAAAATATGTCACGTGTGTAATATTTCACTTCTGTGGAGTGACTATCAAATATTTTTGATTGTAAATCACTAAGTTTATTAGCATACATAATATAGAAGAAGCATTCGGTGAAGAGGAAAATAAATACTGGAATAAAGTACAATAAACATTAACCAATTAAAAATTATGAATATAATACAAAAAATGTCCGAATATTTACTATTCGTTGTGTTTGAACACAAACCTAATCTAAAACTACAATTTAACAGTTTTTTGTTTAATTAACAATAGTACCTACCAATTCTGTTGTACACTAAACGAAATTTAAAGGACATGCTTGCAATTATGGTAAAAAAAACTGATGTTTGTGTCAAAATAAAACTTCAGAAAAAGTTGATAGATTGACCATGATGTAGCATGTTTATAAGTGTTTATATAAACTTTTAATGTTCTTTACGCCCCACGGGAATAGGAATCTGGGTCCAGCTAATTTATTATAAAACGGATTTTAGTAAAATTATAAGCACCAATGTCCTGCCTCTTTTGATTTAGTTACAAAAGAATTAGCGTCTAAATATAAATAAAAAACACTGAAGGCGCAGTAAGTCACAAATGTGATATTATAGTCAGTTAGTAATAACTAAAAATGATCTTCGACAATGGAAAAAAAAAATCATAAATTAAGGTTATTGAAATATATCTTACCAATAATGGCAACGGCAAACTCTCGCAACAACTAAGAATAAAGGATGACAGAAACGTGGGAAAGATTCAGACTTTCATCTAAAGGACTTACTAAATGCCACAAACATGATGTCACCGACCGAAGATTATTTTGACAGAGTCGTTTCGGCTGAAATTTCGCATTGGGACAAAAATGCCATCATGCCCTTACGCCCTAGATCGTCAAACTATCAAGGGCTTTGATAAAGGTTAATAAAAAACAGACAATCAAAACATAACTTAATTTAAATTAAGTTTTGGTTTATACCAAAACTGACAGAGATCGCGTCAGGAGAAAATACCTCTGACGGTCTTACTGCACAATGGACAATTTAAAACTTATATTTTTGTATGACAATGTTTAACCTGTTATTTTATTTCGATTTTAAATCGTGCAATAACTCATTTGAGGAACGAAATAGAAAGAAATGCAATCCAATAATTATCTCGCTATTGAAAATTTTGTCCTGAATTTATAGAATATATATATAGAACATTCACTAAGTAATATAATCAAACTTATTCGTTGGCAAACATTGTCTTTGCGCAGGTCGACGCTTAGAGATTTTTACGTATTGCAAAATATATAATATGAGGACGTTTCAATTATAGTTTGACATAAAGTAACGATACGTTTCGCCTAAGCCAAAATGTAGCTTCGGTCGGTCACTGCGATCGAAGTTTTACAACAGCCACCCATACCTAACAATACCATACGCTTTACTCATAGTTAAACAAATTTCGATTGCACAAGACTTCACACAATCTTTTAGATTAGACTAATACGAAAATGTATTACAACATTGAAAATTTTACAAAATTACAAAAATAGTTTCGCCACTGCAATCAATTGGTCCGGCTTTTATTACGTCACACATGTAGCTGTCTCATTCTGGCGACTCCTTTCGACGTCACAATGTCATTGAAACCAAAATATTAAATATTGGATAGAAGCAGGCGTTACTTTGCGGAAATCCATGATATATTATCAAAATTAAGCTTAATTGGCTATACTCCGCGAAAAGCAGGAGAATCTGTGTGGTGTAATTTATAATTTCTTCAATCCTTATACTCCACACCAAACAGATCTTCGGCAATATACTCTGTACGCACGTTTCGTTCCGAAACCGGAGCATACTCAGGAGATGTTGACTTACAATGAATAATTGTTAAGACTTAACAATTTTGATAATATACCAAAATATTAAATTAATTTCTTGTTTATGGCTTTTGTCTGTGCCAACTGGGCACAAGGTACTTCGCCAATGTCTTTTAGATGGAGAAGGCACGAAGGAGATTGATCGGTGAAAAACCAAAATATCATCTTGACTTAAAACATTGACGTAAATGACTCGCGCTTATTTATTTACAACTTGGCCCCATTCTACAGGAACACCTACTTGTTGTTGTATTAATTGAAGTGCCTTTACAATGGTGCTCTTTTAATGTTTTCGCACCAAAGAGTCTAGCCATTTTGGTTGCGCAAAGACCAAGAAGCAATAATATAACTATTAAAAAATATGTTTTTCCGTTGATCTCGGGGTTTCTTAACCCTCTGTCACTTACACGCAAGTCAAAGTCTTTGTTCCACTGAGATAATATACAGTTGAGGTACCTATCTCACGCATCTTCATATAGAAACGCCGATATAATTAAAGTCGACAGTATGTGTGGCGTAATAAATGATGGATCCATTATGGAGCAATTTTGTAGGAAGAGGGTATTATCACAAAGAGTTGTGAACGTAAACGGGATCCTCGGTACTGTGAATCAAATAGGCGGATTCAATCGGAAAGGTTGTAAGGGCCCCCGCAAACCACAGACTTTTGATACACCAACATTTTTGTCGGTTGTGACCTTTAATCTATAATAACTATCCCATACAAATCTTAGAGAAAATGACCGCCTTTCTTTGACACTTAACTGTTAAGTACTTTAGAATAATGAATATATTATATATTCCATTCATCATATTAAGGCGATTTCGGACGTTAAGCATTAACTAAGCGTTGACTCTGTATAAAAAACCAAGGAAAATAGGTTCTCAAATCGAAGGTAACATCTTATTTTTCACGTTAGCACATTTTTTATGAGAATATCGCCATATCAGCATATCTCGCATACCTATTGAATTGAACTAAAATTCTGACTGTTGAGTCAAAATATAACTAAGAATTTTGTTTGCCCACTTAAACTAAGTTGGCAATATGCTTCTGTGTATAATATTTAAAATACGCCAATATGGAACCCACAACACGCGTAACGTCTCGGAGGTCTTTCTTTTGTAGGAAATTACGTCCTTATTTCTAGACTTTCGGCAGATAAAAAGTTTGTAGTCTGCGGGTACATAGATCAAAACTCTATTGGCAAATAACAATTAAAATTCAACTTAAAGCCTATTGTACCGAGCGTCGGTTTTCGCGTGTCACGTTACTGTTCGGAGTTATTCAGGTCATTGACGTCGATGGGGATGGAAGTCGTGAATGTTGGCGTCTCGAGTTCTTCGTGTTTCTTCATTTTTAACGCCTGCAAATACAATGTGAAGAATTATTTTACTGGACAAAAAATATTACAAATTTGCATAAGACATAAGGGACTTAGCGTTCAGGTACGATGCCGCGTAGAAATTGATTAGAGGTATAGCTGTAATATAACTGTTATATCCTTTAGTTAGGACTGCATAATCGGTTTTTACGAATCATACATAATACCAGAAGCGAAATCGCCTAGGTAAGAAGACTTTGTTGATAGGGTGTCCAGAGAATATTCAGAAATTATAATTTTTCTAAATTGTCTCTGCCGAGGAATTGAAAAGATATGTATAAACAAACGTTTCAAACATATATGTGATTGATAAACGTTTAATTGTTTATTTACATCGCCTAGCATTATATAAAATGCTCTGCGATGTTAGGTCACCATAAAAATATAACATCAATAGACAAACATTATAAGTACATAAACTAAAACCAAGACACATAAAATATGTTAGAATACAAAAAAAAACAAGTATAAAAAGAAGATATATATATAATAATATATCGATTGGATACCAACAATTAATCATTTAAAACAAATTATCACATTGAAACCTCAACCAACATAATTATAGTGAAATGAAGACACGTCACAGGCAGTGGAATTAATCTTGCTTGCCATTGGCTACTATCATTTGAGCATTTTTTAGCATTACCTACACTTTTAATGTCATTATTTAGCTCAGTACTTGATGAGAAAAAGATGAACATGAATTGGGAAAGAATCACCTGTGTTTTTGCAACCAGTATTTTGTGGTAAGAATTAAACTCAACGCTAACATAGCCATTGCATTATCGAATGAAGTTTTTATTTAGGTGCCACGTCAATAAATAATCATCGCGGAAATGAGACTAATAGATCTTAAAGGTATTATGATTATTATCTACGCTCATATAGAAATGGAAATAGAAATAGAAAATATTTATTAGAAAAAACTCAGTACAATAAATCTTTGGAATCCTGACCCCTAAACTAGGAAATCCCGTATCTTAGGGGCCTTTCCAAACATTGATTCAATCATTGAGATAATATATGAAAATGGATTCTATACTCGATGCGGACACCTATCGCCCCGAACTTGAGTAAAGCCCGGGTATAGGCGCGCTATGCGCTAGCGATTGAATGATACCTGTCTTATGATGCGAGCCAAATAGAACCTTAACACGCTTCATATCACACTAAACTAGCCTGGCAGCGGTAGGCGGAAGACGCTGCTAGCACCATTTAACTAATCGCGCTGGCTATTGTTCGCTACTCGTGTAGTAAAGAAAATTTTAAGCTCGCGATTCACGCTTGTCGATTAAACAAGCACCAAAGCCGAGCTCCAACGGTGTGGTTACGATTTATCTCCATAGGTAAGGTCTGCTTCGGCATGTCGAAACCCTAATTCGGTAGAAAACCCGATGAAGTATAGTATACTTGCTCAGGTGATAGTAGCCAATGTGAGGGCGGCGTTATTCAAATTAATCGGTCAGTAAGCAATGTTCGGTGAGATGAGACAAAGTGTGGTGCATCACATACACTTCACCCGGCAGTTTGTCAATAACGTTGTACACGTTAATTTGTTGCGTCGTATGAGTAATGCGAGGTTATTGCGAGGCGTCAAACTGACGGTTTGTAACTCTTATCTCACACGTACCACTTTTTGATGAAATTAAGGCCTAGATTAAGATATAAAAAAAACAACTATTAACAAAGCAATATTTGTAGTTTACGCAAATTGATTGCTAGTTTTACATACACATGTTCCAAGTACCGTAACCAAAGCCCTATAAAACTAGAATAAACTCAAAAGACGGTATAAATTCTAATCATCAGAATCGGTAAAGATTTGAAGAAGATGGTCGTTTTAGATTTAAAGTAGGATCAACATTATAGTTGTGACTTTGGAAGTCGCTTGATAAAAGACAGAACAGTCCGACGAAAGTCGTCAGCTGTTTTTTTTATATTAATAATAAATGACGGACCAAGTAAATCGCCCTGCCTATAAACAGAGCAACACTTCGCAGGGCAGTGGCGTTCACTTCATACATGCACAAAAGCACTGCATACCCATTTTTTTTAAATATAACTCGTGTTGGAGGGGATTTTTCCCAATTTATGCCATCTACCTGCTTTTTGCATACCCTGGTCGAAAACCCTATGCACGCCCCTGTCGCAGCATGCAAGGATCACGTCATGCAAAGTGCCACCCTGTGTCCGTGAGACATGAGTCTTAAGCCTCATGCGCGTGTTATTACACCGGCAACCGAGCCCTTCAGACCGGAACACAGCAGAAATAAGCATGGCGGTAGTAGGTACTTCCCCGGACGAGCTCTGACACAAAAAGCTCTACCACTACTACAAGTTGTGATTGTTTAGTCGGAAAACCCCTATAACCACGTGGCGCATGTGAGTTAAGCGTTACGATGCATGTATATATAAACTGATTGCCGACGTCACAACCACGCAACGTACCGTCGCGGGCGTCGTCGTGATATCCTCTTTCCGTTGCCGCGTCAGCGTGGGCGACATGATCAAGCCCTTTGAAGACAACTGCAGGCGATAGTAACATAACGTGGGGTAGAGTATAGCGTAGAAACGGGGGTAGGACACGAATAAATCTTATCTATGCTAATACTATGTGAAAAAGAAAAAATAATAAGTACAAAAATACAAGTTCTAGGTTCTAATTAAATATAGATAGCTATAAAAATATAAAAATGGTTATAATAATAGCAAATAATGAAGCTATATAATCAAAGTATTTAGGTGTAGAATTAAGTGTAAGCAATCTTAAAATGTCTTTTAAATACATTTATATAATTCCACATGAATATATTATATATCTATAATAATGTATAGCCGAATAGAAAACTAATCAAAATGATTCCACAAAATACTGCTGTGGTTAGAATAATTTACACCATTTAAATAATAAATAGCAAATAGAAAAAATTGTGAAGAGATTAAGACCTCGTACACATCTACGCAGAGCACAGCTGCATTTAATGTTGTTTTTTTTTTAATTTAAAATGACCAGCTATACTCGCTTTTGACGTTCGTGACGAAACAGCACGAAGCAGGGCATGCAAGGAATACTTCCTATAGCGTGCCGCCCTGTGTCCGTTAACCGGAACGCACCACTTTTTTGTTCTACTACAAGTTAGCCCTTGACTGCTGTTGGTAAGTGTTGATGCAATCTAAGATCTTAGCGGGCTAACCTATTAGGCAGTACGGTAGTTACACTCCTAATCGTTTTCTTTCGTCTGTGTCGGTAAGGTGGTAACTAGCCAAGGCCAAAGCCTCCCTTGACAAGACAAAATTGCAACAATGCTGGTTGGCAGCAGAAATGAGCATGGCGGCAGTGGCGTGCACTTCATACATGCACAGAAGCACTGCCTACCCTAAAATTTATATTTAACTCGTATAGGAGGAGGATTTTTGCCATTATATGCAATTTTTCCGCTGTATGCATACCCTGGTAAAAACCCATTGCACGCCACTGCATGGCGGTAGTACTTCCCCGGAGGAGCTCTGTCACTAAAAACTCCACTAGTACTCAGAAAACTCCACTAGTACTCAAAAAACTCCACTAGTACTAGGAAGTAAAGTGCGGCCAATTTATCCGCAGACTTGTAATTGTGAATTAATATAAACAAACGAATGTCAGGCCGTTGGCTTAGTGAAGGGGTAGACAACATTTTTAGTCTTTAGCAAAAATTTAAATAAATTTTAATTGTAGTCTTCTGTAAAAGATTAAAAGAAATTATGTAGTTTACCTCTAAAATACTGTGAATAACCTAACCTAACCTTATCTACAATGTTCACGACCTGTCATTTGTTTGTTGTCATGTGGGCCGCGGTTAAATAGGCCGCACTTTAGTATGTGGCGGTGTGCGGGACTCACTTGCTGTAGCTTGTAGTGGTTGATGATGTCCTGGTCGGCGGGGCAGCTCTGCGTGAAGGCGTCCAGCTGGTACATGTGGTACATGTAGCGCCAGAGCGCGCGGAAACTCGTCTGAAAAATCAGTATCGCCCGAATGAATATGTGATTAGAAAGTACACCTATATATGTATATCTTGGCTCCCCAGGATCACTCCCTGAAGCACTTGGCGACCTGGGCGTCCTGCTAAGCTTCTGGAGTGAGCTCGGCTGGCTGGAGTGACCCAGCGGGGTGCCCTACCAGTGGTACTACGTACAACGGAAGGTTCCGGCCGACCAAGTGCGGAGACAAGCCCAGAGAAAGAAGAAGAAGAAGATATGTACCTATATCTTGTAACATTGTTTTTATTTATTTATTTTATGTAAAGATTACATACGTTTTTAATAAGTAAGGTTCCTCGGCATAAACAACTAGTTTTTTTTGTTTTAGTTGTATTGTTTTGTCTTGCGTTCATTGTTGATCGTCTTAAGCGCTATAAAACACGTTGCTTACGTGTTTTTATGATAAAAACTTGCGACTTGTCGTTCTTTTTAAACAGTTATGGAATAATATATGAATTATAAATTTAAAAATACTCGACGTGAAAAATAATGTGCATTATTCTACTAGTCAAGCCCTTTCATTTGATACCCATATCGGTGGAGTTTTAGGTTCATTTATTTATTTATTTAATGGACAATCAACAGGTTAGAAGAACAACTCTTAAAAAAAATATAAACAAAAAATGAAAAAAACATGTAATATTGTAGACCCACTTAAAGACTGCCACAACTTGCAAATACAAAACTATATTGTCAGTTAGAAGGAGAAAAAACGATTTAGAGAGACATGAGCGTACTTATAAGCTGTAAGATCCATCAGGCTGTGGATCCAACTTGACGAATCTAGCACCGCGAACAAAAATTTACATTTAGAATAAATTAAAAAAAGAAATACTTAAAATGTTGACAATATATGCTTCATCAATACTGACCGGTATTTCAAAATCAACGAAGTACTTCCCGGCGACGCGGATGTGTTGTAGGCGCGGCATCAGCTCGCAGTCGAAGCAGCACATTGTGTCACCTGTTAGGAATCTGTGGATAAAACATAGGTTCATGGGTTACCATAGATAATATTTCGTGGGCTTTTAGCTTTTATTTATTTTATTGTTTAGACTAGCACTAGACTGCAAACACACCGGATGGTAAATGATCGTGCGATTTAAATGGAGCGTGCTTGCCTAGAATATTCCTATTTACCCTAGATTTGAAGGGACCCATATTATTCGACAGCTGACCAGCGCAGTGGGCAGCGAACCTGCTTTCTGAGTCCAAGGCTGTGGGTTCGATTCCCACAACTAGAAAATGTTTGGTTGGTTAACATGGATGTTTTTCAGTGTCTGAGTGTTTATCTGTTTATTATAAGTATTTATGTATGCTATTCGTAAAATATTCATCAGTCAGCTTAGTACTCATAAAACAAGCTACGCTTAATTTAAGACAAGATGGCGATGTGTGTTGTCTTAGTATATTTATTTATTATTTATATCTTCTAGGATCTCTGTGGTGCGAATAAGAAACAAGGAAGCACGAAATATAGAGGCTGGAGCTTATATAATCCAGTTCGGAACTCATAAAAATCACTGAATTATTTCCGATGCTATTTGGCGCATTTTTAAAATTTTTGTCGCTTGTCGGTAACTAGCCACGGCCAAAGCCCCCACCAGACGAGACTAGAAAAATTACAAATTAAATATCCCCTATCGGGGATCGAACCCAGGACCTCAATTCAGGGAGGTCTTCAAAATGATACTACAGTACTGGATCTTTATTTAAAGACGTATTTCTGAATATTACGCCCATTTTAAGTGACAATTTTTCGAAAATATATGACGCTATCGGTATGATAATCCTTACTAATATTATAAATGCGAAATTGTGTTTGTTTGTTTTTTTGTCCTTCCTTCACACCGTAACCAAGCAATCAATCAAATTGATTTTTGGCAAAATAGTTCGTCAAAAGAACGGAGAGTAACATTCCCTCGAAAACAAATAGTTTACACGTATTAAAAAACCGTAATAAACGCGGAAGAAGATCGCAGACATTTTTTTTTAAATTTTGCTACAAGCGCCTGCAATCTCATCTGGTGGTAAGGGAGTATGAAGTATAAGATGGTGGCCGGCTAACCTTTTTGGGAGTATGGCAGTTAGACGAAGTGTAAATGAAAACAGAAATATTACTTCCCAGGCTTTAGAGGTATAGTATTTACTGCCATTGTTTTTACTCAAAGAAATCAGATACAGCCCTAACATCACATACAAAATTAAAATGAAGTGACTCCTGTCATTTTATTACGCGAGCGTCGCGTAGCGTTACCTAGGCTATGCGCGTGTCGGTCTTTTATCTTCAATAGGGTTGTCATAAGCGAACAATTTGAAATTTCCTTGAAATGAAATACTTGAAATACTCAAGATTATTTCTATGGAAACAGATGTGCTTCTTTTGATTTAGTATTTTTACATGGTGATTCCTTGTTGAATTTTCTTATGCACCCTTCAAGAGTACTTCGTAATTCGATAACCAGGTTGCTCTTCTAATAATTTAAAATGACATTGTGAGATGGTGGTAACAAAAAAAAAACACCCGGCTAAGTTTGTTGTGGGCTTTTTCTTAGACCAGGACGCGTTTGGAACCCTCGTAGCTTTAGTTTTAAGTTTACGAATGTGGTTATCGCCATCATCTCACTACCGTGTAATTCTTATGTACGCATCAAAAGTGCCACCTATGGGCCTACTTGAATAAAGATATTTTTGACTGACTTTGACTTTGACTTTGGTTAACTCTTGTATATAACCCATAGCCCTTAACAGATAGTAATGTCATAAATACCTGGTCCCTCTACGCTCAAGCAGCGCGTCGATGCGTCCCAGATGCGCCCGCAGCGCCGCGGACTTCTGTTCGTCCTTACGCACTAGCACCAGTTTCAGTTTTGAGTACAGGTTTTCAATCAGCGACGCTACTTCTTTGTCCTGTCGGAGTAAAAGATTCTTAGCTCATTAGGGCTGTAAGCATTTGTTTAACACAACATCATCATCATGCTTACCCATTACCGGCCCACTCCAAAGCTTAATATAAATTTACTGTGAGATGGTGATAACAAAAAAAAAATTACCCGACTAAGTTTGTTGTGGGCTCTTCTTAGACCATGACGCGTTTGGAACCCTCGTAGCTTTAGGTTTAAGTTGGCGAAGTTATCACCATCCCCACAATTATGTAAACATTATATGTATGAACGCTTCAGAAGTGTCTGTGATAGGCCTACATTAATAAATAAAGTTTGAATTTACAGGGCACGGGTTGAATGGGTTCCCACAATGAGAATGGGTTAAGGCCGTAGTCCACCCTGCTTGCCCTGATTGGTGGACTTCACACACCTTTGAGAACATTATGGAGAACTCTCAGGTATGCAGGTTTCCTCATGATGTTTTCCTTCACCGTTGATAAGTTAGAGGTGCGTGCCGGGATTCGAGCCCGCCATGAGCACAGCACCAGGGCTCGACAAAATCGTGGCGGAAGTGGTGGACGTCGAACCGAGGGTGCCTCATTTATTTATTTATTTTATTTATTTATTTATACTCTTTATTTGTACACCACTCAAAAAAACGAGACAAAAAAAGAACAAACACATGAAGAATGAAGCAGGATACAAAAGGCGGCCTTATCTCATTCGCGGACTCGGATCTCGGCTCGGCTCGACGTTAATTTGACTTGGCTAAATTGTATCGAAATGTATTTATATCAAAATACCCACCGGCACAATGTCATCAAAATTGGCTGTGAGTATTAAGTATAAATATTTCAAAAATAAAAATTTAAAATTCATAAAATATCTGGCATAAATCATAGTTCATTATAGTTATCCAAAGTTTAAAACATATTTACCCACTTTATGAAATTAGTGTAACACATGATATAATAAGAAATCAATAAACATATTCCACAAAATTTAAATAAAATTTACATAATTAAATGACTGCTATATTGCCAAACCAATATCGCTTTCGCTACTTATACAGGTTTCATCTTCCTTAATGGCAATGCTAACATAACTAGTATATCTTTCGAATAAGTAGAACTTAATAAACTAGTTCGCAAATATGACATAATATTCACTAAACGAGGAAGATTAGAAATCTTATACAGATTGCATACTATGATTATTTAAACTAGATTTTAATGAATTTAATTAACTTGAATTTGTCAACTTTCTCGCTGGTCTAGTGGCTAGCATGTTCAACTAGGCATGACGAGGTCCTGTTTTCTATTCCCAATTCGTTAAAGAATCTCAGAGTTAGAAAATAGGCGGTGATCACTCTGGCACCTCGGAGTGCACTTTAAGCCCTCGGTGTCAGCGACTCTGCTTTCTGAGACCAACGCCGTGGGTTCGATTCCCACAACTGGAAAATTTTTGTGTGATGAACATGAATATTTTTCAGTACTGGGGTTTTCAGTAATAATTATTTATGTATGTTGTTTATAAAAATATTCATTAGTCATCGTATTACCCATAACACAAGCTACGCTTACTTTGGGGCTAGATGGTCATGTGTGTATTGTCTTAGTATATTTATTTATTTATTACTAATAATATTAGTACAGTCACTAAATGGCGTTTTTCCAGTTTATACAAATTACAAAAAACTCGTACTAGGCATTCTGAACATGATGGTAATAAATCGTAAGGCTACACCGCTATCACGCGACTGATAATTTGTAGGATGCTGGACAAGGCTCACATGTATGAGGATAATGTATATTGTAAAAGCATCGTACCTGTACGAACAGATTGTGTCCACCGGGCACTGATTTCATGATGTGCCGCTCGATTTTCTCGTTTTCAAGTATGGCGAGACCGTTGTCGATGAGGATGGGCGGATGGGTCGCTTCGAAGTTGGTGCGGAAGTCTGGCGGAGGCTTTTGCATGTCCACTGTTGTCACCTAGAAAAAAAAAAGAAAAAATCATTATTTGTTATTTTTATTGATCAACTGAAGAGAATTAACTTCAACTAGGTAACTCCTCTCGTCCCAAATCACACAGGGTATATGTGACGAGGCATACTGCGGCGTAGTGTGGATTACGCCCTTAGTTTAGCCAAGCGCGGATTAGTAGACTTCACACGCCTTTGAGAACATTATAGAGAATTCTCGGCATGAAGGTTTCATCACGATGGTTTTCTTCACTGTTTAATCAAGTGCAAGTGGTAATTAATTGCCTTAATTAAAAACGCACTTTACTCAAAAAAGTTAAGAATTCCCCGAAATGAAGTCCGAAGTGAGAACCAATAAGCTAACGTCGCTCTTGCTAGTAAGCCTCTCAATTTCTAAAAACAAAACTATGTTTAATGTTTTTTTTTTTAAACAATAGATAGCTTAGTTTCTTACTTTTAGACTGATGGTTTTGAGTTCTGCCAAGAGATAAAGGTCCATGAAGTACTCCTGGCAGAATAAGCATGCGCCCTTCCGCCTTCCATCGATGGTCGATGCCTGTAAACAAAATAAAAAAAAGTTAGTAAAATACTTAGTTTCCTGCTAGATTATACGTAAGCACTTTTTTTTTTAATCTGTTACTCAAGACTTTCTCCTCGTAATTTCTACGATATATTGGGCCCGTCTATGAATTATGTGTACGTTTAGACGGATATTGCACATTTAGTTAGACATCAATGAATTTCATGAAGACCTCGAACTTGGCATTTTTATATAACCTAAGCGGCCACATCCATCACAGTTTGAAGTTTAAAATATTTTTATTAAAAAAATGATTATTCCGTGAACTTCGTACTACCCATCATAAAGAACGCGCATCTATTGAAAGTTTCGAAAATAATACCCAATCCGGATAAGAAAGAAGAAAAGAAGAAGAAGGGATTCACACTTACTTTTAGAATTGGTTTTAACAACACGGTTTGACAGGTCAGTTAAATTTAACATTTGATTAAGATACAAAGGAGTTAAATTAAGGGTTTAACATTTACACTATCTTCGTCATACTAGTGAATATAATATGGTATCGGCAGTCTATATGTAGGCTTCCCGCTTAATTTGAAGTAAAATCAAAGGGAATGGGTGATATTCGAATAATTATAACCAACTTCTAAATTCAACTCACAGAATTAAGAACATACAGAAGCCGTGTACACGACTTATATTGAAGCATCAAAAACCACTTCACTTTAGAATAGTTTCCCGGACAAATCGTTCGTCACTTCATACAAATTAGCAGTTGACAGTATTTGTAACCTGAATACAATAATTACCTACTGAATGAGGATTCAGTCCCTTCTCAATTCTACTCAAATTCGATCAAAACGTTAGATTATAATATAAGTATATATTATATTAAAGATAGTGTCTTTCTCTTTGTATGATATATAGGCATATCGAGTAAAGCATGTGTTTCGATATTTAACAGAGATCGCGATCCTGGAAGCAATTTCTTACGTCAGTTAAATCGTAAGATGAAGACCTTCATTGAATATTCATGCGGCCATTGTTTCGTGACACGATGCCCCGTGACTAATCGTAACGGCTTGCGGTTTAACAAAAAGACTTTACTTTAAATGTACCGACTATTGTCTACTAACTACTAGGCTAAAATGTATAGTGAGTTATGATTCTTCGGATACGTCTACCATCTAGAAAAAGACTCTATAGCGCGCCTTGTTGAACAGGACCGGGTTGAGAGGCACCAGCAGGCCGATTATGTATCTCAGTCGACATCAAATCTAGCCAGCCACAGTTGAAAGTTGCCACCAGATAACCTATTTTGCATTCTGAATTTAAGTTTCCAACTGAGTTCATTTTAAATCTGTACGCCTCGTACGACATCCCCGGGTGAGACGAGACGAGACGTCAGTGACAACTATATATCCAGAATAGGTAATGGTGGAAATAGTAGGGTGGTACAAAATAATTCTGATCTGAAAATTTGAAACTTTGCATTTTTCTTACAGTGACCGTAAGAAAAATGCAAAGTTTCAAATTTTCTTTTATTATAGAGATATAAATCTAGTCCTTAAAATAAATATCGATATGAATAAATAATAGAATCATGTTTGATTGTTCGCCTATGCTTTTATTCGATTCGATTATCCACCAGCAATTATTTGGTTAAATGCACAAATATAATAAACCTTTCTCTTTATAATATTCATTGCTTAGTTATCCGTAAGATTAACGGCTTGTGGCAAATTAAAAAGAGAAATACCAAAAAAGTATAAAAAGATTATTAGAGAACGATAAAAACCGATATTACTGGCTACAGACGCTAGTAATTGTCGGGTTTAAATTAAAACCGGGGAACGAGTCGAAGTAACTTTTACTTTATAGAATATGTAGCCTTAGTACAAAGATTTTCTCGCTCGCAATCGTTTCGGAGAGTCGTTTTGGAGTATAGAAACACTTGATCATTTGAGTGAGGTGGATCTATTTACATTGTGTCGAAGCTCAAATTTGCCTAAAATAACCACTAAGAAGTTGAAATGGAGATGGGCTGGTCATACCATAAGAGGATAGGATAAATGGTGATATGGACATTAATGTCTGGCATACAGGTCAATTTACAAGGAAACGGGGCAGACCAATTCAAAGATGGGTCAATGACATTAAAACAGCTAGAAACAGTGGAAAAAGTTGGATCAGGCCTTTGCCAACAAAGGGCAAGCATATGAGCTTGCCGAGGCAGTTTGAAAAAGGAAACTTGTTAAAAATAAAGTGAACTTAGTTATAAACTTGTATGTAACCAAAATCAAACCACATCTGAATATAGGCTAATAATAAGTTATTATTAAAGCTCAAATTTCTTGACAATTCTATATAGCTCGGGATTTGACAAAACGTTTGTTAATTAAAGATCAGAAGTACAGGATTTGAGATTCTAAAATGAGTGTCATAAGGTCAATTGTACTTTAACGATACAGTGTTTAATATTCGAAAACGACTCCTCGAAGCGAGGCGAGCAAACCGTGTACTAAGGTCTGAACGATAGCGAACGGGTCTTTTCCTTTGGCAGCTCCATAGAAAGTAATCATTTGATGCTTGTTAGGTTGTTAGATAATAAATAACAAGATTACAAGCTGTCTCCGGTTGAAATTGATTCTTTATGTGATGTGATTTACCTTTTCCTCATAAGAATGATTTACCTTTTCTTCATTTTGAGTGGTAGCAGAGCTTTTTATGAGATAAAATTCAAAATTCAAAAATTCATTTATTTCAAGTAGGCCTAATATAAGCACTTTTGAAACGTCAAGTATGCATGTTTGTGTGACTCTACCACCGGTTCGGAAAGCAGATTCTACCGAGAAGAGCCGGCAAGAAACTCAGTAGTTGCTCTTTTCCAACATCAACATTTACAATCATTTTGCTATCTTGCGGGAGATGAGAGCGAGGCTGGCTGCTTCCATTCTACCTTGTCATTGAGGAATTCATCAAATGTATAGTAACCTCGCTGTACTAGATGCGTTTTTACACATTTTTTAAATGTATGCATTGGTAGGTCAAGAATTTCCTTAGGAATCATGTTGTAAAAGCGTATACTCAACCCCACAAAGGAGTTCTGCACCTTACGCAGACGATATGCAGATATCACTAATTTATGACCGTTTCTGGTAAGTCGATTGTTAATTTCAGCTTTTGATTTATAAAGAGTAATATTTTGCCTCACAAAGACTATATTATTATAAATGTATTGCGAAGCTACTGTAAGAATACCTATTTGTTTAAATTTTTCGCGAAGCGATTCGCGTGATCCAAGTTTATATATTGATCGTACGGCTCTTTTCTGTAGTATAAATATACTTTCAATATCTGCAGCTTTTCCCCACAGCAAGATCCCATAGGACATAATACTGTGAAAGTATGCGAAATAAACAAGCCTAGCTGTTTCAACATCGGTAAGCTGTCTAATTTTCCTGATTGCATATGCAGCTGAGCTGAGTTTACTCGCTAGGCTTTCTATATGGGTACCCCACTGTAGTTTACAATCTAAGGTCACTCCTAGAAAAACAGTGGAGTTTTCTATTTTAAGTGTTTCTCCATTTATTATGATGTTTTTATCAATTTTTTTTACGTTAGGCAAAACAAATTCCAAACACTTGGTTTTTTTTGCATTTAAAAGTAAGTTATTAACAGTAAACCAGTCTGACACATGTGACAAAGCACGGTTTACGTCGTCAAAATTATCTTTGTTTCTATCAGTCTTAAAAATGAGAGATGTATCATCTGCGAACAGTACAATCTCACAAGTGCCCCTGACATGGTGTGGCAGATCATTTATATACACCAGAAACAATAAGGGACCCAAAATTGAGCCTTGTGGGACACCCATTAAGGCAGATGATCCCTTAGACTTTATGTCTTTTACGCATACCCTTTGAACTCTATCACTTAGATAAGAGGCAATTAAATTGAGTGCAACGTTTTTGATGCCATAGTGGCTTAGTTTTAATAACAACGTTTTGTGTTCAACGCAATCGAATGCTTTGGACAGATCACAGAAAACACCAATGGCATTCTGCGAACGTTCCCAGGCATCGTAAATATGCTTTATGAGTCTTGCGCCTGCATCCGTTGTACTACGACCTTTAGTGAAGCCGTACTGCTCCGGATGAAGTAAGTTATTTACATTAAAATGATTTAAAAGTTGATAAAGTATAATTTTTTCAAAGACCTTACTAAGAGTTGGCAAGATTGAAATAGGCCTGTAATTGTTAAGGTCATTTTTATGACCGGATTTAAAAAGGGGTATTAATTTACTACATTTCATTAGGTTCG
Organism: Pararge aegeria; assembly: GCF_905163445.1. Taxonomy (NCBI): domain Eukaryota; kingdom Metazoa; phylum Arthropoda; class Insecta; order Lepidoptera; family Nymphalidae; genus Pararge; species Pararge aegeria. The sequence goes on along the minus strand of NC_053196.1, from coordinate 14,247,031 downwards.
GAAAAATACCCATATCAACACATTCATTAAAAATTACGGCTAGATAAGGGGCAATAACGTCAATAATGTTAGAAATGACCATCACCGACATACCCCACAGATCACCGGTTTTTTTCAACTTTAATAACCTGAAATTCTTTACAATATCTATTGCAGATATATGTTTAAAATTAAATAAAACATTGCACTCTTTAACATTATCTCTCAATATACGCTGAGCTGCTATTGGTGAAGAGCTTAGAGAATCTGTTAACAAAATGGGAACATTCTGAAAGAAGTTTTCGAAAGTATTAGCAACCTCCCTGTCAGACGTCACTTTATTGTTATCAACAATAAGTTCAAAATCCACATCACGAGATTTAGTTTTTCCTGACTCGTAATTAACTATTTTCCAGGTTGTTTGTACTTTGTTATCAGATTTCATTATACTATATTTAATGTGTAGCGATTTCGCATTAGTGCAAACATTCTTAAATATTTTAGAGTATTTTTTTACGTGTTCTACGAAAGTTGGAGTATGATTAAATTGTTTTTCATCATACAGCTCATACAACTTCTCCCTACTTTTATATATACCTACAGTAGCCCAGTCACTAAATTTTAATTTATTACTGACATTGATGTGCTTAAAGTTGAATACTCTATTAAATTCGTTGTTTATAGTATTAAATAGTGCACTATAAAGACTGTCCGGATGAAAATGTTCGCACGCAATACCAGGGATTTTCGCAGAAATTTCACGTTTGAATCGCAATAATTTAGTCTTAGTTATTGGCCTACACTTTATAATTTGTCTGCTTTTATTGATAGTATTTAAAACAGTAATAAGTTGACCACAATGATCTGACCTTAAATTATTAATTATTCTTTTATCTAAAATGTCACAATTGAAAAAAATATTATCTAAGCAGGATGCTGAAGTTGCAGTTACTCTAGTAGGTTCACTAAAAGTGTGACACAAATTAAAACATTTAAATAAGTTAAGCAATCTAGCAGTTGTTGCATTTTCTAGTAAAATGTCGACATTGAAATCGCCACATACAATTACTTTTTTAGTAGAAAGACTCAAACGCTTTAGTACATCCTCCATGACATTCTCAAAATCGCTAAAATCACCTGAAGGGGGTCGGTATACACTCACTATTATAAATCGCTCCAGCTCCACACAAGACAGTTCTGCAATGCGTTCAACAGAAAGACCAACTATGTCTTTTCGTTCTTTACAAATTATATTATTACGTACAAAAATTAAAGATCCACCGTGAATTGCAGTCCTTCTGAAGAACGCCCGAGTAAGTACAGCCGCTATGCTTATTTCAACCAACAGACAGCAGTCAGCATGCTACTGCTACTACTAATCCCAGCGTGGTTGTCGGTGTAATTACATTACAGGCACATGAGGCTTAACACCTGAAGCTCAGGTTGATAAAGGTAAAACTTTGTAGCACGTGTACCTTGCATGCCCTCGATTTCGATTTTCGGATGGGAACTTGCCGATAACCACCCGAGGGGTTGTTACGTCGAAAGCGAGAGCTCGCGCTGAGAAAAGCTGGCATTGGGGGGAGAAGTGAAATATAAAAAAAAATAATAATAAGTCGTATTAAGTAGTAGTTTGTAATTATAAGTGATGAATTATTTATTATTTTTGTAACAACTTAAATTTCTTTTTAAATTTTTTGTAGCCCTATTTTGATGAAACATCTATAAGCGGAGGCTAAACTTCGCCACGATATATGATTTAATTTTTGTATTTCGTATGTAACAATAAAAATTAATAACTAATATTAATTTTGTAATAAAACAGTAAAATTAACGGACTTAAAAATAGGAGAGGTTATCTTTTCATTATGCAATATCTGATTCCTTTGTAAATTGTTCATATAACTTGTAGAAAACAATTTCGATGTTTCGCATCTGCCAGGCGTCCCGTGACAGCACACACATTTTTTTAAATATAAGTTTAGTAATTCGTTCACAATGATGTGGGTCTTGTGCTAATTCTATTTTATTTTTAGATGTCTTTTTTGTTATTTTTGTGCATGACTGTCTGTTGTCTCTAATAAATAAAATAAAATAAGTGGGGGAGGTGGACCCGAGGGTGCCTCCTTCGATGTGTTGCTCTTTTTATAGGCGATGGTTTGCCACTAAACATAAGGAGGGCGATCATCTTGGTCCGTTTATTTTGTTAGCTTTTATTTTAATTGGTCATTTTGTATTTCTTTCCAGTTTAGTTTTAAAGCAATTAAACAACCTTAAGACCTTCCTCAGAAATCAAACAAACAACAATTGCGTTCAAACAAAAAAAAATCTCAAGCTTTATTATTCGTATGTAATGGATAGATAGGAAAAGGACTCGCTAAGTGAATTAAAACATTTTTATTCGACTTTAAGTTTTGTTATTTGCTATGCCGCTAATCAGCATTGGAGCAGCGTGGTGGGATATGCTGCGGATGATGATGCTGTCAAGTTCACTAAAATACGGCATTAGATACAATATCTTAGTAATCTTTAGCGCCGCTTCCGTTAGAACCCTGATCCTTTTGTTAGAACAATGATTAAAAAGTGATAGTTATTAGTCATCAGTTCTTTACATTGTTCCAAAGTATGCACTCCCGACTAACAAAGGCTCTTTGAACCCTCATGAGTCATGACTCACTCGCTTGTGAGGATTTCAGGTCAAAGGGCTCAAATACGCGATGATTAGAACAACTTTCTACTGCTTCTCTACATGTAAATATATGCGAAGTGCGATTTACCGTTAACTTTGCAGGTGTAGGATTTGTTTGAGGTCATCAGTAACCTTCCTCTCTCGAATATAAATCTAATGACAGCGATGGGAATTTCATTATTCTGATAGATATAATTTATGGTTGGTATAATATTATTAATTATTTCAACAAATTAAACTTTATAGTACAGTAGTGATGGCTATGGTTTATGGCCAACCACTTAGTTTAGTTTAGTTAGTTAGTTCGAGTTTTGTGCGTTTGAGTTTAAAGAGAATAGACTTAAGTTTGAGGAGAATAGACTGCAGGTGGTACAAATTTTTAAACTACACACATGCGAATAACTAAACACTAATACATAAACTAGTTTACACAAATATATCAAAAGAACATAATATAATTGATAAATATAAAAATTAACTAATTATAACGTCAGTAGAACCGGAAGACCAATGAAGCAACGCGAAGGACCAAAGCTCTAATTTCAATCTCCCATGTAGAAGGCCTCAGCCCAGCACATACAGCAGAAGAGGTGGTAAATGCCGTCAACCGTGGACAAGTGAACCGGAACCATGCCTGTTTAGACATCGTAGTCGTAGTACCGATATTTATATCCCGACAAATTGGTCGACAACCGAACCTGGAACCATGCCTGTTTAGACATCGTAGTCGTAGTACCGATATTTAGAGTTGGGCTGTACTTTTCCACACATAACGCTTTGAGAAACATGGCAATTATTTTCAACCTGTCATTTAAGTTTAGTTTAAAGATTTAACACCTTTAACTTTTATTAAACGTACCCTTTTGCGCGATTTGCCAACAACCGACAATAAGCTAGTTGTACCGCGTACCTAGCAATTATACTAAACACTAGAGTTTCTAGAGCGATGCTATTTTAATAATAGACTTGTAGTGTGACGAGCGAAATATGTTTATTACCAACGTTGATATTGTTTTCATTTGCATGCGACGCTGGTCTCTGCATCGCGGAACGTAGAGTGACCACCTCGATCATTACTTAAGAGACGAAACACAAACTTGATTTAAACTAAAATATGTACACCAAAAAGACATACAAATATTCATTAGAGAAGAGCACTTTGGAGAAGGCGATTGGGCATCAATGGCCCAGGGCCACATATCAACAAATGGCCTGACAACCGAATATTTCTATGATTATGATACAACTTTGCAGCATCATTGATTAACTTGCGTTCTGCGCTCTCGGCTAGCTATCGTTGTCTATTTACATCTTTAACGTTCTCGACCTGCTCTATAAATTGTAATCTTTGCCGTTCAACGATGTTAAAAATGGAATTGGACATTTCATAGTTAACTGCATCATTCTACTTTAAAAATATCAAGGATATATATGTATGGCAGTTTTATTCATTGGTTAGTTGCTCACTCGGGACCCGGCCGATACTGGAACGTAGATACTCTTCCCCGAGCATTCTTAAGATTTCAGGTCGAATCAAGTTAAAGAAGTAGGGTTTCGTTGCATTGAGATACCGCTGATAAACCAGCTGAATATTGAGAAATAATGGGGGTTCGAATATGGTGAATGCTTGCGATGCATCTAGGTAACTTTGAGAAAACTCCTAAGTGAGAACTGAGGAAATATAATTATTTATTTTACGTAAACTGGAAAGCAATGCACGAAGGTAGCACAAAGGAAGAATAGATAAATAAATTTAAGGTAACACTTAAATTAGGTAAATATTGGAAAGTAAACAGGAGAAACGCTTTCGATACGGATTGGACTGATGGACTTTGAAGAAACAGTTGGACGCAGGAAAGGGGTGTCTTAAAAATTATTCTTCGGGAAAGCTTAAAAATTCCAATATCTTCAGATAATTTTTTCTTTAATTCCGAAAAAGCCTAGAAACTTCCATTATCTTCTGTAGATAAATGAAACATGGTGTCTCCGTAACCAATGACTGGGTAAAATAGAAACCAGGTGGTGCGATGGTGCGTAACGCACCTACATAGATCGTGACGCACTTCGTATTTACGATTAGAAACTGCAGACAATACAATTGATAATGTTCACGGTGGTGCCATGAAAAGCTGGTGGCGTCCTTTCTCATATTTGCATGCTAGATTAACGGCTGATTGAATAGTGATGTAATTTGTATGGTAATCAGTCACACGAGCGTATTTTGTATGTGGATGAATACATTAATTTTATTTATCCAGCTTTACTCTGAATTCTTTAAACACTCACATTTTTTTTCCAATGTATGTTGATCTCAAGGATTATTCAAATATTAAGGATAATTTTTATTCCACAACAGAAAGAGAGGCCTTCTTTTTGATAGCTATGTCAAGTTAAGTCATCATCCTAAAGTTTGTATGGATTTATGGATGTTTGTCAGTCTTTCACGCAAAAACTACTGAAATAATTTTTACTTCTACTTATTTTATTTCTACTTAAATTTGTAGTTGAGATAGGTTACACCCTAGATTATCTCATATGCTTTTTATCGAAAAATAATAACTCCCAGCGGGATTTAAAAAAAAAACCAATAAAAGTGGACCAAGCTGCGAGCTAACACTCAAATCTGCATCCGAGTTTTTGCATCGAGCAGTTACGTATTCAATCGCATTTAAAAATCTCATTGATTAATATATTTTATTTTTCTGTGACAAAAACAGAGAAGCAACAAGGATGCGCGGCGATGCGTTCCGTTAAAATCTAAATGTGTGCTACTTCATCCGTTTCTGTGATAAAATGCTCATTACATTATAAAAAAAATACACATAAATTATAACTTACATAATAATTTATAATGATCACGGACTCAACGAGCTGCGACGGTTATAATAATTAAATTATTTATGATTAGGCAATAGTAAACATTCATTATAACGAAGACACTTGCATACGGTAGGGCACATTTTTCGACTTCATGGGCGTTTATCACTTTCTATTTTTCAAGGTTTGCCAAAGTGTCGTGAAAGCTATTAATAACTCACTGAAGTTTTAAAGTAAGTGGTTACATAGCGGTGTAGCGCTGATAGCCCAATGGGTGGGACTTCGGCTTCACTTTCGGGAACTCGGCCCGAGTTTGAACCCCCACCTCTAACTTTTCTAAGTTATGTGCATTTTGAGCAATTAAAATGTCACTTGCTTTAACGGTGTAGGAAAACATCGGGAGGTAACCCTCAATGCGTGAGAGTTCTCCATAATGTTCTCAGTTGTGTGGGGTGCAATGCGCACTGGGCCAGCGTGGTGGACTATGGCTTTGACGCCTTATCATTGCTGCAGGAGGCACGGACCCTGTAGTGGGCCGGTAAAAGGTTGATATGATGATGATGAAGTGTGGGTAAATACAAACAACAGCCTTAGTTCGAATAAGGATCACAACAGTCCTGGTAAATGTAAATGCGTCCTGGTTCGATAAAACTGATATACTTTGCTATTTTTTTTACGTGTATATTGAGATGGGTTTTACCTGAATTAAACCATTATTATTATTATTAAAACATTGTTAGGTATTGGATTTTTCCATTGATAAATAATAAACTAGATGCGTCATCCAAAAAGTGTCGGTGAAAAGTAAGATTTCCCACACGATTTGGGAGCTTATTTTAGTTACCTCATTTGCTAGTGAAAAAGCCAATGTGTTCATCATTTATATACTGGATAGAAGCAGGCATACATAGCTTTACGGAAATCCATGATATATTACGAAAATTTTGTCTTAATTTGCTATTTTCCGCGAAAAGCAGGAGAATCTGTATGGTGTAGTTTATCATTTCTTCAATCCTTATACTCGACACCACGGTTCCGGTTTCAGAGCGAAACATGCGTAGAGTTTACATTGCCGCGGATCTGTTTGGTGTGGAGTATAAGGATTGAAGAAATTCTAAATTACTCCACACAGATTCTCCTGCTTTTCGCGGAGTACAGCAAATTAAGCTTAATTTTCATAATTCTTCATTTATGTCTGAAAAAGCAATGAAAGTAAGTGAACGGAATACCATATTTTAAGTGATGACAGACACATTATAAGTCAATTAATATTTTGAAAGGCAGGCAGATCAGAACACAAAAGTCACCAACCCTCGATTTCCCGTGGGTGTCGTACAAGGCGACTAATGGAATATAATGGCAGCTTTCTCTGTGCTACTACTACCATCTACTGCGATACCCGTTGAGAGGCCTTTAGCCCTGTATTGGACTGTTATAGGCAATTGATTGATTAAATATTTTTACGCACTCAACCATAGAAAAAAACACAAACACTTCTTCTAGGTTTTCTCTGGTATACTGCACATAAAATATTATATACGATTACAAGCAAGTTCAGTGGTATGCCAGTTAAATGAAGTTCACGACCTCCCTGGTGCAACGGTGAGCGCTGTGAATTTAAGTAGGAGATCCCGGGTTCGATTCCCGGCAGGGACAATTTGTAATTTCCGAATTTTCTCTGATCTGGTCTGGTGGGAGGCTTTCGCCGTGGCTAGTTAGCCCTACTCCTTAACAGGTTAGCCCCAGTGGCGTGCACTTCATACATGCACAAAAGCACTGCATACCCTAAAATTGATATATATATCTCGTATAGCGTGAGTATTTCTGCAATTTTCCTGCTGCATGCATACCCTGGTAAGAAACCAAGTGCACGGCACTGGTTAGCCCGCTACCATCTTAGACTGCATCATCATTTATGACCAGGTGACATTGCAGTCAGTAACTTGCATTGGAACAAAAATGAAAAATTCTATGAAGCACATACTAATCGGTTTTTTTGCGACATCGTACCGGAACCCTAATCACCGTCACAATAATGTAAACTTATATGTATGAACGCTTCATAGACAAGTCGACTAGGCTTATAACCTACAAAATATTTTGGTTTCAATAAATAAATAAGTGCCTGTGATAGGCGATAGATACATGAATAAAGAATTTTTGAATTAGAATTTGGATACACCAGCAATACTTAAAGACTCAGAATGCCTCTCTCTCTATATCAAAAAGAACTATAATAACTATACCAAGATAAACTAGTTGTACTCCGGCCGTGACAATACTAGGAAGTAACGGTGCAGACTTCGAGCCTCGCTGCAGCGGAGGGGCTCAAAAACAACAAATGAATTGCAACGCCAAATAACATAGGCCAAGAGCCGGTGAACTATTTATCATTAGCTAACATAATCAATTTAAACTCATTAGCAGTTTATGATTAACTAGCTATTAGCCCTATTTTTTTTAAGATTTTTCTGGATTAAGAGTATCATAACATTATGTGCATCTAAATAACCTATTTTCGTTTGTTGGCAAGCGAGAAAGCGGTTGGGCGCTAAGCGTGTAAAACGAAAAAAACAATCTTTTTCTAGTTACATTTTGTGATGACTTTAGACAACATTTTTTTTTGGACCTAGTACATCAATAAACTTATACATTTTTCATTCTTTACTGAGGATTACTTCAATTCTGGACTACCACCCTCATTGAACGATTATGAGTAACGCCTACTTTATTAAGTATAATAAACTTTTGAGATGAATCATGTGCCCAAACAGTATAACAGACATCCAACTCTTGCAAATCAACATTAAAGTGAGACTTTTTAATTAGTTTCGAACAAATATGAAATGTGAAAGTTTTTATTGTTTGATTGTGCTTACTTTACGGTTTATTGGTTCTGCAACATAAAACACAAGTACTACAAAAAGAAAAATAGGTGGAGGTAAATAATTAAGAAGTAGTGTAGGTACAACTAATCCTTTCAATTGCACCCATATGCAGAATCAAAATGGTTGCGACAGAGCATAGTGCTGCAGATTTTTAAATATAAACCTGAGCGGTGATATTCGGCTGAAACTAAACCATCATCCAGGTCCTCGCAGCTGCAACCCGCACCTATTGGAGAAAAATGTCTGCAGAAACACGATGTTAACATAAATAAAGAATAACATTAGTGCCCTAAAGACCATCGGCACAGGTAGTGTATTTAAAGAATTTGATACGCGTTGAACATATAATTCACCAGCTCCCAGAGCGGCAGCGTGGCAGCTCGACACGAGATTCAGACACACGGCCAACCAGGCGTGGCAAACAAACATACAAGTCAACGACACCTCCCGAACATACAGCCACTTTCAGTTTCATGAAAACGAAAGCGGCTCATACATCTCCTGTATGTTGGCAAACGCGCCATTTTTGTCTACACCGCTTGCAAAAACTCGATAATCCGTCACGGAGCTGTGCGCAGGCGCATCTAGGTGGCCTAGCTCAGCCATTTATGTCACTCAAGATGGGTTTGAATCAAACCACTTACTTTTAAGGTAATGGCTAACTATGAAATTTGGCTTTTTAGTTACATTGCAATAATTATTATTTCCAAATAAATTATAGTCTAGAAGAATTAGGGCCTGTTTCACGATCACCCGATAAGCTTTATCCGATTCATAAATTTAACGTTTTGATTGTTTTTGTATTGAAAATTTGTCAAAATGCTAATTTTATACAAAAGTAAAAGTTAATTGGGTGATTGTGAAATATACCTAAATTTAAAATAATATTTATTTCCATCCGTTTTGCTTCATTCTGGACTACGTCAACGGAAAAGACGAAGACCAAGGCAGAGATGGATGGACCATCCGCAAGGCAGAGGAAATGTAAACGAGTATGAGATAATGAGGTGATGGCTGAACCAATTGAGTGGATGAAGATACGTGGAGCCTAAATAGCGTGGGAGAAGAAGTAACTGGACGGATCCGGAGTTAAGAGCGAAAATGCACTCTACGCATAATGCTAAGTCTCAGAAATTGTGCAAGTCAACAGATCCTGGGGATGCTGCGATATCGGAGTGAAATGTGTGTTCACATTTATAAAAAAATATAAATTGCATCATGCAGATTGGCCTGGTTTTCGCGGATGAGACTTAATGTATAAAATGGAATTCCGTAAAATAACGCCTGCTTCTATCCAATATCTAATATGACAAAATAATAATCGTCAATATTGGGCAATTCGCATTTGAGCAGCAAGGAGTGGTAAGCTTTAGGATACATGTTTCGTATGAGTGAGTGTGAGTATGAGTGAGCATGAGTATCTAGCAGTGTGACATTACAATAGGACGAGGATGATAATTACGAGATCATAAACAGACATCTTAATTTTATAAGCATGCTGGAATACGCAATACTATATGTACATTGATGCAATTGAAAGGATTTACAATAACTTTCTGCGTTAAATAAAACGTCATAATTTATTTGATCACAGTATATCTGCTACTGGAAATGTACGTGATTTAATTAAATGTTGTTATATAAAATAATACACAATTTAGTTGACTCCCCACTTCTTCTAAGTAATATTGTTTTTGCATGTCGTAGGTTAGACGACTTAGGTTAAATGCTAGACGTCAGTAAACCTCCCATTGCGTGGGCCTGATGGAAGACAAGGTATTCGGCAAATAACTTTTTATCTCGTGCCTGGAATGCTTTCAACAGCAATTATTGTGAGACAGTCATTTTTCACGTCAAAATTGGCACTTTAAGGAATAAAGAGAAGAAAAGTAATTTTGGCAAAATAAGCATTATAAGCTTTTAAAGTTTTTTTTTTTAAATAATATAATTCTCGCTTGGCACTTTATTCCTAAGCAATTGTGGTTGATGTTATCGTTTATGCATAACTAGGTTGTGGAAACTTCATTGGTTTATGGGATATAAAAATACGGCATTACGCTTATGTGTATAAGTACCTACTGTTTGTTTCCCTTGAAAAGCTAATAAATAAATATTTACATCTTAAACTACACAAATAATTAGATTTACATTTTAAACTATACTAACTCACTTAAATCTAAGTAAAGATTAAGATAGATCTCAAACCAGCATCCACAGATCATTGACCCGTGTCGGGAAAAGCGCCCAGCACATGACCACGGCCCAACCGCCCAACCTTACAGACCGTGAAAGTGTGGTCTTTAATTACCTGCAACCCGTCTCTCCTTACAAGCTAGAATGTCTCTGGAATTTGTAATTCCATCTATGTAGGTTTCATAACTGGCAGACTTTATTATAATTGATACAGGTTTCGTATTGGAAGTGGGAAATGTGACTTTTTTACTGTCCAAACTATAACTACGACTCAACTCAGAACATTCAAAATTTTTTGAAAACAGTGTACTTACGTTGGAAATGAAAGAAATAAGATAGATACAGAGGAAGGACCCACTACCGTCCCTGAAAGCAGCATTATAATTTTAAAACAAGAACATCAACAATATTAAAATTTTAAAGTTATATGAATTTGTAGGAAATGCTGAGCACACCTTTAAGTGGCTAGTGTCACTGATTAGACACGAAATATTTGTAACATTTCCTTTAATATGTTTTGTGAACAAACTGTTGGATTTCCTTTAATATTTCTTTATATAAATAAGTCTTGACAATCTCAACTAGTGTTAATTGATTATGCAGTATGATGGCAAGCGGGCTAACCTGCTAGGCATATGGCAGTTATATTAACTCTGTAAATAGTAGTCTGTATTTAGTGTAGAGTAGTAGGAGTATAGTAGTAGTGTTGTTATATTAACGGTACTGTTTTCTTCATTGGTTGCCTGGAAGGAATCGCTATGAAGCGATAAGGCCGCCAAATTGTATACGTTGTTTTTTATACTTTTCTTTTTTAATGTACTTTTTGTGGTTTGCAATAAAAGTATATTCAATCATTCATTAACTTAAACACATAATTTATACCGCAGAATCGTACTGGAAATCTAAATCACTTGCCGGCACGGCTTTGTCGGTAGGGTAGTACTAGCTACAGCCGTAACCTTCCACCAGACCCAAAAAGTTAAAGACAAAATGAGAAAAAATGCACATGCTATATATGTATATTAAATAACTTTCACCAAATCGCTTTAATAACTTCAGCAGTACAGGAAGATTATCTTAAAGATTATGTAATTACAAATCAAGATTTATTATTACAATTATCAATTACGCCAGTTGTAGTAAAACTGATAGTGCACTGCGAACACAATTAGCCGGGCAATATACACCGAAAGTGTAAAGCGAACTGGGTATGATATAACAAATGAAGATCTCGCATGTACTAGTCAAACAACTGTCTACGGCGCCGTTTGAGTTTGATAAATGTTCTTATTCAGTTTTACTCCGCGTTCCTGAAAGCATCGCGTGACGATTCGTTTCGGTCAAAGTGAAATTCGATACCGTCCGCAATCTACATTGCTTGGAGCGTTTCCGCGCGCACGGACGCAAATTACGACTGTTCACTATTTTTGACTGTATACTTCTTTTGGCGCGTTAGGGAAAAATGATGAGAGTAAATTTTTACGATGCGCGCGCACACCGTCACATAAAACCGACACCCTGAAGTAAGCTGTAGGCTTGACAGTGTACACTTTCAATGTTAAAGTCTGCGGACTCATTCTGGTGATTTAATTGTACAAAAATCTGAAATTTTAATGTTGAGTTAAACTTGGTTTTCCGATAATGAGTATATTACTATTCCAAATTTAATTATGTAGAAATAGTATATTTGTAAAATTTAAATAAACTTTATTTCACTAGATTATGCGTTAAAATAAAACTTTCAATGTATTAAATACTTTTTTTCTACAAACGGAGAATAAGGCGAAAGATAAAATTTTTGAATAGATTTTTAACTTGTATACTGATTTTTAACTTCTAACGCGTGTACATAAGTACACTCACATTGTTTTATTTTTTATTTTCCACTACAAGTCAGCGCTTTACTGCAATCTCATCTGGTAGTAAGTGATGATGCACTCAGGGTATGCACAGGGTATGCAAATGATATGAAATGAAGAAAAACTCCAGTACGAGTTATAAAAACTTAAGAGTAGGCTTTTTATAACTTTCACAATGGCTATCCTAAAGTTTTATATAGCTCGTACCGGAGATTTTTTTATTTTTTTTATTTTCTGCCCGCTTAGTGGATACCCTGTGCATACCCTGTATGCAGGCCACTGGATGCAGTCTATGGTGATAGCGGGTTAACCTGTTAGAGTATGGTGGTCACAACTCTAATCGGTTTCTACGCGACATCGCACCGGAACACTAAATCGCTTAGCAGCACGTCTGTGTTGGTAGGGTGGTAACGAGACACGGCCAAAGTTAATACTAGATATAATAGCTTCATCGGGTCAAGATAAGACACTCATCGCCATCATCAGTCTATTACCGGGACATTACGGGCTCAGGTATCTTAGGAACGTTAAGGGTTAATGCTATCATCATAAACCCATTAAAGTCCCACTACAGGGCACGGGTCTCTCCCAATAATGAAATTCAAAAAATTCAAAATTCATTTATTTCAAGTAGGCAAAATATAAGCACTTTTGAAACGTCAAGTCTGGCCGTTTGTAGTGACTCTACCACCGGTTCGGAAGGCAGATTCTACCGAGAAGAAGCCGCCAAGAAACTCAGCAGTTGCTCTTTTGCAACATCAACAATTTACATTTTACATTTGTATGAGTTGTAATGAGCAGGGGTTAAGGCCATAGTCCTCCACGGTGGCCCAGTGCGGATTGGTGGATTCCACACACCTTTGGGAACATTATGGAGAACTCTCAGGCATGTAGGTTTCCTCGTGATGTTTTCCTTCACCGTTGAAGCAAGTGATATTTAATTGGTCGAAAGGCCATGGTCCACCATATTGGTAGACTTTACACGCTCTTGAGAATATTATGGAGAAATCTCAGGAATGCAGGCTTCCTCATGATGTTTACTTCAGCGTTAAAGCAAGAAGAGCGATTAAATATTGCTCATTAGTTGCGATTTAATTATATGATGCTTAATTTTAATAACTACTGCCAAGAACTAAATACGTCTTCAAATAAATAAGCATTTCAAAGAATACTGGGGTTTCCATTAAATACAACATTGGTACGAAATTCTTGCCGAAAAAATGTTATACACAAGATACATTTTGTTTTGGCTGGCAAGATTATTTAAGTTTAATTGCCAAATAATAAAATAAAAATAGGTAGGAATCCTCTTTTTATTTTATTATTTGGCAAGGGTATCAATATCGATTTATTAATTCACTTGCTACTTTAGTTTTGGAATTGTTCAGCTTTCATGATTTTACTAAATGGACACAAATAGTAAATCAGATAATAGCAGAAAGAAAGCTGATTTGTCTAGAATATGAAAGGCTTTACGATACTATTTGGTTTGTTTTGAGATAGGCACGTGCTGACCGGCTGACCGCAATTTCACCCGAAGGAAAGTGATTGATGAAGTATAAACGGACAAAGCTAACAAAAATATTCATGTACTGAAATAGAAATAGTTATAGCATATGAGTCATCATTATATGGACCCATTACGGGATCACTACAGGGCAAGGGTCTCCTCTTACATTGAGAAGGGGTTAAGGCCGTAGTCCACAACGCTGGCCCAGTGCGGATTGGTGGACTCCACATACCTTTGAGAACAATATGTAGAACTCTCAGGCATTTATTTATTTTTGTATTTGTACACAACAATTAGAAAAAAAAATGGACACAACAAGAAGAAACTTCAAAGTAGAATACAAAGGGCGGCCTTATCGCTTAGTAGCGATCTCTTCCAGGCATGCAGGTTTCCTCACGATGTTTTCCTTCACCGCAGATTAATTACTTAAAATGCGCATAACTTAGAAATAGTGAAGTCGAGCTCCTACCGACTGCGCTATCACCGCTATAATGAGTATATGAAATAAATAGGCAAATAATATAGGACTGAACAAAACTATTTAATATAGCTGATGGGTTTTAGAATATTGAACTGGCTGAACTGGCACTGTTGAAACGATATAATATGGAATTACATCATTCCTTAACCTGGCCAGTTTAGTTATGCAAAGTATATGCACACACAAGGATGAGTTGTCAAGTTAACATAATGTAGGCCCCGGAAGTAGGAAGGCGCGGCCAACTGCACAATCTCACTTTGTCCGGTGTTGCAATGTGTCGCTACATCTGTGGGTACGAATGCGATATATACTTTATAACGTTATAATGTATAAAATCATCATCATCATCACGAGCCTATAACATTCCGCTGATGGTCTAAAGGCTTTGCGAAAGGCTTGGAGGGTTTGCATATAGACGGGTTGGAGATCGCAGTATATGGTAGTAGTAGCACAGAGCATGCTGCTGCCCGTTCATATTTATATTCCCTTAGTCGCCTCGTACGACGCCCGCGGGAAGATGATGGGCGGAAAAAACTGTATTCTTATCTTATATATTACTAGCTGTTGCCCGCGACTTCGTCTGCGTTTGATTTTGTTATTTGATGTAAGTAGCATTGAATTTAGTTGTAGATCTAAAAAAAAATTAAAGTATTCAGTATCGCTAAGCCTGAAATGTGGGGTTTGCTGCTGTCCGCTGAGGAGTTCTGCCCTCTATCTCCTACCACAGTTTGGGCTAAATTAAACACATATTATAACCTCTATAGTACAAAAATAATTATTTAAATCGGTTATAATTTGTCGGAGTTATGGTGTAAAATCGTCAAACACTCATCCCCTCTCCCAAAGGAACCGAGCTTAATGTCGGGATAAAAAGTATCCTATATTACTTTTAACACTTCCAAGAATATGTGTACAAAGTTTCATGTTTAGTAGTTTTTGCGTGAAAGCGTAACAAACAAACTTACATTGACCTTTATAATATTAAGTAGGTATAGGGATAGGGATAGTAGGGAAGTAGGGATAGGGATATGACTTGAAATAAATTTTGGTGCGAGAAGCAGGCGTTACTTTGCGGAAATCCATGATATATTATCAAAATTAAGCTTAATTTGCTATAGTCCGCGAAAAGCAGGAGAATCTGTGTGGTGTAATTTATAACTCCTTCAATCCTTATACTCCACACCAAACAGATCTTCGGCTATAATAATTGTTAAGTCACTTAACAATTGTTAATTTTGATAATGGCCTAAGAGTATGTCTTTTTTCATAGTAATAATTTGAAGGACCAAATAAACGGCCTACCTGATGGCAAGAAGAAAAACCATGGCAAAACAAAGCAACAGTTCACAGAGCCTCTAAGGAATACACACTATGAAGAGCCGTGCGGTGACGTGCACTTCAAACATGCATAAAAGCACTGCCTATCTCAAAGTTTTTGATTTTACTGGGACTATTATCAGACTTTTTGCCTACCCTGGTTAAAAAGCACAGCGCTACAGCCTCCCATATCCATGAACCTGAGGCGTTGGTGTTAAGCCTCATGTGCCTGTAATCACACCGGCAACCACGCCCTTCAGACTGTAATACAGCATTGCTGCTTAGCGGCAGATATAAGCATGAGGGTCCCCGGTGGAGCTCTGTCACAAAAAGCTCTATCTACAAGTAAAATTCAGAAGAAGGTACGAAATATGAACTTCTTCTGAACTCAAAAATAGAACGAAATGTAGACGACAAAAACTTTACTACCACATATACATATAAAAAGCTTCATACCAGGGTCAAACACAAGTCACATTCGTCAAATAGCAGAGCAAAAGAACTGTAAGCTCAAAGCATCCCATATAAAACGCCTTGAAAACTAATTTCAAAGAAATATAAGTTCCGATATTTGTTCTTGCGCACGACATAAATATTTGAACTAAAGAAAACGCATGTATAACATTCTTAAGACTTTAATGGAATAACTTCATTAGTAATGCTTAAAGTAGCTCGGGTATCGCACAATCGCTTTATTCTAATACGCTTAGCTTTCTTACGTACAAATTGCAACGTTATCTTCACTCGTGATCGGGGAACATCGATTCCTAGAGATCCAACTTAAGGTCAAAGAATCCCTGGACTCGGGATGTGGTACTTAGAAGTATTTTCAATAGCTTCATCTAGGGTACTATAGTTGGCTGGTGCAAGAAGATATGCTTAATTATACCATTCAAAGATGCTGCAATTAGACCATAGCGCGAGAGCATTTTTTTTTTTGTATACCTTCCCTCGTTTTTATGTTTATTTCTTGTCATGGACGAGCGGTGTTCTTCTGACACAGGGGAAAGGAAGGCTCCAGCCATTAACGTTTGTTATTTTATTTACCCAAATAAACTATTTTTATTTTATCATTCTTTTTATAGTTCAACGGTTCAACGTTCCATACCACGATAGTATTTGGGATGTGTCGATATTCCGATCTCGTTGGCATAGATCGTGGTCACGACGGGACAGGATTTTTTTCTATACTTCAACATTTTTACATGTGTATGTTTCAAATCATTATCGGCTTCTACCATTACTATGTTACTTTTGTTCTCTGTTACTAAATACGAAGATTTATGCCCGTTTTCACTAATGAGGAACAAGGCAATGCCTAAATAAGTAACGCCTAATCTAAGGACATTCCTAGGCATACATAAACCGTCCACCAACAATAATCATCTAAGAGTTGGTTTTTTTTTTATAGACATATCCTAAATCATTAGGCATTCGATTTATGCGATGTCTAGGGTTAGTGAAAACGGGCATTAAGCTAGTAGTTCTCGAAGTCTCTACCAACATCAACATGTTAAAATACATTAACGACTAGGTTATCTTGTACTTATTAATATATTTACAGCTGCAATTCTCAGTAATCTCTGTGTTAGCGATATTACGAAAAAACTGACTCATAAAGTTAATTTTGTAACACATGGCTTTCTGCTGACCTTAAAACTATGTATGTTATATATTATATTGAAGCATTATCGTCATACATGACTCTAGTATACCTAACTTCTTTGATTCTCATATCTTCTGTGTCGATTTAAAGACTCCCATAGCTCCGCCTTAAGTCATATTATTAAAACTATTATATATATTTACCTAAATTTTATAGTTATAAATTGGAAATGTTAATTTACCTGCTTAAATTTTCGAAACCGATATGGTATTAAGAGACTTTTTAAGTTTTTTTAAATTTATAACTATTTGTTAAACAGAAGTTGTGATCATCATCATATCAACCAATTGACGTCAATTCCAACATAGGTGTTTTGTAGGAAGTTCCAAATACCACTGTCTTGTGCCGCTTGGGTCAAGCCGCTCCCCGCGACTCGCTTGGTGTTTTCTGTCTACCTCAACGGGGGTCTACCAACGCTGCGTTTACCGATGCGAGCTCGCAATTCCAGCACGTTGGAACCGCAACGACCATCGGTTTTCAAAACGAAAGTAGTTTTAGACACTACAATTTGTCACTAAGTTGGTAGAAATCTGTTATTTGATGTAAAGCAGATCTTTAAGAATAAATAAAATAACAAGCATGTGCAATTTATCCACTATGTTGGTAAGTATCCGAATAAAGATTTAGTCAGATTTTTTTAAAGCACGCATATTATCCTAATACGTTATCTGACTAATCCTCTACCATCTGCACGCAATGACCTTATATTGTTTACTTTATTATTCCCTCTCATATTATAACACATTCTGATGATCTCAGCTATAGTATAGTCATGTGTGATGACAATGATATCACGACCTCGCCTCAGCAAGTACACGTTCATGGAATGATGATTGAAGGAAATTCTGAACACGTCAGGATACATTTTCAAAGCCTTATTCATAATGGTCATAATTTTATGATATCTACCTATATATTAATGCGTGAAGCAAAAACTTTGTATCCCCTTTTACGAAATTTGCGCGGACGGAGGAGTATGAATTTTACCAGACGTATAGATTATGTAGACACGGAGTGCGGAATGCTCATATGTATTTATATTAATATTACACATAGCATTCGTTAAGTCAATAAAATACACATTACGCACACACTACCATGTATATTGACACAAGAACGCATATATCTTTTTTTAATTATTTTAGGATTATAATTTGTTTAAAAAAACAGGCAAATTGTAGCCTTGACGAAATCAGTGATTAAAAAGTATACTCTTTGACACTAGAACCTTAATATTAATGACACCAGAAATTATCATTAAAATTAATTATAGTCGATTTTTTCTGTCACCTCACCTTTAATCTCACCTGGTAGTGATGTGGTATGATGGTAGCGAGCTAGCCTGTTAGGGAGTATGGTAGTCATATCCCTAATTGGTTTCTACGCGACATCGCACCGGAACACTATATCGCATAGCGGTACGTCTTTGTCGGTATCGACCAGTAGGCAACCACTATAGTTAATATTAATTACAGTGCATATTGACGTAAGCAAGTAGCAATAAGCATTCTGGTTGTATTTTAAGGAGGATTGTGTACACTTTGTACTGTTTCACTCATCTTTCACTTAACTATTTTAACGGTAAAATTAATGACAAGCAGATTAATCCATTCCATTCCTTTCTCCCACAATGAGAAGGGTTTTGGCCACAAAGCTGGCCAAGTGCGGATTAGTGACAGGCAGATTAATATTGAATGAATGAATGAATGAATACACTTTTATTGTTCACCAAAGAAACAAAAAGTAGTTACAAAGATAGAAATACAAATCAAGAGAGTACAATTTGGTGGCCTTATCGCTACATAGCGATTTCTTCCAGGCAACCAATGGCGTAAAAGGAAATAACATAGAAAATTATTTTGTAAGGGGGGCATTATTGATTAAGGGGGGCGACAATAAATTAGGTAAGGTTTTTTTTTTAAATGTTCTGTCCCTCCCTCCTCCCCTGGTGAGATGTCGTAAGATTTTCATTTGGGTTTCTTACGAAAACGCGTTGGATTGTTATTGTAAAAAGAAAAAAAAATGCTTCGTGCTTTCATTTACGACTACTTAGTTAGGACTCGTTATCAATATTACTGAGAGTTTAATTATAATTGTAATAAAAATTTAACAATGGAAAATTGCGTGATTTTTGCCGAGACCCCTCTCCAACGTAAGAGTCAAGTCACTATTTTGGAAAAAATTTATAACGATGTGGAAGAATAAATTGCATCTCTTATTTATGAGGTTAGGCATAAGATCACAAACTTTACAACGTTTTATATTATATCGTTATCAACCTCGGTAAAGCAGACCAAATATTGCTTTACCTATACCTGCATAAAAAAGATAATGTGGTCATTAAAAAACACCGACATTCATGCGTTAAGTACTGATCACTAAACTATTCAGTAATTTACGTTATACCCAATGTCTTTTATCTTCGAAGTTCTTTATGAGATCTGAGATTTTTTGACGACCTGGCGCAGTGGTAAACGCTATGGTATTATGAGTGGAGGTCATTGGCTCGATCTCCAGCAAGGGCCGTTTGGGAATTAATAATTTCAGAATTTTCTCTAGCCTGGTCAGAATCTTCGGCCGTGGCTAGTAAATTAGAAATGGATTAAGGGTTCGGGCTTAATATAACTTACCCCTATCAGTTTAGCCGACTACAATCTTAGAGTGCATCATCTCTTAACACCGGGTTAGATTGCAACCAAGGATAACTTATAATGGAATTAAAAAAAAAAAACTTATAGTTTTAATAGGACCTAATAGACGTTCATCATATTAACCTATTACTGGTCCACACCCATTACAGGGCACGGGTTTCCTTCCACAATGAGAAAGGGTTAAAGCTGTCGTCCACCACACTGGCCTAGAGCGGAATGGTGGACTCCACACACCTTTGAGGACATTATGTAAAACTCTCAGGCAGTTTTCCTTCACCGTCCAAGCCAATGATATTTTAATTATACTTAAAACGCACATAACTTCGAAAAGTTAGAGGTGCGTGCTGGGATTCGAACTCGGCCCCCCGAAAGTCAAGCACATTTAAAAAAAAAAAAAAAACCTTCATGTTTTTTTACAAATTGATCGTGATAACGATCGTGTCGAATTAATAACTTAATTTTAAAAGCCGATAGAAAATAAAGAGGCTCTAAGCTAACTAAGGAAAGGTTACAAGTTTGCGCGGGAAAGGTTATAACCAAAACTCGGTACAAGAGTATTCGGTAGGTTAGGCAACATAGAAAGGATTGTTCATACACTTGACCTTATGCGTTGCGAAAGACACGAAACAGGGTCGAAAACGTGAACAGCCTGTTTATATTCTCAAATTGTGCCAACCAGTTACTGCAGGATTTGTACCTAATGGTATAAACATCTTACTTTGCAAAATACATAGTTGACGGAAGTTGCGCTTAAACATTCATCCCTACTTCCCTATCCCTATCCCTACTAATATTATAAATGTCAATGTAAGTTTGTTTGTTACGCTTTCACGCAAAAACGACTTCACCGATCCTCATGAAACTTTGTACACATATTCTTGGAAGTGTTAGAAGTTATATAGGATACTTTTTATCACGACATTAAGCTCGGTTCCATTGGGAGAGGGGTAATGAGTGTTTGACGATTTTACACCATATCTCCGACAAATTATAACAGATTTCAATATATATTTTTGTACTATAGAGGTTATAAAATGTGTTTAATTTAGCCCAAACTGTGGTTGGAGATAGAGGACAGAACTCCTCAGCGGACACCAGCAAATCCCTCATTTAAGGCTTAGCAATACTGAATACTTTAATTTTTTTTTAGATCTACAACTAAATTTAATGCCACATCACAAAAAACAAAATCAAACGCAGACGAAGTCGCGTGAAACAGCTAGTATTCAATAAAAGTTTAGCTTAGTTCTTAAATTATATTCAGGCAATTCTTTATATATATATTTCTTGTGTGCGTGTGTATGTCACTGAACTCCTTCTAAACGGCCGGACCGATTTGAATGAATTTTTCGGTATGCGTTTGGGTGGCACCCTGGATGGTTTAGATTCACAAATCAGCCCGACAGATGGCGCTGGGGTCCGCTAGTTAAATAATATTTTTGTACTGTACACCTCTGACTTAGTACACGTTTTGGCTAGCTGTAAGTATACTAAGGATATAAATACATAAATAAATAAATAATTAAGTTCATGAAAATATTCTTATAGTTGTAGTCTGATGGTATCACTCAGAACTACAAATTAGAAAGTTCCTTTTGAATTTTACATCATTTGTTACAGCCGACTGAAGATATCAGAAGCGGACTGATGTTATTCTGTTGAAAGTAGAATTGGATGACAAGGAGTATGCATACTTACACACTCATACTGTACAGAGAAAAGATTTTAATTTTTATGTTTGCATGTAATGGATACAATAAATTGATTTAAATAATTCTTACACCTATTAAAAAGAATAACATAGGCTATATTTTTTTTTTAGTAATAATAAGATATACCCACGGTCGCTGACCTAATGGTCCATCATATTTAAATACTTTATAACAGGGGTTCCCAACCTTTTTAAGCCCGCGGCACTCAAACAACTTTAGAAATATGTCACTATGCCCAGGCCTTAATATAGCTTATTAAGTAGGTACCTACAGGTTAGGCAGATAGGCACAAAAAATAACACCATCGCTTAAAAAGGAAAAAGAATTTTAACAAATCATTTTAAAAATTAAGATAAATAAAACCACCCAATAACATCAATGTGACGGTTGAGCTAAGTTGAGCACATAATTTTCAGAACAAATATGCAGAGTCAGATACCTGGTTTATATAAATACGCCACAAATCACATTTTAGGTCGAAAAAGTTAACAAAACTCAGTATAGTAAAGCTATCCATCCAAACAAGTACTTTCTTTTATCAAGGCAACAATTTATTAATAATTAAAAATAAAAAAATATATATACAATTCTTAACGTACCTAATTATATGCAGCACATGTCTTCGATTTTCCCCCAGCCTATGTTATTCCTCCAGGGGGGGGACAAGTTTTGTAAGAAACGAGCGTGATTAAAATAAACAAACTTACTTATGCATTATGCATACTAATAACTATGGAAAGACATAAACGCTTATTATTATTAAGTACTTAGTAAAAACTTGAAAGCCTTTTTCATTTACAAACTTGCATAGTTATTCCTTATTAATTATTATTTTTGTTGTTATTTTTTTTCTTTCTTATACTTATATGGTATGTATGGAATATATATTATATTTTTGTACATACATATTTTTAATATGTTTGTTATGCAGATGATATAAAATGAAGGAAATCTCCAGTTAGTATAAAGGTGTAAATTATTGCACTAACCAGGTTGCTCTTCTAATAATTTAAAATGACATCGTGAAATGGTGATAATAAAAAGAAAAAAACACCCGGCTAAGTTTATTGTGGGCTTCTTCTTAGACCAGGACGCGTTTGGAACCATCGTAGTTTTAAGTCTACGAATGTGGTTATCGCCATCATCTCACTACCGTGTAATTCTTATGTACGCATCTAAAGTGCCACCTATGGGCCACTTGAATGAATTTTTGACTTTGCATGTCATGCACGTCATCATCACATAACACGTCTAGCAACCTGCCGTGTCGCGTTTGTACATCAACCCGAGGAGGATGTTAAGGTTCTGTAATTACACCGGCAACCACGCCCTTCAGACCTGAACACAACATTGCAACAACGCTGCTTGGCGGCAGAAATAAGTATGGCGGAAGTTATTCCAGGACAAGCTCTGAAAAGAGTCGAGTGTCAGTAATGTCTTCCAAGTGTCACAAAGAGCTCCAATAGCACCTTCATAATATGAGATTTTACTTCGTCAGTCGACTCGAGTAGAACCTACACTCTGCTTTCCATCTCTATTGCGGGGAAATGAACAGTGATATTGTAAAGAAATGTTTTTTATATTGGCATATGAATGGCTTTATTGGTGTGATGAAATGATGCAAATGGGTAGGCTATTTGTATTATAAAATCACTAGTTCATTTTTATTTATAATTTAAATTTCAATAAACCAATTTAAAATAGAGATAATCTTTTTTTTCCCATCATTGTAATAAAAAAAAACCATCCACATTAAACTTTTTGGCTCAGGTTATAGATCCATATCGGTTCAGTTGATATTTTAATGTACATATTTTTGTAATGTACGCATCAAAAGTCAGAAGTATTTGACGTTGGCTTTGATACGTATGTGCAGCTGCGTGCTTATAGCTTTTGACCAGGGTATGCAAAGCAGGGAGATGGCATAATTTGTAAAATCCTAATACTATACGAGTTATATCAAAAAAATAGGGCAGGCAATGCTCTTGCGCATATACGAAGTGCACGCCACTGCGTATGTGAAACATGATAAGTGAAAACAACATTTATGGGTCCGATATTATCTCATGTTGAAAAGCTAACATAAATTACTATAATATGATTATAAGTGTAGGGTAGGCCCACAGATCGTTGTTATATGTTGATATATATAATGAAGAGAAAAACAACGATATTTTTACGTTATGACACATTCTTATTAAAAACGACAGGTCAGTTGGTGATGTACATGCAGTAACAAGTTTTTATGAAGGTTAAAGTCAGCCCGCTTTATAAATAATGTAATTGACGTAACATTTTGCACGCGCTAGTTTCCGCAACGACTGGAACTTGGCTTTGAATGCGATTGACCTAATGAGTTTACAATGCACATCTGCTTACTGACAACGTTTAAAAATAGCAATTTTCATATCAAGTAAATTCTTTTTTTTTTTAGTCCACTTCAAGTGCGCCTTTGAATGCAATCTCACCTGGTGATGTGATGATGTTCAGTTAAGTGGCTTAGCCTGTAAGGCAGACTCAGCTGCTAATCGGTTTCTACCCGTCGTCGTACCGGAAGCTAAATGGCTTGGCGGCGTGTCTTTGGCTAGGTCGGTAGCTAGTAACAGCCGAACCCTCCCATCAGGCCAGACAAGTGATAAATACGAAATTATAATATTGAAAATAAATTGCCCCTGAAGTGAATCCAGCCCATAGGTCCACAAAATTTCGAATCCAAAATTAATTTACATATATATCTTCCAGGTAGATTATTATTCAAAATTATTTCTTTGCAGTTAATAGTTCAAACTTCCATTCTCTATTTTGGCTGTTTGAATTATTAGAAAGTAATATTTTACTTAAAACTTAACTTAATAAAGTTAAAAATATTAAGACTATCATTAAACCAGCAATTCAGGCTGAATGGCTTAGGGTAGAATTGGGTATCCATTTCTAGGCTGATGTCTATACCTTATAACAAACTTACTTTGTGAATTCAAAGTATAAATAATGGCTCAATGCTCCTGAAATTTCGTTATTACTCGGGCACACTGAGTAAGGGAGTGGATATTTTGCTTTAAAATCTAAATAAATATGTTTTTATTGATGTTATCGTTTCACTTAATATATTGCGAAGTTATTGTAAATTATAATGAATTTGCTCGTTGTTGTAACAATACATTTCACCAGGCCATGCGCGTTTGCGATGATAAAATTCCACATGCAATTCTCTATTTCCAAGAACGAAAAGTGTTTTTCTTTGGAAATTACTGATTGTTACGGCGACAATGGTAATTTTATGCTCTCTTCATTTACAAACCACTTTTAATATAACGTAGTAAATTATCTTATCAATTAAATTTCAACCTAGCAGTCACTGAGTTTGCACCGACCCTGCTTTCTGAGCCCAAGGCCGTGGGTTCGATTCCCACTACTGGAAATTTTTTGTATGATGAGCATTAATGTTTTTCAGTGTCTGGGTGTTTATATGTATTTTCTAAGTATTTATGTATATAATTGATAAAAATATTCATCAGGCATCTTAGTACCTATAAAACAAGCTACGCTTACTTTGGGGCTAGATGGCGATGTGTGTATTGTCGTGGTATATTTAATTATTATTATTATTTATTTATTACTGAGTAGGTATTTACTGGGAAGCTTGGTGTCGAATTTCGCGATTATGTAGACACATGGGCCAATTTAACTATCACCATCCCCTTACAATTATGTAAACATGTATGTATGAACGCTTCATAAGGCCTACATGAATAAAGAAATTTTGAATTTGAATTTTGAAAACTTGCTTCAACGAAATGCACGGGAAAGCTGCATGCTTGAGAGTTCTTCAGGGAGTGAGTTACAAAATGATTGAATGGTCAAGCAGTGATAGGTATTATCGTCATATTTTAACATTGCCAAGGTGGCCGATGAAGGAAATTGAGAATTTATCTTTGTGTCCATATTTGTAAACTAAACTGCACTTAAAATATTATACAAATAATATAAGAGAACGAGAAGATATGTATACAATTAAATAATTTTAATAACAAACCTACTGAAAGAGTCCATAACTACGAACTTATCTCGTAGAGTATGGAAAAAGTTACATACGTTTAAGAGTTACTATTGAATTCATTCAAAAGGGGATGCGTACTTGAGATACAGGGGTTTTCTTCAAAACAACTAAAATAATACATCAGAGAAGAGTTTCGACTAGGATTAGGTTATTGAATGTTATCGATTACTAAGATCTGGAATATTGATGTTAATAAAACCCACTTATTCTGTTTAACATTAACTCCCCCCACTTTATTACATATTATCACGCTATGTAATTATGGATAATCGGTGTACACTAGAAACATCAGATACCTATGGAATTAATAGCTAAGATAGAACCAACAGATTAAATAAGGCATATGCAATGCCCGTAGATGGAGTTCAAAACTTACTATTATTTATCTTCATAACTAGGCAATTTATGAAGAAAATGATGCATCCCGATAAAAAAAAGATGTGGAACCTACCTGTAACAAAAAAAATAATAAGAATTAGAAATGCAGACCAAGTTTTTTATACTTATTTATATATAGCTTTTTTAATAGTAGCTCTTTTGAATATTCAAGTTTTTAGCCAGTGCTTCCTTGTTACCCTTTATCTTTGAGAACGCGAATTTCACCAACATAACAAATAAAGATAATATCTAAATATCGCTTTGTTCCAACCTAACCTTAACTAATAAAATTATCGGAACATAAAATAAAAGTATAAGAAAACTAAAAAAAAAAAAACGTGTGTGTACTTATAACGCGAATTTCACCAATATAACAAATAAAGATAATATTGAAATATCGTATTGTTCCAACCTAACCTTAACTAATAAAATTAATAGTTATAGGAACATAAAATAAAAGTATGAGAAAACTAAAAAAAAAAACGTGTGTGTACTTACACGCGTTAGAAGTTATACTTCTTTGGCGTAACAAGATAAAAATCTTTTCAAAAATTTTATCTTTCTACTTTCTACGCTTGTAGAAAAAACGACAATAACAATAGAAAAAAGGTATTTAATTCATTGAAAGGTTTCTTATAAGGCATTATCTAGTTAAATAAAGTTTATTTAAATAACACAAATGATAATTTCTACATAATTAAAGAAATGGACATCATTAACATAATTAAATTTTGAATACAAAATAGACTCATTAATCGGCCAACCAATTTTCACTCAATATTAAAATATTAGATTAGATTTTTGTACAATTGAATTAATGAGCCCGCAGACTTTGACAACTGAAAGTGTACACTGTCGCACCTTAAAGCTAACTTCAGGGTGTCCGTTTTTTGAGACATTCAAATGGGAATCTAAGCAAAAGTTGGCTTAGTTTCCAATTTTGTGTTCCAAAACTATTCGACGACATTTAATTAAAAAAAAATGAGACGATGACTAAGAAGTATACTTATAAATAAACCTTAGTAACAAAAAGAAATAAGCGGAAAAACTGCACTAGTTCCGACTGAGTGATAAAGCATGATCTTGGATATGCAAAAACCAAGGTCCTTTTTGAAGCTACGCTGCATTCGTGGATAAAAAACTTGTAAACAATGTATATACGTACATAAAACGGTACGTGACCGTTAGTTGCTAGCCCGATGGTGGTAAACTGGCGAGACGCTTATTTAAAGTGGTTGTCCTCGAACACCACTTATCTGGTGACGTCACCCCAAAGTTTCGTAAATTCGTTGTCTTTTATAAATACAACGCGCATCGTTTTGCTAACCTTTATTTAATAAATAATCTAATTAAGTAATTAAAATATCACTTTCTTCACCGGTGGTGAAGGAAAACATCGTGAGGAAACAGGAACAGGAAACCTGCATGCCTGAGATAACTCTCAGACATGCAGGTTTCCTGGGTTTCCACCCAGGCATTGGGTTCTCAAAGGTGGTGGAGTCCACCTATTCGCACAGGGCCAGCGTGGTGGACTACGGCCTTAATTCCCCCTTCTCATGGGTTAATGTAATGATGATGATTCTTTAAAAAAAAAAACGATTTCCAAAACCACTAGACAGAGAGTTACAGAGAGTTTTTTTCAAATAGTTATTTTTTCAAGTTTTCAGTAAATATAACGGAAGAGATCTTGAGGACGCCCTCCCCCCGCAACATAAAATCACCGAATCACCGCTATAATCACTCATAAATATTCGGTTAGGAAACGGGGTTTAATTTTGGAAATATCTGTTCCAATCTTTACTGTAAGGACTGCCAAGCTAGTTTTTGTAAAATCTTAAACTGTAATAAATAAATCATAACTATCCGCAGCCTATTAACGGCCCAATACTGGGCCCAAAAGCCTCCTCTCTCTTAGAACCAACACACTGCTCCATTGCGGATTGGTGGCCTTAACGCCTAAACGGGTTAAAACCCTCAATTTCCTAACTGCCAGCAAGTACTGAAAATTCTTTAACTGAAAATACACTATACCTAACAATTTTTAGCTCGATCCGGGATTCGACACCAGGACCTCGCGATCCGTAACCACGTACCAACGAGGCAGAAATACCTAATATCTAATAATCTAATTGTTATAGCGGTATGATATTCGAAATGGCCTCAATATATTTCGCTCTTTTTTCAATTAGTCCAGTATCTATTTATTTAATATTTATGTACCATAAATTGTGATTGTATCCAAATGTCATCATAATTAGGCTATTCACTGCTGGACTAAAGCTTCTTCCGACGGGAGGGTTTGCCCATAATCATCACGTAGAGTGTAGTAGTAGCACAGAGAACGCTGCTGCCCGTGCTGCCAGAGCATAGGCCAGATCCGAATATCGAAATAACGTTAGGTAACATCTTGTGTTGTGTCACAAGTTGAATCATGACTACACATTTAGCACTTAGGATGTGTTGGTGTTAATTTTAGCGTCCTTGCGACGGTAGCTATGTCAATATGTACAATAGATTTGTAGCAACTAACCTGTTCTTAACTAAGATTATACTATATAATGTATTTGATCACTAGTTATTGATCTGTTGTCCCTAACTTGATTCTTCCATCATGGGTTGGAGGAGCGATAAGACTAAAATAAAATGTGCATTTGCATTTTATTTTACCTGTTATTTCATCTCTGTAATTGTGCAATAATATTTATTTATGCTCTTTATTTGCACACAAATAAAAAAATACAGAAGAAGAAAAAAAAACACAGACAAGAAGTATACAAAAGGCGGCCTTATCGCTTTGTAGCGATCTCTTCCAGGCAACCTTAGGATAAGGAAAACAAAAGGATAACATACTGCAGGTTGTGCTTATTAAAAAAAATACATACTAATTATTAAATTACTAATCTATCTTTTATATATTTAACTAGATGTTGTCTACGACTTACTCCGCGTTTGGATTTGTCGTTAAAGCATAATTCTTGTAAAAATATCAAGTGTAGGTTTTAGAAAGAACTTTTCTGACAAGTTTTGCCTCGGGGTAGTCGTTAATTTTTTTAAACTCACTATAACTTCCAAATACGTACAACGGAAGGTTCCGGCCGACCAAGTGACGGCCGTTTTGAATGCCGAATGGCGCAGTGGGCAGAGACCCTGCTTCCAGAGTCCAAGGCCGTGGGTTCGATTCCCACAACTAGACAATATTTGTTTATCTATATATTATGATTATTTATGTATATTATTCATAAAAAAAATATTCATCAGTTATCTTAGTACCCATAACACAAGCTACGCTTACTTTGGGACTAGATGGCGATGTGTGCATTGTCGTAGTATATTTATTTTTTATTTAAGTACTTAAACGACAAGGCGACAAGCCCAGGGAAAGAAGAAGAACTTCTAAATAAAATGTCCGATTGGAATGATTTTAAAAGTATTTTAGAGCTCCATAAATAACCTTGATGGTAAAACCATATATTTGAATAAGAATAAATACTGGGATACCAGTGGCGTGCACTGGGTTTATTACCAGTGTATGCATACAGCAGGAAAATTGCATAAAACGGCGAAAATCCTCCCCTTATTCGAGTTATATATAAATTTTAGGGTAGGCAGTGTTTTCACTGTAATGGAATGAGTGGCAATCAGTTTGATTGTCACTCATTCCATGAACCTCATCAACACGGTCTCAAATTGCAGGGTTTGGAAAGCACCCGAAGATATGTTGAAATTGTATAAACTTTTTATGGCTAACTGACTCTATAAATTACGGATGTTTTGAACAGGGAAAATGGACGTTAGATACTTGTCACTAATCACTTGTACAATTTGCAAGTAGATAGTAGTAAACAAGCGGTAGCTTGATGTGCCGAGACTCCATGTGAACGTCGTTACAATAAGGTTGCATAACTTAACCCACTGAGCGAAGGTTGCGCAGCGCTTATTTCTAGAAATATAATGCTGGTAAACAACCGTTATTCATAATAAAAATGCGTTGATTTGCCTTCGTCGTTGTAGATTACATATAGGGTTACAAAGTACTAGCTGTTGCCCGCGACTTCATCTGCGTTTGATTTTGTTTTTTGATGTGGCATTAAATTCAGTTGTAGTTCAAAAAAAATTCAAAGTATTGAGTATCGCTAAGCCTTGAATGAGGGGTTTGCTGCTGTCCGCTGAGGAGTTCTATCCTCTATCTCCAACCACAGTTTGGACAAAATTAAACACATATTATAACCTCTATAGTGCAAAAATAATTATTTAAATCGGTTATAATTTCTCGGAGTTATGGTGTAAAATCGTCAAACACTTTCATCCCCTCTCCCAAAGCTTAATGTCGGGATAAAAAGTATACTTCTAACACTTCCAAAAGTATCTGTACAAAGTTTCATGAGGATCGGTAAAGTAGTTTTTGCGTGAAAGCGTAACAATCAAACTTACATTCACATTTATAATATTAATAGGGAAGTAGGGATTGTATAAAGCAATGAATAAAAATATATCAAACATTACCTGTTTACCTTACTGTGATCCTAATAACAAGCGAGTGACTCAGCGGGCGATGGAGAGTGCTATGCTAGGAGTGCCCATACATGATAAAATCAGAAATGAGGAGATCCGTAGAAGACCTAGAGTTACCGGTTTGGACCGTAATCTTCACGCTAGGCAGACCGGTTGTTAGTCGCAGTCGAGTAATAAATAAAGAACAGAGCACGCTGCTACACGTTCTCCGGCTCGTATGATACCAGTGACAGCTGTATTGTGATATCGAAAAACATAGCCATACATTGTATTCTGATATCGAAAAACCAATAAAGTACACCGACATGAAATAGAGCACAATGCTTTACTTTAGATGAACCTTACATAGAAATGTTCAGAACATCTTTTTATCGCGTCTTAAGTAAATGATGCAAAAGGACAACCAACGAATAAAAAAAACTTGATAAATGTAAATACAATTGCCTTAATCTCTTACGGTGTGTAACAACCTGTATGCGGTCATGTACATCTTAATCAACAACACATAAGTATGTCGAAAGTGCAGACCAAATTTTGGCAGATGAAGATGAAACTGCTCGATGAACATTTCTGTTTGCACGCGTTTAATGCAACGTTCGTCTAGTGCGATCATACCCAAAGAGGTCTTTATCTACCTCCAGGGGTTACTGATCACATGCAAGCGGATAATCTCAGGGATATATTATCGAAATTAAGCTTAATTTGCTATACTCCGCGAAAAGCAGGAGAATCTTTGTGGTGTAATTTATAATTTCTTCAATCCTTATACTCCACACCAAACAGATCTTCGGCAATATACCCTCTAAGCACGTTTCGCTCCGAAACCGGAGCATCCTCAGGAGATGTTGACTTTACAATGAATAATTGTTAAGTCTCGTGAATAATTGTTAAGTCGTGTTGTATTGGGCTTCGGCTTCATTCATTCGTCAACATCTTCTGAGGATGCTCAGACACAGATTCTCCTGCTTTTCGCGGAGTATAGCAAATTAAGCTTAATTTCGATAGTATATCATGGATTTCCGCAAAGTAACGCCTGCTTCTATCCAATAATCTCAGGGAACCATAAAAACGTTGGGGGTCAATGAAATATTGGATAGAAGCAGGCGTTACTTTGCGGAAATCCATGATATATTATCATAATTGTTAAACAATTATTCATTGTAAAGTCAACATCTCCTGATGATGCTCCGGTTTCGGAGCGAAACGTGCGTAGAGGGTATATTGCCGAAGATCTGTTTGGTGTGGGGTATAAGGATTGAAGAAATTATAAATTACACCACACAGATTCTCCTGCTTTTCGCGGAGTATAGCAAATTAAGCTTAATTTTGATAATATGGTCAATGAAATATAAATGGGGGTAAACAACAGCGGACCATGAATGGATGATCTTGTAAAAATGAATTAATTTGCATTATTAAGCAACGGTAAGAAGGCTTATTATTTCACTCTTCATTTGTATAACACATCAATAAAATATACAAAAATTAAATAAGAGAAACATGAAGAAAGAAGAATCGGCCTTATCGCTTAAATAGCGATCTCTGCCAGGCAACCTTCGAATTATGAAAAATGGAGAGGTGAATAGACTACAGGTGAGGCTTGCCTGTTTAGTAATCAGGGGTCTACTTAAAACTGAAATACATGGTCTGTGTGACTACGAGACAACTGAAGACGACAGAACTGGAAGTGGTCTAAGAGACAAAACGTTTCGTAACCTTGGGTCTAGTGGCTAGCTCGATAGCGATGATAACCTAGACGTAAGGGCTTCGGCTTTAATGTCGGGCTGCCAAGTTTGAATCCCAGCATGTACCTCTAACTTTTTCAAGTTATGTGCGTTTGAAGCAATTAAAATATCACTTGCTTCAACGGTGAAGGAAAACATCGTGTATAAACCTGCATGCCTGAGAGGTCTCGATAATGTTCTCAAAGGCTTGTGGAGTCCAACAATCTGCACTGGGCCAGCTTTGTGGCCTAGGATCTAAGCCCTTCTCATTGTGGTTCTCTAGTTAAAATCAAGTAACTCATTTGTCAAGTATATAGGCTACATTGTAATAAGCAAAAAAGCATCTCTCATTACCTTCACCAGTCACTTGAGTAACATAGGTCATGGCTTGATCTTTAACTGTCTCCCTATCCGCATATTTTACTCATATTAGACATAATCAGTGATAAAATTTTAAGTAGTTTTTGTTAGAGTAATATTATTCAGCATTTAAAACTAACTTAACGGTCCCAGCGATGCCAGGGCGTTGCTCTGAAATTGATTGTTTTAAATCTACTTAGCTGAATAGGGCTGATTCCTGACATTCACGGCTGTTCTGTGTATTGTTGTGGAGGAAGCCGTATATCTGCTTAAATTGTACTCTGTTATTTTATTTCACGTTTAGTGAACCAAGGCCTATTTTGATTACATTGAATAGATATGACTTCAGTAAAAGGCAGGTACAGCTCTTGAATTTATTTGATTATTTCGTCGAAATAAAATATTTTTTTGTCAAAACCGACATTGTTCAAACAAGAAAATAACTATTCAAATCGGTTTATAATTGAAAGAGTTCAGAGCTAACAAAAAAAAAAAAATACTACCGTATTGAGTATTTCTTACCTTACCGTACCTTTTTGCAACTCACGAAAAAAAAATCACGAAATTTTGTGCCGTATATTTAGTTTACTCAACGTAAACCATACTAAGGGCGTCTCATAATATGATACTTGAACCACTAGCTAACCTGGGTTGTTGGGCGGAGATAATTCGATACCTACTACAGAGGAGTAGAGGGAAGAAGGAGTGGAGGAAAGCAGTACAAATCACAGACTTACTCTATAAATATATGGATAAGAAGGTTTTATTAAGGTGTAGAAATTTTACTATAGTTTGATTAAATAAATCGACATAGCTATGAACATTTTCTCAAGTTCAACCTAAAGCATAGAATTTAACTGATAGTTGAGAACCTGTTCTTAGCTTGATCAGTTTATTAATAAGCGTTTTAGATGTTTATATCTAACGAGATAAAGTCTGCGCGGCTAGTTTACCAACTTCCATGAACAAGACAAGCCTTTAACTAAATAAAGTGACTTTTAAAAGTAAAAGACGTGTCGAAAATACTACCAAGTAAATGTAACGAAGTGTTAAACAATCTTGGCATTAGATTACGATAGACCTTTAAGTAACAATTGCAATGATACTAATCAATACGGCTCTTGATGTAATCTTATTGATAAACAATCTTCGAGAGTGCCGCACGCACTAAGCATTTAATATGATTCGTTCCTTATATTATATAGAGTGAAGTAAAATGTAAGAAAAATGTTAAGGATATCTGTACTGAAAATTGTGAAATATTAAAAGGAAGGAATTATAGCCACTTCTACCAAATTTATTACTAAAATACTAAGCAATT
Organism: Pararge aegeria; assembly: GCF_905163445.1. Classification (NCBI taxonomy): domain Eukaryota; kingdom Metazoa; phylum Arthropoda; class Insecta; order Lepidoptera; family Nymphalidae; genus Pararge; species Pararge aegeria. Next base: position 14,212,917 of record NC_053196.1, on the reverse strand, counting down.
TGTAGTCTTCGTTATTATGTACATGAATTCACCGGTACTTTATGGAACAACCTACTAAGCAGGCAAACATGATAAGAATTTTCAATTTTACAAGTTATTGAGTTCACTGAGGCATATACCTGTACCTTGCTTTGTTTTAAACTATTCTTCAGAAGGAGGATATTTTTTACCATTTGTAAATAGGATTTAAGTGACTACCACAACGGTTCAGGAAGGCAGATTCTACCGAGAAGAACCGGCAAGAAACTCTGCATATTGCTCTTTTTAAACATAATATCAAAGTTTTAACAATATTTAAAATCTCTCTATCTTGCGGGATATAAGAGCGGAGCGGCATGCTTGCAAGCAGCCTTGTCGTAAGAAGATAATATAATATATTTACTACGCATAATATCCTTTGTTATGTTTTTATATCATAGTCAGTGCATCATTCTCAGTATTCAAACTGCTATGCGCTACTGCTATTAAGATAAAACTACATGTTTTCTTATCTATCGTACCTACCTTCTTACGTGTTAAGATCAATGGACTCGAACTCTGGTTTAAGATTAAATTATTATTATCAGTTAAAAAAAATCCTGAACAAGTAATCCCGTGTAATGCAAAATCTTTACTATGTGAAATATTACATATACTTACCTCCATTTTATAACTATTTTACATTGAAAGGTTTGACCATGAGATCAAGTGGCTATCGTAAATATTAAATATTCATATTCAAATAAAAAATTTAAATTTAAACCGCGCGAAGCCGGTAGAAAATTTGTTATATAGGCTCTTTTTTTTCTTATTTAAGCCGCGCGGTTTAAATAAGAAAAAGAGTAAATATTTTCTTTTATAAAATTATTTTTAGGATTAGCTATACTATATAGTGTCGTGTGCAGCGTTGAGGGACGGCAGAGCAGAATGTAGCTGTCACGACCCCTCTTGCCGCGGGTGTCGTTTTAGACGACTTAGTGAATGTTACTCGGAGAACGGGCACCAGCTTCCTCTGCGCCACTACTAGTGATCAACAAACCGTCTGTCCAGCGTCGTGAGTGGGCAGTGGGCACACCGCAGTAGGCAATTTTTTTTTTTATTATTCTACTAAAAGTTACCTTTGACTGCAATCTTACCCGACGGAGAGTAATGATGAAGGAGTATGGTAGTCATACTAGGGGTATGACTGATGGGTTTCAACGCGCAATCGCACCGGAACACTAAATTGCTTAGCGGCAAGTCTTTGTCGGTAGGGTGGTAACAAGCCACAGCCAAAGCGTCCCATCAGACCAGACCAAAGAAAATTCAGAATTTACAAATTTCCAAATTGCCCCTTTCGCGAATAAAACCCAGGACTTAAATTCACAGCGCTCACCGTTGCGCCAGGGAGGTCGCAATAAAAATTAATCCAGCAGTGGACTGTTATAGGCTCCTACTATTCATTATACTTCGCAGATAAATTATTACGATTATACAAACATATTATGTACACAACTATACAAAAAATATTGTATTTATTTCGACCATGAGATCATATCATTTTTTAATAAGAAACACACAAATAACCTAATGTTAGTAATTCCTAAACACACTAAATCCAAAACATATGACCTTGATTTGTAAGTACTTGCACCATAAGACAATGGTTACCATTACACCTGTCTGCAAATGGATGATGAGGATGCTATTGTTACAAGCCCGATTCCTACGTTCAAAGGATGTGCGCTTGCACATGGACGCATCGTAAAGTTGTCGTCCCAACACAAAAGCCTCTACCAGTATCTGTCATTCAGATATTTTCATTACGTCATCGCCCCATATCCTATACTGTTCGCCTTTATCCTCATAAACGAATATGGATTACAAATTCCTTAATATAAAACCGTTACAAATCATAATGTAAATAGGTATATGCGTGTGCACTCATATCAAACAGCATGTGCGCAAATATTATAATCTAATCGGCTCGACGCTTTATCTCTTTTGCCTTTGAGCGGTGCCCGTGCAGTGAAAAAATATTCCCTAACACAAGCGCGTAAAGATATATTATGTACTTACCTACTTATAGATTCAAAACTAGCAATGTGTTTACACGCCCTTTTTAATCGTTAACATTAGCATTATCAACAAATTACCAGTCCACTACAAGGCACTGGTCTCTTCTCACAATCAGAAGGGTTAAGGCTGTAGTCCACCATGCTGGCCCAGTGCGGATTGGTGGACTCCACATGACTTCAAGACCACTATGGAGAAATCTCAAGGATGCAGGTTTCTTCACGATTTTTCCTTCACCATTGATTCAAGTGGTTTTTATTTGCTTAAAACGCACATAACTTTTTAACGCACTAAAAGTTAGGAATGCGTGTTGGGATTCGAACTCGGCCTCCGGAAGGGAAGTCGTAGTCCTACCTACTGAGCTATCACCTCTTTATCGACATGAATTATTTTAAATGCCTTTGGACTATAAAATATAAGTTTTAAGTCATAAGAGAAGAATTACTTCAGTATTCTAAATAAGTTTTGGTGGTGCCACCCATGCGTAGCAGGCTTGGTTAGTTAGCATTATAATCGTAATATTATATTTAACAGTCCAGTGGTTTAAAGTATATACATAATTAGTCATCCATTATGGTCTTGTTCTGTTAATTTAGCAAACATCATCATCATTCTCTCAACACCAAGTTTTTTTTAATTATAAATATACTACGACAATACACACATCGCCATCTAGTCCCAAAGTAAGCGTAGCTTGTGTTATGGGTACTAAGATAACTGATGAATATTTTTTATGACTAGTATACATAAATACTTATAATATATAGATAAACAACCAGACATTGAAAAACATTCATGTTCATCACACAAATATTGTCCAGTTGTGGGAATCGAACCCACGGCCTTGGACTCAGAAAGCAGGGTCGCTGCCCACTGCGTCAATCGGCCGTCGTTAGATTGCAGCCAAAGATAACTTAAAATGGAAATCAAAAAAAAACTCAGAATAGGACCTTATAGACACTTATCATATTAATCCATTACCAGTCCACTGAAGGGCACGTGTCTCCTCAGAATTAGAAAGGCTTAGGCGGTAGTCAAACCAGGCACAAAGCTGGCTAAGTGCGAATTAATAGACTTCACACGCCATTGAGAACATCTTGAAGAACTCCCTGGCATGCAGGGATTTCCTCACGGTGTCTTCCTTCACCGATAAAGCAAGTAATATTTAATTGCCTAAAGCGCACATTCCGAAAAGATAGAGGTGCGTTATGCGTGCCTTTGGGAGGTAAATGTAGAGTTCATGGATTCTGTCATAGCTTCAAATACCTTCATGTATCTCATGACAGGAGGAACTAAATTAAATAAATAATCAAATATACTACGCCCAAATATATTGCGACCTCACACATCGCCATCTGGCCCGAAAGTAAGCGTCGCTTGTGTTATGAGTACTAAGATGACTTATGAATATTTTTATGAATAATATAGGTATATAAATACTTATAATATACTGATTAACAACTAGACACTGACAAAACATTCTTGTTTATCACACAAACATTTTCCCGTTGTGAAAATTGAAAACAATATTTACGCAACTAAAAATAACTGACAGAAAAACTTGCAACGTATGACCATGTGTGTGACCAATTGAAAATATTATCAGTGGCTTTAGTACAATAATTGCTCGCTCGCAATCGAGAGGTCGTTTTCAAGAGACAGACTCTTCAAAGTAAAATGGATCCAATAACGTTTTAGAGTCGCAAATCCGATACTTCCGATTTTTGCTCTACAAACGTTATGTCCAAAGCGGAGCTAAAGAATGAATGGCAAATTTGAGCTTTAAAACATTTTGACGTGACAACGTCTTATAAATTGGTTTGCCGGGTGACACTTCAAGAAACTGCGTTACGCTCCGCTCACGTTATGCGCTCACAATGAGAGCGAGTGAGCGGCACGCGCCCGCCTAAGAGCGAGAGAGACAGACATAAAAAGTGAAAGGCACGCGTCCCTTTGTAGTAAACGCTGTTTCATTGTACGCAAATGTACTGCAAGTTATTGTATGTATATTTGTATATAAATACGTATGTATATGTGTAAAGGTAAAAATAAAATTTTGTTAATATGAAATTCAGTGCGAGATTCTTTGTATAAATTAATGTTTTAAATATAATTCTTTGTATAAATAAATGTTTTAAATTGTTACTATTATTTCATCCTTCTTCCTACTATACGAATGAATATTCACATTAAAATTATTTTACCACTCAAAGTCGTTGTCACGTAAAACTTTCGCCCGTATACCGACTTTACAAGCAACCAATTTTTTCTCCAATGTTCATGTATTTCCATACTCGAAAACGAATCCGAGCAAATCTTAAATCACGCTGCAGTGCGATTTATTGACTAAGGAAGCTATGGTACGTTGTGGACGTGTCGACTAAATTACTTATCGCTCTGTTTTAGTTCCCATGTGACTTTTATGTCCGCTATAATATAAAAATAAAGATTAAACTACCTATATTTACTGGCTGATGTCTGTGATTTCATCCGCGAGAAATTTCTGATTTGCCGTGCAATTACGATATTTTATGAAGCTGTAGTCGGTTTTCCATAGCCGGAATAGTTTATATTATACTAGCTGCTGCCTGCGACTTCGTCGGCGTTTGATTTTGTTTTTTGATGTAGCATTAAATTTAGTTGTAGATCTAAAAAAAATATAGTATTCAGTATCGCTAAGCCTCAAATGAGGGGTTTGCTGCTGTCCGCTGAGGAGTTCTGTCCTTTATCTTCAACCAGAGTTTGGGCAAAATTAAACACATATTAAAAGGAACCGAGCTCGGTTCCTTTTAATTTGTGTCTTCTACTTTTTATCCCGATATTAAGCTTAATATCGGGATAAAAAGTATCCTATATTACTTCTAACACTTCCAAGATTATGTGTACAAAGTTTCATGAGGATCGGTTAAGTAGTTTTTGCGTGAGAGCGTAACAAACAAACTTACATTGACATTTGTAATATTAGTAGGGATTATTGATTATAATCTAAGTTTTAGTGATAAATTAACAAACAATTAGAATTATTATTAAACTGTGGGTACTTTTGTTATCTGTATGTGAGTCTTCCGTTAGCTGTCACTTTACTCTCTCTTGCCTTTCCATGTCTAAATCATTTTCCTGTGATAAAATATATCCTAATTCCATCTCTATAATGCATGCTATTTCATTGCATATTTTCACCAAGGTAAGTTAAGCGATCAAGTCATGTATATTTAACAAATGTACTGAACTATTTTATGTCGCTGCCCACTGCGCCACTCGGCCGTCATTGTGAGAATGACATGAGTGTTTTTCAGTGCCTAGGTGTTTATCTGTAAGTACGATGTATATTAATACTAAAAAATATTCATCAGTTATCCTAGTACCCCTAACACAAGCTACGTTTACTTTGGGGCTAGGTGGCGATGTGTGAGGTCGCAATATAGTTATTTAATTTATAGTTTACAAAAAAAAAAACACACTTTCCCATTTTGTAATATCAGTATGGATTATCGTGGTGTCATATCCAAATGGTTGACGGTTTAAAAAACAGTCGATAACAAATGAACGTATAAACATACGAATGCCTTTTCTAATCCCAAAGCAGCACAAGCAAAACCGGAGTGCGTCTGGTTGGCGAATCCGGTTTGCGGCTGACTCACTCTCGCGACCTCATGCCGACCTCCCGATACCACCGAATATTTTCTACCTTATACCATTAACGACAAAACACAAATTTTAACATGTTATTTTAAAATTAAAACCATACTTACTATAGGAATACGAAATAAATATTATGCTTAATACATCGTCATATCAACCCATTACGGGCCCACTACGGGACACTGGTCTCCACCCACAATGAGAATTTTGTTAAGGCCGTAGTCCACCACCCTGGCCCAGTGTGGATTGGCGGACTCCACACACCTTTGAGAACATTATCGAGAACTCTCAGGCACGCAGGTTTCCTCACGATGTTTTCCTTCGCCGTTGAAGCGAGTGATGTTTTTATTACTTAAAATGCACATATCTTGGAAAAGGTAGACGTGCGTGCTGGGATTCGAACTCGGCCCCCTCCCGAAAGTGAAGTCGAGCTCCTACCCACTGGGCTATCACCGCTTTTATTCCGCTTAGCACTTACTTTATTACAAATGCGTAAGTGTTTGTTTGTTTCTCCATCCATCGCAGCCCAAGAAAGAGATATTAATAATTAATATTTTGTAGGCGTGTCGCGTACATGATACACGCAATTGTATATGAAGACATCAATTATCAGAAACACAGAAAAGGTGGTGACCGAATTTTATCGCCATTATTGGATTTATATAGTTTAGCAACAATTAAATAATGCTTTACGTTGATTAAACTGCTTTTACATTTTAATAAAACTTTTACGTCTTAATTACTTTGACGGCTGACTGGCGCAGTTGGCAGCGACCCTGCTTTCTGAGTCCAAGGCCGTGCGTTCGATTCCCACAACTGGATAATGTTTGTGTGATGAACATGAATGTTTTTCAGTGTCTGGGTGTTAATCTGTATATTATAAGTATTTATGTGTATTTAGTATTTCATAAAAAAAAAAATTCATTAGCTATCTCAGTACCCATAACACAAGCTACGCTTCCTTTGGGGGCTAGATGGCGATGTGTGTATTGTCGTAGTATATTATATTAGTATATTACTGTGAAAATATCGCTCTGTTATGAGAATAGTACGCTTATGCTCAGCCATTAAATTTGTTAATCCCTCTGAAAGCGCGTTAAGCTGTCGATACTGGTTATTATCAATAGTCTTTAAAGTTCGCCAACTCGCATTGGAGCAGCGTGGTGGGTCTATGCTCGAAAACGGTTTCCTATAGGAGACCTCTCTCTAATAGGAAACCGTTGCTTGGGCCCGGAAGTGGGACGTTAATAGTGCGGCCTATTACCACTATATATTAACACTAGTAAGAAGTATTGGATAGAAGCAAGCGTTACTTTGCGGAATTCCATGATATATATGAAAATCAAGCTTTATTTGCTATACTCCGCGAAAAGCAGTAGAAACTGTATGGTGTAATTTATAATTATTCCATCTTTATACTCCACACCAAACAGATCTTCGGCAATGTACCCTCAGGTAGGTATAGCCAATTAAGCTTATTTTTTTTTTTTTAGTAGTTAAAAGCTTGAATGGATTACCTTACTCGTACTACAACAACTCACTGTTTAATGCAAGAAAATAGTTTTAATAGATTAAAAAACTTAATACATAAGGTAGCAGCCACGCGTAACTGCCGGCAGCTGCCACCGCCATATGCGTCGACCGTGCGCCAACCCTCAGGATATACGAGTAAGTTAATTATGACAGGAACTGACGAAAATATCTTCTGGAAACATCTACGTTAATAAGATAAGCCAGCCAATTTTTTTCTTTGTAATCAGTGAAAGAACTAAGACCTAATTTTATATATTTACACGTGTTTATAGTATACTAGCTGTTGCCCGCGACTTCGTCTGCGTTTGATTTTGTTTTTTGATTTAGCGTTCAATATAGTTGTAGTTCTAAAAAAAATTAAGGTATTCAGTATCGCTAAGCCTTAAATGAGGGGTTTACTGCCGTCCGCTGAGGATTTCTGTCCTCTATCTCCAACCACATTCAGATCGACATAAAGTTTGGGCAAAATTAAACACATATTATAACCTTTATAGTAAGTACAAAGATAATTATTTAAATCGGTTTTAATTTGTCGCAGTTATGGTGTAAAATCGTCAAGCACTTTCATCCCCTCTCCCAAAGGAACCGAGCTTAATGTAGGGATAAAAAGTATCCTATATTACTTCTAACACTTCCAAGAATATGTGTACAAAAATTCATGAGGATCAGTTAAGCAGTTTTTGCGTGAAAACGTAACAAACAAACTTACATTGACATTTATAATATTAGTAGGGATAAAGCCGCCTAACTCGAAATGGACATGAGTTAGTGATATCTGCTTATTGTTTGCGAAAGGTGCCGATGTCATTTGTGGAATTGAGTCTGATTATGAGCCTTTATAATCTGATTCGCAAAGTTATTTTGGACCTGCCAATGCATAAGTTTAAACAATGTGTTAAAACAAATTTAATAAATAGTGGTTACTGTACGATTGATGAATTTTAACTACAAGGCTCCGCTCTCATCACGCAGAAGATAAATCTCTATCTGTAAAATGATTTTGAAAAAGAGCATACTGCTGAGTTTCTTATTGGCTCTTCTCGGTGGAATCTACCTTCCGAACCGGCGGTAGACTCACTAATTTAGAAAGTCACGAATTTAAGAGAATTATCTTTATATATATATATATATATATATATCCTTTGTGTGCGTGTGTATGTCACTGAACTCCTCCTAGACGCTGGACCGATTTGAATGAATTTTTTGGTATACGTTTGGGTGGCAACCTGCATGGTTTAGATTCACAAATTAGCCCGACAGATGGCGTGGGGTCCGCTAGTAACATTATATAAATATAAATGTTAAATGCATTTAAATATGCATAATACACAGTCACCACTTACAGTTTAGTCTAATAAAAAGGCATATTATTCAATGTCGGCTTTTGTGGTACGAGAACCGTGGCTTAAGAAATAAAAACAACAAGTTTTACATCACTGCTTTTAAAGAGTCAAATGAAAAAAAATATGAACTTTGACAGTATACATAAAGATGCATCATATCTAAGGCTTCATTAAAAATAATTGTATCTATAATACAAAATACAATCAAAGCTAACTAGAATAAAATATATTCTGGAAACATCTACGTCACAAAGATAAGCTATCCCGTATTATCAGTGAGTAAAAATGTATTGCCCATTAGAGTGGACATGTCCCGCGGATAGGCTTGTTGGCAGCGAACGAAACTTGTCCTCCGACGCAGTTGGTAACAATAATTTGATAGACTCAAACTTTTATTTGATTTCCTTAAGGCCCCTAAAGTTAGATGGCTTTAGCTTCAGAACAGAGTAGACAGAGTATAATTAAAATCCTATTCATCATCATCATCATCATCATATCAACCGATAGACGTCCACAGCTGGGCATAGGTCTTTTGTAGGGAGTTCCAAATTCCACGCTTAATGTCGATAGCCCATCTCGTTGGGGGTCGACCAACGCTGCGCTTACCTCTGGACCCGTAGGATGTACGTTGACATCCTTTCTACGAGCTGTGTGCTCCGCCCATTGCCACTTCAGCTTCGCGACTCGTTTATCTATGTCGGTAAAATCTCCATCGCCCGCTGAGTGACTTAGCCTTCTTAAGAGGCCCATAGTTAGCGACCATGTTTCGGAACCTAGGTCATCACTTGCAACACGCACTGCACGAGACTTTGTTCTTCAGTAGCTATTTAATAGGTTTAGATCTTAACCAAAACGTATTAAATAGGTAAAAATCGGTAGTAGGTACTCGTAAATCGGTAGGAAACTACTTGAAGGCGTTTTCTAATTTCCACGACCTTTTTCCACGAAATTTGTTTAAGTGACACTTGACAAGAGTCAGATTCAGAATGTTCACTGGTACACTTGACTCTAGCAGTACAGCAAGCATTTTTCATGGACGGGAGACTTTTTTCTCCCAAAGTTAGGGATAAAATTCAATCTTCTCCCACAGCTTGATTGCAAAAGTGGAATTATTATCCAAATAATATATACGTGTAATAATAAACGGGGGTAAACTTCCCGTATTCCACGTTGCCGAGCTTTGGCAGGTGGACTCGTTAATTTTATCCCTTGGCAGGGGGATATTATCGGGACACATGATCATTATCTCTTGCCTTTGCTAGGCGTGCCGGTCGTTAGACTACAAAACTTAGCGCAAAAATTTGTTTTGTCGTCTCTAGTCCATAGTTAATAACTGAAAGGCCTACAGCGAAATAAATAACGCCCGCTAACCCGAATTAGAGCAGCGTAGTGGGTAAGAACCCGAATTAGAACAGCGTAGAGGTATGTGTCCAGCCTATTGTTAACCTAGCCTAATATTTACCCGGAGCTTGTAAGATTTCTTCAAAAAAAGCCCTGACAAATATTTTAAACGCTTTTAGCACTTCCTGCAACGAGTTTATACAATGGTATCTGAAATTTGTTAAACGTTTTTTACTAGCTAATACAAAAAATGTACGTCCGAAGGCACCGAGCAATTTTAAAGACATTTGCCGATGCGAGGTGCGTTTTTACACTATAATGCCATTATAAAAGGATAATTAAGTGTCTATTCCAAATAGGGATGCAGCTGGTTATAAATGTGCTGCTGTTAGTTCCTAATTGTCCGATAACGTAACAAGGTGATTCAAACTATGATAACATGTCGTTTTTAATTCCCCCGAGCATAGAGTGGGTGTTGCATCTAGAATCCTGGGTGTACCCAGGTTTTAGGGGCGCCCAAAACGAAGGTAGCTTAAACCCTGTGTTGAATGCTCTACTTTTCACACCTCGCTTGGCAATAAAATTAAGTTTTAGAGGGATTTCACAGGCTCTAGTGAGTGACAAGGACGCCATCTTCCTTTATAGCGAGGTAGCGATATTAGAATGAACAGATTTTATTCAGATACGCCATGTTCCTTATTCAAATCATAAAAGCCTTTAGGGACTCCAGGACAACATTACTTACCCGATTAGCCTATAGGGTGTATTGACGTACTTGACCTTTCAATAATAGGCTATATAAAAAGACTTTTATTAAACATGTCTAAATTACATTCTCTTTTTACGATTTCTTCGTGCACTTCCCCTTTAAATCACCCTCAGGTCATGATCAGTTGCATCCGATTACAACAGCTGAGACTATAAATTGAACTTCTTCTTAGGGTGCCGTTTGGTTACAAAGGTTGGCAATCATTCAGGGCTATCTCAACTTTGAAGACAGCTGCTCTGAATAATGATTTGGTGCTCTTTTATAAACCACTGTAGCAGGTTTTTTTAGCATGATATTCTTTTGAGACCAGGGCTTCTTCTGTCTGCCACTTAAATTTGTCTGATAAGTCGAAGAAGTTCATATTTTGAGGTGTTCCACATCGCATGTCCAAAATATTCTAATTTTCTGCATTAAACGGCTATGAGTACTTACACAACCTTAATACACCAATAGTCAGAAATTGTAATTTTTAACAATTTAATTTTTTTATGAATGTAGTAACAATTAATTGCTGGTGTGTCTTATGAATAAATAAATAAATAATCAGTTTCGTCTAAGTACAAATCTACGACATGGTGCACTCCCATAAAAATAACCTTCTAGGATTACAGATTAATTTAATGACATTCTAACCCTACGCTCATGTATTAAATTAGTTAACTACTGAATTACTCGTACAATTTGCAATGTTTGCGATGAAAGGTGCAAAATGTCAAAGGAATTGTTAAAGTGTTGCATGAAGAACATTTTTTTGTAAACCATATTAAATTACTCATTGAAAAGAGCACAGAAATTTTGATATCACATAAGAGATCATTTTTATAATTACTGAGCTGCGACATGATGACATACGGACCTGGATTATAGACAGTCAGTCAATCAGTTTAATCGTGCACTCATAAATTAAACTACTAAAATTAGTTAACTACTGAATTATTTCTATAATTTGCGATGAAGGAATTGAAATGTCAAGGGAATGGTTAAAGTGTTGCAGGGCAAACTTTTTTTTATATATACAGGCACCTGTGGCGTGTCATGTCATACTGGTAGCGTCACAAAAAAAAAAACAACAAATTGTTAAATGATATGGACAAGAAGGAGTTAATGAAAGAGCAAAAAGATACGTTTTGGGAGTAGATTAGACATTTATTGATTAATAATAATTATTATCGATTGTGGTTTGTTGGTCGGCTGTATATTCAGTCAATGTACCCGATAAAAGCAAACTAAAAAAAAATTTAAGCAGAACTACTACCCAAGAAGCTGATGGAAGTGGCTTATGAAATGTGCCCGCATGCATTTAGTTCGCTAGTCACAAGACTGATAACTTGCCGGCCAATCACGGCTGGTCTCGTGCAGCATGACATACAGTTCAACCAATCATGTATTCTGCAATTCAATTAATCGTGCGTGCGACAAAGCGCGACTTCGATGTTTTTTACGTTCGCTGCCGATAGCCACAAAAATTCGGGAACGAGATTCAGCCAATCTACTTTTAGAAATGTATTGAAATTTACGCTTAATATTTGAAAAGTTGTTAGATACCGAGAATTCATCCAGCCAATATACAACGTGTAACGGAATTACGAAATACTGTTTAAGTGTGTATAAGTATATTTCCCAAGTAGTGACACTGAATAAATCAAAACATTCAAAGGGTTTACTTATTGAAGATAAAAGACCGACACGTGCATAGAAAGCAACGCATTCCTAATAAAGTGACAGGATTCTCTTGATTTTACTTCCTTGATGTTATGATGTTAGGGCTGTATCTAATTTATTTCAGTAACAACTATGGCTAATGGCTAAATGACTAATGTTTTTGTCAAAAACTATTAGCGTTTCGGTTTCACAGATAACTCTCAGAGACAGTAAGTAATGTACACACCTCTAATGCCTCAGAAGTATTATTTCGGTTTTTATTTACACGTTGTAAAATAAACAAATGTAGCGGAAACTGGTTGTAATGTTCAAGGATCGAGTAGTTATTGTTATTTGTATGAATAAAATCAATCGTTTTAATTGAGAATGCTTTATCACCGTTGCCATAGATAATCCTTGTTCATTTTCATTTTGCTTAAAACGGCACTATATTCAGAAGGAAGATTTACGTAAATGTAACAACTGGCCTAACAGGCACAGAAAAACGTAACAAACAAGAATACAGCTTTAAAACAGCGTATTTTAACAATTAACTGGGAGATAGAGGCGGTATCGTAATTATTTGTAATAGTTCTATTTTAACAGGCCGTGAGGCATACAAAAACTTTTGAAAACATAGGAAATGTCGTGTTGGAGAGCGTGTAAGTGAAACTAACAATAAATAAATGTACAGTCGGCATTCGATTTACTAATTGACGTAATACAGAAAATGCGAGTGCTTTCCTTGTACCGTATGATAATTATAATTAACAAGTCTTCTAAAACGTTGTCTACCAACAAAAAGCAGGTAATACAGAAAAGTAGACACGCTCATTTTAATTTATATTAATACAAAAATTCCATAAAAATATAGAAATAACCAATACCTAATTGGCTATTTCTCTTATAGAACTCTCAGATTCTTGTTTGGGTTTTATAGCTACCATTACCAACAGCGCGGAGAGGCTATGCTATAATCGTTCTCTTTCTATGAGAGTAGAGGCCTGAGAAATTCGCCTTTTAATTAGCATGGAGAAATGAGGATGATGATGAATGATGATGAGACGATAATGGTACTGTTTAGGCAGGGACTACAGTGCAGTATTATACTTTATATATTATAGCTCTAATATAACATTAAAGTACTCGTAACATTGAAGTATCAAAACCACTGCACTTTAGTAGTTTTTCTCGAACCGGTGGTCACTTTAGCATTCCATTTAGCAGTTGACAGTAATTTAATTTACCTCTAATGTTCTAATAGTTTACCATAAAATGGGGAAAATGGGAAAAAAATTGTGAGCTAGCAACATTCCGCGGGTGTGAAGTGAGCATGCGCGAGGGCGTTTTCACTGATTTGGGCACAACGCATTGCATGCAATGAAGGTTCTGTATTTCCTTAATTTTGTGATTTATATATAATACCGAAAAATAAGGATACGGTTGTTAAATTCATACCACAGCAGGGCTAGCACGGGCGGGAGATAAAAATTATATCCCCTGACAAGGGATATATTTAACGTGTCCACCAGCTAAATTACGTTTATTATATAATATCGTTTATTAATACACATATATTATTTGAATATTATTTCCAGTTGTGTGCCAGAGCATTGAGAGTTGATAAAGCTGTGAGACGGTAAATTTTTATCCTTTCCCCGGGGAGATAATTGTCTCCTGCCCAAGCTAGCCGTGCAGGTAGGATTAATTTTCTCACATAATCTGTAACATCTACCTAATTTTACTATTAAAACTGTAACTAAATGGAGTAATCTTAAATACAAATAAATTTCCTAGTTAAATAGATTTGTATACTTCAAAAAATTTTGCACGCCTTTATGGCAAAACATGTTTGGATCAATTTTATTTGTTATCTATTTACCATATATCATGTAACCCACGTTTAATGCAAATAAATGAAATTATTATTTATTATTATTATTATTATTAGTCCCATATTCCCATGCAAGTCCTTAAACGCGTTTTCCAATACAACCCATAAATATTGTTAAATTAACTTGCTCGAGGTAGTCGTAAAAGAAGCCCACTGTACTTAATTCTAGAGTTCTACTTTTGTTATTGTTGAGCATCATTAAAAATCATTGTTACATTGTAATGAGAGAATTATTACTTAAATGCAGTTCCCGGTCGGCCATTTTACACAAATGCAAGAAATTGAATGACCAGCAGATAGCGATCGATAAAAACGATAAGCAAGCGTGCAAATAAATGCTCCAATTAACAAAACTAATTGCCGGTGCGAGTTATATTGACACTCGAGATATAGTGTGCATATATAATTTATTTTAAAGCATTGGTAATAATAATTTTATGGCTTAAATACTAAGCGGAAGTGTGTTTGTAGTGTTGAAGATTTTCTCTTTCACGCAGCCACGGAGAAATGAAACTGGAGAGTTTATGTCATTCTATCTTAGAAATGAAACGAAATTGTATTAATATGTGATAGAAAGTTCATAACAAATTTAAAAGTCGCAACATATCCAGTCAGGCTATTTACGATAAATAAGTTCAATAATCGAGGCTTAAATTGCAGAAATTCATCATTTGAAAAAAAACTTATTGCTCGATAGCCATTTTTTCAATGTATCCTTAAATTTTGTTATTTGGGTCTTAAGTACCAAAGATCTGTTGCTATGTGAAAAAAAAGGAAATCTATCCCACAGGTGCCACGTGCTATTCCAGACTATAAGTATCTATCTCTTTACTAAATATCATCCAGATCAATTCAGCCGCGATTGAGTAACAAACATCCATCTAAACTTTCACGTGTATAATTCTAGTATAGACTATAGATTCTTAGAGGGAAACTCTTCTCTTCGTTATTACTATGAAAATTAAGCTTCATTTGCTCGGCGAAAAGCAGGAGAATCTGTACGGTGTAATTTATTGTTTCTTCAAAATCAAATTAAAAAATTCATTATTCATGTAGGCCTATCAGAGGCACTTATGAAGCGTCAAGCTTCAATCTTTATACTCCACACCAAAAAGATCCTCGACAATTACTCTCTAAGCACGTTTCGCTCTCAGAAGATGTTGACTTTACAATGAATAATTGTTAGTACTGAAAATTATTCATTCATAGTATATCATAGAATTCCGTAAAGTAACGCCTGCTTCTATCTTATAACTTTCGTTATTGTTTAACTCGATCGATCTGTGCCATGGATGCTAGAGCCATAGTACAAGATTTCCTCGCGCGTAATCAAGTCGTTTTCGCATATCGAATTCTGTTTCTGTCTGTGTGTGTTGTCAAATTCAAATGGACATAATGGCATTTAGAGTAGCAAATCCTGTACTTTTGATTTTTGGTTTTACAAAACGAATTCAAGTAAAATTTGACCTTTAACACGCTGCAAATAAGATCAATTTCACTCCGGTGTTCATGTATTTCCATACTCGAAAACGACTCCTCTATTGCGAGCGAGAAATTCTTGTATTAAGACTACTGAACATTATTTCTCGTTCACGATTATGTAAAGCCCGCACTGTGAAGTAATCATGCAATCTAGCATGAACTGTATTGTCAATTGGGCATAAAGAATGTCAGCCATTGATTGCCTCATTTGCAAAACCTTGTACGCAACTTTATTAACTATTTCTTTATCGCTAGCTGTTGGAATATACTTTTAAGACATTTATGAACAACATGAATTGCATGCGCGTGTAGAATATATGAAACATGCGTAACTTATAGGTCATACACATGCAAATTTTCAGATACTTACGGGTTTTTTGTGTTAATAGATAGGAATACTCGTAAATTTGCGTATCGTATGGGGTAATCCTATATATGGATATTATCAGAAACTGAAGTTTTGTTTAAATTGAAAAATTTGGAATACTTGAAATATGCGTAACGTACCTATGGGGTATTCCTAACATGCACATCATTAGAAACTTTGCAGATTTCTCACTGCATTTTTGAAAATATTCTAAATTCAGTGCGAATAGTCAAATAATTGTTCATTCGGTATTTCCCAATTTATTTCAATAACGCAATAATCTATGCAACTTCTTCAACGTACTGCGTACAACTTATTTATATCTCCATTTGAACCGCATTTTGTTTACATTTTCGGAAATTTAAGTTTCTTTACGCGGAACTTTCATTTATAAATTCCACCCTTAAAAAAAGTCCAACCGTTTCACACGGACAGACAGAACACTTCAGTTTTATTTATTTGTATTAGATACAATGTCGATAATTTTCGACCGCATTATATAAAAAAAAAAAGTAGCTCCTCTCTCTCTAGCCCCAAAGTAAGCGCGGTTTGTGTTATGGTCATGGGTACTAGGATGACTTATGAATAATGAATGAATATATATATTTTTATTGCACACCACAATAAGTACATAAAAAAAAGAAAAGTATTACAAAACAACGTATACAATTTGGCGGCCTTATCTTATCGCTTCATAGCGATTTCTTCCAGGCAACCAATGGCGAAGAAAACAAATACATAAAACGGGTTGATGGTGCACATATACATATACCCATAAAATAAATATATCATTATTTATTTAAGTGATAATGTACAGACACTGAAAAACATTAATGTTCATCGAACCCACAGCCTTGGACAAAGAAAGCAGGGTCACTGCCCACTGCGCCACTCAGCCGTCGTAAATTAAGACCAAGCCACAAAATTTTCTAGAATCTTTCCTGCACTTAAGATATGAAAAAATTAAAATGCGTCGTAAGGCATTGCATTGTCAAGTCAATTATGACGCCGAGCCGCAAGCGTTAAGGTATTTAGACAAAAAGGTCAAACGTATAACCCAGATCCAAACTACGACTATAAATACTAGATACTACAACTATACGTATACTTTCATACAGTAAATTTTACCATCCTCTTTCCACCTTTTTGTCGGCTTAGCGCGCTTTGCTTGTCTTTAAAAGATCACTTTAGTGATAAGGCCACCTTTGCACCCTTGCACTAAGTAATATTATAGAGTGAGATCCAGTATAAGAAATAGGTATATACCCTCATCGATAATATTAACGCTGGTAACTTGGATCTTAATGATGCACATGTAGCTTGTATCCTGGAGATGGACATTGGATAAAATTATCCCCGAAAATCTGCTGGCAAAAGTTACCAGCGGGATCTATTTTTTATTCCACTACAACTTAGGCCTGATTGCAATCTCACCGGCTGGTAAGTTAAGATGCAGTCTAAGATTGTAACGCGGTAACCTGTCAGGGGTATGGCAGTTATATTAAACCCAATATCGATTTCTACGCGATATCGTATACAGGTTTATGTGTAGGCGCTGTTATGGACAAAAATTACGAGCAGTAAGTGAACCTTGCGCTATTATCAGTTTTTATACGTGTACCTAATTGTTTTATACATGTAAATACGAGGCATGGTGCCGATCGGAAGGTACTCGAACAGGGAAGGTGGTATCAGGTTAAACAACACCTCAGAAAACTCCCGATTATATTATTGGATTTGTTTCGAAAAACAATGTCAATAACTGAAGCAATTATTATTATGGCGCTGTTTTAATAAAGCCATAAGAATATACAAATTTACCATGGACTAGAGTGGAGACTATTATATTTTTTTAATTATTTATTCACCTGCAAGATGTTGCCGGCCTGCAGGTGCTAATATTAGGAGCTACATTAATTAAACTCGTATTGCGTCGTTAATCCTTAGTTGGTACTGTTGGTGGGAAACTTCAGAGTTGAGTATCACCTTTTTATTTATTTTTTGTTTTGTCAACAAGTTAGCCCTGGACTGCAGACTGCAGTATCACAAGTGATGATGCAGTTTAAGATAGTAGAGGGCTGACCTTTTAGGGAGTATGGCAGTTATATTAAACCTTTACCCAGTGGCGTGCATAGAGGGTATGCACAGGGTATCCAGATGATTTAAGCATCTGCGTACCCTCTATGCACGCCACTGCCATACCCCATCGTCGTTCTCTTCGGCACATCTTAGTCGGTTGGGCTGTAACTAGCCACGACCGAAGCCTCCCACCAGACATTCCTAAATAACCCCTGAATCGAACCCGGACCTACAGCATAAAACCACAGCACTTAACTTACCTAACCTAACCTAAATTCGAGTTATTTTTACTACAATCTACTTTAACCGTTGTAGTAGTTTTAACTGCCTTGTTGATCTAGTGGCCGCCATGTTTGATTTTGAATGCAACAAACACTTCCTGCAACGTGCAAAGCCGTGCTGTGTCCATCAACCGAAAGCGAAGGTGATAAGCCTCATGTGCCAGCCAATAAACAAGTCGCTTTCCAGAACGAGCTCCGTCACATCAACATTCATTCCTATTCAGCTCTGGGGACTTGGCTTTGCTCGGCTTAAATTAAACCAACGTTATGCCTTAAAAACAACCAATACCGACGTCTAGCTTATAAGGTAATAGATAATAATATAATATAATATAAATATACTACGACAATACACACATCGCCATCTAGCCCCAAAGTAAGCGTAGCTTGTGTTATGGGTACTAAGATGACTGATAAATATTTTTATGAATAATATACATAAATACTTAGAATATACATATAAACACCCAGACACTGAAAAACATTCATGCTCATCACACAAACATTTTCCAGTAGTGAGAATCGAACCCACGGCCTTGGGCTCAGAATGCAGGGTCGCTGCAAACTGCGCCAATCGGCCGTCTACTACAATAACACAATAATGTTCAGTTATCATAAAATTAACAGCTTATCGAAAGATAAAACTTCCAAATAGGTACAAACTACGTAATCAGATAAGCTCTGTGTTTCATATTAAATTAGTTAAGGACATATTCTTTAGCGAATGTAGATAAGTAAAAACACAGAGTAGGTAATAGTAGAAGATTCACTTCATCAACACTGTTAATGAAATAGATACTCTAAGATCATGGCGATAAGATGTAATTTGCTTGAAGCCTCTCTGGGTGATTCTGGTTATATTTACCTACACAACAAATAGTGCAAGCAAAATTGAACTTAAAAACCATACTGAACGGTTCTAAGCGCACATAACTAGCAAGATTACGGCCATACCGATGGGGCGCGAGGGAATGTTACAACTTTCGCTACACGCTGCTGGCAAAGCTTGTGCTGTAGTGCGCCAGTCGAGCAGCAGAGGTAACAGAACTTTATAGGCTAATATAATAAAACAAAAGAATACGTAAATACAATACAAGCTCCATTGTGAATTATCGACACTCACTATCTTATATCTTTAAACGAGCAATTCTTGTATATATATAATTGGAATCTCGGAAACGGCTCGCAACGATTTTTATGAAATTTAGTATTCAGGGGGTTTCGGGGGCGATAAATCGATCTAGCTAGGATAAATTTTTAGAAAATGACATTTTATTTGTGTTTTTTGTCGGTAATAACCGATTTGGTGCAACGAAGTTGCACAGGTAAGCTAGTATTTAATTATAGTAACACCGACGCGACGGCGCGTCGCGCGTCGGACGCAGCCGCTATTGGTAATAATGTCATACCCAAAGCACATAGAGAAAATAATGTGGTGAAACGCCATTTAGGCTTCACTGTTAGTCATTGCTTCGGTTTACCGATATAATTTTAGTTTGAAGCTGCATCGAAACAGATTGCTATTATGGATCGTAACTGGTACAGATCTAAACAGTTTAACTACAAGACTGCATTCTCCCATTATCTTGATAACAATGAACGACCGTCGCCACGAGGGTTTTTGCTATTCAGGGCCATTGCCTGTGATAATCTGTAATGCTTTAAGCCCAATCTGCTTTTAGTTGCTAGTATCCACCAGACACGTAATATCACGTTCCTCGGGCGTCTATTAAGGCTTAGGGGCATCCAGGCGGTGGTGCTTTCTAGTTCGGGTATATCCTCATAGAGGAGTTTCATACAACCTTCATCCTCCCCGAGGGACGGGGACGGGGTTAGCCAGAAAGCTTTTCCACCACCACAAAAAAGACCTACGGTTTCATGATACAAAGTATTCAATTTCATCAAGATAAATGTGTAGTTAGAGCTGAATGCTGAATAGGTAACAAACAAATAGACATGCACTCAATAGAAACTTTTCAAGAATAATAAACATTTATAATATTACTATGGATCATTAATGGTGTATAAATATGGTTACAAAATAGCATAGCCAAAGCAGATAACATGCTAAGACACTAAAATTCACAGACTAATGAAATTAAATAAATTACCAACGATACTAGCTAGTGTGTTATTGAAAAATCCAACAATAAGCTGACAATTTCGACGTGCGGTATGAAAATTACGTTTAATTATACACTGTGCCCGACTAGATTACGGGTTGGACATGCTAATTGTTGTCACTCAGGCCAAGATGCACGATCTGTCGCGTGAGTAATGTCACTTTCCCCGACTTCGGCGCTGGTTTTCTGCTTCGAAGGCGTACGTACGCTAGGGCTGTCGACATTTCGTTTTTCTGGAAAATTTCCTCATTTTTGGTGTCACGAAATGGGTAAAGTAGTCTAGAAGACTTGTAGTCTTTTTATTTTTTATAAATAAATAAAATTCATTTATTTCGACCGACTTGGATCATAAATGGTTAGTAAAAATCAAAGTTAACTGTTAGTAAACTTAGCCTAAGGAAATAGTTTATATAAAACCCATCGAGCATGCCCGATTGGAAAGCATGTGTACCATGCAGCAATGGCACAGGTACTGACAATCTGTCCTACACCGTTTTCGCATGATCGTGTAATTAATAATAGATTAACACAAATGGTAAAGTATTCACCTTTTGTATAACTAGCTAGACGTATTTTTTTAAATATTTGTGCTGGTCTCTCAGTCTGGACTTACGTTCGGCTTTATAGATTATACAAGGAAGACCATTTTGTAAAATTATTTGAAAAAAATTTGAAATAGACGGTCTATTTAACTTATTTTACTAATAATTGACCCCATTTGGACACGACCGAAATACTTACGTGCAACAGCTAGTGTTAAGTTATAATCATCATCATCATCCTATTACCGGGTCACTAAAGGGCACGGATCTCCACCCACAATGAGAAGGGGTTATGGCCGTATGCCACCACGCTGGCCCAGTGCGGATTGGTAGACCCTACCTTTGAGAACATTAAGGAAAACTCACGGATTAAGGATTCCTCACAAAGTTTTCCTTCACCGTATAGGCAGGTGATATTTTGATTTCTTAAAACGCACATAACTTCGAGAAGTTAGAGGTGCGTGCTGGGATTAGAACTCGGCCCTCCGAAAGTGAAGTAAAAGTACTACCCATTGGGTTATCACCGCTTCCGTTATTTGCGCACTTAACGTAGGGTCACTTGAATACTTATAGTACTTGTACAAAGTAGTAAAAATAACATGAAATATGCTAATACGTGAGACATTGAAAAGAGGTAGTAAAACATGGCGATGGCAACCCTAATATCCTATCATACGCTCTCTCGTATGGAATGCTCATTTACTCATCAGAAGATGTATTAATTATTCAAGGAAATTTTCTAGACCTATATGAACCTATCTCCTGTTGAATGACAGAATTAATAAACCAATCAGAGCGCTAATAGTTGGGGTGTTTTCTGAATAGGCATATTTTAGGTTATATTTGCCACTGGTGTGATACGCGAGTACATGTATGCATTCTATTACAACCGAACATACGCATGCAGCATCCAGATGCCAGCATCTTCATGCGAACGAGTATGGTTCAGGATTCACGAGTCTGTGACTCGATGTACAAGATCGTTAAAAGCAACTACTCACCCGTCAATCATTGTTAAACATTTCGTAGGAAAATCGTGTTCTTTTAATATTTTAATAAAACGTAAGGTTTCAATTTGCCAAACAACGATATTGATCCTTAGGTTAGTAAAGAGAACTATTGGTTACTCAAGATATTGGTATATATTGCATAACAATTTTGATAATAATGAAAGTTTTATTTTATCGTGTAATTTATAAGGAGCTCATTTCGAGTTGCAATATTTCTGTTTAGACTGCTCAGTTTTATTTATTTATTAAATGGATTGGTAGTTTAATACAAAACTACTGTTTCAATAACGATTAACGAACAAGTTTCCATACTTGTAACAAAAGTTGTTATCATATTCTTAAAATAAAGGATTATATTATCACATGCAGTACCAGGGTATCAGAACATTAGACGATGCATCTGTTCATGATACCCGTAAAAATGTTAAATATACTTTAATGTTACTTTTATTTTTACTTTTAATGCCAAATTGGTTTATCAATATTTGAGATATTAGTGTGAATTTTGTTGTACACAAATTCCTAAACGAAGCTGATCTGTCTTTGTCATAAAGTTTTTTTCTTTGTTGAAGATGGGCATTCATTTTAGAGATTTAAATTGCAAGATTTGAAAACTGACAGCCACAATGAACATTGTTGCATTCATAAGAAATAAGGCTAAATTAACAGTTTACATTTGCTCACTGAACATGGCGTAGCAATAAACTTGAATGAAAAGCTTAATTAATTTTCTTAATTCGTAGACAAATAAGTTATTATGAAAGAGGCGTCTGTTGTTATTGTATAACTTTAATTGCCATTACACAGTGCGAGCGCGGTGGCAATTTGATATATAGGCGGAGGAATTCTCGCTGAAACGTATTGTTTATTTTGAACGCATCGGTCCAAGGCGGCGTAGGTACGTTGCGTGCTAATCTTCAATGGTCTATAGATGGTATGCAATTACTTTTATTTCTTATTTTTTATAGTGTTAACCACGTTGGACTGTCTGTTACCATGTTAAGTAACGGATCACGAAATCCTTGTTTCAACCCTGGGTTGCGCCTAAAGTTGTCTATTTATGTATTCAAACTGGTACCGAGAAATCATCAATGGGCTTCGGAGAGCACGTGACTTGGTTAATATCATCAAAATATGATAATAGTTGTCAAAGCCCAACGAGCCACAATGAAGCAGAGTGGAGGGATGTCTTAGCTGTAAATCGCTTCCTTCAATGAGAGGACAACTGTGAGAAATTAATACACACCTGTGATAAACAGTGATGACGATTATGATATTGTTAACATAAACTTTTTTTTTAAACTGCATAGTTTAAAAAAATAAAAGCAATATTCCCAAAATACAAAACTCTCTTGCTAATTCTGTTTATGAAAAAAATTTTATACACGTAAATCTATCGTATATTATGTATATTTGTCATTAATTCTTAGAGCTCAAATTTCAAATTCTGCTAATATGTTAAGTTCAATAAATTGTTAAATATTTACAATTAAAATACGAAACAGCAAGGACACTTAACTTTATAATGACTAATTTCATGCTTAATCTTTAAACATAATTGCAAAAAAATAATTAATTTAGGTATTTCTAATGAGCGGCATTGGCACAATAACATGCTATGCTACTTGCCTGCATTTATTCGAGAACATAAATAAACATTTTTGAACTCTGGCTTCAATCCAAGTATCTTTATCCAGTTTTGCTATCTGTGATTGTGAATGAACCTAAACTTTATACACATTGACGTTACAGGTATAACTGAATGTATAACTGTTGACAAAAAACAAATGATTATTAGAATTAAGCTTTTGATAATTTAATCATTTAATGTAAGTGTGCACACTCCTGTAAAATGGGTGAAAGGCGTTTGGGTTGGCAGGATTATTAAAAGCTGGCATGTGCTAATAGGACTTCCAACTATAATTTGAAACGATTTTCTTGGATTCATAAATATTTTTTCTATTTTCTACATCATATAATGTGATGAAGCAGTAATAGCCTAGTGGGTGGGACTTCAACTTCACTTTCGGTGGGCAAGTTCGAATCCCAGCGTGCACCTCTAACTTTTCTCAGTTACATGAGTTTTAAGCCATTAAAATATCTCTTGCTTCAATGGTGAAAAGAGAGTGAGGGTTCTCAATGATGTTCTCAAAGGTGTGTGAAGTCCACCAATCCACACTGGGCTAGAGTGGTGGACTACGGCCACGCAACCAAACACTATACCCAATATTATTGGCAATAAAATTATGTGTGCAGTGTGCCTGTAACATTTTACACATGCTAATTATTTCTTCCATACTGGGGTAACATAACATTGCACAGTGCATTAAATAAAAGCATGTATTTTATACTTCCAACTATCCATCTGGCCACAGCAAAGTATGATCATGTTTAGCTTGCACCATATAAAGAGAATAAATGCATATTCAATAGGCCTGCACCCTAAAGTACTTTGTAATAATGTTTGACACAAATAATAGCACTTCAAACAGTATGCATTGAATATTAATTATTAGATGTCCAATCGGAATTGAATTAATTATTTAATATTAATTCAATGTACAAGCAGGACTGGTTATTTATGATGAGGGATAGTAGTGGTAAATGGACATAGGGAAAAGACTGAAAGAGAGACAAGCATGGGAAAACAATATTAAAGTAGTAATAAATAAATAAATATATATACTATGACAATACACATCGCCATCCAGCCCCAAAGTAAGCATAGCTTGTGTTATGGGAACTAAGATGACTGATGAATATTTTAATGAATAATATACATAAATACTTAGAATATAAATATAAACACCCAGACACTGAAAAACATTCATACTCTTAACACAAACATTTTCTAGTAGTGGGAATCAAACCCACAGCCTTGTGCTCAGAATGCAGGGTCGCTGCAAACTGTGGAATAGAGGAAGCCTATATTGCAAAAAAAACTGATCTATACATTTTGTTCAGGCTATGATAATTCATTCATAAGCTGAGATTGTAGAACTTTTTCATAGAACACATTTGGTCCTTACTATTTTATAAACCATATTTACAATATAATGTTTTGTTTTCTCTTGAGTATTGTTAAAATTACAAGCTTCCTTGAAGCAGCTTTTTGGAAAGCAAGACATTTTATTTCTTTGTCCCACACAAATTAGCTTGTTTTAGTTTACTCTATAAGTCTAAGTATGCTATGTATGGTTATCCTTTTTACAATAATCATTGTGGAATGGGATAGCACTATTTTTACATTTGTTTACACTTCAGTGTTTTGTAGTGCAGAATAATCATGACAATATCAGGTCAAATAATGATCAATCTCAAAATGTTTATTAATAATTATGTAGTTTTGGTTTTACTACTCCTTTGGTAATTTTAAATAAGGAAAATTATAAGTACGCATGATTCACCACATGGATAAAACGTAAATTACAATAAGAATACACGACCAAGTATGATCTCATCCTTTCAATAAAAAAATGTGAAGCGACATTCAAAGAGTTTGAATCCCATGGATCTAACCTTGGGTGTTACAGCAAGTACCAAGAGATTCACGCCAGCTAGTGACCTAAATAACGCGCATTATGAATGCAATAATAATATACTTTCATGCATACGAACGAAGTCGTGCACGACAATTTCATGCGAATCACAAAACACTATGAAACAATTACTGCGAAGTACATCTGAAAGTCAGTTCTCCCTGTCAACAGATGAGGACAAATAGAAAGGCAGGTAAACTTTTGTGTCAAATGTACATTTCGCACTTGCCAACTCCACATAATCTTTACGAAATTACGAGATACGATTCAACGCTTGCCGTGTTGTTGACTTGACCGCTGTAATCTTGTTGAGCTATAACACGTGTAAAGTAATGTTACCTTTATAATCAGTTCGATCTCTGGAACATCTCCGTTCGCAGTTCCGTTCTCTGCAATTTCATCCGACATCGTGTACTCCAAAAACACACAAATTTATCTAAAAAATACTTTTTCCACTTTGCACACAACCTTCACAGTTCTATAACACCGAAAGACTAATTTTAGCTTAGAGCCTTAGTCTGTAACAGTCTTAGAGTCAAGACAATTCTTATGCAATGATTGGTGGGTAGCAAATGCGTCACTTGTGACTAACTTAACTGCAATAGTAGAGTATAGTAGGTATTAGTTCATTGTAAATTTATTTTCGGAAACACTAATTATATGTAATATAATTTAAGTTAGTTATATAGAATAACTAGCTATTGCCCGCGACTTCGTCTGCGTTTGATATTGTTAAATCTTATTAACAAAAATTAAAGTATTCAGTATCGCTAAGCCTTAAATGAGTATAGTAGTATATATATAACATGTGACTGTCAATTAATTATAGACAAATAATTTGCAATAAAATAAAATTGCGACTATAATTAAAGATCTAAGCTATCCTATCTCTTAAGTTGGACCAGACTGCTCACGGTGTGCCAATTTAATTTAAAATCGGTTAAGTAGTTTAGGAGTCCATTGAGGACAAACATCGTGACAGATTTATATATATTAAGATTTTTATATATAATATATCCGGCATGAATTGTAAAAATAGGTAAGAACTACTTGTAAATTTTCTGTTAATATAATCGTTTGAGCTGTCCACTGTCATTGTCAAATGTCAAATCTAATGACAATAACCTTTGTCAGAGTCTGTGCATTTTACATTTGACGTATTTTATGCATAATTGTCGTGTATTTATTGTTCTGGTTGATTATGAGCCAATAATATTTAGATTTAGTGTGATTAATTTGTATAATAGTAAGTCGTTGTTGTTGTTGTGTTGTAATACCCATTAGTAAAATGGATAACTCAAAAGAATCCTCGTCGAAGGAGATGTCGTTTGCAGAAAAGCAAGCTGAGCGCATGAAACGACTGCGTTCGTTGAATACAGCCAGAAACGAAGCCAGGACTCATAACCACAAGGAAGTAGTTGCAGAAGAAGCAAGGAATAAGCTCCCAGCGAACTATGAGGCGAAGAAACGCCAAGCAGAATGGCTAGTGGAAGATCAGCACAAACGGGAAGAAGCTAGCAAGGAAGGTAAAGATTATGATCGTGTGAAACTTCTAAACATATCTGCCATCGAAGCGGAGAGATTAGAGCGTAAGAGAAAGAAGAAAAACCCTGATCAAGGCTTCTCAACTTACGAACAAGCAACGGTAAGGCAGTACAATAGACTCATTAAAAACATGCCATCTATGGAAAGCGAGCGATATGAAAAACAGAAGCAGAAATATGGAGACGCGTTTTATGGTGGTCCAAACGTTATAATACATGGGATGCATGAAGACCGCAAAGATGCTGTTGATAAAATGGTGAATGATTTGGAAGGACAAATTGCTAAGCGAGGGAAATACTCCCGCAGGAGGATACACAATGACGATGCAGACATTGATTACATCAATGAGAGGAATGCTAAGTTCAATAAGAAGTTGGAAAGGTTCTATGGTGAGCACACCGCTGAAATTAAACAGAATCTTGAGAGAGGTACTGCAATATAGACTTTTGTTGGTAATTTAATCATTATCTGGTGCCCTTGGTTCTTACCTGCATGGCCTATGAGTTATAGTTGTTATATAATTGTGTAGGATAAAATTCAAAACAATGTAGCATAAAATTTATGCTTAATATAAATGAGTAATATTAAGGATCAAAATCATTTAAAGCGACAGGGGTACATAATATAAACTACCAAAGTTTTACTGTTGGAATGCATTGAAATGAAACAAAGTGGTGGAATTAATGCAGGTTTTATGTGTAACCACTATTTGGGAGAAAAAAACATAACAGACAGTAGGTAAGCAGGCTTCAATCAGTATAATTATAATAGGGGGCAATTAATAGTAAGTTAAAATAATTGTTTTTGTACTAAAAACCAGGAGCAACACAGACAGGAGACAAAAATTATATCCCCTGACATGGGATATAATCAACATTTATTCTTGCACGTATATTATTTGGATATTATTTCCACTTGTGCGCCAGTGCTCTGAGAGTTGATAAAGCTGTAGGAGAAGATATATTTTTATCCTTTCCCCAGGGAGATAATTATCTCCTGCCCATGCTAGCCATGCTTTTGCAGTACATTGCAGTATATGACATTGGCCCTACACAGCAGTACATGCTGCGTGTTTCAATTGATGAGCTGTAGATTCATATTCTTATAAGTTGGGTTTTGCTCTGTTTGTAAAGACTTGTCAGCAGAACTTTAACAAATATAATAAACGTCAAATTTATTTTTAGGGTACCATAATGTAAAAGTGGTACCCTTAATTTCATGCTTTATGTTTTTATGGTTTTATGCTTCACTCAATCGTAATTTTTAGTATGGGCATATGTTAAATATTTTCAGTTTTACTGTTTAACTATATTTCCATGAATTTGAAATATGTTAACTTGATAAATCCCTAGTGACAAGTTCATGTACTTCTATCAATCCATTGTGAAACTACTGATTTGAAATTAATATAAGTTTGTAACATTGTTGCTTTGATGACAACAAACACCCTAGTGTCACATTTTATTTAGTGTTGTTATATAACTAGCTTAGACAGAGAATAAGTAATACCCTCATGTCATTTGACTTTGAAGTCAGTGGCGTGCACTCGGTTTCTTACCAGGGTATGCATACAGCAGGAAAATTGCATAAACAGCAAAAATCCTCCTTTTATACGAGTTATATATCAATTTTAGGGTATGCAGTGCTTTTGTGCATCTATGAAGTGCACGCCACTGTTTAAAGTTTACCTAAGTGGTTAATCTTAAGCACAAAATATTGGTGTAAAGAATATCAAGACTAACTTTTTATGTTTGTAATGTGATTTTGAGTAAGTTTATGGCATTTTTTTATATGAAAAAAATAAACAAATTAAACAATATTTCAATAACAAGTTTATTTTGATACAGATGATAAAAATAGTAAGTACATACTGTGTTTACAGATACAAATCTAAATATATAAACTATAAAAGCACTTGCTGTTTCATTAATACTGTGCAAGTTTATCATTAATTAATTTATATTTAAGAAAATATTATTGTTTTGAATCACATCACAATTATTCCATTTTACTATTGGTTCTGTGGCAGGTAAAATCTAGGCTATGGGTTCAGAGATTGAATCTAGGTTATGGATTTGGGAATAGTAATAATAATTTTATCTATACAATATTTATGAATAGAGATTTTAATATTTCTATTTGAGTCTATAATAATCAAAGTGGTAGAGAATAAAAATGCTAATAACCTATTTTAGACTTTGTAGGCAACCACCTGAATAGGTATTTGGGTCAGGTTGCCTTCAGTGATTAGATTGGGTTGATCAAACTTGCACAGTAAGAACCTATCTACCTTAGTATTTAAAATAGAAGTATATATACAATAATTACTGAGCACAAGATTATTTTATACAAAGAAATGCTGTTATGCTAGGGCCCGACTAGATAAACACTTTAATAATAACAAAAAGAGATTTACTATAATATATATAAATATTTTGTTTTTTTGAACAATTTAGTATCAATAACGCAACTTGAGTAATGCAAACGCTACTAGCGTTAGCATAAATCCTGTAATTTCATTAAAACGTTAGGCTGCCCACACACAGGCAATATTATTGTTAATAAGCAGAATGATGTCAATTATATTGCCGTGTGTGAGGGCAGCCTTCCGATTGGCTGGCTGCATACAACAGATAAACGTGACACGAGGCTTTCGCGGTGCGGTGTCATTTTTAAAGGAACCTGTCACTCTTTAAGAAGTTACCAAAAACAGCATAAGTAGGTATATATGTATCAAATATAGGTAATTTACACCTTTACATGCATAAAAAAAAATATTAATCAAACCAAATTATAGGATTTTGATTATGTATTTGATATGACATTATCAACGAAACAATATATAAATATTCCAACTTGCATTCAACCTGATGAAACATTCTAGTGGGCCTTGAGCTATATTAAATATTTACCTACGTATTTTAATTGTTGTTTATATACATATCCAATTGCATATGTGACTATTTTATATTTTTTCCCAAAGCATGATTTAGAGCTTAACTGCCATACTAGGTAAAATATACTTTAGTTTTCCTGTAGAAGCCATAAAAAAACTGCCTACGGTAGTTTTTAGTGCTGTGTATGTGTCTTTCAGATATGCAGGTTAGAAACACTTATCCAACAAACCCACCAAGTCAATTATTATAACCGGTATATACGACAGCTTAACGTGCTCCCCTGAGGTCGAACGCCTTCTAGTTTATGATGGCTGGTTTAAAGAATATCTTGTTGGCCAAAAAGTCCAACAATTTTTGGCCTTACTATGGAATCGATCGCAACACTCGCGATCTTCAGGCAAACACGCTAGACCAACGATGTGTCCTATCAAATTATTATTAAGTACATAAGTTGAACTTCATTTTATAGAGCATATTTGCACTATTTGTGGTCTTCTCGGGATTTATTGAATGTTTCTCTATAGAAGGTTCTGTCATAAAATTAATCTGGCAATACTGTAATGTACGGTGTGATTTTCAGAGCTTTAGCGCTAGCCGATATTGTTAATAACGCTTCACTTTGCCTCGTGCAAAGCCTCGTTTATTGGCACCAGACTTTTATACTAACAGAATTATAAAATGAGCAAGAAAAGGTTAATTTTTTTCCTATCCGATCTCAACCGCCTTTTCTCTTTTCCACTTATTT
Source organism: Pararge aegeria (assembly GCF_905163445.1). Classification (NCBI taxonomy): domain Eukaryota; kingdom Metazoa; phylum Arthropoda; class Insecta; order Lepidoptera; family Nymphalidae; genus Pararge; species Pararge aegeria. Next base: position 14,182,110 of record NC_053196.1, on the reverse strand, counting down.
TAACCAGTTAGAGGTATAACAATTAGTTAATTTAATGTTATAATTTATTACTTATAAATAACCTTTTCAGATCTAATTTTTGTTTGAGATTTGCGTACAACAGAATTAGCGACAATATAACTAAGAAATTATTCCTACCCTCAGATAAATAAATAAAGCGTTTGATGATAAAGCTCGTTTTGATATGAGTAAAGACGACTTGTGTGCAATCTCAGAACTTTTCAGTTTGTCATTTCTACCTTTTTATCATCTGCAAGTGTTATTACGAATAGTAACGCTGGATGATAAACTTGCCTCCTAACAAATTTCTACTGTGTGCATATACCCTAAATATTCTAGAGCTTTGAATATTTGAAAAAGAAAATAATATTGGCTCATACAATAATATCTTTTTGATATAGCGGCCGAACATATTTTCGCGCATTATTCTCAATATGATGTTATTGAGAATAATGCGCGAAAATGTGCGTGATATGAAAATAGACGTGTGTTGGTTCCATTCCAGCTAATGAAATAATGGATATGTGGCAGTTAAACCTTCCAAAAAAACATTGTTGACATTAAATAAGCCTGACCCGGCTTATCCATAGTCCGCCATTTTTATTTTTACCTACTTAAAAAAATGGTTGACGATCCGATAGATTCCTTGATAGATACTAAATGCCGCTAAATCGTGAAACTATGATCATCTCATTAACGGAAAAATTAAAATTCGAACACAAGATATTTAGATGAAGTAACCTAGATACTTATACAGGGTTATATAAGACTCTGTGCGTTAACAACTCCATTAAAGAAAGTCTGTATTGTATATAATTATTATAAATATCCCACTTCTGAACACGGGCCGGTTTTCTAATAGGTAAATATATTTAGGGTTTAGCCTCTCAACCCTGCTACGAAGTACGTTGGCGGGTTTTTAAGATTTTACTAAGTATCAAGTTTTTTTAAGGCAAGGGGATGAAAAATAACCAATCTCCTAGCTCCGGCGTGGGCCTGTCAATTTTTTGCCAAAACACTTAGTCTCAGATTTAGCCCGGCTAGGTTCGTTATCTCTATAACTTTTGATAAGGATGTTATATCAGGCTTCCGTTTCCACAAAGGCCATGAGAACATTCTAGATGTTATGGATCAACTAAAAAGATCGCAGTTCGCAGCTGTATAGCGTGGCGAATTTGAAACTTTTACTTGTCCTTCAGTTTTCAGTAAATTGCATGGCAAAAGCAGAAGTTTTTTTGTACATTTATCGAGGTTTCTAGATTACAGGGAACTATTAATATAGAGAAATTCTCAGTACCAGCCTGGATATAGAAAATTGACGTCGTCCATCCCCATGGCTCGCAAAGCAAGTAGTGTCGTTCTTAGTTAGGGTCATAAACACGTACTTATCTCATCGTCGTTAAAGCCCGCTAAACCACATTCACATTGTAGTAAGCGCTACAGTTCTAAATTTCCATACCAACGGCATTTTCCATCCCTCCTGCATACCAACGGTTTTTTCCCCAGAAGTGTGACCATGGTAAGTCGGTTTATATGATCCTCTAGGTATAAAGGATACAACAGGCCACTTCTTAAAAAATAGAGCTGTCACAGACTTGAATTTAGCAAAACACTGCATAGCCTCAGTAAGTGTATTTCTAATTTATTCAAACTTTATTTTGCACGTCATAATACCCTGTGCGCACTATAAAGTTAGCTTCGTAACGTTTTGAAGAAAATTACTATAAAATCTCACCTGGTTTTCGATTGCGGTGTGTTATTACATTTCATAGTTACCCAAAATAAGTATTTAAGAGTAAGTACTAAACAGTAAAATTAACACATGACGCCTTCTTGGAAAATCATTACCACTGTCGAAAACGAATTTCCGAAAAAATAAATGGTACCAATCATGCCGGCACACTAAGAAGCGTATTAAGTCTACTAATCCGCACTTTGCCAGCGTTGGTGATTGCGGCTTAAACCCTAAAATTCTGAGTGGAGACTGTAGTAAGCCATTAGTTAATAATAGTGCATGATCTCAAAGGAGCAAGATTCTACCGTTCAAGGCTACCACCGCCTCAGCAGGGCTATTCCGCATCTCAGTTGACACCAAATTTTGCTAGCCACTGGAAAGTTGCAATCATTACACCTAAACCATTATTCGGTACACATTACGTAATTGTGTCTGCCAGCACAGTTTAAATGAACTCAGTTGGAAACTTTGTTTCATTATGAACATATGGATTTAACAGGCGATTTAAAGATGGCCGATTGTCACTGCTTTCTGCGGCCAAGGCTGTGGGTGCGATTAACACAGCTGGAAAATGTGTGTGTGATGAGCTTGACTGTTTCTCAGTGTCTGGGTATTTATCTGCATGTTATAAGTATTTATGTATATTATTCATAAAACATATCCACCAGTCATCTTTATGCCACACACAGCTACGCTTACTTAGGGCCTAGATTGTGATATGTGTATTATCATAGTATATTTATTTATTTATTTATTTGGTGGCAACTTTGCCACTGTGGCTATCTAAATTTTGTGTCAACTGAGATACGGAATCGGCCTGCTGTACGGAAAACACATCTGAGTGCAAATGCAAAATGTAGCAGTGAAGTCATCTCTGTTCAGCCGCTGGGCCGAGCTGAAGGTACGGGCCTCGAGGCATTGCGTCATTACTCGGGGGTGCCAATTGTGTACAAAGAAAATACCGTTTCTCAGTATTGTAACTACATGCCGGTCTTTCGACCATATAAATCGTAGTTAACTTTCACGCGCTCGTATAAGTAACGTAGCAAGAAAATCTAACACTTGACACTCTAAAAATAAACGTAAATCACGTTACCTGTTACGTGGTATTATGCACACAATATTTTCGATCCTTAATCGACTACCGCTGAGTTCATAATATAGATAGCCTATATTACAAAAAACTATTACATTATTCGTCATACTTCTTAATCTAAATATTTCGCCATCGCCATGAGTGCTATTTTTTCAATTAAAAAAAAAGGTATTTAAAATCCTTGTTTGGTTTGGTTACCATCAGCTGTACGTAAAAGCATTCGACATATCGAACTTAGAGATTTCTGCAATCGATAATTATTTGTTGACAGTCGATCTCGTGAACAAATAATGAAATTGATGGTATTCTAAATGAAAGGACCAAGGAGCAAAAGATGGAATGCCAACCAAACAATACTTTTGGGTAATTTTATTTTCAACGCTGCAATTTTTTTTGTGCACACATCCCTAAACTAAAACTAAATTAACTGGACAAAAATGTATTATTATACAGGATGTCCCGTAATTCAACGTCAAGCTAAAGGCTGGAGGTCATTTACTTTTAATTTTTCTTGAAATTATTATAAGAAAAAAATTTAAGCTTACTTTGACAGGTCATGGTGTAAAAAAATGCAGTTGCACCCACATGGCAAGCTATTTCAAAAGTTGAACAGTAAGGCGATTTTCGACATTTTTCAATAAAATGCAAAAAAAGAGACCTAAATTTTTTAATTATGTTTTTTCTAGGTAGTTATAAACACACCTACCTCCAGTCTTTAGCTTGACGTTGAATTACGGGACACCCTGTATAGTAATGCCTATATGTATTTCCCAGACGGGAACATTGAGTAAAGGATAGCACTGCTTTTAGATCTGTTAATTTAGTTAAGTTTCCCTTGAGATTTGTGTAGAACAAACAGAATTGGCACCATTGTCATAAATCTTTAATATTTAGTTCAATTTCAAAGTTATAAACGACGAGATCAAAAAAACTGGCAACAAATACGATAATATATCATTACCAGAATAACGTGAGGCTAATAGTTATTTGGAAACATATTTTTTTACTACATTTCCATATTTTCTTACCGTTTAAACCTTCCCTGGACTTTCACGAATATTTTAAATCCTAAATTAGCCAAAAAGGTCCAGCTTCTCTCGAGTTTTAGTGAGACTAACGTACAGCAGGCAGTACAGCGGATTGCAGGGTACATAGGTAGGTAGGGAGGAAACCATTTCAGCACAAAGTTAATACGTCATTAAAACATTTACGTCATTTAAATATTTTGCGAAAAACAGGAATAACTATGCGGTGTAATTCATAATAATAATATACTTCTTTATGTTGGTTACTGTGACCCAATTTCAATTTCTATACTATGATAGAACAGAATAAATAAAAATACAGTAATAATCATAAATGAAATCAAAAAATTACATTAAATATTAACGTTAAATATACAGCCCTACGGCTGTCTGAAGGCAGAAAGTATAACTTGTAACTATTTTATATTATCAAACAGCATGTAGATGTTCTTTGATATAGAACTTGTATATTAGAGAGCTATTTATTGACGCCTTTCGAATGATAATATTATATCTTCAATATTTTGCACCTTATAGATTTTCCTTCTTTTCGCGTTCATTCATTGTATATACCGAAACGGAAAATTCCCTCGACAAATATTACTTGTCAATAATCTGTTTTTACAAGCAAACGCAGAAATGTAGCTCTCATCAAAGGTTTCTATATTATCTCTGGTATAAACATTTACGCAATGAAACAAAGTAGTAGTACAATGTTTCCAAAGTCATTCTTCATACAAGAAATATTTAGTATTCAATATTTATCAAAATATTTTAAATAATATAGACTTTTTATTGATGCTAATGCGGTTGTACAAAAGTACTGTTTATTTTGGGTAGCTGATGTCTGAGGCTGTCATCACATACAAATCTGTCATGTTGACAGTAAAAATTTGCTGTAATCGAACTTAATCCAGTCTTTATTTTTTTGGTATATATAACAAATAACAATTTTCATCGATCAATCTTTTCGTGCTTTCTCAATCTACGTGTACCTAATTGGCAAAAAAAACCTTAATCTAGAAATGAACTGATTGGGTCCAAAAGGGCTGCCAAATAATATACTACTTCTGTACAACCAAATTAGCACCATTTTAAAATATATACTTACTTATGTTTATAATAACAATATTATTTCCCTATCCACCTTAAGTGCAGTAGTGTTTGAAACGAAAATAACGTAAGTTATTCGCATTTGGTACAGCAGAGCACTCACTGAGAATAGGAAAGGAAAAACCAAAGTTATACCAAATGTCAAGGCTCTCTCATAACCATTCTTCAACAACGTTGAACTCACGTTAGGGTTGTCACCTTTACAAAAATAAACTACTCTCATTTCTAGTAGAAATTAGGCAGTCGATTATTAAAAAAGGAATCTCATCCTTTTATCTTTAATAGGTTATTAGAATGTATTCCAAATATCACTTGTGCTGATGCAATTGGTCAAGATTAATAATATTCTTCACACTTTTTATATTTCTCAAAACTAGAAAATAAAGTGTAAATTTCCGAGCCAAGTTCACGTGGTCACAAACGCTATTGATCGGTTGGCCCTCTGTTTACAACCTTGTGACGTCACAAAACTCTAAACAACGTGGTATTGCTATTGTAACAAATAACTTGATTACTAGAAACTTAAAGATCATAATCGCGCGTGACTACGTAGGGACTCCGGGATTCACGAAACGCACTTCAAATATTTTGAGATATTTTGAATAATCAAATATCCTATTTCCTCATTTTACATAACGTTTCATATTCATTCTTATACTACCACCAAAGGAAAGTGACAATCCTAATTCTCACAGTTCTTAACATTATCAACAAAAGAACCTATTTAAATAAGTTAATAAACACTTTATTTTTGGAATGTGCGAATAAAGCTCGACAAAAAAAAATAAGGACTACCAAATGCGAATATCACAGATTGTTAATTTTTTTGTTCCCACTGCACTTAAGATAGGATTCTCTTAAACATACATTTCACTGTAATTACAGCCCCGTTTCATAAAACCCACGACCGGACAATTTCTGAAAATAAAAAATTTCGTACTGTAAGGCAATTCACCCCCGCAATAACAAAAAAGTTAAAATATAATAAAAAAAAATAGTAGTTTGGTACAGCTAGAAGATCTAGTAAGTCCAACCAAGCTGCAGAGTTCAGTGGTATTGCATTTATAAAAAAAGAAAACATATTACTCACGCGACAACTTTGAAGCTACGCTACTGCGTAGTACTTATTATAAGGTTGTAGTCCTATACTTTTTATAGATGACTCTTTATTTTATAGATGAGAATTTGAGTCTCTTAGGATTTTAGAAATAAACTTCGGATGGAACAAGTTTTTATCAATTAAATATTCATTTAGTGCAGGTAAAGGTTAATCAATTATATTCTCAATTTATATAAATCTTAAATTAGTATTTATTAAGTATTTTTATATAATATAAAACTGGGAAACAAGCAAGCTTTATTTTATTTCAACCATAAATTGAAGCTGTATTATGAAGGAACATTTTTAGCTTAGGTACTTAATAGATATTGTCGTTATATTATGTTGTATGTCTTTTTTTTTATATACATTTTGTAAGGCTAAGTAATATAAGTAAAGTGGCAAAGTAGTGCCGTGCCTGCCTAGAATCAACCAAACAACAACGAAGTTATGTTAAAAAAGCAGAGTAAAGGACATGGGCGAAAACTGAATGAAATTCTACTAACTAAGTTACATATAGCTGAACTAGGTATGAAAGTTGAAAAGTTGTTTTTTTTGCTCATTTTAAGCCATGTTAACTCCATGAATTTACTGGTCAAACCTTAGACCATTTATGGTAAGTGTATGAGTTAATCTATTACGCATTATTAATTATTGACTGGCATTAGGTTTTGTCATCATACATTTAAAATAAAAATGTCTAAATGACGTCGGACGTTTATTAAAAGTAAATTTATGTGATTTTAAACATAATAAAATACTTGAAAATTAAATTATTTTTTTTTCAATATTTTTCAGCGACCGCTAATGAAACATGAATAAATAGTTGTATAAAATCCATTATTTAAATAGTTATAAATGTAGATCTGTTTGGGCAGCCTGGGGCCAGCAAATTTCGGCCGTCTCATTAAACATACTTTAAACTAAAAATATAGGAAAATTTGTCAACTTTATAAGGCAGGCATAATAAATGAACTATATTTAACGATGGCGACAGTTCTGCAGCTTGGTTGAGGCAAAATAACATTTGGTCAAATCTATTAAAGGATATTTTTATGTCCTAAAAAATATCAATATACTCACTCCGGCGACCTGGCATTAAGCGTACTGTGATTCCTTCTGGTGACCGAACTGCATGGAAAATAACACAAATAATTAACTGTACAGATAAAAAAAAATACAAAACACAGATGAGTAATAAAAACAGAGGCATTATAATTAAAAACACCAAAAACAACGAAGCGTTAGGGATTATTAAAAACAGTACTTACCATGTTCAAAATTAGTTTATTGTTGAGAAAGTTTTTAACCAATAACCTAACTGTTATAACAAAAATCGAACCTACCTATGTATTTGCAAAATGGGCGATTCTAGTAAAAGTTTACTCAATACCCCCAAATCAAATAATAGTAATTCCGAAAATAGTTAATTCCGAAGTCTTTGTAGACTTAATTTATAAGAAAATAAAAAAAAAATCACAATTATTACTAGGACAACATAGATTTACGTAGGTAGGAATATATATTTGACGCTTTCGCAATAAAGAGAAAAATATTGATATATTCTTTTCGATCTTCTCTAAACTAGCTACTTGAAATTTCGATAGTAAATGTATACTAATAATAAAGCTAACCCTTTTTTTATTTCAAGGCATTAATCTCTGTAATTACCATATCCATTTGATATGGATCTTGAGGAACTTTTTTATATTTAACATCCCGGTAGGACCCTTTATGAGCCGAGCGACAAAGAAATAGCTAAGGTGGGCGATGCGAACCGGTGGATCGAAGAAAAGCTTACGTAAGTTCTTATGAGAAAACTTTACTTTTAAAAGCTTTATAAGTCACAAGCACAAAGTATCAGTTGCACATGCTATCCGCCGGGTCCTTTACTCAGTAGCATAATGTCAATACTTATGTTAATGGAGTCACTTTGTAAACTACAAATAAATAAAGAATAATTTATTTTTCTAACATTTTATTCTCATTCAATAACCGTTTAAAAAATTACTGATCACATTTACAGCCTATTAATCAGATATTTTATTACTCAACAGTTTTTTAATTTACACGTTAAGTAATTTCATGTATTAAGTACGTGAGTCAGTGACGTTCAACGAAACCTTTGAGCACATTATTCCATTATATTGATGGTCATGCAGTTGACATCAATATAAAGAATTAATAATTGAATTAATCTTTTGTGATGATGACGTTTTTTAAAACTAATTAAAGGCCAACGTACAGAGATTAAATGAATCTAAACAAGGAAATTGGTATATTTTATTATGGAGCTTGGCTTACCTATTTTTTTTTTTTTACAAAATAGTGACCTTACATCAATCCTGTATTAATGAATAGCTGGAATCAAAACAGACCAGACAAAATCCTTGAAAAGTGTCAAGTTACCGAGATAAAGGCTATCAAACTTTTACTGGTTATCTTTAGTTGATATACTGAAATGAAGTCCAGATCATCGAAAGGATTGGTCTGACAGTTTCTTAAGATAAAGTAAACAAAGACGTCTTGAATGAGCGAAAAACAATAGAGAAACAATTTGAACTCTTGATTATTCTATTTATTTATTTATGTATACTCTTTATTTGTACACAACATTCGAAAAACAAAAAAAAAAGAACACACATTTTTAGAATGTAGTATGTAGGATACAAAAGGCGGCCTGATCGCTAAGTAGCGTACTCTGCCAGGCAACGTTAGGATTAGGAAAACTAAAAACTAAAGTTATTCTAGTCTTTATTATTGTGATACCAATAAAAGTTTGATGGTGTATATTTCGGAAACCTGACACTTTAGAATATTTTATCTCATATTCATACGTATAATTCATGCGTGCACAAAGAAAATCATGGCTCAGGGCTGTGACCATCTATGCCAACTTTACTCGCCAGACAGTACGATCTGTAGCCTTTCTGAATTGAGCCTCGCGCGGGTGCATCTACATGGACCCGCGCGTAGTATGCTGTCGATCCAACGGGTTAGTATTAAAGCCTTAATTTTTTGACTTTATTTGCGTGGGAATCAAATGGCACAAAATCGTCCGAAAGGTTGTAAGTGGAATGGGTCACGACCCTCGAACACGACGTTTAGCGTGCGAGAGAATACGGCAAAGATAGTAAAGTCATATTTGCGCGCGCAAATAACGCGAACGGTTTTTTTTCTTTACATTCATTACCTCTATTTGTTGGCCTTTGTTTATAGCTTTGTTCTTATACGCAATACATTTTTACTCAAAGCTCCAGCCAATGATATATAAATTTATAAAATAAGGCTCACGTAGATGCCTGTAATGCTATACATACACACTTTTATGCTAAAAAGATTTCTGTTCGATGCCATTATTGTTCAAAATAAATCCGAATATTTTAATATAATTTCCAGTATCTCCATGAAATCACCACCTTATATATATAAATGTAAAATATTAAAATAAATATTGAAATTGGAAGAGTTACGAATGATTTTTCTTATCACAGTAAAATTCGATAAATAAACATATGTACTGCAATGACGAATTTATTATCATCTTCTCTATATAAATATGCAATATAATTTCACCAAACATATAAAAAAGTTACCCCATAATTAATTGACTGATCCAAACAAGGTCACAGAGCATTAAGGATTGCAATTGCATTTTCCCCGAATGCCCATCTGTCAGAGCCAAATAGCGTCTGTATGATAATATTTCACCAAAAATTATATAAGCTATTACATATTTTCAAATTCAATTTAGGGGACATAAAAGGCATTTTGGACTGTAGTCTCCTAAGAAAAGGCTTTACCCCAAAAGCTGTGTAGTTGTTGATAGCATTTTAACACCGTGAAATCATACTATTTCCGCGTATTTAAAAAAATCAAAACAAATAAGCTATTTAAAAAAGTTTCTTCCGTAGTTGTAGTTCCGTTGACAGATTACACTCAAATGTATAATTAACCGAAACCATTTGGTCAAATCACCCTCATCACTAGTTTAATTTATATTGGTCTTGCCATAAAAAAATAATATTATGTAAGCATTATGGAACTATGTCTGTATGAAAATGAGCAAGTCTATCCCAAATACTTTTGTATATTAATTATAATATTATATTATATCGTAAATTATGCAAACATACGTTACATTACTTATACGTTCTTTTTTAAAATTTATATTGCTTTTAAATTGAATTATATTTCAATATTTACATCTTCAAATATATATACATATATGTGCCATATAATATCAGTGTCCAAATAAGTGATCTATATTTACCATTAATTGTTAATATTAATATAATTATTTTTAATTGTATATAAATCTCGATAAAAATCCGCTTCCACTAACTTCCAATAGATAACAAATTATATTTTAATAATGTCGAAGGCACTGTTTGTAGTTTTTGTAATGATTTAATTTCCCTATCTGAGCAAAAAATAGCGAGTTGAGCAAGTTTATAAAATACAAAAACGGCTAGACAGTACCAGAAAAAAATATATAATTTAATAATTTCAAACGATTCATTTTTTGGCAAGGCGCTTCAAATAGTCTTTGAATGAGATCGTAAATTTGTGATGCCTCAATTTTGACCAGAAAACAAGTGATGTTCTATTTATTAATCAGCCTAATAATATTAAAAGACAAAACAAATAAATATTCTTATTAAATAAGAATGATTAACCTAATTATAAAGTAATTTAACAAATATACATCTATTTCATAAATTCAAATTTCATGGTTTCCTTAAATTAGAAAAATCTATCACATATGTATAAGGTCTATAATATGCATTTTTATATAATTTACACACTAGAAGGCTGCATTAAGGCAATTGTTTAATTTTATATTATACTTTTAAATTGTTAAAACATACAAAAACCAAAAAGTGGTTAACCTCAGATTTCAGTTGCATATAATTTAATAATGTATCACTAAAATTTTAGACAAAGTCCTAGCTATTTATTGTGTTGTCACCTGTTTGGTGATTTACCCTACTTTTAGGGAATCATTAATTATTGCTACCTAAATATAAATGGTGAATTTAGTTGTAGATTTGATTCTCTAAGTACTCCTCTGTTTAAAATGACTTCCCATAGCTGTATTTCAACTAATATATAACTTACATACAGCACGGTAACTAAAAAATATTCTGTTATATACACATAATTGTAAAATTCTAACCTCATAAGTTATTATATACAGTTAATTCAAATACAAAAACGGACGAACAGTTGAACACACATGCAAGAAATGTCTGGTATCGATCAGGAACATTTGGAACAACAAAAAAAACAAGAAAATGCCAAAATCAAAGTCTCAACATACTGGCATAATCTTTCGAGTGGTCATGCCACATGCTAGGTTAAGTTTCAAGTTTCACGCACAACACTGTTTTAGTACTTTAGTAGCCTCCATTTGTAAGAAAAACACTTTGTTTTAGTTCAAACACTTAAAAAGTTCACTTTTTATACATTGATGGCTCCATAGTCAGTAAGATGCGTTTTTCATTAACATCATCAGCTTGTGGATCCCATTTATGGGCTAAGGCTTTCACTCTGCTTTCGGAGTGGTACATTCAACTTACATCCACCTTTTTATACATTAACAGCTTGATAGTCACTGACCAATTTAGAGATTGGTGCATCTGTCACATCAGTTGATTGTATATTGGCACCCTTCCTATTCCTGTCTCTGAATGAGCCGAATCCTGAATCATGAGTCATAGAGGGGGACGTACCTACGAATATCCTGGGCATGTCACACTCCTCGCACTTGTCCAGGAGTGGGTGGTTCCGGAAGGTGCACATGTGGCACTGCCAGGACGCTGTTGGCCGTTGACCCGTGTAGATGTTGCTGTAAAAGTTTCCCATGTCATCTGGCTCTGCAACGGGCATTACACGAGCTAGTAAAAAGAAAATTGTGTATTACTTATATCAAATTAAATCATGCATTTACTCAGAGTGGGAATTTTAAAGATCTTTCTTTTATAGTTGTATCTATGGTAGGTACATTTCTTTGGAAGCCCTTATGGATGTGAATATCTTGTTATTCCAATACATCTTAAGAGCTAGTACTGGACTTGAAGTTAAAAAAATCAGTAGATATTAATATTTTGCAAGTATACCTACATCTCACAAGGTCATTTAAGTTTGGTTTTCCCTTCTAAGAATAAAGATAAGGAGGTTATTTTATCTTTTTAACGTTTGCTACAATGATAAATAAACAATGGTAATAAAAAAGATGATGCAGATAATATTTCCTTTCTTTATATCCTCATCTTCCAAGGAAAATCCACAAATGCTTTATAAAAACTCAATAAAATTATATATTCCATGAACAATGGTGCAAAGTCTATTGTACCTACATAAACCTCTAATCTAAGCTAAATTGATGATAAAAAGATGCTTTCCCCATCAAGAAAAAAATCTAAAATGTAGGACAGCACTACTTTTTGACCTGTAATTTAGTTTAGTTTGTGAAAAACAGAATCAACACAAATATTATTTAAAAAGTGGGGCAGCAGAAGCAGCATCTCCCTATGACTAGTTTCATGTCATTTGTTTAGGCAGACAAGCTGCGAGAATAAAAAAATAAAAGACAAACTCACCACTACCCCGCATCTCTAGTCTCTTGGCAAGAGTGTCACACTCATCCCGCAGTCTCTCCACATAATCTCTCAACCTCTGTGCAGCGCTGGGCGTGGGCGGTGACGCCGCCAGTATCTGCGTCTCTCTGTTCAACTGGGTCAAACAGCCCTTCTCCTGCGCTAAGGCTGATGCTAACCTCGAGAGACGCTCTTTTTGTCGCTCGATGAGGTTGTTATCTGAAATATCAGGCAGTTCATTTAAGCAAGCAAGTAGCAATTCTCTGACTTTATTTCATCATTCATCATCCCTTTTATTTGTACAGGTATTTTTAGTTTAATTCTAGGTTTCCTGCGTTTATTTTTACTTTTCGTAATTTTATGATGAATAATTTTGATTATCAGTTTGATCCAACAAAATAAAAAAAACTAGCTGCATGAATTTTTTTAGAATCCTAATTCCCCTTCAATTCCTACTGAGTTGTTAAGAAGGTACATTTAAGGAAAATAAATAAAAGGAACTGCTGAAACCATTACCATTCATTTTTTGAGTAAGGATTATATTGTATTTAGTATTTTGATTACATTGATCTGGTATCTACCTAAACAAATGTATCTTTGCATAACCGCCTAAGGTTATGCAAAGATACAGTTGTTTAGGTACAATAGAACCCATTTTGTGACATATCTAACTTAATAAAATTTTAAAAAGGACTCAATGGGCTTCCATTCCCTTTAAATCAAATGACTGAATGAAAAGGTAGAAGCTTGTAGGCCTTTAAAAGTACCGTGTTTGAGTACAATATTTGAATTACCATAATCAATAACAATTGAGTAAAATACAAATAGAAAAATTAAAAAATTTAAAATTGATACATATTTTTAAATATGAAATTTCAAAAATAGCAGAGAACTGATATGAGGAAAAAAGGATAACAATGTTAGTAAAACCAATCTACTTTACATAATTGCTAAAACAAAACCAGTTTTTCTGATATTAACAAAGTGAAATTTACATCATTTAACAATCACAACCTTAATGAATTTCCAGTTTGGTGACAATATTTACTGAGTCACCTCTATATTCATCATATCAACCCATTACTGGCCATTACAGGGTATGGATCTCCTACCAAAATGAGAAGGGTTCAGGCCATAGTAGTAGGCCTTTAAATTAGAGTTATGGGTTTTTAAACATAGGTGTTCCCAGGAAATTTAGCATTAAACTAGTTTAGTTAATTACAGGTGAGTTGATAGAATAAACTAGAAAGTAACATAAACTGTTTGCCTATTACCTTGGACATCTAAATTACACAATTAATTACAAAGGATACCAGGCTATAAATTATAGTTTAGAGATAGAACCATTTATATTTAGATGTGGAAATAACAATTAATATTTTTATTGATTTCGTCTTTCCATCTAATCCATTACTGTTTTATAATGTGTAACCATTTCTGCCACAGTGCTTACTGTGAAGGTTTGAAATTTTTTTTAAATTCAAGTTCAAATTCATTTATGTTGTGCACATCCCAGTTTGCTGCGTTCACTCCATACAAGAATCCTATTATTATAATGAAGAAAATATTTCAACAATTTCATTATAAAACTAAAACAGTACAAACAGGATGATTAGCTGCAACTGTCTCTTTCCTCCCTTCCAGGTCCCTTAAGAGCGACAATAGTAGTAATCTGTTTCTGGTACCTTATGAACTATACAGAAGTTTAAAAGTTCCAATGATGACTAGCAAACACCATCAATAAAATTATAGTATCTTTGAATACTAACACTTTAAAATTCTTACCATGTGATGGAGGTTCAGGAGCTGCCCTTGTAGGCCGAGGTGACTCTATCCGTGATGACTGTGGCGGGGGAGGTGCCCTTCGTCTCACTTGCTGTGGCCGCACTGTACTAGGGCTCACCGTCACAGTCACATGTCCTTCAAAACCCCCCTCCTCCTCCCTTGTATCCCTCACAGGACTCGCCATATTCGAAGTTGGAGTACAAACTGTTAAATTAACCGATGTTATAGCTCTCGGACTATCATAATCATCTAACCCATAACCATGACTAATGTCCATATGACAGTTAACATTCACAGATAAGTTTAAAGGATACCCTGGCCTGTAGAAACCTGGATCAGTTTTTTTTTCTTTGCTCTCTGGTTTCTGTAATGAAGGTGCAGGGGAAACAGTTCGACAATTATCAGTATCTGGTGGTTTTAAATTTTCTTTAAATGCAACGTCTGGATTTTGTTTGATAAAGTTTAATGTGTTTGGTCGTTGAGGTTTCTCCGGAGGAGCTTTTTCTTGCGGGAAATTTGGCTGTGACTCTTTTTTTATTGTCTTTTTCTCTTTTACCTCTTTTTTAATTAACTTTTCATTCAAATTAGCCTTTACCTTATTGCTTTTTAAAATCCTGTAATTTGTGCTCCCTGGTTGCTCAGATTCCTTAATAAGCTCAGTCTGTTTACATTCATTGGATATAAGATCTTGCAGTATTTTATTTTCCTGTATATTACTCTCATTGGTCAACTCAAGATCGCTGGGTGATTCAGCATGGTATTTAGCATAGCAGTTATCAATATTTATGATAGTAATTGGAGATAGGGCACTGTTATTTTCATTTTGTACACTTTCAACAACATTTTGGTTAGCATCTGTATTTAACTTTAATTGGGGCTTCTCGTAATCAGATTCAGTGTTGGTGCTTATCACAGCCTGCTGAGGATTCTGGCAAGTTAACGATTCAACAGCTGTTGTTTTAGCAACTTCATATTTGACTATAGGCTGGTTGCGGCACTTGACTGGTAGATTGTCTCTGAGCTTACTGATCTGGCGTGCTGCAGCTGATGAGGAGGCATGGTAGGCATGCGTTAAGGAGGCTTTGATTTCGCTGTGGAGGTGTGTCTCACAAGCTCTTTTGTCGTGACAGTACAGCTCGATTGTGTTGGATACAACATGGTCGGGCACGCCAGGAAACTTCTGTTTTAACTCATGGAACAATTGCATAAGCGATATATTGGTGCACGCACACGGTGAAGGGCTCGCAGCGCTATCGGAGGGGGCAGACATCGCCACCCATCCTCGCGGAGGACCTCCTGTGCGCTGTGAATCCTCCCCTCACTGCACCAATGATATTGAGTCCACACTTACCAGTAGAGACTCATAAACATCACACAGCAGTAGCGAAATTTTATTGTCTTTTCGCTCTAGTGACGTCACAAACCCTCTAATCTCTTTTACGCACAGTTACGTACACATCACTGAACTTTCACGATTTCGAACATTCATGACTCGCTAATCCTTACGGCACACATATGACGAAAAAGAGTACATTACCAGACAAGGCTGGATTTTTATATCTTTTGTTATCATCATACCAGAGCTATTTTTCGATTTGTTGCGACACCTTAAATAACTATTTTTCACTTTATCTGGGATTGAGACCACCACCTATAAATTCCGGCATTAATGGGAGTTATTTTACAATGATGTAGCATAAGAAACATTTGCAAACCCGAAAAATAAAATTGAGGAAAATTACAAACTTGTCAATCCGAGTCTTCCATTTTGGCTATAGACAAATTTTGTATTTTCTTTTCTGAATTAACATCTTGCCATTTTATTAATTGTTAACCACCTGATAATTTAAAAATCATCCTATTAAATAGTTTACATTTTTTAAACTAGGTACATTAAGTTTCTTTGTCTACAAATTTTTCAAAAAAAAGGGTAAAAAATTAGAATTCAGAGCAGCATGAAAGCAGAGCATAGAGAAGAGTAAGTTTGAAAAAAGGCAAAAATCGTCGTAATCCTGCTGTCAAAGTCAAACTTCAAACTTCAATGCTTCAAAGTTTTTATTACCTACAAGTTGTTTTGATTGTTTCTCAATTTTCCAATTTCTAGTTGTTTAACCTGCGAATAGTACCGATTCACATACGAAATATTATTAAATATGGTTGATGATCTGCGAAAATTTCTTAATCACTTACTGGAGAAGTAATACAGTTTCAAATATAAAAATTCAATTGCTGGCGACGTCGACACCTCAACTAATAACTTTATTTTTATACCAGGGTAAACGGTCTTCATTGTATACTGATCACAGATAGGGATGGGGTACCGGTGGTACGGTCAGTCACGGAGAAAGCGCCACAGTTGGCTCTGAGACCAAACTTCATATCCACCTTTGGAATGGCTACTGAACAAGCAAGCAAACTTGGACTTGGGAGGAACAAAACTATTATATCAATGTATTCGAGTTATCAGGTAAGATTTTATTTACCTGGCAGTTTTCTAATAAATTCTATAAATAAGGATAGGACAAACTTTAAGTTTGTCCTATCCTTATTTATAGAACAGTTTTTTTTTATTCTAATAATTTATGACTCCATGGTAGTGATATTAAACAGATGTGCAATATTGTGATCTCTAGGGAAAGCGGATGGACAACCCCCAATTCAATAATGAATCTTGAGCCAAAACCCAATACATTTTTTACTTTACCAGGGAATTGTAAACTGGGCCTAGCAAACTGTAGTAACTAATGACCAACTGTACTACCAACTTGGTAGTACAGTTTTAAATTATTGGTTTATAACATTTCAGGTGATACAGATGAATAAGTTGCCACTTGTGATCACTTTTATTGGCAGTGACAATTGCAATACTGGGCACATATTGTCTCTAGAAAGTCAAATTGAACCTTTCCTAAAGGATCTAGGTACTATAGTTGCTGATGCTCCATGATATAGCTTTTAATTTATGTTTGTTATCCTGACAGCCAAATACTGAAATGCTTATTAAACTTGAGGTGCTGCTAAAGTTTTAAGATTTGCTTATGAATGGAGATCGAAATGTTTTTGTGACAATGTTACTCTGGATCTTTATAAAATATGCACTAATTTTTGGAAGGTTTTTTAGTTTGAATTGTTTAAACTACTATTATCAGTGTTGAATATATCACTATAGGAGAAGCAAAATACATATTGTGAAAAAAAACTGTTCAAACAACCACATTAAAACAGATGATCCTTTTTTAATGAATTTTCTATACTTTTAGATAGGTATTTAGATAATATTCTTCTATGCCCTAGACCAATAGGGGGTACTGAACTTAGGGTATCTTTACATTATTGCCCAGAAATGGAGTGTGGTGGGTGTGAATTTCATTATTTCACCATAACCTACTGAAATACACATGTCCTATTTTTGCGCTATTTGCTAAAAGTTATTAAATATGATATTAGGTAATAGGAGACTTAAGAAGTACTGGGAAAGTTTGTTTTTATTGAGGTTTTATAATTTTATAGTATTGTAGATATTAAAGTGTGCTTGAAATAAATTGTTTCAGTATTTGACTGTTATATTCTGTTTATTAAAAAAAATGTGTTTATCATTTTAGATAATGTATTTAATTAATACTTGTTTTAAGTAGTTATTCTGTATTTTTCACATCAATATACAGTTTGTCTGCTGAAATAGTTTGTACATCGTTCGTGCGTCGTATTGTACACCCATGCGCTATGTGAAAACTCAAAATAAATAGCTACATTTAAAGTGCCTCATTCATCTCAAATTTCTAAAATTAATTACACTACTAAAAATCATAATACTGAGTGTACAAAATGTGACAGTACACAAATATACACTGCAGGCACAGCACGTGCCGAGTCTTTGAAGTAGCCGACGCGGCATGAGCGGCACAGCAGCCAGTGTCATCCCGCGCCAACTATTTGAGCGATCGAAGTATACAAGTCTTTTATAGACATTTGGGGGAAAAAACCAACATAAGTGTCTGAAAGAATTTCTTCAACCTAAACCTACCATACAAAAGACGGCACCTGAAAACAAAGATAAATAAATATAGGCAAAGATATGCCATCGCCTTAATTTCACATTGGTGTCATGTGCCCATTGAACCATGTACCGTCACCCATTTTTATTATTTTTTCTTATACAAGTTATATAAGAAAATTTCATCTGGTGGTAAGTGACGATGGTGGCGGGCGAATAATCGTTACCTTCTAAATCACTGTTATATCTATACAAGCCAGTGGTGTGCATACAGGTATAAGCGGGTAAGCAGGGAATCTCATCAAGTTTTTCATAACTTTTGCTGGACTGGACTTCCATTTTATATCATCTGCCCGCTTAGTTCATACCCTATGCATATCCTGTATGCACGCCATTGACACAATAATAATAATATCGTTTATTTCTTTCATCCAAATTGCACATATAATGTGTGGGTAAATACAAGCCCACCAACTAGCAATGCAGTAGCATGATGGTTTCCAGCAGTGGAACATTAATTAGGATTATGACGATTGGTGATAGGCATGTAAATAAAATGTAAATAAATGTTTTTTTATGAATAAAATGTGCCTCTAGAAGATTTATCGTTTATTGTATGTACTAAATAGCTTTATCATATATTATAATTATAATGTTGCTAAAATAATATTTCTGAAGTTTAATTCAAAGTTTCATCCCTACTCCAACTAGTCGAACTGCTAATGCAATAGTAGATTGGAGACTCCAAAATGCATATTCCGGTCACAATTTTCTATGCTTCCTTTACAATTAATGAAATAAAAAAAATCAAATAATTACCACATAAAAAGTATCTGGTAACTGCCTTGTTGGTCTAAGAATTTGACTACGGACGAGGGCCTTGCGTAGTGCGAGATTTTCTACCTTGTAGGCTTGTACCTACTACGTTACTGTTCCCGAGTATTGTCACTAGATAGCTCTGTTATGATTCTATATAAATGTTAGTTAAATTGCTCGGCCGAATAAGTTAGCGTAGGCAGAAAATCTCACTAGGGACCCTGTGTGCAAATTGTGGGATTTTTGTCTCAAGTGGTATCGATATAGCGCCATCTAGTGACAGTACGGTTTCCCAGTATTGTCAGTAGGTGGCGCTCTTCCGGTACCAAATAAATCATATTTAACTTTCCGCGCTCGACTAAGAGAACACGGGTAGAAAATCTCACAAGGGATATCTCATAAGTTGTTCTGGATCATAAGTGAATTCTGACTACTTTTCCGGAATAAGGAAATTGACAATAATATTGACGTCTGTCAATATTAGTGACTTTTATTTGATTGTTATCATAGTAAAACGTTACGCTTTTGACTTTAAATGGGAATACCGTTTCCCCAACCTAAAAGGCTAAGTATCCCCCTTTCCAACAATATAGGTTATAGTTGGAAAATGGGATGCTTAGCCTTGTATATGAAATAAAACGAATAATAAACATTAATAAAATATAATCGAGTATTACAATAAAAATAAGTAAGTAGTTAAACATAAGGCCAATTCCATCAACTTTTAGGGTCAACAGTTCAGATGATAAAATCATTAATTATGTTACATACCTATTTCAACTTCCGAACACTTAATTGAGTTTTACCAGGGAAATATTACAACTCAATTTGATTCATTATTAACATATTAAATCAGTGTAAGTACTTCAATATTAGAACAATGCCATCAACTTTAACGGTCGTTTTTCATTCCCATTGATTGATTGAGGTGGGTTGACGTTTTTGACGTTAATACATGCTCGTTTAACAAACCCACATAAAAGTACTGTAGAGGCATTTTGAAAACGACTAGATTATTTATTCGACAAAATAAAATACTTCGCGTTGTTTTGAATCAAAAATAAGCAAAATTCTCTATGAACGCTTGTTTGAAATAAAAAAAAATTGTACGCGGGCCACTTTTATAAATAAATTCTGTTAGTTTATTTCATTATATATTATGATTTTTTTCATTTAATTTTTTATGGCAACACTGGCGTTAGGAGGGGTTTCCCAGTGAGCGCGTTGACGATGTTCTCCGCTGCGAGCACAGCCATGTCGCTGCGCGTGCGCACCGTGGCGCTGCCGATGTGCGGGAGCACGACTAGAACAGATAATCAGTTTTAAATAAGAATTATAACGTTTTCTGAACAACGTAACACCGACGTCTAGTATTCGACCAGCATGTTACTAAACACGCAATTCAAATTATTAAATAACCTTTTAAGTCCATAGAGTATATAGTCTTCTCACATAATCCATACTACCTACTATTATAAAAGTCTTCTCACATAATCCATGCTACTATTATAAAAGCAAAAGCGGGTCTTATCATCATCATATCGACCCATTACCGGCCCACTACAGGGCACGGGTCTCCTCTCACAATGAGAAGGGGTTAAGGCCGTCCATCACGCTGGCCCAGTGCGGATTGATGGGCTCCACACACCTTTCAGAACGTTATGTAGAACTCTCAGGTATGCACCTGCATCATGAGGAAACCTTTCCTCATGATGTTTTCCTTCACGAAGCAGGTGATATTTTTAATAACTTAACACGTACATAACAAAAAAAAGCGTGTGTGTCTGTTTTTTTCTATGTTCGTCATGCACACATGCACCGATCTCGACGACATTTGGAATTATCTATGACCCCTTAGGTAGGTACCCTAAATCCAGCCTGCCGAGTGTGAGATTGTCAACCTACGTTTACATATTCGACATACACGTTAAAGTTAACTAAGATTTGTATAGAATTGAAAGAGCGTCATATAATTACAATACTAGGAAGCAGTCTTGTCACTAGATGGCACTTTCGATTTCGATGGAAAATCTCACACTAAGGCACCCTGGAGGTGGACATAGAATTCCGAAAAAGTATTCAAACTGAAATAAACGCCGACCAAGTCGTAGGCAACAGCTATTAATTAAAATGTTCACTTACACAAATTAGGCAATGTCAAGAGTTTGTTGTCTTTGGGTAGAGGCTCAGGTGTTGTTACGTCGAGACCGGCCGCGTAAATCTGCTTGTTCTTCAGAGCGTCGTACAGCGCATCCTGGTCTACTAAGTCTATGGAAAAAATTAAATGATAAAAAATTCTAGAATAACCAGAACTCAAACGTACGGGGTTCTGCTGTTAAATCCTCAGTAAAAAATGAGTGTGTGTGTGGGAATTTAGCTAAAAGCTTTATAATGTTTTGATTTTTTTTTTTGGTGATAAAAAGTTAGGTTGAGTATAAATGTGTTAGTGTTATTTGATTAGTTGTAAGTAGAAACAGGTACAAGTGCAGAATTTAAACATACAGAACCCTCATTCAGCCATTATTGCATGCAGCGCATTGCGTCTGAGGCACTTTACAGCCGAGGAGTGTTGCTAGCTCACTATTTTTTCCCATTTTCCCTATTTTATGGTAAATGTAAAACATTACATGTAAAATGTTTACATATTCAACTGCTAAATGGAGTGAAGTGACTAACCGCCTGTTCGAGAAACACTACTAAAGTAGAGTGGTTTTTGGCACGGTTTCTGCATGTTTTACACCTTTTTAAAAAATGTATTTGAACTCACCTCCTCGCCCAACATTGATGAGTATGGCGTTCTTCTTCATTTTCCCCAAGGTGGTGCTGTTGATCATGCGGTTGGTCTCATCGGTCAGGGGCACCGCCAACACCACGAAGTCACTCTGGTTGAGCAGGTTGTCCAACGATGTGAATTCAGCATTTAAAGCTTTAGCTGTGGGAATATTACATTTAAAATAAGTTTTGACAGCAGTGTCACGTCACTGCTGTCAAACGTCACTTTTCCATACAATAACTATACTAAAGTGACGTTTGACAGCAGTGATTGCAGCGCGCCTATTAGTATTATTATTTACAGTGTTTATTTTTTGTTTCAACTTTTAATTCTATTTTTGGTTTTTGTTTAATTTAATTCCAAGTTGTGTACACATAATTTTGGTTCTAGCTTAGAACAAAACTTATTATAACTTATATTTAGATCTACCTTTAGTTATTACCTGTTTTGTAAACCTAATAACAAAAAATAAATAAATAAATTAGTATAGATGGCATAATAGGATGTCTTACCTTCAGGTTTCTCCCTGTGTCCAGTGTATAGGAACTTGCCAACCTCGAAGCCGGACAATCTTTTCACCGTAGCCTGGCCGATACCGCCGAGCCCAATAATCCCCACTGTGCTGCCTCGGATATCTTGCCCCAGTGTTTTGGTGAAGCCTATATCCCATTGTCCGCTGTTGAGAAAATTTCATCATAATACACATCTATAATATAAAGATCAAAAGCGCAAATCTCGAGAGCAGCTTAACGGATTTCGCTAATATTTTTTTAGGATCATCCTTAAAGTACGAAAACGGTTCTCACGGAGAGAAAAATGTAAAAAATTCCTTAAAAACTCCCATACAAACTAGGTATGCGTAATAATACTAAAAACTCAATTTGCACTGTAATACAATACAATAAAGTTTTGGTGGAGAGGTTCCGGAAAGATATTAAAACCGGTAGTAACCTATTCGGCGCAGACTGAAATGACAATAAAGTAGTTACAGAGATATAAACATAGATCAAGGGAGTACAATTTGGTGGCCTTATCGCTACATAGCGATTTCTTCCAGGCAGGCTACTTACCTTTTAACTTGTTCTAAATTTTCAGTGAAGCGTCTCGCAGCGCCCAGTATCAAAGCAACAGCTATCTCAGCAACCGCGGAGCTTAGTACGTTGGGGGTGTTTGACAGCTTGATGCCCCTTGCTTTAAGCTCCGGCACGTTGGCGTGGTTGTAGCCCGCTGATGCGGTGCTCACGATTTTAAGCTGCGGCCCTGAAGAGTTATAACAATAACTTTAGATGGCTTTTAGTGCATTTTCAGCAGCATAACTGATACTAGGTACAACAACCTGTTCCATAAGAGATGGAGATGGAGAGCTCAGTTCTTCGCAGCAGGGAATAGATCGCCCCGGGGAAAAGGTTAATATGTTATCTCCTCCACATTCCCAGCAGCTTTATCAAATCTCCACGCAAGTGGAATTAACGTGCAAATAAAAAAACGTGTAGGTAAAACGGGGTTGAAGCGTTGTTAGTTCAGTGGGCGGGACTTCGTCTTCACTTGTGGGGGAGCGAGTTCGAATCCCAGCACGCACCTCTAAGTTATGTGCGTTTTAATCAATTTAAACATCAGTTGCTTCAACGGTGAAGGAATGCATTGCGAGGAAACCGGCATGCCTGAGAGTTCTCCATAATGTTCTCAAAGGTGTGTGGAGTCCACCAATCCGCTGGGCCAGCAAGGATCACGGCCTTAACCCCTTCTCATTGTGGGAGGAGACCCGTTCCCGTGGGCCAGTAATGGGTTGATAAATTTAACTATTTGATATTAAATGGATATTGCTATAAATAAATAAATATAAAATAAATATACTACGACAATACACACATCGCGATCTAGCCCCAAAGTAAGCGTAGCTTGTGTTATGGGAACTAAGATAGCTGCTGAATATTTTTAGGAATATAATACACATAAATACTTATAATATACAGATAAACACCCACTGAAAAAAAATCATGTTCATTACACAAATATTTTTCAGTTGTGGCAATCGAACCCACGGCCTAGGACTCAGAGAGTAGTGTCGCTGCCCACTGCGCCAGTCGGCCGTCAAATGCTATGCTATGAAGACTTGTTGTAATCAATCAATTGCCTATAATAGTCCGCTGGTGGACTAAAGGCCTCTGTCAATGGTAGGGTTTGCCAAAACCCCGCTAAGCAGACGGGTTGGCGATCGCATCGGATAGCACAGAGGAAATTTCTGCTCTTTCTCAGTTTTATTCCCCAGTTTTATACCCCCGGGAAGGGAAGTGCTGGTGGCAACTGTATTCTGATCTACCTGTCACTACACGGTACAGAAACACTTGGTTAGTTGATTTATCCAGTCAACCTAATTTGAGACAGGTGGAGCGGCGTTATACACTTATCGTTATCAGTATTGCATATTGAAGTCCTAATCACTGATAAGTTAATATTAAGAACTTACTGTTATTGTTATCACCTATAAACCATTTGATTTCAATGATTTATGCATGTTGGTACGCTGTCTTATCTTTAGGAAGAACAGCGGGGTTTCGATATACCTAGATTAAAGATTTATGCAGCAGAAATCGAGCGCGTTCAATGGTTTTGGCGAGCGCACGAACGAGACGATATTAATCCTCGTAATATTAAGAAAAAACTGAAATCCTACATTTTAAGTCACTTATGAACATTTTTATACACAAAATCTTAACCTGGCAATAAATAACCTAGACTTAATTCTCTGTCAGAATATAACAAACCTGGGTTATTTTCTAAACTTTTATGTAAATAAATAAATAAAAGAAAAAATGTCAAGGAAAATTCCTGTCCTGCCTTCTCGCTTGAAATTACCTGCCTTATCCAGCAGCTCTTTAGAGATCGGATGGTGGGAGGACCACAAAAGCGCCGAGCAGCCTGGTATGAGGTTGAGCAGTTCTTCCTTGTTCTCCCTCACACCTTCTTCCCCGAAGTGTAGGTACCGACTTTGCAACACTGTGAAACTGTTAAAATGTACATTTGAAAACAATTAAATAATTTTGTGTATTTCTAAATAATACTTTAAAAGTTTTTATTTGATTAAAAGTTTGTATCTTAAACTATGTCTTGGGGGTCATTTTCTTCCCATATGTGCATCAATATTAGAGAAAAAATAGAGAGAGTACATATTTAGAAGTGTGTGTAAGTGTGTGTGAGTGTGTGCGTACTGTGTGCGTGCGTATGTGTGCGTGTGTGAGAGCGAGGGTCTGTGTGCCTCAGCGTGAGAAATGAGAACGTACCTATCGTCCGCACAAGCATAAAAAATTTGGACAACTTTGCTCGATGTTGTTATCTTTGATAAGGTTTTATATAACCCGCTCTATGTTACTAAGTAGGTAGGTATATGAAGTTAAGATTTAAGTTTCTTTTCACCATGTAGGTATAGGTATATTTGCCGCTTTAAACATGAGATAAAAACTGATTAGTTAGCATGAGATAATGACTACAAGTATACCTACTTGTATGGTCATTATTTCGTAATTAGCATGTTCGAAACGGTTAAACGGTTTTCTTTAAAGTCACCTTGAATTATTACCTTGAAGTTTCAGTAGCCGTTCCAGCGGGGGGCTATCAGGCTAGCCCCCAAAAGCTTTAGGGGGGCTACTATAGGTACACGGGGTAATCTGTAGTCTTGCAGTTCGTCGCAAGACATTGCAAACCCATGCATATTTTGATTACATATCATCTGAGGCACCCGCTACTTAAACAATGCAATGCACACGCTCGTGTGTTGAATCGAATTAGAATCGGTTTTTTCATTTTACTGGTTAAAAAAACGTAACCGAAATTTGATCGTACATGATTCCCAAACCAGTTTTCCATTCCCATTTTAATTTTTTTTTTTACAATTTTGCAAAGGTAGGACCTAGGTATCTACTTTTTTATTTTTTTTTATATTTATTTCCAGTACAAGTTAGCACTTGACTGCAGTTCCACCTGGTGATAAGTGATGATGCACTCGAAGATGGTAGCGGGCTAACCTGTTAGGGAGTAGGTATGGCATTCATAACTCTAATCGGTTTCTACGTGACATCGCATCCCCTGCCGGGTATCGAACCCGGGTACTCCCACTTAAATTCACAGCGCTCACTGTTGCGCCAGGTAAGTCGCCCAACCCTACTCTATAATAGTTGTTAGGTTATCACAATAATTAACTATTTTCTAAAAGGCCTGCTCTTCTCGATAGAATCTGCCTTTCAAACTGATGCTAAACTGTCAATATAGACAGTTTGACACGACGATTCAAAAGTGATTATTAACCAGGCCTACTTGAAATAAAGAAATAACAAATCCCGTGGGAACCATATGTTTGTCCGGGATTAAAAACAGAATAAAAAAGATTGATATCTTTTTCATTCTATTCTTTCTAGGTTACATTTATCATTAACAAAATTTCAGTGGATCAAGTAGGTGCAATATTGTTATAATAATTCTATCGATTTTCTCATATATAGGGTCATTTCGCCTGTTTGCGTCCACTTAGTGGAGTTGTTAGGTTTGAACGTGAAAAAAAAAATGTCCGTGCGGTAGTTTTTAATCAAATATGGTTGTAATGTAGTCCCTATATAGTCTTGTCAAGTTTAATGCACAGTTTTGGACAACGCATCTGATGTTTTATTCTACACAGGTACAAATAGCTGAAACAGGCGATTTTCCCATTTTGCGTCCACAAAATCCAGATTGCGTCCGCCTGTGGACCAATTGGCGTCCACCTGTTTAGAAATAATTAGGAAGGGAAATAGGAAATAAAAAGGGAAGGTTGTGATTTTAATCAAAACATTTATTTAATACCTAATTGCTGATATCATAAAAGTTAACATAAATTGCACTTCAGGATATTTTTTTTTCTCCTCCAACTAACTCCATTAATAGATTCACTATTATTTCGAATATCATGTCGATGGCTTTATACGATTCTATTTTACCATTTCGGTACAAAGCCTTTAAAATTGGCCAAGTGCGAATCGGACTGGCGCGTTCCGTTTTTTATTTTATTTTTAAATATTTATTGTTATAGCGGCAATAGAAATACATCATCCATGAACATTTCAACTGTCTTACTATCACGATTAATGAGCTACAGCCTGGTGACAGACGAACAGCGAAGTCTTAGTACTGGGTTCCTGTTTTTACCCTTTGGGTAAGGAACCCTAAAAATGGAACAAAATTCAAATATTGGCAAATACATAAAATAATTTTCGTATAATAATTGTATATTTTTAGGTTAGGTAGGTTATAAAGAGTATATTTAAACAAAATTATATCAATTTTACTCTATTATTTTCGTGTGATAAAAAGATGGACGTAAAATGTTATAGGGTTTCTAATGTAGGAAAACTGTGCGTCCAAGTCTGATTTTTGACATTCATTATCTTTTTTTATATTTCTAATAATATGGACGCAAATCGGCCATCATATTATGCATGTTAATGTTGTTAAAATTGATAGGAAGTTTATATTGTTTTACCCATGTTATCGTATTTAATTAAACATCTTACTGAGAAATAGTTAGAGTAATCTGCGTCCTCAGCGGACGCAAAGTGGTTTTTTTATAAATTTTATGTACCAGTTCGCGTCCACCTTATATAAAACTGTGAGTAGAAAAATATACGCACAAACATCGTTATTCCTTTAGTGTGGTTCACAATTAAGGTCTAGGGATAACAAAGTATTCTAAATTTCACATAAACACCTTAAATACTTACCGTGAAAAGTACAGCTGCTCACTATTTTTTTTACAACAGATTCGCGCGTCAGCACTTGTTGGTTGCACACGCAAGATTAGTTTATTTTTCATTAAATTTGGGTTGCACGCACAGATCTTTTGTTTGTGTGTGAGTACCTGTCATAGGTCCGAACATCAATAGCAGCGCTCTTGTTTAGATTGGTGTGTCGGTATTGTTATTTTTCACTGTTGTAAAACAGTGTACCGTCGTTTGGACGCGAATTGGGCGTCGGACGCGAAAAGGCGAAAAGACCCTAGTGAACTTAAAAAAAAACACAAGAGTCCATATTAAACTAATGTTATTAGTCCATATTAAATTAAACTTGTGTTTGGTTATAGAAAAAAGCTTAAATAAAAGTGTATCTATATAGGTAGGTATTTGTTTCTTACAACGGCTTCTTACATGCAGCGATCTAATTAGTTACCTATAATAATATGTAGGTAATAATGTCACAATCGTACTGTACTTATACACAAGTAAAGTAGGTACCTAGGTATAATGAAAACCATCGATATGGTGAAAACAAATCTTTTTCATTAAAGCGTTCCATTTAAAGCCTTAAATTATACATAAATGAAAACTACTCAACTGTTCTTTTAGCACTTCCAATCCACTCTCAGGAAAGTCGTTGGACGACACGAGAACCTTTAGATTTTTCGTCATTTTTGTCGATAACGCGTCACTACTTGCAGACAGAGCACTCGCGAATAACGCGAGCGGCAGTAAATACAACATCACTTGAGCGGTTTCTTATCTGTTAAATGTTAACAGTCGATAGAGGTATTGTTTTATCTGAATACGCGAAACTGTGTGCTCAATATCAAGGCCGCGAACAAAGTGATTACTGGCTGGTCGGTACAAAATAACTCATAGCGTCTACTCTGGAGATTGTTTCTAAATAAAGACTTTGTTATGCGTGGGTGAAGGCAAACGCGTCCAGTACCTACTCACCTAACTAGCCAGTTTTTTTTATTATATCGACGGAGGGTATGCATCGACTATTTGTCTTTTGGATTATGAAAATAGAGTGCCTATTTTAAAATACCTATGAAAAAAGCAAAGATTTAAATTCAAAACAAATTATAATGAATAAAATAAAATTTATACATGCCCTTCTAAAAACAATTTTATATTATTTTTAGAAGGACAAGTATGAATAAATCGACTACACAATTATTATTATTATTTATTTTACAGGTCTTTTTTTCTTGATGCTTTTGATGTGTGGAGAAATTGAGTTACTGCAAAATTATATAACATAACCTATCTACTTTATAAATATGACCACATGAGCCGATACACACTGCTAGACGGATTTACAGGGATAACTGGCTAACCCTTATCTGTCGTACCTAGTTACTCATTATTCTTTATTAAATCATGGTCGGTTGTCTCACTACTTTTCTCCAATTTTATGAATTACAATACAGTTTTTTTATATTACTGGTCTTATTATTGAATTAAATATTTTCTAAAATTCTTATTCACAGATTATTAAAAGTAAATGAATTTATCGATTTTTATGAGATTTACCACGTAATAATCCCTTTATCCAAATTTTGAATTTGCCGCGCATTTGTTTTGTCGTTAGGTTGGCATTACTAGGTTTAAATGTTGATGCATACTAGATACTTTTCAATTTTATTAATACAAGGACAAATTTCCGTAGTTATAAATATATATAGGGATGATTAAGAAAACAAAATACTAACTAGATTCACTTCTTTTAATCTTGAGTGTTAATCAGACAACAGGGTTTAACATTGGTTTATTCTCAAGAGCTAAAAGTATATTGTTGGCAGCTATACACGCCATGGCATTTCTGGTGTCCACAGTGGCACTACCTAGATGGGGCATAATAACTGAAACAATAAACACGTACAAAATAAAACAGGGTTTACGTAATATAACAAAGAAAAGGTAGTAACTGTACACACTAGGGCAGGATTAGTTTATTAACTCCGCAGACCATGTAAAAATATTGATTGTAATGTAATGATTTCAACGTAAATGACGCGTGCCCATATAATGAAAAATCTCTTCTAAATTATAAGCAACAGCTTTGTTATAAATAATATAATAATAATTATTAAATAAATAATATATATATATTTTTTCATATTATCTGAAATTATTTTATTAATTGGGTAATAGGTAGATTAGATTAACAAAGCCAATACAAGATATATCAGTTGTTCTATTAGTGTCAATTAACGCGACGAAAGACTATTATAGAATTTTAACAACTTAATCCTTTGTATAAATATATATGTAATATGATAAATGTATGATAAATATATGATAAATCGAGGGATATATATAAGAAAAGATTTCTTGAATCTAATAAAATGAAATATGTTTAAAAAGTAAATAAAATAATACTAACAACAATTAGGTAAAGATATAAGTGGATCATCTTTAGGCAGAGGTTCTGGTGTAGTTACATCGAGACCGGCAGCAAAGATTTGTCCTTCTTTCAAAGCGTCATAAAGGGCTTTTTGATCAATCAATCCTGAAAGCGAAATATATTAAAAATATATAATACATATTGATATATATTGACATATATCCAAATATATGTGATAAATACATGACATATTTAATTTCAGGCCAAGCTTATTCAATTTTTTTTACAAATGAAATCATCTTAAATGCCTTTGACGTAAAGTTTCACAGTATTTATTTAATAGCTGACACAAATATTATTTAAAACTATTAGTAATAAACCTCCTCTGCCAATGTTCACAAGTACAGCAGTGCTTTTCATAATCTGCAAACTCTTAGCGTTGATCAAATGCTTTGTTTCTTCTGATAATGGACAGCATAGAATAACGAAGTCACTTTCTTTTAGCAACTGTTCCAAGGGCACACGCTGCGCTCCTAATGCTTTTGCTGTAACAGTGAAATTTTACATCAAGGAATTGAATATGGTAACGACGGAAATCCTACTATCTATAAATTATAAATTATAAATGTGAAAGTGTTGATGTTTGTTACTTAATCAAGCAAAAAGGGCTAAACGAATTTGGCATGCATGTAGCCTTTGACATGAAATAGAACATAGGCTACCTTTTATCCTGATTCCTTAAGTAGATCTTAAAGGAAAATTGAAAATTGTTTACGAGCTAAGCCGCGGACAGACAGCTTTAAAATATATGCATGCAGGTATGCGTGTCACTCATTCCATGGAAAAGGACATGTTCTTTCTATACCAATCTTTCAAATAGTTGATGTGGTAGGATTAAAAATTGTTAACGAGCGAAACTTTCTACCCAATTCTAAAGTCCGCACAGACGAAGTTGCGGGCAGTAGCTAATTTATATATTGAAGACACTTTTTTAAACGTATAGCAATCATAAACTTAAAATTATGTAGAAAGGGAAGTTTTCTGTACGAATATTTATGTAGATGCCAATGCTATTTTGGATAATTACATGAAACTAAAATGGAGTAATAAAAATATTATATCCTAGTTTATTCTTGATTCCTCAAGAACATTATGGAACGTAAATATAGCGTTGAACCTACCTTCCGGTTTATCAGTGCGTCCACTGTAAATAAACTTTGCTACATCGAACCCTTTTAATCTTCGAACTACGGCCTGACCAACACCTCCAAGGCCAACGATTCCAACTGTACTTCTTGCTATATCCTGCCCCAGGCTCCACTGAACGCCAAATTTCCATTCTCCACTGTTACAGAAATCAAGATGCAAGAGAGTTTTACAGGTTGTAAATGGTGCAATGTTTGATGGATGCATCGAGTTTATCATCACAGTAAAATGGATCTTATTCATATTAAATTAATATCAGAAGTGCGTCTCTTTGGACGAAACGAGAGACACAAGTTTCAGTTTACTATGTCGATATAGAGTTTAGAAATCGAAAACAACACCTTGATTGCGAGCAAGAAAATCTTGTACTAAGGCTACTGAAGTTCGAACTTGGGCATTCAAGGTGTTATTAGTGGTCGAACTTCAAATTTCCAACATGGGGAAATGTCCATGATATGCAAAAACATCAAACATAATGAATCAAACATAATGAATTTGGTAAGTATCGATGAACGGCGGCCTGGTGGTGACCACCAGCCAAAATTTAAATTTTCCTAACTGAAACTCTTTTAGGTACTTTATTTTACTATTTTACCTTTCCAGTTCCTTTATTCCTTCCTTAAATCGTCTTGCAGCGCCTATAACGAGCCCCACAGTGATATCGGCAACTGCATCGTCCAGTACATTGAGCGTGTTTCCCAAAGGCAATCCACGTTTTACTAATTCATCGACATCAATGTGGTCTATCCCGGACGCCATCGTTGTAACAGCTTTGAGCCGTGGTCCTGGCATAAAACTTTTAATATATGCATGCTTAATGCATTTGAATTTTTAAATACAACCACAAATGGAACATAGTTAAAATGACATCTCGTGATGATGGTCTCTCCAATAGGATAAATATATATATGTATAATATAAGAGTTATACAATAATTGCACACAACTAGGTCAACGATAATTGGACGAAGTCGATGTTACTATAAAACACTAAGGATGGAAAGGATTTAAACGAAATTATTGTAAAGCATATACACATACATACGTCCACAGTACATTTATGGTCACAGTAGGTTCGGTTAAAAACTTTTGCTAACATAGTTTCATACATATCTGCTTTAATAACATAGTGTAACGTTAGGCTTCTACTTTATTTATTAATTATACTTATATAGTTATCAGAAAAACAAATGTATTATTAAATTTTTACTGATTAGGAATGTGGATAGCTAATGAATTTACATTTTGCCTCAAAAAGTAATAACTGACCTGCTAAGTCCAATATTTCTCCCGTAAGTCGATGTTTCGTATTCCATACAAGCGCATCGAAGCCGTTAGAAATATTCTTTTTTATTTCAGGAAGACTTTCAGGATCACTATCTAAATACGGGATAATGGTAGGTTCCAGTCTGCAATATTTTTAATTGTGATTAAATATAAATTTTATTCGTTTATCATTATATGTATATCTTACATAAATCAAAACTTTTAGAGTAAACTATTGATCGAGTGAAGCGTGTATACTCAGGTAAATCTGTATCTACTTTGGTTAAGTACAAATTGTCATTGTTGTGTTAGAGTTGTTTAACTTTTAACGTACACTAATATACACTAAGGTACAATTTTTATTACAGCACTGATTAATTTCAATTTTATTTGTTTTTTGTTAAGTATATTGCTGTATTTCTATAATAATAATATTTCTATATTTACAAATGGAACAAAAATGCTAAGATAAAAATTCAATAGTGTGCGCCAACTCTTCAATGTTCCACAATTTTTTGATCTCTAAAAAAAAAGAGTATTTAAGTAGATATATATTTGCTTAATTAATTCTTAAGTCACTGTATATAAATAGTATATATATATATATATATATACTGACCTAGGTACCTATTTAAAAACATAATAGCGATGTAAAGTACCTGCTTAATACAATTCCATATAAATTATTATAGGTTATGTATATTTTAGTCAAATTTTAGTTTAAAGATAAGCGTATGTTACATGACATTGTAATTTATATGACTACCTACTTACTTGGTTTTTAATAATTTTAATCCAGCATCCGGGTATGACTTATTTACAACCAGGACTCTTTTTAAAGCCATCATGAAATTTTTAAATTCTTGCAATAACTCCTGGAATCCAAACGCGTTGACAAGAACAGATATATATAACCTGATTGATTTCCTTATTATATATTAGGAATTGAAGATGGTTGTTATCAGTTTCTACAATCCTCACTTTAATAATACATACTCAGTTGAATATGTCTGTTTATCTGATAAAGCCAGTTTACATTGATAGTAGATCAGCTGTGATAGAAAATGAAAAATGATCGTTAGTTGCGCCATCTGTTGTCTAGTAGATACACTTCTTTCGGAGAGAATGTTCAATAAACTTCAACACTAGGTGGCAGTACTAGTATTTAAAACATTTTTGTATACACTACAAAAACCGACTTCATAGATTTATATCGATGACTACGAATAAACATGCAATTTCACGACCGTACACGACCCACATATGTTAGAAAATTCTATGGAAATTAGCCTCAGGTGTTTTCCAAATATTCTATTCTGTTTTATTTTTAGTTTTAGGATTTCATTAATATAATATTAAAGATGTACCATGTAATAGTATAAATGCTTGGTTGCTTGTAGGTTTCAAATGTTGTGCGTAAAATCCATATCCATACCTACTTGAAATTATAAATGCGTTTTTTGTTTGTTTGTTTGTCCTGCCTTCACGCCGCGTGGAAAAGCTTTTTGGCTACCTCCGTCCTTTTGGGCTGGACAGAGGTTGTGGTGGGACTCGTAAACCCCAACTAAAACCACCACGGCATGTTGGCTTTTCTAGACGCCCGGGGAGCCCGTTGTGTACTTCTCGTTGAAAAATATCAAATTTCCAAGAATGGTTTACAGGAACATTCGTACATTTACATCCAATATCACCTTTCCTTAATGTAGTAATAATTAATCGAAAAACTTAGTCACCGCGGGTAAAACCGCAGGGCGCAGCTAGTTTTTAAGAAATCCACTTTATTTTATATATAAGTACTAGCTGTTGCCCGCGTGCTTCACCGCGTATTACGGTTTTTTACAAATTCCATGGGAACCTTGTGTTTCCTGGGATAAAAAATCTAAAATTCATTTATTTATGATTAGATTACATTGGATCAATAACCACGGAGACGATGGCGTCAGAAAATTTAGTAATAATATATTTATTACAAAAGTACCTAATAAATAAACAAGGATATTTAGAGATTTTCAAAAAACTTTGCAAGTAGAGTGGAGTATATAACATATACTTACTACCAATCCAAATTATTATTTTTAATAGCGCAAACTACACAGACGTCTGGGCATCCATAAATTACGTGAGATGTTTTTTTAAATGGATCAAAATAGTATAATGTTTTTTGTTTCAATCAGAAAAAAAATTGCAGGGGTCTCTGCAATTTTTTCTCCAACGTAAGATTAGATGAGATTTGACTCGCACCCCTTAAGCATCCCACGTTATTTAAGCGTTTCTTCCGTCATAAAAAGATCTGAGTTACTCCCTAGTCGCGCCTAAAGAAGTTTTACTTCAAAAATGCTACAATTACTATAAAACCGCGAAATGCAACACTGTCTTGGCGGTCGGTTATTTATTTGTTGATTTGTAAGTAGGCAGAACACGTAGGGCAATATCGACCGTCGCTGGCGCCACCGCGTCCGTTACGCTTGGGGTTCCCGTTCAAAGATAGACGGCTTGCATTAGAGAGAACAGCGCATGATATGGAAGCGGTGATACGCTTTGGGGTAGGAGCTCGACTTCACTTTCCGGGGACAGCGTCGAGTTCGCAGCACGCACCTCTAACTTTTCTAAGTTATGTGCGTTAAAATATTGCTTTAACGGTGAAGAAAAACATCGTGAGGAAACCTGCATGCCTGAGAGTTCTACGTAATGTTCTCAAAGCTGTGTGGAGTCCAACAACTAGCACTGGGTGAGCGTTGTGGTATGCAGATGATATAAAATGGAGAAAATCTCCAGTACGAGTTATAAATACTTAAGGGTAGGCTTTTTATAGCTCTTACAATACCTATCCTTAAGTTTTTTATAACCCGTACTGGAGATTCTCTTCATTTTATATCATTTGCATACCCTGTGCATAGGGCTCTGTATCAAAATGAGTTTTGAAGGTTAAATGAAGGGTAAAAATTTCTCACAAAAGAGGCTCAAATATCTGCTTTTATAGACAATAGAGACAAGTCTGATAGCCGTTCCTGCCCAATCGAAGTCCTTAGGTAATTATTTATCTGAAAAGGAGATTCCATTTTTGACTTTTGTCATTTCTGAAGTGAAAACTATAAGCACGTATGACAGATTTTTATGTTTTTTTCCGGGAAGCACGAGATTAAGTACTTATACGTATACAGATTCTGCTGCTATTCGCGGAGTATAGCAAATTAAGCTTAGTTTACATAATATATTACGGATTTCCGCAAAGTAGCGCCTGCTTCTATGTAATACGAGATCAAGTGACATTGTGGATAACATTTTACTAATTTCTTTTTTTACACACGTTAGGCCGGGGGCCCCGTATCATTAATACGGCTGATACGGCGGTAGCTACGCCCTTGATTATATCCAAAAAATATCCCATTTCTGCAGAAATTAAAAGTTTTGTTGATATCAATTGAAAATTATATTATATAATAAGAATATTTCCCGTATACGCTCGCCGGGTGTCATGGCCGCACTCGTGACGTCATAGGCAAATTAGAGCTTAGCTATACCTTTTTCCATATCTATAGATTACTGATAACAAAACAATCAACAACTGATTGTTTGAAATCATAAAATACTTGATATACCTGCGCAAAGATTTTAAAGTAAAATTATGGTTTTAAAACGTAACGTTATAATTATATTGATTATTGATAATAAATACCAATCTCGTTTTTCATAATACATGAATCAAATCATTAGATAAATACAATATTTTAGCCGTCATCATGCCTATTCTGCACATGGGCTGCAAGCAAAGGCCCACTACCTTTGCTTGCCAGAATTTCAGAAGCCCATATTTTAAAGCGTGGCCCATATTTTATAATTTCAGAATATTCTTTTATATCATTACGAATTAAGCAATTGCAATATGCCGTAGCAGTCCGATGTCAATCGCCAACATTTGTATTCCAGAGTTCATACCTAATTATTATAGTCGTTCGTGTAAGTAGTAGTAGTACAAACGTTTCCTGAGCATCTTCTAATCGGCCTCTTATAGGACGTCCATCGGCTAAAACAAAGATGTAGGAAAGTCCAATAGTTCTTCTAAGCGATATAACCAATTAGGTAGATCGGCGCAACACGAGGAATTTCCGTTTCCCGCTTCACCTGTCACAGCAAGGTGGCGTCGCACGCGCTGGTACCTTCCACTACGGTCTATCTGTTGCAAGTCATAGACACTAGGCTTATTTTTTATAGTTATCATAAACGGACCAAGAAGATTAGCCACCTGATGCTAAGTCGAAAACTATCGCCTATAACATTTCGCAGGGCATGCAAGGAACACATCCTAAAAATTACTTACCTGTGTAGGTGTACTAACCTGAGCAATAGGAAGCATACACCGGAAACCACAGCAGAGCAGACAGGACAGAGCATCAGGCAGAGACTCATTCCGAGGCTCGCCAACAAGCCCACGTTACACTATTAAAATCATCAGCTACATACAATCCGAAAAAATACGATTTGCACATAAGCTTTTGACTTGAGAACGTCTTTTCGCTCTCTGAGTATATCGACAGCCTAGCTTTCAATCTCCGGTTTACTGTTTTACTTTCGTTATTGTTGTCACGATGACATTGATTGTTATCAGTGTAATGATCCAATGGCAAAACAAAAACCAAAAAACTTTTGATTGTTAAAATCCACCGACCCGCATTAAAGCAGAGTGGTAGGTATATGCTCTAAAACCATCTCTCCAATGAGAGAGGAGGCGTGCGACGTTAATAGGCTATGAGAGATGATATAATTAGGATATATACAAAAACAAAAAAAAAGGAAATCTGTTACAAGAAGTAAAATACAAAAAGGTGCCCTTATCGCTTAAAAGCGATATCTGCCAAGCAACCTTAGAATTAGAAAAAAAAGAGAAAAACATACTAATACATAAATAATATATAATAATGATGATAGCCTACCATAGATATCATATTTTTTATCTATGGATTTCACGGACCTATTTGGATCGTAGTGGAACATGCCACATCGGCATTTCGCGACCCCCTGGCCCACCTGTACCTAAAATGTTAAAAACGTATCAGGTGGCGGAGACGTTGACATTCGTTGTATCTTTTTACGTAATTTCGTGTAATGCTGTTTAGCTATCTTCATTATTACGAAGTTATCCATCAACTTCGTTATCTTAGACTTCTTATACATCTTGTAACATAATTACGAAATAATAGTGAAGGATGCATAAGTATATTTGATAAGGAATCGCCCTGTAAAAATATTAAATCAAAAGAAACATATTTATTTTTCCATACAAACGAATTTATAAAATTCTAAGTGTTTACTTATGACAACCCTAATTACCCCTATTGAAGATAAAACGGCCGACACGGGCATAGTTTCGCCTTCGTCTTGTTTGTCGCGATGAACTCAGGAATTGCTTCTTCTTTTGAAACTCAGGAAATTCTTGCAATGTTGGATAGCTTATTTGAGGAAGGCTATAGGTAAATATCATCACGCTAAGACTAATAGGAGCATAGCAACAATGAAGAATGTTTGAAAATCGGGGGTTTTTCCTTTTGAGAGCTTCCGCTGCGTAAATGGTCAAAGATTCGATATAATCATGTAGGAAAACGTTGTTTCCCTTTAAAAGTCCTAAAAAATGGTCCGCGACAGCATGTCTATCTTTTAAGGTTGACTTATTTTCGGACGAAGTCGCGATGGACCGGTAGTTCTATATACAAAAAATATAGTTTCATTTATCTATCATTTATGATTTTGGTTTTCAAGAACAATAACTGTAGTTAGATAAATTTATTAAGACATCTAGCCCTAAAGTAAGCGTAGCTTATGATATGGGTACTAAGATGATTGATGGAAGATTTTTATGAAAATACAGAAATTTATATAATATACAGATAAACACGCATAAAAACATTCATTTTAATCACCCAAACATTCTCCAGTTGTGGGATTCGAAGACATCCTAGGACTCTTCCACTCGGCCTCCAAGATACAGTCATTCCATCAATCTGTAGATCAGCAGCGCGATTCTGGTTGTCAGTTGACATCAAATTTAGCTAGCCTCGTTTCGCTCAGAAACGGGAGCATCCTCAGGAGATATTGACTGTACAATGAATGCTTGTTAAGACGTAATTGTAAAGTCAACATATCCTAGATCAGACTGTGAAGAATACTTGGGCCTCATCTTAGACAGCAAACTTACATGGAAACCACACATAAGAAAAATTAAATCGAAAATAATTACTCTTACTGGAGCCTTACGAAGCATAGTACGTTGCCTACCACA
This sequence comes from Pararge aegeria, assembly GCF_905163445.1. Classification (NCBI taxonomy): domain Eukaryota; kingdom Metazoa; phylum Arthropoda; class Insecta; order Lepidoptera; family Nymphalidae; genus Pararge; species Pararge aegeria. The sequence continues at coordinate 14,143,212 of NC_053196.1, read as the reverse complement.
AAAAGTCCGATACATAATATACAACTCACTAGTTAAGCCACATATCGACTACCTTATTCAAATCTGGGGCTCAGCAGCCAACACCAATATAAAACTTTTACAAACAGCTCAAAATAAATTAGTAAAAATATTATTTAAATATGATTTTCTTACACCAACAGTAAAACTATATCAAGAAACAAAATTGATGAATATTTCAAGTACATACAAATATTACACATGCATTTTAATTCGAAAAATTTTAACAAAAGACATACACACAAATACAACTTTTACTATTAAAAATAAATTCCCGCAATTGAGACAGTTAAGAAGTGCAAATAATATGTATAATACTACGCCCACCAAGAACTAACTACGATAAAAAAAATATAACATTTGAAAGTGCCCAATTATACAATAAACTCCCTAAGTGTATAAAAGAAAGTAAAAGTTTCTACAATTTCAAAAAACTATTAAAGGCCCACCTATTAAATGAAAAATAATAACTATTTCTCCTATCTACTAACTGAGGCACATCTTGTCACTCTACATCTATGTAATATCCACTTCATGACGTAGATATGCCTAGCGTTAGTGGGTTTTTGTTACAATGGTACCATACTACCCTCATATTTTTGTATACTTTTAAGTTAAAAGTTTTAACGGATAGCTGCATGTAAATTAATTGTTTTTGGCATGTTGAATTAGGTCTATTTTTTATGTAGCACGCTCTAACTTACAATCTCAGCAAACCTTATAATGTAATAGCTTAAGTTTTCATGTAAGTGAATACTCTTCTTATGAAATTTCTTAAACCGCAACATATCCTGATGATGCTCCGGTTTTGGAGCGAAACGTGCGTAGAGGGTACATTGTTGAAGATCTGTTTGGTGTGGAGTATAAGGATTGAAGAAATTATAAGTTATTTATTTATTTATACTCTTTATTTGTACACCACTCAGAAAAACGAGACAAAAAAAAGAATGAAGCAGCATACAAAAGGCGGCCTTATCACTAAGTAGCGATCTCTGCCATGCAACCTTAGGATTAGGAAAACTAAAAAGAAAACAAATAGGTCGGGTACACTATTTAGTACATACATACGGATATCTACATACTAATACATAAACCAGACTACACAAATAAAAAATACAATTGTAAAATATAAAAAATAAATACACTAATACATATCTTATTATACCATAAATACTTAAATATGAGTTTGAGTAGATAAATAAATAATAATAGTCGTTTTTACTGAGCGAGATAATGAGCCTTATCAGCTTTTTTAAATATGCCCAATGACTTCGACTGTCTTATGTTCAACGGGAGTGCATTCCACAATTCAATAGTAGTATTAAGGTAACCATACAGATTCTCTTGCTTTTTCGAGTATAGCAAATTAAGCTTAATTTTCATAATATATCATGGATTTCCGCAAAGTAAAGCCTGCTAGTATCCAATACTATAGAAATTGTAAAAACGGAGAAAGGGCAACAGCTTCCTCTGCAATCCTCAAGTTGGGAGAGGCTTTAGTCCAGCATCGAACTGTTATACCTAGGCTATTTATGATGATAATAATTTCAGAATTATTAGAAGTATGTTTGTTTGCAACCGACTTCGTCGGGCGCGATTTTGACCCACTTTAAACGGTCAGATTTCTTTCAAACTTTGTAGACATATCGAGGACCGATGACAATACACTAATCTGAAAAGATTATTCCAATTTTCACTATAAAAAATAAGATTTTTTACTAATTACTACAGCGCCATCTAGACCCAAATGTAAAAAAACCTATGGCGTTCGCGTACCTAACAAATTCCACAGAAAACATTAAGCAACTAGATGGTAGAGGGCGTTAGCTATTACTTTTTAATGGCCTGTTTTAAATAATAATTAGAACTTGCATTTCGAGAGACGGGCACACTGAATAAAAAAAAAATATTTTATCTCTTTAATGGTGGATGGGTTACCGATTAATTTTGCTCTAATAAAAATAATAGATCAAGAAAAACTAAAAAAAATCGCTATTATGAATAAACTAAAAGAAAGAAATTAGTTTAGTTTTTTTATACCAAGCGTATTTTTTTAGTTTGTTTGAACTATTTAATTATTCTAGGTAAAACTTTTTGTAAATTTTTACTTGCTTGTTCCCCTTTTTTACAAGGAACATAGCCATTAATTATAATAAATAGTAATAAATTTGAGAATCGATAGTCCTCATTCTAAGCCATCTGCGTGCATTGTTGACACATATTTGTGACTGCGAAGGAGCGAACAGATAAAAAATGACTAACGACTCGCAGACGGCCGCGCATGTGTGTTCCTTCGCCTCAGACTCGACAAAATGTGTACATGTTACAATTTATTGGGGCACGGTTGTATCGTAACAATAAGAAACGCGCCTAAAAGTAAACACGTCTTCCACAGAGACCAGCTCTGTGGCTGAGGTCCCTCTAAAGGCGTAGTATATGCTGAGTGGAGACCAATTTGACTATGTACCTTTTGATATCGACGTTTTAAGGTTCCAGAAAGCTTTCCTGACTATTCTCGCGATGGTGTCATCATGTCTGTATGTATGTATGTATGTATGTATGTATGTATGTATGTATGTATGTATGTGTGTGTGCGTGTGTGTGTGTGTGTGTGTGTGTGTGTGTGTGTGTGTGTGTGTGTGTGTGCGCGCGTGTGTGTATGCATGTATGTAAACCTCTCATAACTTTTGAACGGCTTGATCGATTGGATCGCGATTGGCAGCATTCGAAAGGGTTGCACTAAACTTAGATTTTCTACAATTTCTAGATCGATTCGGACCGATAGAATCTGAGAAATCTCAAAAATTTAAATTTTGAAAAACAGTTTTTTTAGAATAACTTTTAAACGGCTCTACCGAACGATCCCAAAAACTAATCAGCTCTTAAGCTAGATAAAACCCCTCGATCGCCGCCGGTCCGGTCAAAATTGGTTGATCCGTTCGAATAATATCGAAAACGAAAAATTACTAAAAAAGTGTTTTTTTTTAGAATAATTTGGAAAATTTTTGTCTGATTGATTTTTGACCTGGAATTCTTCATAGCACTCGATAAGCTGCGTCGAATGCCGCCAACCACGTGAAAATCGGATGATTTGTTCAAAAGTTATAGCAATTAGAGAATAAAAAAAATAGTTTTATGAAACTTCTATCAGACTTTCGAGCTCGAAGATGAAATTAGCGGGAAGTTGTAGGGATGGCCATTTTTTATGTCAACCGTTTTCCTATTTTTTTTTCAACATTTCTGTTTCTTACATAAAAATAGTTGAAATAACACTTTACAGCCCAATAGTTATTTGGTCTACCTTTGTGGCGTTGTGTTCTTATTATTGTTTTTATTCATTCATTTTACTCTTTATTTGTTCACCACTATAAATTTAGGGAAATAAAAAAAGAATTTATATAGAAAGATGGAAGTAGAAAACGATAGGTGGCCTTATCGCTTAATAGCGATCTCTGCCAGCCAACCTTACTTTACTAGACCTATATATTTTTATACTAGACCTACCTGAAACTTTTGTGACCCCTGAGAGCTCGTCCAGAAAAGTACTACCGCCATGTTTATTTCTGCATTGTTGCAATGCTGTGTACCGATTTGAAAGCCGAGGTAGTTTGTGTTGTAACAGGCACATTATTTTTTGTTACAAATCCATTAGAAATGGTCTCTACACTACATTTTACGGACCTTAACACACACAATCCAATCAAAGTATTTTGGGTGTAAATAAAAAATGCAAAAAAGTTTGAACGTGTCCTCTTAGGAAGTCAGGAGGAAGCTGTAGTTTAAAACTGTCTTGATTTAGTCTCTGCATTTGCGACCGAGTGGTCTTGTACTTTGGTAAAGTTCTGTTTCATGGTAAGGGGCGACGCTTGTGTGTCACATTGTATAGGCAAATATTTCTCAGACATACGGTTGAAATTAGATTAAATTATCTTTTTTGTGACAAACTTGTTAACTTTGACTTTTTTATTGTCGCTAACATTCGCTTTATTTATTGAAAGTTTCCTTCTGTTGTTAGTCTTTATTTCGAGAGTCATTAAGTTTAATTTAGTGTAACTCAGATGTAAAACAATATTGGTAAATGTTTTCGTAACCTATGACCTTGCCTCCATCAGTCTATTTATTTTTATGCCGGAATGTCAGTGGGATAGTAACTTAATGATTTACTTAATGTTCAAACTATTTCTTCTGGACCGATTAGACAGCGGATGTGTGTGTGAGCGGTATTGGATAGAAGCAGGCGTTACTTTGCGAAAATATAGACACTTTCATAATAGTAAACATAATTAAGTCATTTACATATCCATATCCGCTATATTATGAAAATTAAGCTTAATTTACTATACTCCGCGAAAAGCCGGAGAGTCTGTATGGTGTTTTTTATATTTTTTTTAATCCTTATACTCTACACCAAACAGATCTCCGGCAATGTACGCACGTTTCGCTCCGAAACCGGAGCATCCTTAGAGGATGTTGACTTTACAATGAATAATTGTTAAGTGTATATTTACTATTGAATTATACATTATTATTGAATTATACATTCATCGCTTCAACCGATTGACGTCCACAGCTGGACATAGACGTCTACAATCCACGGCCGCTTGTTTCCAGCGGCTCCCAGAGACTCGTTTGATGTCGGCTGTCCTGACCTTTTGGTGGTCGACCAATGCTGCGTTTACCTGTGCGGGGTCGCCATTCCAAAGCCTTGAGGCCTCAAGGTCTATCAGTTCTCCTATGCTTTAGCCCATTGTTACTTCAGCAGCTACTAAAGTAGGTCTTCTACGGATCTCCTAGTTTCTGATTTGATCACGTGGAAATACTCGTAACATTACTCTTTCCATCGCCCGCTGAGTGACTCTGAGCCTTCTTATGAGGTCCATACTATGCAACCACTTTTCAGATTCAAAGGTCATCACTAGCACACGTACTGTTCGATAAATTTTGTCGTCATATTATTACTATTTTTATTTTTATCTTCTATCGTTTATTTTTAACAGTGTGAATTATAAAAGAAAAACAAAAATTTTATAAAAAAAACCCTCTTCCGCTTGCGGGGCTTATGAGTACCCAAGCAAACGGCGGTCAGGGCTCCAGAGTAAGGAACCTCCTCACATACGTGCCGTTTCAAGAATGACTGCCTTCTGTATACGACCCTTGATCCAACAACCAAGCGAAAGCTTCTACTAGCTAGCTTGCTATATAATTATTATTTTTGAAAAGAAATAATTTAAAGCGCAATTTTCAGGGAATCGCTCCGAAATGTCCATTTATTGATAATTAACTTAATTGTTACGGGCACAATTAAATGGATTTCGCAGAAGCTCACCGGCAGTGCCCAAGTTGGGCACGAATGTGGTAGCCGAGCTTGTTTTGGGCACGAGACGTTGTCGCGAAATGTTTTCCGGCATATGCGTATTTAAAAATTTTCATAATAATGCAGCGCCATTGATATTTAAAGCAAGCGTAGCGTCAAATTGTATCCTTTTTAGTTATCGCACGGTTATATTTGCAAAATTATCATTGTGATGTACAATAAAAGTGTACTCATTCATTCATTCGTTTGGTTCTAAAAAGACGTGCTATTAAGGTACCCATTGCGATCAATATGTGACCTAGCACTAACAATCATTTGTTAGTGCTAGGAGCTGAGACTGACAGATGCCAAACCCTCATCCAAACATCCAAAGTCAGCGTTGCTTACTCAGCGCTATTGACTAATATAATATTCTTCGGTGCTGCTATTACGCCAGATAATATAAGTAGTTATTTGTGATAGGAAATTAGGAGTAATAGTCAAAGTGAAACTAGAGTAGGTCCTCGGTACAGTTTACGTGATTGCAGGTTTTAAATCGTGCGTGATTAAAGCTCTAAGAGCAACAAGAATATCATTGCACAAACCTCAGTCGTTAGTTAAATGAAATTGCATAGCTCTCTTTACTATCTGTACCCACTTACAATCATAAAGCTGAGTAGTTAGGTACGTTATAGATTATGCAGCAGTACCTACCTAAGCTGTGTTGCTGTGCTGTGTCCCAGCTAGGAATAAAATATAGAAGTAATGTGATGAAAATTATTTATTTGAAACGCAGGCGTAATAAGTTCACGTGTCGTGAGTATCTCGGGTGCTTATATCAATGGTGGTTTGTATGGTGTTTTTTATGTTTTGTAACAAGAATAAAATACATGCATATACACTACGTAAAAACATAGAAATATGTTGTTGAGAATATTGCTTTCATTTATTTGCTCATGTTAACACAAATGTAAGTACTCGTAGGTAGTTCTTTTTAGAACAATTATGTCTATGTTCAATGTATTCATTATATTACTTCATTTAAGCTGGCCGGTGGTACGGTAAAGCTAAAAAAATAAAAACAACCGAATTAAGAACCTCCTCCGTAAGTCTGTTAAAACCCAAATGATAAAAACTTTCTTGCTTTAAAACTTTCACACAAACTTTCGGTTAACATCACTAACAAAAGTTAGTAGACAAGTCGGCGGGCTATAACGATTGTTTGTCGTTTTGGAGCAACGTGGACAGGTATAATCTATATTCTCTCCCACTTTAAAAAGAAGGCCAAGGAAAAGGGGTTTTCGCACGTTGTATTTCAATAGGAAGTTAGAATATCTATAAGTTTGTGTGCCTGCAAAGCTGCGAAAAAGCTGTATTTCAGTGCGAAGCGGTGATAACCTAGCAGGTAAGGTTACGGTTTTTTTCCGTGGAAACCGACTTCTAGCCCCGGTACGCACCAGTGACTTTTCGGAGTTACGTGCGTTTTAATTCAAACAATATGACTGGCATTGAATGTGAAGTAAAACATCGTAAGGAAACCTGTTTACCTAAGAGTTCTCTATGTTCAACTGCGTGTGAAGTCTACCAGTACGCATTTGGCCAGCGTGTTAGAGACTTCGGCCTAAATCCTTGTCATTCTGAGAGGCGACCCGGGCCCTGTGGTGGGCCGGTAATAGGTTGACTACTATACTACCGGTAATAGGTTGTACTAATCAGTGTGCCAATGACTGGCGTGTTTCACTGACGTACGCGTTCGCCTTCCCATAACCGATACAAACGGAACGCACAAATGCTGAGAAACATCATACAGGGCAAGATCCAAGAAGAACGGAGCGTGGAACGAAAAAGAAACATCTTGGCTGAAGAACCTATACCAATGGTTTAGAAAAAGCACTTTCTTATTGAGAGCTGCGGCATCAAAGATTCAAGTTGCCTTAATGATAGCCGACCTTCGAAGGAAGATAATAATTCATGAAGAATATTGGATAGAAGCAGGCGTTACTTTGCGGAAATCCATGATAAATTATGAAAATAAGGCTTAATTTTCTGAGGTGCCTTAAGGTTTAAGGTATAAAAGGCGACTTATTCGGCGAATTTTTATGCTTAACCGTTATTCATTGAAAAGTCAACATCTCCTGAGGATGCTCAGGTTTCGGAGCGAAACGTGCGCACCGCGTAACAGGATTGAAGAAATTATAAATTACACAATACAGATTCTCCTGCTTTTCGAGTAGTTTATTAAATTGAGCTTAATTTTCATAACTTTAAGAAGAAGATCGATCGATATTTAAGCGGAAACCTTCTTATTTATAATAATAATAAGTTTTTATTTCAGGCGTAGCCCACATGCATTGAAATATACATAAGAAAGAAATACAATGAAAATACAGTCATCAATCATAATTATACAAATTAAAGAATTGACATTGAATTAATTACATCCATCAAAATAATAAAAAAATCACAAAATAGTTATTAATAATTTTAGTAACAAAACAAAAACCGCTATCCTAGGTTAGGCAGAGTTATAAGACTATGCCCTAATTATTACTTTTTTTTTTTGGCGTGGAGGAAAAGTTTTATTGCTACCTCCGACCCTTGAGCAGGACGGAGATTATGTGGGACTCCCCCATCTAAAGGGGGTATACCAAAACTACAAACCACCACGGCATGTCCCCTCTTGTTGGCTTAGTTCGACATCCGGGGAACCCGTTGTATACCTCCTGGACGATATAAATATTTAAGACTATGCCCTAAGCTACACCGGCCCAACAAACCAGGCCGTTGATGTGACCTTCCTAGAACCATGTGTCCATTCCTTCACCCCCAGAGATGTCCATCCATATATTACATTAGTGGGCAATAAAGGATACAGTTCACACGGGTAAAACCGCGGCCCGATCTCGTAATAGTTTATAGGTACAAATAACCGTAAAACATTCATTACTCCGTGCACGCGTTTTATGATTGAAAATAAAGCAACAGCTGCGAGTCAAATAAAAAGAACACGTATTACATTGGTAGGATTCGAAGCTGGGTGGTTCGGCAACGTACAGATACTGATGCTGCAGCGTTTATTGTATTTGAAGCTAGTAGAGGTTCGGTAGATGCAATAAAAGGTGTTTAATAATGCGCTGGCGGTAGCCCTGAGTTATGGTCCAAGCAATGAGAGCCGAGCGAGTTAGGAGTGTTTTCTTTACAGATAATGCTTTTGAAAAACATTAAATTTGTAGCATTGCCTATAATGGAACGTCACATCAGTGATAAAGCAGCACTGATGTGTCGGCACAATTCATCATGACGGTACGTAACGTTACGTAACTTGGCTAAGTTTTTTGTGGGCTTTTTTAGACCAGGGCGCGTTTGGAACCATCTTAGCTTTAGTTTTAAGTTAACGAATGCAGTTATCACCATCACGGACATTAGTCATCATCATCATCATGTCAACCAATCGACGTCCACTGCTGGACATAGGTCTTTTGTAGGGAGTTCCACAATACACCGTCCTGGGGCGCTTGCCTCCAGCGGCTCCCAGCGACTCGCTTGATGTCATCTTTCCACCGGTGCGGGGTCCCCATTCCAGCACCTTAAGACCCCAACATCCATCGGTTCTCCGAGCTATGTGCAACATGTTAAATGTATGAACGCTTCATAAGTGCCTGTAACAAGGTCTACATGAATAAAACATTTTTGAATTTGAATTTGAATTTGAATTTTGGCAGTACTTCACCGGACGAATTTCACAAAGGCTCAACGACTACTAAAATGTTTATGCGCGTGAGGATATAAAATCGCTCTCCGCTTGTGTATTGTAAAGTTCGGTAGAGCGGCGAGGGCTTGCGGCGCGCGCGGCTGCGACGAGCCAATTTCACAGATTCGTCACCGATTAGCACGCGACACCCAGTGCGGTGCAGCGGCATTGGCTGTTAGGACTGAACAAACGATGCTATGTCTCACTGGTCCCAGCGAACGAAAACTGCTAATGGGGCGTTCATAAAATATGTTTAAGGGGGGGCGGGGAAGGGGGTCGAGTAAAATTTCACCTAATCTTACGTTGGAGAGAGGGGTCTCGGCAATTATCACGCAATTTTTTTATTGATTGAAACAAAAAAAAAAATATACTATTTTGGTCCATTGGTCTTTTTACAATAACAATCCAATGCGTTAACGTAAGAAACCCACATTTGGAAAAATGTCACGTGAGTTTTGGGGTTGGGGAGGGGGTTATATTAAATCTCACGACATCTCACCAGGGGGGGAGGGAGGGACAGAAAATTAAAAAAAACACCTCACGTAATTCATGGACCTAAATGAAATGTTGAAAGAACTTAAACTACTAATAATCCATTTAATTCTTTACAAGCGAAAAAAAATAATGGTCATTTCTATCATGTCTATTCATGATTCAGTTAAATTATGTCGATAAAAAAAATATCACATTTCTAATTTCAAACAATATTTGAAATGCATTTACAATTTTCGTTTGGATAGTTTAGCTATTAATTAAAAATTTTGGGATAAAATATAGATAATAATAGAATATGTACATTACTGATTATTTAAGTTGTGTTTAATTCAATGTTAGGTATAAAAACTAATTAAAATTACAAAATTCTATGTATGTATATACTCTATGAAAAATGTGTGCAATACTCTAAGTAATCATTACAAAATTGGAATAAAAATATTCACCTCATGTCACAATCTTAACTTGCATTCTATCCGTCCACATATTTATTTATTTTTAAGAGTTAAAGATAACAATATTACACTGACTGAATATCTTAGACTGCATCCTCACTTACCACCAGGTGAGAATGCAGTCAAGGGCTTGTAGTGGAATAAAAAAATTAAAAGAAGTAGGCTTTTGTAGAAGTCCATCATGGGCATTCTTTTTATAAAACCACTCTTTTTTCAAATTTACACTTTAGGCCTTTTGCTATATTCCGCGGTATTCATAATTACTTCAATGTCCATAAACTATCACCACATATATGTATACCACAAAAATCTCTACTACTATTGCTAAGTAAAAGCCAGTGCATTGTAAAGAACTCCTCTGGCTCGAGGGAGGGTGAATCTTGAAAGAAATGTTAGGTAATCACATCTGTTTTTTTTACTCTAAAACAGCCAACAGCCAATCCGAGCCGGCGTCATTATAGAAATGTAAAATGGCGCCAACGTGGCGCCGAGATCACTGCATTCGAGCAAATGGACCCGCGTGTGTACATACAGGAATACGCGGCTTTTATCGTCCACTCTGAGATATACTTACACACTAGACTACTATATAGATAACTGCCTCATTGGTCTAGTGGTTAGCATGTTCGACTGTGGTTGACGAGGACCTGGGTTCGATTCCCGGGTGTACTGCGACAATACACACATCACCATCTAGCCCCAAATTATGTGTAGCTTGTGTAATATATAGAAATACTTATTATATACAGATAAACAAACAGACACTGGAATACATTCATATTCATCATCATCATATCAACCCATCACCCACTACGGGGCACTGGTCTACTCCCACAATAAGAAGGGGTTAAGGCCGTAGTCCACCACGCTGGCCCACTGCGGATTGGTGGACTCTACACACCTTTGAAAACATTTCGTAGAACTCTCAGGTATGCAGGTTTCCTGACAATGTTTTCCTTCACCGTTGAAGCAAGTGATATTTTAATTACTTAAAACGCACATAACTTGAAAAGTTAGAGGTGCGTGCCGGGATTCGAACTCGGCCCCGAAAGTGAAGCCGAGCTCGTACACACTGGGTTATCAGCGCATATTCATTAAACCAACATTTTCCAGTCATAGGAATCGAACCGACGGCCTTGGGCTCAGAAAGCAGGGTCGCTGCCCACTGCGCCAATCAGTCATCCAGGTGATGCTGATCATGATGATAATGATGATCGTGATGATGTTGCAGAAGCTAATAGTTCACTGACAGACGTTAAACTTAAATTAAACTGTAAGAACTCGCTTCGCTCAGTTCATAATTTCCTACCTGCCAATTTGAAGGATTGTTATCTTTTAAATGTGTTGTTATTATAATATTTTAAAGTGCGTCGTCGACTCGTATTGTAGTTTATACCTTTTGTGTCACGCGAGGTAAATAACTTCTTTGGCGTCACGTGTCATCACTCAGTAGTCAACAGCTATAAATACGAATGGAACTGGCAAAGTGCGATCGGCTTGCAGAACTTAGCGGGCCGTATACAACGTGTAAATGTGGTTAAAGACGTTTATTTTTCTCAAAAGAAATTACAATTTCACTCAGTGAGACTATTTACAACTTATTTCATGTAGGTAATATTAAAACTACAAACAACGGCACGTACGAAACAAACAGAAATTATGTAAAAAAACTGGAGGGTAAAATTATAAATAAATACTTCATACTGTCATACATAGCCAGGAACGCAGATTTTGTCATTTACAAAAGTTTTAAAATTGAATTGAAATTTTGTTCTATTTTAATATCGTTAGGTAATTTATTATACATTAATGCTCCTTCAAAGCTTATGTTTTTCTTACCGTAATTTGTTCGTGGTTTGTTTAAGCAAATGTTATTAGCACGACGAAGTTGTGATCCCAACTAAAACCGAAATATTACTTCACAGGCTTCCTCCTTAGTCATTCACTCTTGACAGAGTGTTCGTGGTTGACAATGATCGCATGATTCTTTGGCTACAGCAGGCCCCGCGATGCGCCTCCATTTGTTACGGTCTTCAGCGTTTCGGGGACATTGGACTATGGAGGTTTGTGTTGCAGCTTTTATTACAGTACAGGCTTAAGAGGTACAATCTTTTTCTTTCGCTGGGCTTGTCTCCGTACTTGGTCATTATATATTTAATGTACCTCTAGTTCCGGCCGAGGTAGAGGTACATCATTTACTATCAAATTCAAAAATGTTTTATTCATGTAGACCTTATTACAGGCACTCATGAAGCGTTCATACATTTAACATGTTACACTAATGTTAGTAATGGTGATAACTGCATTCTTCAACTTAAAACTAAAGCTAGGAGGGTTCCAAACGCGCCGTGGTCTAAGCCCACAACAAATTTAGCCAGGTTTTTTTATATCACCGTCTCAAAGTCTAGTTAATTTTGAGGTTTGAAGTAAGAACAATTCATACCCAAGCTTTTTGATCATACATGTTATCCTTAATATTATAATAGCATTTTTCTATAAGCTTACGTTTAATATAAACTTTGAACTTATTGAGTGACATCCCAAGGATTTCATCTCGTAATTTGTTATAAAAAGATAAACAATTACCCTTAAATGAATTACTAATTTTAAGCAGCCCAGTAAACTACAAGTTTATTTTTACTTCTCTGTTTTTACTTACTGATCTGTGAGACTTATCTGTGAAACCGAAACGTTTAAAGTTTTTGAGTTTGAAACATTCTTCATTGGTGCTATTCTCCTATTCGTTTTAGCCAATCCAGCCTTCCTCGATAAATGGGCTATTCAACATTGAAAAAAAATTTCAAATCGGACCAAAAGTTCCTGAGATCATCGCGTTCAAGTAAACAAACAAACTCGTCAGCTTCATAAATAAGTAAAAGATAAGGCTAGGCTACTCTAGCAGTACGCAATTACGTATCCGATAATAGTACGCAGTGCCAACAACTACACGTTGTTAACAACACGCGTCTAAATTCTGTGTATTTTTGAAATTCCAAGCTATTAGTGAAAAAAGAACGAAAAAGAAACTGACATAAAAATACTTTAATCTATTTTCTTGAGGTAGTTCAGAATTTTTTTTGATTCGTCAATTACAAGCCATGATTGTGTTTATTTGTATGTACTTTTATGTATTTATTAATGTTTTGTAAAAATTGTGCACTATTTCATAATAATACAGTAACATACGCTATCAAAATATGGAATATAGTAAGCTTGAAAAATGTGTGAGCACATTATTTTAGTGTGCCGTCGCTCACACGAACAGCAATCACGCAAACGTGTTCGCATGTTTCCACTTCAGCTCGGTTGGAGCTTTCTTGAGTGCATTTATGAATGGTTTAATTTGTAATGCATTTAGGATTTCACTTGCTTCATTGTTTGAGTCGCTTATAGTAGTGTTAGAGCGCTTTTTGTTTCAGAGAACGTTCAGGAAAATTCTGCCGCCATGCTTATTTTGGCCACCATTGCGTTGCTGTGTTCCGGTATGAAGTGTTGCCTGTGTAATTAATTACAAGCAAATAATGCTGTAATTCATTCGAAGCGGTGATAGCCTAGTGGTTAAAGCTTTGGCTTAGCTAACGTGGGGACGAGTTCTATCCCCAGCCGTTTCAAAAAATATCGAAAGAAAAACTGCAAGCCTGAGAGTGACAGTGAAGTTCTCAGAGCCGTATAAAGTCCTCCTGAGAGGAGACCAATGCAATTTAGTGGGCCCACAATGGGTAGATACTCGTAATAATGATTCGATTAAATAAATAAATATACTTCGAAAATACACACGTCGTCAACTAGCTCCAAAGTAAGCGTAGGTTGTGTTATGGGTACTAAGATAGCTAATCAATATTTTTACACATAAATACTTATAATATACAGATAATAATCACCCACAGAAAAACATTCATGTTCATCACACAAATATTTTCCAGTCGTGGGAATCGAACCCACGGCCTTCCAAGATGATGAGTTTCTGAGGAAAGCAGGGTCGCTGCCTAACCTAACCTAACGTGCATTCAACTTTAAAAGCTGCGTAGTTGTATACGGATCTCCAAAGTATGTTAATTTAAGTTCGCTTAGCCTCATCACCTTAAAAGAGTTATAAATTCAGCAATTTTCGTGCATTAAAATGGGCTAATTTATTGCAGAAAAAAAGTATATTTTATTCGACATCGCCGACTTCAACTTGAGACAGGTAATAGTCGAGAGAAGTGACAAATTGTCTCAGGAGGCTCAAATTAACGCCACGGGCCCGGTGTACCTGCACCTTTCGATAGTTTTATTTCGAAAAAAAAAAAACTTTTTTACTACCAAGGCATTAAATATGCGTAATATTTTATTCGACATCTGCTTTTAATGTCCTTGCCGAAATTAATTTCTTAACGTGGCATACAGATCCTTTGGATTTAGGTCTAAAATTCGGGTAATTTGCCCGTCAATCCACATTGGGGCAGCGTGGCGGGTCTAAGCTAAAATTACCTGATATTTTCTTAAGTGTAAGGTGACGGAGGATCTGTTTGACTAAATGCGCCAACAAATATAGCCAAGTTAATAAGTTATTTTTTTTTCTTTTTAATTCTGTCACAAGCTCTAGTACTACTAAAAGAAATACTAAAAAAAAAACTTGGGTTGGAACCTTCTAATATTATATTTTGTTTTTTATTGTTTTTATTTCACTACAAGTTAGCCGTTGACTGCTATCTCCTGGGGCCGTAACGGGCTAACCTGTTAGGAGGTATGGCAGTTATATTTAACCCATACTCTAACCATTGTTAGTATTTTCACGCAGCAACTTTCGCATCCACCATTAACAGAGCTAGTAAGTAATAAGCATAACAATTATAAATGTTCCACTAGCAATTAGCATAAATTGAAAAGATAACTACAACCGTAGATACTTTAATGACATTCCGTGAGACTAAACGGTAATAACACGTATTTAACGAACAATTTATTTAAAACTAACCAATAATAAATTGAATTAATTAATATAATTAATACTATCTACAACCATTTTATGAATATGAAAGCACGAGCGGCGTTGATAAAAAAAAAACAAAATAGGTACCGGCCTACCCACGTATCTTCATATCGAACAGCTGTCGAACTATTTTAATTAATTAAAAACAACCGATAAATTAAAGATTAAAAAGAATTTCACTCCTTAACCTTGAAATATTTAAATAATTGCGCACATTAAAACAAGTAAACTTGTGTATAAATTGACGATTATTTTATCGACTCTACGAAAATTTCGTATTTCGAATGTGTTTTTTTTTTAACTATATCACAACGTATCACCGCTCAACGCTCTTAAAAGTGTAACTTATCTATATATATTGTTATATTATAAACAGGAATGATTTGTTTGTTTGTCTGTTTAATGGTGTTTTTTATTTTGACCCTTTCAAGAAAGGCAAAGATCATTGACCATACAGCCATTTGTCAGTATTATTGCAATGGATTAACTGTAAAACTACTGCTTTTTTTACACTAGAAAAAACGATTATATACGGAAGCAAAACTTCATTTCCGAAATTTCTGCCTGAAGTAATTGTAATATCAAACCAAGCTAGAAAAAAAACGTTTGCGATCTGTTTTCTATTAATCACATACCTACCAATCGAATAAAAATATGCCAAAGTCTAAGTCAAGTCAAAAAATATCTTTATTTAAGTAGACCACTTTTGATGCATACATGCCACTATAAAGAAAATTATGTGATGGTTAAAATGTGATTTAAAACAACATTTGTAGGCATTATTGTAGCATAAAAGCGCGCCACCGTCAACGTCAACGTTTGAAAAACGTGGTGTGCACAGGCCCCTACGGGGTAAGCCGCGGGTAAAATCTAGTCCCATAATATATTATGTTATGTCATACCTAATTAAACAAAATTAAGATTAACTAATCATCGATAGCCAGCACAATAAAGATTAAAACGTGCAATGTGCAAATTAATGAAGGCACATTAAAAATCCAATATCCAGTAATTTGGCCGATGGTATCGAACAGCTGACTTTTCGCCTGACCACTCGCACCTGCACAGATTTTTAGCCGGAGCCGGGTGATCTTTGGTTTTTTAACCTCTTCCGTAACCCGCGCTTTGACACCTGGCCTTTGTAACCGAAGTCATTCCAAACGAATAGAATCTAGGCAGAATGACTGTTAATATAATTATAGCCTCCATTCATACGAAATATTATCAATTATTAATAGATTATATGCATGCATAAAAAATAAGAAAGAATGACAATACTGTGTACTGACTTTGTATAATACCCTCATTAAACCACATTTAATTTACCTGATTGAAGTCTGGGGAAGTGCCACCAAAACAAGACTAGCTCATCTGCAAACTGCTGAAAATAAAATACTAAAAACCCTTTTCCAATATTCTTTTCGAACTCCCACCAAAAAAATCTCTAGTGATACTAAAATAATGAACATTCATCAATTACATACATACATATATATATATATATATAGCACGTGCATCTTTATTAGAATGTGTTTTTTTTCTCGTCTCGTCGTCAAACTCGTCTAACCAGACGAATACATTGAATGAGTAGATAATAGTAAAATTGAATTTAGCTTAGTCTAAATGGCGAAGTGTTTAATTTATTATAGAAAATTAAGTTTCCTATGTAAGTGACTTAGGTCTTTTTATGGGAATAAATGTCTTTAAACCTAAACCTATACCATCGATATAATAATTATCTCTCGGGTCGGGCCAGATTATATAAGTTATAGTGGGTAAATAAGTATCCGCAACATTAGGCTGAGTCTGAATCTCTCAATGGCACGACAATAGACTAAAGACTATTAATAATTAAGTATTAAAATAAGTTACTCCGTATGTAAGTCTGTTTGTGTTGTTATGGTAAATTTTCGATACTAGCCCGGAGTTAGGAAGTTGGCTGTGTCAGCCGTTCCACCCGATCCCGGCTATTATCACTCTGTGTTAATAGCCATTAAAGCCCACCAACACGCGTTGGAGTAGCGTAGTGGGTTCCTTACACCGTCTCCTATGAGAGACGAGGCCAGTACCCATCAGTAGGCTGTTAATAGGCTGTGGATGGTGATGATGAAGTGGATGGTAATTATTGCACATAAAAGTTGTCCGTGATAACTTATGGTTAAAGCCCACCAACACGCATTGGAGTAGCGTGGTGGGTTCCTCAAACCGTCTCCTATGAGAGACGAGGCCTGTGCCAATCAGTAGGATGACAATCGGCTGCGGATGATGATGATGATAAAGTCGATAATTATTGCACATAAAAGATGCCCGTGATAAATTATGGTTAAAGCCCACCAACACGCATTGGAGTAGCGTGGTGGGTCCCTCAAACCGTCTCCTATGAGAGACGAGGCCTGTGCCAATCAGTAGTATGTCAATCGGCTGCGGATGATGATGATGATAAAGTCGATAATTATTGCACATAAAAGTTGCCCGTGATAACTTATGGTTAAAGCCCACCAACACGCATTAGAGTAGCGTGGTGGGTCCCTCAAACCGTCTCCTATGAGAGACGAGGCCTGTGCCAATCAGTAGGATGTCAATCGGCTGCGGATGATGATGATGATGATAAAGTCGATAATTATTGCACATAAAAGTTGCCCGTGATAACTTATGGTTAAAGCCCACCAACACGCATTAGAGTAGCGTGGTGGGTCCCTCAAACCGTCTCCTATGAGAGACGAGGCCTGTGCCAATCAGTAGGATGTCAATAGGTTGCGGATTATTATGATGATAAAGTGGATAGTAATTATTGCACATAAAAGTTGCCCGTGATAACTTATGGCCTAAAACTATAATATGATCACAGATTCCGTCAGCGACCCAAAGAGTGGTTTAGAATTAGTAGTATCAAAGTTTTCCGTGACCGAGGTCGTCCGGGGAAGAACCGCCGTGCTTATTTCTGCCGCTCAGCAGCATTGATGTGTTCCAGCACATATGAGGCTTCAACACCTATGCCTTAGATTGACAGATACAGGCGGCATTTTAGTACGTGCTCCTCGTTTACCCGGCGAACTGTTGCTCTATTTACAAGCAATTGGTTTCCATTTACCATCAAATGATGAATGAGCTTGACGGCCGATTGGCGCAGTTTGCAGCGACCCTGCTTTCTGAGTCCAAGGCCGTGGGTTCGATTCCCACAACTGAAAAATGTTTGTGTGATGAGCATGAATATTTTTCAGTGTCTGGGTGCTTATATTATAATTATATATACGAGAATATTAAAAGTATTTATGTATTATATTCATAAAAATATTCAACAGCTATCTTGGTACCCATAACACAAGCTACGCTTACTTTGGGGCTGGATGGCGATGTGTGTATTGTCGTGGTATATATTTTTTAGCTTGGTCCGTCGCTTATTAATATAAAAAAGATGCTCGAAATAACTACACGTGAGCAAATCAGTAAAAGAAACCATTGGTAGAAGTCAAATCATTGTGTTGCGAAGCTTTAGTTGTCTGTGGTGGGTGGGTGGGTGAGGCATTTGACTGATGCCCTGGGGCCTAATGGACGATGAGGTCGTTAAGCGCTGGAAAAGTGACCCCGCACCCTAGAGTAGGTAGAGGTCCATTAAATGGTCAGACCACTTACCATAAAGTGGGCAGTCAGCTTGGTCCATCAATGCCATGCTCGAAATAACTACACGTGATCAAATCAAAACAGAATTCAAAAAAATTCAAAATTCAAAATTCATTTATTTCAAGTAGGCCTAATATAAGCACTTTTGAAACGTCAAGTCTGTCTGTTTGTAGTGATTCTACCACCGGTTCGGAAGGCAGATTCTACCGAGAAGAAGCCGGCAAGAAACTCAGCAGTTGCTCTTTTCCAACATCAACAATTTACATTTTGTATTTTAACATTCATTTTTCTATCTTGTGAGAGCTGAAAGCGGAGCCGGATGCTTCCAAGCAACCTTATCATTAAAAAATTCATCAATTGTATAGTAACCTCGCTCTAATAAATGTGTTTTAACAAATTCTTTAAACTTGTGCATTGGCAGGTCCAAAATCACCTTAGGAATCATATTATAAAAGCGTATACTCAATCCCACAAATGATCCCTGTACCTTACGCAGACGATATGCAGATGACACTAATTTATGACCATTTCTTGTAAGTCGACTGTTTATGTCCACTTTTTGTTTATAAAGACTAATATGTTGTCTTACAAATACTATATTGTTATAAATATATTGTGAAGCTACAGTAAGTATGCCTATTTCTTTAAACTTCTCACGGAGGGATTCGCGTGATTTAAGTTTATATATTGACCGTACAGCTCTTTTCTGCAATATAAATATAGTTTCGATATCAGCTGCTTTACCCCATAACAAGATTCCATAGGACATAACACTATGAAAGTACGCAAAATAAACTAGCCTAGCTATTTCAACGTCAGTAATCTGTCTAATTTTTCTGACTGCGTAGGCAGCCGAGCTTAGTTTACCCGCTAGTGAATCTATATGGGCACCCCACTGTAGCTTATTATCCAAGGTCACGCCCAGAAAAACTGTGGAAGTCTCTATTTTTAGTGATTCACCATTTATCATTATATTTTTATCAATTTTCTTTACATTTGGTAAGATAAATTCGACACACTTTGTTTTTTTTGCATTTAAAAGTAAGTTGTTAACTGTAAACCAGTGCGACACATGCGACATAACACGGTTTACTTCGTCAGAGTTATCTTTACTCCTATCAGTCTTAAAAATTAGAGATGTATCATCTGCAAACAATACAATGTCGCATGTTCCACCAGAAACCATCAGTAGAAGTCAATGCATTATGTTACGAAGCTTTAGTTGTCTGTGGTAATGGGTTAGGCATTTGACTGATGCCCTGAGGCCTCATGGACGTTGAAATTTCAGTGTCAGAGTCTTTTTAAGTGCACCGGAAAACATATTGTTGGTAGACGCCCATTAAGGGGTAAGACAATACAAAAAAAATCTACAGCATAACTATGTCTAGCAGTAGAGAATAAGAGTGATATATATTATATATATATTATTTACATTAATCTTACCTACATCGCTCGTTATCAGGTTATGACAAAGAAATGTTAACGAAATTCTAATAATAAAAGAAACAGATCCCTTTGAGCACGGGAAATATAAATGCTTAAAATCTTCTTACCAGCAACTGTTGTATTCATAGCATGTTTTTATAGTTTTCAATCGTTTTATATCCTAATAAAATAAATGCAAAGAAGTCTAAAACTACTGCAGTATCTAAATATTTTATGTATAGATTCGGCACGGTGCACACCCGGCTGGCAAAAGAATGCGAGCACTGTTGTCCACGTAATTAAAAAAGAACTGACTACTGATATACAGCCTTTGCGGTGAGCGATAGGGTAATTTAAAAAAGTATTGAGACGTTCTAAAAAAGAATTTATTGCGCATCTGCTTCAATGGTAAATGTTGTGGACTGTAAAAATAAACGGTAGATATTAAAGCGTAAAAGGATTCTATTTTTAAAATATTGGGTTGTTTAAATGGCTGGATCTTGTAGACTTTTGCAGTTGTTGCTTATTTAAAAAAAGTTATTGGGTGTCCCCTCAGTCTAACGTAGTGTTGGCATCCTCTTTGCCTTCAGAAATTATTCTTTATCTTTGGATCATGATCCTTAAACAACCAGCTAAGTGCAAATTGTTTTTGCATACATAGGGTTCCGTATCAACGTGCAATATGAAACACTACATAGTATTCACAGTAATAAGATGAAGCGAAAACTTCAAAAAACAAAAGAAAACATGAAGAGATTGCTTTTATTTTTTTTATTATATATTTTGAAAGAAGCAATAGATATACAATCATTATCAGTCTATTAGCCGCCCACTACAGGGCAAGGGAGAAGGGTATAGCCCGAAGTCCACTGGACAAGTGTATATTGGTAGACTTCAGACTAACGATATTTTCCTTCAACGTTAAAGCAAATTATATTTAATTGTATAAATTAAAAACGCACATATATTTGAAAGATAGAGATGCGTTTCGGAACTCGCTCTCCCCGAAAGGGAGGCTGAAGCCCTAACAACTATAATATCACCGCTTCAATAGAAATGCACATTATGTAAAAAATTCCACTCTATGCTTATTACGATTCAGTCCGGCTGACAGACAGACGGACGGATAGAGGGACAGACGGAGAGCGGAGGCTTAGTAGGGTCCCGTTGACTGAAAATGGCTCACGGTTGAGTACTGAAGAAAGATAACCTGTATTAGAGAAAAGGCTGTTGTCACTTTGTTTTTGTGTCCAATGGATTGACGCCGACGATTTTGGCACTGTGAGTCGTGAAGCAGAGATATGGGTGTCCAAGGAACTAAAATTTTAACTACGTAAACACTATAGGTAATATTAATTTCAGAGTAGTCCGTATGCCCAATGTAGCGCTTCAAATGGAGGCAAGATTTAGTCTCCAATGGACGCCATATTGGCGCTGTAGGTTGTAACGATGTAATGCGATTTCGTTCAAAGTATTTCTTTAACTTCACAACCAATACGCGTGACTGGCTGTTGATTATACGTCCACTTTTCAACATGTTGAAACAGAGTTAGTACTATATAACAACAAACACAAAAATCGAGTCAAATCACTATGTTTAAATTAATGTCCAAAATAGAAGAGCCATAGTTAACGTAATAGTAAACAATATATATCAAACTTAAACGAGCGCACAGTCAACTTTACAAGATGAGGAACGAAAAACTGCGCAGTGCGCGCGGGGACGCTTCAGTCATGTGCCGCTTGGTTAGATACATCAACTCAGACTCATTATTTAGAACCCATTTTGAGAACCAAGCTCATTCTTTGCAGTAAAGATAACTACACAATATTTAATTTCGATATTCAGTAAAAAAATGGTTACAGCTCTAGTATAAAAAAAAAGACTGAGAACGTAACTGTTTTCGGAACGTTTCGCAACAATTATAAATTACATGCTACTATAAAGTAAGCGCAAAAAGAATACTCGCAATATATTCTTTCATATTATTTAACGTCCCAAAAAAATTTGCGTATTTTTTAAAACACTGTATGTAATTTATTTTTATTTTATTGTTTCTTACAGTTTCGTTCCAAGTTACGTTCTATGGTCTTGCACAAATGTCAAAACGGGCCTATTACATTTTTACGACTATAAAACTCTATAATATTTTGTATCCTGCTTCATTCTTCATGTGTTTGTTCTTTTTTTTGTTTTGTTTGTGAGTGAGTGTACTCAGTCAGAGTACAAATAAAGAGTATAAATAAATAAATAAATAAAATATTATTTCCGGAGTAGTCCTTATGTCAAATGTGACGCTTCAAATGGAGGCAAGATTTAATATCGAGTTGATTGACGTCATTTTGGGTTTTTGAGTTCTCAATACGAGTGTTCATAGAATTAAAATTTTTACTAATCATTTTTATAATTTTTAATAGTGTATTTATCTACAATTGGAGGAAACATCAACTATAATGTCAGTTCTAGATTACTCTGAATGTCGAATATGGCGTTTTGTTGTAAAGGGCCAGCCAGTCCAATAAGTAATAAAGATCAGTGGATTACACCATCAACGTTATTGCAATATCTAAGGATATTTAAAAATTTCATACGCTTTAAAGTGACCGTATTAGGTGGATATTCGTTTTTCACAGTATAATGTGGGTTACTTCTGCATTTGACAGGCGACAACGGCAATTTCCTACCTCCGGCTTAGTACCGACATTTTTTTTTTAAAGAAAAATGTAATAGCTTACGTAAGATATTTATCGCTAGATAATGGCGCCGAATTGTACCCTCTATCTAACTTGCTCTATGTATTTTTGTTTTCTGCTATATATTTTTAACCTGTGGTGAATGATAAAAGTGTATTCGTTCATTCATTAATTCATACATTGACGCTTCAATAGCATATATCAGTTCACTGCTGGACCAAAGGCCTCTCCCAAAGGAAGGGTTCGCTCGTAATCATTACGCTGCGCGCTGGGCAGACGGGTTGAAGTAGAAGATGCTAGTAGGACAGGCTATCAGAGGACGCTAATTCCCGTTTTCCGGTTAATTCCCTTAAATCGCCTCGTACAACCACGGAAAGAGGAGGGGTGAGAACTGTATTCTGATCTGCACATACACCGCTTTTTCATTTATTATTTTATTGCTTATTGAAAATCCTAAGCAGACAAACGAGATTTGTATATCTCATTTTTATTTCTTAGGTCTGTGATGCATAGTCTATGATAGTCTGTTCATCGCATAGACTCTATTATCTATACTTTCTATTTATTTATTTATAATGGACAATCAACAGTAGATACATTAAAACTTGCTCTTTTTTTTGGAATGAGTCACATAGTAAATGTTCAACTATTTAAAGGTTATCACAGCATGCATAGAAATGTAAAAGACATTCCTATAAATACCTATAAATACATTTAATTATTAGTCTGTTAATATAAAACTTGAAAAGTATAAACATAAAATTATTTAATTAAAACTAAGTTATAATGAATAATTTAATTTAATCAATTATTAGGAAATAAAACAAAAAATTAATCACAAAATAAATAAATCGGATTAAAAAAAAAAATATTGATGTCTTGAAATTGAACTTAACTACTTAAAATGTAAATCAGGTTAGAACCAGATTAATTAGTAGAAAAAAATATCTATATAATTATAAATTATTATATAAACATACTACGTAGCGCTTTGTATAGTCTTTTAATAATGACATATAATAACGAAAACACTTTAATTTTCCGTAACAAGGTCCTAAAATTAATTATTGACATCATACTTTGTCACACTAAATTCATAATTATTTTAACCCTAATTAAAATTAACTTTAAATTGTGGTGAATGTTTGAAAAGGTGTTCCCAGTAAGCAGACAAAGGTAACGTCTCCAATTCTAAACGTATATTTGCAAACTGTTTTTTACTTAATTATCGACTCTATTACCTTGACATAAAGATTAACAATAGAGGATAGACCTGAATTCAGAATGATATTTAAACTTGCAATAATGTTTAGGATACAGTTTTAAAGTTGTACCAGAAAAAACATTTTTAAGCAATTTTCAACTTTCGCAGGTTGTGATAAGAGTTAGGGGGATGTTTTCAGGGTGAGCTAAATGTTGGTTTTTGGACGTGCAATGATGTTTAGGGTGGATTCACCTGACACAGTCCACCTGTAACGACAGTTGCGTCACACCTTGGCCTTATTATGTTAGTGTTAGATGATTAGTGGTTACTGGCTGAAATTCATAGACATTATATTCGGCCTTTTTTAATTTAATGGCAATGAGGACGCAAACACTATACTTAAATGGTTGACCACATTTTTAATGCAGTATGCTACAGCAGGGGTGCATATAAGTACCCTAAAAAATATTGTATTTTTAGTTATTTTCGGAAATTACTAAATACTTTTTTATTTATTGAAAAGATTGTTCATCAATGTAGCTGTACCCGAACCTTAGCAGGAAGCAAGAAACCCAATTACACGCGGAAGCAGCTAGTGTAAATAGACAGTAAGCTGTCCAGTGGTTTTACAGCACATAACCGCCAAATTGTACGTTCTACCTTATTGTGCTGTTGTATTTGTATCTCTGTAAATTTTCTCTGTGGTGTACAATAAAAGTGTATTCATTCATTCATTCATACATAGCAAGACTTTGAAGTAGCCGACGCGACGCCGGCGTAGTTTGAGCTAGTGCGCTTTGAGCCATCGACTTATACACTCTGTGCTAAGAGTAGGCGATTTGACATATTTCGTTGTCTTCATTTGCTGAATCACTGTGCTAAAGCGTTGCTTAAGCGCTGTGGTTTTAATTGGAAGATTTTTAAAATTAAAATTTTAAAATTAAAATTATTATTTTTAAAATTAAAATTTTAGAATATAGTCATGTTGGGTCTGGTTGACGGCTTCGGTAGTGGCTAGTTACCACCCTACTGACAAAGGCATACCGCTAAACAATTAAGCGTCCTGCGTTCGATTCCCGGCACAAGCAATTTAGAATTTATAATGTCTAAACTTTCTCTAGTCTAGCCTAGTTACCACTTTACCGACTAAGTAGCTTTGGTGATTTTGCGTTCAGGTACGATGCGTGGAAACTGATTGTGGGTATGGGTTTAATATAACTGCTATACCCAGATTTGAACCAGTGATAGCCTAGTGGGTAAGGCTTCGGATTTCCTTTCGTGGAGACCGAGTTCGAGCCCCGGCACACACCACTGATTTATCGGAGTTATGTACGTTTACCGCTTAGCAACTAAGCGTACCTTTACGATGTCACGTACAAACCGGTTAGGGGTAAGTGTTTAATGTAACTGCCATACTCTTACCAGGTTAGCCCGGTACCATCTCAGACTGCAATTGCATCATTATTTACCATCAGGTGAATTTGTAGTGGATTAAAAAAAAAATGATATAGAGCAGTCTGGGAGCAGGCATCGCGACTCGGGAGCACGTGGCGGCTCCCTCGGCAGTTGCCATGGCACATGCCACGCACCTTGCCGGAGCGCCAGGTGCCGCAACTGACACACTTCTGCGTCGTTAGAACTGCTATTACTACCTATAACATGGCTAATGCCTGTTTTTAATAAACCTAGGAATCGCCTTAATCGGATGCCTAGTTATTTAGGTGATTCCTAGAGAATAAAAACGTTTCACGAACTCTATGTGATGTGTAACGACGTTAGGCCGTCTAAAGTTATGACAACATTTCGGATCGTTAAGTTTAGGGGGACTCGTAAACTGACACTTGACAAAAAAAAAACTTTAAATTTGTTTTTTTAATCACCTTAAATCCATACGAAAAATATGACAATACAAACACGAAATAGCACACCTTGTGGCAAGAACCATAGAAAAGTTAGGTTATATGAGTTGCCTAGTGATGTCTAGGAATCGACTAATTGAAGAAGAATCTAAATTAAAAAAAAAAAACATCCTGGAACGTGATAACAACTAGTCCAACGTGGCAATTTTATATTTCGAAGAGTTCAGAAAGACACCGCAATAGCGTACAATTCAAACGAAAATACCAATCAGAATCCATTTAAAAAGACCAAAGAAAGATTTTGTATTCGCTGTCTTATAAGCATGAGGTCCTGCATTCGATTCCCGGCACGAGCAATTTTGAAATTCATAATTTATAAACTCTCTCTCGAGTTAAATGGCACAATATCGTCCGAAAGGTCGTAAGTGGAATGGGTCACGACCCTCAGCAATGAGGAACACGACATAAA
The DNA here is from genome assembly GCF_905163445.1 of Pararge aegeria. Taxonomy (NCBI): domain Eukaryota; kingdom Metazoa; phylum Arthropoda; class Insecta; order Lepidoptera; family Nymphalidae; genus Pararge; species Pararge aegeria. The sequence continues at coordinate 14,116,956 of NC_053196.1, read as the reverse complement.
GAGAGAGAAACTCTCTCTAGGATTTGAACCAGTGATAGCCTAGTGGGTAAGGCTCCGGATTTCCTTTCGTGGAGACCAAGTTCGAGCCGCGGCACACACCGGTTTTTAATTTAAGCAATTTAAATATCACTTGCTTTAATTGGCTTCACCGAAAACATTGTGAGAAACCTTGCCTGAGTTCTTCACAATGTTCTCAATGACGTGTGAAGTCTAACAATCCCACTTGGCCAGCGTGGTAGACTACGACCTACACCCTTCTCATTCTGAAGTGGGCCGGTAAATAAATAAATAAATATACTACGACATTACACACATCGCCATCTAGCGCTAAAGTAAGCGTAGCTTGTGTTATGGGTACCAAGATAGATGATGAATAAAAAAAAAATGGGTATATGATGACCCACATTTACCCGCTACCACCTTAGACTTCATCATCCCTTAGGTACAACCAGTTGAGGTTGACAAGGACTATCTTGTAGTGGAATAAAAAAAAGCATTAAAACCGTCACTATTCTACAACAATCAACCCCTAGTTATTTATCTATTGATCCGAAACCTTCCAATTTGCAACGGGAGTGACTACTCAAAATATGAATGAACGTATATCTACCACACGATAAAGCTTAATTCCCCTCTTACCGGCTTTACAATCCATTGCGGGATATCGTATAACTCGAACTTAAAACTTAAGTCGAGGCGTTCAATGTGCAGCGTGTAAAACGATGAAATTGATAGATTACAAAAGTGGTAGAGACAGGGGGTGTTTGGAACACCTGATCGCTTGAACAGGTGTTTGCGAATGGGGAAACACTGTACAGGTGATTTGAATGTTCCGACTAATCTGAAGATAGCGTTGATACTTTTTTTTTTAAATGTACGTGTGGGAATTATCAAGTAGGTACTTTTTAGGTTTTACTACCTGAAGGTCACCAAAGGGACTCTATTATTTAGCCTCAGTTGTACGTCTTTCTGTTCTTCCATCCGTCTGCTACAACTGTTCCAACTGTAACAGAAAGAGCGTTGCGAATTTCAAAGAAAGTGTAGGTAATTATATTGCAGCAACCAATCATCATCATCATCAAACCATTACTGACCCATTACAGGGCACTGGTTTCCCCTCAGAAAGAGAAGGGTTTAAGGCCTTAGACACTTTGAGAACATTCGGAACTCTCAGGCTAAAGGTTTCCTCTCGTTTTCCTTCACTGTCGAAGCAAGTAAAAATTTAAATTACTTAAAACGCACGTAACTTAGAAAAGTTAGCGGTGCGTGCTGGGATTCGAACTCGGCCCACCGAAAGTGAAATCGAGCTCCTACCAACTGCGCTATCACAGCTTCAAATTAACAATATCCGAAGATAAATCCCGAGACACCATTCCATGTAAGTATTAAAATAACGAAATAAATGGAATTCGCAGCGATGGCCGGTCACCGGTCGTTTAAAATGCACATGTGCTGTAATTATATAATTGCAGCTATTTTCACATTCTTAATTGATAAAAATGCATTTAAGATAACAACAAGTTGGTCTTTTTGTTGAATGCGCTTTTATTATGGCAAGACTAGAATTGAAGTAGAAATGTGAGATGGAATAACTTATCAACTATGAACTGAAATTTTTCTACAGGCTATTTGACCTCGAACTGGATTAGTAGTATGTATTTTCAAAAAATTGTAAAACACCTGTTTGTTTCTTATTTTTAATCGACCAAAAGCCTAAATAGTGAATATCAAATTCCATGAATATACAAATAATTACAGAAATTTTATACGAACTATGTTCTACTGGCTGCCAGGTCGCCAAACCAGCCAGATTGCCCAGAAATTTGGGTAAAAAGGCCAGAAGCAATATTTAGTATTTAATGAAGACAAAAAAAAATGATTAAAAAATCAAGGTTTTTTATTATTAACAGTCACAGTCGAATCACCTGTGCTCGTCCAAGCTCGGCGCTTGATCGATAATATCAATGTATGCATGTATTTAAATAAATAATAAATAAATATATAATACACACATCGTCATCTAACACCAAAGTAAGCGTAGCTTGTGTTATGGGTACTAAGATGACTGATGAATATTTTTATGAATAATATACTTAAATACTTATAATATACATATAAACACCCAGACACTTAAAAACATTCATGCTCATCACACAAACATTGTCCACTGGCGGGAATCGAACCCACAGCCTTGGACTCAGAAAGCAGGGTCGCTGCAAACTGCGACAATCGGCCGTCGGCATTTATCGATGTCCGGCTTTATACGCACGACTTGCAGCGCTATACATAATAGAATAGAATAAAGCTATAAAGTACCAAAACACTAAAGGGCAAGACACAATGAAAACAATAGGTAAAAGTACTCAGTAATCATCATATCAACCCCTTACCGGCCCACTATAGAGCACGGGTCTCAATGGTGGACGCAGAACGCAGATTGGTAGACTCCACATACCTTTGAGAACATTATGTGGAACTCTCAGACATGCAGGTTTCCTCACAATGTTTTCCTTCACCGTTGAAGCAAGTGATATTATTATTATTTAAAACGGATATAACTGTTAGAGGTGTGTGCTGAGATTCGAACTGCCCCCCAAAAGTGTAGCCGAAGTTCTAACCACGCAGCTATTACCAATTAAAACTACGACAGTTCTGAAATCTAAACGTGACACATAAAGAAGCCAAAAAAACTAACCCGAATATTCTTCTTATAATCACCATCTCACAGTCAGTGGCGTGCATGAGTGGTATGTACAGGGTATATGAAAACTTAAGAGGAGGCCTAACCTAAAGTTTTTTATAACTCGTACTGGAGATTTTTTTCATTTTATATAATCTACCCGCTTAGTGCATACGTTGTGCATACCCCCTATGAACGCCACTGCTCACAGTCAGAAAGAAAGACGATCCGATATCTATATCTTAAATAAAACATAAATAATTCAGTGTAAATAGGCTGTCAATTTTAAACCAGTCCTTTATACTACACGAAACCTATATAAGCTTCACATCTTTAAATTAGTCGTTCGCATAAAAAATGGCCGCCAACCGATCAGCTGTTCGTAGTAAAAATATTTTATTTCATTCGCAACTCGCATTGCCTCCGGCTTTATCTAGATGCATTTAACATCTTGCGACTGTAATTTTTACTCTAAACTTTGTTCGCGTAGTTAGGCTTAGGTGCTTTTATATTTTTAGAGGAAATCCTTATGGACTTTTGTCGCTCTCGACTTTCGAAGGTTGAACATTGTTCAAACTCATTGCATTCTTATTTAGTAGTATTTTTTAGATTTTTGTGACAGAGCTCGTCCGGGAAGTACTAATGCCATGTCGCAGATCTGTTTGGAGCGGAGTACAAAGATTGAAGAGGTTACAAATTACACCATACAGATTCTCCTGCTTTTCGCGGAGTACAGCAAATTAAGTTTAATTTTCATAATTTATCATGAAATTCCGCAAAGTAACGCCTGCTTCTATCCAATAGTTATTTTAGGTTTCTTAGCATGCCCTGCGAAATTGCACTCTGTTTATAGGCCATGGTTTTCCAGTCACCAGGTCTGGTTGTCATTTGCTTCGCTATCAATTATTTCTGGCACTGATCTCTATTACTAAAACTATACTGGTTGTCCTTATACAAATGACAGCTTAAATGACCCCATTTGAAGCGCCAAATGACATACGAGTGTCTCTGGAACTAACATTATAGATATAAAGTTTGTAGAAGTTTTAATTTTAGTTCCTTGGAGTGTCCCAGGAACGCTTCACAATTTACAGCTCCTAGTCGATCAAATGACAAATGTGACATCAGTCTGACCAAAAGTATTTATTAATAGAGGTTTGTGCCGCCTTATGGCAGCGTTACTGCCCTTGGGAGGTCACGAGGGGAATTGGGGATGTTAGAGGTCTCTTTATGACTCGAGAAATAAATGCACTTTTCAACCATAACCGTGGATTTTTGAAACTTTATTAATTTTATAGAATGCCATTACCCAGTGAACATTAAGCTTCATTTGCTATAGTCCGTGTATACCAGGTAAATTTGCACGGTGTAATTTAAGTTTTTTTATCAGTTATTTCATAAATACTTCTTTTATTAATATGACTAGATAAAATGTCAGTCTGAAATGAAATATTATTATTTTATTGTAGACTTAATATCTCCTAAGGATGCTCGGATTTCAGAGTTGTGTTATCAGTGTGGGGCGGTGAAGAACTGATTAATTGAACCGTGAATATTTTCTCGTCTTTTCCCTTATAGCAAATTAAGTTTAATGTTCATTTTATGTCTTTATTTTGTATTTATTATCATCATCTTTAACCTAGTAGCATACTCTATTTCTTTTCTAGGATTACCTCTAAAATCTCTTTGTACAAAATGAATGTAGGAAGAGCAAACATTCATAATCACAGTCTGTTTGGTTAGAATGGTCCATCCCGAAGTTAAGAAATTGGAAGCATCCTTGCGTATCCTTCGGGCTGGCTACTGATAATTTCGAAAGCGAGCGAAAAAAAACAGGTACCTTTGTACCTCAAGTCTAAAAACAACATCGAAATCATAAATAGGTACCTCCGCCGGAAATCAAATTGAGAAAAGTATTCCATCCACTTCTTTTGGAACTCGGTTAATTAAACAGAAAGACAGATATAGCTTTTGTACGTACTACTCTTGGATAAGTAGGGCTTGTATTTTTAAGTCGTTAAATAAAACGTGGTCGATAACTCAAAATATTTCCATTTACTCTACAGTTAACTGCTTTTTTGTTGCCCCACCGATCACCTTCCAAACAGAGATAATGTACTTTTTTGTCGCATTCGAAATAAAGGTCCATTGTGTTAAATATATGACTTAATTCAGTGATATACTATTCACTTTATTAATAATTCACTTTGGCGAAGTAATGCCATCATTAGTGGTGGAGTTTTGGCTGCACGTAAACACCATTCCTCGGTAAAAGTAATATATTTAATCGTAATTTTTTTATTTCATATATTTAAGGAAAAGCAGTAACTCAATAGGTTTTATATATATAGTAATTAGCTTTTGCCCGCGGCTTCGCTCACGTTTATTTTAACTACAAAGGTTACAAAAGTCGTGCTGCTAATAGAAAAATATGAACGTAAATAACTTAAAAAATCTGAAACTTTCATATAAATTGTCATTCCCTATTTGATGCCTCTGGAGTTGGAATTTTTAAAATTTGTGAAACACGTATCTCTTTATTTTTAATCGAAAACCTAAAATCAAAGTTTGATGGATGTAACTTGATAAATAAAGGATTTTATACAAATTTTCATCCCCCATTTAACCCACTCAGGGATGGAATTTTCAAAAATCCTTTCTTAGCCAAAATTTCAGCCCGATCCGTCAAGTGTTTACAGCTGTGTGTTGATAGATCAGTCAGTCAGTCACCTTTGCCTTTTATATATTTAGAATAATTGACGGACCAAGAAGGTGGCCCACCTGATGGTGAGTACAAAACCATAGACTATAAACAGAGCAACATTTCGCAAGGCATGCATGGATCGTCCAACAAATTGTCGCCCTGTGTCCTTTAACTAGAGGCACTCATATGCCTGTAATAACACCGGCAACCACGTTCTTCAGAACGGAACACAGCAACGCTGCTTAGCGGCATCGGCAGAAATAAGCTTGACGTTAAAAGTTCTTTTTTTAAATGTTTATAGACGAGCGCTTGACTGCAATCACACCCAATGGTACGCGATGATGCAGCGTAAGGTGGAGCTCACTTGCCTAGAAGATGCCTATTGACTCTTGATTTGAAGGTACTCGTATTGCAGGAACTTGGGAAAATGGAAGCTGGAAGAGCATTCCAGATCGTAGCGGTGCGGATCAGAAACGAGGATGCGAAGCGTATATCGACCACGTAGGGATGCAGATTCTTACGGTCCCCTGCGGTTCCATTGTAAAAAGGCGAGGGGGGAACTAGATCTAATAGTTCTTGAGCACACTTTCCGAAATATATTCTATAATACCGAAAGGCAGGCAACCTTGCGACGATGTTCCAAACTCTTAAGTTTTTTATTGGCTAGGTTACCGATGAGCATTCTAGCACGGCGATCCACCGAATCCAGGGCATAAAGCTGATATTTGGCAGGGCCATCCCATAAATGGGAACAGTAGGTACTCCATGCACGATTGAACCTAAAGGAAACTTAAAAGTACTTCCCCAGACGAGCTCTGTCTCAAAACATTTTATACCAAACAAAGAGCATCGCAAAAAACTGAAGTGGTTTCCGATCCGATCCGATATTCCGACGTCGGCGTAATCTGCATGTCCTTTCAATCCTGCATTCTACTCTTTTTCATCCTTGGACACCGCTCTACCTTAAACAACGCTTTAATTTCCTTGGATCTCAGCGATCTGCTAGGGAGATTATTCTCAGAATGATGGAATGTAAGTCTCAAAGTTACTTGGAATCGTTCACTATAAAAGCTGCAACGCTGTGGGTTGCACTTCCTGACGATATTCGTCGCTCTAAATCCCTAGCTATTTTCAAAAGCCGTGTTAGGCATCACTATTGGTCATTATTATTATGTTTTCCGTATATATGCATTATGCATTTATATATCCATAGTAAGTATATATAATTGTTATTAGTAAACAGTATGTAATTTAGTGTGTTAATTTATGTTTTGTTTTTTGTTATCGCGATTTCCTGTCTCTAATTTATATTCCTATAGTTTTGGTAACCTGGACGAGATCACTTCTAGTGATAAGGTCGCCTTTTGCCTGTTATTTTGTTTCCTATACTTCGCAATAAAGATGTTTAAATAAATAAAATAAAAAGATGGTGGTAAGGAACTTCCTCCATTTTATTACTACTCATTTTTACGTCTATTTAAACAAGCGACTAATTCATAATGATCGTATTAGAACATCATCATATCAACCCATTGCTGGCTCAGTGCAACGCACAGATCACGTATTTTATACAATAAGTAATACAATAAGGTTTATTTTCATTTTTATGTCATTCCCTCCCACAATAAGAATAGAAAGGTTTAGGCCGTAGTCTAACACGCTGGCCGAGTGCGGATTTGTGGACTTCACACGCCTTTGAGAACTTTATGGAGAACTATCAATATGATGTGAGGTAAATATCTATATGATGTGCATTCAGCTTAACAAATACTTTTGTGTTGTATTTCTTTTTCTTTCTACTGTTGTATTGATATTCTGCGTAACATTTTCGATCCAATAAATTATTATTATTAACTCTCAGGCATGCTGGTTTTCTCACCATATTTTCCTTCGCCGTTGCAGCAAGTTATATTTTAATTACTTAAAACGCACATAACTTAGAAAAGTTGTAGTTGCATGCGGGGATTCGAGCTCGGCCCCCCGAAAGTGAAACCGAAGTCCTAACCACTGGGCTATCACCGCTTCTAAATGGTATGAATAATTTTATTATTAAAACTTTAGGCGTTGTTATAGTATACTATAGTATACTGAGTATACTATGTAGTATAGTCAGCGGTTCTCAGGGCCATTTAAATGTTTACACCCACTCAAAGGTGTATACCGCCACTAACAAAATATGAAAAATACAAAGTAGCATATCTTAAATTTTCAATGCTTTAAACCCTCACTTTTTATTCATTTATATATGACTAGCTGTTGCCCGCGACTTCGTCTGCGTTTGATTTTGTTTTTAAAGTATTCAGTATCGCTAAGCTTTAAATGAGTATAGTAGTATATATATATAACATGTGACTGCCAATTAATTATAGACAAATAATTTTAAATAAAATAAAATTGCGACTATAATTAAAGATCTAAGCTATCCTATCTCTTAAGTTGGACCAGACTGCTCACGGTGTACCAATTTAATTTTAAATCGGTTAAGTAGTTTAGGAGTCCATCGCGGACAAACATCGTGACAGGAGATTTATATATATTAAGATAATTGGCATTGCAAGTTTACTGGTCAATTTAAAGTGAAAGGAGAAATACCATAAAGTATCTAGTACCTATGATTAAATTTTGAGTGTTCGTTTAAGGGATGATAATTAATACTACAAAGGACGAATAGGCCTACCTAGTATATTAAAATAAAACAAAATATATTTCAATGAATTAACTTATCCATCGCTAGATATAAGCGATGGATAAGTTAATAAGAAACTTTTAGGCCTACATTCACAATAACTAATCTAGGCAGGTCCGCCCCGATAAATAGAATTGTCTCAGCCTACAATTGTGCATTTAAAAAATCTGATTTAGATAATTTTCACAATTCCGCTCTGAGTTATAAGCGCAAAATTAAAAAAACTGTTTGTTACGTAATCCTCTTTTATTTTTATTTTATTTTTAAATTTATCTCTTTAGTTTTAGGTTCTGTATATTGAAGAACGTCTATATTTCATGATGCATGCAGAGTTAGTCTGTAAGTGGTGTATACAATGTAAAATTCAGAATATTACTGTTATGTTTATAATAATTTTAAATAATTAAATTAATTTTAATTAATTATATAACGTTGGCTTCCTAAATAAATAAATAAATAAAATAAGGGAAAATTTTAATAAGTAGGCAAGCAAACATTTTGAATTCATAATTTTCAATTTCGATAAAAAAATAAGAGTTAAATTTTCCCATTATGTATTCAGTTCATAACAAAACAAGCTGAAAGACTCAGAAAGCTATTTCAATGTCATTTATATCGACATTTAATTTTAATATATATCAATTAATATATTATTTTCATTCAATATCATTTTAGTTAAGGAATAGAAAAACCTATGTATCTATGTATATAAATACTTAACACGTTATTAATGGCCTAAATACCAAAAATGCTGGATTCCGAAGTGATACCACTTTAACAAATCTAAGAAGGCTGGGTTGATGCTGGTTAGCTTAAAAACATAGGGAACAGGTACCCGGGCTTAGGAATTAGAATTAAAGTGTATCAAAATGTACCTGTATAATGCGTGTAGCACAATCAAGGTATTTTGATACTTTTTATAGACAGATAAATATACTAGACTAGTCAGATACTGTACGTAATATTAATTTTAATTTATATTTATTTTTCTTGGCGTTTCGTATTTCCTAAATTAAAGTAAGTAATTGTGTGTGACAGCCGATTGGCGCAGTGGGCAGAGACCCTGCTTTCTCAGTCAAGGCTGTGGGTTCAGTTCCCACAGCTGGATAATGTTTGTGTGATGAACATGAATGATTTTCAGTGTCTGGGTGTTTATTTGTATAAGTATTTATGTATATTATTCATAAGAATTTTCAGCAGTCATCTTAGTATCCATAACACAAGCTACGCTTACTTTGGGGCTAGATGGCGACAGTACACACACTGTCGCAGTATATTTATTATTATATAATGATTGTTTTGTTTAAATTTTTTTTCCACATTATAATCATCAATCCTTCATTGCAAATGGCAAGGTTTGCAAGTAGCGGTTTGGACGACCATAGGTAACAACTAAATTAATAAACAAACAGATACACTTTATAATAACATAATTTTTGTATTAATGGAGGCACATAAAGTATCAAGACGGTTCAGCAGGTCATCAGTATACGCACCCGCCTTAATCTCCTATCAGTTAATGTGATCGTCCCAGGGCTGCCAATTAAATAAATATATGTGAGAATTAACAGAAAAATAACAAGCAAATGGTTCGACAGTCAAAATAAATCGTGGTTTTATTGTTATTATTTCTTTATTCCGTTAAAGTTGAGCGTTTGTTTGATTTAATAAGATCCTAAGTTCATTTATTTCAAATATACCTACCTACTTTATAATCTCATGCCGCGCCATGCAATCTTAGGTTTAAAGACATTTATTCTCAAAAGAAAAGTTTTCACTTAATGAGTAATAAAAATTAACGTAAAGAAGTGATAATATACGAGTTATTTAAAATTTCTTTGTATACAATAAACAAATTTGTTATGTACAATAAAAAATAGTAGTGCTCCCCCAACCTGTGTAGTTATATACTTATTTCTAGTCTTGGGTCTTGAAGCTCGCAATCCGCATTTGGCCAGCGTGGTGGACTACGACCTAAACCTTAAGGGTTTAGGTCGTAGTCCACCACGCTGGCCCTTAAATCTTGGAGGCGACCCGGGACCTGATAATGATGAAAACAACAGAACGCATAAAAAAAAAATCATTGACCTGAATTAAATTTATTCCGCCACCTTAAGTGTATATTATGTTAAACTAGCTGTCCCGGCGATCTTCGTACCGCGGATCATTTTTTTTTGATAAATGTTATATTTGAATACTTATTATCCTATTCCGGTCTACGAGGAATCCAAAAAAATCAAACATAATAAAAATTGGTCCAGCCATTCTTGAGTTATAAATGGTGTAACTAACACAACTTTCGTTTATATATATATACTAGCTGTCCCGGCGAACTTCGTACCGCGGACTTTTTTTTTGATAAATGTTATATTTGAATATTCATTATCCTATTCCGGTCTAAGAGGAATCCAAAAAATCAAACATAATAAAAATTGGTCCAGCCATTCTTGAGTTATAAATGGTGTAACTAACACAACTTTCGTTTATATATATATACTAGCTGTCCCGGCGAACTTCGTACCGCGGACTTTTTTTTTGATAAATGTTATATTTGAATATTCATTATCCTATTCCGGTCTAAGAGGAATCCAAAAAATCAAACATAATAAAAATTGGTCCAGCCATTCTTGAGTTATAAATGGTGTAACTAACACAACTTTCGTTTATATATATATACTAGCTGTCCCGGCGAACTTCGTACCGCGGACTTTTTTTTGATAAATGTTATATTTGAATATTCATTATCCTATTCCGGACTAAAAGAAATCCAAAAAACCAAATATCATAAAAATTGGTCCAGCCATTCTTGAGTTATAAATGGTGTAACTAACACAACTTCCTTTTATATATATATAGATATAGATAGATTGAGATTGTTCACATCAATATGAAATAACGTAAAATGGTGATAGATTTCATTCATACTCGATTATTTTACTTAGTTACTTACCACAGACAACCCTCAGCAATCAGTGCATTAAAGCTGATCGCGCACTGCCACAAGACTCGCAATAGCAGGAGGCAAACGTAATGTACCACTGAAGGTTTTTTCCACATGCAACAGGTAAAAACTGTACCTATTTTTCATACCGTATCTTAAACGAGGACATTTTATATTTTTTTTAGGTTTAATGCCAAAACGGGCTGCTATAGTAGTTTTTTTTTTTTTATTTATACTACAAGATAGCCCTTAACTGCAATTTCACCCAGTGGTAATTGATGGGCTAGCCTGTTTGGGAGTATGGGAGTCATACCTCTGATCACTGGAACACTAAATCGCTTGGCGGTCGAGCTTGAGACCCTGTTCTTATCTCGATTTTGGTTTATTAACATATTATTTTTATTCCACTACAAGTTAGCCCTTGATTGCAGTTATATTAAACCCATACTCCATATTGGTTTGTACGCGACATCGTACTGGAACGCTAAATTGCTTAATGGTACGTCTTGGTCGGTAGGGTGGTAACTAGCCACGGCAAAAGCCTTCCACCAGATTTGTTTTCGACGCAGTTTTATTTTTGTTAATAAGAAGCTTTTTTTTATTTAATTACCTAGTAAATACCGTGGTAGCTTCGCTTTGTGTATTTTCAGAAACCCTGCGATCGTTACGGCAATGTGCTATCAACTAACAACACCCACAAGTTACCGAGATTTTACGACGTTTTGTAAGATTCTCACTTGTACCGCTTCGTTAGAGATCGATAGATATCTTTTAATAAGGCGATTAGTAGAAAAAAACACATCATTAATTAGAGATAATTCCCAATTGAAAAATAATTAAAGTTAATTAATATTCAAATTAATTGCGTTTTGGTGTCCGTTTCACAATATAAATGAAATTATTCCTCCTTCACTGTAAAGATTTTTTATTTGATAAAAAAAACGATTACTTTATCTGATTTCATAATATAGAATTAAAAATAAATGCTTTTTAATTAGATATACATATGAGATAACCAAAAAGTTCGTTTTATTCCAGAGTTATTTAATGCCTCCTGACACTTTCACCCACTCTCTTAGGAATGAAAGATATAGAGCTCTTATCCTCCACGCTACTCCTATGCAGGTTGGCAGGTTTTAATTTTTATGACCAGTCTATGATAAAAGGTAGGAGAATTTTCAAGCCCCAAAGTAAGCGTAGCTTGTGTTATGGGTACTAAGATGACTGATGTTTTTTTTTTAGAAATAACATACATAAATACTTAGAATATACATATAAACACCCAGACACTGAAATACATTAATGACACAAACATTTTGTTCACACAAGTAGTGGGAATCGAACCCACGGCCTTGGACTCAGAAAGCAGGGTCGCTGCCAACTGCGCCAATCGGCCGTATTGAGCCGGTATTTAGTGGATGTGATGAACCCCTAATATTATTTGAAGTGCCGTGAGATAAGTTATACATCTCCCTTAACGGTTAACGAATCCTATATCTACTTCCGGAGTACTTATAAATAAAGCCTACAGAACGCCGACCCGCGTTCCGCCAGTCATCTCATCAAACAATTTCATTCATAAATAGGCTCCAGAATCTACCAGAGACGCTACCCTGGGAATATTTCGGGAGGTCACAAACTTAAACAGACCATATTTGTACGGAATGTTTGTTCGGATAAAGTCGTAGGTGTCGGCGTGTTACCCAACCGTGGGGTTCTAATGACCACGATTTGGATAGGTTTACTTCCTGCTCGACGTAAATTATTACCCCGTAGTTGAATATGAATTGCTTGACGGCGAGATGGTGATAACATAACAGAATTCTAAGTTTGTTGTGGGCTCTCCTTAGGCATAGATATTAAATTAAGTAAATCTCTAGTAAGAGCTATACAAAAATATGGGTACACTTTTTATAACTCTTTTAATGCCTATCCTTAAGTTTTTGTAACTCACACTGAAGACTTTTTCATTTTATATCATCTTCCCGCTTAGTGCATACCCTGTGCATACCCTGTGCATACCTACCCTGTATGCAAGCCAATGTTCTTAGGCCACTGCAACCCTCGCAGCTTTAGGTTTAATTGGGCGAACGTAGCCACCATGACCTCACAATAATTATGAAGCGTTCATATATATATAAGCCTGCGGTAAGACTACACGAATGAAGATTTTTTTTATCCTTTTGTAGCTGACCGATGAAAAGTAGTAATAAAAACACAAACATAAAAAAAAGAGTTCGACTCGAACTCGATTTTCGAACACGGTGGTCAATCTTCAGAGATTGTCCAACTACGCGGGATATAAGATGATGATGATCTTGTTCTTACCCTAAGCTTGTACCTAGTATCATGCTTCATAGAAAGTCTCTAACAATAAGGTCTTGGAACGCTAGCTTTTTTAAATGCTAAAACAGGTTAGCCTTCGATTGCAATTTAACGCTGTGTTAAGTGGCGATGCATTTTAAAATGATAGCCGGCTAACCTTTAAGGAAGTTTCGCAACTCAAATTTTTTCGCGGCACGTCTTTGTCGATAGAGTGGTAACTAGCCAGTCAGTGGTAGCTAACAGAGGCAGACCAGATCAGAGAAAAACTTGTAACTATAAATTATAAACCCGTTACGTTCTTATAAAACCACAGCTCTCAGCTCTGTCGACAAACTAAACGCCAATGTTGCATTTTTGTTATTTTTTTTTGTGTCACCGTAAAATAGACTCCAAACACTTTGTTTTAAAGATTTAGCTATTCAACCGTTCTTCAGTAAGCTACCCCAGCGAACCGCTTGTTAAATAGAAATCCTTTTTAATAAATATAATAGTAAAATAACTGTTATGCGAGCAGGGAACAAACCTATTTGCTCCGAATGCTAGAGTTGGTAGAGTTTATATAAATATCAATAGGAGGTGAGAGGTCATGAGGTTGTGAGAGATAAAAAGTTAGCGGTGATCATTATCTACTGTGTTTATATTGACTGTTTTTAAACAGGCGGACAAGCACACAAGTGTGGGTTCAGTAATGTGCCTTCCAACAGCGTGGTCCGATTTGGTTTCGGTTTACACATCACAGTTCACACTACACTTAGTACCTCTAATCATTGCCTGAGAAAATTTACTTCCGTAAAATAACTATCCGACTGACAGAACGGCGCCACGCCTAAACTGCAGTAGGCAGATACATACTTAATTATATTGTCACCGTATTATGCCATTCTTTGCGATCGTTTAGTAAGTGTTCAAAAATTATAATGAAGGAAAGAATTCTTTATTGTACACCAAGAAACACATATGTACAATAATATTACAAAAAGACACATAGAAATTAAAGTTGTGCGGCCTTATCGCTTAATATCGTTCTCTGGCAGGCAACCAAATTGGAGATGATTCGATGAGTAACAATTATTATCTTTGGTTCTTCCTATTTTTTGCTTATAAATAAATTTATACAAAGATACATATACTTTTGCCTTAAATTTCATTATAAAGTAAGCTAAGCTATTTTTATTTATTTGGACAATTTATCGATACTATTAGTATACAAGTCAGTGTTATCTTAAACAAAGTAATCTAATCTAGAAAACACGTGGTTGTCATCATTATGCAGTTAGGATTAATTAGAACGTTTGTCTGTTTATCAACGCTTCCTTCTTGATCTTTGTTGTCTACTACAGAGGAGATTATCTAGTAGCGAACAACTTTATACAGAAAAAAATATTACTCTTGTTTTTTATTCAATAATTTTAATCACTAGTGACTTTTTGATGATTTTGCAACACAGTCTCAATAATTGGGTTATGGTGTAAGTACTCCTTAAGATTATACGCTGCTGGAGTGAAGGTACGTAATTTTTGGGGGATTAGAAGATCGATTGTAGATCTGTCGAGCTGGCGCTATATTTTCACTATTGGCTTATATACGCAGTTGGAGCGAGGATACCATAACGCACGCAGTACTTACGTAGGTGTTTTTAAGAGGACCAGACGGACGTTTTGGCTAATAATTTAGATGCATGGTAAAGAAGTAGAACTTCGTACCGTAGCGTGCATAGATACCGTGGTATGCACAGGGTATACAAAATTATATAAAATCGAGAAAATCTCCGGTACGAGTTAAAAGAACCAAAGGGTAGGCTCTTTATAACTCTTACAAAGCCTACTCAAGGGTTTTTTATGACTCTTACTCACGTTTTTTTTTCATTTTGTATTATCTGCCCGCTTAGTGTATACTCTGTGTACACATTGATGCACGCTACTTTTTTGTACGTACGTATATGTACACACATGAGTGTTCTTTGTCGTTACTCTGTTTGGCATAATACCGTCCACACTCTTTCACTGCAGCTTCCTTTACAGCAGGATGTCAATTTACCAACAGACATGTATGTCAATTGGAGCTCCTCTAATAACGCTTAGCCGCTTTCAAAGTACAACCGGCTATGAGTACAATTCACTGTTTACATATAAAGGCACTGCCTACCCTCAAGTTTTACATCAAGAATTTTTGCATGTCTGTAGGTATGGTAATGTATGCCTAATTCTGTCTTCTTTATTTACTGTGGTCGAACAACCTGTACACAGCACTGAGTAAACGTAACCTGTGTCTACTTATTACGTTTTTTTTAAAATTTATTTATTTATAAGACACATAAGACACAAGCAATTATTTGTAATAACATTCATAAAAAATAGTGTTATTATAATAGTGTTATTATAATTACATATTATGTTGTATGTGATTGATCCTTCAAGTGTCGACCGATTATTATTTACACAAAGTACAACCGGCTATAAATATACTTCACAGTTAACATATGCATAAAGGCACTGCCTACCCTGAAGTTTTGCATAGCTCAAGAATTTTTGCATGTCTGTATGTATGCTCTACTATTGTCTGCTTTATCTTTACTCCGGTCGAACAACTGTGAACAGGCACAGCACTGAGGAATCGTAACCAATGTCTACTTAGTATGTTTTTTTGTTAATTTATTTATTTATAAGGCACATAAGACACACCAGCAATTAATTGTAACAACATTCATAAAAAAAAAACGTGTGTGTACTTATGTACACGCGTAAGAAGTTATACTTTGGCGTAACCAGATAAAAATCTTTTCATAAATTTCACCTTTCGCCTTATTCTAAGTTTGTAGAAAAACTACACTAACAGTAGAAAAAAGATATTTCATACCTTGAAAGTTAATATTATAACGCACTATCTAGTTAAATAAAGTTTATTTAAATATCACAAAAAATACTTCTACATAATTAAAGAAATGGACATAATAACAAAATTAAATTTGGAACACTAATGGACTCGTTATAGGACTACCAAGTTTCACTCAGCATTGAAATTTTTGTACAATTGAATTAATTAAATCACCGGAATGAGCCCGGTGACTTTGTCAATTCAAAGTGTACACTGTCAATATAGCTAACTTCAGGGTGTCGGTTTTTTGTGACGGTCTGCTCGCGCATCGTAAAAAGTGCTCTTATCAATTTCGCTAACGCGCCAAAAGAAGTATAACTTCAAAAATAGTCTCTTATCAATTTCGCTAACGCGCCAAAAGAAGTATAACTTCAAAAATAGTATTACAATTATGTAATTGTTGTATGGTGATTAATCCTTCAATTTGTTCAGAATTTAATTTGTTTATAATATTTTATTATTTTAAATCTTTATTTTTAGCCATTACAGTCATTATCGTCATCACCATCAATCTTTTACAGACCCACTACAGGGCAAGCTTCTCTCAGAATAAATAAATAAATAAATATACTACGACATTACACACACCGCCATAGCCCCAAACTAAGCGTAGCTTGTGTTTTGGGTACTAAGATAGCTGTTGAATATTTCTATGAATATTTCTATGTATTATACACAGAATTACTTATAATATACAGATAAACACCCAGACACTGAAAAACATTCATGTTCATCACACAAACATTTTCCAGTTGTGGAAATCGAACAAACGGCCACGACTCAGAAAGCAGGTTCGCTGCCCACTGCGCCAGTCGGCCGTCAAAGAATGTGAAGAGTTTAGGCCGTAGTTCACCACGCTGGTGGATGGAATCAAGGCGGCAGGGAAATACTTCTTTTGGTTGGTTTTACATTTCATATTAGGTGGGCCATCTGTTTTGCTTGTCAGTTATTACCATAAAAAAACTATGCAGCCCTCTTGGCGGTATTTGTGCAGAAGTATCGCGTTCGCAAGTTATCTCCGATGATTGGTTAGCTGATTCAGATTCTGCGCATCGGTTAAAGTCTATGAGGGGCGCAGGACTAAGTCACGTTTGAAGTAACGACAACAAAAAAGTAAGTGTTTCATTTGAACCGCAATGGTCTGGTGATATTGCCTATTACAATTAAGTTGGTATTTTTTTTATCATCATCTACCACCGCTTCAATTTATTTATAAAGAGTAAATTGTAACGTTACTAAATAATTGGTTTCGTGATTGATTGACGCAGTCTTCGGTTTACCAGGCGCAGAAGTTTGTTATATAATCGTTGATAAAGATTTAAGAATGCTATCTTAATTTATCTTCATTCTATGCATTGACCACAGTTGGCTACGCCTTCTTACTTTGCAATTTAAAAAGTCCATTTTTAAAACGTAACTACACACTTAGTAAATTACGAATTGATAAATCAATAACATGGCATCTTACTATTTCTGTTCCTGTGACAGTGCTGATATCTCTGGAGAGATTACTGGAGTAGATGAGGGTAAAGATTATTTACTTACCTACTTAAATATTATTGTAGAAAGAGTCACAATTTTATAAGTAATCGTCTAGGTAATGTTTCTAAGTAAACCAAATGAAACTCATTAAATAGACATTTTGAATAACTGCTGCACGCTTCACTCTTTCAAATATGACAACAATTGTTACAATAATGTGCGATGATTATGCTATCGGTACCGGCGTGTCGGCTCTACTGTGGGAATGTCTGCTCGTGAATAGCCCGTGGCTTATGACAATTTGCATTTTTTTGCCGCCCATACCGACTGATCGCTTAGAGAAATAGTGGGTGGGAAGTCACAAACTCGAGCGGTTTGATAACTATGCTATGGTTAAAGTAAGAATTAGACCATCATTGTTATAGAATAGACGCGACAAAAGTGTTTCTATGCTCTTTGATTGTGATGAGTTTAGACAATCCGTGGAGCAAGAAATTATGTAGAAGTCTGTTTCTTCTCCGTGATTAAACGGTTCGATACTAGCCTGTGCTGCTTCTACCCTCATACTCTTCCAGTAACTACGGTTGGCTGTACATCCGTCTTATTGTGGTGTTTATAGCGCAAATCAGCCACATCATGCATATGAGCGAAGCCTTTATACGAACTAGATAACCAGGCAAAGTTGCCAGCTGCACACCGCATACTACTCGTTGATACGAATGCGTCGCTGACAGCGTTGCCAGCTAAGTATTTGTAACTTTTTTCATCGTATGAAATTGTTGTTCTCGACGCTAAGCCTTATCGGCTCGAAGAAGCAAAAATTCTTCTACCTAAGCGCGCCCCATATCAATCTTAAACTTCCTTGCCTGCAAAGAAGGTGTGTTGATGTAGGTGTGTCTGTCTTGAGAGGTGGCGTTGTCAATAGAAATCTTCAGGGTTAAAAGGCTTCAAATAAGCACTTACATTGGATATGATATAACCGCTACCACAAGTGGCTTGGGATGTTCAAGGGAATCTAGAACGTACATCTTGACCATTGAGCGAAATTCTGGAGGTCGATTTAATATGGTGTGTTTCTACTATATTAAACGCACTACCACTGGCGAGCTGTTATGATGATTTGTCACTAAACAACAATATAAACGCTTCTAGCAGGGCTAGCACGGGCAGGAGGCAAAAATTATATCCCCCGATTATATCCTAACAAGAGATATAATTAACGTGTCCACCGTGCTCGGGAACATGGACTAGGAGAACTTTACCCCCGTCTTTTATTACACTTTATTTTGATATTATTTCCACTTGTGCACCAGTGCTGTGAGAGTTGATAAAGCTGTGGGAGAAGATACATTTTCCACGCCTCATAAGCGACAAATGTTGAAAAAAATCACTATTATTAACACTCATGATATTTTTAAATCTTTTTTTATTATTTAAACTAATTAAAAAAATGTTTAAAAAAGTTCTGTCTTGGACGTCCGTGTGTCTGTATGTGCGGATCCCTTGTGGTCACGATAACGAGCGAGATACTTCACTTATCGAGTTGGTTTTTTTTTATAGGCTTCAGTATTTTCAGGAATAGAAGCCTATTACTTTTCACGGTATAATTAGATGTAGTTTAATTATTATTTACAGATAATCTCAATTTTATTGTAATGAATGAGATTATTTTTATTACACTTTTGGATTTTCCAACTATTTTTATCTTATCCCCGGGGATATAATTGTCTCCTGTCTATGCTAGCCGTGCTGTAGAGACATTTCGTTGTAAGAAAATATTTAAATTTGCTTTGAGGTCTGTCCCTTATGCCTTAGGCCACAATATAACCCCGCGGCGGTCGCTCAGTACAAATGTTGGCTTTCTTTTGTTGATAGCACTCTACATTGGCTAATTGCGTACATCAAAATCGCCTCATGCTTTTTTGTGTACGTAAGTTTCCAGTGTAATTGCATAACTGTTCGGTGATCTACTGTTTTGTGGATTTAATATGAAAATAACTGCGTTTTTTTTTAAAACGGAGTTTGAGTTGACCTGTGCATCAAATTTTTATATTACCGTATTAAGTATATTATATAGCAATACATATATATAATATTATAAATGTCAATGTAAGTTTGTTTGTTACGATTTCACGCAAAAACTACTTTACCGATCCTCATGACACTTTGTACACATATTCTTGGAAGTGTAAGAAGTAACATAGGATACTTTTTATCCCGACATTAAGCTCGGTTCCTTTGAGAGAGGGGATGAGTGTTTGACGATTTTTCACCATAACTCCGACAAATTATAATTGATTTAAATAATTATTTTTGTACTATAGACGGTAGGAGATAGAGGACAGAACTCCTCAGCGGACAGCAGCAAACGCCTCATTTAAGGCTTAACGATACTGAATACTTAATTTTTTTTAGATCTACAACTAAATTTAATGCCACATCAAAAAACAAAATCAAACGCAGACGAAGTCGCGGGCAACAGCTAGTAATAATATAAGCCTTTATTCTGATATTTTTCAGTTTTTTTTTCGTTATCATCATCATCATGTCAAACCATTACCGGATCACTAAAGGGCACGGGTTTTCTCCAACAATGAGAAGAGTTTAAGGTCGTAGTCACGTTGGCCCAGTGGGAATTGCTGGAATCCACACACATTTGAGAACATTACGGAGAACTCTCAGGCATGCAGGTATCCTCTCCATGTTTTGCTGAACCGTTGAAGTTAATTTACTTTTTAAACGTCAAATGTCTGTTTGTAGTGACTCTACCACCGGTTCGGAAAACAGAATCTACCGAGGAGAAGCAGCCAAGAAACTCAGCAGTTGCTCTTTTCGAAAATCGTTTTACAATTTAACAAACATTGTAGAACAATCTAGGAATCTTGTGTGAATTGAAAGCGGAGCAGCTTGCTTCCAGGCTACCTTGTCATTATTAATTGGAAGTATGGAATAAACCTACTTTACGGATAAGTTGTATCGCATTTCTATCGAAGATATACCTACCTACCTCATAGATTTAACAGTATTCCGCCTAGGGCCTTTGATAAATTAAAGTCAGAAATCAATATAATATCACATAAAATACTATCCGGGCAACCTGTTATTACGAATCACTTTTGTAGCATATATATCTTACATCGCGTTAAGAATTTACATTCATAGTTTTGTAGGGAGTAATATAAGTAATCTAAAGTATATAGCAATGTATATAAAATAATAATGTAATTTACACTCTAAGAATGTAAAGGTAAGCGCATATTGTTGAAATTAAATAACTGTTGATTTATTTATTGGTTGAATTCAAATTCAAAATTTCTTTCATCATGTAGGCCTATCACAGGCACTTATGAAGCGTTCATACATATATGTTGACATAATTGTAAGGGGATGGTGATAACTTTATTCTCCAACATAAACCTCAAGGGTTTAAACACGCCCAGGTCTAAGAAGGGCCGAAAACAAACTTAGCCGATTAATTTTTTTTTGTTATCATCATACAAAAATTAAATTTATAGTAAGCTTTGAAGCTAGAGCAATTCACACCCAAGTTTTTTATCGTCTTAAAAAAAAGGTTGTTATGAGAAACTAACTGAACGAAAGTAAAAGAAAATTCAAAAAATTAGTTTCGTCTGCTGATGACTTTTTGAATAAAAAGGCAATAATACTTTTCGACGGAGTTAACTGGTAGTTCCTGAGATTACCGCGTTCAACATACAAACTCTCGTTTTTAGGTACTGAAGTGCGTGGTTGCCGGTGTAATCACAGGCACATGAGGGTTAACACCTTCGGCACTTTATAGGACGTGTTCCTAGTATGCCCTGTGAAGTATTCCTCTGTTTGTATGCGATGTATTTCCACTTACCACCAGATGGGCCTTCTGCCTAGTCCGCCAAATCTATCTATATATATAAAAGAGAAAGTGTGTGGGTATGTTCCGTATAGGCTCCGAAACGGCTGCACCGATTTCAATGAAACTTTCAGGGAATCTCCGTATTGACTAGTGTTGCCCAAATGCAAGAACAAGACGAGACTTAGCCAGTCTTGGTCTTGGTCTTGCGCCAATACACCTGGTCTTGGTCTTGGTCTTGGTCTTGCGCTCCCAGTCTTGGTCTTGGTCTTGGTCTTGCAGCAAGAGTCTTGCAAGTCTTGCAATTACCTATTAGTCTATTACTATTTATTAAAGTTTACTTTAAATCTTAGAAAAACGTATTAGAATTGGAACATTGTGAGCTTGAATTAACATAGCCATAGTAAAGATCAAGCAGATTAATAAATAACTGAAGATTTGATAAGAAATTCGAAAAATCAACTGACCTATATGTCGTTTTCCATGGAAGTAACTGTTTCTTAATAAACATTTATGATTTATAAGCTTACATTTGCTAAAACATGTAAAAAAACAAATTAATTACAATAACTTGACTGTATTTTAAAGAACAATACTTATCTGTCTAGAAAGAGATTGAACCCTCAACTTATAAGAAATTTAATAAAAGAGTTTTACGATTTATCATTTATTTGAATAAAAAATAAAATACAACACAAATCAACAGCTTTATCATTAGGTTATGATACTTTATATCAATTCTTTTGACCAAGAATTAATACAAAGTAACCATCTGGCTGACTCATCACTTAACCTATTTCTATGTTTTCTAATTACTAATGATGCTTTATAAAATAACCTCTCAGCAGGTACTGAAGTTGCAGGTATTGAGAGAAAATCACGGGCCATTTTCGATAAAATCGGATACTATGTCTCATGCGTCCTCCACCAATCTAAAATCACCAATCTGAAACTTATTTATTCTTTGGAACACCTGTAGGTACTCTTAAAATTCGAAATTATTTTGCATGAATAGTGTCAAATGTTATGATTTCGGCGCGGCGGCAACGATTGTTTTAGATTTCAAAAGAAGCCGCCGGCGCGTGTATCATAACCATGTACTTCCGAAAAGCGGCAAATTTCTTTGAGAAGTAAGTACAAAACCTTTGATGCCGCATTATCAAAGTGCCGATGGTTAAAACATAACTATGCATGCACTCAGTTTGATTTTAATAGATATTTTTTTATTCGCTATGTTTATGGTATTAGTCGTAATGCGCATAGGTCCAGTTTTTCATATTCTTTGATATAGTTTTTTGCGTCTCATAGAATTCCTAAGCGTACCTACCTACCTATACACCGAACTGTTACACCTAACTACTCCGTGAAATAGCGCTAAGTCCTAGCTGCAAGACGCAAGAGTCTTGCAGGCTATGTCTTGTTCTTGCTCAAGTCTTGCACGGTCAGTCTTGGTCTTGGTCTTGCTAAAAATACGCGGTCTTGTTCTTGGTCTTGGTCTTGCAAAAACGCAAGAACAAGACCAAGACTGCAAGACCAAGACTGAATTTGGGCAACACTAGTATTGACCTGGCGAGTTATCCTGTAAAGTTTGGTGACGATCGGAGCACTCCTATTTTTGAACTGTCAAACTGTCAAATACAGCTTTTATTTACAATGATGATATTCTATTGTTGGGTTGTACATGGGTGTAGATAATGATCTTCACCCGCTCGAGAAGAGAATAGAAGAGAATGAATACGGAGAGAAATAAATGATTTAATATATTATGAGACTTAAATTAAAAATTTAATGATGTAAGTTTATTGTTTTAATAAAATAAAGCAATATCTAGCCCCGCGTAGCGGGCTGGGTATGCTAGTATTAATATAAAAAAGTACTAAGAGTAGTAAAGAATTCAGAAATGTTTTAAGTGCATTGAAATTTTTGAAGCGTTTAGCGCCTTATGATGAGACCAAGGTTTCGGTTTTACCAATTTGATAAAAGAACCCAAAAAATCACAGACAGACGTTTTTAAACTTTTTTGACGACCGACTGGCGCAGTGGGCAGCGAACCGTCTTTCTGAGTCCAAGGCCGTAGGTTCGATTCCAACAACTGGAAAATGTTTTGTGATGAAAATAAGTATTTTCCAGTGCCTGGGTGTTTATCTGTATATTAAAAGTATTTATTCATAAATTTATTAATCAGTCATCTTAGTACCCATAACACAAGCTACGCTAACTTTGGGGCTAGATGGTGATGTGTATTGTCGTAGTATATGTATTATAAAAATAAAATGAAATATATTCTCAGCGAAGACTACGCTCTATGAAGTATCTACGAATCAGGGAAAATTTTTCGAAAAAAAATATTACTTATTTCTTAACCTCACGTAGCTACGTACCTAACGTAGGTATACTTACATTAAAAAATATTTGGGTTAAATCAAATTCGTGTATATAGTAGTTGTGGAAGGACTGCGGCGTAAACCTTTCTCATTGTGATGAAAAGGTAGGATGCCGGTAATCGGTTTATATGATGATTTAGTATGAAATAGTCTTTATGCAAAAGTTTTGTAAAGAAAACATTTTGCTTAAAACCTCTTTCATGCATGCATTGCAGCATTTGGATGTTATAGGCAGGAGAAAAACAAAAAGCACTAATTTGATAAAGTGACAAACACGCATGGAAAGCCAACTTTTTGAGCAAAATATATTAAGATGCCATCTACATGCTTTATGCATACCCTGTGCACGCCACTGCCCCTTACCCGTTACCATCTTTGATTGCTTAAACACTTACCACCAGGTGAGATTGCAGCTAAGGGCTATCTTATAATGGAATTAAAAAAAAACTCTGACGTTGGTAAATTGTAAATGATCGCTAAAGCGTGCACATATCTTTCAACATGTATAATACTTGCATTACATAAATAAATTGGTCGTAAGTCGTAAGCTGTGTATATACGATGTATGTAGTCTGAAATGTATAGAATGTTAAAAATGCTTGAAAAAAATAGTATTACTGTAAAGGCGTGCACATATTTATGTGCTTGTATAAAATTGCATTAAATAAAATGCCTGTAAGCTGTTTGTTGGTACATATTTTATGACCGCTCGCTCAGAGCCGAGCGTGAACAAAATACAGGCATTTGTTATGTAAGGCATATTTGAAATTGAATAAAAATAACGTGGATTACTTATTAAAATTACTTCGAGTCGCATTTGTCCTTAGTCAGGTGTTTACAGATAGTAAAGAATCAAATGTTTCTTTTAAATATGTTACCATTCGATTTGCATTCTGAACGAATCGCTATGTTCGCTGTTTTATACACGCGATCTACGGTTTAAAGTTACTATCATACTTTAGATATTTGTTGCTTTATTTTGCTTAAGCGCTTATTCGGACCTTTACAAATTTATGATGTTATAAACGTACCTACAACTTGTAAATGCTACCATAAAGTTTGTAGAAATTTACTATGTGAATAATTCATTGGTAAGTCTTGAAAAATTCTTTGACCAAAAAGAACGGACTTTGTTATAGAACTATAAAGCAAGAAATAAATATTTTCAACAACATTTTTAAGTCAGTGCCAAGTAAAATATAGCAAATAACTGGTTTTTTCCTTGCTACTATATGAAAAGGAATACTTAGTAGGCATATGATCTATTTACTTAGCACCAACTTAAAAAAAGAGTGAGAGAGAGAGAGTGAGAGATTTTATTTATTTAAAAAAGGTTTTATTAACGTAATAATATTTATTTATTCACACTGTTTGTGTACTGTTACGAAACACGAGTTCTAAATATAAAAATACTAGAATATACAACTTGAACATAGTTATCGATTTTCATGCCACCTATAACTAACTTTTCGATGTAGAATTCAAGTGTCGGTGTGCGCGCGCATAGTAATAATTCACTCTCATCATTTTTCTCCATCGCGCCAAAAGATGCATAACTTCAAAATGTTACAAAAAAAAAATATAATGCTTATATTTTGTGGCAACTATGACAAATCAACCAATCAAGTTGTCGCTAGAAAGAGACAAAAAACATAGCCTAAGCCTACCGCCGGCCGCCAATGCCTCTTCTTTAGTTTGGCCTATAAAATCAACATTGAAAAATAGGTCTAGTTTTTGGAATTCTGTGTAAAATAATAAATAATCCAAAACGGATTTCGCGTTTATCTATTCGTATTTAATATTAAATTGGATAATATTAAAACAGTAGTGAACATCGATATTATTTCTTTTAACGACATTTTTAATAAAAAACTGTACCTTCTTGGTTTACTGGTTTTAGACTGGCACATATATAATCCTTATAAATTCAGTGCCGTGCATACAGTGTATGTACTAAGCGGGTAGATAATATAAAATGAAAAAAAATCTCCAGTACCAGTTATAAAAAGCTTAAGGATAGATTTCGTAAGAGCTATACCTATTTGTAAAGCCTACCCTTAAGTTTTTGTAAGTCGTACTGGGGATTTTCTTCATTTTATATCATCTGCATAACATTTGCACGTCACTTCTTTTAATAGAATAAATAATAGTATTCTGCTATTGACTAGGTATTGTGTGTACTATTAACAAGGATTTGATCCATTCGCCACTTCTTTTTATAGAATAAATAATAGTAGTCTGCTATTGACGAGGTATTGTGTGTACTATCAACGAAGATTTGATCAGTTCGCCACTTGTTTTAATGGAATAAATAATAGTAGTCTGCTATTGACTAGGTATTGTGTGTACTATTAACGAGGATTTCATCAGTTCGCCACTTCTTTTATTAGAATAAATAATAGTGCTATTAACGGTCCACTAAAGTGATCAAATATTCGTAAACAGTACATGCAATACCTATATTGTATGTACTATTAACGAAGATTTGATCACTTTATTGGTTCACACGAATATGTGCGTGCATCGGCCTTTACGACCGTGAACCCGTGAGAAACCCCCCCGGCAAATGGTCGGCCCGCTCTTTGGAAACTACTGAGGAGTTGGGTTTTTTCCTCAATTTCCGTGGCTTAAGTCATAACGAGCTCAACTTGTGATCCTACAGTATCATCATTAACAACCCGAAGGGTATAGACCTTAGTCCACCACGCCGGCCAATAGCGGATTGGTAGACTTCACAGGCCCTTGGGAACATTGCGGAAAACTCTCCTATATACAGGTTTTGTCACGATGTTTTCCTTCAGCGTTAACGCTTAAAATGATATCTAATATATATAAAAGAAAGTTGTGTTAGTTACACCATTTATAACTCAAGAACGGCTGGACCAATTTATACGATATTTGATTGTTTGGATTCCTCTAAGACCGGAATAGGATATAAGTAATAAAATATAACATTCATAAATAAAAATTATCCGCGGTATGAAGTTTGCTGGGACAGCCAGTATATTATGAAAAAGCAGGAGAATCTGTATGTGTAATTTATAATTTCTTCAATCCTTTTACTCCACGCCAAACAGATCTTCGGCAACGTACCCTCTACGCACGTTTCGCTCCGTAACCGGAGCATCCTCAGGAAATGTTGACTTTACAATGAATAAGTTGTTGTATCCGCAAAGTAACGACTACTTCTATCCAATGCTTAAAATGATATTTAAGTAATTGCTTCAATTAAAAATATACGTAACTTAAAAAAGTTAGAGGTGCCGGGAATCAAACTCGGTCCCCCGAAAGGGAGCCGAAGCCTTAACCACTAGGCTATCACCGCTTCTAGAGTATGTCTTCAAGTTATTTTTACTGACATCTGTTTGGAGCATAAATATTTAAGAAGTTATAAATTGTACTTGTATTTCGCAGATTATAGCGAATTAAGCTTCATTTTTAGTTTGATATGTACTAGCAGTTGCCTGCGACTTCGTCCGCTTTAACTACGGCTTTTTACATATCCCGCGGGGATAGGTAATAATGAGTAGGTACTTTAATTATGTAGTACGGAACCATTTCAAATATTTGAAAATTAAATCTTTTACTTCGTGAAAGCTTTCTTTTGGCGACGAAATGGCTAAAATCGGTACAGTAATAACGGAGTCGATTCGGCACAAACATACAACAAAATATTTCCTCTTTATAATATATTATTACTAGTTGACCCGCGCAACTTCGTCTGCACCAAATGACATTAATTACAGGTTTTAATATCTTAAAAAAAACCTAGAAATAATTGCAGCACCATCTACCAAGTCTAGTTTTTCAAAAAATATTAAACGTACAGAAATGTTCCAGTTACAGTTTTATTATAAGTATAGATATAGATTAGGTATATACAAATTCCTTAAAGAAACGCCTGCGTCTATCCAATCAATTTATGGTAGCTGTTCAACTTACACATATCATTTCAATACATCACAACACCGAATATAAAGTAAAATTTGACCAAATGTTACATCTAATGACTAGGTAGTCAGCTACAGTAGCTGCTCGCACCGGAAGCACAAATCATTCGACGACCATTCAATATCGGTTGTAAATCGATACTGTGGCATCGATATAGATAATTTAGTATGCGTAATTCTGTATGGCAATAGTTAGCAGCATTTTAGATTTACAGTACCCTTAGTTAGAGATTTGTTCGCTCGGATCGAAACATAGTTCATAAAACAATAAAGAAATATTTATATCTGTGTTACTACTTTTTTTCTTTGGTGTACAATAAAAGTGTATTCATTCATTCATTCATTCATAGTTTTCGAATTTCAAAGCAATATAACTCGGCTCATATTTCCCATTCCCAACAGAAGGTGTTTTTTTTTTCAGTACAAGTTTCCCCGGGTATATAATTGTCCCCTGACAATTATATCCCACGTGCTGTGCTGGAGCCTGGAGGTAAGTAATGGTGCAGTCTAAGGTGGTAGCGGGCTAAGTGCTAATCCGTTAGGGAGTATATCCCTAATCGGTTTCTCTTTGCGGCACGTCTTTATCGGTAGGGTAGTAGCTAGCCACGGCCCAAGCCTCCCAGATCAAACCAAGGAAAATTCAGAAGTTCCCCTGCCGGGAATCGAACCCGGAACAACCTACTTAAATTCACCAGGGAGTTGCGCCAAGGAGGCCGCGAGACTGGCAGATAGTTTGTTAAATTAAAATCAGTACAGTATAATAAGTACGTAGACTACGTAGACTTGTCTGTAAACCAAAAGCTAATCGTTTTTACTAAAATAAATTAGATGCAGCCCTAACATCAAATGCATTATTAAAATCAAGTGTCTTCTGTCACTTCATTAGGTAGATACGCGTCGCGTAGCGTAGGTTCTATGCGCGTGTCGGTGTTTTGTCCTCAATAGGGTTGTCATTAGTGAACACTTATAATGTTTTAATTACTTTGTATGGAAAATTAAATATGCTTCTTTGATAATATTTTTACAGGGCGATTCCTTATGAAATATACTTATGCAGCCTTCAACAGTATTTCGTAATTCGATTACACGTTGTATAGATTTCAACTAGGGAACTCTACAATAAGTTAATAAATTGATAATATTAATAACTGTTATTTAGATCGATACAAATAGGTGTGATTCGATTTGTGCCAAGCCTAGCGGAAGCACAAATCACAGTTACGGTGTTTTATTGTCGGTTTACCAATCGTTAATCGGCTTATGTACGCCGGCCGTGTATCTTGGGATGTTTAGCGTTGCCGGCATAATTGAACAACGCTACTGTTTTGGTTATTTGACGGCCGATTGGCGCAGTGGCCAGCGAACCGGCTTTCCGAGTCCAAGGCTGTGGGTTCGATTCTCTCAGCTGAAAAATGTGTTTATGATGAACATGTTTTCAGTGTCTGGGTGTTTATCCGTATGTAATAAGTATTTATGTAAATTATTCATAAAAAATATTCATCAGTAATCTTAGTACCCATAACACAAGCTACGCTTACTTTGCGGCTAAATGTCGATGTGTGTATTGTCGTGGTATATTTATTGATTATTAATTTATTTAATGTTTTTTATTTGCATAGTAAAAAACGTAATCCATGTACCTACCACGTGTAAAAAGATTTTTTGAAGTGGAAACTTCTTAATTTTTTTTTTTATTTATTTATCAAGGACACTAATAATATACATATTATATACCATATACAGTAATAAACTTGTACAATATTTTACACATTCACAAATATGAATATCGATAACAAATTTTTTTATCGTTTAAAAAAAAGTAATAAAGACATGTAAACCACGTTCACCGATTATTGATTTTTTTTTTAAGTGAGTGGGTAAAAATCCGACCAACCCTGAAAGTAGGGTATCTTTTCATAAGATTTCCACAGGTCAAAAAAAAGGAAAAATTGTCTAGTGTATGGACCCCTTTACAAGTAGGTAAACGTGCATGGGAAAAGTAATTCGTGACAAATTATTCAGAGATCCAAATTCCGAATGGACACACTAATTCATTAGGTACCACCCGCTATAGCGGTCGTTTGGTCTTGTGTGAACTGCCCCCGGCTGCCGTGCGAGCATTCCTCACAGATTGCAGGAAACTCTTTGTAACCAAAGACTAACGTTCCTTCATTCGATACTTCATATCTTCACGGGCATGAGATTTCACTTCATTGTTTTATCAATAAAAGTGTCATAACGTCGAAATACTTAGTTTTGCTATGTTTGTTTGCTGTTTTTTTACGCTCTGGCATTTGAAAGGTGCTGTCAGTTGTAGCGTGACAAAACCCAGAGTAACTATTCCAACGTTATGTCTTGTTAATTAACAAAGCTCGAAATGTATCTCATGAACAATACCACTGTTCTTTTCGATAAGATTTGTATGACACATAAAGATCATAATTACTCTGATATACAAATGTAACACGAGTCATTGATCAATCTTCTATTATAAATGCAAAAACTTTTTGTTACTTTGTACCTACCTTCATGCCCTAACTAAGTCAACAATCAATCAATTTGATATTTTGGCATAGAGTTAGTTTAGAGGAGTACTGTTTATTCTAGGGAAACAAACTTTTTCCACGGGATTTGTAGAGAACAATAATACATGTACCTAATAAGGCCGTGATAATTTTAGACATAGCATTGATTCCATTGTTTTAAAATTACTCAAACGACTCATAATTTAAATATTAGTAATAGGACATTGATCTGTCTCAAGTAGCTGCCAATCGGCATTCCGAATAAATTAGAATTCGAAGCCGACGTTCAAATTCAAATTTGGAAAATTGCGTGCCGCCGAATGCTACCGATTACTAAATTCTTTTGTAATGGATTTCGCAAAACGAGCGGGGAAGCTGCTTATTGTATTTTTAATTCTAGCAACAAAGAATTAGAGAAATTAAACCTCTTTTATCAATCTCTTTTGTGTATCGAATTTTGAACGAAAGTGCCATAGAAAATTATGTACAAAAAGATCCTGCTTTTGTTCTTAATTAAAATTGATCCATTGAGTTAACTTTTATTGTTTATTGTTTATTAATTGTTTCGCGTACATACATAAGAGACACGAAGCCCGCCGCCGGGGCACTGCAATAAAATTTGTCGAAATTATTTTTATTACTTTATTTTAATTATTATGTCCAAATTAAATTATTATTTCAATTGGTTTATATATTAAAATATGTCAACTTAAAACTAAAAAAAAATATTAGAATTTGTCAACTTATAACATAAGAATAATTTCGATTTACAATAATTATAGAACTAGGATTTAATGTTACACTATTAATAATAATTAAGATATTATGTAATTGAGGTCGTGAACCGTAAAAAATTTATGAAAACGAAAGAGTGATTTGTGTATTTTCTCAAGTTATAAAATATAGCTAATCTATCCCTCGATTTGATCGCATCACCGAAATGTTTCAGAACGTGAGATGTTTGTGATAACAATGAGCAGTTTCCGAGCCGGCAATCATCGAAATGTGAGATACGTATCACGACAGACACGCCTCTAAACACTCACTTTCACACGGTCTCAGTAGTCTACGGTTATATCTATTTTAGGCTCACGGTCGTTGTCTATGGTTTGAGTATAATTTAGGGTCACATATCAAAATTTTTGAAAAGGAACTTTTAGTAAGGTTCGTCGCAATCGTAATATCATCATCAGTATCAAAACTCGGGGTGGCGTTATAGTATAACTCTTTGTATATGATATAGTATACTTTAATTCTTTATGCACTTTTAAAAAGTCAAGTCCGACACGGTCTTGATTGTCTATGGTTTGGGTATAATTGGGTTATGTACAAAAATGGTATTAAAAGAAACGTTTTGGTTCGTCACAGACTTAATATGACCAATATTCTTAAAATTGTCTGAATAAAAAGAGCAAAACTTTGCGGGTTGCCCTGTTCCCATCAATCTGAGGAGTAGGTTTTAAGCCATTTGTGCCTGTAATTACACCGGCAACCACTCTCTTCAGCAATGCTAATTATCAGGCCACCTAGCACACGAGACGTTAAAGTACATACATACTTTTTTAAACCTTTTGAATGAATGAATGAATGAATATACTTTTATTGCACACCACAAAAAGTACATAGAAAGAAAAGAAAAGTATAACAAAACAACGTATACAATTTGGCCTTATCGATTCATAGCGATTTCTTCCAGGCAACCAATGGCGAAGATAAAAAACAGGTTTAGAAAATATATAGGTGGTGCATATACAATATTTCATTACTTAAATATATACTAATAATAATAACCTTTTTTGTGAGAGTGACATTAATAAATACTTTAATCTCCGTTAAAAGTTGTAAAATCCATTCACGACTTATTATTTCGCAACGCTCGACTTACCACACTAATCGCGTTACATAAAGGTACCTGTCAAAACACCGGCGCGGGCGCATGCTTTTGGACCTTTTTGCCCTTTGCAGGTGCAAAATGTGCAAAAAATGGTTTGTGAAAAGGCTTGTTAAAAAAACGGTCAAGCGGGAAATGATTTGGCTATAGGGGGTTCAGTGTGATTTTCATCTTCAGTTACTAACTTACGTTCCACTGTGCTTGGATCTATTTTCTTTCTCTCTAGGAAGGACATCGTGCTTCAATTCACTGCACTGTTTTAATCTAGGTTGGCGGGGTTGGTTAGGGAATTATACTTTCAGACCAGTGCTTAACTACAGTTAAACCTGTTGAAAACACAT
The DNA here is from genome assembly GCF_905163445.1 of Pararge aegeria. Taxonomy (NCBI): domain Eukaryota; kingdom Metazoa; phylum Arthropoda; class Insecta; order Lepidoptera; family Nymphalidae; genus Pararge; species Pararge aegeria. Next base: position 14,084,326 of record NC_053196.1, on the reverse strand, counting down.
TAGATTGCTTTTCTTTTCCTAGGTTTGGTCCTAATATATTTATGAATGTATATATTTGTATTAATAATAAGTTAGTATATATATAAAATATATATAAATAAATAAACAACGACTATACACACATCGCCATCTAGCCCCAAATTAAGCGTAGCTTGTGTTATGGGTACTGAGATAGCTGCTGAATATTTTTATGAATATAATACGCATAAATACTTATAATATACAGATAAACACCCAGACACTGAAAAACAATGCGTGAGAAAAACCTATATACATATATAAAATTCAAATAAAATATACAAGGTGTAACCAAATTACGAAATACTGTTGAAGGGTGCACAAGCATATTTCATAAAAAAGATTATTTTGTTTAAAAATATTAAATCAAAAGAAGCATAAATTTATTTTTCCATTCGAACGAATTCAAAACATTATACGTGTTTATTTTTGACAACCCTATAGATAAGATGAAAGACCGACACGCGCACAGTACCTATGCTACGCTACCTCGTAAAATAGCGGGAGTCATTTGATTTTAACTTTGCATGTGATTAGGGCTGTATCTGATTTTCGGTTTCCCAGATAAGTCTAAAAGACAGTAATTACAGTAAAGTACTGGACCTCTAAATTTTCATTTACACGTTGTATACATTCGTTACCTTAAATGATGAGCTTTTACTGCCCAGCCGATTTACAAAATCTCTCATAGGAACCCTATGGAGGGATAAAAAAGGTTTTATGACGGCGCTTCAAGTGTGACTGGCCATCAATAATGCGCTGGCGCCGTTTGCACCATTAAAATCAACCATTCATTGTTTTATTTTTTAATCTGTTGCTTTATTGACTATCACTCGCCTATGTATTTCGCGATAAGCACCTACAGCGGCCCTGGGAGTTTCTCCAATCGTACACTCTACTACCTATGCGTATTTGTTTTGTGCTCTGGTGGTGAACAACAAACCCATACTTCCATACTAATATCCTCGAGACTGACCCCCGAGACCAGGGATATCCTAGTTTGGGGGTCCAGGGTAATTATCAAATAAAAACTATGATTATCTATACTTATGATAAAACTGTAACTGGAAGATTTCTGTACATTTAATATATTTTGAAAATTTTAACCGGGGGATGCTTTATAATCGATACTGAGTCCAAAACAGATTTTTATTTAATTTTTGTCTGTCTGTCCGGGCATCACGTGAAAACTACTACGGATTTGAATAAAATTTGGCATAGTGGTAGCTGGTACTCCGGGTCAACATATAGGATAATTTTTGTCAATTTTACTTCATAAATCCTCTAAATTTGAACCAATTTTAATAATTCTTTTTTACCAATTTTTATTTGAAAGCGTATACTATCAAACATATTGTCTAATTTTAATATAAATCCGATAAATATTGTCGGAGATAAAGGACATAACTCTACACAGATAACAGCAAGTCGCAAGGCATATAAGACAACGACCGAATGCATGCTTACCATCCTGCTAATATTGTAAATGCGAAAGAAATAAAATAATATAAATATTAAGTTTGATTATATACCTGCAAATTTATTTTTTAATAATTCAAATTGAACCTATCGCTTAGAAGTTGCGACGGGTAAAGAATAACACGTACGGCGACGACGGGCCGCGAATAACATAGTTTGGAAATAAAACTGGACCTGGTAGGTAGCGCTGCAATTAGTTTCTAAGCTTTTTTAAGATATTAAAACGATTTGGTGCAGACGAAGTTGCGCGGGTCAGCTAGTTATATTATAAATGCGAAAATGTTTTTGTTTGTACATCGATAACGCATCAACAGACCAACGGATTGATGTGAATTTTTGCATAGAGATAGTGTATGGGACACTCTATGCAAAAATAAAAATAAAAATTACCTTAGCCTCCTCGTATACGACACCTGCAGGAAGTGGAGTGGTATAGGTAGTGACAACTACTGACAGTGACGGTATTCTGACCTTTTTTTTCCTGGAGTAGGAAAAATCCTTGTGTATGTCGCATGTATGTCTGACTCCATTGAGTATATTGCCCTACGGTCTATGTACTAAAAAACCTCACCTTGGTCAATCTTCCAGGGACCACACAGAGCTTTCCCTTTAGGTCTTAGTCTCCTTTTGCCTGTTTGCACTCGTTTTACAAGATCTCAGCGCATGCATCTGTCTGCTGTTCGCCACACGGTATAAAAAAACCGATGGACAGATAAAAATCGTTATTATTCACAGGTGCAGCACCACACTACCCCATAGAAACGTCGCGTCCAGCCGTTGCGGTAAAAAACACAAGATTATAACGGTTCCTATGTAATGCCAGTTAGTTTAGCATTTCTATTGAATGCGGCCCATTCCAATAAGGTTAACTAACACTTGCACAGGTGGAAAAAATACACGTCATCGTACCTTAAGCGGCTAAGTTTGTACTAAGTTTATTGGTGGCTTTTACTTAGGCTAAGATATTATAGATTTAACTTTTCGCGGTTATTTTGTAAGTAACTATAGCGTATGATTTCTCATAAACACGATTCATAATCAATAGTTCCTTTTAAAATCCCATCCCATCCCATGTGTCGCCTTATAATGGACCTAGTATTAACTAATATTAAGTCTAATCGTAATATTGATAATTTACCAAAAAGAAAAATATTTTTAAAAATCAAATTATTAATATTAAGTCTAATCGTTAAGTCTAATAGTAATTTTTAAGAATCAAATTACGAGAACTAACCACTATATATTACACGTAATTTTAGGAATTTATTCTTGTTTTAACTTTCATTTATTTCATTTAATTTTTACTTCTTGTTTAATTTAATTCTAAGTTGCGTACTCACACTTTGAGTTTTAGCATGGAACAAAACTTTATTATTAAAAATACATTCGACCGACCTACAGTTTTTACCTATTCTGTGTATAACAACGAATTTTCTTTCATCCCCCAGCGATAGATATAGCTTGACGAAGTACTTTTTATCCTTGCACAGCACCAAGATTCCCTGGGAATTTTCAAAAATAGGCTTTGCTACTTATGCACCGCTTCAGCTGAAACGTGCTTGGCGAAATTTTGAATCCCAAAAAACAAACTAACGGTAATAATAAAAACCAAAAATAAATTGGGACTATGTCGCATGTAACTAGTATCAGATGCAAATTTAAATAGACAAAACACAGTAATAAAAGAAAAAATATGCCTAAGCACATAAATAGATGAAACAATTTAGTAATTGATACTGAAAGAGGCAGCGGGAGACGAAATAGTGTAAAGCCGAATAACAGATCAAACTCCCATACACAGTGAGAACTCGTTACCCGGATCAGTTTCACCCCCTCAGCTTCGTGCGGACAAATACTTGTCTCGCGTGAACTCACAAATAAACTGGTGTATAGCGCCGCCTGACAGCGAGAAATATTGTGTAGTGCGCTTTAATGATGCTAGAGACATGACATTACAGGGGTATTGAAACTTCGCACCGGCAATTAAATTGCACAACGCTAAACTGCTAGATGCAAGTGGCACAAGCCCGTGGAATTCGGAAACCTCTTCAATATCAATACCTACGTCCAACAATGCGCGTCTATTGATTGACATGATCATAAAAAGTCAAAAAATGAAGTAAAACTTTTATTATTATTTATTGATGAAAATGTAAAATGTTCCTGGGACTCAGCCATTTCATTTAATATTCGCTATATCACTTTATAAATATTTCATTTGTTAAATATTATAGTTGAGAGTAGAAAATTGAAGGTTAGATCAGTACATGCCAATGTAACCTTGTCATTTAATATTATACAATGTCGCAATTGTCAGAAAATTTATTAATAATATATTTATTACAAAAAGAAATAGTAGAGAAATATAAACAAGTATATTTAGAGATTTTCAAACAACTTTGCAATTTAAAATATTTTTTTTAAACTTTTGAATTTTTATTCACTTTGCTATTCACAATTGATCCGTTTGAAAATATTGGAAATAAATAATCCTATATTATGATATTTGCCACTAGCTGGCGTATAAGTCAAGAAGCGTGGATTATAAGACATGTACTTACGACCAATCCAAATTATTATTTTTAAATAGCGGAAACTACACAGAAGTCTGACGTAAGCGTTACCTCCGTCAGAAAAAATCTGAGTCACTCCCTAGTTACGCCTAAAGAAGTTTTACTTCAAAAATGAAGGTCGAAGGGCCTTACAAACATAACTGACGTAACGTGGGAATAGTTATTGTTTTGTCACAGTCACAACAATGTTAGAGAGTAAAAGAAAACTACATTACCTATCCGACAAACGTCGCGTATATTAACAAGGCCCTTAAAGTATCAAGGCAGTCGAATCGCAATACAATTCTTAGTGTAAACGAAGCTATTGTGCGTAGGGCTGACACTTCGCTCCTAAACAAACATCGATTGTTTAATAAAGAAATACACACAAGGTACACGTAAGCATATCCGAAATATTAAACTTAACGTTATTGCGTTGGTACGCAATTCTTTATGTGGGTTTATTATTCTAGGAGTCAAGACGAATGGTAGTTATTGTACTATCAGTGCCACGAGATTTAACATTCGTTAAAATAAAAGAATTGTGTGGGTATATTTGTCATCAATCAACTTCTTATACGGTACTTATTGAATCTTTATAAAAAAATAGCTAGGAATCATACCGCTCCACTGTTATCTCCCCCAAGAAAGAGTAATTGTTGTTAGAATGCTGATGGCAGATAAATTAATTTAGAATCCTTACTTATATTTTAAATGTTACAACTAATTAAAAACTACTATTTATTATTTTTTTTTTTTTTTTTTGGGCGTCACGCCCTAATTAAGCTGCCAATTACCTTGATCTTTGGGATAGAGTAGAGTAGAGTAGAGTTGAATGGGTGGAGCGTGACATGGGCTACTATTTATCGCAGGAAATCTAACGGTTCCCAAGGGATTTGTAAAAATAAGATAACCTCGAATAAGAAATAATCGGTCACTGTCAGTCAGGCAGCCCTGACGCGTGTATATGCTGCGCCGGCGCAACTCGCGCGCTCAAGGGACGCCGCCCTACCTGTGTTTTGGCACACGAATAACATTGCACTTATTTATGGATACATTCGTTTAGGTTGGTTACCCATTCTCAATAATATAATCACTAAAGCAGTTTATATATTTTTTTGTGATTTTATATAATTGATTATAATTGAAGGTATATATGTAGTATAATTGATTATAAAGGATTGGTAATAATTGCAGGAGAAGCAGATAAGTCAAAGCTAGATGTCGTACAAGGCGACTATAAACAACAGAGAATTGGTAGCAGCGTCCTCTGTGCTACTATTACCATCTACTGTGGTCACCAACACGTCTGCCAAGCGGGGTGTCAAGGTCAAAGTCAAATACTTCTTCATACAAACAAACATGTACGAGTAAATGGCTTTTGATGCATTTCATACAAAATGTGTACATAGTAGTGATATAATGGCGATAACCTTACTGAAAATCAGCGTTGCTGTATACCTTGGCAGCTACTTACTGTCTTGGTACTGCGTCTCAGAGCTGAGTAGGCGACCCGTTGACCGCAACGATGCAGGCTGATTTATTATTATTATTATCATCAGTATTTATTTTTTATTTTATTTTTTTCTCTTTTCTCTGAGTAGTATGTTGTAATTTATTGACGTTAGTAAAAATATTTATTTTCCTCGTAACTGTAGCGAGCCTGCTGGCGTCAGCGGTTTCGCCGAAAGGCTTGTAGAAACGTTTGTTATCGACGTCAGTCAGTTGTCCCTCGCCCGCCGCTCACACTAGTCCACCTTGTACGTTGGTTTAATTGTAAAGTTATTAAATATTTAAAGTCACTGTTGAACCTTATTCAATCTCCGGAAACCTTGATACGGAACACCGCGCTATACGAAGAAACGTGGGGGTTTACAAAGACCAGAAACCCCCCACAATAACTACATTCGTAACTTAAAACTGAGGGTAATGAAGATTCCAAACGCATCCTGGTCTAAGAAGAAGCCCACAGCGTAACCGTTGGGAGAGGCCATTAGTCCAGCAATACACGTGTATACTGTATAGGCTATTGGAAGGAGCAAGTTTGATGGCCGCAGTTTAGCCTCGCCTTTACAGGGTAGACTGAGCCTCATTTGCGGAACGCTCAAAATAATTGAACGTTAATTGGCAATACCAAGCCAACAATGCCGCCTTTAGGGATTGACGTAAGTGCGATACGTGAGCTCCACTTTTGGAATATAAGGATACTTTGATCGCAGTGTTTACTCATTGCTTGTTTCGTAAACTTTTGCCTAATCGCCAAATGTAAGAATACAAAATGCAATACAACGTTTGGTACAAGTACCTTCTTAAGCTCCAGTTATCATCATCGTCGTCAACCCATTACCAGCCCAGTTTAGGGCAAGGATTCGTCCAGAATAATAAGGGTTCAGGCCGTAGTCCACCCAATAAATAAATAAATATATTACGACAATGCACACAACTCCATCTAGACCCAAAGTAAGCGTAGCTTGTGTTATGGGTACTAAGATGACTGATGAAAATTTTTTATAAATAATATACATAAATATTTATAATATACAGATAAACACACAGACACTGAAAAACATTCATGTTCCTCACACAAATATTGTCCTATTGTGGACCCAGAGCCTTTGACTTAGAAAGCAGGGTCGCTGCCCACTGCACCAATCGGCGGTCAAATATCGCCAAACTCAGATTGATGGACTTCACACATCTTTGAGATCACTATGGATAACACTCAGGCGTGCAGGTTTCCTCAGGAAGTTTTCCTTCACCGCTAAAGCAAGTGTATAATATAATCAATTCATAAAACGCACATAACTTAGAAAAGTTGGAGGTGTGCGCCGGGGTGCGTACTCGACCCCCCGAGAATGAAACAAAAATTCCACTCACTAGGCTATAATCTCCCAGGTGGCAGGCTTTGGCCGTGGCTAGTTACCACCCTACCGACAAATGCGTGCCGCTAAGCGACCTAGTGTTCCGGTGCGATGTCGCGTAGAAACCGACAAACCGTATGACTACGCCCTAACAGGTTAGCCAGCTACATTCTTAGACTACCTCCTTCACATAATTTACCACCAGGTGAGATTGCAGTCAAGGGCTATCTTGTAGTGGAATAAAAAATAAAAAATGAACTTTCTTTTGTACCTTAAGAATATTGCTTCATTCCTCATTCCCTTTTTTTCAAGTTTCAGCCTAGCTGAGTCAAGTAGTGTGGCAACTAGCTATGTTTAAAACCTCAATAAAAACAGAAAGATAAAATACAATTTTTTTAACAGTGAAAATTGGAACTGTCTAATCGAATGTTTATGGCACCTGTACACGTTGGCTAGCTACTTATGTGCCATAGATTTTAACGAAAGCGTCGCCAATATGTCACAAGAGGGTTGGTGCCCACTAACCTGATACCAGACGTTGGCGAGAACTTCTCGGGATTTTCAAAACCATTCATTCTAATTCCATTTTTTTTCTTAAAATGTATCTGCAATTTTGTCCACACTAAAGAAATAAGCAGATATTTAACGGCTGCTTATTTGCCTGAAACGTAAGTAAGCATGTACTAAACGAACTTCCAACCGTATTAATTACGGGTAAGTATGTACGTTACACCATAAGCTTATCAAATTTTTTTTCCCGTGAGTTATATTTTATATGTCATGTCATAATCAAATTGCGACAAGTAATTTTTATTTTTATATTTTAATCAAGAATACCGATTTTAACGATTACAACAGATTAGAACTTTGATACAAATAATTGTGGTAAACCTACGAAAGCTAACAGCTGTTATCCTATGGTCATCGAACTGGCGGCGGCGCGGCTACTGAGGGCTACTTTCATGAAAAAACTATAATAGTCATATCTTCCACCAATCCGCACTGGGCCAGCTTAGTGGACTACGGCCTTAACCCCTTCTCATTGTGGGAGGAGACCCGTGCCCTGTAGTGGGCCGGTAATGGGTTGATATGATGATGATGATGATGAATCATATTTTCAGAGAGCGTTAATTCCGGAACATTGTTTTTTTTTTATCTTACGCCGTTATGCTCTTACCCGGTGGTAAATCCTGTATTCTGGTCAGCGTGTAAAAGCGCCATTAGTAAGTAACCAATAAGACAAACATGGAACAGGAAGCGGAAGTTATTAATTAACTCCGTTTCTCTCCTATACTCTGGGCCGCTAACCGGCGTATGTGGCCAACAAAGGCCTATTTGTCTACACTCGACATTCTAGTCTATGCCTCTAGGGAGCTATTAGAAAGACAAATATAGATTTATTTTGGAAAGGAGAATGTCTGTATATAGGAAATAATAATAAGAATAGGAAAGATATATGTCTTAGTTTTTTTGCTAGGTATACTATGTTTAATTAAATGATATATTACGATAATACACACATAGTCATCTATCCCCAAAATAGGTAAGCGTAGCTTGTGTTATGGGCACTGAGATAACTGAAGAATATTTTTATAAGTCATAAACATAAATAGGTATAACATACAGATAAACACCAAGACACTGAAAAAAATAATGATCATCACACAAACATTACTAAAAAATGTACGTGTACTTCTTGGATATTCGAACAAGATTTAATGATTGCGAATGCAAATCTTACGCTAAGGGTGCTTAGTGCTTAAGTTTCGCTAAGAGTACCCCATAATAACAATAAGTTTTAGGGAGTCGGTCGCAGCCGCAATCTGTGTGACTGGAGTTAGTATTTGGAGAAGTTCGAACTTCGAATACGCGCGGGCGGAACAGCGATAGCTCACTTTCGTCTAATTTCGTGTGTCGACGCTTGTTTTTAAAAAAAAAAGATTTTTAAGACGAATATTTTTTAGTTTCACACTTAATCGCGTCGCTTCTATACTCTATCACTATGAAATGAGACGAGAAAATGGGAAGACAATTATCTCGTGAAGCCCATAGCGTTGCAAAGGTCTTGTAATCCTAATGTAAAAATAGTTTCAAACCAACTCGCCATCAGGCCGGTTTTTTATCTCTGTTTAACTTATTTCTGCACTGATTGTTTGTCCTTTTTACTTTATCTAGGCAGTATAACTTTAGTAAAGGTGAGACTGGTAGAAAATACCTCAAGGCATTATTTTTTGCTAACCTATGTACTCGTACATGCTTTTTTTCTTTACTTCCAATAAAGAATTTACGAGTTGACGACCTCACAGCGTTGTAGTCTAATAATTGGGAGGTCTCGTCTCCCTGGTCGCTTGGAGCCTTGGACCACGACTAGTTACCACTCTACCAATAAAAACAATCTACCGAGCGATTATAGGAGTATGGATTTAATATAACTGACATACTCCTTTACACAACACTTATCATCAGGCTAGATTGAAGTCGAGGGCTCACTTGTAAAAAAAACCGAGGTAGTGCTAGTAGACCGCGACCTCCGCCGTCTATGTGTGGGGAAAGCTTTATGCGTATAAACGTAATCCGCATTGTGGCCCAAATAGCCGATCGTTCAGCTGCTAACGGCACAGATGTCCCCCGCAAATTAATTGGAAATGTCAAGTGCACGAGGAGCGACGCCATCTTGTCCCCCTCTATTCTTTATTTTTTTCGCGCGCACGTGGCGCTTTATTGCCAGCCAGCTGGGCCCAACGTTCCCGTTTTTTAGCGTGGCAACAACTGACATTTGACACTCTTCCAACTTGCGCATCATGTGCGTATTACTTACGTCTGCATAATAATGGAATGACCTATTAATTCATAGCAGATCCACTTACACACACCATTATATGTGTAAATAGATGGATATATAATAGCTTTATTGAAACGAAACAACAATAAAAATGAAACACAATTACGTAATCAAACAAAAGAATTAATACACTCTACGAATTCGGCGTCGTACAGCCCTTTTTGCGTTTTTCAAAAAAATTACAGCCAGTGCCACTAGCAATAATTCGTAGGATATAACAAACAAAGAAAACTGAACATAGATGTAATATCGCAGAATAAGGTAACACATACATAAGCCTGAAAATATTACACACCTTTTTTGGGCAATCGTGTAAAAAAGTCGGTGTCTTGCGAGCATATCTCGGGACAGGCTTGCGACAGGCGTAAATCACGCAATCACTGCTGTCAAACGTCACTTTTGTATTTATTGTATGTAAATCACCCAGCCTAGATCATTATAGATTCCAGGCAACCTGAGCGTATCACGCTAGTAAAACTGTAGACAGTGCATGGTAAGCATAGTATTGTTTAATTAACGTACGCAAACATTCACATTATATTTAATATTTTATTATCTTTATATATATATTTCTTGTGTGCGTGTGTATGTCACTGAACTCCTCCTAGACGGCCGGACCGATTTCAATGAATTTTTCGGTATGCGTTTGGGTGGTACCCTGGATGGTTTAGATTCACAAATCAGCCCGACAGATGGCGCTGGGGTCAGCTAGTTATTAATAAAACACAGTAACAACAGGTTAACACTATCTATAAGCATTTGCACGTTTACTTTCTTTTAGTTATCTGCTATCATATCAATTTTAGTTTCGAAGAAAAAAATTTGATCTACAATTTATAGTAATAAAAATCGAAGAGCCTACTAAATTATTAAACAGTAGATAATTCTAGTTATAGATCGTTTAAAGAGTGCCATATGTTTATTGTTTTTAAAATGTGTTCTAGGATAAGTTTGTTTGGTTAAATTAGGTACCATCCTCTGTGGTACCAAATTACGTACGTATGCCGTGGCGTCAGGTCATCACAGGTCGTTCATGTACAGGAGTGAATCGATACTCTCTTTTCTCTTTAGAAAATCGTACCGCGTAGTAACTGATCAGGAGTAAGGGTTTAATACCTTACCCATCAACAGGTTACTGCGCTGCCATCTTAGACAGCATCATCCGTACCTGCGCGGGAACGATATACCTACTCGTTTGTAACGCACGGAACGAGACGCGCGCGGACCACTGACGACGCGATCGACAATATTATAGACAATTGTTACCAGCGTTGTTTTTCTCATCTTCTTCTTCTTTTGCTTTTTTGGCTTTTAGGTGTGCCAAATCGGCACGTTCTACTTCGCCAATGTCACGTTTACATGGAAGATCCACAAAGGTGATTGTCAAAAGGCAAACATTATATAACTGTAGCACTATACTTTTTATAAATCTTAGTACTCCAAAATAAGGCGTTCGCAATGGAGTGTGGTCTTTGGTTAGTTGTTATTCTCATTATAACACTTAGTTTCATTTATATACACATCAAAGCGTTCGTAAAGACGCCAACAGTACCACTAGGTGGGCCTGCAGTTAAGTTGTAATGGATCAAAAAAGAAATACATAGTTGATAATTTTTTTTACATAACTTATTAAATAGTTTAAATATCTGTCTCTTTGTTACAACGCGCTAATCTTTGGGAGTATTTTTTGTTATTCCTCTACAAGTTAGGCCTTGACTGCAATCTCACCTGGTGGTAAGTGATGATGCAGTCTAAGATGGTAGCGGGCTAACCTGTTAGGGAGGATGATAGTCAAACTCCTCATCGATTTCTACGCGACATCGCGCCGGAACACTAAATCGCTTAACGGCATGTCTCAATCGGCAGGGTGGTAACTAGCCAGGGCCAAAGCCTCCCACCAGACAAATCAGTTTATTATTATTATTAAACTCTTTATTTGTATACCACAACATTAACATATTTAAAATATAACAAAAACAGAAACATATCGAAAGAAGTAGTAATACAAAAGGCGGCCTTATCGCTTAATAGCGATCTCTGCCAGGCAACCTTAGAATTAGAAAAAAAAAAGAAGAGGAGAATAGACTGCTGGTGGTACAAATATTAAAATACATACATGCGAATAACTACATGCTAATAAATAAACTAGTGTAGTACACAAAAAGATAAAAATTTAAAAGATAAAAGTTTAGTTGTATATAAAAAAAAAAAATTGAGAGAGCCCAAGTTCTAACATGTTTTTTCTTCTAGCATGCAAATAGCAGCCGAACGGCAAAGTTTGTTTATATTAATTGTTTTGACGTGACAACGTCTTATAAATTGGTTTGCCGGGTGACACTTCAAGAAACTGCGTTACGCTCCGCTCACGTTATGCGCTCACAATGAGAGCGAGTGAGAGGCACGCGTCCCTTCCACTCGGGCATGGTTAGCCAGCCTAAGAGCGAGAGAGACAGACATAAAAAGTGCACGCGTCCCTTTGTAGTAAACGCTGTTTCATTGTACGCAAATGTATTGCAAGTTATTGCATGTATATTTGTATATAAATACGTATGTATGTGTAAAGGTAAAAATAAAATTTTGTTAATATGAAATTCAGTGCGAGATTCTTTGTATAAATTAATGTTTTAAATATAATTCTTTGTATAAATAAATGTTTTAAATTGTTACTATTATTTCATCCTTCTTCCTACTATACGAATGAATATTCACATTAAAATTATTTTACCACTCAAAGTCGTTGTCACGTAAAACTTTCGCCCGTATACCGACTTTACAGGCAACCAATTTTTTTTTAATTGGCCTTTGTTTAATATATATTCGGAATCATATATATCAACCCATTACTGTGGGAGGAGATCCATGCCCCATAGTGGGCCGGTAATGGATCTATATGATGATATTATTAAAGCAGTGATAACTTAGAATAGAACAACTTTATTGCAACACAACACAATAGGAAAAATACAAGGAAAACAGTAATAGTACTTAGTGCTAGGGTGCAAAGGCGGCCTTATCACGAAAAGTTATATTTTAAAGGCAACCTGAGTTTACGAAGCCGATAAAAAAGTGGAAAGTGGATGGTGCATAAAGTATGTTACAAAAAAATAAAATAAACTTACATGAACATATATACTACATTTACATATTAACTACACAAATACCGATGTAAATAGTGCTTAAGGCTTCGGCTTTCCTTTCATAGAGACAGAGTTCGATCCCCGGCTCGCCTCACTGAATTTTCGGAGTTATGTGCATTTTAATTTAAGCATTTTAAATATCACTTGCTTTAACCGTAAAGGAAACAACGTGAGGAAACCTGCATGACTAAACCATACTGGGCCAGCGAGGTGGACTATGTCCTTTAGCCCTTCTCATTGTTGATGAACCCGTGTCCTGTAGTGGGCCTGTATGATGATGGTGATATTATTGATCGTTATTCATAAACAAAGCATGTATATAAATGTAAATGCTACCGTCTGTTTCCGCTAATTAGATGTACATAGCGATGAATGTTAATCGTTATGTACAGTTTTCATTAGGTCGCGTCCGCACACCTTTGCGGCGATCAAAATTCGACCACCTGAGTCATTACATTGGCACCTGATGAGGATAGACTTATAGGCCGTGAGACGGTCGCAAGAAGTCTCGAGGGACTTCCTACTATCGAACTACTAAGGGCATATAAAAACATGAGTGGCGAATAGCCAAGTGCAGGGGTAAATGTTGCCGTCGTCTGCCTTCAACGGTAGCTGACAACGCATCGACAGCATCGACCTATAGCGACGCGTGCAGTTTATGTTTGTATCGGCACAAACACAAACAACTGCATGCGTAGACTGTTCGCTGGCAGCGTAATGTCGGCAGATGTCGACGCGTCGACGGCTCTGCTGTTGGCAATGTGCCGCCCGTATTAAAGAACTTTCTTTGTGGCGTTTGTGGAAGTTTATGTCCTGCGAGCGAAACACTCTAAAAGCTGAAACCAAACCGAAGCGTCCAACACGCGTTCGCGGTCGCGGTAAAATTTAATAAACGATGCGTTCAATTCAAAGTCGAAGTCAAAGTCAAAAACACTTTTGATGCGAAGATTACATAAAAATGTGTATATGATAGCGATACTTCATTCGTAAACTTAAAGCTAATGCTAAGAAGGTTCCTAACGAGCCCGGTCTAAGAAGAAGCCCACAACAAACTTAGCCGGGTCTTCCTTTTATTACCACCATCAGCAATACTTAATTCACAAACAAATTTTTCATCTTTTTTATTCGTACCCGCCACTGGGCCAGTGTGGCGGGCTACGGCCTAAATCCTTCTGATTGTGGGAGGAGACCATTGCGCTGTAGTGGGACGATAACGGGTTTTTATAATGTAAAGATTTATATTCTAAGCTTACATTAAATACAAACTGTAAACTTTTTAGGGGTTTATTCAAAATTGTATTGCAATTTCATTTAAAACATAAACTAATTTTATGTAGCCTAGTATGTTCGCTTTAAGTTTTTTTCTTATTTCGAATATCCATTCTCGAGTCTTGTTATTTGTCGCACATCATTATCAATAGCCTATAACAGTTCAATGCTGGACTATAGGCCTCTCACAGTAGTAGCACAGACGCCGCCGCCCTTTCTTCGTTCTATTCTCTTAATCGCCTTGTTCAACGCCCGCGGAAAGAGAAGGTGTGGTGACAACTGTAGCCTTAGTACAAGATTTGCTCGCTGGCAATCGAGGAGACATTTTAGACTATTAAACTCTATTTCATCAAAGTAAAATGGATCTAATGTCACTCGTTTTAGAGTCACAAATCCTGCACTTGTGACGTTTGTGAAAAGCCCGATCTAAAGAGTTATAGGCAAATTGAAGCTTTAACGCAATGCAAATAAGATCCATTTTACTCTAATGTTCAAGTGTTTACACACTCAAAAACGACTTTTCGATTGAGAGAGAGATCTGCCGTCATACGAAAAACGATCTTTTATTCAAAAGAAAAAAGGTTCCCGGTCATCTCTTCGCCTATACGAGTAATTCCGGAACACCTTGTCTTTTCGTTACGGAATTTCCTTTCCGTAATTACACAGTGTTTAAAGCTGCGTCCGAAATGGCGCGGTGATATCGCTGCGGTGTATTGTGAACCATCAATCGACGCGCAGGATCGCGATTAATTATGTAAAAAAATTTGTTTATTATATAGTACTTAGATCGTAGGGGGCTTACACAGCGGCTACCGGTGCGAGGTCGGCATTCTAGAATGGCGACATACATACTAACAAACAGATTACACGCATATAGTAATACCTAGAAATTAATAATAAAGAAGTATATAAAGTGCAGTAAGTAGGGGGTCAGGAAGAACCTTTACTGGCTTCAGTAGTAGGTATCTCTTCTTCTTTATACTGTTGTGGTATAAAATAATATAAAAAAATCCCGACTTTGTATAGAGTGTACATTATTTTACTAGGCAAGCTTCCTTGAGGGAGTTGTGAAAAAAATCAATTCACCATTTTGTGGCAGCGGCCATCTTGGATAGATTTTCATCAACATAGCTAAGAACACTCCCGAGTAACAGATCTTTGAAAGCATAAGAATAAAATCAAACATACACACACACACACACACACACACACACACACACAAACACACACACAGGCACTTTTAACAACCCGTCGTAATCATATATACGCAAGTCCATTATTTTTTGTATCGGTAGAAAAATTACTCATTTTCGGCTAAAACTGTTACTTGTATGGTACATTCTAATACATATGTTGTGTTAATAAGCGTAGGTTGTGTGGATGTTTGGTTTATGCAGCTCTTTTAACAAGTGAACTGTGAGACTCATTGTCCATTATATGATCATATCGCTTTATTCGGTTAAGCTAACACCAGTATGTTCGTATAGAGTAGGTTTACCACAGAGTAGAATAATATGATAAAAAATTGGGGTTAGCAAGTCAACTTTTTGGAGTTAATATCTATTTATTTATTCGTACGGACAATTACATTATTATTTTTATTATACTTAAAAACTGCACGAACAACAGCTGAATATCTAAAATGTGGGTACAAAACAAATGAGAGTAAGTTATAATAAAAATAATAACAACAATAAAAAGAAAACAAACAAAACTGAATAATAATAAAATTCACACAAAAAAAAATCTTAACTACACACCAAAACTAAACATAGTACAAAAACAACTTATAAACTAAATAAGGGTGTAATGGCGGCCCTATGACTGGAAGAGTACTCTCATCCAGGCAACCATTGAAGGAAAACATCGTGAGGAATCCTGCATATTGATATTGTATAAACATTCTTGCAAATAAATGAGATCTCCACAATGTTCTCTGTTATATATTATAGTTATATTTATATAAATATATATATTTTATTTATATTTATATATTTGTATAATTTTTAAATCTTATTTATTGCACCACCTACCTCTTTTTCTATGTTTTTTCCTTTTACGCCATTGGTTGCCTGGAAGAAATCGCTATGTAGCGATAAGGCCACCAAATTGTAATCTCTTGATTTGTATTTATATCTTTGTAACTACTTTTTGTTTCTTTGGTGTACAATAAAAGTGTATTCATTCATTCATTCATTCTCGAGGGCGTGTGAAGTCTTCCAATTCGTACTGGGCCAGCGTTGTAGACTACGGCCTGAACCCTTCTCACACTGAGAGGAGTCCCATGGTCTTTAGTGGGCTGGTAAATGGGTTGATGATAACGATATTACTCGGGCCCTCCTGAAAGGGAGACTGACCTCTTAACGACTAGGCAATCACCATTTCAAAGGGATGGAAAGATAAAGAGCTGCATTACGTACAAAAAGCAACGTGAGGGAGTTGTGAAAAAAAAGCAATTCACCATTTTGTGGCAGCAGCCATCTTGGATGGAACACTCCCGAGTAATTAATTTTTCAAATCAAAAGAACAAAATCAACACAGACAAACACACACACAGAAACTTGTAACACCCCGAGTGGGAGACTGACCTCTTAACGACTAGGCAATGACCATTTCAAGGGTATGAAAAGATAAAGAGCTGTAAGTAGTAGGTATGAAAAGCAATGTGACTTCTGCAATGTAGTTCTCTGTGAATCCGAGCAATGCCCGTGCGGCATTTGGTGCGCTAAGCAAAAAACAAACGTGCGCCCGCCGGCCGCGTGATATCATCGTCCATATGCAGATTGTTTGCCGATTCGTAAACACCTGACGAGAGCATTGTCCAGCTTCCGATGTTTGTTATTTGCGGTAGTAGCGTACATCACACCATGACACATAAAACCATTAAACCTGGCTTGAGTTGTAATACCTAGAGCTCGTTTGTTGAAGTACCTATTACCGCAATGCTTATTTTTGCTGCCAAGAATGGCTTCGTTCCGATCTGAATGGACGAAGCGGTGATAACCTAGAAGTTAAGGCTTTGGTTTCACTTTCACCTCTAACTTTTCTAAGTTATGTGCGGATAGAAGCAGGCGTTACTTTGCGGAAATCCATAATATATTATGAAAATCAAGCTTAATTTGCTATACTCCGCGAACAGTATAGCAAATTAAGCTAAATTTTCATAATAAGTTATGTGCGTTTTAAGTTAAAATACCACTTGCTTCAACGGTGAAGGAAAATATTATGAGGAAACCAGCATGCGTGAGAGTTCTCCATAATGTTCTCAAAGGTGTGTGGAGATCACCAATCCGCACTGGACAAGCTTGATGGACAACCTTTTAATTGTGGGATGAGACCCATGCCTTGTGTGGGTTGATACTGGGTTGTTATGATGATGATTATGATCTTAATGGTTGGGTTGCGGGTGTAAGTACAGGCACGTATAGCTTCACATCTACGCCTCAGGTTGATTGACACAGGGCGGAACTTTAGAGGACGTGTTACTTGCATGCCCCGCGAAGTGTCGCTCTGTTTATAGTGGACTAGCTGTTGCCCGCGACTTAATCTGCGTTTGATCTTGTTTTTTGATGTGGCATTCAATTTAGTTGTAGTTCTAAAAAAATTTAAAGTATTCAGTATCGCTAAGCCTTAAATGAGGGGTTTGCTGCTGTCCGCTGAGGAGTTCTGGCCTTTATCCCCAACCACATCATATTTAAGTCGGTTATCATTTGACGGCGTTATGGTGGTCAAACACTTTCGTCCCCTCTCTTGGTGCTCTTTCCAAACCATTGTCGTAGATTTTTGAGCGATGATATTTTACTTTCTTCTTTTAATTGTTCAGATACTAAAAATTGTTACTATACTAAAATTTAACTAGTCCTCAAAAAGGTCAAGCGGAACTTAGCGCCAATAGCGCCAGCAGTAAAAGCTTCTAACCCATTAACAGCTTTTAGATATGCTTGGCTTGGTTTGGTCGTGCTTGAGTACTGCACCTATTTGAGGGAAGGCTCTGTCATGTACCAGCTTGATTGTTTGGATACGGTGGATCGCCGTGCTAGGAGATTCATCATCAGTCAGTAGATTTAGAGTTTGGGACACCGTCGCAAAGTCGCCTGTCCTTTATTATAGTATGAAAATTAAGCTTAATTTGCTATACTCCGCGAAAAGCAGGAGAATCTGTATGGTGTAATTTATAATTTCTTTGAATCTTGTACTCCACACCAAACAGATCTTCGGCAATGTACCCTCTACGCACGTTTCGCTCCGAATTGACTTTTGAATTTGTTGACTTTTCAATAAATAATTGTTGTTGTGTTGGATTGAAAAAAAATTAAATTACACCATACAGATTCTCCTGCTTTTCGCGGAGTATAGCAAATTAAGCTTAATTTTCTTAATGTATCATCGATTTCCGTAAAGTAACGCCTGATACTATCTAATATATCCTTTTTTATTTTAAAGATATAATTCGGAGAGTCTGCTCAGGAACTATTCAATATGACTGATGTTGTCTGTGCCCAGTAGTCACAGACACGTCAGATAGGCCGATGACGATGATGAATTAATTACCTGAGTTACACGTGTACCATAATCAGTCGCAAAGGTCAATGATTGGCGGCGACAATCAATCAATATAGTCTGTGGACGATAAACTTTTTTTTATCTGTCTCCATTTACTAATTAATCTGCCACAGCTTTGATAAGATAAACAGAAACATCTGCTCGTTTGTAATTTTATTTATTTGTTTGTTTCTTTATTATGCCGGTCTCGATAAATACCTTATTATTATCAGCTATAGTGTTATTAAGTAAATAACGTTTAATGAGGGTAGAATAAGTAGCAATTTGCAAGGTATATCTTTTTTTATCAATAGTAGGTAGATGGTTTTATTTGGATTTGAACATCTCTATGTTAAAACCAAATATATTATATCCTCATTATTTAATGTCTAACATCAAAACTATTTTGTATGGAAAGTTTTATTTAAGAATTTACATAGGTATGACAATTGGATAGAAGAAGGCGTTACTTTGTGGAAATCCATGATTTATTAGGAAAATTAAGCTTAATTTGCTATACTCCGCGAAAAGCAGGAGAATCTGTATGGTGTAATTTATAATTTCGTCAATCCTTATACTTCACACCAAACAGATCTGTGGCAATGTACCCTCTACGAACGTTTCGCTTCGAAACCGGAGCATCCTCAGGAGATGTTGACTTTACAATGAATAATTGTTAAGACAATTGTAAATTGTAAATTGTAAAAACGATTGTAAAAAGTCAACTCCTCCTGAGGATGCTCCGGTTTCGGAGCGAAACGTGCGTAGAGGGTACATTAAAGTATAGCAAATTAAGCTTAATTTTCATAACAGGTACGTCAAGACAAAAAAATATTTGGATGACTCTTAAAAAAAAACAATAGCCTATGAGCAGGCAGCGCGGTCTTACGCCAGGTTTATTAAAGCTATTTTTTTTAATCCACTACGAGTTATTGCCTTCATGTAGTCTAAGATAGCGGGCTGACCTTTTAGGTAGTTGGTATGCCAGTTATATTTAAACCCCTAATCGGTTTCTACGCGACATTGCACCGGAACGCGCAATCGCTTAGCACATCTGTATCGGTAGGGTGGTAACTAGCCATGGCCGAAGCTTCTCACCAGACTAGAACATAGAAAATTCTGAAATTATGAATTACCAAATCGCCCTGCCGGGATCGAACTTAGAACCTCCAGCTTAAAACCACAGCGCTCATTAGTGCGCAACAAAACTTGGAGCTGCGTGTGATCAAACTCGCCCCTCAAATACGGAAGCCGAAGTCCGAACCACCAGGCCATCACCGTTTCTCTGCATAAAAATTAGGAAATCGGTTGAAAGGCCATCCCTGAAACTTCCCGCTAATTCCATACTTATTTTGTTCAAAAAAACAGTTTCAAAATTTTTATTTTTGAGATTTCTCGGAATCCGTCCGAATCGATCTCGAAATTGTAGAAAATCTAAGTTTAGTGAAGCTTGTTCGAATGCCGCCAATCGCGATCCAATCGAACAAGCCTTTCAAAAGTTATGAGAGGTTTACATACATACACAATAAGCTGGAAGTGCCAATCAGCCGTACGCACTGTTACAATGAGTCATTTACTATCAAGGCAGTTAAATTGTGGAATGATCTTCCACGTGACATTCGTTACGCTAAATCACACAGTATTTTTAAGACTTGTCTAATGAATTATTATTTAACACTGTAAGTATGATTATTATATTCAACATTAACTTTCTGTACCGATAACATTATTATATATAGTTTTAGTATTATTTATTTTACCATATAGTATTTTTTTTAATTTTATATGTGTGTGTTTTTGTAATTTTTGTAATTATTAATATGTATATGTATGATTCATATGTGAGTCAATTCCTCATAATGGTTGCCTGTAAGAAATCACTATAAGTGATAAGGCCGCCTTTGTTACACAAATTTAATTGTACCTTTGTTGTTTTTGTGTCTTTTATTTATTTTTTTCTTGTGTGCAATAAAGTATTTTTGATTGATTGATTGATACATTGTACCCTTGCGTTTTTTAAAAGTCGTGTAAGGAGGCACTATTTGTCACTATAAACATGTTAATATTATATGTGTATTTATGCATATATATTAATATATATTATATTTAATTCATACATATATTATTTTATATATATATATTATTACATTTACTATTTTATTTAATTATTTATGTATATTTTTTTTTACCGTCTCTCATTGCCTTATTCCATTAGTTAAGGTAGCCTGGAAGAGATCACTTTTAGTGATAAGGCCGCCGTTTGCATATAATTTATGTTAATGTAATTGTTCCTGTGTGTGTTTCCTTTTAGTTGTTTAAATAAATAAATAAATACATTATATACGCCATATTGTATACGTTGTTTTGTTATACTTTTCCTTTTTTGCTATGTACTTTTTGTGGTGTGCAATAAAAGTATACTCATTCGTTCATTCATACACACACACACACACACACACACACACAAAAACATACATACAGACATGATGACACCATCGATGATATAGTCAGGAAAGCTTTCTAGGCCTCAAAACATCTGATGAAAACTCGATTTTCGAAAAACGGGGTGAAACCTATTACGTCCCAACTTTTGAAATTTTTTATTTTTCTTAACGGGAAGTTAAAAAAGTCTATTTGAAATAAAATCATTTGTATTGACTGCAACTCACTACGATCATACCTATTTGATATTCTCATACATCTATGACAGAGGTCTGCAATTCAAATGCGATACTCTTGTTGATCTTATTCGTGTCACCGGGAACGTCACAAACATCTTGATGGATGCGAAATGATCAGCGATTCACCTGACCATCGGTTCCATGCCGCATCGGTTGATACAAAGTCGATTTGAATGAATCGATTATCATGTTAAAACAGCGGGTCTGGTTGCACTGAAATTGATTATTATAAATGAATAAATAAATATACTACGATACACACATCACCATCTAGCACCAAAGTAAGCGTAGCTTGTGTTATGGATGCTAAGATGAATATTTTTTTATGAATAATATACACAAATACTTATAATAAACATATAAACGCCCAGACACTGAAAAACATTCATGTTCATCATACAAACATTTAACAGTTGTGGGAATCGAACCCACGGCCTTGGACTCGGAAAGCAGGGCCGCTGCCCACTGCGCCAATCGGCCGTCAATTTATCCTTATGATTTCACAAAGAAAAGAAGTGACTGCCAAATGGTTAGGACATTTCTGGGGGGGTCGATTAACCTCTACTCTCACTCCTTTGAGAGATTTGAGAGATACTCCAAGTGTCGGTAAGTGGCTGTTATATATAACCTAAATCGGTAAATTAACCTAATCGGTTTTATCGGCATCGTATCGGAACGGTGATAGCTCAGTGGGTAGTACTTCGACTTCACTTTCGGGGGGCCGAGTTCAAATCCAAGCACGCACCTCCAACTTTTGTAAGTTATGTGCGTTTAAAAAAAATCAAATGTCACTTTCATCAACGGTGAAGGGAAACATGCTTGACCGAGAGTTCTTCATAATTTTCTCAACCGTGTGTGAAGTCCACCAATCCGCACTGGGCCAGCGTGGTGGACTACGGCCTTAACCCCTTCTCATTGTGGGAGGAGACCGAAGGTTCTTACCAGACCACACCAAAGAAAAATCCTACATTATAAAATTCCACATTGTCTCTGCCGAGGATCGTTATAAAAATTATTTGACTATTAAGATACACAATTAACTTATTACTATTATATTACTGATTATTTTCAGCTATCTCCCTAGGTACTTTCCCGGAGAAAGACTACTGAAAACATCAAGGTCAGTGATAACACTGAGATATGCTTCATTAAAATGGGCTTAGTCAATGCAAATTGAATGCGCTACATAGATAGCAGTTAACGTGAATGTATCACAACGGAAGGTATGTATCAGTTACAGTAGTGATAGTAGGTACATTATGATAAGAGTGTGCTATGTTTATCTTTTATCCTAGTGGTTAGAGCTTCGGTCTTCGTAGGGCAAGCAGAGTTCGATTCCCGACACGCGTCTTTAACTTTTCGTAGTTATGTGCGTTATTAATTTAAGGAGTTACAATATAACCTTATTATAATTTTGACAAACTTCCTGGCGCAACGGTGAGCGCTTTTAATTCGAGTGGGAAGTCCCGGGTCTATTTCCGGCAGGGGAAACTTGGGAATTTATAATTTCTGAATTTTCTCTGGTCTGGTCTTCGGCCGTGGCTAGTTACCACCCTACCGACAAAGACGTGCCGCTAAGCGGTTTAGTTTTCCGGTGCGATGTCGCGTAGAAACCGATTAGAAGAGGGGCATGTCTACCATACGCCCTAACAGGTTAGCCCGCTACTATCTTAGACTACATTATCACTTAACACCAGGCGTGTCTGCAGTCAAGGGCTAACATGTAGTGGAATAAAAAAACACTTTCTTTAACGATGAAGGAAAACATCGTGAAGTCCTAAGAGCCTGATGCCTATTTTCACTAACTTTTAGTCGTGAGGAATCGCTTTAATCGGGTGTCTAATGATTTAGGTTATTTCTATACGAATTAAACGCTTCACCAACGCTTAGGTGATAACTATTGCTGAGTTGGAGATGTATGTCTACGAATCTTCTTAGATAAACGTTACCTATTTAAGCATTCCCAACCGCTTGTTCGTCGTTAGAGAAAACGGGCATGAGAGGTCTCCATAATGTTCTCAATGGAGTGTGAAGTCTACCAATCCGCACTCGGCCAGCGTGGTGGACTACGGCCTATACTCTTCTCATTCTGAGAGGATACCAGTGTCCTGTAGTGAGGATGTTCAACTAACTCTATGCCAAGTCGATTGGTTGTTTTGTGCGGGTGTAAAGAAAATACATACAAACAAAAATCATACACACTTTCGCATTTATAAAATTAAATGAATGAATGAATGAATACACTTTTATTGTACACAAGAGAAACATATAGAAAAATTGTAAATAAAAATTTAACGAAAAGTATACAATTTCGCTGCCTTATCGCTACATAGTGATCTCTTCCAGGCAACCAAAGGCGTAAAACACAGCCCAAGAAAAGAGGTAGGGGGTGCATATAAACAAACACTAGCTGACCCGTGCAACTTCGTCTGCACCAAATCAGTTATTACCGGAAAATACGAATAAAATGACATTTTCTAAAAATGAATCCTAGCTAGATCGATTTATCGCCTCCGAAACCCCCCGTATACTAAATTTCATGAAAATCGTTGGAGCCGATTCCGAGATTCCAATTATATATATATATATATATATATATACAAGAATTGCTCGTTCAAAGATATATCATTATAGACATATAAGTTTCCACAAGCACTGTGTTATCAAATGACAAAGAAGATTTTTCAATAACGAGTAGATTTTCCTGAGATGAACGCGTTCAAATAAACAAAAATCTTCAGCTGTGCTATTCGTAAATAATCGTCATTATCATCACCACATCAACCCATTTCGGAGAATAGAGAGAGAAAGAGAAGGTGTTAAGACCGTGGTCCACCTCGCTGGCGCGCTGGACCAGTCCATTGGTGGATTGAAGAATCATAGGATGTGTGGACTAAAGAATATAGTTGTTGTACCTATTTGTTTTTCAAAATTCAAAATTCTATGGAAATTGCAGGAACCACGTAGCATCTTTAATGCATCTCATATATCAGAATAACAAACAGGTGTCTGGGTGCCAGCATTACTCCATTTCCATAATTCTGGAAGAAGGTTATGAGCATCCATACTTTAACATAATCATGGCAAATTGATAACACGTGTAAAGGTGACCCAGATGCAATACATATACCTAGTGCAGTTTAGGAATAGACTGTTTGTAAACCGTTTTTGAAAGGTTTAATGTTTTTTTTGCAATATCTATCTATGAGTATACTCATATATATTTACTTATAATGGAACTAAAAGTTTGCTTTTTAGTTTATTCATCTAAAGTCGTTATTGCCTTTATGCGTGACGAACAACGCCGTCGTGTGGTTGGTAGATATTACTAGCCTTTGAGAACATTATGGAGAACTCTTAGGTATGCTAGTTTCCTCACGACGTTTTCCTTCATCATTATAGCAAGTGATATTTCATTGCTTAAATTCAAAACGCTCATCTACGTCATCAATAGCCTATAACAGTCTACTGCTATACACAGGTTTGTACCTTTTTTTTCGTGGGGATATCCTTATGGATACCACCGCACCACGGGGAGGCACAGTGGTTATGTCGGACTCGTACCGGCTAAAACCCCACGGTGTTCCAACAAGTCGCCTGGTGGCAGGGCCACGGGAACGCTTTCGCACACAACCGCGACCCAGCTAGCGGCGCCCGCCGTGGCAGACCCTCCTTCGAGACCCTAAAAATATGACTCTACAAATCGCCTGAGGTACACAGGGTACACCTTCCAACCCGAGGACTTATCTACAACGGGTGACGGATTCCCCGCATTCGCGTTGCGGAGTTATATTAAATCTCCTAAGATATTCATCGAAATGAAATGATGTCCAGAACTATTTGGTTCAAAATTAAATAGTTGTGATTTATAACAAATATTTGTTCGGATGAAGATAATTAGGATGTTTACAGAAACACCCTTGCATAATAATGCATTAATTAAAAATGAATTTGATTACCATTTAAAAGGTTATAGAGAGTCAACTTTAAAAGATAGACTTATTACGTTGTCGCAGACTTTCTTTTGGCTATCCATCCTAACCAACAATCCCATTCATAGTAGGAGTAGGGGTAGGATAAAATGAGAGATGGTCTGAGAGTATTTAATTCACGCACATTTACTCTTGCAAAGCCGTCGAAACAGTGTGACGATGCATATGTAATGAATTATTGCACCCTTTGGTATAGAGCGCTGCGGGAGTTAAATATAATAGAAGTTGCCCCCCCGGAGGTCAGCGCACAACTGACGCGTGGACGACGCGTGGCTGACACGTGGCGCCATCTATTGTTGTTATGTGCTCATTACTTTGAG
This sequence comes from Pararge aegeria, assembly GCF_905163445.1. Lineage (NCBI taxonomy): Eukaryota > Metazoa > Arthropoda > Insecta > Lepidoptera > Nymphalidae > Pararge > Pararge aegeria. The sequence continues at coordinate 14,058,633 of NC_053196.1, read as the reverse complement.
TTTTTAAAAAATATTTGTTGTGAAATTTTAACGACATATTCATTTTTAAATAATATAAGCAAACTGATTCTTTGGTCTAGTGGCTAGCATGGTCGAGTTAAGATCAAGAGGTTTAAGGTTCGATTTGTTTATTCCACTACAAGTTAGCCCTCGACTAAATTGCGCCATGGTAACGGGCCAATCTGTTAGGGGGCAGTTTTATTATTCCCGCCTAACCCCTACTTGCTTATACGCGATACGTACCGGAACGCTAAATCTCTTGGCAGCACGTCTTTGTCGTAGTCCTCCGGGCTGATACCCGCCCGACCCGGAAATCGAGCTCAGGAGCTCGCCATCAGTAGTTAACCATGCTAACGACTAGACATTAAACCAAATCCAATCCAAATATCGTATGGGATCCAAAGAGGCAGTTATTTCGAAATTACAATCAGACACTTGAATTTTATTTATTTCTCTAGATACAGATAAGAAATCTGGCATACCCGAGTCCACTTCATACATCAAATAACTCACTCAAGCGCACAGAGCACAAATAAACTGACAACCGCTAAGTCGCATCGGTTCACGCACGCTGCACGACCGTGCGTTATTTTTAACGCAAACAAATATAACATACGCCGTCACTCATTGTCTTGTAAACTTGAACAGTTGTTCGGGAACTCGACATCCTGAACTTGGCTGCAGGGGTACACAACCTTCCCTCCAATGATTTTGCTCATAATAATACTAAGAATATAAATTAAAAAAATAAATAATAATCATAATCCGGAGCCTGTTAATGTCCCACTTGCTGGGCACGGGCCTCGTTTGTCATAGGAGAGACTGTTTTAGAGCATAGACCCATCACAATGCTCCAATATGGATTGGTGGGCTAAAATTAAAACAAAATTAGATAAAAATAAATAACAATGATATTTAAATAAGTAACTGTCAAGGTTAAAACATTCTTAACACTCTCACCGCCATCCATATATAGATTTTTTCAGCGTTACAGGCCATGCGGTCTACCGGCGGCCGCATCTTTGCCCACCAGTGCAGGCCGCGGTGAAAAATGTTTAACGAGTTTACCAGGCCGTACGGGCGGCTGGCGGGCTCACAATGTATTTTTACTAGCAGGCCGTGCGGTCCGCTACGACCTCGTGATTTCATATTAATTTTGTAGTGCGTGGCCTGCTATTACAGAAAAGTGAAGCAACCAGACACAAAATTTACTTTTATACCTACAATTTAAAAAAAAAAAAATTGCTCTATCTTAAAATTTATAGGATTTCTGGGGGTTTATTACAGAAATAAAAAAGCTATTTTAAATGAAAGAAAAATGTTTTATTACATTATTACTGCCTTACAATAGCGCTATGGAAGTTAGCAAAGCATTCAGAGCACACACTAGGATTTGAAGGACAAAGTAAGCACACTGTATTTACTTTCTTTGTTACTTTACATGCTTCTACACTGGTCAAACCTTCTTCTCTCTTCTTTTCATAGCAGTGGATGCATCTTCTTCTTACTATTCTGTTACGCTGATCGACCAACGTTGACTTTCCAAATCGGTGTCCAGCTGAGCAGTCCTGGTTAATTCGACCTTGTCTTCTTTGTTGATCAAGACCCATCAATGTACGGCAAATATTTTCTTTGAATGTGGTTATGGTATATTTTTTAGATGTTAGGTTTTTCGAATTTTTGAACAAAATAAAGGCATTGATTAGTGATGTGCTAAATAAAAGCTCTATGGCCAATTTCTGAAACCAACGCAAGCTTCTCCTTGCAGGGTTACAATAACTACCCATCTGATCTGAGTAGTCAATAGCACATTTATGACGATTATAGTCCGCTATCAGCGTTGGTTTCATAGTCACTTTATTGCGGTTTCTCTTGCTGCGCACGCTGACAAAACTAGGTGTATGCCGAGTTGATAGAGCCAACACATCACGCTTGTCTTTCCATCGTAGAATTAACACTCCGTCATTATTTTCCATAACACAGGTCTCGCCTTTCTTTAGTTTCTCTTTCAATAATTCTTTTGGTAGCCCTTTTCTATTTTTTCTTAGAGTCCCCAACAAATGGGTGCTTTTTTGGAGTAAACTATTAGCCAAAGTGACACTTGTATAGTAATTATCAGTAACGATACTTCTTCCAGCATTCAGATATTGATCACTGAGTTTCATGACTATTTCACTGGATACGTTTTGTGTGGTTGAAGTGGTCCTTTTGCCTTCATATACAATCAAGTCATAGGTATATCCATCGTCGTCGCAAATTTTAAATAATTTTATGCCATACTTATGTCGTTTTCCAGGTATGTATTGCATAAAAGCGATCCGGCCACGAAAAGCTACCATTGTTTCATCAACGGTAAGAAACTCTCCAGGTGTTTTGTATTGGCCAAATTTTTTTGAAAGGATCTCGACGAAGCGTCTTATTTTTATGAGTCGATCTGTTCCCGTCATGCCAATATAATAAGCATCTTCGAAATGCCAACATCGAAGTAATAATTCGAATCGGTTTCTACTCATTACTCTTTTTGCAACATTGTTTTCATATAATACGTCTGTACTCCAATAATCACTAATTTTTGGCAGTTTTTTGAGCCCCATCCAAATCAGTAGCCCGAGAAATTTCTTCATTTCGGCAGCATCACAATCGTTCCACTTAGACAACCGACTGTTTCGTGTTACACGTTTGAGTATTTGTGTTTTTATTGCGTATGAATTAGTCATTCGTACCATTAAATCAATAATCTCATTATCCAAAAATAAAAATAAAAAGTCTAATTCAGTTTGACAATCTGAACCAATGTTTTTCATGCCTGGGTCAACAGTAAACGGAAACTGTTTTTTTCTTGAACCATCTGATAACGGTATATTCCAGCTCGAATTCGGTATGCTCCGACATGGTATGGCTTCTGAAGAATGTTGATGTTGGTGACTGGTGGATAATTCTACGCTTTCTTCAGATGAAGTTGCATCAGAATACGTGCACATGCTTTCCGATTCTTCGTCTGTAGGTGGCTGGTAGTCTGGGTCATCTTCTGAGTCCGACATAATAATTAAATGGAAGAAATTCACAATAAAACGATGAAATTCCACAAAACGCGCGCCAAAATGCGACCGTTACAAGCCGTGCGGGCGGCCGGCGGGCTAATGATTGTTTACTAGTGTGGCGTGACAGAGTCGATAATTGTTTTAAGTTATAACGGAAATTTTGTTAGATTTTGGCGCGAAAGATTCGGTACGCCGGCGGCCCGTATGGCCTGCTGATCTTGCCAAGTGCAACATATAGATGGCGTACTCTACTCGAAAAGATACGTCCCGCCGGCGGACCGTATGGCGGTGAGAGTGTTAAATATCTAACGATGCTGTATTTCTGTATTTCCAAATTGCTGTATTATATATTATATTAAAATAATATACAAAAAAGATTTAAAAATAAAGAATTGGGAAAGCTCTTGTATTCTTAGCAGTATTTCAATGTTTGGTTGGATTAGCAATATATAAAGTAGGCCTTCCTGAAATAGGAAATTGGTAATAAAATGGTTTCTTGTGCGCTCGTATATTTTTTACGAATGTTTGTAACCACTGGCGAGTCTTACCTACTATTAGCGGCCAACGGAAGCCACACGCGAGCTCCGAATTTGTTCGTGTTAATATTAAGCTCGGTGCATAGCAACATTTTATTTTAACAATTTAATGATTTTTTCATGACCTCCATACCTCCTCCTCCTGCCATATATATTTAAGACAAAATCCATAAAAGTTTATCGCCCGTGTGCATTGACAAGAGAACTCTAATCACTCAACTTAATGGAGTTTCCTGACTGAAAATTTCTTGACCGAAATCAGATCCAAACTACACAATAGTTGGTCCGAAACCAGGACCTAGTACTGCGTGGCCAAGCTTGCAAACCAAAAGTTGAACGGGGTAGCATTTAAAGTTAATTATTTGTATAAAATTTCAACAGCTCTGTACCCACCCCCTAGTCGCCTGCGCCTGCGCACGCGCCTCTTACCGACGTAATGACCCGGCAATCTGCCGTGCAGGATATCCTCGGCCATCTGGTCTGGAGTTATTTATTTATAAACGTGTAAACGCCTCGCAAGTATTAATAAACCCCGAGATTACACACTTCCTTACAGAAGTAACTACTGTAAATGTCTCCATTTTCATTTAGTGCGGCGGTGATAGCTCAGTGGGTTGGAACTCGACTGCACTTTCGTGGAGCCGAGTTCGAATCCCAGTAGCGTCTCTAGCTTTTCTAAGTTATGTGCTTTTTAAGAATTTAAAATATCACTTGCCTCAACGGTGCAGGAAAACATCGTGAGGCTGCATGCCTGAGAGTTCGGCCCCTCGAAAGTGAATCTGATGTTCCAACCCCGTTATCACCTATCTATCTATCACAGTTTCGATCTAAAGATTGCGCAATCTTTTTTCTATAGCGGAAACATTGTACGAAGCCCGTAGGAGAATCAAAGACACTGACAAAGCTTACCTTTGCCCGCTAGCCGTTGAGGCAGACATGTTTTCGAGTGTTGACCGCTAACCAGTAAGCAAACCAATACTTATCCGACAACCTTACCGGTTGGCCGAGTTTGATCGCCGGCAAGCATCCCTCACTTTCCGGAGTTAAGCTATTAAATACCTATCGAAAACATCGTGGGAAAACTTGCATGCCTTAGAACTCTCTGTAGTTAACTCAAAGTCGTTTTAAGTCTTCCAATATGCAGTTGGACAGTGTCTAAACGGTGAGGCGATCCATGCTAAGTCCCACTAGGCACGGGTCTTCACCCACAATGAGAAGGGGTTAAGGCCGTAGTCCGTACGCCGTTCACGCTGGCCCAGGGCGGGTGTTTAAGTGTTTAGTGTTTAAGGTGTAAAAGTGGTGATTGTGCTATTAATCATACGGTGTCAGCAATGTGTCTGTGTGACCTATTTACAAGAAAGTCTATGTGACCATCTACGATAACGTTCGCAACTCACGTTCTAATAAGCTTAGTGGGAACTGGGAACTAAGTTGAGGATCCAACGACTGCATTGTATGGATAAGGCTTTTGATACGAGTTTGTTTTTGTATAAGTTGGAGCCTTTCCAACACTTTCAGAAAAATACCGCAGTCCCACATGGACTCGAACGATGCAAAGATACCTCCCGATGTCTTAGTCGTTTATCAGTCAGAAGTGGTACGATACAAAAGTCTAGCCCAAGTGGTGAACTTGTTGGATTTGACTGTCAGCTGAAATGACGATTGTTCTTAGTGACTATTGTTTTTCAGACTTTGGACATCTTTAAAGATTGTCAACTAATCTTTTGGCAAAAGTGGTGATTGTGCTATTAATCATACCGTGTCAGCAATGTGTCTGTGTGACCTATTTACAAGAAAGTCTATGAGACCACCTACGATAACGTCTGTGTTACCGCGTATTTGCGAGTCGTGTCATATTAGCTACACATTTTAGCAGGTGAGCTACATGGCAAATATGTGCCATGCAACTCACCTGCTAAAATATGTATGTTTGTTTGACGTTGACAACCTTTGACGTTAGGAAATATGTTTTTTGTCTCATCATCGTCACATCAACCCACTACAGAGCACTGGTTTCCTCCCACATTGAAAAGGAGTTAAGATCATAGTACACCACGCTGGCCCAGTGCGTTTTGGTGGACTCCACACACCTTTGAGAACATCATGGAGAACTCTCAGGCATGCAGGTATCCTCACAATGTTTTCTTTCACCGTTGAAGCAAGTGATGATTTAATGACTAAAAACGCAGAAAACTTTGAAAATTTAGAGGTGCCGGGATTCGAACTCGGCCCCCCGAAAGTGAAGTTGAGCTCCTACACACTGGGCTCCTATCACCGCACCGTGCTCTATAGTGGGCCGATATTGATGATTCCAGCCCTACTGTCCCCGTAATTTGAGCATATTCGAAGCACTACGGGGACAATAAGATATGAGCATAATCGTAGTCAGTTATTTCGAAACATAACACACATAAGTTCAATTTTATTTATGTAGATAATTACAGACAATTAACACAAATCATTCGAAATTAACGCTAACTTACTTATGTGTATTTTTTCACCGGCTGCTTAATTTCTATCGCTCCAAGTAAAAGAGAGATAAAATGCTAGCAATTTGAACTAATTAAAGGCGGCATCCGGCTCATTGGCTGTCAAATTGTCGTATTTTAATTTTTTTCCGAACGCCGCCGCCGGTGTACGGTGTAAACAGATATGTTACAGCTTAGTGGGAACTGGGAACTAAGTTGAGGATCCAACGACTGCTTTGTATGGATAAGGCTTTTGATACGAGTTTGATTTTGTATAAGTTGGAGCCTTTCCAACACTTTCAGAAAAATAATTGTGAAACTTAAGTAAAAAAGTTATTTTGTTGCAATAGCGGTTATTTTTTATGTTCTTTACTTTACACCTTGGGTTGCCTGGAAGAAATCGCTTTGTAGCGATAAGGCCACCAAATTGTACTATCTTGTTCTGTTTATATCTCTGTAACTACTTTTTTCTTTGTTGTACAATAAAAGTGTATCCATTCATTAATTCATACATAAAATAAATACATAGAACTGTCGAAGTCATCTTGGAATACCATTTGGCACTGAAGTCATATCCCCATTCACACCAACCATGGTAGCAATTCGCACCGGAAACACAAGTCGTTATATCATACGATGACATGTGTTGCATGTGTCGCTCTCGGAAGGAATTTGCCGAGAAATTGATGAGATCATTAGTCAAATGGGCCGGGCCTTTTTGTGCGTTTGGACCTCACAGGACTCGTGATTTGAAGTGCGGTTGGCGAGGACGTTGCGTCCGCCACACGCAAACAGTCATATTATTTATATTTTTTGCATTCGCCACTTCTGGGGAAAGTTCTGTTCCGGCTTTTGTTTTTCTTTATATAAATTGCGGGCAAACGAGCGAGCGGGTCACCTGATGTTAAGTGACCGCCCATGAACATCTGCAGCGGCGACCACCGACCACAAAACATCGCTTTGCCGACTTTAGGAAATTTTTTAACCTTAGCACTATCCGCAATAAAGGCTTATATAACACTTAATTTTTTTTTCCATTTTTTTAAATTATGTATAATTATTGACTGACCAAGCAGGTGGCCTACCTGATGGTAAGTGAAAACCAGAGCCTTTAAACAGGGCAACACTTCACAGGGCATGCAACTTGCCGCCATGTGAACGTCAACTAAAGACACCGGCAACACCGGCAACCATATACTTCAGACCGGAACACAGAATTGCAACAATGCTGCTTAGCGGCAGAATAAAGTATTGTTAATGCTCATGTGCCTGTAATTACTAAAAACACCGGCAACACCGGCAACCATACACTTCAGACCGGAACACAGAATTTCAACAATGCTTCTTAGCGGCAGAATAAAGTATTGTGGCAGAATAAAGTATTGTTAAGGCTCATGTGCCTGTAATTACCAAACACACCGTCAACACCGGCAACGATACACTTCAGACCGGTACACAGAATTGCAACAACGCTGCTTAGCGGCAGAATAAAGTATTGTGGTAGTACGTACTTAGCACCACAATGCCAGACATCAGCAATGCCTTGTACCAACATTATATTATTATTTTAGAACCGTATATGCATACATGAGCCAGAAATAGTAAAACATTACTCAAAGGCTAAAGCACCTATTAAAATAAACAGCACTAGCGTACCCAGCCCGCTTCGCCGGGCTAGATTTTCCTTATTTTATTTAAACAATAAACTTACATCATTAAATTTTTAATTTAAGTCTCATAAAATATTAAATCATTTATTTATTTATCTCCGTATTCATTCTCTTCTGTTCTTTTCTCGAGCGGGTGAAGATCATTATCTACACCCATGTACACCCAACAATAGAATATCATCATAGTAAATAAAAGCTATATTTGACAGTTTGACAGTTCAAAAATAGGAGTGCTTTGATCGTCACCAAACTTTACAGGAATACTCGCCAGGTCAATCCGGAGATTCTCTGAAAGTTTCATTGAAATCGGTCCAGTGGTTTCGGAGCCTATACGGAACATACCCACACACTTTCTCTTTTATATATATAGATAATTACAACCAACCAACATTTAACAGTTTAAAAGAGTACAAATTAAATGTTCTGTCTAGTGCCATACTTCAATAGGCTTTAACAGTCCACTGCGGGACTAAACTAAACCTCCCAACGGGAGGGTTTGCCCATATTCACCACGCTGGGCAGACGGATCGGTGACCGCAGAAGATGGTAGTAGCACAGAGGAAGCTGCTGTCCGTTCTCCGTTATATTCCCTTTCTGCCATCGAACCACCAATTATAGGTGCATAAAGCATTATATGTGGTAAAGCAGTGATAGCCTAGTTATTAGCGGCTTCACTCTCGAGGGGCCAAGTTTGAATTTCAACACGCACCTCTAACTTTCTAAGTTAAGCGCGTGTTGAGTTAAATTATCACTTGCTTCAACGGTGAAAGAAAACATCTCGAGGAAACCTGCCTGAGCGTTCTACATAATACCCTCAAAGGTGTGTGGAGTCCACCAATCCGCACTGGGCCAGCGTGGTGGACTGCTACTAATTGAAGTCGAGCTCCTACCCTGGGCTTAGGGCTATCACCGCTCAATTTTTGTTTTTAAAAGGACATTGACTTGATCGTGACACATGTATATTTAATCCAAAAAAAATGTCTGATTTCTTTATGGTTATTTGTTTTTTATCAAAATTTCTTTTACCCTACCATTAAAAAACTCAATAAATAATTGATTAATTGACTAAACTATTTTGCACATCCGCCAACCTACAAAATAGAACCTAAATGTTGCCAGATATCGAAGCTGTATTTCAAACAATTATTTATTAGAAATCGATTCTAAAATGACAATAATTTTTGACTAATTAAAATGATTACCTACATTTATTCAAACTTCAAAATAATAATAAAATATTTAACTACTTGGTTGAACGAATATCGTGAAAATTGCTTAAATAATAACGTACTAGACTAACCTTTTTCTAATCAAAGAAAGCTACAATCATTCAAATATCATTTTTCTTTAAAAAATATTGTAATAATGAATACTAATTACGATATTATATAATAATAAAAACGACTTCAAAAATCGAGTATCAAAATAGTTATATCTAGCAACACCATATATAAACATTCGGCAAGTAACGGCAAGTTATTTTTGTTTAAGTACATCATAGATATAATAAGTTATAACCTCAATTTCAGCAACTTAAACAAAGATTTCTCTTAAAACTGGGTGAATAAATCGAAATAGTTTGCAGAATTTTGAAAGATAATTGTTTTTCTACGTAATAAAATTAAAACCACCGTGACATAACACAATGTCATTAGGGGCCCAAAGCTCCTAATATTTCCTTAGACGTGATTTAAAAAGCGGGTCACGTCAACTATCAGTCGTCTACGGATTGGACATGCTTGTACCCCAGTACATTTGGCAAAATTAAGAGTTCGAGATCGTTCTCGAAGTGTGAGTGTGGCCTGAACGAAGGATCAGTCTCACATATCCTTTTTTCCTGTCCGAAATTGCCCTTTAATCAGTATGATATACTTCCTTCTAAAATTCCTCGTCCCTTAAATGTCGAGTGTGTGTTAATGTCAGTGTATAGTCGGTATGTTAAATATCTATGTAAATTTATTAAAATTAAAAAATTAAAACTATGATTTTTATATTTTGGATATAAATTTTTAATTTTATTTCATCTTCGAATGATTGTTAAATTCATGCGTACTCAGTTCATTTCACTAACAACTACTATTGCAGGACGAAGTTATGAAATAGACATTTCTTTTTCTTTACTCTAGTTCGTGCCATTTCCAAGCTACTTGACACTGGCAAAGTACATTGTGCTGTTTTGGCACAACGAAAAGCCATAAATCAAAAGAAAAAGAAGATTTAAAGCGCTTTAGATTCAGACAGTTACCTGAAATTATATTTCATCCTCACCAACTATGAGGCACGGGTCAGAATGAGCAAGGTTTTCCCATAGTCCACCATGCTGGTCCAATGCGTATCGAATGATTAAATTTGAATATCACCTGGATTAAAATACATATCGTTTCTAAATTTAGTTAATAAAATATGCATAGGTAATTTGTGTTTTTAAAAAGCTCCTTAATCGGCTCTGGAATCACACCTTTGATGAAAAAAATTCGAGTATCGACCTTCACACACTGCTCGAAAAAGATTATGGTCTACAGAGCTACATATGGGCAGATACGGCATAAATAACTTTAATTAGTACAACAATTATTAGTAACTTCGTTCTGTTCTTTGTTCAATTTAGAAGAATTATTCGATACTTAGACTACAAAATTACATGAAGAGACCTATGAGATCAAACCTTTAACGACGACGGCCGATTGGCGCAACGGGCAGCCGTGGGTTCGATTCCCACATCTAGAAAATGTTTGTGTGATGAACATTAATGTTTTTCAGTGTCTGGGTGTTTATTTGTAAATTATAAGTATTCATGTATATTATTCATAAAAATATTGGTCAGCAGTGGCGTGCACTTCATAGATGCACAAAAGCACTGCGTACCCTTAAATATTTGTATAACTCATAAAGGGAAAGGATTTTTCCATTTTATGCTATTTTCCTTCTTTATGCATACCCTGGTCAAAAAACCCTGTGCACGCACGTTGATCAGTCATCTTAGTACTCATAACACAAGCTACGCTTACTTTGGGGCTAGATGGCGATGTGTGTATTGTCGTAGTATATTTATTTATTTATTAATCATCCATGAAATCTTAAGTAATTTATTATTAACTATCCATGCAATCTTAAGTAATTATTTTACAACAAGCTTCTGAAGCTAAACAAATTATCCGTTGCCACTTCTGTACGCCGCGCTCTACATTGCATAATGGCGCAGTGTTGCAGGTGGAGGCACAAAAAACGAAAGGATTCACGCAGGTGCGTCGCCGGGATGTAGGTTACAGTGACTTATGTTAGAAAAACTAATAAATGTATCGGGCGGGCTATCAGGTGGAGCGCCTTTGTAATCTCCGGCCCACTTTTTACAGCTTGAGTGGATTTTTAGTAATTTGATTTCTTTACATCAGTATGTATCCTCACATTACTATCCCACTGTTGGCCACAGACCTCCTCTTGTTTATATGAATACTAGCTGTCCCCGCGAAATTCGTATTCGGATCTTTTTTTTGATGAATGTTATATTTTAATACTTAGATACTTATTATCCTATTCCGGACTAAGAGAAATCCAAAAAAATCACAAAAATTGGTTCAGCCGTTCTCACTTACACAACTTCCTTTTATACATATGAGATTTACCAAACAGATGATCCAGAACGACGATGCAGAAGAAGCGGTGCTAGCGGTAGCTCGACTTAACTTTCCACAGAACGACGATCCACCTAAGTGGAAAGCCATCGACTATAAACAGAGAAACCTTTAACGACGACGGCCGATTGGCGCAGCGGGCCAATCGGTCCTTATTTCTGAGTGCAAGGCCGTGGGTGCTGCCTACAACTAGAAAATGTTTGTTCGTTTCAGTGTCTGGGTGTTTATATGTAAATTATAAGTATTCATGTATATTATTCATAAAAATATTGGTCACCAGTAACGTGCACTTCATAGATGCACAAAAGCACTGCCTACCCTAAAATTGATATATAACTCGTATAGGAGGAGAATTTTTGCCGTTTAATGAAACCCAGTTCACGCTACTGCGCATGCCAGGTACACGTCTAGCGATATGCTAAATTGGTGGTTTCAACCCTATGTTATCATGATAATTTGTGATAATAACCCACCAACCCATACTGGAGCAGCGTTGTGGGTCTATGGTCTAAAACCTTCTCTCGAATATGAGACTAGGTCAGTAGGCTCAGCAGCGGGATGCGGATGATGACTTATTAATATAAAGTTTTCAAACAATAAGCTACCTGTAACTGTCAGTCAAGTGACAGGGGTGCGCCGGCGCTTATGCGGTTACAGAGATACCTGTCACTTTTAGGTTTTACGTGGAAAAAAAAATGGAGTAATTAAAAAACAGGACACGGTAAACTAATATAAGTAAATGCCATTTACGAAGCCAATATGTGCATTATGGACATAACGTTACTGGCACAATAGAAATTTAGAAAAAATATTTTATCTAAATATGAATATGCAAACAGCTGTACTTATTCTACACACTCAATTTATTTTTATGTGAACGTCAAAATGTTTTTTAAAATATTAATTTGACCACACAAAGTAACTTAAAAAAAATCTACCAATTAAAAAATTTAATTTCTATAAACTGATTGGCGCAGTGGGCAGCAACCCTGCTTTCTGAGTCCAAGGCCGTGCCTTCGATTCCCAAAACTGGAAAATGTTTGTGTGATGAACATGATTATTTTTCAGTGTTAGATTTTTATCTGTATTTTATAAGTGTTGATGCATATTATTCATAAAATTATTCATCAGTCATCACATTCACAGTACCCAAAAAACAAGCTACGCTTACTTTGGGGCTAGATGGCGATGTGTGTATTGTCATAGTATATTTATTAATTAATTTATTTATTGGAAATAAGCTTGGTGGTAGTATTTTTCCGGACGAGCTCTGTCACAAAAAGCTCTACCACTCTTAAAATACAATTACAAATATACATTTGGTATCAAGGGTGATACTTTATACTGATAAAAAAACACTTTTGTGAAATAATTTCTAGAGTTACATAGATAGTTTTTGAACAATAAGCTACCTGTCACTGTCAGTTTCGTGGCTGGGGTGCGCCGGCGCAGCGGCGCTTCGTCCGCTACAAAGGGACCTGTTATTTTAGTTTTTACGTCTGTTATCTGTGGCTCAGTGTACTATAGTATTGTGGAGATGGTATCAGTTTAATGCGCTTCCGATACCATCAAAGTTTTTCTGAGGCGTTGGATATTGGACAGGACTTGTTGACGGCTCTGCCCCTTATAAACGTGATATAACGTCGAAATAGTTAAGCAATCTTTATTTGTATGCAGTTCTATTTTACTTTTTCAAAAATTACATAGGTTCCTTTAGTCATCTTGTATTGCTCAGCCCACTTATGATTTAAATCACCACGCTGCGTAATCTTGGGTTGGCGGTTTAAAACATTACTAGCGATCCGTCGCGACTTCATCCGCACATAAGTCAAGATAGACTTATGCAGTCGCGGAGCTTTTTTAGAACTTTTCGTACTTGATTTTAGCGAAACCTTTTTAAACTTAAATTTACGCAGTGCAAGCAGCGGAGGCTCTCAAAAGGAAATCGCCGATTTGCTTTGCTTTGCTCTTTCTTACCACTAACTCTTCTTACCACTCTTTCTTACCACTCTTATATATCTTCACGCTAAGACTGATAAGAGATTTGCTTTACTTTTTTTTTAATAACTACAATTTCGCTGCCTGGAAGTAGCGTTGCCAGACGTCCGGATAAAGCCAGACACAGTTAGGGTTTTTGATTGCGCCCGGCTCGTCCGGCTTCAGTTAGGCTTTTTACATTTCGCAAATGAGGACTATTTCTTTGTTGTATCTATTACTTCTGAGACACAAAACCTCAACAATATACCCTACATTCAGCCTTCTTGGAGAAATGGGCTATCTAGCACTGAAAGAATTTCTCAAATCCGACCAGTAGTTCCTGAGATAATCGTGTTCAAGTAAACAAACAAACTCTTAAGCTCAAAATAGGATAACATTATCACAGTTACAAAATCTATTATTGCATTTGATAGCACAACTCTGAGGGATGTTATTAATCAAAATCACGCTACGTTTCTTAAGGAGTCGAGCACAGGGCGGCCAATGCGACGTGGATGGTCGTAGAATGAAAGGGTTTTTAGGGTTACTTGTTCTTTAAGTAGTTTTTTAAAGTAGTTTATCTAACTCGTTATTCTATTTTGAAGCTTATGCATTAATATAAATTTATACCATAATTTTAATCCTTATATTAAAAGTTGGTGGTAGTACAAGAATCCCATTTAGTTCTTCAAAATATTATAGTCTACTTCAACTGTAAAGTAAGTGGTTATACTTATCCATCATTATAAGTTGAACAAAGGTCAAAGATGGGCGGACGATGCGAAGCGGTGGGTCGTAGCATAAAAGTTAGTACGTGGCAAATTACTTATCAGAAGTTGTACGCGGAAAAGTCGTGATGAATTTCATATAGTTCTCAATATTATAGTTTTATTGAACTTTAGAGTAAGTCGTTATTCTATTTTTAACTTTATGCATCAATATAAATTGAACAGGCTTTCGCTCGGGCGGGTTTCTTTTTTAATAAATTATTTTTTCAATATAACCTACGTGTGAATTGAATATTGATATGCACCATTAATCGTCATCGATTTATAAGCGTTTGTTAATTGCCAACATCGCGTTCCATTACAGAGTCCGCGCCTCAAATACATCGAGGCGTTTTCAAGCCTCGAATGCACATCTGGGAGGAATTAAATACAAAGCAAACACAGAACGACACAACAACTTTTACATACAAGGTAAAATACACTGTATGTGATACAGGTAAAGTTTAAATTTGTGGGAGAGGAATTAAACACTCTTGGCCCGGAACACCTGTTTCAACCACAGCGTTTATTTTATTTAGCGACAAGCAATTATACAATTTAACATGTTTATGTTATGGTTGAAATTGCGTTGTGCATGAATCCGCTGCATTCTTGTTAGGGATGTTCGCATAAATTATCGATGTTTCGCTCTGTGGTAGGAGTGTGGCATGTGTCTGTCTCTTTCTAAACACTTGTTTTTGTTTCGTCGCGGTTCGTAGAATGTTTGGTGAGACCGCGGCCGAGGTTTCCCGATGCAAAACACTGACATATCCGTTCTCACATAGATATGTTGTGTTCACAAAAAAAGGACATAATTATGTATGGCTATTTTTTGAATGCATTATTTAAATTTAGTTTTTAGGATTCGTTTAAGGTTAAAACTGTACTAGTAAGTAAGATGGTAACAAGTAGGTATCTTAATTACTGGCCAATTTATCAATTGGTAAATTTTCCATAGCTAAATAATAAATTTCAAGTTTTTTTTATTCAAAAATAACCTAATTCTTTTGAAATTCAAAAACAAGGTCAAAAATATCCTTATTCAACTAGGCCATAGGTGATTCTTTTGATGCTTTTAGTTTTGTATTAGTCCAGCTTATTAAAAAAAAACAAAGGCATACATTAAAACTGAAAACCATAAACATATTAACATCTATCCAAAATAGGTAAAGGCTACACTAAAATTAATTTTATCAATAAGTGTGTCATTAATACTATATAGTTACCTTTATGTGTTAATCATAAGAAAACGTCTGATACCTAGGTAGGTAGGTACATTTATTATTGCATTAAAAAACAAATATGCTCCAATCAAGAATACAACAAAACAATTCAACGCTTCATTAATATTAAACAATACCCATATATGTAAGCTTCAATTGCTTAGAAACTCTGTATTAGTTCATTTGCTGAGTCAAGTACTAGTTGATCGACGCCAGGTCACGGGGCTAGTTCATAATACAAGAGGTGTCGGCGGCTAGCCGGCGCCACGGCGGCAAACGCGGCGCCTACTATCCTGCCAACTACATTTTACCCCCATTCACCCCAATTCCAACCTTTAGTTATAAGATTAAGACTCAAAATCCAACAAACTTGTACTCATCAGCTGTATTCCCCCACTGCAACGGAATATCCTCCGTATCTCTATAACAATAAAGTTAGGTTTCCGTTTTTTATTATGTAATGTCTTGAATCCGTTTCTTGATTTTGAATTCCGAACGCCAAGAAAAAGAAAGCTACTTTTTAGGAAGCATGAGCTTTTCGTATTGAATTTTATTTGTTATTAATGTTACCTAAGTAAATCTTGGAGCTTCAAGACGATGAACAACTAGGTACCTTATCTACGTTTGTATTCAAAAATAGCATTTCTACTTAATTGTTGTAATTAAATTACGTTTTTGTATTCCAACGTGCATGTATATGTCAAATATGTATATTTCTCTAAAGCTATATCCGAATAAACTTTATAGATCGGCTGAACTGGTTCCTTGATTGGGTTTATTAAGAGATTTTAAATAATATTGGAGAAAACCAAATCTGATAATTAAGTAGAAGTACTAAGCGAGAGCAAAAAAAATTACTTTGTGAAATATTTACATAACTATAGGAACTTATTTTATTCGATGAGAATGAAGATTAAAGTTATCGTTGGTGAATCAGCCAAAGATGAAAAAGCGCTACCCTAAAGCTTTCGGGGTTATGAGAAAACCTTACTCATTTATGTCTTTCGGTCACATAACAAAACAAATGATTTAAATGACACAGCGGCTATTAATAGGCACGGTTACTGAGTTTATATTTGGCGCCACTTGCATTGCCAGGTGGCTGCTCTTTCGCATCGTTACATTACCGATAAATCTTATCAAACGATATGGGATCTTCGTTTGGCATCGAGTCAATTACATCTGAAATCGTTTTCATTATCATATCATTGGGCAATGCCGTTTGTTCACCTTCATGCTCAGAGACGGTTCGTTATCTTGGAATTCTTGAATCGGTTATAGTTTCAATTGGTAAAAGATTGACCTTCTCTGTATACGATAAAAGTTAAAACACATCTTACGAAATTAAAAATGAAATTGATTCTCTATACATTCCTATCAAGTGAACAGTGGTAAATTTTAAGTTTTGGAGGTGGGCGTGATCACTGTTACGCAGTTTCATACTTTTACAGTGATAATCGTTTCATTCATTAGTGGTTAAGATATGTTATTGTTCACAAATAAATAAATAAATTCCAATATATGATAGTTTCAGTTTAATTCATATTACTTATTTGTATGAATTTTTTTTCGCTATATCTTCATGCCCTATTCTAGATAGGAATTATTTGGAATCTCGTTTTCTCTCTCTCTATCTCTCTCTTTATTCACTTCTTCATTGCTGAAGATCGTGGTCTTAGTGTAATTGCAAGTCCTTTCGGACCAGTTGCACTACTGGTTTCTATCCGAGGTTTTCTTATTCTTATATTTCGTGAAATTTTGTTGCAGTTTGGTCATTTCCTCTTTAGATCGCTTACTTTAAAATTCCAGATGATTTAGATTCGTTTATCTCAGCACTGCAAAATTATTTTCCAAGACAAGGGAAAAGCAATTCAATAATTGTTAGAAATGAGCGAATATAGTTTTTATTCATGAAGAATTAACAGGCGTCTGGTAATTCGAGGTAAAATAAGAGAACAAAAAGCAGTTTTGTAAGCATTGTCAACATTAGCCTTACTGAATGTGCTCATGACGTCGATATTTCTCCGAGGGTCTGATATTCGTGATAAAACAGCCAAAAAACTACATGTTAAACACGACGCGGCGAAGTTCACGCCATACGGTCATAGCTAGGTGTCAAAAGCCTTACCTGACCATTTCACGCCTACACACGACAAGTTTATATTGGTCCGAAATATACTCGTTCTGTTTGTTCGGGAGTTATCCCTTCGCAGGTTCACACCCCCATATAGGCTACTCAAATTATTGTTTAAATAAGGTAAAATATTCCCGTGGATTGACACGTACGATTAGTGCAATGGTTTTTTTTTAGTTTGGACAGGTTTAGAGTTTCGCTGAACTCGTGTTTATCACGTTTTGAACATCGCAATTTTTATATTAGCAATGGCTGTATTTTTTCAATAGCCGTGTGAATGCTTCAGCAAAGTGCATTTTTGTTTGAAATAAATCTTACTACAAATAAACAATGAAATCTTTAAAATATTATAATATTCAAAGAAAAACAAACTAAGTTTGCAATTATATGCATACAAGTGCAATATTGGTTAAAATATGCTGTGTTTGAGTGATTCATTCGTCAGCCAATCAAAAGTAACAACAACGGTGGTTTCTTTTCGGTTCTACGCCAACCTGCAATACAGTATTAATTGACTCGTACCTTTGGGATTATCTTACTCGTAACTGTTACTAAACCGTAACCCCAACTTCTTTATTCTTATTTAACTGTTTTAAATAAAGTAATTTTGATGGATAGCCCCCTTTTGTTTAGAATATTCAGAAGTAATAGAGGGGAAAGAAAAATCAGCCAAACGCAAACATTAGGTACCACAAACGTGCAAACATAAACTTATGGGTAATTAAATTTCCCACTGAACCTGTATCGGAAAGATAATTTCTAAGAAAGGTTACAGTTTCTGAAATAATTAAATAAGCTATAATACTAGAGATAGTAAAATTTGAATCACAAGATATTTTAGTTACAATTCACCACATATTAGAAACGGATACGTAAAAAAATCAGAAGAGTTTTTAAATTAATTACAATAAAAAAAATACGATAGCAGAATTATGGTGCGTATAAATCTGGAAGAAAAAGAAATTTCAAGTTCCTATTTTGCATATGCCTTTAAGATTTTTTAAATTATTTATTAGATACAAATAAGTAGATGACAATGCAGTTTAAAAGATGTTCCTATACTGACATGAACCGGAAAGAGTATAGACAGAATAGGACTTTATTAAAATGAGGGTCTAATAGGTTTCTACACCATATCATTTTATGAATTACTTTATTCTGTGTTGGTAGAAATTTACTGCAGCCAAACCTTCTTAACTGTAAAATTATGAATTCTTCAATTGAACTTTTATCCGGAAACCAAATGAACTGCAACAGCACACAATTCCTTTTAAAATATTGTGGAGCTTACAGGCATAATGTCTTTTGAAGGTTTCTAAATGACTTATAGAAAAATATGATTAAGACATTTTAATAAACATAAACAACTGCTTTTTTTCTAGAGACAACTTCTTTAGCGATACCCTCGGCACAGTAGAGTTCGAACACATAGTAGTCTAGGTAGCTAAAGGACATAAATAAAAAATGATATTATTGCAAATAAATAATCCTAATTGATTATGATATTTGCCACCAGGTGGCGTATAAGTCAAGAAGCGAAGAACGACCAAACGATATTATTATTTTTAAATAGCGGAAGTAACGCTTACTTAAGACGTCTGTGTAGTACAGACGTCTTAAGTAAGCGTTACTTCCGTCAGAGTTACTCCCTAGTTGCGCCTAAAGAAGTTTTACTTAATAGCAACTCCTTAGCTTATAAAATTTTCGACGCCACAATCAACGTAAATCAGGAAGAAAGGCATATTTATTTTCGCCACGCTCTTGACTCGATTTGATGTTGTTACCCTGTTTGAGCACATAAAAATTCATGACAAAACCTGTATAAGCGGCTGCAGGCGAAACTTGGTTTTTTTGCGTGCCCCGTTCCTCGAATCTGAGGAAATGTCCGAGCAAAAAGCCGACGGAACAGGATTTCGTATCAACGTTGCCAAATCTGGGCGCGTTAAAAGATGTTAAAGGGGATGCCGCCACCGCAGACTTAAATCTGGCACTGGAGGCATCACTGCGAAACAAAACAAAAAAATTTATTTAAATGACATTATAATAAAATGTCATGTTACGTATTAAACGTACGCTTATAGAAAAGTCCTATTATAGTATTAAGGACTACGTTAACGATAAAAAAGCTTGGGTGTAAATTATTGCTCTAACCAGGTTGCTTCTTTAATAGTTTTTAAATGAAAATGTGAGATGGTGATAACGAAAAAATAAATAACAACCGGCTAAGTTTGTTGTGGGCTTCTTCTTAGACAAAGGCGCGTTTGGAACCCTCGTAGCTTTAGTTTTATGTTGACGAATTTATTAATTGCCATCAACTCACTCCTATGTCATATTTTACTAATGTACGCATCAAAAGTGCCAAATATTTGACTTTGACTTTGAATACACGTACAAGTACAAGTAAAAGTTCAAATGGTACACATAAATACAAAAGTTTACATTTATTTATTTATTTATGTATATCCTTAGTATACTTACAGCTAGCCAAAACGTATACTAAGTCAGTTGCAGATGTACATTACAAAAATATAAACTTATACTAAATATGTCAATTTGTTGGTGCTGAGCAATCATAATATTATTGAGAAACGAGAGCGCGCGAAATGTTGGAGCGTTTCGAACACAGTGCGTACGTAACGAATCGAGTGAAAATAGTAGTAATCTTTCCCTGCAAGTTTAAAGGTAACTTTATCGCTAATATTGAATTAATATTTTAAAGGCAGATCGTTTTCTCACGCATAGAATTTATAGAACCCAAAATTGCTGGTGTGGCATCACGAAGTGACTCGAACTCGAGTGAGTGAGTTTTTTTTTGTAAATCAGCCTAACACCGCTTTTCCATTGCATGACCCTGAAGGTATTAAAATGGGCAAAGGTTAAGGAAAGAATGTTTATTGCGTATTTTGAAATAATATAATACCTAATACTTTACCCTTCTATTATGAAAAAAATATCACCTTTTAAAACTATTCTCTTCTCTGACAGTGTCTTTTTATACTCTTCTTGAAATAGCACCCGGGCATTGTATTAATGTAAATAATAAATATGTATTGTAATAATGATTTGACAATTTCAATCTGGTTTATAATCTGAAATTTATGATAGTAAGAAGCTTAACTAGTATTTTAATCAATAATTATGTTGTATTATAATTAACATGAGTTATCGTTAATTCTATTTTAAGGAATTATCAATAAAGTTTACTTCTCATAGATTTCATGATTCATTAACTTCACCAAATCTTCCTGTCTACTACAGTAATGAGAAGGATAAAGACTCACTATTTTAATTCCTCTCAAATCAATTAGTTATTAGTTTACATACAACTGGAGCTACTAGAGTACCAAATGCACCCTGCAATCTATCTATTAGCACATTATTATTAAAAATGGCAAAACGTTGAAACAGTTCTACATTGGTTTTCTCACTCTGACCTTTAAAATCTGCCAGCAGTTTAAGTGTGTGTGTATTTGTAAGTGTATGTGTGTGTGTGTGTGTGTGTGTGTGTGTGTGTGTGTGTGTGTGTGTGTGTGTGTATGTGTGTGAGCGTGTGCATTACTATTTCGTCGTTATGACACGTTTATGAATACGGCCCGTAAGATTGGCTGGTTATTCTTTTACTGGGTAAACACCACCATATGTTAGCTTTTACAATAGTTATATGAACTCCGTGAGAAATTAAGCGGAGGCGCCATAATGAAATGGTTATTAAATTCTAATTTGATCCAAATGCGGGAGCGTCGGTACTCGCTGCGAATAAGTGATCGTAAAGTATCGTAATGCGTATGCGTGCGTGAGTCACGGCGCACTTGCACATGTGGACATGGAAATAGCTGCAACTTGAACAAATGTTCGCATCGAACACGTCGATATAGTAAACCGAGACACACCTACAAAGAGTCACGAATTTGTGATCGTGAAGTACTTAATATAATGCGTGCATAAGTCACGGCACACTTGCACATGTGGACATGGAAATACATAGCTGCAACTTGAACAAATGTTCGCATCGAACACGTCGATATAGTAAACCGAGACACACCTACAAAGAGTCAAGAATTAGTGATCGTGAAGTAATATAATGCGTGCATAAGTCACGGTACACTTGCACATGTGGACATGGAAATAGCTGCAACTTGAACAAATGTTCGCATCGAACACGTCGATATAGTAAGCCGAGACACACCTACAAAGAGTCACGAATTAGGGATCGTGAAGTAAAATAATGCGTGCATAAGTCACGGCACACTTGCACATGTGGACATGGAAATAGCTGCAATTTGAATAAATGTTCGCATTGAACTCCTCGATATTGTAAACCAAAATATACCTAGAAAGAGTCACGAATTAGTGATCGACAAGGAATATAATGCTTGAATAAGTCACGGGACACTTGCACATGTGGACATGGAAATTGCTGCAACTTGAATAAATGTTCGCAGTGAACGCGTCGATATAGTAAACTAAGACGCACCTAGAAAGAGTCACGAATTAGAGATCGTAAAGTATGATAATTTGTCCGTACACGTTTGACCATCAACATAGCTGCAACCTATGCAATAGATTATTATGTATCATTCGTGCCAATGCCATCAAAAATAAACCTCAAACTTAACAATATTGACAGGTGACAATATAGTGCGATTATGTTCAACAGGGTATATTGTGAAATGGACAACCCTACTTTTAGACCTATAAATTTAGTTAAGTTGAAGCTTAATTAAAAACTGCATATTTATTTCTCGCGACTATAATTATTGTGATCACACACCTAAATCCCGTTCTCAGCAGATATCTGGTAGAAATCACAATATTGACCTCAATTTTTCTGTAGAGCTACGGGACTCTTATGAGTTGATTGTTTTTTAATACGTGTCTTTCTAGAACTATGAATACAGTTGTATATTTCAAATAAAAATTGTATTTCTTACTTACATAGTTAAAATCGGCAGGCCCGTAACCAAATTAGACTACATAATCACTTACAACCAGGTGAGATTGCAGTCAAGGGTTAACTTGTAGAGTAAGAAAAAAAATTGGAATCAAATACAAATCAAAAGAGGTGGAGGAATTGGTTGTATCTTGGGTTCTTTACATCAATGACCCAATGGCGATCCTCACACGACAAGTCGCCGCCGCGCCGCCGGCCGGAGTATGCGACCGGCTGGCGCGCCAGTGTTGCCGTATTATCGATAAACGATCACTGCACTAACCGCTAATAGATTATTTAAAATTTCCACATTATCTTTGGAACGGTTGGTTTTCGATAAGTCGACGAATACCTTTTTAAACATTTCTCGATTTGCATTGATACAAACGTATGGAAAATGGCCGTGTAATCGTGTATCAGCATATTTTTGATGCCTATTTTATAAAGTATTTTTTTGAAATAATACTCATATTGTAACTAACTAACGTTAGATTTAGACTTATTTCTATCATATCGGACTATTAATGTCGCTTGGCTGAATGAAAGGCCACTAAAAAGCACTTTTGATTTATTTGGTGTGTTTGCTATTACTCCGAATTACTAAAATTGTGACAAAAAATATAACTACTTCATGCCTGTTACCTAAAAATTATTTTACCAGTGCCAGCATTAGCTCGTAGTTGACAATCATAACTAAAGAGGTAGGTATAGAAAAATTATGTATACCAAATTATTGTCTACTGAGGAGTTGCTAAAAAATTGCCTACTGAGAATAGACATTGACAGTGGTAAACGTTGTGATCTAAGATGTGGAAGATCTCGGGTTTGTAGTCCAGCAGCGAAGAATTTGGCTGTTTATATTTTTGATGAGATGAACTGATTTGTTGTTTTGGTTTGATATAACTGCCGTATAGGTACCTAGGGTTAGCTCTCATCTTACATAATCACTTACGCCGAGACCTAACGAGATTGCAGTCAAAGGTTTACTTGTAGAATAGGAAAAAAACAACAATCAAATGGAAAGCGGAAGATGTGGAGGAATTGGTGCTTATTTTAAAACTCCTAAAAACCTGCATCGAATATAACATAAAATTTTACATACATGATGTAATTTTTACTACATAGGCAATTTTAGTGAAAAAATCGCTTCCACTAACCCCAATACAAAGTGAAACATAGATTGTGTTTTCTATAATATTTGCTTTTATAGGTTTCTATCAATTGACTTCACAGCTTTGGGTTCTAGGTGTAAGCTTGACTAATAGTAGTTTTTATTATACCTATATCGAATAAAATGAAATACTGATACAGCAATACGATAAATTCCAAGCATGTGACGGTCGGTGCATCTCTAAGGGCGAGACTAGGCTGGCGCCGCGCTTTTTTACCCCGCCACGGGTCCACCGCGCCAACTAAACTTCTGACGCCGTTGGCGTTTCAGTTGAATACAGACTGTCGTGGGGAGAGGTTGTGTGTCCACCGTTGCCCGGCATCTATCACGTAAACGTAACACGATACAACGACAATTCAGTGTTTGTTTTCCTAAATGAAACTGTGTTATAACGTGCCAATATAGCGAAGTTGTTTTATTGAGTGATTATTTGGTCTATGAATTTTTCAGTGAGGATTGTTTTTAAGTTAATTGGATTTTGAATGAGCGAGCGCGAAGGAAAATGTCAACAAATACTTTTATTTCGGCATCTGAGGATGTTGCAGTGGCTGATGCTAAAGGTAATTATTTTCCAAAAGTACTTACCTATATTCTTTTTTTTTATAACTCACCTAATATACCTATTTCGTTTTTATTTTTGGTATTTAAAAATGTATGAAATCAGATTTAATTACAACCCTTATTTCTTCGGGTGCTCTTCATATGAATGAACATCTCTCTCTGTAAATTTTGCTTTACATGACTTAATATTTTTTTTTTTTTTTTGTAAAACAATAACTTTATTTACTCACTTACAAAACAATAAAGGGCTAGTCCTTACCGTGATCATCAAAGGATCGACTTTAATCTAACCATTCATTAAATAACGAAAAAAAAATGCATTAAAAAACAAAAAAAGCATTTTTTTGCTTCTAACAAAATAGATGAACGCAAATTTTAGTAGGTACAAAGAGTAGGTAATAAAGACCTGGAAAGTGACATGAGCAACTTTTACTTAGGAACAAATTTGCAAAGGAAGAAAGATTCTTAAGTGAACCTAGTTTATCGTAATAATAATTACTTATCTAAAATAAACACATGCATAACATAATGTAGCTACCTATATCTAGCTAATTTTCATTAAAAATACCTTATACTAAACAGTGTTATCTATGATTTTAGTCGAACTTGAATAGGAGATAAGGGATTATCTATTCTTATTTTGGTTTGTAAAAAGTGTTACATAACTGTTTATATGTGATGTGAAAAATTGTTATCATTAAAGTGAACTTAATAGGAAAATATTTTCACCGATATCATTATTACCTCATAGATAGCCTATGATAGACATTATTTACTAATTGTTTTTATCGATAACACTTGGGTAAGATGCGCCCATCTCTACATATTACTTTTTATTTCTTCTTTTTTAAATTATGTTTTTTTTTTGTATCTATTGTAATAATAGTTACTGGATTTTTTTTTAATTTATGCTATTGAATAATACTTGTATTAACGGTAAAGGAAAATATCGTGGGGAAACCTGCCCGCCTGAGAGTTATGTTCTCAAAGGAATGTCAAGTCTACAAATCTGTGTAGTGAACTTCGGCCTAAACAATTTGAGGAGACCCGTGACCAGTAGTGGGCCGGTAAGGGTATTGATGACTAATCAAACCGGTGATTGCTAGCACTCGACCAGTTGTGCTATATAAAGTTAAGTCTGTATTATACCTACGTATATGGACTAATTTTAAATACTTTACAAGAAGAACAGTACATAATAAAAACAATAGGAGTGCTTGAGTACTATTCATCACAATCATCATCAACCCACCACCGGCCCACTACAGCAGGGCGGGAGATAAAATTATATCCCCCGATTACATCCCCTGACGAGGGATATAATAAACGTGCCTACCTGCTAAATTCCAGTGGAATATGGAATAGGAGAAGTTTACCCCCTTCTTTTAATACACATATTATTATTTGGATATTATTTCCACTTGTGCATCAGTGCTCTGAGAGTTTATAAAGCTGTGGGATAAATTTATATCCTTTTCCCTGGGATATAATTGTCTCCTGCCTTTGCTAGCCGTACAGGGCACGGGTCTCCTCTCAGAATAGGAAGGGAAAAAACTCTACCGCACTGACCAAGTACACACGCCATCGAGAACATTATAGAAAACTCTCCGGCTTGCATGTTTCCTCAAGATGTTTTTCCTCACCGTTAAAGCAAGTGATATTTAATTGTATAAATAAAAAAAAAATTCGTATTTATCTATTGTTCGAATAGACAATTTAAAAAAAGAAGCAATAAGTATTGTTATAAGTAGAGATTTTCCCCAAATATTGCCGATAAAAATAATTTTTAAATACCGTCTGGGTAAAAGTAAGAGGTGCGTGCCGGGAATTGAACTCGGTTTTCCGAAAGGGAAGCTGAAGCCTTACATACGAGGCTATCACAGCTTTGCGAATAACGCTTGTTTTAAAAACGGGAAGAAACAATGGTTACGTTAAAAAAACTAGGTTGTTTATTTAATTGAAAAAAAAAGATATACATATTTAGGTTACCAACAAAAATCTGTACATCCTTTGCTTTATTTTTTTAATATTTTCAAAATATACTAATAATACCTTAAACAATTTGGACTAAAAAAAATCATGATTTTTTTTTTTACAATTTAATACGTAGTAGCTAGAGCTTTTTCGGGGAAGTACTCCCAACATGCGTATTTCTGCCGCTAAGCAGCATTGTCGCAATACTGTGCTCTGGTCTGAAGGATGTAGTTGCCGGTGTACAGGCACATGTATAGTATATATATGTGTATAGGCGATGATTTTTCACTTAACATATTAGCTTGCTCCGTCAATTATAACTATAAAAAAAAGGTTAGAAAAAATTGATTCTACCTTCGTATCCTATACTTGTATGTTCCTTAATAACTATGCGACTTGCTAATTGTAACTTGTATAATTTTAATAATACATTACACTCGATTCAATACCGACATTACTATTTGTAGGCGTAGAACAATTTGCTATATAAATTAATCGGATCCTTTTATAGAGCTTGCTGTATTTATGAGTTAGGACCCGCTTAATATGGCACCCGAATTTGTCATTCCGTCCGTTCGTACATAAATCTAAGACTTCCGGCGGTCATATAAAATTTTACACCTACGAGCTATGACGTTATTAAGGATGTTATTCAGATAAATAGTTGAGGACATTTTTTTTGATGATGATAAGGTACGAATTACCACTTTGAATGCGTTTTATTCTGATTATTTAAGTTTGCTAATTTTTAATATTTTTTCTTCTTACACTGTTTTTTTTTTTTATTTTTAAGCATAATTTCGTTCGCCGTTATTGTTTAGCGTTAAAAGTTAACATTAAAAAACAGAATATAAAAAAAAAAAAAGTAGGTAGGTAAAAATGTAATTACTTTAGGATAGAATATCAAAGAAATGTACCTACGTATTTTCACACTAAACTAGGTTTTTGAAAAATTGACTACATTTTAACTTTTTTGAATCTGAAAAAAATTAAGGTACATTTAAAAAAATAGTACTGTTTATGTTTACGGAACAGTTGGCAACACTAACGACCTAATTCTAAAAAAAAGTAAAATAAATAAACTTGACTCTAAATCTCCCGCGACCCCCGCTACGCGACATGTGAACAAACAAATTAGAGGGAAACTTAAAAACGCTCTTATTTATAACGTCATAAGAGTTAAAACAGTGAACAGGTTAACGAGAATAAATTAGTTCCAGTGAAACATACACTTGTTTCGCTCAGGGGTTGCCCACCCTTTGTAACATGTGCATTGGATTTTTTTTTGTGGCACCCCTTCTGTTTTAGCGGGCGATAAATAAATTGCTATCGATTAATATTTTAACGGTTATTTGCCTATTTACGTACCTATTTGTATATACAGCGGAAGCGAAAAATTATATCATATATTTTTTCGTAATTTTTTTTCATTATTTATTTATACAATATAACGTCACATGTATGGCAATATAATTTGCTCGCAAGATCTATGGCAGGGCAACATCTTCAAGCCCCCTAGGTATGTAGGAAAATGAAAATATACACGATTTTTTATGGCATCTACCAATGAGTATACAAGCACTAAAGCACAAAAGTGTACAAGAAATTTGAATCCATGTTCTCAAATGAAAATCTAATTTTCATTTGATAGCATCGCTTTCTTCATTGTTATTCAGTTGTTAGTCGATGATCAAATTTCGAACAACCTTTACTTCATGCATACCTTTTACACAATAAATACAAAAGGTAAATAATTCGAATAAGAATTAGGTACTTCATAAAATACATTGTTAACATATGCCTGAGTTTTAATTGTGGAGGTCTTATACCTGCTTACTTAAGCATCTAATTTATATAAACTCTTTAAGATAGGTATCTATTACATAGAAAGGCTTGTAGGATACTAGTGGTACGTACAATTTGCTCTGTGGTAAGTCAAAATTTGAGTTATCTATATGCTAAACCGTAAAACAAAAGCAAAAATCATTAAAAAGACAAAACTTTTTTTGAAACGAAAGATTTCGCTGTACATTTTTTAGCGGGAGTCACCCTTTAATTAAGCCTAACACAGATACAGATGTCAAACAGCCGACAGTCAGTGCGCATTATTACAGCTATTATGTCCCACATCTGGATGCCGCATCTGGTGACCAAGCGGCTTGACGTCATGGCTTTGACATGTGGCGACAACCGTTCAGTTTTATTGCCGGCCCGATTATTGTTTAATCTTTCATTCTTCATCTGTCAACATTGTGTAACCCCTGCTTAACAGCATGGTTGACATGGGCTGAAAACCTAACAAGTAAAATGTTCAATAAAGAAAATCTCTCTGTTAACGAGTTACCTTTAAAGAATATAATATAATATAATAGGTATCAATGGTTGTACGGTGATATACCTTTGCCTTTTCTAAATAAAAAAATACAGGTATCACGAATGTTCCATTTCTAAATTGATATTTGACTGTTCCTTAATGGATCCTTCTTTTGTGAAATAATTTCTGTTCGCTTGCATGAGACGAAGGCGTTCAGGATCTTGTTTGTGGCATCGAAATAATATGGGATTTCCCAGTTGCGTAATGCGCTAGGCATCGCGACAAAAAAAGTGATGTTTTAGCAGTTTTTTGTACATTTAACGATATCATCGGCAATGCGAGACAAATGCTGGTCTCTGCCGATTTAAAATTCAAATTAACGTGTTCCATTTTTAGGAATAATTCAAATTCGTGAGTTTAAAAAGTCCAGTACTTAAATTACTGCCTAGCCATATTAAAGAAGCAAAAATCAGGATTATTCAAAAGTATCTAGGTAATTTATCATGCTATTGAATTGTTCTATTGATTTTAGGCCTGTTCAGAAATTACTCTGTGGCTGATTACTGACTGACTGAATATTCCAAATAGAAGACAGGGTGCTGAAAATTTAAATTTTAACCTCAGTAATTAATCATAACCTCAGCGTAAATATAATCTGGAGAGATTTTATTAATGGAAAGTTCTTGTGGACTCTCCTTTGTGGGTTCTAGACGTTTTGTATCCATATTTTATTCTACTTCTACAAGATAGTCCTTGACTGCAATCTCACCTGGTGGTAAATGATTACGTAGTCTAAGAGGTAATGGGCTTACCTGTTAGGGAGTATGGTAGTCATACCCCTAATCGGTTTCTACGCGATATCACACCGGAACACTAAATCGCTTAGCGGCACGTCTTTGTCGGTAGGTTGGTAACTAGCCACGACCAAAGCGTCCCACCAGACCAGACCAGAGGAAATTCTGAAATTATAAATTCCCAAATTGCCTCTGTCGGGAATCGAACCCGGTACATCCTGATTAAATTCACAGCACTCGCTGTTGCGCCACGGAGTTCGACATAAAAGCCTTAAAATAAAATTGTCATAGACAGGCAGGTTCCTAATTTCAGTAGGTACCTATGGAAAATTGCATTTGAAAATGTAATAATCCTAGGAAACGGTTCGTGTTGATTTGAAAACAAGCTATTGCGTATTACACGTGACGGTAATCACGTGTACAGCTATTGCCGCTGTTTCAAAATACCGCCCGTAAAATGCACGATAAAGCGATATCAACAGAAAATTGAACTGAGATTTCCCATTTTTAAATACCTATTGAACGACTACCAAATTCAAAATTCATTTATTTTCCATTAATTTAAATGTGTTTAAAAAAAAATCGCAAGTAAGCTTACTCTACAGGCACTTTTGAAACAATATGGTCAGTCTGTTTGTAGTGACTCTACCATCATCAGTTCGGGATTCTGACTCTGCAGAGAAGAAGAAGATGCTCTTTTATAACATTAACAATTTGCAACTTAACATTATTTTTCCTATCTTGTGAGAGGAAGTTTTAGACTGATACAACCAAGCAACCTTTAATATTCCGACGTCACGCAACGTTTTTAATAAGAGGTTAAAAATCTAACATTTAATATTTGCACAGATTTAGAACATTGATACATCTCTACGTTCATAAAATAGTAAAATAGAAATAGAATTGAAATCCTTCTAAAGCCATACGAAATCTACAGTTCTATTTATTCTGTTTGTCAAAGAAGAAATGTAATGATTTATACTTTTTGACGGTAAATCTGTTCTTATTTTTTTATTCATAATGTAAACACAAAATATCGTCGAAATAAAATAAATACACTACGACAATACACACACCGCCATCTATTCCCAAAGTAAGCGTAGCTTGTGTTATGGATACTAAGATAACTGATGAATATTTTTATGAATAATATACATAAATACTTATAATGTACATATAAACACCAAGAGAATGAAAAAAATCATTTTCATCACATAAACATTTTCCAGTTGTGGGAATCGAACCCACGGCTTTGGACTCAGAAAGCAGGGTCGCTGCCCACTGCGCCAATCGGCCGGCAGAATGACGCTTGCTCGCATTATTTGAATCGAACTTCCCTTACAGGTAAAATCGATTCACGTTTGATATTTAAGTTTACTTGGAAAGATGTTGTTCCAAATAAAATGCGACCTACCTACTAGGTGACATAGTGATCATGTAAAAACATTGCAGATATCAAATAAAGACTAAACAATGAAACTGAAGTAATTGAGTTTTATCGTAGTGAAAGATAAACTAAAATATTTACGTAGAAATTACGTCGATATCTCTTATCTCTTTATATATATGGGCATAGAAACAAGATACTATAATGCTAATTGTACGTGTTTTAGTCATAGTTTTGTGACGCGAAATCGCTAATAATTAAATTAATCAATACTGATAATCTTAATTCAATTCACAGACTTTTGCATACACTTTTTAATTATTTTAAATCTGGGTTACCGTCTGATTAGTTATCAGAGTGTGAGAGAGCTTTTGTGTCAACTTTTTAGGAGCTTGTGCTCTACTTCTAAAGCCATGAAAACGTTACCGAGCTAAGTACGCATGCGTGCGCTGATTAAATGGCTTGTCATACAAAAATAACTATGCATTAAAAAGTACCTACTGGTTTTTAGAAGATCTAAAAAAACCACAATAATGCATTTTATAACGATAAAAAAAATTGTATATTAATTTCAGTCGTCGTTTTTAACCATAAAATATTAATTTTTCTAAATATGCTTCATTAACAATACACTTGACTTCGGCTTCATTTTTGGGGGGCCGAGTTCGAATCCCAGCGCGCACTTCTAACTTTTGTGAGTTATGTGCGTTTTCAGTAATTTAAATATCGCTCGCTTTAACGTTGTACCTGACAGTTCTTCAGAACGTGGCCGATTGGCGCAGTGGGCAGCGACTCTGCTTTTTGAGTCCAACGCTTTGGGTTAGTTTCCCACAACTGGGAAATTTGTATGGTGAACATGAATGTTTTTCAGTGCCTGGGTGTTTATGTGTATATTATAAGTATTTATGTATATTATTCATAAAAATATTCAACGGTCATATTAGTACTCATAACGCAAGCTACGCTTACCTCAGGGATAGATGGCGATGTTTGTATTGAGGTAGAATATTTATTTATTATTAAAAAAAACACACACAGATTGCTAATTTTTTCTATTGTGCCTATGGAGGGTAGAGGTAAGGAGAGTCATCTTATATGGGAGAAAAGTTGAAAAAGTGTCCAGTGTATGCGCTAAATAACAGTTCAAAAATCCTCCACAATGGCGCTGGTGGATGCACAGGGTATGGTATGAATGTAGCAATCGTAGATGAATTGAAGTATGCCGAGTTAAAAAATTTAATGTCATTATCGACTAAAGTAGTTAATTATTGAGAATTTCAACAACTTACGTTGTACAAAATATTGTGGTAAATATAACCTTACTTCCTTGTTTATTTTTCAAGCCTACTCTAACAATATTTATATTTGGCGCTTCTTTTAAGAGTTACCCTGATGAAAATGTGGCGCCATCCTAATTTAATACATTTTGACGACACTTTTTCATATACACAGATGACTCTCCTTACCTCTACCCTCCATAATTGTGCCGGAAAGTTGGCGACATCGCGGGAATCAGTTCACACTACAAATCGGTTTTGAAACACTCCTGTTTCCTCCCAACAAAGGAAAGATTACGAAACGCTTCCCAGTGTTCCACATCTGTTTGTAGCGACTACATATTGTCGATTGTTCGTCCATCTGTCCGCCTTATGACACTAACATTGTTTTATACGCTGTAACCATGCTTGACATCTGGTGCTTTGATGTGTTTGTTAGTATTTCTGTAGCTACCTACTCACTACTGGAACTGTAAAAATGAAAAAAAAGGAACGGTCCTATATATATGGGCTATGCACTTCATACATGCACAAAAGCATTGCCTACCCGAAAATTTTTGTATAACCCATAAATGCAGAGGAATTTTTCCTTTTGTGGCATCTTCCTGCTTTATGCCCTGTTCAAAAACCCGTGCACGCCACTGGGGCTACGATCATCATCATCATTCTCACATCAACCCATTGCCGACCTATAATAGTGATCGGGTCTCCTCCCGCAATGAGAAGGAGTTAAGTCCAGTTCCACCACGCTGGCCCATTGCGGATTGGTGGACACACATGGTTTTTTATCTGTGTATTATAAGTATTTATGTATATTATTCATAACATTATTATTCAGTCGTTGTAGTACCCATCACACAAGCTACGCTTACTACGGGGCTAGATTGCGATGTGTGTATTGTCGTAGTATATTTATTTATTTATTTTTTCTTTAAAATCGCATTCAATAAAAAAATGTCGATGCATAGTAGTCGGGGTGGAAATCGAATTATGAAATCTGCATGCATATGCATTATCGGAGGGTTGACGGGAAGCCCGAAATTCATCGAAAAGGACAAAGGGAGGAAGCGTGCGGGTGGGCACACAAAAACAAAGGATCGCCCCATCCTTCCACTGATAACTGATAGATGCAATATTATATAAATATTTTTTAAATATTCGGTTACGATTCGACTTCGATACGTCGGTGCGATGGTCATACGATATAATTTAAGTATTAAATTAATTGTAAAATTAAAAAAATATTATCATCGACGACATAACAATTTAATGCTGGAACAAACGCCTCTCCCAACGGGATGGTTAGCCCATCACCACGCTAGACAGACGGGTTGGTGATCACAGTAGAATATGGTTGTGAGGTTCGTTCTGCCCGTTATCCGATATGTTCTCCTAGTACCCTCGTACGGAACTTGCGGGAAGAGGAGGGATGGTGACAACTATAATCTGATTTTCCGTCTCCACACGGTATGTCATCATCATCATCATCATATCAACCAATTACCGGCCCACGGGTACGGGGCACGGGTTTCCTCCCACAACGAGAAGGGGTTAAGGCCGCAGTTCATTAAGGCATTTGTGTTCAGTGCGGAATGGTGGACTCCACACAAGTTTGAGAACATGGAGAATTATCAGACCTGCAGGTTTCCTCACAATGTGAAGAAAGTGATATTTTAATTACTTAAAACAGAGGTTCTCGGAGTCGACCCGGCCCCCGGAAAGTGAAGTCGAAGTCCTACCCACTTGGCTAACACCAGGAATGTAATAAATATACCATATCGCGCAACTAATGAAATCTGTAAAGAAAGCAAGATCGAAAAATGCGAGCCTTTTTTATGTATTAAATATATCTCTTTTTAATTAGTTACGTTTTTACCGGTTTAATTAAAAAAAATGCTGGAAAGAAAAAAGAATACATCAAGTATTCTTTCTTAATTCATGTCTTTTTTTTTTTTTTTTTGAATCTGTGTGATTGCCAATGGAGTTTAGTTACTACCTAAACTTACTTTATAAAGTTATCTATAATACGGCACTTTCCGTTTCACGTCGTGAGATGTAAAAGGCTTCACTCGCGGATACAGAAAAAGTCTACAATGTACAAAAAGTGCCAAGTTTTTAATGGAAGACTTAAGAATTCAACGTCCATAGATAGGTTTCACTGATCAGATTTTTTTACTACGTAATATTTAATCAAAATTAGTTCAGTACGTGGAAATCCTTTCAATCTCTAAAATTCCGTTAGTGAGTTTCTGATAGCGGGCAGGAAACTACGTAAATATCAATTACTTAAATCCACTTAAACTTCAATACACGTATTAGTCAAATACACGTAAATTTTAAAGGTTAGGTAGGTGCTTGTTTTGATTTTGATTTTGATTTATGCTTTTATTTTGGACAAAAATTACGAACCGTATCCTATTTATGTCATTATTTTAAAAAGAGCGGCGTATGAAGCTTCAACCATCCGTTGCTACCAGCCCGCCAACCCGTATTAGACCAGCGTGGTGGGTCTATACTCTAAAACCTATGAATAAGGGGGTTATCTCAGCATTGATTTGAATGATGAATGATGATGAGATGTCTTTGTACTAGGAATACAGAATGTAAATGAGTTATTATATTGCGTTCCTTTTAATTGAAGTTTAAAAATAGTTAATCAACAATGTTGCATCGTTGATATCTGTGGTCGATCGTATCAAACGCATCACGTTGCCCGGGGAATGACACTGAGTGGCCTTGTTAGGTCGACCGGTACGTTTTATTTTAACGTTTTTCTTAAATTGTTTATTCGAATTTATCTTGAATGCTTATAAAAATTATACGAATAGTAAACGTATTTATAGTTTTTTAACATTAAATAACTAAACAGCTTTGCAGCGACTTAACATAGTAGTAAAAGTACCAAACCTTAAGAAAGAAAGAAAGAAAGAAAGAAACATTTATTTTTTACATTGCGCCACACATTACAATATTCACAACACCACATATGTTATGTGTGGCACAACCTAGAAAAAAGGTGCCAGCTCAGCATTGTGCTGCATGCGCCAGTGGGAGCATACAGCGCTGATTTTCAGTTGGCACCTTGTACCAGGTAACACCACGGAAATACGTAGCCATCTACTGACCACATTTTAAGCTTAGTTTAAAAAAAAAAAACTAACTAAATAAATCCACAACAATAATAATAATAAACTAAAGTAACATATATTTATATAAACTTGAAAATAAAAACGTACATATATCATAAACTTATTAAGATACACAGTGTAATATAATAGTGATAAAATTATTAAGTGGTAAAGTAAAGTATAGTAAAGTATACAGACTGTCTCTAGAGAAAAGATGACTCCGCCACATGTTCTTGGAATTCCACCTGTTTGGCCAATAAATATTGTTTAATTTGGTTCTTAAATCCAAACTTACTTTTAAAGTTCTTGATTGGCGGAGGAATATTATTCCAACACTTCGTGGCGGAGTACGTGAACGAGCCCCTAAACGCAGCAGTACGATGAAGTGGGATGCGAAGCTGGTTCCGACTGCTTCGAAGCTTCCTTTCATCGTCACTAACCCAATTCAGTTTATTTATTAAATACAAAGGCTTACCTTGCTTTATTACGCCATAGAGAAGACCTGCAAGATGCAACTTCCTTCTAGAACCCATTTTTAACAAGTGATGATTGTTTAAGAAAGGAGTTACATGGGTTCTAGGAGGTATGTCGAAACAAAACCTCGCACATGCATTCTGCACTCTCTGGATGAGACGCTTCGTACGGCACAGCAATCGAGGACCGAACACAACATCCGCGTAGTTTAGTTTAGACAGCACCAAAGCCTCTACTAGCTGTAAGCGCACTTCTACTGAAAGATACTGACGGACCTTGTAGAGTATCTTTAGTCTGTAGAAACAATTGCGAACTACTTCTGCTAAGTGTTCCTCGAACCTCAAATCTGCATCCATGAGCAATCCCAAATTTCGAGCTTTGCAGACTCTCTCTATGGCGCAGCCCTCAATATCTATACTAACACCGGAACGAAGCTTATATAGTTGCTTTGCAGAACCGAATAGTATATACTTCGACTTTGACGGATTAAGTACAAGAGAATTACGGTCTGCCCAAGCCCCTATTCGGCCCAAGTCTGCATTAACAAAACGAACAGCGTCATCGAGGTTTTCTGCCTTGAAATGGTAGTAGAGTTGCAAATCATCTGCATACATATGATATTTACGGTAAAAATCATTTAAAAAGGTATATGAATACTATCAGTTGCCCGCGTCTTTCTTCCGCGTTTATTACTTTTTTTACAAATCCCGTAGGAATCATTTATTTTCCTGGGATAAAAAGCCTTCTTAGGTATGTTTGTTTGTTTGGTTTTTGGAATAGTTAATTGAAAGGACGGAGAGCACCTACTTCGACCTTTAAATTAACTCTATGTAAAAAACCAAGTTGATTGGTTGCCAAGTTAGGACGTATAGGCAGGACAAACAAACAAACACACATTCATAAAATTAGTAAGAATACTAAGGATTCAAGTCTTCTAAATCTATGAACCTATCTACCAATCAAAAACGTTTTCTAATATTCCTACAATATCTATTTATATAAATACATATTTTATTGTATTATATTATACTAAGTTATTCTATTCCTGATCTTTACGTTTTTTGATTTATAACACATCTAAGTTTAAAAGCTAATGTTAGCGGGTATTTATATAATCGGTATATTTTATATCTTGCCGCGTTATGTAAGTTTACAGTAGGTACGATTTTGTAAGATAAATTTCAAACAGCGCTAGATTCATTTTGCGAAATATGGCAATCTGGTGACATAATATATTTTTTAGCTCGGAAAACACGGGGTCCATGCAGGATTTTGATGAAATCGAAACTAATATTTATGTTTTTAAATGTAAGATTTTCTACCTAAGTTTACGTATTCGATCGCGTGATAGTTAACTACGAGTTATATGGTATCAAAGGAGCGCCATATAGCTATAATACTGGGACACCATATTGTAACTAGATGAAGCTCTATCGAAATTAAATATTAAAAAAAAACTAGACTGCATAATTTTGTTCCTTTTGTTTGTCAGTGGATAATTATTAGCACCATTGTTTTAGAAAGCAACAACAACGATTTGTTTACTTTAAATGTTGTCAAGATGGTCACGTTATAAAATTCCACGCGCGCCGATCTGGCTATTTGCATTAATTTGCCAACTGGTACCGAAAGAATTCTAAATAACAGCTACACACGTACCAACTTACGATCCAATCTATTTTTAACCAACTACAATAGGTTTGTTACTTATACATGTAGCAGTCTATGTATTTGTGTATACATTTTCAAATTTTGACCATTTTGTTGTTTTTGTGACGAAAGGGAATAATGAATTAATATAATCTACTGATAATAAAGGTTTAGCAATTACATACGTTATTTTAGTATTTTTATGGCATTTACTATAGGTTAAAAATCTGTGACATGTTTTATCTAAATGCATAGAAAAATATACTAAATTACGGATGAAATGAACTTATATATTTTGCGGACATTGTGTTCTATTCACTGTCATCAAAATATGTTTTTTGATTACTGTATATTTTAGAAAAAAATATGTTATTTTAGTTTTTATCAAGATTGCTTATGTTTATGTACTACCCACAATACTTATTATTTCAAATAGAGATTCGATCGTAACAGTTGGAGGTTGGTAGGTGTAAAGATCTTTTAACAAATATCCTCTAAAGATAAATTGGCGTCTGATTTAAATGGCGCTGGCGCTAGCTTCGGTTTTCGAATAACATCCGGGAAAATATTTGAATTGTTTTTTTTTATTTGCATCTTTTTATTGCTTGCACGCTTATTTTATATAACTGTTAAAACTTACGCGCTTAGAAAATTTATTTTTATGACGTAAAAATTTCGATAAAAACCTGTGATCTCTAGTGAATCTTTAGTGAAGCCGAATATAAATCAAAATCATATCTTACGT
The DNA here is from genome assembly GCF_905163445.1 of Pararge aegeria. Classification (NCBI taxonomy): domain Eukaryota; kingdom Metazoa; phylum Arthropoda; class Insecta; order Lepidoptera; family Nymphalidae; genus Pararge; species Pararge aegeria. The sequence continues at coordinate 14,020,780 of NC_053196.1, read as the reverse complement.
TTTACATTCTAATAATAAATATAAAACAATAATAAATAAATAAATAAATATACTTCGACAATACACACATCGCCATCTAGCCCCAAAGTAAGCGTAGCTTGTGTTATGGGTACTAAGATAGCTGTTGAATATTTATATTCATATAATACACATAAATACTTATAATATAAACACCCAGACACTGAAAAACAATTATGTTCATCACACAAACATTTTCCAGTTGTGGGAATCGAACCCACGGCCTAGGACACAGAAAGCAGGGTTTCTGCCCACTGTGCCAGTCAGCCGTCAAAAATATATTAACGATAACCATACGTTTTTAAAATTTCCTTAACATTGAGATTTCATAGCCTAATTTAGGTAGAAAAGCGTTTCAATTGTTTAGTTTTTGTTAAATTTTTACTTATAATTTGTTATGTTTATGTGGTGTACAATAAAAGTGTATTCATTCATTCATAATTTATTACGCTTTTCTACCTAAATAAGGGCGTTGCAGTGAGGGATGAGTTGATCAGAAATGAGGAGATCCCTAGAACGACTAGAGTTACCGACATAACTCAGCGAGTCGCGAAGCGGAAGTGGCAATGGTTGGGACACATACTCGTAGCTCTGAGAACCGATAGACGTTGAGGTCCCAAGGTGCTGGAATGGCGATTCCGCACCGGTATACGAAACGTTCGATCGGCCAACGAGGTGGAAAGACAACATTAAGCGAATTGCTGGGAGCCGCTGGAAATAAGCGGCCAAGAACCGTGGATTTATGACCTCCTTAAAAACATGTATCCAGCGTTTGACGTCAATCGATTCAAAAAAATCAAAGCGATGATGATGACGAATCAGCATCTGCCTATAATAACCCACTTTTGGGCCCATGAGAACATTTTATTTATCAGAGTAGTAGCGGAGATACTCGGATAAAGTCGCTGGCAATGGTAATTTTGGCCCGCAGTCAACAGATAAAAAAATGGCAATAATCAATGTTACAATTACATTTTTCCGTGCCAGATGTGCGGTAAAACACCGGGTACCGCCATCTGGTACGGGTTGGAGCTTAGCGGCATGCGAAATTAACTTATTTATTTATCGATGTGATTTATTTGCTCAACGCCAGGACGTAAGTACAAGGTTACACTGTACGCCGGTCAATTGCCGTTTCATTATTATTATTTTTCACTTCTCATTCTCATGCACTTAAAGTTCTTGCTTATATTGTGTGTTAGATGACTTGAATGGCATTTTATGCGTTGGTTCGTAAATTATTAAGTATAGATAAACTAGAATCTGATGGCAAAAGGAAAACCGGAGTAAAACAGTATGGAGCTCCGATTAGGCACTAAGAGGAAGTAATAAGTGCGGGGTAAAGAAAATTTTTAAAGTAACAAACTTCACTTTGGAGGAAAGTTATATTATTATAAAAAAGTTTTAAGATTTAAGCATTTATAAGAAAAAAAAAAAAGGTCGGTAGATGCAAAAAAAAATTAAATTATTAAGACCATGCATGCCACAAAGCTCTTTAAAAAGAGATTTAAGGCTTTATTTTAGTAAGCGTAATATACATATTACATTACGGTCAAGTACAAAGGGCGGTTCAGGCCAACCAAGTCCGGAGACAGGCCCTGGAACAGAACAGATATACATTACAGTAGGTAAAGTAATCTGCAATCTTTTTGGCCACCCTGAACTCCGCGCAAATGTAGGTAGGTACGTGGCGGCCAGAAAATTCGGACTCTACATAAATAATTAATTGATTCGGTTCCCAGAACATAACAAACATATCTAGAAACAAAAATTTAATATGCTGTCACAAGACAAAACAACTATTAAATTAATGTGTTTATTTAAGAAATCATTACAAGCAAAAATCACCATACGTTTGGCCCCCAGTTGCATAAAATCGTGTGTCCAGGCGATACCATGGATCCTAGCTGTCAATCAAACGGCAAAATTTAATGCGTGCAGCTGTGCCACAGAGAAATCCATAAAGTCAAAAGGTTTTTTTACGTTTTTTTTGCGCCCAACTTCGCCGTATCTGCCATAGATACGCATAATATTCTAATGTGTCTACAAAAATCTATGCTTTAAGTCCTAGGTTTTATTCAAATAGGGACACTAACAAATGATGCTGCCAAAGTGTCACGGAGATGCAATATTTCTCGTCGAACCAGTTGGTTTTATACATAATGCATCGTATTCGATATGAGCGTAAAAAACGTTACTGGAGCTGGATTTTTTTTTCGTTTTTTTTTTATTTGGAGCAAAAGGTAACACCTTTGTTGCTAGCATCGGCATAACGTCGATTACAATAACTGTAAGTTTAGTACATTAATTATTTTAACTATTTTAAAATAAAAAACTGATAAAAAAAAATTTGTAACTAAAAACTAAACATATATTAACAAGAGATTATATTTGATGTTGTTTTAAAATTACGCTTCTGTTATTCAATTAATTAATCTTAATTAATATTTTTTTTATAGTTTCTATGTTAAGTAGAAAAAGGTCGTAGGTGAAAACCTTATTTTAAACATATCGCTGTTCGTCTTTAGTTCATTACAGGGCAGCACTTTGTAGACGTGTTCAAATTTCAAATTCAAAATTTCTTTATTCATGTAGGCCTATCACAGGCACTTATGAAGCGTTCATACATAATACATATATGTTTACATAACTGTAAGGGGATGGTGATAATTTCGTTCGCCAACTTAAACCTAAAGCTACGAGGATTCCAAACGCGCCCTGGTCTAAGAAGAGCACACAACAAACTTAGCCGGGTATTTTTTTTTTGTTATCACCATCTCACAGTAAAAACAAATAGTTCCTTGCATGAACTGCGAGGTGTTGCTCTGTTTATAGGCAATGGTTTTGCCATCAGCTTGGCCATATGCTTTGGCAATTATAACTATAAAAAGTGTACTTGAATCATATCAAACCTAATAGGTCAAATTCCAAGTTTCTAACTTTGTTTGGTACTGACTGGTTAAATTAAATCAAAAGTAATAATTTCCAATTTTAAATACCGGTCATTGCTCCTTACTTTTGTTTGATACTGACTGGTTAAATGAACTCATTGTTACAGCTTGACTCTGTTTTAATAAGGAGAGCGGTAGGTACAAAACCAACACAAGCTGGAGTCAAAATATCTATTGTTTCTTTACGGTAGCCTCAACAATTTGTCTCTACATAGCACCTGTAGTGTGAAAGTACTTTTGAAATATCAAGACTGGTTTTTTTTTAAATTCCATTTCAAGTTAGCCCTTGACTACATTATCACCTGGTAGTAAGTGATGATGCAATTTAAATGGTAGCGGGATACCCTGTTAGGGAGTATGGTAGTCATACCCCTAATCGGTTTTTACGCGAAATCGCTCAGCGGTACGTATCGGTAGGGTGGTAGCTAGCCACGGCCAAAGCCTCCCACCAGACCTGACCAGAGAAAATTCAGAAATTATAAATTCCCAAACTGCCGTAAATCGAATCCGTAACCTCCTAAATAAATTCACAGCGCTCACCGTTGCGCCAGGGAGTTCGTCTGGGGACTACTGCGTAAGCAAATCTTGTATCATACATAAGTCTTTTTGCATTGAGTGTAACTACACAGTGTCTCACAGGCAGCAACGTTAACGCGCGTTTATTAAACATATACGTCGCAATTAGTATTTCATTTGATTTCAACTGATCACCCTCGCCAAATCTCTAGTTCAGTTGTTCCGTTTACATTAGTAGAGAAGAGCGTCTATAGTCGTCAAAAATTGTCTGTTTTTAGCGACTCTACTACCGGTTTGAAAGGCATAGGAATAAAAATATGATATTCCTAATAACTCCGCCGGCAAGAAACTCAGCAGTTGCTCATTTTTGATGTTGGAAAAGAGCAACTGCTGAGTTTCTTGCCGGCTTCTTCTCGGTAGAATCTGCCTTCCGAACCGGTGGTAGAGTCACTACACACGGACAGACTTGACGTTTCAAAAGTGCTTGTATTAGGCCTACTTGAAATAAATGAATTTTGAATTTTGAATTTTTAACTCTTGATAGTCGTGTCGTAAGCATAACAAATAAGAATAACATAAAATAAACCAGGGCGTGTTTGAACTCTTGTAGCTCCTAAGCTACCACTTATTCGCCAACGTAAACCTATTTAAGTTGGCGAATAAAGTTATCACCATCCCCTTACAATTATGTAAACATATATGTATGAACGCTTCATAAGTGCCTGTGATAGGCCTACATGAATAAAGAACTTTTGAATTTGAATTTGAATTATCTTTACAATTTCCTCGCCGAATTTATAGAAATTGGGCGAGGGAAATGGACATACATTATCCATTTTCTCGGCTCTTGGGCCTTACTTAATATACGTGTCGTAACGTCGGAAGGGTTAGGTATGTGTTTTGTCACACTTTAACGTCCGCAGTAAGATTCAATAATAATTAATTTTACTGCGGACGTTTGTCCGAATGTAATGCGCGATTAACAAAGAATAACAGCCGTGCCTTATACAGATTGTTTAGTACTTGGGCAACGACGCCGACCGCTCGGCGCCCCACAGTCGCCGCGGAGTCGCGCGCCGCATACATGACTAATCGGATCCCGGAATTGGGATTGCGGGATAAGGTTCCACCCAAATGGCACTGAGTTTCCAAAATAAATAGAACTTCTACGTCTGTCTCTACACACAGCTGACTTGACGTTTCAAAAGTGCTTATCCTAGGTCAACTTGAAATAAATGAATTTTGAATTTTTTGAATTTTTTACGTTCTCTAAATTAGTAATAGTAGCTAAATATTTTAAACCACTTAAAATATGAAGATATGTACCTACATATTTTAAAGCAACTACGAATTTGAAGCCTTGCATAAAAGTTGCCTGTTTTCTTTTTAAATTCGACTATCAGTTAGCAAGTGATAAAACAGTCTATGACGGTAGCGGGTAAGTCATATTAAACCCATACAAACTACCTCTACAGAATTAAGAATATACAGAATCCGTGTACACGACTAATATTGAAGCATTGAAACCACTCCACTTTGGTAGTGTTTCTCGAACAGGCGGTTGGTTACTTCATTAATTTAGTAGTTGACCTAGTCATAGTTTTCGCTACATAAACAAGTGTTATATGTAGCTGCAAATCAAGAGTGAATAGGCGTCTACTAGGCAAGCGCGCTAAATCGTAGGCCGCATAATGGTGTGATTGCAGAAAGCTCTAGTCTCACTTGCCTCTCGCTTCCCTACTGTTAAAGTAGAAGAAAACATCGTGTGGAGACCGGCATGTCTGAGAGTTCTCCATAAAGTTCTCAAAATTTGAAGTCTACCAATCCGTACTTCGCCAGCGTACGGACTACGGCCTAAGCCCTGCTCAATCTGAGAGGAGACCCGTGCCATCTTGTACCGTTGTGGTTGATACCTGTAATGTTCTAAACATTTACCATAAAATGACACATTCCGCGGTTGTGAAGGGCTCGGGGAGTCTTCTCTGTTTTTGGGCACAATGCACTGCCTGTAATAATGTATGAATGATGATTCTGTATGTTTTTAATTCTTTGACTACCCCTATGAAAAGTTACGGTAAAGTCATATATTTGTCAGTAGGGTGGCAACTAGCCACGAAACGTTCATCCGCTATGCTACACACAACACATTATACCTCGACCAACTTCATCGCATCGCCAGCTTGCTCCTTTTTCGTTTGGAATTTCGGAATTCTATAAACAAATCTATTCTATTCTATTTCTATAAAATTTATAATAATTGGTATTAGGTATAGTCGTGTTCGAAATAGCTTGCATCAGATTTTGTTGTTTATTTATAGATATATGTATTTTTAATTTATAAGCAAGTGTGGCAAATCATTGGTCTAAGACAAACAGACGGACGGAAAAAGTGTAAATTCATCCAAGTAAAGTCGGGGACCGCAATTCCCTTGGTCAATTAGATTAAACAATATTGTACCGTGGCGCCAGCAATGTTTGCCGGTGAAAGTCGACAGCACGACTTCCCATACATTAGGCAAAGCTTTGGCGACCGTGCGAATGGACCTATAACCGCAGAGGCGACATATTAGTCTAAACTATGGCTGACCGCACAGTAAATGGATGAATGAAAACAACATTCAAATAAAGAATTCTATTTTTTTTAAGTCGACAGCACGACTTCCCATACATTAAGCAAAGCTTTGGCGACCGTGCGAATGGACCAATAACCGCGGAAGCGGCATATTTGTCTAAACTACGGCTGACCGCACAGTAAATGGATGAATGAAAACGCTTTCATTTTACACCACGGGGCAGGGAGTAACGAAACTGCAAACTTTCTGTTTCTCCATCACGGAATTTTAGACTTATCATGTTTCAGACATCACATATTAAATATAATGACAGTCTAAAAGTAGTGCAATTCTAACTACAGTTTTCTACTATTAATTATTGACTAAGTGTTTGATGACCGAACGATATAAATAATTTTAGCGTCTATAAGCGGCGGTAGTAATCTTAACTAAATTTAAAACCCATTATTATTTTCAACAGATAACTATGGAAAAGGACGACTCTACCTTTAGTGCCGTTTGTTAAAATAACAACCGAATTGGCATTCAACCATTGTGCGGTCAGTTTAAATCATTTTAATAATAACTGGTAGTCATCATTTTCTCATTTCTTTCGGTATGAACCATCAAGGTACACTCCCGTAATTACGGCTGCAATCATTTATACATCACTACGTTTTGACAGTTCCATGTTTAAATTTAAATCTCTCCAAAAAATTCCTCTGCAAATGGCGGTAACGGTTGTTGTATTTGTGTGATACGCTTTTGGTGATATTTATATTGTTTTGAATTATTTGAACAAGAACATGTTGTCAGAACAACGATTTTTTATATGTTAACTTTCTTGTTAACTCTATTTGAAAAAGAAAGATCAAAAGTACCAGTCTGTTTTTATCAAACTAATGGCTCTGAAATCCTGGTTTTGGTTTCATAACAATAATTAACATTTATATAAATTTATCATCACCCACAGGAATCGTTAAGATACGAGTACGTACTCCTTTTTTCAAAAGTAAACTGAGTTTGTATTGTAACTTTTTCTTTGTAGAGACTGAGGCGAAGCCGAGCTCTTTTTTCAAAATAAGAAACAAAAAGGTAACACTTGACCCGTGCTCGAAGCTTAAAAAAAAGCGAAATAGAACACATAACTTGTTTGAAAAGGTTTTACTTTTTTTAAGGGCGCGTTTTGTTTCTGTGAAATTTGGCGCCAGATTGGTATCACCTCTCAGCAGGGCTAGCACGGGCAGGAGATATAAATTATATCCCCCGATTATATCCTCTATCAAGGGATATAATTATCTTTTCCCCTTGCCAGAGCACGGCAACAGGGGAGAGGATAAATTTATCCCCGTTTGACATTTCTCGTGGATATATATCCCCCGCCCATAGCATGGGAAGAAATGAAAGGGGAAAGACTATCCTTTTTTGACATTTGAAAGAGACAATTTTATCCCCGTCCTTAGACGTGGGTTTAAAATTCTGTTAACGAATTAAAGTCGAAAAAAAACATGTCTCGTGCTTTCTGGGGCTCTTATAATTCAAGTGAAATGGAGAAATCTGAACGAAAATTACACCGGCGATCTATACGTGACTCCAGTAATCCGTTCGAATTTCCCGATGCAGAGTTCCAACACTTGTTTCGGATGGGTAAAAATTGTGTGCTGTACTCGTGGGAGGACCTTAAAGAGGCACTAACCACTAAATGCTGTCGATGGACTACCAGTGCACATAAAAGTAAGTTGTTATTAAGTACCTAAAATCATCTTGTGCAAAGACATCATCTATATATGAACGTAGGTTTAAAAAAAAGCATGGCTAATCACTTTTTGTCTAGGTTCTCACATCTTTAAGGCTATTAGCGGACGGTAGTTATCAGCGGGGACAGGTCAAGACCATGGCTGTTGCTCAAACAACAGTCAGCAAATAACTGACCCAAATTACTGGAGCTATTGTCAGTATGTGAGTATATATGGGTACTTACTTCCTAATAATTCTCTTTAGTAAATATAAATCCCATCCTGTTCAAAGTGCAGTGATGTGATAACTAGTTTTCACTTTATAGCCGAGTGCCCCTTGTACGTGTTGGTAAGATGGGAACTACAAGGTAAGGATAGAATAAGTGAAGAAGACCTAGCAAACCTCACCTTAGGGGATATTGTTAGGTTCACCACAGAGACTGGTAGGTTTCAGGGGGGACCCTGCCGGGACACCAGTAAAACCTGTCTCAAACATGGGGAATAGGGTGGAATGGTCCTTACATAGGACTGATCACCCGTCTGGCAATGGCAGACATCCCCTCATCAAATATAGATATACTTACTTTAATAATAAAATTATTAGTCAGTACTTAGTACTTCAGTATAAGTACATAGCAAAGATATTCAATGCTAGGTACTTTAATTATTTTTCATTTCATTTTAGACTAATGCCAAAGTAGATATTATTCCCGGGAACAGACTCTGGAGATCCACGATAGATGTTCAACTGGTAAAGACAAATTATTTAGATCTAGAGTTTATCAAAAACTTAAACAATCAAGTAAGTTAATAATTTTAAAATATGTTTTACAGATTGTGGTGTGTGTCCATGACCAATTCATATTTATTAACTCTAAAGTAAAATATGAAAAGATACAGCTGTATGAAAGTAGAATCGGACAGTACTACATCTTATGTATGTTTTAAATAAAATGTGCAAACTTTCAAAACTTTACTTATTGTTGCCATTTACTAGTATAAAAGGGAAACAATGCAAATCAAAAAAAGTTACACACCTACCTATATCATTTTATTATACTCCTCATAATTACCTAGAAATTACATGCCTAGGATTCTGCTGCATATGTTGTATACGACTAGTCTGGTAAATTATTTATATGAATATACAAAAAACAATGTCTCATTATAATAAAATTGTTTATTTGAGGAATTAGTACAAAAACTTGGCAGTAGATACTGTATTTAGTAATGAAATATAAGAAAATACAAAAAAAAATGTCTGATAAATTATTTAACATGGGCATGGGTTAATCATCACGTCCAAATTACAATGTAGGATTGTGCATAAATTTCTATTCAACATTTTATTAAAATCTTGGAGAAAATCTGAAAAAGCAAAACAAGTAGGAATTAATTTACATGTTTAAATAACAAAGTAGAATTTTATTGGGGACTCAGGCTATGCTCTAGAGCCTTGGATGATGACTCCGGATTTAGAAGCTGCACCAAATAGTTCTGCAGAGAAGTACACAAACTGGCACTGCCAAGTAAGAAACTGTGTGGAAAGGGCCAACAGGTACCTCAAAGACACATTTCGCAGCTTGGGGATTGACTGGGTGCTTCATTACAGTCCCGAAAAAGCATCTCCACTTATATATGCCTGCATAACACTTTATAACATTATGCATCATTATAGGCGTGTATTGTAAATATATACTTTAAATAATATTTAAGTTCCCATAACTTATTATTATTGGGCACATTAATGTTTGGTAATATTATAAAATTATATCTTATAATAATGGTTCCTTATAAATCATTGATCCTGCATTTTCACATACAATTTGCCCTACTAATTTGGGTCAACAGTATTGAGCATAATATAATTTGTATATTTCAGAACTCTAATGGAGCAAATGACAGTAAATTTTGTAAATACGAGCGAAGAACGACATCAGACATCAAATATGGATCAAACAAGATTGTTAACAGTTGCTCGACAAAAAAGAGAAAGATTTATAAATACATATTTTAATTAATAAAATTTCTAAATTAACCTTTTCATCCTTTTTAATTTATTTTTGTGTGATAAATGAGCATCCTGCATTCTTCCATCTATACCTACTCTGGAAAATAAATAAATTCTTCACTTGGTTGACTTTACAGCAACATGTATATGTTGCCTGTGGTGCTGCGTCCCCGTGCTGTTGCAGCTTTTTTAATGTCCTGCCACGTCTGCAAATAAAAGAAAAATTATGCAAGACTTGTTTGATGCCAACAACACTAATAAATAATTTAAATTTTTTGCACTTGCTTACTTTACCGCAAAATTGACTTAACTGTTTCCACTGATTGACCGTCCCGTCTGGCCCATGCTCCTTCAGTAATGACTAAGATTTGCCACTGGGAGTCTGCCCTTTTGGCTCCTAAGAGTTCCTGTGAATTCCCCAGTGGCAAGGTGGTTGTGGGTTGGCATGAAATCTACCAACATTTGCAATTGTATTTTATTACTTCTTGATCTGAATAAACACAAATTTGTCAACTAATGGGCCATAGAAAAAGGCAAGCACAACTTTAAATAAAATAGTACAAGATCAATAATTTGATATGTAAACAGGATTGGATCTTGATGATTAACGTCTCTGTTTACTTTCACTGTAAAACATTCATTCATTAGGTACGCTTCTAAATCAATAGGTAGTCACTTTTTCAAACATTTTATAATAGAAGACTTACTTTTTAGCACTCATTTTATTTTCTCGAAAGGTAGGTTTTATACCACTTTGAAAAATCCAGAATAAATAATATAAACAAACAGCCGCAGACGAGGAACATTTATAGATAAAAAAAACAATAAAAAACTTAGACAACTAAAACAAAACAGAAAACGAAAAATTTATTTGTCAAAACCATGAGCACAGATTAGAATAATTAATTTGTGACATTTACCGGGGGTTCGTCTTTCCCCTATTATATCCACCGTGGATATATTGTCCACCCGTGTGCCCATGCTCGGGGGGTGGATATAAATGCGTGAGGGGATAAACGTTATATCCTTTCCCCGTGGAGAAGTGTCCCCCGCCCATGCTAGCCCTGCAGGAGCTGTTTTATCTAGTGGAGAGATCGACACCATTCAGGACTATTGAAGGGTCCATGGCGCCGGCTCTTTTGAATCCTTTAGTTGCTTGCTTCAGAATTTTTGGTACTGCTATCGTCCTCGAGAGATTTGTTGGGGGTAAAAGTTTTTTTAATGTTTGATGGCTCATAATAGAAATTAGAGTAACCTTAAAGGATCACTCGCGCATCTCTCTGTCTCTATTACCGTATTTTCTTTGAATTACTGGGCATACATAAGTAGTTGAAATTTTGTATACGTACATAATTATATTAACAGAGTTAAATAACCAAACACAGATTTATATCGTAAAAAATCGATTTCTTTTATTTCCTACTTTTCAAATAATTATCCCAACAAATCTGGAGAGCGAAAAATTTAATTTTGGAAAAATTTAATTTTGGAGAAATTATATTTTGTTCCTATACAAAAAAACGCCTTTTATATGGCAAGATGGAGGGAGTGGTTGAATTGTTCATTTTACGATTAAAGTCATACATTAGTAATTATTCTTTCGCCCCTTTTAACTTTTTAGTTAATATCAAGGTCTATTCAATGTACCAGGAATGCAGATGTCGTTGAGAGGTTTTACGAGTCACCATCATTCTCATAGCGTTCATCAGAAAGGCAAAGGAATTCTACATAATACCACTAAGCAATTAAAACCTCAATCAAACGTAGGCGGAGCCCGGTCGGCCGTCTGACCGTTCTATCTTTAAAAAAAAACACCTGTAGTGTGAGAAGGTACGTTGTCCACCGTGGATATAGAAAGTTATAGACTTTGTATTGCATACAACTTAGAAAGATTAGTTTTATTAAAGCTTATTTTTATTTTTTACAAAAATTAATTATATTATTATGACATCGTAAACAAGATGTGTAAGTTGGTTTGGTTTTTTCTTAGTATTTTGCATAATGGATCCAACTAAACAAAAAATTCACAATGAAAATCAATCCCTTCTTTACGCCCTAACTAAGCGACCAATCTTTGGGCAAAGAGCTAATTTTTATTCCATGAAAACACCCGTTGTCAATGGAATTTAAAAAAAAAAAAACAAAAAAAATTCGGACAAAGCAACAGCAAGTTATTATATAAATATTCTCTTTGAAGTTTAAATTCATCCTGTTTTACAGGATATTTATAACACGCCAAAAAAAGTAAGTAAAAAAACAATAAATTCTGTATTTCGTAATTCATTATGTTCTTAATTACGTGTAGATTTGTAGATAATTGTATTAGATTCAATTAAATTTAAACAACTGCATGTCTGAAATTTCTACGTCTACGATGTCCGTGGCTTAGGCGAGGACGGCAAAGTATTTTTTATGGCCACAAAACATTAACACGTTCCTATGCTATTGTGTTAAAGCCTAATATGGAATGGCGCTCATTTTGAAGGCTCTTATTTTGCTTTTCCAATCGGAACGCCTTCGCGGCGCCACGTAAGCTCGATTATGAGCCATAAACCAATTCCGGTAGCTCAACTATTACGGACCTCAGATTTATCTTGTATTTATCGCACGATTTCTCTTGATAGTTTTCATAATCACCTTTAACTAATTAGTTAATTATTTATTCAAATAATTATTGTCCAACTCAGTTAAATATCATTTCAATTTTCTTTATTTTACTCTTTAAAATTAGCCATTTTTATAACTTCGTTAGTCATCATTATCATTTATTTAATGTTCATTATTTCACCCACCAACCCGTTTTGCAGCAGCGTGGTTGGTCTGCGCTCTAAAACAAAACCCATCTTTAAGACTCTGCTATAAGAGCTGAGGTCTCTGCGTCACGTTAATATGCTTATAAAAAGTGGAGTATTATCTGTATCCCTTAAGTAAATCGATAAACTGGTTCTTGCACAGATTAAAAAACAAAAAGAGTACCTACATTGTAAAAAATAACCCTTCAAAACTTGATTAAATTGCCTCGCGAGATGCGTAGTAATTAACTCTGCCTACATTTTGGGCGCCCTTGAGAAACACTCGCTTCACTCAGCATTTCTAGTTGTAACACTCTCTCTAAGCTCGGGAGTAACTCTAAAATCCCTCGTTTGCTTGGGATTTATCCCGGCGCCCGTAACGTAACACATTGGTTCACCCCCTGGTTGTACAATCTACTATGACGCACCCACTTGCTATTCACTTCAGTTCATCTTAAACCGTATATATGTACCTATATGTATATATTCAGTAAGTTCGCAGGGTATAGGCATTCTCATTTAAACCAACAAGGGAAACATCGAATGGATATTTTTATAAAACTTATTTTCGTTTCCTCTACCAGCTTAAAGGAAGCTTTTAAGTAGGTTCTTTTTTATATACCGGAAACGCTTTATTACTGTAAATGTATGAAATTTAATTGCATTTAATTGACTATTTAACAAAAACAAATTTAATAAGCTTTGATATTAAATTAATTTAAAAATGCATATAAAAATTTCGGACAGGATTTGAACCGCTAAAACAATTGACGTTATATTTAGTACCTTAGCTTAGTGGTAAAGCGCTCAGGTCACGATAGCTAGAGAGTCGCAGGTTGAAATCCTGTCGGTTCTGAATATTTTAAATTAATTCTTAAATATACACTCGCGCCCTATGTACCTAGGTATATATCTTCGCGCGGTTTGATATAAGACGTTAGTGATTTTTGTCTGAATGATAAAAGCTTTGTTACATTACGCAGGATAAAATCAAGTCTTCATTGGGAATTTATTTTAGCCAAATTGGTCGCTAGTTGATGTCAAAAGTCAAAATCAAAACGGTTTTTATTCAAATGGCACAAGAAGCTACTTTTAATACGTACAAAATTTACATTGTAGTGAGATAATTACTGATGATATTTACATTCGTTGACTTGAAACTAAAGCTTCGAGGGTTCCAAACGCGTCTTGCGGTGATAACGCACGCGTTGTTAGATAATTATGTCTAGCGATTTTATCGTCTTATCTTATCGAAATAAGACGAAAAACTGGTAGACCTCACTGCCATCCTGATCAAAACACTGTTTTTTTAATATAGCTTAAACTGAGTTAACCCTGCAAGTCTTGACATCTGCAAAAGGTGCTCCACCGTTTTTCCGTTTCCAGTTTCCAAAAAAAAAGTTCATTTTCTCATTTTGCAGATCCCGAACAAGTCTTAAAATTAGTCTTAGAATCATTTAAAAAAAATAAAGTATTTCATTAGCACCCTAAAACGTTTTTATTATTATTTGTACAATACATAACAACATTAAAGACAGAATAAGAAGAAACTATCTTAGCGGCGATCTCTTGAAAACTAAAAACATATGACCAACGGCAACGGTATGGCAAACATATTTTTTATACTAAAAGTAATTTATTAATTATAGATCGAAACATAAAATAAATTTAATTGCGTGCGTATTTATTGAATTTCCACAATAACAGGACAAAAAGGCGCGAAAAAAATATATAGATACCTAAATTATTACAAACCAATTATCTCTATGGCAACAAAAAGCCAAAGAATGCGGACAATCTCTTGTTCTAGAAGTAAAATGATATTATAAATAAGGCTCGATGTACACTGGAACGGTTTCAATAGCAAATAAAAACACAAAGCAAAGTTTTTATGCTGCTAGTCTCGTCAAGTCGTCGTTAATGTTGACTAATTGCAAAATGGTTATCAATTATTTTGTAAAAGATCAAAACCAAACTAAATTGTGAAGTTCAGTTTCCATGGAAAATTATTGTAAGCATTACTTTTAAAACTGTCGTTTTCGTTTGGTTAAGACACTGAACAAAAAGACTATCTTTGATATGGTTACAAGTTACAACCTACTCTTAACAAACTCTTACTTTGCATTCAGTAATATTCGTAGGTACTGAGATGAGATTTTGATATCTCGGTTGGCAACTAAGGGCACTTTCTACAGTTTCTAACGTAATTCAATACAAAATATGCCTTCTGGCGATTCAGATAATCTCTAGAGCCTTAAGGATTTGTTTTGAACAGAATAAGCACCAGTGTGGCCCTCGCCTATCAAAGACGAGCCGGCCATATGGGCGCCTGCCGCAAACCAGTTCGTATCGAACCTGTATGCGATAAACTCCAGTACAATGCCACTGCACACGAGATAATCTATCTACAGATTTATCAGCGATGAATTATGTAAAGGACGAGTCAATTTGATAGGACATGGAGCGTGTTATACGCAAGGTTTATGGGACCCAGCATGAAAATTGATACGATTATTCTTTACGTCTTACGAGTTCAATAGTGTTTGTATTATCTTTAGATTTATCGATCAACTAGGCCGATGAGTATACAAGCTACGTTAGACTATGACGCTGGCTCTGCATCCCCTCGAGAACTGAAAATCACACACTATCACTTAAATTTACTTAAAATCAGTGTTGCAGTATTATTTAGTAGGTGATGCTTCAAAAAGTAGCAGTGACCCATCATCTCTTCTACATCTCTACATACTCATCTCTAGTCTACATTGATGACCTTTTGAGTTAAAAAAAAAGCTCTAAGTTTTTTTTTTAAAGAATCGACTTTAACCAAATCTTTGTCTTACGCATATTAAAAATCAATCTGTGCTTATGACCGAACTGGAGAACAAATTTCTAACTCGGTTTATTGATACGGATCTTTAGTTTATCATTTTTTTTATTATATTAATATATCTGAATCTTGGTGAAACTTGGAGACCGAAATCAAGACATCTTGCTGTGACAACTAGACTCTCTTAACAACTAGACCAATGAGGATACAAACACACTATATTTAATAATATCCTGTTCGCAAACTTAGCATTCCACGAGCGGCGACAACATAAAGAGCATCTCGTGCGCGCTGTGACGTCACGCACAGGCGCCGGCGCTTCGCCGCCGCCGCTTGTTCCCATGCCCCGAGATATGTTGAATAATTGAATTAATACGAAGTGCTGACTAATGAACCTCTTGCCTTTAAAGGTGAAGTTAGGTGGCTATGTTAAAATGAAATCTATGTTTTTTTTAAATGCTACTTGAAACGATACATTTCATAAAACGTAAGATCAAAGTAAAATGTATCGTTTGTAATCGACTTGGATTACAAAAGCTCAGAACATTAATAATACCTAACTTTTGACTGAGACAAAATTTTTTATTACAAAGAATAACTTTAAATGTTAAAGTTTAAATTTAGTAGTGCTATCCTTATCTATCAACAGGCAAGAGTAGGTATAACTAAACTACATAATTCAATATGTCATTTGAAGATTTTGGCTACACACGTTATTAATAAACTACATCAACGAAAGAACAGGTGCTCAATATCGGCCTTAAACATAGACAGGAACCTAAACTTAGCTTATGTGGGTTTATAAAGAAGACCAATAGGAAAAAATATGAGATCGAAGAATAATCATAATTAAATCAGGTATCATAAAGGTTTTGCTTTTTTTTCACTTTAGACAATGATCAGTGAACATACTACCAGCCTAATAAACCAAAGACAACTTTAAATGGCAATCATACAAACTATCATTGTCTTTGGTATGTAAGGCATACACACACACACAATCTAACAAGTAACTCGGTATAGTACTGCATAACGTATTAAAGCAGAGATGATTCCTGCCTCCGGCTGTGGCTGTTCGATCACTTCAAACCGGAATACCGTATTTTTAAGCGCCATTGTGTAATTTAATAGGTATTATGAACTGAGATTGGAGCTGATACATTTAATAAAATATACACGAATAAGTTAGTAGGAATTTTTCCGCGCATATTGCCCGCAAAACAACTTTCAAATAACTTATGCAATCATAAAATTAAGAATTGGGGTTTTTTCGACAATTTCGATCGTATTTCGCACACTGCGGGTAACGAATTAGTTATTTGAAATATATTCATAATTGCTATTTTATCGATCGTGTTTCTTGGCTATGGCTTTATTTATTGATATCAATATCATATGCCTATTAAAATCCCACTGCTGGACAAATGCATTATTTCTAATATGGAAGTAGGATTCAAACTTCTATAGCCAGGGGTTGGAACTTTTTGCCTGATAACGAATCTTAAAGTTTCGATATTCTAAGAGCCTAAACTATAAATCAGGAATGAACCTATATTGTAAGAAGCGGTGATAGCGAATTGGGTGTTGGGAGCTCGACTTCACTTTCGGGGCTCCGATTTCGAACCAGCACGCACTTCTAACTTTTCTAAGTTATGTGCATTTTAAGTAATTAAAATATTACTTTCTACAACGGTGAAGGAAAATATCGTGGGGAAACCTGCATGCTCGACAAAGGTGTGTGGAGTCCACAACTTCGCACTGAACCAGCTCGGTGGAGTACGGCATTAAATCTCACTGTGGGAGGAGACCCGTGCTCTGTAGTGGGCCGGTAAAGGGTTGATGATGATAATGATGATTCCTGTTTTTGATGGTTTTTAAATTTATTTTAAATAATAATAATTATAATTTATTACAAAAAATTTATAGAGTTTTTCCTTTGTTACAGATCGAATCTTAGAACGAGACGCAGGCTTCGTATCAGGTGGGGAAGATGACGACTCGTGTTCCGGTCCAGCCCATTCTGACGACTCCGGAGTCAGACTCACCGAGTCCGACTCGCGAGTCAAACGAGTCCACTCCCCGACCCGCCAGCCCCCAAAGAAAAGAATCCGCCTCGATTCCACAGAAGATCTATGCGAAGCCCCAAGATTCAGGCCTTGGTCTTACGTTGAAGAACCACAAATAGAACCTTTATCATTAGTGAAGAAAAGCGAAACTAGTCTACTAAGACAAAGGCGGAGGCCATTAGAACCGCCCCCACCACTTACGCCCACCCCCATACCCGACACTCCCGGCCCTCCCAGAGTACCACCACATCCAGGAGTAACAGACCCTGGATTCACGGAGAAAATCAAACCTAGAGAGCAGAGGAATTACAAAAACATGACGAGAGAGCGGAGAATAGAAGCTAATGCTAGAGAACGGACGAGAGTTCATACAATCAGTGCGGCATTCGATACCTTACGAAAAGCAGTACCCTCCTATAGTCATAACCAAAAATTGTCAAAACTTTCCGTACTTCGGATAGCGTGCGCGTACATTGCAGCCTTGTCCGCAGCGACGGAACCTGACGCCGACCTCGCAGAGGCAGTGGAAAAAGTCACGCAAACAATACACACGGAAGGAAAACTCAGGAAAAAGAAAGACGAGCCTTGAAGGAAAACTCGCTAATGGAGGACTTTAGCAATGGTTCCTTGAATCTTTATACCGTCCTTTGAAGCCTTCGAAGTCATTGAGTACAAAAACGACAATAAATAATACTTACCTAAATAATTATTTGTTGTTGAAAATTATTTATTCGAGAAACGCGATAGATTAATAAGGATTTTAAGAAAGCGGAAGTTTTTTTGTATTTCAAATTTTTGGGCTGAATCTCATTCGACTGATGACGATACACTGACTGATGACGATATACTGACTTATGTGAATGTCATGAAAGTATTAACTATGCGCATAATTCATTTGTTGTGGATATAAGTATAGATTTTGTAGGTAATTCTACATCTGTACACGTTAATTCGGTTAGGCCAAAGAGGATACAAACACTGACACATCCTAAATCTATGGTTAACAGTTTGTTAAAACTTGAATATCATAGAGAATCAGAGCCCTCATACAAAATAATTGTTCCCGTTTTTAAATAATTTAACTTCGAAGTTCTGGTGTTGTTAAGACGAATAACCTTGTTTTGCAATGAAATTTTATTATTATCAATTAATGATCGATCGTTAACATAACATTTCGTAATAAAGACAAAATCCTTAGATTAGTTGTTTATAGGTCACTGCTGCGCTCCTGCTAGAGATACCACCGAAATCATAGCCAAGTGCGGCCCAAATCATGAACAGAGATAGAATCTTACTTTTTTTTTCTAAAGTTTAACTACAGTTATAACAGTAACTTAACAACTGCAAACACTAACTGTGTCTACAAAGTATGATATTGGTGGCAATTCTGTTGTATATATTAATTACGGACACTAAATTGAATTTATTAAATGAACATTCTTCTGCTTTGAGGAAATTGATAATACTATTTTTTAGGCCTTCCTGTTTAGTTTAAAATCAAATTGGTTCCATTGAGTGTAATCGCATTTAAAGAGCAATTGTTCTTTTGGTTGTGTTAGTTAAGTGCAACGGGATTTATGATTTATTTAGTGGCAAAACCATTCAAAGAAAATCTATTGACTACAATAGTTTAGTTTATCGTTGAATCCATTTCCAAAAGCGCAGTATTAAAAAGAATAGACAAACATAAATGACAAAACTGTGTAAAGTAATGTATTTTTGGCTTTAATACTTTATATTTATTACAATTTTACAAATCGAGTCAGTAGTTTTAAGGCAGAATTGTATATTTTATTTAGTTAGTGTGTAAGTTTTGTATCATATGTAAATAGTAATTTAAGATGACGTGAACAGTGAATTTGAATAGTTAAACTTCTTTATACCTATAACTAAGGGCATTTTTGTAAAATGGTGTAAGACTAAAAAAACTTTAGTTATGATATAAAGACAGTTCAATTATTAACCTAATGGAGAATTTATGCTAGGATATGTCGTGTCTAGGCCGTAACATTAGCGGGCCAATACCGCCTGGATCTGGATGACGTGTAACACAGAAGAACCAAGAAAGTAAAATTCTACGAAAATTTTATATTCTAGACTTGTGTGAGCGAGGCGTACGGTTTGGTAGTGTAAGAAAACTCACCTCCAGTTTCTGAACGGTGATCAATGATACAAATAACCAGTCTGCATATTAAGAATTTATGATATTTACGATTTGATAGCCACAAATTAGTAAATCTATCAAAGTTTAAATTATAATCGGCGTTTCTGCAAAACAGTCAAGTTTACTGTACGCCAACTACAAATGCTTTTCGGTATGGCTAGCCTATGATTTGATCGGGCGTTCTGAAACTGACGGTCTGTTATGATAATGAATGCCACGTCATTTCCAACCGATCCTTACCAAACAAAACACAGGATATGACAGTGACAGTTTTTTTCATAATGCTGTATGTACTGAAAAAGGCTAATCCGCGTACGGTACGGTTGGTAGGTAATACATAAATATTATCCTAAAATATACAATGTTGAATAATAAGTCATTATTTGAATGCCTTAAATATATGTACCTAATTGTGATAATATATTTCTGTAGAATAGTTATTGCGTTATTTGTGACTGTGACTTTTGTGGCATTGCAACTTAATTTATTGAGGGATTCAGTCGACTGTATGTAAAGGTTTATTTTTCTTTTAAAGTCATTTCTTAGTTCATAAATATATTCTTTGTAAAACTAGTCTCAGTTTTTTTTATTTATAAAGATGTTATTCCAATGTTAAATAATGAAACATGAATTGTAACACGACTTTAAAAGAAAAATAAAAGATGTCATTTTTGGTGCAAAGTTTAGATCTAACGCATAAACGGAAATAAAGAAAAGAATACTTAAACTATATTTTGATGTTTTATTTTACCATACCTACCCTGACAGACCAAAAAAAGAACATTTTCATAGTAATTGAGCCAGGAACAATGGCTGCAAGTTAGAGAATTGGCTTAATATGCTAGAACCCAATCCTAATTAGGAGAGATTAGAACTTAATAAAAAATATAACAGGTGCAATACTTTTCTCACGGAATCGAAAAATTATCTTTCAATGTTGTAACGATTACAATGAGTTTTAACAATGACTTTTTTTTAACATTAAATCGCTTTATGAAAATAAATGGTAGAGACACAAATAAGTATATAATAAAACAATGAATTCATCAAATCGTAGCTATTTTTCTAATGATTATTTACTAAAGATTTCCCTTCTCTCATTGCCTTATTCCATTAGTTAATGTAGCCTGGAAGAGATCACTTTTAGTATAAAGGCCGCCTTTTGCATATAATTTTTGTTAAAGTAAGTGTGTGTGTTTTCTTTATTATGCAATAAAGTGGTTTAAATAAATAAAATTAAAATAAAGATGACCAAAAAAAAGCAGGCTATCTTTAGGCTGCTTTATCAGATTTTTTCTAATTCCACCGTTTATGCCAAGCTGCACAAAAGCTGTATACGATCAGTGGTTGCAAGTCGCCACTGGCGGCACGGACCACTATAATGGCGGAGTTTAACAGCGAATTTGAATTAAGTTTTAATCAATTACAGTGAATTACTAAATACACTGTGATGTGAATTAGTTCCATAGTGCTAAGTAAGTATAATGGGGACCAGATTTCAGCTGTCATCTGTGTAAGGACAGCCGGTTCAGTGGTAATAATAGAGGTCAGTGGCTGTGTTAATCCACGTTAATAAATCACTCTCAAAACGACTTCCTGAATACTTAAAGACGATAGGAATCGCTGATGAAAATCGAATTAACTGATTGTCGGTATTGTAGGGATAAACCATTTATTTACCTTGTATTTATTTAGTAAATTTAAAATTCAAAATTCATTTTTTTCAAGTAGGCCTAATATAAATATGTACTTTTGAAACGTCCAGTCTGTCTCTTTGTAGTAACTCTACCACCGGTTCGGAAGGCAGATTCTACCGAGAAGAAGCCGGCAAGAAACTCAGCAGTTGCTCTTTTCCATCATAAACAATTTACATTTTACATTTTAACATTCATTTTTCTATCTTGTGAGATATGAAAGCGGAGCCGGATGCTTCCAAGCAACCTTGTCATTAAGAAATTCATCAATTGTATAGTAAACTCGCTGTAATAAATAACGGAATAACATTTAAAGCAGACATTTTCTTCATGAATCGCGTCTGAGATGAATAGGAACAAAGACATACCTACCTAAAACACAGACTAACAATATATGTAAATCAGGCACATTATGAGGGGAACTATTACTGCTGTTTATTTCTGCGGCCAAGCAGCACTGCTTTCTTGCCTAAATACATCTCTCTCTCTCTGGTCGTTCCTTCATCACTGAAGATCGTGGTCCTGGTGAGATCTCAACTACGCGTTGGTAAACTGTCTTCGTAGGCTTCCGTTGGAGGCCATTTTGGCGATTTGAAGCGGTCCGAATTAAACTGGTCTGCCCATCTTGTTGGGGACCGGCCTCTAGGTCTTTTGCCTTCGGTGTTACATACACCGAACCGGTGTACAGTGGAACATAAGGCTTCATCATCTACAACTCAGGTTGGCGGACACAGTTAGGCAATTTGCAGGACTGGTTCATTGCATGCGCTGCGAAGTGTTACTGTGTTTACTGGCGCGGGCTTTCCATTTAACATTAGACGGACAGATTGGTCCGTCAATTTTTACAATTAAAAAAAATTTAAATACACTACTTAGGCAATATTTAAGTAGTGAGCTTTTCTTTGTAACGGAAGCACAGAACGGAAGCAGCGTGAGCTGAAAGTTCACAACTGGACATAGACAATAACTGTTTTTTAATTTTTTGCTGGCCATAAAGGGCAAAGAACATGTTTCCAACAGCTTAACTAAACAACAATTTGTAACGTCTTTCAAATAAGTTTTTTACGCGCAGCTAATATTCAGACAATTTACGCCGACATTTACCTAAATAGGAAGTAGCTGGCATCTGTTGGTTCACAATAAACTCTCTCATGGCACAGCTGCCCGGGGTGGTAGATAAGGCGGCACGTGGCTGCGAGTCAATACTCTATTGCCCCTTATCTATTAGTACTGTGGGATATTTAAAAAAAGAAGGGGGAGGGCGCGATTAGCCTGAGATTTTATGTGGGTAGCTTTTACGAACGGTAAGATATAAATCTAGGTCTCTCTCTCCCTCTTTGATTATTGAATCACTTAGGTAAGACTGTCTCTTACAATTAGAAATAATAAGATCCATTCATTTAAATAGTGTATATCTTTTTTAAATCAACGGTTACTAGCGATTTTTCGGCGGATAAATTTTCTACTGAGTAAAAACTTTCATCCAAGAAAACGCATAAAGAGCTTTTTTTTTCGCGCAGGTGCCTTTCGAGACAACGCCTTAATATTGCTTTGGGCTAAATCAGATCTGGATAGAGCATAGCGCAGCATAGCTTTGGAAAAATATATATAGCTAAATGTTTAATGGTCACTTCCACTGTAGTATTATTTTGTTCCTTTATAACTGACGGACCCATATATTGGCCAACCTGATTTTAAATGGAAAACTATCGCCTAAAAACATAGCAATGCGTCCAGGTCATGCAAGCGTATATCAAAGTGCCACCATCCGAACAACAAAGGCATGGTTTTTTTATAGCCTACATTTCAAACTAATAACACACTAAATCATAGAATTAATAGAAAATGTCTACCTGTTTTTATAAAAGAAGGATATCATATTTTACCGATTCATTTATTACAACTAAGGCCATCTCTATTTGTTCGAGCTTCGAATTCGAAACTCACTTCACTTCACAAGTGCGTGCCGGGTGTTTAGAGAATATCATATCAAGGTTATGTGAGATCGCTTTCGAAGCGATCTTTCTTACTTGAGTGAGCTTCGATATCGAGCTTGAATTATTAAGAAAGCCTTGCTGTACTTTATCCCCATTTGTTACGCGCACGTTTACAAACAATCTGCCCTTTATTAGTAACGTGTTTGTAACGATACGGTGACAGCTGTTGTCACAAATGTTAAATTATCGCAAATGTGTCCGATCGCCCCAACCTCCTCGCTAGCTATGGGAGGGGGATCGATTAGGTGCATAAATGATTACGTATTTAATGAACCGCATACACAACATGTAACTACGTTTTAAATTTATAACGACCTTTGACGCACGTCCTTTGCCCACCCTAGCCACCGCGGCGCCCTGGGGCGCCGTAGAAAGTACAGAGGCACCTCGAGGCACTCCTTACTTAAAAAAATCAAGAAAAATATTTGTTTATTATTGGATATTGTTATTAGGTACACAAAACAGATAATAACTAAAGGTAGATCTTTATATATTAGTAATAACAAGTTTGGTTCTAAGCAACAGCCCAAAGTATGTGTACACAACTTGGAATTAAATTAAACAAAAAGTAAAGATAAAACTAAAGTTGAAACAAAAAAAAAAAAATATATGTATATATATATATATATATGTATATATAAAACTATATTAGAGTATATTACATAAAAAAAAATTAAGTTTTTTTTCTTTTTTTTTTTTTAATTTATGATAGTTCTTGTACAGTAGTGTCACGTCTTGTCCCACACGTTGAAAAATTGTGAGGAGAACACCAAGCTCAGCCATCAAGCCTAATTTTTGTCAAAATTCATTATTTACTAGCGCGACTACGTCCGCGTATAACTCAACCTTAAAGGGTATATGCTGGCGTATACTTTATTTTGAACTTTTAAAGGGGAACACCGAACAACTTTGTGTTATAGGATTTTATTGAAACTTTGACCGTTTACGCAGCGGAAGCTCTGATTAGCGTCTGCCTTTAGCGGTCCTCGATAAATGGGCTATCCAAAACCGAAATAATTTTTCAATTAGGACCAGTAGTTCCTGGGTTCATTGCGTTCAAGCAGACCAACAAACAAACCCTTTGCCTAGATATTGCAGTGCCACTGGCATGATTGCTGAATCAAGGTAGCCTAACTTTTATGATGTTATAAGAACATGCGTTTTGAACAACTTTTGGAAGAGGATCAGGTCATCATGAAACAGTATGTATACTTTGTTACGCCTAGTCTTATCTTTACGTATTGTCTAACGGTGCACAGAGTAGAAATAAGAGATAAATATGCAACCATGAAGCCTCGGAGGAGTTATTTTAACCTTCACGGTTAGTACTTTTTTTTATTCCATTACAAGTTAGGCCTTGAATGCAATCTCACAGGGTGGTAAGTTATGATTCAGTTTAAGATGGTAGCGGGTTAACCTGTTACGGAGTATGATAGTCACACCCCTAATCGGTTTCTACACGACATTGCTCCAGAACACTGAATAGCTTAGCGGCACGTCTTTGTCGGTAGGGTGGTAACTAGCCACAGCCAATGCCACCCACACCAGACCAGAGAAAATTCAGAAATTATAATTATTTAGAATTGCCCGGGAATCGCACCCGGGATGTCGTCAAAAACTACTTAAGTTTCATGATTATTAATTATATCGAATTTTATTATAAATCATATTTTTTGTGAATTTTATCTAAGTATACTGGGTATTTTGTCTTTAATAAAACTTTATTATTATTACTAATAAACAAACTCTACATATTTATATATTAGTGTAATTCAGCTTTACATTTTATATACAAGTATTACGACCTGTGACCTTTTGCGCGCAAGCTTTGCGCGCAAAAGGTCACAGATTCAATTTCTAACGGAGAACAATTTTGAATGTTAGGTCTAACTTATTTCTGGTGCCGGAATGGCAGCCCCGCATCGGTAAACGCAGCGTTGGTCGGTTCCCAACGAGTTGGACAGACGAAATCAAACGAGTCGCTCGGAGCCGCTCGAAACAAGCGGCCCAAGACCGTGGATTTTGGAACTTCCTACAAAAGACCTATGTTGAGCAGTTGTCAATCGGTTGAAGTGATGATGATGATGATGTTAGTTCTGGTTTAGAATTAATCTACAGAGGATTCTATTTTTAACAGGTCGGTAAGTTCTTTTTTTCTTGTAAGACTTTACTTTACCATAGTTGTAAAATAATTAAAGTGTTGCCTAGCAGCGTCATCTATTATTGAGTAGAAGCACTAATAAAATACTTCTGATCACAAGATGGCGCTAAATAATGTAAACACTATCAATACTGCGTAATACCAAATATTACTACTAGATGGCGCTGTAGCCAAACTCTACTGGATGATATTTCTACTTTTATTTAATTTGACTTAATAATAAAATATTGTCTATGCCTAGATTTGGCGCGAAATAAAATCATTCTTATTGACAAAATAAACTTTATTGTCTTTATACGAGAAGTGATAAGTGCGCGGAATTGTTAAAACGTAAGTATTTTAAGCAGTCCATTTGAGGCATCTCGTGTCTAAATGTGTCCCGAGACATCTTACGGAGCAGTATCTCGCCCCACAGGATATGCAGGTGTAGTTCGATAAAAATCCACAAACGGCGCAGAAATGGCGATCAGGAAATCTAAAAAAAAAGAGAATTATATTATTATCTTTTTAATTTTTTTTTTTTGTATATTAATACTATGCGAAACTTTAGTTAGTTGGGAACACAACTTTTGTGCCTTAATAACTTTTGAAAGCTTATAAATTAGCTAAACACATTGACATTTAAAAAAAAAGTTTAGCTAAACGACTAAAATATATCTCTCAATAAAATGGTAGTAAAAATATACATATTAAGTAAATTTTTAATCTTTAAATTTTTATGTAAGGTCATGGTCAAATAAGCCAATAATAGAAACAAAAACTAAAGATGATAATAATATCATAGTATCTATGCAAGTCCGGCAATCCACACAGGGCTAGTGTGTTGGACTAAGGTTTTAGCCTCTTCTCAATGTGAGAGGACACCCGAGCCATGCAGTGGGTTGGTAATAAGTTGATAAGATGATGATGATCTATGCTAGAATCTAGTATCGTTAACATTATACGATGACAACAAGGCAATGCCTAAATAATAAACACCAAATTAAAGGAGATTCCTAGGCATACATAAACTGTTCACCAATAGTTATAACCTAAGAGTTGGTGAAACGTTTTTCGCCTAAATCATAAGCACTCTATTTAGAAGATCTGTAGGTTTAGTGAAAACGGACAAATATCTTAGAAACAAATAAAATAATTCATTTACTTTGATGGCCCAACTTGGGCTGACATATAATTAGGTGGCTCAGGCCTGTAACTGGCATCTTCTTCAACCAATTGCGCAAACGTTTTCCTAAATCTCATTTTGTAATATTCCGCACTTTTTGCCTTTTTCTTCCTTGTGGGCTTTTCATTAGAATCTGAGAACTTGGGCACCTTTTTCGACATAACCAGATCTGCGTGGGGGTCTTCATGGAAATTATCCTGTTCGAGTGCCTCAACGGCTTTACGGGCTCTCCTTTTTCTCGCCGCATCATCTAGAACTCTCCTTTTCTCTCCTTCCTTAACTCTCCCAGACTCTCGTGTAGTCATCTTTGTATTTTTATCTGCCAAAATAGAAAAAACTTAGTTTATAAGTGAGTGGGATACATGTTATGGGCCTATAGAGTAAGAATTACCTTAGAAATTTAATAAATTATAATCCTTTGTCATGAACGGGAAAACTCATTTGGTCCATCAAATCGTCCACACGAGCCTGCAGTGTGTCAACAATGTCTGATGAAATAAACAGATGTGTCTCATCCAGGTCTTGAAGGATAAACTTTCTACCTAGTGCAAGGGTTTCGTCCAGGTGGAGCAAGAATTGTTTCATTGCTGGATCACTGAAAACATATTACAAATATAATTATTCACCATTATCACTAGCAACCGAGCCAGCACAGTTCTCATCAGGTTTAGGCTGTAGTTAGCCATGCTGGCCAAGTGCAGATTGGTAGACATTTTGATAACATTATGGCAAACTTTCAGGCATGCTGGTTTCCTAATGATGATTTCCTTAACCGTTAAGGCAAATTTTAATTTCCTAAATTAAATTGATTACAGAATAGATCTGTTGAAAAATGTCTAAGAAAAGAGGATTGAGTGCTGATGAGAAGAAGACTAGGATGTTGGAAATATTCCATAAGAGTAAAGACTTCTTTCAGTTGAAGGTAATTTTTTCTATTTAAAAAGTTATTGTAACTAATAACTTTAACTTTAACTTCAGGACATTTTGTATGGACTGTTACACATAACAGGGTGTCAAACAATTTGTCACTGTTCCAGCATGGCTAGCTTCAGATTGGTGCAAGTTATATAGCCTAACCACAAAACTATTTTTATTTCAAAAGTATAATTTTTTTAAGGAATTAGAAAAAATAGCCCCAAAAGAGAAAGGTATAACAATGCAATCTGTCAAGGAGGTGGTGCAAAATTTAGTTGATGACCACCTTGTCGATTCAGAGAAAATAGGCACATCCATCTACTTTTGGTCTTTTCCAAGGTAATTTTAATGCTATTTAATTATATGAGGTACTTCTCTTTTTTCCAGATTTTTATACATAGGTACAAGTGTCACTAGGGGTATGGAAATTAATTTTACAGGTTTTCATTTTAGTTTATGTAATTTTTTTATACAAACCAAGTGCCTTTACCAGCGAATTATGATTTTCTGCTGGCCATTTTGATATGTTAATATTATGTACGATAATATCAGACTCAAATAAATTGGAGACAGCAAGATGTACAAACTGGTTCCAATCAAAAATTAAATCCTCAAGTACCCAAAACAAACCTGGAATTAATTTGGTAGTTTGTCTGGACATTTACCTGTTCTACTATAATATTTGCATGTCTATTAATTAATTAATTAATTTTTATTAAATACTTCCTATAGTACCTCTATTTTAATAAAACCTTTTTATTTTTGTTTTGTAGTAAAGCAAAAAATACTCAGAAAAGGAAACTTCAAGGGCTACAAAGTGAACTTGATGAAACAATAAAAAAATTGAAAAAAATAGAAGATACTATTGTTACAGAATCAGTAAGAAATCATATTTTACTAGCTTTATGACATGGTTTTGTTTACACTTTGTATAGTATTGGTTTATTATTTTGTAAGGTTAATTTTTTAAAATATTGCAATTCAATTCACATCAGCCATAAAAAACAAGTATTATGTTCATCATTGTCATCCATGTCTAATGCAGGCTTCTGTGCTGATAATACATTATTGCCATTTAATAGATTGGACGTGAGCAAAGTGATGAAAGAACTGAACTTCTAGAAACATTGGAGCAACTTAAGAAAAAAGAAAATGTGCTTTCAAAGGAAGTGCAGAAATATAGAGACTGTGACCCTGAGTACATAGCTCAGGTGAAAACGGAGATTGAAGTAAGGATGAAAAACTCAATAATTTTTAAAATGAATACCATGTCAATGTCCTACCGACAATTAGTACACACAGGCCTCTTGTCTAATGGGAGAAAAAGATTGGAGGAGAAATTTGTTGATCAACATACAAAAAATTCTAATAAAAACGGTTAATAAAAATTACACAATTTTAAAATGCATAAAATTTATTGGTATAGGCAAGCCTGTATTGTATGTGCCTGTTCAATCTGTGTTTACTATTTGCTTGGTCTACCAGCATACAATCGCAGGTAAAGGTAGTGCAAGCAGGGGTGCACACCAGTGGCTTGCATAGAGGGTATGCACAGGGTATGCAGATGATAAAAAATTTAGAAACCTCCAAAACAAGTTATAAAAAACTCAAGTATTACTCACTTAAGTATTAACTTTAGTACTATTGTACTAGATATTTTCTACATTTTATATCATCTGCATACCCTGTGCATACCCTCTATGCACGCCACTGGTGCACACATAATTGACAGGTGATGCACTGTTAAAAGCTGACTCAATAGTAGCAGTTGCGCTGGCAAATGGATTGACAAAAGTGCTGGCAAGGAGCCAAAACATAAAGTAGGCAGTATAAAAACTTAGAGAAGAGTGGCGAAGTATTGTCAAGCGAGCCACAAAACCCAGATGACGACCACAACCAGTCTGTCAAGACTGAAACGACTAAGAAGAAGATAAAAACTTATGGCTATTTTGTTTTTCCTACAGCTCACAACTTATATCTAATAATATGGCTGTTATGAAGAAGTAATGTTATATTTAAGAGACATACAACACCAAATTCAGTACTGCTGATTTATTACTAATCCAAGTAAATTAATAGTTAGTTTTTGTGTACGCAAAGCTAGCATTATCTTGTACTACATGGTATTAAATTTTTTAAGGACTTGAAATCAGCAACAAATAGATGGACAGAAAACATCTACATAATGAAGTCATATATTAAAAACACTTTTCAAATGGAGAATGAAACCATTGATCAAAGCTTCAATATACCTGCAGATATGGATTATCTAGAAAACTAATTAATAATAGTATTGTTTGATTATATTTTGTAATAAATAAAACTTCCTAGTTACTTGATTTTTTTGTAAATTATCTTGCTTTTATATAGCTATATAATCTTGCAATCTTTCCTAAACTAACTGACAACTACCAACTGTCAAAGGCCAACTGGATACACAAAATATGAAGGAAGTAAACAAACTTTTATGTTAATTCCATGAAAGAGAAAAAGATGAGGTATGGTACAAACAGCAAATACTCAATAAACTTTGGTCAAATTATTTTGTCTAACTGGCCCTGCTTAAAAGGTAGTTTAACAAAGAAGTGCAATAACTCCGAAAGATTATTAAATCTACAAAGAGCCTGCATCTATCAGAATGTCAGAAAAGGTGGGTTGAAAAAATAAATTTGAGCCAGGTTCGTTCTACATATACATGGTGCAAGAATGGTAATTGAATTTAGAATCAGAACAGTTTTTTGTTCTTTTACTAATACTAGAGGAAGAACAGATTATTCTGATCCTGTTGTTGTGGATCTTTTATTGTTTTGTACATCCATTATATCCACCATGCTACCAACATAGGATTTAGATTGCCAGTACTATGATGAGGTATGCATGCATCGCATAAATGTGATCAGATGAGGATAGTGTCAAGTGCAAACATAAAGATGAATACAACACTGTGTTTCTACACTTTAGACATACCATTCCACAAGAACGCCTTTCATAACATTCACCATGATGCATAATTATATTCACTTCTTATATAGATCAATATTATGAATACAAGATAGAACACAACACGGCTTTTTAATATTGGAATTTATAAAAAATTACTTCAGCGATTAAGAAAAATCTACTCAGCGTACGCTAACCTCTTTGAACAATATTTGACAGAATGAGTTTTTGAGTTTGACACTGACAGTCTTGTCTGTATTATTTACTAGATTTACTGCTCTAGGTGTAAGTACTTTTGACATAAAGAGATAACGGTGACAAATCAATCATTAACAGATAATATTATACTCGGAGGTTAATTCATTAAGCCATGCGTTCACAGAATTCAGGTAAAAGTTTCGAGAAAGCCAAGAGAAAATATATCAAAAGGTAACATTTATATTTTTGGTCAAAATATAAATGTTGCCTTTTAAAATAAATTCTTGTTTCTTGAAGTAGACACTAGATGGCGTTATACCTATGTTTGAGGAAAAAAAAGAACAAACCGTTAACGCCGGTAACCCACTGTAACACACACAACGGCTGTATGTAATGAAAATTAATTTAATATAACATAACAGTATATTTTGTAATAATATGTACCTCTATAACAGTAGGTATGATTTGAAGCGTTAGGTACCTTCAATAAAGTATTCACGCCGCTAGCTTGGTAGGCATACAAAGTTATTTTTGAATATTATTTTTTCGATGAAAAAATTACAACGGTAAACATTTTGTCAGAAATATGATTAAGAATAACTTTTTTTTCGTTAAGAATAACACATCTTTTTTTCGTTTTTTAAGCCTCATTTTAGAATATGTACTTACCTATACAGGATCTTAATGATTACGTCTCGGGGCCAGAAGGCGTCACTGGTATAACTGTGGCTTTAATACTAACTTTATCAAATTACTATCAATTATTCTGAAACTCATTTGCATGCATATCACTGAATAATTTTATGATCTAATTGGTCCCGTGACTTGAATATTGGTTACTCACTATTAATACTAGCGCTTCGCATTCAAGAGTCTTGACGCGGACGTAGTAAACCTTCTATGGCACAGCATTGCATTTATTTATTAACTTATCTCCAAAACAAGATTATCTATCAAAGTTTTTTTCCCCACTATTCCTACGTTAAACCTTACCTGCAATCCCACTTGATGGTAAGTGATGATGCAATCTAAGATGGTACCGAGCTTTGGATATGTCAGTTACGTATATTATACTCATACGCCTAATCGGTTTCCACGCATCGTCGTACCAAAACGCTAAATCGCTTAGCGGCCCGTCTTTGCTGGTAGGGGGTAACTAGCCACGCCCGAAACAAGACCAGACCGGAAAATTTGGAAATTATAAATTTTCCAAACCCGGTACCTCCCACTTATAAACCACAGGGTTTAGAAACAATTGGGCCTGAATTCCGGACTCTTATTGTCTGTGCATATTATGCTGTATGCAATCAGCATCATATAATCATCTGTATATATGTTTATATGTACGAGTATGCAGTTAAAAGGTAATGGAAAATTGCATCGATAAACCTTATCGTCACTTGAATGGCGGCGTTACGCGGTGGCTTTTAGCTTTTAAAGCCTCACGTTGCCAATACAGTTGTTTTATGCCTGACATAATGGAGCTGCATTGTAAGGCGTGGGCGGCACTGTGCATAGACAAACAGTTTTTAAAATTAATATTATTTAAAGCTTTTTAAAGATCCTTTGATGACGTTATTTAGTATTTTCAAGATTTTTGTTTTATTTCTATATAATAAGCATGATAACAGTAACAAAGAATCGCTAAAATATTGTATTTATCTGATGATATACGATTCATGTTCCATAGAACAAACGTATTTTTATTTATGTTCGATGAAAGATGGGTATTTGTTTTCTATTAATAAAACGCCGAATAATGACGTCACGTCCATATAAACATATTTTTTTACAGATAAACTTCGAAAATCTTACGTATATTTTGTGATTTTAAGCTATCAATAACTAACTAAAGCTCTAATTTGCCTATGATACATAACGAATGCGGCCATAACACCCAGCAAGTACTAATTTGCGGAGACGTCATGATTGCGGCCATGACACCCGGCGGCCGTTTTCGCCGAAAAAAAAAAAAAAATTGCAATGGATTACAACAAAACCTTTAATATCTGCAAAAATAAGATATTTTTATTTATATCTAAAAAAATATCTTATATAAAAATTATAATTCCTCCAAGTGTAGGTAAAAACACTAATAAAATAATTATAAAAATCAATGGGCAGTTTTTCATAAGTAATTAGTCATCATTCTTACCTAATGTTACCTGGAACTCAAATCTGCTATTACAATAAATTTGTGTCTCAGTCAGTGGTCGACCAATCAAAGTACAGCGTTACTGTACGATGCCGCGTAGAAACCGATTATATGGGTTTAATATACCACCGTCAAATTAGTAATAACTGTTGGTTAAATCCAACAATACGTTCACCTGTACAAGCCTTTAGCAGTACTTAAGATGAGTGTGGCATGTAGGAACGGTTTTAAATGACTCATTGCTCCCCGTGTTTATCCTTTTCACCCACTCGCGTTGAAACTTTAAAACAACCTTCATACTGGGATAAAGAAACTATAGGATAGTATTAAGGAAAATGTAGCATTATCATCATCAGCCAATATGCACCCAGTGCTGTACATAGGCCTCTAAACTCCATCAAAGTCAAAATCAAAGTAAAAAAATTCTTTATTCAAATAGGCACATACCTAGATGATACTTTTGATGCGTACATTACATGTAAAATATGTACATAGAAGTGAGTTGATAGCGATAACTACATTCGTTAACTTAAAACTAAAGCTACGAGGGTTCCAAACGCACCCTAGTCTAAAAAGAAGCCTACAACAAACGCAGCCGGTTTTTTTGTTATCACCATTTATCTATTTCCAGCCTTCTGCGTCTAATGGATGCACTTAGATGCACGTCAGTTCTTAAACGGCTCCGAAACGGCTGGACCGATTTCAATGAAACTTTCAGGGAATCTCCGGATTGACCTGGCGAGTAATCCTGTAAAGTTTGGTGACGATCGGAGCACTCCTGTTTTTGAACTGTCAAACTGTCAAATACAGCTTTTATTTACTATGATGATATTCTATTCTTGGGTGTACATGGGTGTAGATAATGATCTTCACCCGCTCGAGAAGAGAATAGAAGAGAATGAATACGGAGAGAAACAAATGATTTAATATCTGAGACTTAAATAAAAAATTTAATGTTGTAAGTTTATTGTACGCTAGTAATTTATATGTGCAGTGTATCTAAGTCAATGACAGCCCGGAGTCAGGAATTCATCATCATCTGGCTCAGTACGGACTGGAAGACTCCACACTCCTTTGAGAACATTATGGAGAAACTCAGGCAACGCATCGTAAAATATAGTAAATATAAATAAAAGACGAGACCCAAAAGGATTTTCTTATATTTACTTAGTTATTTATAAAGTTACATTAAGACCACTACATTTTACATTAATTCCACTAAGCCGTGAGAAATCTAATGTTAATTACACAGTAAGTAACTTAAATTAATAGGTATATTAGCTTTATAAAAACTAATAATTAAAAAAAAAAAGAGTATGTGTACTTATGTACACGCGTTAGAAGTTATACTTCTTTGGCGTATGGAAAAAAAATAACTAAAATGCAGTAGTGATTAACGATAAATATTAAAATTAATCAAAAAGATTTTATTTAAATAAAAAAGGTTTTATTAACGTAATAATATTTATTTATTCACACTGTTTGTACAGTTACGAAACACGTGTTCTAAATATAAAAATACTAGAATATACCACTTGAGTATAGTTATCGATTTTCATGCCACCTGAAGCTAACTTTACGATGTAGAATTCAGGTGTCGGTGTGCGCGCGCATCGTTAAATTCACTCTCGTCATTTTGCTCCATCGCGCCAAAAGAAGTATAATTTCAAAAATAACACAGTTTTTTACAGAAGTACCGATAGATGGGTAAAGGGTGATATGGGATTTTATATGACACAGACCCGTAGGCACCTACATGTTGTGACGACAGATTAATTAATTTCAGAATTTACAACCCGAGGAAAAAAAAAACAATAACCGTCTTTTTTATTAGGCCTATTTTATAAACACTTAAAAGAAGGCTAAGGTAATATAGGAAAACGTCAAAACAGGAGCTTCTATTTATTAATATCGTAATGACCGATCCTTTTAAGGATAGTTTAACGGTCGCTTTTTTGTAATGACTCTACCACTGCCGATTCGGAAGGCAGATTCTACTGAGAAGAAGCCAGTAAGAAACTCAGCAGCTGCTGTTTTCAAAAATATATATTTTTTTAATTTAAAAAGTTAACTTTAATTACAAATTTATGGAATTTTCATCATATTAACCTATTACCAGCCCACTATAAGGGTTAAGACCTCCCACAATGAGAAGAGGTTAAGACCACCACGCTGGCCCAGTGCGGATTGGTGGACTGCACATACCTTTTAGAACATTATGTAGGCAGGCATGCAGGTTGTTTTCCTTAACCGTTCAAGCAAGTGATATTTTAATTACTTGAAACGCATATAACTTGGAAAAGTTGGAGGTGCGTGCTAGGATTCGAACTCGGGCCCCAGAAAGCAAAGTCGAGCTCCTCAGTTGTAAGCCTACATAGTTGTTGTAATAAATGACAAATTATTTAAACTTTTGCTGTTCCTAAATCCGGCCACTGTAATACTGTACTTTTTCTTCTTTTCCTGCGTGTTTACGTTTTATTGTTTGCGCTGTCTCACTTTCTTGTTATTCTTATGTTGTTCTTGTGTTTACTGTTATACTTTCGCCATGGGTCTGTAAGAGATTGCTTTTGCAATAAGACCGCCTTTGCACACAACTGTTTATACACACAGACTACCCGTAGCCATCTACATGTTTAATATAAGTATATACATATTTTCTTCTTGTGTTGTTTCCATTTATTTGTAATATAGTTTTCTGAATAAATAATGAATCAGAAATATAAAGAAAATGCTTATATTATTTAATATATTACGAAAATGCAGTTTATCTTTACTATTTTACTATCATTAGGTGCTCGTGCTCAAATAAATAAGTATTTACTAGTTAATAACCAATAATTACATCTTATTTAACCATTTTATAAATAGTAGTTACTAGGATATTACTAATCATAAATAAGTAATTTTACCTTTTATTTACAAACAGTAATATTAATTTTTTACACAAGTTACATTGCAATGTTTATCATCAACATTTTAATGTTGTTTCATTAATAACTTTGCGCTTAGAAAATCGCGACTTTAATCTATAATGTATGTATAAAAAAAAGAACATTTATTATATATTTGGATATAGTAAATTATAGCTATAACTTTGCCTTAAAATCTTTATTACATTAAATCCGTGCGTACACACTCATAACTACAGTATAAGACGCAAAAATTGACAATGCTTGTATGAAGAGGTGTCATATTAATGTACGTCACAAAATGCTTTTAGTTTTTTAATTGGCGGGCAAAAGAGTTAACCTATGCAAATCGGCAGATGTGCTACAAATGTGTCTCCGTATTAATTACGTAGCATTAGTGCGAAGTTTTTTTTTTTGCTCTATAGGTCTGGGTTCTAGTCCTTTTCAGGTACAAAAGTAAAGACTTCAATGCCATAGACGATCAAAGGTTTTACTAAAACCGCTTAGAACAATATTATTTTAAAATAAGAGTTGATTTGGCATACCTTCAAGTTCTAAAAATAAAAAGAAAATGACAAGAATATTATAATAATACTGCTTTAAGCGATGGTATTAAGACCTTATTAAGTATACGAATTACGTAGACCATACTTACTAATTTTTGGTTTTTATCTACCCTACTATTTACACAGGTTTCCTACGATAATAATATTCATATTTTAAGTGTGAAAAGAATGTAGAAATTTTTGTAGAGACAAATTGCCCTCTCGATAATATTTACACGTAGAATACATTTTAGTGCAGGAATATGAACGATTCCCGAGGTATAAAAAAAAAAAACCGTAACAAAGTCACGGGCAACTGCTACATAATTATTTTTAAACCACTCATTTTTAGGGTACCGATGTCAAAAAATAACACCCTGGTCGCTTGCTCTGTTCCCTTCTATGGTTTATCTCAGCGTTCAAACTAAACACGATCAAGCAAACTAATTTAAGTTTACTATTTCAACTGGGCTGCAGTCAAAGCAAAACGTAGTTATTAAACTTGGTTTTCGGTGAACTAAAATACCGGTGATATCTGCCTTACGTGACAAGCGGCTACTGACTAATATAAATGAATAGTAAGCATGCCAGGCGAATAGCTACGATTGTATCATCGCATCCCGCGAAAAATCGCTCGACGCGATTTGTCCCTTGGCCAGCCAGCATAATACATAAGTTCGCATATAGTAATTTTTTTTTTTAATTTATGCTTCTATATAAACACTTTTGAGACGTCGAAATTGTCTGTATTGACTCTTCCACCGAGAGAAAGTTGCCTTTTTCCAACATTGCACGATTACAATCATTTTTCTATCTTGCGCTGGAGTAGAGCGGAGCTGAATGTTTCCGAGCAACCTTGTCATTGCGACAGGCAATTACGGAACACACTGCGCGAAGCACGACAAAATTTTGGAATATGTACCCGTAATATTTATCCTCAGTTCATCCATTGACTAACATAACACCCGGCGCACCACAAACGAGACGTATCAAACACCAGAATCATCATCAATACAAACATTGTAAGTATACTAACTTGGTCAAAATGTATAACAACAGCCTTCATCCATCCAGAACAGTACAGCAATCAGCAACTATGTGATTGTCTACGTGTAAACCTTAAAGTTATTGTAATAATTAATGTACGTATCATTCAATACAAGGTCGAGTTTTAAACTCCCTCTTTTTTATTACACTACAAGTCATCCCTTGACTGCAATCTCACCTGATGCTAAGTGATGATGCACTTTAAGATGGTAGCGGGCTAACCTGTTAGAGATATGATTGTTTTGTTAAATATGGTTTCTAAAGGACATCGTAGCGGCTTAATCGCTTGATAACTGCCACGGCCGATGCGTCCCACAAGACTAGTCCAAAGAAAATTCTAAAATTATAAATTTCTGAATTTCTGAAATTATAAATTTCTGAATTTCTGAAATTATAAATTTCTGAATTTCTGAAATTATAAATTTCTGAATTTCTGAAATTATAAATTTCTGAATTTCCCCTGCCGGAAATAAAACCCGGGACCTCCCACTTGTGAGACTACATTGCTCACCACTGACGGGAGGTTGTCGAATCATTCGCCTATAAATTTTATCGTGACACTTTACACTGATGTCGAAGCGATATTTAACGAATATAAAAAACCTTTTATTGCGCAATTCTACTTGGGCGCGATAAAAGACGATTATGTAAAACTTTTTCGAGATTAGGTACTGAAAGGAAGGGCTTTTGGGATCAAAGCTCGGTATTTAAGTGAAAGTGTCTCAATATATGGAGATTGTATAGTAGGCTTATTTTTATTTAATATAAAACAGTCAATTACTTACTAGAGGCAGTCATATAAAATTTACAAAGAATAATAACTTTTTCCTCGTTATCTCCGGAGTTTGCAAAAAGGCAGATTTCCGTATGTACATATTGGATAGAGGCTTGCTTTATTTTGAAATCGAATCCAGTGATTTTTTTTTATACTAAAAAAGTATGCTTGCGCTTGACAACTAAGTCCATATTTAGAGTAATTGAAAAATTGTGTGGAGATCACCAGTTTTGTCTTTCTTAATTCTTTGTTAAACGATTTGTTTTTTTAAGAAAAGTGTTTTTATTTTTAACCACAGATGCAGATGGCCCATCTGATGGTAAGTGGAAAACCATGACCTACAAACAAAGCAACACTTCACAGGGCATGCAAGGAACACGTCCTGCAACATTCCGCCTAGTGCCCATCAAATCGAGGCCTAGGTGTTAAGTATCATGTGTCGTAATTACACCGGCAACCACGCCCGGAACACAGCTTTGCAATAATGCTGCTTAGCGGCAACAATAAGCAAGGCGATAGTACTTCCCCGGACGAGCTCAGTCACAAAAACCACCACTATCACTGTGTTAGGCAGAAAAGTGAAGTTTTTAACATCACTTTTCTGCCTAAAATAGTGTCAAATTTCTAAAGTTGTTAGTGTACCGCGGACTTAAAAAGGTTCTGTACCCCTGCTATAGAACGACGAACGTGACTCCGAACGACGTACGTATAATGGAAAATTATTTTCAATCAAATGTCTGCCCTAGATATAGGATTTATGTCTATTTTTATCGAGTAATAAAATATCTATCGTTCTCTCGCGTCGGAAATGTTTTGGGACGAATGAATTATGCAACATTTTATTGTACGGGAAAATGTGGCAGAAAACTGATGTTTATTCCTGGAATTTAACATGTTCGAACTTTGACCTATTGCGATCGTATACCTATTATACTGTTTATAATAAACAAGAGGTTGTTTTGGCACACATGGGCCTAGTTGTTATTTACATTTCTTTATTTTAATATTTATATGTGTAGTTAATATAATAATAATGTGACATAAATGCATTGTTTATTTATTTATTTATTAAACTTCGTCCAAAAGAAAACCGTTTCAGCTTATGTCCTAATATAGAGTTTATTACGCCGTTAAGGTTATTTTGCAACGTTTTAGTGCATATATTTTTGTCTTCGACACTATACTACAAACGTATTTAATTTAAATTTGCAATGATTCAATATATGAATATTGACTATTCGTAAGATAAAATTTAATAACTTTTTTTTTGCTTAAATTCTAATAGGTATAGTTTTTTGCAAAATTTTCACAAGGACACGATTTGAGGATATTTTTAACGGTTGAAAGACTTTTTTGACGTTTGCTTCTACAAACTAACTTCGTCCAAAATTTTCCATCGATATAAAGAATCAATTTCGGCCTTCGTTCTAATCTAGAATGTTTTAACACTGTTGAGTTTATATTACCCGGATTCCACTAGGAAATAATTGGAAACATATTTTTTCGAACAGTCGGTTAGTTACTTCGCAGTAATTATTTTACCTTTAATGCTCTTAACGTTCACCATGAAATGCGGAATATGGGAAAGTTTGTGAGCTAGCAACATTATGTAGAGTAAGACGTGCGCGAGTCGTTTCCTTCGGGACACAATGCACTGCATGCAATAACGTCTGAATGAGGGTTCTATATGTTGTAGAGTACATTGTTAAGGATTTTTTTACAGCATTTTCACTTGGACACTTATTATATGGCTTTCCGAAATTATCTTTGTAACTAACTCCGTCCGAAATTGTCTAGCGGTAGAAGGAAACTCTCTGTGCTAATGTCTTTTGAATCTATATCAGTTTCCGCATGTTTCAGTCCGTTTTCACTTTCACAACATCTGGGGAAAGGGGGCACGTTGTCCGGTTTGAAAACTAGACACTTCTTGTAATTTTCTTTGGTCCGCTCTTGATTGTTGTTGGCCGCGAAGTGCGGTCGATGCCTTCCTCAGAGGTTCGAGCCGTTGTTCAGGAGACGGATGCTGCTGTCACGTCCCACACTTGTCCTGTGAATAAAGAATACTTTTAATTATACAATTATTGGGTATCACAGTAAGTTTGCTTTGCTTATTTATTTATAATGGACAACCAACATTAGTAGATACATTAGAACTCGCTCTTTTGTTTGGAATGAGTCACATAGTAAATAACCAACTATTTACAGGTTATGTGCAGCATGCATACAATTTAAAATGTCATTCGTATAAATTACTAGCTGTTTCCCGCGACTTCGTCTGCGTTTGATATTGTTTTTAAAGTATTCAGTATCGCTAAGCCTTAAATGAGTATAGAAGTATATATATAACATGTGACTGTCAATTAATTATAGACAAATAATTTGCAATAAAATAAAATTGCGACTATAATTAAAGATCTAAGCTATCCTATCTCTTAAGTTGGACCAGACTGCTCACGGTGTGTCAATTTAATTTAAAATCGGTTAAGTAGTTTAGGAGTCCATCGCGGACAAACATCGTGACAGGAGATTTATATATATTAAGATATACAGTTAATTATTTGTCTGTTAATAAAAATCTTATAAACCTTTAAAGCTGAGTTACAATGAATAATTTAATATAATCAATTATTAGGAAACAAAACAAAAATGCTTTGATCGATTCGGTAATAGTTCGCTCAATATTCGAAACTCATTTATTTTAAGATCTAGATTATTCGTTTATTTGTAATTGTTTTTTTATAGGCAAGCGCTTGACTGCAATCATACCGCATGGTAAGTGATGATAAGGGTGAGCGCGCTTGCCTAGAAGATGCCTATTCACTCTTGATTTGAAGGTACTCATGTTGTAGGTACTGGGGAAACTGGCAGCGTTCTAGAAGAATCTAGAATACCCTTCCAGCTTCCAGTTTCCCCTCTCTTGTTTCTGATTCGCATTTCTAGGATGCGGTGCAAATCAGAAACCGAGATGCAAAGAGCTTCGTACGCGTCCGCGGTAAAACAACAACGTAGGGATACAGATCCTTTGCTTTGCTGATTTAATTGTGACTGTCCTTCATCTGCATTTAAACGGTGTTATTTAAATGCCGTGGAAACAGTTTATTTTTTTAGCCTAGGGTACTCTCAGTCCGTTCAACTCTACAACGTGTATCGAAATTACGAAATACTGTTGTTAAGAATATTTCATAAATAATCAACCTGTAAAAATATTATAATAAAGTACGCATATTTATTCTTCCATACAAACTGGATTAGGACAACATGAGCGAGAACGGGCATGTGGTGTAAAATTATTACAAACCTATATTCAAATAGCTAAATACAAATACATAAACAAAATTGCACTTATAAAATAATAATTTAAAAAAAAACTAAAAAACACGCTTTTTGTAGAAAACTGAACTAAAAAATAGAAAGTAAATTTTAGTAAATTTAAATTAATAATAGTGTTAAAAATTTCAATAAATATAAATTAATAATAGTGTGAATTAAAAAAATATATTTTATTGTAAAAACAACTTGGAAAGCGTGCAAAAAAAGGCAGTAGCCAGCCAGTAGGAAACTCAGCAGCTGCTCTTTTCAAACATATATTTTTTTAATTTAACAGCAATTATTTTACCTTGTGAGGGAGGAATAAGACTTTATATTCAGAAATTTATGGAACAACCCATTACCAGCCCACTACAGCACGGGTCTCCTCCCACAATGAGAAGGGGTTAAACCGTAGTCCACCACGCTGGCCCAGTGTGGATTGGTGGACTCCACACATCTTTGAGAACATTATGTAGAACTCTCAGGCGTGCAAGTTTCCTCACGATGTTTTCCTTCACCGTTGAAGTACAAGTAAGTGATATTTTAATTACTTAAAACGCCTACTTCGAAAAGTTAGAGGCTGGGGTTCGTACTCGGCCCCCCGAAAATGATGTCCCGCACCTACCCAATGCGCTATAACCTATTCAACTTTAATTTTGGACAATAATTGCTCCTTATTCTACTTAAAATTCAGCTGTTTCAGTGACTTGAGTTCCCGGAGGCCATTTTTAAGTTTTAATTGCTCTCCTCTTAATTGATGATGTTAATTGTTGATATTGTATCAGTAGCTTAGTGTGTTGGACTTTGGCACCCTTTTTGGGGGATTCGGGTTCGATCCCCGGTATTTCGGAGTAATATGCGTTTCAAGAGATTCACGTTTACGGTGAAGGAAAAGATCGTAAGGAAACCCGCATACGAGTTTTTCATAATATTCTCTAAGGCGTGTTAAGCCTAAACTGGCCAGCGTGGTGAACGACGACCTAAACCCTTCTCATTCTGAGAGGAGATTAGTGCCTTTGATGGGTCATGGAAAGAAAATGGTTAAGTGCTAATAACGTGCTAAATAAGCTCGCATATTGTTGAGTTACCCTACCGGACACAAAGCATATGCGATACAAAGGTTCAAAACGTCTCTTATAGATTTTACTCTAAGTACCAAATACTAAATTATGTATGTCTGTAGCTCGACAACAAACCGTTTGAAATTATAATAAAATTCACATTTCATCAAACGTAAGAATCATAATATCAAACGGCACCCCTTTTGTTATTGAAAACGTTTCATTTATCTACAGAAAACGAGATCATAACTTCCAACTTTTCAAAACAAAACCTCTGTGAAAGCAACCCTCGTCAGAGCGACAACAATCAATAGCCTCATAACCAAATGTCCGTTGCAAATAATTAAAAAACTTTGATCGCACAAAAAGATGATGTGGGACGAGGATTTCTCGTACGTTTCTAGATTATTCGATACCAGATGCCTTCACACGCCGCTGGGGATCGAACTCGGCCAAGCCTCAAAAATCACTCACACTCACAACAAACACACGCACACACAACACACACACACACACACACACACACACACACACACACGCGCGCGCGCTTACACACTCACATATACATAAACACATACACACACATACACACACATATACACACAACAAAAACACACTGAAGGTTACCCACTGACTTAATCCGAGCACAACATCTAAAGGCGTCCATTGCCTATATTCGACTGAAGCACTAAACTTATAGAAAATTCCTAATGTAATACTAAGGATTGTTTTAACGATAAAAAAGCCTGGGTTTGAATTGCTCTTACTTCATAGCTAAATATTGATTGACAATAAGATGGTGATAACAAAAAAAACAGTTTCTCTTTGTCTTAGAATAAGGTTGGCGAACGTTGTTTTCACCAACACTTTGCAATAATTATGTAAACGTCAATGTATGAAGATTTTTTTTTGATCTGCACCTTTCTTAACGTAATTTTGCTCTGAAGTAGCTTGCAGCCTTGAGACCTAGATAATATTTCTGGCGCTTTAGATAATAGTGTATATTTTATGACTATAAATATTTATCTACTATGAAATTTTTTATTAAACTTCACTACAAAGTAATATCGTCGTTATTGCTAGCAAAACCAATACCTATCCTTATCGCGATAAATACGACAGTATGTTCGTTTGTTGGCCTTTGTGTCCTACCTTCATGCCAAAACGTCAAATCATATTTTTGGCATAGAGTTAGCTGAAACGGAGAGTAAAGTGACTTTACTACCAACTTTTAATTTTAGGGTTTGTAAAAAACCGTAATTGACTAAGGAAACAGGCAATAGCTATTCCCACTTCTACTGCTACTTTTGAATTTAGTTTAGGAGTTAATAAATGCGAAAGAAGTTTTGTTTGTTTGTCTTTCCTTTCGTAACTAAGCAACCGAATAACTTGATTTTTGGCATAGAGTTAGTTGAAAGGTTACATAGTTTTCATTTTACTCAGGGAAACAAGCGGTTCCCACGGGATTTGTAAAGAACCGTAAAAATCTCGGCAAAACAACCAGTTCTTCGTCCGAGGCAGCTTGTCTTTATTTTAAGGGTACAGATTATAACCTCTTTGTTTTTCGCTTAGTAACTGCCATCGCCTTTCACGTTCGATGAAGCGACGACCTCAGAATCCTTATGATAAACCTTTACATAAAACTGAATGAACAAAATTGAATATAAAATACCTAATATTAAGTAAATATAACAAAAATTAAAAAATTGTTAATTTTTCTAAAGAATTTTTACTTTAGTTCTAATAAGGTTTCATGAGCGAGGTGGGCAATATCACGAGCTTATAATATAATATTTATAGCTAGTCTATAAAATATTTAGAATTTCTTTGCTTTCAAAGGAGAT
This sequence comes from Pararge aegeria, assembly GCF_905163445.1. Taxonomy (NCBI): domain Eukaryota; kingdom Metazoa; phylum Arthropoda; class Insecta; order Lepidoptera; family Nymphalidae; genus Pararge; species Pararge aegeria. The sequence goes on along the minus strand of NC_053196.1, from coordinate 13,976,429 downwards.
TAATATATTACTTCCTCGTTGAGTGGTAACAGTCGTGCACTTCATACGTGCACAAAAGCTCAGCCTACCCGTAATATAAATACAACACGTAGAAGAGGGGGATTTTTTCTATTTTCTGCCATCATCTTGCTTTATGCCTACCCTGATCAAAAACCCCGGAATCGATACCCGGGTGGGGCCACCGAATATTATCGGGGTTTTCAACCAAGGAATTCTTAGTACTAGTTTGGCGGTGATTCACCCCCGAGCCTCGGAAAGCACGTTAAGCTGTCAGATAGCGCCTGATCTCTTTCCGGTCGTGTCACATCTGCCGTCCCATCGACTATGAGAGAAGGAATAGAGAGTGCAGCTGCGTTTGCGCACTTTTTTCGTCATCCCCACGTTTTCGTCTCTGGGGATTGACCACCGTAATTTTTTACATAATTACATGGAGTGAAAAAGATCAGCTTTTTGGTTGTTTTGAATCTCTCACAATCGTGAAATCTTTTACATCCGATTGTCCGATTCTCGAGTAGGTTATGGGCTATTTAATCTAAAGGAGGCTAAGGAGCAGAGCAAACCAGATAATATTTAAAAAAAAGTACTTACGTTCGAGGCACCATGCTGATGTTGGTCTTCCTGCTGGAGTGAAGGCGTCTCGAAGTTGACAGAGACAGTGAGCCACGCTGTCCGTGGGCTGAACTGCTGCGGCATAGAAGGTACCTTGGAGAAATAACAGAAAACCTTGAACCTTGGACAATCATTACAATTGGCTAACTCCGAGTTGGACTTATTACACTATTTAGTATTAACATTATAAAAAGATCGATTTAAACACTCTCACGGCTAGCATGGGCAGGAGACAATATATCCTCGGGGAAAGTATAAAAATTTATCTTCTTCCACAGCTTTATCAACTCTCAGAGCACTGGCACACAAGCGGATATAATATCCAAATAATAATTGTATAATAATATTATTGTATTCCACCAGGGGCGCCTGTGCATCACTTTCCTAGTACAGCTGTTTTTTTTTTTTTTTTTTTTTTTTTTTTTTAATATTTGATAATTAAATGAGCTTTATGAGTCGTGCACTTTTGGATTTTCCAAATTGACATAATATCTATAGATATAGATATATCACCATCCATGTTAATTTTGCATGGATATATATAGATATACAGTCTTGCAGTTTTCGTTTTTTATTAATTGCAATTAAACTACACTGAATTAATTAATCATTCGCATTCAGTGACCTACAATGTGTTTTCGGGTTTCAGACATGACGGACAGGAACATTTTTTGACCTATTTTGGTGATTTTTTCCAATTCTATTGCAGTAAATCAATTTTTTAAAAGTATGGAATTAATCTCCATTAAATTATCTCGACAATAGTATGCAAAATATCTTGATTCCGTGAACTAACAAGGCTATAATAATAAAAATAGCCGCCAAAATGAGGCGAAAAAATTTTTCGATCGTAAAGCACTCTCTGATGCTTCGCATCATAAGTCGTGCAAAACGAGGACAAAATTCTCCTATTCCATGTTCCCGTGCATCAGCAGGTGGATGATTATATCCCCTGACATGGGATATAATTTTCATCTGGGAGAGACCCCCTCAATTTTATGGTTATTACACTCCTCTTATACGAACTTGGCATTTTTTTTATGTAAGTATAGAAATTATCATATCTATATGCTTTAGTTGTATAATATTTATATAAATGTATTATTTATATATTTTTTCAACTTAAATAAATATGTCTATTTCTATTACGTATATTCGATATATACCTAGCATATAATCAATTTAAGTTTTGTTTTGGCTGGTAGAACGTGCTTACTCAACCTTTTGTAAATCGTTTTTTGGTTGCGCTTTAAAGAGTAAAAATTTAATAAATTACCGTTCAATTAAAATAATTATAATTGTTTGTTCACTTGCACCCAATAGGCTCAAAAAGTACTGGACCAATTTCAACTATTTCTTCATCAAAAGAAAGCTAAGAAAGCACGAAGTAACATAGGCTATAATTTATTTTCAAAAAAGTTGGAGATCTTAAAGACAATTGCAATAATATAATCCAAAGTAGGAGAATTTTGCCTATACAATTCATTACATGACGTGTTCTGATAAAACTATTCATGATGATTAAAGTAATCATAATTACTTACAAAAAGTCCCCAAGGGAGGAGCTATCATAGTTCAACGCAATAGCAGCCTTTGTCTTCTAAAATTTTATTAAACCGTTGGTTGAAACAAAAGTGTGTTACATTAGTATTGCATCACTAATTCTTATTCAAATAAATAGTTTTATCATCAAGGGTAGGTACTTTTTAAATCATTACAATTGTCCAATTTTTATGATTTAAAAAGTATTTTACTGCTATAATTAAGGAGTTATCGTGAGTTAAAAGACTTAAGGACTTAAGACTTAAGGATTACACCTAAACAGAACTGTTATTTTTAGATGTACTACTAGAAAAAATTGTTCATTATATAGTACATATCCAATTTTATCTTTAAAATGTCTATAGAACTACACCTTAATTGAATGCCACAAATTTCCCAAATAATCCGTTCGTATGGAATGCTTTAATAACAAAAACAAACTCTGACGAAGAAGCGGTTAACAGCTAGTCTTAGATACATTAAACAAACTTATCAGTATAAATCTATTAAATCGGGGGTGAACATTAATATCAAATCAACTATGTCCATTAAGATGAGGGTGGGAGGGGACTCCACTCCAATTATAATCACCAATTGCATAATACAAGTGAATACGTCACATACATACGTTACATATACATATTATGCAGCTTTTCTTTATCATCAGTCCCTTTTTGACGTGATAATGTCTTATAAATCGATGAACGCCGGCTTCACGCACGTAAAAGCATGACTCATTGTCACGTTCCGCCTGAGCCGAGCGTGCAATCGAGAGCGCAAAACAAGCGATAGAGAGGCTAGACCGGCCTAAGCGTTCAGCTTCAACGTTGACGTTATAATCCGTAAAACGACTTGACAGACAACCAGTTTTTTTTATTAACTACAAGTTAGCTCTTGACTGTTGGCAAGGGATGATGAAGACTAAGATGGTAAAGGGGTAACCTGTTAGGGGTATGGAAGTTATATTAAACGCGTACCCCTAATCGCAATATCGTACGGGAACCGAGCCGAAGCCTCCCACTAGCCTTTCTTATCTCGGTGCCCATCTCAGTGCTGAAAACATGCCTCACTCCTAGAAGAGAAGGCTTTAGTGCACTGACCCACAGGTTGACTTGTAGCTCCAATGCGTAACTATACAGCTTCTTCAGCAAAAAATTGAAAAACAGCGAGAACCAAAGTTGGAAGCTGATTTAAAAAAAAAACTAAGAATGAATGAATGAATGAATACACTTTTATTGTACACCAAAGAAAAAAAAAGTAGTTACAAAGATAAATACATATAAAGAGAGTACAATTTGGTGGCCTTATCGCTACATAGCGATTTCTTCCAGGCAACCAATGGCGTAAAAGGAAAAAACATAGAAAAAAGGTAGGTGGTGCAATAAATAAGATTTAAAATAAGATTTAAGAACATATTTATGTAACTATAGTTTACTTAGATTTTAATTAACTTAGCTAATTAGTCGCATAATTTCTAATTGGTATTATAACGTCTCAGCTGTTAAGCTGAGACGTTATAATACCAATTAAATATTAATAAGTAAATGGAAGGTCTATTGGCTTATTAAGTTTTAATGGGTTTTGACTTGCCAATTTGATGTTGTACGTAAATGGATTTTCTGTGGTTACTATGTTGATCCAATAAAAGTCATTATCGATGAGACGCACGTTGCATTTACTTACGGGTAACTATAATATACTATACCACTGACTCCTACATTTCCGTTCGCACGTATCACAATATAAAATTGCTGGTTCACCATTCAACGTCAGATCCCCAACAGATTTATGATTTAGGGTTGGTTTGCACTAAGAGTGGCTTCAGCTCTCTACTCTACTTTACTTAGCTTACTCTATTAATCTATCTTTCCTATGAGATAATAGTCCTATACCTTACCACGGCTCCGGGAGTGATACTTAGTAGGTAAAGCGAGCACGTGAATAATTTTATTCCATAAATAATGAACTTAAGTTAATAATGTACGTAAGTAAAATCGAGAGTGAGTTTATAATGTAAGTAAATAATATAATTAACTAATGCACTTTAGTAAATAATGTAAGTAAGTAAATAACGTTTTTACGTAATGGAACTAAGTAAATAAAGTGATTAGGTAAATAAAGCGAGAAAGTATATATAAGTAAGCAAATAATACACCTATTAAATAAAACAAGTAAACTATATAATGTAAGTAAACAAAGCGATTAAGTAAATAATGTAAGTAAGTTAATAATGTTTGTAAGTAAATAATTTACGTAAGTAAATAATGTAGGTACGAAAGTACATAACGCGCATAAGTAAATAACGCGCGATTGTAAATAATTAAAGTAAGCTAATAAGGCAGTGAGTAAATAATGTAAGTAACTAATGTACTTTAGTAAATAAAGTGAGTTAGTACATAATGTTATTACGTAAATTGAACTAAGAGATTTAGTAAATAAAGCGAGTAAGTATATATATTTGTTAGTAAATTTGTACGTAAGTAAATAAAGCGGGGGGTAGTAGGGGGTATAGAAGTTATATAAAACACATACCCCTAATCTATTACAACGCGACATCATAAAAAACGCCAAAATCGCCTTGCTCTTTGTTGGGAGGGTGCCACGGCCAAATCCCATCAGATCAGACCAGAGAGATTTAAAAAACTTAAATTCTTAAATTGCACCTATTGGGTATCGAACCAGATACCTCCCACTTAAAACCACAGCGCTCATGTATATTCTGAATGTAATATTACGGTAACATACGGTGATCTACAAATAAAGAGTACTTGAAGTATTAATAAACAAAACGTTTCAAAAACGGAGAATAATGTTTTATCGAGAATAAATTCATGAAACTTCCTGAACGCAAAACGGCGTAATTGGTATATTGATGCTAATTAAGTAATATTATGATAGCACATTTTGATGTCTTCCCGACTTTGGGTTACAGTAAGATGTAATTACCTATAGAGTCCGCAGTTCGCCACAAGAACATTCTGACTTAAATTAGTAAATAGTCATGAGTATATTTATGATTTTAATTTAATAAATAAGCACAAGATGGTTGTTGAGAGATTTAGGCTATCCAAAACATTTCAATCATTTATCGGAAGTTATGTACGTTTCTATAACAGATTCCAAGAGACATAATAGACATATCTGATAAATAATTTAAGAATGAAGTTAAAGACACATTAATAAAAAAAGGTTATTAAAAAATTAATGAACACATAGATGATAAAATCGCGTGAAAAACACTGCATACGCCATGAAGGATATATATATTTTTTAACTTGGAAATACGATTTTTAATCTTTGAAGTACTGATGTAATTTTAGCGTTTTGTAACGTTGCCGCGAATAAACCTATTAGGCCTTATAACTGCCTTACCGCTAGCAGGTTAGCCCGGTAACATCTTAAACTGCACGATCACTTACACGTTGAGATTACAGTCAAAGGATAACTGATAGACGAATAAAAACAAAAGATGGGCAAAACTTGTAGTGGAATAAAACAAAAAAGAAATACTAGCGGTAGTTCACACCAGAAAGGTCCTCTAGACGAAATAACATCTCACTGAACACATGTACGAAGCCGCAGGACATAATAATATTGCTTTGTGTATGAAGCTGTACAATTTAATTATACTTTACGATAATTTGTACTGTTGGGAAAACAACAACGATTTTGAAGAAAGCTTTGTTAATAATGCCTCGTTAGGGTACAAAAACTTTTGACGTGAGTTCTCACAGCTAAAACAGTGTGTGATGTTTTGAATCTAGTTAAAGACTACAACTACGTAGAGCAGCAACCCTTTCTAGTGGTTGTTTTGACGTTAATTAAATACGTGAGTTGAGTATATATCTACAATAGCCATACGTCCCGTATATACGGGACCGTCCCGGTATTAGACCTTCCCTTCCTGTAGTACCACATGCCCAAATTCTGTCCCATATTTCTAGAAAATACAACTCCAAAATATATATTTATAATCACGATAATCTTAATTTTTTTATTTTATACTTTCAATACGGTCGAGATCGTTTACACATGCATGCTATGCATATATGGTTTAGTTGAAAAGCCGCATGTCGGGTTTCGGGCATCGAAGGAGAAAACGTCCCGTATTGGTTCCTAGAAGCTATGGCAACCCTAGTCATATTTTGGAGGTTGATTTTTGAAGCGAAGGGCTATAGCTTCCAAGTCAGTTTCAGTTTTTAAATGATAATATTATTACTATTATAAGCCTAGAAGCGAGGATAGCCTCGTGGCTCGGGGATACTCCGCGAACAGCAGGAGAATCTGTGCGGTGTAATTTATAATTACTTCAATCCGTATACTTTACACGAAACAGATCCTCGGCAATGAATGAATTGTTCATAGGCAATGGTTGGCCATTTTCTCGGTCCGTCAATTATTACTATAAAGCCCCCGATTTCTATCATTTTCTTGTACGGATTTCCTGCTTCGAGCATCGATGATGTGACATACCTACCTATTAAAATGCTTCCTGAATATGCCGCTGGTGCAGTAGAGAGCGATGGGGTTGACGCAGCTGTTCAGGAAAGAGAAGCAGAAGCCCACGATGCGAAGCCCGTGCCACCACGAGTTGTAGTCCTCTTGGGCGGTGGGACTGCAACAAATATTGAGTATTAATTAAATATTCGAAGTCCACCAATCCGCACTGGGCCAGCGTGGTGGACTACTGCATTAACCCCTTCTCAGTGTGGGAGGAGACCCGTGCTCTGTAGTGGCCAGTAATGAGTTGATGATGATGATAAATTATTTATTGAGTTTAATATTTAATATAAATGAGTACTAGTAGAGTTTTTTGTAACAGAGCTTAGCCGGGTAAGTACTATACTCTTTGTACCGCCATACTCTTTTTTTTCTAATACCTGATTTTATAAGAGGACTTCCCTCAACTCAGTAGGTACTGTGAGAATACCATCGTTGTGGATATAATATTAGTATCCGGAACATTAAGCTGATTCAGAACATTTTTATTGGCACGACACAAAAACTATTAATAATTAAGTATTAAATTGTAAGTTACTCCGTATGTAAGTCGGTTTGCGTTGTTCTGGTAAATAAACATATTAGCATTGTTGTGCTCCAGCATTGCTGTGTTCCGGTCCAAAGGGCGTGGTTGCTGGTGTTATTCACCAACATCACCATATCAACCTATTACCGGCCCATTACAGGACACGGGTCACCCACAAAGAGAAGGGGTTAAGGCCATAGTCCACCTCGCTGGCAGTGCGGATTTGTAGACTCCACACACCTTTGAGAACATTATGGAGAACTCTCAGACAGGTTTCCACACGATGTTTTCATTCACCGTTGAAGCAAGTGATATTTTAAATGCTTGAAACGCAGGTAACTTAGAAAAGTCAGAAATGCGTGCTGGGATTCGAACTCGGCCCCCCGAAAGTTAAGTCGAAGTCCTTACCATTAGGCTATCACCCCATGGTACATGCACATAAAGCTTAACAACTCAGGTCGACGGACATTGTACGGCAATTTGTACGACGTGTTCTTTGCATGCTCTGCAAAGTGTTGTTCCGCTTATATATGTTACTAGCGGACCCCAGCGCAATCTGTCGGGCTGATTTGTGAATCTAAACCATCCAGGGTGCCACCCAAACGCATACCAAATAATTCATTCAAATCGGTCCAGTCGTTTAGGAGGAGTTCAGTGACATACACACGCACACAAGAAATATATACGAGTATATAAAGATATATGTTTATAGGCGATGGTTTTCCTCTTAATATCAGGTGTGCCATCTGCGAGGGCCTTCGATTCTTACAATGAAAAAATAGTTGGAAAATCCAAAAGTCTCATAATCTCATTCATTACAATAAAATTGAGATTATTTGTAAATAATAATTAAACTTCATCTAATTATACCGTGAGAAGTAATAAAAGTAATAATTATTAAAGTAGTAATTAAAGCCTATAAAAAAACCAACTCGATAAGTGAAGTATTTCGCTCGTTATCGTGGCCACAAGATACGCGGACGTCCAAGACAGAACTTTTTTTTAATTAGTTTAAATAATAAAAGAGATTTAAAAATATCATGATTGTTAAAAATAGTGTTTTTTTCTCAACATTTGTCTATTCATATTCACTTATAAAAGCAATAAAGAATAAAAAAAGTGTCATTTTAAGTTGGAGAATCACTCGGTGTGCGTAAACTGACAGTAATACCCACCTCAACGCCTGCTTATGAGGCGTGCATAAGAATCAGTACGTCAAGCTTATAAAAGCGCGTTGAAAAATAAAGAAATACGAGCACAATAAATGTGTATGGTACGCACCAGTAATAGAACCACATCATGAATACATGTGAAGGCAGGAAGCAGGCTGCGAAGACTAGCACGAAGGCTAGCACGGTCAGGGCCACTTTTCTTCTGGCTCGCATCTGTAACAAAATAAAATTGAAGCCTTACTTCCCCAAAAACACCCTGAAATTTCTGCATCGCTAGTGCAGTGGTCCGTAAAAGCCTTGGGTTTATTGCCCCAATATGGAAATTCATTATTTCAGAATTTTCGGCTGAGATTGCATACAAGGACTAGCTCGTAGTGGAATGAAAAACATTTTATGTCACAACTTATCTCACAAAGTATTCCATTCACGTGCACATTAATAAGCATATATATATATATATATATATATATGGAATAGAATAGAATAGAATAAATTTTATTGCTTTAACTGTGTAAATTTCTTTGGTGTTGTAAGTGGGAATAGTTCCAACAGTTTGCCATTTTCTGGCTTGCAATTTGATTACATATTCAGAGTTTATATTACAAATTACTATAAACACTTAAAATTTTTAACTTTTGACACTAACTAAGAAATGACACAAAAATATTCGTTGGTATTATAATACACCTTACTTATTAATCGTACACATATGGTATATATGTGTACGATTGTTTGTGCTTTTTGGTTTGCTCTAGATTCCGAAGTTTCAACAAAGCTACAGGAAATCATATTGCAAGTTGCAACCAAGTTATACACTGGAAGACTTCACAAATTTGTATTACAAACTACTTTCATGTTATAATTAATATAACTTCTATGTTTTCTTATAAGCAAAATACAAATTTTAGTACATTTTGATACTAGTGTGCTTTAGTACGCTATAACGGGGCCGAGAGTGTAATGCTAAATGCACAAGTGTTTAATAAAAAGAGTATATTTGTTTTTATCAAATTGTTTTTTTTCTGGGTCCCTGTCCCTGTCCCCAAACCGGAATATTCATAATATTTGTCTCTGAGTCTTTATAAACTACTAGCTGTTGTCCGCGACATCGTCCGCGTTATTGAATGTTTTTTACAAATCCCGTGGGAACTGTTGATTTTCCTGGGAAAAATTAGCCCATGTTACTCTCCGTCCTTAAAACTAACTCTATGCCAAATATCAAGTGGATTGCTTGCTTAGTTAGGGCAGCAAGCAAGGACAAACAAATACACCTTCGCATTTATAATATTAGTAAGGATCTCTGTGTTTATATTGTGAGTGTTCGCATCTCTGAACATCTATAACATTTGTCTGTGTACCCAGAATATCTAGGTCTGTAATTCTATATTACACGCCAACGTGTCTCCATACCTGCCTATGAGTCTTTATGCCTAAGCACATCAGAGTCCCCGTATTGGTTCTGCACGGTAAGCATGGGCAGGAGACAATTATATCTCCGAGGAAAGGATACAAATATCTTCTCCCACAGCTTTATCAACTCTCAGAGCACTGGCGCACAAGTGGAAATAATATCCAAATAATATATGTGTGATAATAAACGGGGATAAACTTTTCCTATTCCGTGTTTGCAGGCACTTTAATAATATCCACTGATATAATCCGGGGATATAATTATTGTGTCCTGCCTGTGCTAGCCCTGCTGGATATCGATACACCATAGCTCCCATAACTGCATCTATGCATTCATACCTGTCTCTGAATCTCCACAATACCTGTCTTTATGCCTGTGTTCCCAAACCTGCCGTTGTGTCTATACCCTTTTGTGTTGCCCTGTGTCTCCGTCGTACCGGCTTGCTTGTCTTTATGCCTAAGTATACCAGGGCTAGCAGTGCCTGATTAAGGAACCGCGGGGCCCGTAGCAAATTCTTTAAAAGAGCCCTTGATCTGCTATGGGTTCTTAAGTATAAAGTGGTAAAAATACAATTCAATACTCAATACGTATCTTAAATACGTGTAAACGTATCTTAGATACAATACGTATTTGCTAACTATAGGTTACAATTTTGTGGGTAATTAATGGCGTAAGAAATTACTACAGGCGATGTCTGTGTGCGTGTCTGTCTGTCTGTCAGTCAGTCAGTCAGTCAGGCAGAGATGAGTGGTATTAAATGTGCGGGGCCCCCTTTCGCGCGGGGCCCGTAGCAATTGCTACTCTTGCTACATGGCTAATCCTGCACTGAGGGCTAGCACAGCCAGGAGACAAAAATTATATTTCCGATTATATCCTATGACCTGCTAAAGCACGGGAACATGGAAAAGGAGGAGGAGCATAGGTTTACCTCCGTTTATTATACATTATTGCATTTATACCCCGTTTGTTACAATATATTGTTTGGCTATTATTTCCACTTGTGTGCCAATACTCTGAGAGTTGATAAAACTATATCCTTTCCCCGGGGAGATAATTGTCTCGCTGTTATCTGAGTCTCCATACAAAGACAGGTTTCTGCGTGCCCCCATAACTTTCTCTGTGTATCCCCACCGCTCTCTGAACCTCTACAATACCTGTCTTTATGTTTATAAATTTCATTATTCCATTCCAGCTTTCTTGTCTCATTGCCTAAGTATACCTGAGTCCTTGTTCCTGCATCTGAATCTCCATACACAGACAGGTTTCTGTGTGGCCCCTTACTGTCTCTGTGTGTTTCTACTGGTCTCTGAATCTCCACACTATCTGTCTTTATGTTTTCATATATCTTTCTGTGTCCCTTTACCTGTCTCTGTGACCCCTTACCTGTCTCTGTGTACCCTGCATCTCCCCTGGCATGTTCTGTGTGCTCAGCACTAAGTGCCGTGCCATCAGCACGTAGAACAGAGCAATCACGGCCAGCGGCAGCGAGTAGTAGAGTAGAAACCGCATCAACACCATTGTTCGTGCGTACGACTCCCCCCACTCCGGAGGGTAGGGATAGCACACGTGGAACTGTTGATTAAAAAAATATACATATATCAAATATTTCTTTATATTTTTATTTAATATACATAATTAATCCTCATGGAAAACAGCCTTCAAAACCTATAATTATTATTAAACAAAATAAAACTAAAATAAAACGTTATGTTTTGATAAAATATATAACATTTGGCTAAATGTTATTCAAATTGAAGATAACGTACTGTCTGGTCCCCGGCTTTGGCCGTGGCTAGTTACCACGCTACCGACAAAGACGTGCCGCTTAGCGGTGCGATGTCTCGTTGAAACCTATGAGGGATATCACTAACATGCTCCTTAACAGGTTAGCCCGCTGTCATCTTAGACTGCATCTTTACTTACCAGGTGAGATTGCAGTCAAGGGCTAACTTGAAGTGGAATAAAAAAAAAAAGAATCGGAAACCAAGAAAAAATACACGAAATTAAACTTCCCTCTCCGTCTCCAGTCATTAAAACTTCGAGATACAGACTTAATTGGTATTGTATTTAGACGCAAGAGCTGAGGAAAAAGTATTCCGACGTCTCTAAACCCGGTAATTAAAGATTAAGATTAATGGGGGAAAAGGGGCTAATAATGTAAGTCAAGGTGAAATTAAGGTAAGTTAAAGAGTGTTAATTAATAAGGGAATATGAAATAATGAACGCTAATTTCCACGAGGCTTCGTGGAAATACCCGGCTGACTTTGTTGTGGGCTCTTCTTAGATCGGTTCTTTAGGGACCCTCGTAGTTTTAGGTTTAAGTTCGCGAACGTAGTTATCACCATCACCTCAAAATTATGTAAACAAACATGTGTATAAACGCTCCATAAATGCCTGTATACTTGAATAACGAATATTTTATTCTGAGCAATTTTATTTTAATTGCCTCCGTTGTTTAATGTTTATCACTGGTTCTTGGTTCAAATTCCGTGTTGGGTCAAAATATGTTAGGTATTACGAAGCCCCTCGGAATATCCCCCTTTTTACGACCCCTGACTTCAACGACTTTCCTGGCGCAGCGATGAGCGATGTGGTTTTAAGTGGGAGGTCCCGAGTTTGATCCCCGAAAAAGCAATTTGGTAATATATAATTTCTGAATTTTATTTTGTTTGTTTTGGTGGGCCGTTATAGGCCCGTCACCACCCCACCGTCAAAGACGTGCCAGTAAGAGATTTAGTGTTCCGGTACGATGCCCCGTAGAAACTGATTAGGGGCTAAATTATAGAGGAAAAAAGCGAGTTTAGCAGTCAGTCCCGGTTGTTGCTTGCAATTACACCGGCAACTCCACCCTGAATAATATTTTTTTTTTTATTAGAGGCATATAAACCAAATATCAGCTTTTATATAAAAGGCTATAGTTGAACGTATACATGAAAACTTAGATCTAACGGAAAAGGATCTTGGTTTAATTTCTGTTCCTGTCTCGATGAACAGACAGCCAATAGTCTGAAATACGACTCGGCATTCCTTCACAGACGACCTTGAGTATTCTATTGTTAAATTCAAATTCAAAATTTCTTTATTCATGTAGGCCTATCACAGGCACTTATTAAGCGTTCATACATAAATGTTTACATAATTGTAAGGGGCTGGTGATAACTTCGTTCGCCAACTTAAACCTAAAGCTTCGAGGGTTCCAAACGCGCCCCGGTCTAAGAAGAGCCCACAAGAAACTTAGCCGGGTAAATTTTATTTGTTATCACCATCTCACAGTAAATTTATATTAAGCTAGAGCAATTCGCACCCAAGCTTTTTAATCGTTTAAGTAATCCTTAATATTATAATAGGATTTTTCTTTAAGCTTACGTTTTATATAAACTTTGAACTTATTGAGAGACATCTCAAAAATTTATTTTGGTAATTTGTTATAAAATAAAATAGAGTTCCCTATCCTTTCCCAAAAGCACTAACAATACAATAAAAGTCAGGCACTCTCGATTCGGCGAACATTGTCGAAGCGCTGCAATACCGCGGTAGGCCCACAAGTATTCAGAAAGCATCGTTGTTTTGCACTTTTAAGATCGCAACACATAAGCATGGCAACAGTACTACCCCGAACAAGCTCTGTTACAAAAAGCTCAACTTCTAAAACTTTGCGATTTTGTCTGTGGTATTTAATACCCTAAGTCGCATTCAAAGTTTCTATCTTGAAACATAGCTCTTGCGGTCTCACTTCACCCAGCCTGTTTCAATTTAATATAGCAAACAATATTTGGCCTTTGCAGACTTCTACCTCAGAAAATCTTCATAAGAAATGTAATAAGAAAGATTAGTTTCCTAAAGTGTCGTTAGAATAGATTGTAATAACCTTTATTAAGTTGGTTGACCGCCGAGGCGGGGACTCAAATCTCATTTGCAGAAGGTTTGTAGTCTAAAGTGTAATTATATTAGCATAACTGGGGAAGGCTTTATTAAAATAATTCGGTGTAAGTTTCTCAGCTATATTGCTCAGATAGTTTCTGTCCGCGACTTTGTCATCCGGTTATAACGTATAAGCATCCTTGCCTTATCACTGTTGACTTCCCGATACGTATGCCATAACATACTTATTCTATATCCATCTCCATGCATGTGTTAAAATATAGTGAGAGACTCTATGAAAATAAGTTTATTAATATAAGTGAATATTGGAATCAATATAAATCTTGAATGTAAAGTATTGCTTTAACCAGGTTGCTTTTAAATACTATTAACTCAATGACATTGTGAGATGGTGTTAAAGGGCGCTTTTGGAACCCTCGCTATTTTGGTTTCAAATGTACGAATAGTTATCGCCATCATCTTACGGCAATGTACTTATTTTTAATGTACATCGTACGCATCAAAAGTGGCATCTATGTATATGCCTATTTGAATAATTCAAAACATATTTGACTTTGACTTTGATTTTTAAATAGGTATAAATATTTATATCTTTATATATATATATTTCTTGTGAGCGTGTGTATGTCACTGAACTTCTCCTAAACGGCTGGACTGATTTGAATGATTTCATCGACACTTTGTCCTCCCACGAATCTTCAATGGCGGACAGTTTAACTTACACTACAAGACACTACAAGACACTACTTTCCTAAACCCGAGCTCAATAAAAATTCAAATATCCTCTGATAACTAATTTCTCACTTTATTTATTAATTTAAAACACGAATATTATAGAAGGATTCGAAATTTATTAGTTTTCAAATTCAAATTTCATATTATAGACGAAATCCCGGACATTCCTTTGTTGTAATATTATAAAAGCTGCGACGAGCTGTGACTTGTTCTCGTAGATTATATTATTATAAAAGTCGGGAGACAGCAAGTCTGAACTTTCTACAAAGCTTTAACTCCCAATATAACCAAGCATTTACCCTAAACGGTTAAAATAAAGTTCATCGTACACTGCCGCCATAACTGACTCAATATACCTATCTACATTACATAGTAGTGTAAAATTTGTTACTTGCTTTGCAATCTACCCTGAAAATATGGATGAGTTCAGCAATACAGCTCAACCAAACGCATAAATTATAAGCACCTAATAGGTAATTTCCAACTAAGTTAAAATCCATTTATGAAATTCAAAGTGAACTAAGCCTTATAAAAATCTCAGAACCTGCCAAGAAGTGAAGCGTTTGCTATGCATTAAGCCACAATAAAGTTGGCTCAGTGAGAAAGAAAAGGAAGTAGATGAGAAAGATGAAAGTTTCCAGGAAATGGTTACAAACCATACAACCATTTTTTTAAAGTAATAATCGAGCTCAGTCACAAAAAGCTCTATCTGTACTTAATATTTAACTTTTAATGCCAAGATACCAAGATTAAGACCGTCTCTGTCATCGTGTTGAGTTTTTGTGTTTTAGTGTGCGATCAACTTTAATCCACACCGATTCTTATCTTCAAGTAAGGTTTTTATTGAAAGGTTGCTAGAAGGGACAAAGCAAATATCCCCCGAGGGAGGAAAACGGTCCTTTGACAAGGGATTTCCGAATGAAGTTTAAGCCATATTTTTCAAAAGAAGAGGATAACATAAAGTCACATAAAATTTGCTTAAGGGTCTACCAGATAAATCTTAATAATAATATTATAGACATAAGTAGGAGATTTTTAAAGATGGCAGCACTGACGCAAGTTATAATTTTTTTTTGATGATGGCATTGATGGAATTTAGATTTTTATACACCTATGTATTCCAAAAATATTTTTTTTAAGTTTTAAGTCCTTAAAACAAAGCAACACTTCGCTGAGCGTGCAAGGAACATGACTTTCAAAGTGCCCTGTGTCCATCGACCTGAGGATTTGACGTTAAGTCTAATGTGCCTGTCATTGCCTCAGTTGCGCGAGCGCCGCGCCCCGTATCGGTCGTGTGCAGTGTGCCTGCTGTACGGCGGCGCTGCAGTTTTTTGAAAAATGACGTTATCGTGCAATAATTGTAGGGTCGTAATATGTGAATTATTAACGTACGTAAAAGCAAAATTGTCTGTGGCTGATGAAGACAGCATTGTGAGGATTTGTGCCGCGACCTTCTCATTGGAGGAGATCGAGGAAAGTTATAAATTGCTCGTCGATTCCCTACCGCAGGATCTGCGTAAAACTGCGAGGAGAGGAAAAGGCAAAGAAAACCGTTTTTTAAACGACATAATCAGTCTTTTTAAGGGCACTGACCCTGATGTTTTGCCAGTGTTTGTAGCGAGAGACTTAGATAAGTTACCCCCGATTACGTTTGACCACCTTGACGTCTCAAAACTACTCAAGGATCTGGCCGTTGTGCAGGCCGAGATAAAAGATATTAAGTCGTCATATGTAACTATCGACCAGCTGGAAAAAGTGAGAACTGAGTGCCAAAGTTACCGATATACATCGCCGCCCTTCTCAGCTGCAAAGGTGAACATGAAAAGAGGCGCATATCGGGACAGTGGGCCCATTGGATTGTCGCAACTCGATGATACGATCATTACAAATCACAGCGATCGTCCTAACGTTGAGTCGTCATCTCCGAGAGATCTTAGTTTAAACTATAGGAGCATAAATTATATGGAAGGTAGTGCGGCGGATAGTTATAAATCTCAACGTATCCGGAGCGGCGAAGGCGCGCGCGCGGCGGAGCAGGTGAGCGCCGAGGGCGCGGGCGGCGCGGGTGATGTGTCATCGCAACCAGCGGTGAGTGCGCTGAGCGCTCAGACGGCCAGCGAGACGGCTCCGATCCGGGCAGCGGGTGTGTTGTCGTTCGCTGAGGTGACTAAGACAGAAGGCGAGTGGAATGTTGTACAGCGTCGGAAACCGAAAACGAGATCGTATCGTTACCAGGGAGTCGCGGGGGTCTCCAATGACGAGAATTGTAACTTTAAAGCCGTCGAAAGAAAAGTCCCAATTTTTATTACCATGATACACAAAGACACCACGGAGAAGGATATTATGGATTACGTCTATAACAAAACGAAAGAGCATATCAATCTCGAAAAGATTTCCTTTTTACGAGGAAACAAGGACTATAACGCGTACAAATTTTTTGTATCAGAGCGGAAAATAGAAATATTTTTAGATGCAACACTCTGGCCGGAGGGAGTAATATTCAGGCGTTTCGTCAATTTCAAGCGAAATAACAGCAGTGGTGCGAACGGGGTGGCGACGAATACCGTGAACGGCCCTACCCCGACTGTTAATGGATAAAAGATTCACCTGTAATTTAGTAAGCTTCAACTGTAAAAGTATAAAGCGCTCAGTTGACAATGTGAGGCTTTTGTGTCAGTCGGCGAGTGTGATAGCACTTCAAGAAACGTGGTTATTTGGGCATGATATTCAGTTTCTTAGCGGGATTGATGAGCGTTTCGGCAGCACGGGCACTTCTGCTATGGATGCGGCGGCGGGCATGGTGTGCGGCCGGCCTTATGGAGGTGTAGCGCTGCTATGGAATAAAAGTGTTTTCCAAAATGTGTCGGTCGTGTGTTGTGATAATCCACGAATATGTGCCATAAAAATAGTGATGGGCGATAGGTCTATTTTAGTGTTTAGTATTTATATGCCTACAGATAAAATAGTGAACCTTACGGAATTCACTGATTGCCTCAGTTCGGTGAGTGCTATTATTAACAGTATGAACGTAGAATGTGTTTACATCCTTGGCGACTTTAACGCCCATCCGAATGAACGTTTTTATAACGAGCTGACGTGTTTTTGTGACGAGCAAGAGTGGTCATGTGTGGATGTACAGATTTTAGGCATAAGGTCGGACACATACACGTTTGTGAGTGAAGCCCACGGGTCGAGGCGGTGGCTTGATCACTGCGTGACGACCAACTCGGCTTATTCGTCAATTTCCAATGTATATGTAAAGTACGATGTGTATTGGTCCGACCATTATCCGTTGATTATTGAGTGTGACTTGGATATGGTTAAACCAAAGTTGACGAGTGTATGTAACATGCCGAGCGAGATTCTATGGGGAGATAGAAAACCGGAAGAAATAGTGATGTATACTAAACTATGTCATGAAAAATTAAAAGATATTGATTTTCCCGAGGAATTTCGTTCGTGTAGTGATTGTGTTTGCGGGCGTATCGATCACACATTACTTATTGATAAATTGTATAGCGACATTGTAAATGTTCTGTCTGTGGCTGCCACTGAATCCAAAACTGTAAGATCGCGCGTTGGGAAGCGTCCTGTGGCGGGGTGGAACAGGTATGTTCGCGATGCACATAGGGAGGCTAGGTCGAAGTTTTTAATATGGGTCTGGTGGGGTAAACCAAAATATGGTAGGGTCTATGTCGACATGCATCGAAGTCGCAGTCTATTTAAGTCACGCTTAAGGTGGTGTCAGAACCACAGCGAACAAATAAGGATGAATATCTTGGCTTCACAGCATGCGAAAAATGATTTTCGTAACTTTTGGAAATCCACCAATAAATCAAACGGTAGGCCTGGTCTACCAGTGAGCATGAATGGTATTAATGAGCATAGTCTTATAGCAGACATGTTTAAAGAACATTTCACAGTGACTTCACCGTTGGGACCATCACAGTCCGTCAGTGATGAGTGTACGTGTGGCCAGGTGATTGGAATCCGTTTTACAGCTAAGGATGTCAAGAATGCTATAACTTCTATGTCGCGTGGAAAGTCTCCTGGCCATGACGGGCTGAGTATTGAACATCTGCAGCATGCTGGTCCTCACTTACCTAGAGTACTTTCCATGTTGTTCAACTTATGTATTGCGCATTCGTACTTACCCGCTGCACTGATGAGAACTGTGGTGGTGCCAATTGTGAAAAACAAAACTGGGGACATATCTGATAAAGCCAACTACAGGCCTATCTCACTTGGCGCGGTTGTGGCGAAAGTGCTTGACAGTTTGCTTGACATCCAGCTGGATAAACATATAATCCTACACGACAATCAGTTTGGCTTCAGGCCAGGTTTATCAACAGAGTCGGCCATATTATGTTTAAAGCAAACTGTAAAGTACTATACGGACAGACGAACGCCTATTTATGCGTGTTTTCTGGACCTTAGCAAGGCATTTGACCTGGTAAGTTACGATATCCTATGGCAGAAATTGAAAGACACCGGTCTGCCCGAAGAAGTTACTAGGATCTTCAAATATTGGTATCGAAACCAGGTCAATGTCGTGAGATGGTCTGAATCGTATTCGCAGCCATATAGGTTAGGGTGCGGCGTGCGACAGGGGGGCTTAACTTCCCCTAAGCTCTTTAACCTTTATGTCAACGCACTGATGGAGTCGCTTAGCACTACGCATGTTGGTTGCCATATTGACGGAGTATGTCTCAACAACATCAGTTACGCAGATGACATGGTGTTGCTCAGTGCTTCTGTTTGTGGCTTGGCTAAATTGTTAAGCATGTGTGAAAGCTACGCTCGCAGTCACGGGTTAACGTATAATGTAAAAAAAAGCGAATGCATGGTCTTTCAGGCCAAAGGGAAACCAGTGCCCTCAAACGTACCACCCATTAAGTTATACGGTACCCCCTTAAAGAGGGTGTTTCAGTTCAAATACCTAGGGCATCTGGTGTCTTTTGACCTGAAAGACGATGCTGACATAGAGAGAGAACGCAGGGCATTGTCTATTAGAGCGAACATGATCGCTCGCAGGTTTGCTCGTTGTACTATTCCTGTAAAAGTAACGCTCTTTAGAGCTTACTGCACTTCTTTTTACACGAGTAGCCTGTGGGTGGACTACACGCAGAAACAGTACAATGCCCTGCGTGTCCAGTACAATAATGCATTCAGGATGCTATTGGGCCTGCCTCGTTGCTGCAGCGCGTCGGGTATGTTCGCGGATGCGCATGTGGATTGCTTTTATACCACCATGCGTAAGCGGTGCACATCCCCGGTGCGCAGGGTAAGGGCTAGTTCCAATGCCATCCTGAGGGCATTTGCTGACAGGTTTGATTGTCAGTACCTGAACCATTGTCATATGGTGCACATGCTGACTAATCAAGCCTGTCTTAGATATAGTATTAGGATTAAGTAATTAGATAGATATAAGATCACTAACATTAGTTTTAAGGTGT
Source organism: Pararge aegeria (assembly GCF_905163445.1). Classification (NCBI taxonomy): domain Eukaryota; kingdom Metazoa; phylum Arthropoda; class Insecta; order Lepidoptera; family Nymphalidae; genus Pararge; species Pararge aegeria. The sequence continues at coordinate 13,956,596 of NC_053196.1, read as the reverse complement.
GTTATTACTAACAATTATGATCAACTTTATGGTCGAAGTAAAGGATTTTTATTTTTTTTTTTTATTTTTATTTTTTTATTTTTTTTATTACACCGGCAACCACGCCGACCAGACCAAAACACTGCTCCTTGGTGGCAGAAATAAGCATGGCGTATCTACTTCCCCGGACTAGCTCTGTCACAAAAAGCTACTACTGAAGGCGACATTCAATTCAAATTCAAATTCAAAATTCATTTATTTCAAGTAGGCCTAATATAAGAATCGATGTATTAAATGTGTTTTTAAGCATTTCATTAAACTTATGTAATGATAAATCTAATATTACTTTCGGTATTATGTTATAAAAGCATATACTCAGCCCCACAAACGTTTTCTGTACTTTCCTAAGACGATATGCTGATATCACTAATCTATGACCGTTGATGGAAATGGCGAGATATCATTTTTGAAAATGGCAACACTGATGTGTTGATGGAGATAACGAGATGTAATTCAACCAACCTTCCTACTGGAGGTAATTTTTTTTTTTTTTTTTATTTATTTATTTGGGGCAGAAAACAATTAGATACATATTACAACAATAGCTCTTAAATTTAACAAAAAGACTATCCACATAACATTGTAAGGAGCAGTAGGGCGAGCAGTACGATGTAAATACAGGTAACACTTACTATGACAGATAATATTAATTTAAGGTACCTAAAGTACCTAATAAAAAATTAAAATTAGCTGTCATAGCTATAAGCATTAACTTAATGCCAAAAAAAAACTCTAGTGCTACTAAAAAAGATACAAAACAAAAAAACAACAAAGGAATAGAAAAAATAATTGATTGATTCATATAAAAGAAAGGAAAGAAAGAGAACACACATTTAACTTAGAAGACTAAATAACTAATCAGAGAAAATAATATTAATAAATATTGATTAAGTTCTCGAAAATAATACTAATATTTCAATTAGCTTGAAGAACTTTTTTAATAGTTCTTTTGTAGCTACCTTCAGAGTTCAGACAGAATGAAGATGTCAATGCTTGAGAAATTATGCTAGCAATGGCGCGCTGGGACTTGAGGTTGGATCCCAGATTCATTATTCGAAATGTCGGACATACTAAAGATAGTTTTAAGAACGTGAATCCAAAACTAGAACGGAGAAAACTTTTGTATTTTTAAGCATAGCGAGCGCGGAAGCGTGTTAGATTTGTTGGAGGGTAAGTTTACATGGAGGAGAAGTGTAGAAAGCTAAAGTTTATATAAAACGGTTGAATTTCGTCCACTGAGTAACCGCAACTAGCATTTTTAATGGCTTTTGCGTCCGTCACTAACTTTCTGGTTTTCCTGTTGACGCACCTAATTCTTTTAGTGCTTAGTACAAAACGTAGTCTACTAAAGTTAAGGCCAAACCTCGACATTTAACATCAAGTAGGCTTTGTTTTTTAGGTTGCAGGCTTGTACTTTGTATGATATAATAATTGATATATATATATTTATTTTTAATACTCTGTAACTGCTTTGTTCTAGTAACTGCTCTGCTCTTGTGTACCTAACCCTTAAGTCTGTGTTTTTTTCCCTTACCTTTGTTGGGTTGCCTGGCAGAGATCGCTTCTTAGCGATAAGGCCGCCCATTGTAACAGTGTTTTATTGTGTTGTTTTTGATTATAATTTAATTTCTGTTAGGTGAATAATAAAGTGTATTTCATTTATTTCATCAAGACCCTTTTAAGCGTAAGTTTTGTTTTGTCACAGACAGTAAATAACTGACTGCATAGTCGAATGTTTTTATGCCACAATGCGCAAAGGTATCGGTGCGAAGGTTGCAGGGGGCACGAACAGCATCCTGAAGATGCTGTTGGTGATGAGTCACTGCTGTGCTATTTCAAATGGATTAAATTTTAGGAATAGAGAATTAATGTCTTTGTTTTACTAAAAAATATGAAAAAATTTAAAATGCATATAAAAAATTTCGGAAGTTAGAAGAATGTGAAGTCATGACCTCGCGTTATTCTATAAAAAGAATTGTAATTTCCCTAAAATAGAAACGTAAGGAAAAAGTTGGTAATTTTACTCTTAAAAAATAATGGATACCTATCTGAAATAAATCAATATTTATTTTATTTCATTTATTTAAAAGCTAAACTGGTCTTGACAAAATGATGGATCTAAATAGATACAAACACAGGACACTTCATTACGGGAAAACTTGTGGTTCCCGAGGGATCTTTGAAAAACCGAAGCGCAGCCGCTGTTTTTTTAGTAAATGGAATAAAAAAAAAAGTTTACCGCATCTGCGTTCCAAATCAGTGCCTTCAAAATCAGCAAGGACTGTGCCCACCTTATTGAAACATTAAATAGGCTGAGTATGAATATTTAATGAATGAGCGATGTTTGCTGGATATTGCGGTAATAAGGGACATGTCACAAATTACACATTTCAGTTAACGTTGGGTACAAATTCCCGAGTGAGAAGATTAAATAATTCCGTCAGATCAAACGGCCTTTACGGGTAATCGGATTACAGCTTGCAATGCTGCCTTCAGAATCTATGATTATCTTACACAAGTAAATAATATAGGAATAACCACAGATATGGTAAATCTGAATCTGGTTTTGAAACATTGCATTTTAATGTTGAGGCGGTATTAGGCGCATAAGGTAAATAAGCGAATGCGCTAAGAAAGCCAAGAGGAGAAAGCCAATGTACGTCGATTTTCATCACACTTGCGTGGAAAATACAGGATTTTAAATACTTTCACAGAAAATAACTGACCATTTTTTGCTCTTTTTGCACTGTATGAAAGTTTTCTAGTCCGATATCTAGATTTTAGTCGAAACAGGTCATTTACTTTTTTTAATTATTCCACTACAAGTTGGCCTTTGACTGACTTGACTTTAACCCATTATATTAAACCCATATAAACGACTTCTACGCGCCATCGTATCGGAACGCTCAATTACTTAGTGGCATGTCTTTGTCGATGGAGTGGTAACTAGTCACGGCCGAAGCCTCCCGCCAGACCAGACCAGATAAAATTCAGAAACTTTATGGTCGTATAACCGTCGAATAGAAAATAGTAGTGCAGTGCAGATAAAGTTACGTAAGAGGCGGTACGAGCATTTTTGTGACCCCCAAGGGCTTCGAAACTCGATGTTTTATGACACATATAAATTTCCAACTGCAAGTTGATGCCTACACTATCGGGTTTACGTGAAAATAGCATTGTAGAGTTATTTTCCCTTTGTGACACGCTTAGATTAAAGATCTGTCCAGATAGACTGTTGCAGAATGAACGCAGTGCATAAGTGCCTTCGAAAGGCATGTGGGCGTGACAGTTTTATTTCTCTACATGCGAGAATTTTCTACAGAATCCGGCACACAATAAACGCAGTACTTATTTTAAATGGGATTTGTATAGGATGCATTGGCGAAAACAGTTTTTATCTTGTTTAAGAATTAGGCACCCAATGCTCGTTTTCACTAAACCTAGGAATCGCCTTAATCTTAAAGAGGTACGAAGTATATGATCTGTACGTAGTAATTTTCTAATTTCTTCTTGGCACCGACTTAAATGTTGTAAAAAATATAATGTTCAAACAAAAAGTACAGATATTTACCAACTTACTGTATACTTACATATATTGTGAGACGGTCATTTTTCACGTCAAAATTGCCACTTTTAGGAAAATAATTTTGCCAAGATAACTATTTAATTATTATGATATTAAGATTTTAAGTTTTTTGTTTTATTTTCGCTTGGCAATTGTGGTTAATGCCATCGTTTATGTATAACTGAGTTGTGGAAACTTCATTGGCTAATGTGATATAAAAATGCGGCATTACTTTTATGTGTAAAGCACTGTTTGTTACACTTGAAAAGCTAATAAATAAATAAATAAACGTTTGGTGACGGAGTTCCATTATTTTTGTTCTCTCAAAACGTGCTCAAAACCTTTTCACTTCAAGTATACACACTGTACATATAGCTCACAAAAAGCTTTCTGTGACGATGAGTCCCATCTTTTTTTTACCCTAAAGTACATTCTGTATAATATAGTGACGATGACGCGAGTTGTATGAAGTTCAAAATAAATTTTTTAGAAGTAGGCCAAAAATAATCACTTTTAAAACGTCAAGTTTGGTTGTTTGTGACTAAGAAGCCAGAAAGCAACTGAGCACACAGAATTAAGAACACACAGAAACCGTGTACACGACTAATATTGAAGCATCACAAATCACTCCACTTTAGATTGGTTTCTCGAACAAACGGTTAGTCACTTCATACCATTTAGCAGTTGACAGGACTTTTTTTAGCTCTAATGTTCTAAGCGTTCACCATAAAATGGGAAAACAATTGTGACCTAGCAACATTCCACGGGTGTACAGAGCAGACGAGCGTGGGGCGTTTTCACTAAATAAATAATAAATAAATATATAAATATACTACGACGATACTTACATCGCCATCTAGCGCCAATGTAAGCGTAGCTTGTGTTGATGAATATTTTAACAAATAATATACATAAATACTTAGAATATACATATAAACCCCCAGACACTCAAAAACATTCATGCTTATCACACAAAGATTTTCCAGTAGAGGGTATCGAACCCACGGCCTTGGACTCAGAAAGCACGGTCGCTGCAAACTGCGCCAATCGGCCATCGGTTTTCATTGTTTTGAACACAATGCATTGCATAAAATAATGGCTGAATGAGGATTCAGTATGTTCTTAGAATTATTTTTACCTGAAAAGAACTTAGGTGCTAAAGAAGTTTTCATAAAAAAAAAACAAATGAGCTCCGTGTGAAGGTAGAAACTAACCTGTGTAGTGGGGTTGACTACGAAGTCTCGCAAGTAGGAACCGATATAGGCGGGGGTAGCGAGTACAGCTGCTAATATCCAAATCCCGATTGCTGTCGCCACTGTCAGCCGGGTGGCTCGCTTGCTTCCACCTGGGAACAAAGATAACTATTTAATCCAAGTAAATTGAAGGGTGTTATTACTGTAACGTGTATGTCAATATGTAGTACCGTAGCTCCCAAAGGACTGGACTGACTTAAATAAAATAATTAATTCGTCATTATAATTATTTATAAGCCTATTACTGCAAGGGCACGTGTTTCCTCCCACAATAAGCAGGGTTTGGGCTGTGGTCCACCACGCTGGCCCAGAGTGGAAAGGTGGACTCCACATGCCTTTTTTTAACGGTATTTTTCTTAACCATTGAATCAAGGGATATTTAAATTGCTTAAAACGCATATAAGATAGAAAAGTTAGAGGTGTGTGTTGGGATTACAACTCGGCCCCCCAAAAGTAAAGTCGGAGTCACCCCGCTGGGCATTAATCCGGGTTCGAACCCAGGATCTCCCACTTAAAGGACCATAGCCCTCACCACTGTGCCTGGAAAGTCCTCGTCAGAGGCTCTTAAAATCTATCTATAACATACCTACTACATGTGCAGAAGAAGTTTTATGTACTAATGGACTAGTTAAGTTATAATATGATTTAGTTGCAACTGTTATGTTCATTTTCATCATCATCACACCTATCACCTACCCGCTACAGGGTCTACTCTCAGAATGAGAAGAGTTTAGGTCGTTGTCTACCACGCTGGCCAAGTGCGGATTGTTAGATTTCATACGCCGTTGAGAACATTATGGAGATCTCTCAGGCTCAGGTTTCCTCACGACCTTTTCCATCACCGTTCAGAAGCAAATGATGTTTAAATTGTGGTGCGTGTCAGGACTCGAACACGGCCTCCACGAAAGGAAAGCGATGCCTTACCCACTGGGCTATCACCGCTTCTAACTTTTATGTTATAACGTCATATGATATTATGTATGTATTGGGTCGCAGAAACCGCAAGCACCTAATTAATACGCGATGACAACGGTAATTGCTTCTGATTGCTCATCAATATCATCTATTAACATGTGAATCACCCAACTTCCTGCATATTATAATGCCTTTAGCTCAAAGGGGCCTGTGAGCGCTAACTCTTACTGTTTATTATAATAAATTAACATTCTGCATTACATTTGCTGCACAAATCCACTTATATATTCCTATGAACCCTAAAGTATCTGTAACGGCAACTGTGGATAGATGCACATACACATACTCTTTGGATGGAAGATATACTCTGTGGACTTTTGCATTTGCAAGTCGTCTGCTAGGTAGGACAAAGTAAAGAAAAAGATGATGAACAATGTCTTCTTATACGTTATTGATGGTAACAGTACATTACAATTACTGCACAAATCCACTTATCTTTCCTTTTCGTACAATTCCTAAACATATCTGTTACGTCAAACTGAGGGTAGAAGATATAATGAAATGAAATAAAAATACACTTTATTGTACACCTAAATAAAGGAAATCATAAACAAGAACACAATACAGAAGTACATTTAAGTCTCTAAGAATTATCTGTGAAACCGAAACGCTAATAGTCTTTGAGTGCTGCACTAGTAGTGCTGTCTAGTTGCACTGCCATAGTTTTTACTGAGAGAAATCAGATACAGCCGTAACGTAACATGCAAAATTAAAACCAAGTGACTCCTGATACTTTTTTACGTATGCGACGCGTAGTGTTTTGACGTAGTGACTTGACGGCCGATTGGCGCAGTTTGCAGCGAACCTGCTTTCTGAGTCCAAGGCCGTGGGTTCGATTCCTACAACTAAAAAATATTTGTGTGATGAGCATGAATGTTTTTCAGTGTCTGGGTGTTTATATGTTTATTCTAAGTATTTATGTTTATAATTCATAAAAATCAGTCATCTTAGTACCCATAACACAAGCTACGCTTACTTTGGTGCTGGATGGCGATGTGTGTATTGTCGTAGTATATTTATTTATTTATTATCTCAAGTTATCAACGTTAATAATGAAGGGAAACATCGTGAGGAAACCTGAACGCCTGAGAGTTCTCCATATAAAAAAAAAAAAAAAAGTGTAGGTAGTATGCGCGTGTCGGTCTTTTATCTTCAATAGGGTTGTCATAAGTAAGAACTTAGAATGTTTTGAATTAGTTTTTATGAAAAAATAAATATGCTTCTTTTGATTTAATATATTTACATAGTGGGTTTGTTGCGAAATATCCTTATGCAACCTTCTACAGTATTTTGTAATTCGGTTACACGTTGTATACCACACATGTACAATTTCTTTATCGCTCAAAAGCGACCTCTGCTATTCAAGCCAGCAACGTAAAGGAAACACGAAAAAAAAACACTTAGATTATAAGGTTAGGTTGTACACTAGAAAAAGTACCTAATTTGAAAAAACACGAATAAAAAAACCAAATTTTTAAAAACTTTGAATTATATCGTACAAAGGATAAAACAAAGGAAAATGACACAGAAGCAAAAAAAAACATCTAATCAAATTAGGGAGGTATAAAATGCTTTTTCAAAGTCTCTGGAAAATCGGTAGTGACTGCGCACCATTTGCGATATACTCTGTGGACTTCCACCGGCTGGCAAGCTACCCGCTACGTAGCACACGTGGAGGGAAAAAAACTATTTACAACTTTCGTGAGTTACAAGAAATAAAGACTGCGTAATACAAGTGATTGCCGTGTGATGACGACATATTCTTCTCTAAGACGGGTGAAGTCTACCAATCCATCCTAGGCCAGTGGCCTAAACTCTTTTTATTTTGGGAGGCGCCGTGCCCTGTAGTGGGCCGGTTATGGGTTGACAATTTGTTTATTTATATATTTAAAAAAAAAAAACGTATCATATGTTTCAAAACTACAAATTATAATGACAGCTAGAAGAAAAATTTAACAATAAAAAAAAATAAACGATGATTTTGTCATGAAATCAACAAAAGAAATCAAAGTCAAAGTCAAAAATATCTTTATTCAAGTAGGGCCCATAGTTGGCACTTTTGATGCGTACATAAGAATTACACGGTAGTGAGATGATGGCGATAACCACATTCGTAAACTTAAAACTAAAGCTACGAGGGTTCCAAACGCGTCCTGGTCTAAGAACAGGCCCACAACAAACTTAGCCGGGTGTTTTTTTTTGTTATCACCATCTCACAATATCATTTAAAATTATTAGAAGAGCAACCTGGTTAGAGCAATAATTCACACGCAAGCTTATCTATTACGTAGTCCTTTATACTATAATGGGACTTTTATAGGCTTAGGCTTCCTGGCAAAACTGTCCGCAAATAATAAATGGACATATATACTGTCAGACAGAGCGAAACAAATGACCCTGATATGTCCATAAAGTCTATAATTATTAGCTCCAGATGTTTGTACAGTTAGTACAAATAGCCTTATTACTGGACAAAAACATTTGCGAAATATAACCTCTCCCATTAAGTAGAATGAGTTCATTACCCATGGCTGATTGTTTCTCACCATTATAAATAGACCCGTCATTTGTAACGTTAGTAATGCTCTGCGAGGCCTAATGGTATAATTTATAATGGTTTCCAATTCGGGAGGATAAATCTTTGTAATTATTCCCATACTCGGGGAAGTTCTTAATCTGTCTACTAAACGATTCTAACTCTTAATTTGTCTACTGAATTGCTACGTTAGATACTACCTAATCTAAAAAGGGCAACCTGTAATTTTTGAAATTAAAGGATATGGCTAATTTCAGTCTAGTTATACAAAACTCTAAGCGTTTTCACAAGAACATTTATAAGTTATAGTATCCGTTATGATTATAATTACTCCTTCAAAGTCCTATGATTTAAAAGTTGTTCTTTGTTTCCGGTATGATAGATTATGATGCATTTGGTACGATCTGTAAGCCTGGGAATTGAATTTGAGACCAGACATATCAAATGTACATAGTCTATCCCTAAGCCATCGGATGATATTAATGTGTTACACTATCCAGTGACTATCCCAAGAATATAAACTTGTATTTGTTACGTTAAAAAGTTTTTAAACCTGACTCTTTTTTTTTTAAATATAAAAATTCTTGAAGTGTGTGGAATATGTAACTTGTTTATATTATAATTTTAGGATTGTAAAAAAAAACAAAATACGTTATTGTTTATCAATTTTCAGAGTCTAGGCTGAGAGCAATATAACTAAAGAATACTTATCAATTATAAGCCGCGAGGTGACAGCTGATCAGCAGTGGCGTGCACTTCATACATGCACAAAAGCACTGCATACCCTAAAATTTATATATATCTCGCAAGAGGATTTTTGCCGTTTTATGCAATTTCTCTGCTATATGCATACCCTGGTAAGGAACCAAGTGCACGCCTCTGCTGATCAGTCTATCAGAATACAATTATTTTCACCACACCTCTTCTTTCTGCGGGTGTCGCACGACGACTAAGGGAGTAAACGGAGAACGGGCTGCAGCTCTGTGCTACTACTACGATCACTAACCCGCCATCCCAGCTTGGTGATAGAGGCAAATCGTGCCGTTTGGGGAGGCCTTTAGTTCGGCAGTGAACTGTTATAGGATGATGAAGATTATAACAACAGCCTGACAGTTTTGCCGGGAATATTTTTGAAGTGAAACTTCTTTGGAATCTGATTTCAAACCGATGCAACGGAAAAAACGACAGGTAAGAGACCCAAATACAAAAATGTGTAGGATGAAGCCGGCAAAGAATAGCTGAATATAAATTTACTGTGAGATGGTGATAACAAAAAAAAATACCCTGCTAAGTTTGTTGTGGGCTCTTCTTAGGCCAGGGCGCGTTTGGAACCTTACTAGCTTTAGGTTTAAGTTGGCGAACGAAGTTATCACCATCCCCTTAAAATTATGTAAACATTTATGTATGAACGCTTCATAAGTGCCTGTGATAGGCCTACATGAATAAAGAAATTTTGAATTTGAATGAGACAGAACTATTTTTTCTGGTTTTTTCCTATTTAAGTTACCGAGGAAACCGAATAATATAAAGAAACAAACACATAGATGTATAGGACAAAGTGAGATAGAAAACATTACACACTTTTTTACCTATTCTAGTTACCATGGAAACTAAATAATTTTTCAACTAAACATTTATTCTAATAGTTCTGATACTCTGCATCCACCTCAATCTCTCGTAGGCTACTTTTCAGAAGTTACACTTCCGCCGTGTGAGAATAAATTGCACAGGGTTTTTTTTTTTAATTTACAACCGTCTTTTTCGATTTCATGATATCATCATCGGTTATTTTTGTATTGTTAAATTCTTTTTCTAGCTATCATTGTAATTTGTAGTTTTAAAACAGAAGATACATGTAATAATTTTCTTTTTTTAATATAAATAAACAAATTTTTTCAATCCATGACCGGCCCACTACGGCGCACGATTCCTCCCAAAATAAGAAGAGTTTAGGCCAGTGTCCACCACACTGGCCTTGTATGGTTTGGTAGACTTCACCAGTATTTGAGAACAATATTATGTCGTCATTACACGGTAATCACTTGAATTACGCAGTCTTTATTTCTTGAAGTCTTTATTTCAGGAAGAAAACGATGGAGATCTTTAGAAGAACCAGAGTTACTGGCATAGCCGCGATTGGCAATGAGCAGGGCACATAGCTTGTTCAAGACTTATTATTCTCCACCTTTATAAATAGGCCTATTAATTGTAACACAATTTATTTTCTGTGCGAACTAATGATTTAATTTGTCTTCAGATGTGCCAACAAGTCGGTTGTCGACCCGTTGCCAAATTAAGTTTGAGTTGGGTCAACTAGCCAATAGACGTAACTACAGATATGTGAAAAATATATAAAATATATATTTGAATACTAAACCTTTTTGTGAAATTATATTAAACTGGTACATTTACGATTTATTTATGCGATCTCTTCTTCCTGATCTTCAACTTCTTTGATAATTGTTTTCCCCCGAACGATTATAAGTACGCCTAAAATACTTTTAATATGCACCGAGCGCCATAATAATACATTGACATAAACAGCGCCTACTAATCAGTGATTGACACTAACAATATAATAACATATTGGATAGAAGCAGGCGATACTTTGCGAAATTCTATTCTATACAATGAGCTACCAAAATTTTAAATTTTATTAATCTCTAAACTTTGAAAACCAAGCAACACTTGTCCAGCTAATTTACAATAAAAAGAGGTTTAAGAAGTTTTTATATACTTATCGTAATTGTATAAATGTGCGCAAAACGACTGACCCGCCCAACTCAATACAAGTTGGAAGTTGGTATGTCTCTAGGTGCTTTAGGATAATCTTTAAAATATAGAGGTACGCACTACGCGGGTAGAAGTTTATTTATTAAATATTCTTGAAGAAAGTCTAATTAGTAAAGTCATAATGGATTTCACAAAGGAATCGCATTTAAATCCTCCAAGAGGTAATAATAATTAAAACAATCATTTGCATAATGAAGGACTGGTCCTAATTTATGTGAAGACATGAAACGAATAGAAGGCACTTTCTTACGGAGAAGCGAGACTAAATTCCCTAAGGAGTTCAGGGCTTAATTAGGCCAGGATTCTACGCATACAAAGATACGTGACAACTCTAGCTAGTATATCACATCAAACACTACCGTGCGACTGCTATGCGACTTAGTACCTTTATTTTACTAAGATAACAAGTATCCGAAGCTATTATTTCTTTGTATAATCTCCTTAAGACAAGATTAGCTGTAAAGTCGTGAGATGGCAACAAAAGCAAAGTGCATTATTTTTCAAATCGCTTGGACCTACTGCAGGGCTAGCAAAGGCAAGAGAAAAAAATGATGTCCCCCCGATTATATCCCCTGAAAGGGGAAATTCATCTCAAATACATGTATCTCAAATAATTTTTGGTTAGGTTAATATTGTTTTGAAATATTTACATAATGCTGCTAACAGACTATCCAACTTGGTTGGGTGCATCATCTGGCGAAAAAAAGATGTAATTTACGTAACTATCTACTGTATGCACAAATCGACCTATTACTAGTTCTTTTAAGATTTTACCATATCGGCCTTCGCAGACCACATTGACTAAACAACGTCGACTGCTAGCCAAAGGTATTTTGTAGGGACTTCCACTTGCTGGATTGTGTATCAATTTAGTGCTGCTTGTATCCAGCGAAACCCTGCGACTCCTTTGAAGTCGAGTCAACTTCCATTGGTTCTCCAAGCTATCACTTCACTTTAAACAATACTTTATTTCAATTGTAGTAGAGTTGATATTGAGTCGATAGTTTGCGAAGGCCATTTAAGTGTCAAACGGAACTAGATTCTAGATTAGGTAAGTGCTGCGATTGACACTTTAATCCATACACACTTTTAATGTAGGTTTACATACACTCGCAAGTATAATATTGTGCATATTATTGTCAGCTTCTCATATTGGCTAGTCTACACTTTTCTATATATATAAGAAATGTAAGTGACAGTATGTGATTACAAAGAAGCTTTTTCTTAAGCTAAATCAAGACAATCTTTCTTTATGAACGTCCTCTCTATCTCGGTATAATCACTGATATTTATATATATCTATCATCATCAAATTTCCATTACTGGCGCACTTCAGAGCACCGGTTGTTATCCCACAATGAGAAGGGGGTTAAGGCCGTAGTCCACCACGCTGGCCCAGTGCGGATTGGTGGACTCCACACACCTTTGAGATCATTATGTAGAACTCTCAGGCATGCCGTTTTACTCACGATGATTTTCAACACCGTTATCTGTCTATATATATACTAATATAGTCAAAACTAAATTAGCTTCTTATATATTAAGTAATACCAATAAATTTAAAGACGAATACATTGAATGAGTAGATAATAGTAAAATTGAATTTAGTTAAGTCTAATGGCGAAGTGTATAAATTTATTATACAAAAACTAAGTTTCCTATGTAAGTAACTCAGGTCTTTTTATGGGAATAAATGTCTTTTAACCTAAACCTAATATTATAGATAGGAAAGATTTTTTGTTTGCTTGTTTGTACACAATAGGCTCCGAAAGTACTGGACTGATTTTAACTATATCTTTGCCAAAAGAAAGCTAAACTATCACGAAGTAACAAAGGCTATAATTTATTTCCAAAACAATTGAAGAACCTTAGGAAAATTGCAGTAATGTAACCCAAAGTAGCATAATTTTCCTATAAATTCAAATCTCATTCAAAATTCATTTATTTCAAGTAGGCCTACTTTATACGCACTTTTGAAACGTCAAGTATGAATGTTTGTAGTGAATCTACCACCGGTTCGAAAAGCAGATTCTACCGAGAAGAGCCGGCAAGAAACTCAGTAGTTGCTCTTTTCCAACATCAACATTTACAAACATTTTGCTATCTTGCGGGAGATGAGAGCGAGGCTGGCTGCTTCCAATCTACCTCGTCATTGAGGAATTCATCAAATGTACAGTAACCTCGCTGTACTAGATGCATTTTTACATATTTTTTAAATGTATGCATCGGTAGGTCAAGAATTTCCTATATATAAAACGCTGAGAAAACTATTGATGAAACATAAAAAAAATTGTAGCACATAATTAAAGGTCTCAGTATTACCTACAATAAAGTTCACAAGGGTATATATATAACTATCATAGTTAAGTCGCAATAACAACTTTTGTGTTCTAAAATATTGTTAGATCGGTAGAAACAAAAGTCGGTTACATTAGTATCGTAGTATTAGTTCTTATTAAAATTAATAGTTTTAGCATTAGGTAAGAAGAAATGATTCCTGTAGTGAAAACGAGCAGAAATAACTTCATTAGATTTGCGACTTGCGTGAATACTGTTTAAATGTTTCGGGATTTTTTGAGCATCCAATTTAGATTCGAATCTTGGAGGATTTTCAAATCAGGAAACTCATTTCGGGAACTTTACGATCTCTTTCCGCTTACACCTTTTTAGTATCGGATTAGGTAAAAATGTTACTAAAATCAGATTACTAGACCATAGAAATTGTCGGCTAAAGGGCATTGGCTTTTCATCAACATATACATATTCATGCAGGTGAAAAAAGCACATGAAATCCTCCTATGCGGCATCCACAGAATTAAGAACCAGCAGAATCCGTGTACACGAGTAATATAAGCCTCAAAACCACTCCACTTCAGTAGTGTTTCTCGAACAGGCTGGCGGTTAGTAACTTCATTTATTTACCAGTTGAAAAGTTTGTCTAGCAACATTCCGCGGGTGTAAAGTGGGACGTGCTAGAGACGTCTTCTCTGATTTTGGTGGCGTATTGATAATGTGTTAATTAGAGAAGACGAAAGAAAATTCAGAAATTACAAAATCCAAAGGGCCGTCACCACGCGGCCCATTAATTACTTTAAATAAATATATCGTGTTAACTATAACATACGGTGGAAAACTCTACAAACAAAATGGTTAAATTCACCAGGGAACAGTTTCTTTATTTTCTTTTCGGTCTTGTTTGTACACGGGGTGAATTTTTGAATAGGACTTACTGCGGTATCTATCTTAACATTTCTAATTCAGGAACATCTAGGGCTTTATTAATAAACGTGGCATAGCGTCGGATCCGCCGTTTGGTGATGGCAGATCAGAATACAGTTATCAGTTATCACCGCCCCTACTCATTCCGCAGGTGTCGTACGAGGCGACGAAAGGAATATAACAAAAAACGCGCAGCAGCGTTCATCTACTGCGACGGCGGCGTAGTGATTATGGACAAACGTTTATTAATAAAACCTAGATTTTATGAATGCGATATCCTCGAAGATATATACGAAAACAATTATTATTGCCATCTAAAAACGGAAAAATAATAACCATACGTTTTTCAAAATAATAACTTCTTATTTCCTGACGGCCGATTGGCGCAGTTCGCAGCGACCCTGCGTTCTGAGCCCAAGGCCGTGGGTTCGATTCCCTCTACTGGAAAATGTTTGTGTGATAATCATGAATGTTTTTCAGTGTCTGGGTGTTTATATGTATATTCTAAGTATTTATGTATTTTATTCAAAATATATTAATCATTCATCTTAGTACCCATAACACAAGTTACGCTTACTTTGGGGATAGATGGCGATGTGTGTATTTTCGTTGTATATAATATATTACTATTATTTGTTATGTGTGTATATAATATAAAATATTTAAAATACAAGCTACCGACATTAATATTAGTTTTATGCAAACATCCTTAAATGTGCTAAATCAATCAATATTTTTTTTTAATTTTTCCAAAATGTGGTACATGCAACATGTTTACATAGGTGTTAGTAATTTAAATTTATATGCTGCATAGTCTCATATGCATGCTGCCAAGATTGGCCTGCAAATTGGATGGAAGCAGGCGTTTTTTGCGGAATTCCATGATATACAATAAAAATCAAGCTTAATTTGCTTCGGTGTCGAAGCGAAACATGCGAACAGAAGACAATGTTTGGTGCGAAATATAAAGAATGATGAAATTATTATTCTGATGCTGATTCTGATTCTCAAGCTTTCCACGGAGAGAGCAATTTAAGCTTAATTTTTATTTTAATTGCAAACATTTCTCGTTAATTATATGACTCTATATTGATGTTAACACTTTTTTCAATGTATATAAAATAAATGCAATTCGCAGAAATCGTTCAGATACTAGGAAGTATGAAAATATGTAACTTACTTATCTTAACTTATGACTCTTCTTTAGCCATTCGGGCAAACGACGTCCGTCTCAAAAACCCACCCTGGTTCCACCATGTTGTGACTTTAATGTTGGTGTTGTTCTAAGGATTTATTTGACTTAACGTCTCGGTGGAGGGGCGGATTGTTTGCGTTGCGGTCGACAAGCATAATTCCTGTGTCCGTTCTATCTCAGAGTTAAGAGTTTAACTCTATTAAACTTTTGCCTTGTAGCGCGCACTAGTAAAAAAGATGGCCGTCTGCTTTAGAAAATTATTTGATTACATAGAATGCTGAGTAACGTTGGTAATAATAGAAGATAGGTTATTGTATTTTTTTTTAATTCTTTATATTTAGATACTAGCAACAAGAAGTCTACTCCGTACCACCGAAAATAGTTACTGGTTTTTATAATTGAGACGGGATTATAATAATCGTCTCATACCTATAAGATAATTTGTAGCATTGTGGTAAGTTTAAGCTCGCACACAGCCTGCAATACTATGAAAAAGAAGGCAATGTAACACCGACAGGCTGAGCATCGTAATGAAATGAGCTACGCCTTTTATAAAATCTTATTATTATTATTAATAATTAGTGCACAATTTAGTCGTGGGCTTCTTCTGAGAAAAAAAGGGCTAGCATGCGCACCACGAGATAGTTATCTCTACCCGCTACTCGTATTTTTCCTATAGAGATTGACGTGATAATGGGTAGACATAAATCTCTCGTGGCGCCATCCTAGCCCTAGGGCGCGTTTGGAACCCTCGTAGCTTTAGTTTACGAATATGATCATCGCCATCATCTTAATACCACACTACCACGTACAAAAGTATATATTATGGGCCTACTTGAATATAACATATTTTTGACTTTGTCTTTGAGTGGAAGGAAACAAAAGCAATTGATTTTAATTGCCCATTTAATTTAACTACACTTTTATACGACGACACGTTAAAATAACAGCGTGTTTAATTAAGAACGCCATTTTACGAGTGGCTTCTGTTTGTCGTGGCAATTGAACTTTGTTTTCATCATAAAGTTAATCAGCGAGGCGCCAACGGTACTCAAGGAGCTTCCTTGAGAGTCTCTAAACATACAGCTCCACGGCTACCTGGCGCCCTGGTACTTTTAAATTTAATGTTTCAGAGTTTACACTGTCGCGAGCACGGACCACTAATAAATTGGTCTGTGGTCGTAAGTGATATTTATCTAAAAGCCACTCTCTCAAAATAAGTTTTCCTTTTACTTTACAACAAAATTAAATATGGCCTACAAGATCACTTACGACCCAAACATTGTGTTTAACAATTTACATTATTGTGAGCATTTAAACTGCAGTGGTAAGGTGAAAATCTACAGAGGACCATTCGCAAATCGAGTTTAAAAAGCGTTAAACTGAAACACTATATTGTATGAATGTATTAATCAGGAGTACTTACTAAATTCAGAAAGATGTTCTTAATTCAAAAATCATAGGAGTATATCATCTCACATGTCGAAATAAAATGAATAAATATACTATGACAATACACACATAACCGTCTAGCCCCTAGGTAAACTGAAAAATATTCATGATCATCACACAAACATTCTCCAGTTGTGAGAATCGAACCCACCGCCTTCGAAAGCAGGGGCCCACTGCACCAATCGGTCGTCAAAAATGTGAGCGTAATTATGTCTGCGGCAGAGTATTAGCCAACTCCACAAAACCAGTAAAGACATCGTTAGGTTGATTTGGCGTGCATTTGTTTACATTTAAGATTGCATCACAGATCACGTACCAAGTCTACCTACAAACACGTGTAATAGGCATGATTAATAAACCTATATTTAGTGATATAATATATGTATACTTAGTACGAAAACTCAATATTGTGTGTTAATCCTGGAAGTTAGTTTATGGGTCGGTGTTTGAATCGAGGAGTTCGAGGATATGTTATCTCCCTGAAGCATTTGACCACTGCATTAGAAGATACCAGCTTTAAGCTCCTAGATTCGAACGTCAACATTAACGGCGAGTAGATTTCAAGTTCGGGTTGCTGATGACGTGGTCATGAGGGCAGATACTCTGGGAGACCTTACCACAATGTTGAATAATCTCAGCAGAGTCTCACAATTGGTGCTTAAGAAACGAATTTGAGCAAGACGAAGATTATGTTAATAATTATGACCCGTTCGACCCAGTTATCTTTGAGAGCACAGCACTTGAAATTGTTGACGAGTATGTTTATCGAGGTCCTATCTAGATGAGTTAGGTCAAATTTCGAGAAAGTGGTGAACCAGTGAATTTAGCTCGGTTGGACAGGCTCGGTTTGAAAACTTCGTGAAATATTTTGATACAAAATGTATCAGTGCCTGAATAGCTAAGTGTTGACTACTGCAAATGATGACTTTTGGTCACGAAACCTGGTCGATAGCTATGGATTTCTAAGAAGGCTTACGCCCGTTTTCACTAAACCTAAGAACGCATACATCGGATGAACGACAAAGACGTGCCGCTAAGCGATTTAGTGTTCCGGTGCGCGTAGAAACCGATTAGGAGTATGACTACTATACTCTCTAATAGGTTAGCCCTCTAACATCTTAGACTGGATCTTCACTTACCCCCAGGTGAGATTGCAGACAAGAGCTAACCTGTAGAGGAATAAAAATAAAAAACACACACAAACAGACACGTCAAACTTATAACACCCCTTCGTTATTGCGTCAGGAGTTAAAAAGAGACATGACCATCTGTGAACGTCTATTGGTTGACATGAAGTTGATGATGCACGAGATTGTTATGAGTAGGTTGATTAAAAATTTTCGAACAACTATCGTTATTCATACATGCTACATTATTCGTATCGACCCATTACCGGCCAGTTAAGGCCGTAGTCCACGCTGGATTAGTGTGGATTGGTGGACTGCACGTTCGAGAACATTATGTAGAACTCTCAGGCATGCAGGTTTCCTCACGATGTTTTCCTCCACCGTCGAAGCAAGTGATATTTTTAATTACTTAAAATGACCATAAATTAGAAATAGAGGATGGGATTCGAACTCGGCCCTCGGAAGTGAAGTCGAGCTCCTACCCTCGTAGCCTCCTACTGGCTTATCATACTTCGCAGTTATGGATCAGCTACACCAAAAGATCCTTTAACACCCTCAGAGTCCAGTACAACGACGCGCTCCGCGTTTTGTTAAAAAAGGCGAGGTACTGCAGTGCGTCGGGAATGTTTGCCGATGCCGGAGTCCCCGACTTCTACGCTGTGCTCCGTAAGAGAATTGCGAGTTTCTGGGAAGTCGTTGTAAATTCCAACAATAAGCTCCTTAGAGTCGTCGCTCAGGCATCCCCTGACAGCGTATTTATTAAACATTGGCGAAAAGTGCACCAGATTCCAAACACGAAATGATATAAAATAGTTGGATATTAATTTGAATTGAAATTTAATTTATTTTTTAATTGAAATTTAATTTATTGTAATTTTTAATTGTAGATTTTAATTAATTATTGTTTTTTTTTTCTCTTTATTTATTTATTTTTAAAATCGGTCTTATATTTATTTTGTGTTTATTTTTAAAATCTGTCTTATATGTATATTTATTTTGTGTTCAATTTTGTATATGGGTCCCCGACCTGAAATAAAATGATTTTATTTTTTTTTATTTTTTTTTATAGCTTTTCATGCTACAGTATTGCTTGGATTATTCCTCACGGTATAAGGTACAGGTAGGTATTATAATATAGTCTTGTTTTATCTTACACCTACCTCGCCCACTGATCCCATTTCACGGGTAGGTGCCGATACCAGAAAATGAATTCCCACACGCGCCAGCGTATTATGATATTATTCCTCAGTGACGTCATAGTACAAAATTGAAGTCGAATATTTCCCATTTATTTGCATTGTTAAATTCCAATTATTTTCAAGAGGCCAATTTGACGGTAATTATTATTTGTTAAAGAGTCTTAATATTTATTTTTTCTATAAAACAATTTGGGAAATTACCAAGACCTATTGATGATATATATTATATTAGAGTAGCTGTTGCCCGCGACTTCGTCTGCGTTTGATTTTGTTTTTTGATGTGGCATTAAATTTAGTTGTAGATCAAAAAAAAAATAAAGTGTTTAGTATCGCTAAGCCTTAAATGACGGGTTTGCTGCTGTCCGCTGAAGAGTTCTGTCCTCTATCTCCAACCACAGTTTGGGTAAAATTAAACACATTATAACCTCTATAGTAGAAAAATAATTATTTAAATCGGTTATAATTTGTCGGAGTTATGGTGTAAAATCGTCAAACACTCATCCCCTCTCCTAAAAGAACTGAGCTTAATGTCGGGATAAAAAGTATTCTACATTACTTCTAACACTTCCAAGAATATGTGTACAAAGTTTCATGAGGATCGGTTAAGTAGTTTTTGCGTGAAAGCGTAACAAACAAACTTACATTGACATTTATAATATTAGTAGGGATAGGGATAGAGATAGGGATGTGTGTCGACCTATTAATTATTTTGTATTTTAAGGGATGGATATGAATGAGTAAGCGGTGATAGTTCAGTGGGTAGGACTTCAACTTAACTTTTGGGAGGCCGACTTCGAATCCCAGCACGCACCTTTTCTAAGTTATGTGTGTGTTTTAAAAATTCAAATATCACTTGCTTCAACGGTGAAGGAAAACATCGCTAGGAAACCTGCATATCTGAGAGTTCTCTATAATGTTCTCAAAGGTGTGTAGAGTCCGTCAATCCGTACTGGGCCAGTGTGGTGGACTATGGTCCTTCGTATTGTGGGAGTAGTGCTGTAGTGGGCTGGTGATGGGTTGATATGATGCATCATATCAACCCATGATGATGATATGAATGAGTTAGTCCGAAAAATTTGCATTTGTAAATGAGTTTTGGTAAACGAAGAATATAGAAAACATTAAGAACATAATCCATATAACTCTAAAATAATCATTTTTTTCGTACTTAAACTTCGACAATCTTCAATCTTGATACTTAAATCTTATGTTGTAGAGAGGTCAGATCTTTAAACTACTTAAAAGCTTAAACCAAGGGTGAAGATCTTTTTGATTAAAGCTTTAAGAGATACTATAAGCTTTGAACTTACTCGTAGCTTAGCTCTGCCCAACTTTTTGTTATATTAAAAAAGAGAAGAGTCCCCTATTCATAAATACATATTGTATGAACGATAATACTTTTTATTGCCCGGGTGTTTGCTCGTATTTAATGTAACTCTAATTCGCAGCTTAAGTAATGTCCATCAAAATCGGTCTAGCCATTTTGGTGATTAGCCAGAAATAATAGACGTAAATACAAAAACTGTTATCATAGTTTCTTTGTTAAAATGAACGTTACTTAAAAAAAAAAAAACTGTGATTAAGATTTCTGTCTGTATGTCTATTTGTATAAATGGTGATGGCTGAATTAAATGGTGTAACCAATTTTGATGATATTATAATTTGATATGCAGTTGTGCAGTTATTATGAAGTTGTTGAAAGTTTTTATTTTTTTAAAAAACCTCTCAAATCCCAGGCCTTAACTTCGACGGTTTAAAAATCTTTTAATGAAATAGATTAGTTGTTCTAATGTATTGTGAACTGTACCATCAATAGGTAGGTAGATTAATCGCATACGTCAAAAATAACCTTAATTCACGAACTTCATTTGCATGTAACTCTGAAATCCGGCGTACTAGAGTTTTAATGTTTTTGGTAATGTATTGTAATTATTAAACACTTCAAAATTAGATAAATTCCAAGAGGGCACCTTATAAGAACTATGTGAAACCAAATCCCACACTACATCCGGCATTCTCCTTTTGTTAATTGGTATAGATATGAACATAAAATATAGGTACGATTAAAATTTTGCTTTCGCCGCCGTTTGGACCCGGGACTTCTAATTATAAGACCACACCGCTCACCACTATGCCAGAGATGTTTTTAAGCTAGGAAGTCGCGAAACACTTTCATAAATGACATTAATTTGACCCCAGACTCCGAGCAGTGACTGAAAAACCGATAACATTGCCTTCTATAATCCTCAAAGCCATACTACTAAGACGAATTCGAAGGTTCGAATAAACTGGACGGAAAAGGTATTTTTTTCCACTGTATTCCGTATTTGAACGATAGCCCACGATTTTTACGTACATTCTAACCCTGCTAAAGACATTTGCTATCTATTTTAACACCATGCCAAGTTTATCAGACTTTCTGAGGATTTGTATGAACAGTTGATAATAGGGATAAGTCATCCCTCCGAGGCCATATAGTTTTTGTGGACGGTCTATCTTTCTGGATCATGTATTTCAGATATCGCGTAGACAAACACTCGTTTATTTAGAACGGTATGTACGGTTGAATGGTAGAACATTTTTCTTACAGCATTGAGTGCGCCCTTTATGTGATCCATTTACGAATATGGTTGTGCAATGAATTGAACTAAAATAGACATCGGTGCCTACGTTCTTATGTGACAAAGCTTGCTGTTACGTACTGGCCACGGGAGAAATCCGTTTTGGACCCTTGGCACTATTGTGCACTATTTGCACCACTCTTGTGTAAAAGGTTATTTTTTAATTCCCATTACACTACCAACAAACTGTGCTGTTATGTAGTTATGAGCATTTTGAAAAGTTCTTCATAATGTTCTCAAAGGTTTGACGGCCGACTGGCGCATTGGGTAGCAACCCTGCTTTCTGAGTCCAAGGCCGTGGGTTCGATTCCCACAACTGGAAGAATGTTTGTGTGCTTTTCAGTGTCTGGGTGTTTATCTGTATATTATAAGTATTTATGTATAATGTTACATATTATTCCTAAAAATATTCATCAGTCATCTACTTAGATGCTTAGCGTAGCTTGTGTTATGGGTACTACCCCATAACACAAGCTACGTACGTAGTTTAAATACGTGCAAGAAAATATTTTACCTGATCAGTCTGCGGTTTTCGCGCTTGTGTTTCTAATTCTCGACGCTACAAAAGTGACAATTGCAGCGTGAAATAAAAGATAAGCCGCAACTCAATTCCTTAATTACCTTATCCTAACTTCCTTATTAATTATAAATGCGAAAGTGTGTTTGTTCGTCGATCTTTCAAGCTCTAACTAAGAAACCAATTTGGCTTGCAGTTGAAAGGACGGAGAGTAGCACAGGCTACTATTTATTCTAGAAAAAAAAGGGTTCCCATGGGAATTGTAAAAAAACACCTAATAACGCGAACGAAGAACGCGGGCAATAGCTAGTTACGAAATACAGACAACCATTTCATGTTTTTTTATTCGAAAATTTCTGGAAACAGATTTCATCTGTCTCTAATATTTCAAGACTTCGCTTCACTGACCACTGCCGAAATAGTACAATAGATTTTCCTGTGCAGGGTATCATTTCATTCCATACGGCAATACAGATTTTTCAACTTGCCTCTATAGCTATATAATATAATCGAATCAAACTATAATGTATTGGAATTTAGAGTTCCTAGATGCGTTTCTTACATTATCCGATTGTTGTTACTATTTCTTGAACCATTTTCCGAGGTAAGAAGAATAGAAGTTTGGCTTTTCCTGTGCAGGGTATCATTTCATTCCATACGGCAATACAGATTTTTCAACTTGCCTCTATAGCTATATAATATAATCGAATCAAACTATAATGTATTGGAATTTAGAGTTCCTAGATGCGTTTCTTACATTATCCGATTGTTGTTACTATTTCTTGAACCATTTTCCGAGGTAAGAAGAATAGAAGTTTGGCTTTGGAACTGAATACATGGCTGTACGGTGATATACCTTTGCCTTTTCCCTATGGAAAAGAATAAAGAAAAAAAATTGGCTTTGGTAGCGGTCAGTTTCGCAATACAATATTCTAGTTTCAGAAATTTTTTATTTAAGTTATTCTTTTATTTCAGGCTACTTATAGACCGAAATAAAAACACATAAAAATAAAATACAAAAAATGAATGTATAAATACATCAATATAAAAATAACTTATCTAAGACTGTAAAGCCAAAAGAACGATCTGTAAGAGTTAGGGAACTAAAAAAAAATGACAAAAATAAGTGGCTTTGTTATACAACTAAAAAGCAAGAAATAAATATTTTGTACAGCATTTTTAAGTCGGTGCCAAGTAAAATGTAAAAATATTATTTTCACGCTTTTCTAAGTATAGCCGAATGTCAACTGCTCATGACCTTATACAAAATATTGCTTCTCCCCAAGCCGGCTTGCTAATGCTTAAGGCGTTCTCCCCGGCACTTCCCCATCAGCTACTTCATTGTGACGAGCATAAATTGCTTAGTGGAATATGCAATAATGGAAACGCAATCAGTGTATTACTTATTATTGTATAGTTCCGGTGGGCATCCGTGGTCTTCAGCATCAGTTTTTCTTGACCAAATGGTGGTTTTCGATAGGAAATGCTCGAGTTACTTTAAAAAATACTCAAATCGCTATAGGTTTCCCAATAATATTTGAAGAGTTCCCTCAATATTTCTTATCCCTTGTTACGGGTATGCCAGTTATATTATGTCACCATATATAATGCGTATTGGTTTAAGCTTGTTTCCCATTAAAGACTAATAAATACTTATGATTGCGTAATATTCAATGTAGTATTTTGTTGAACAAAAATATTAATCTTTATAGCCAAAAGTCTGGTATTAACAATTAACTTAATAGAAACGGACATTATTGACTTACTTATAGGTACATAATAATATGTTGAAACAATAAAAATACATTTATTGCAACGAGTTTACTATAAAATTGATGAATTTCTTAAAGAGAAGTTTGCTTGGAAGCATACCTTTTACCTCTCGCAAGACATAAAATTTTAAAATGTTGATGTTTGTAAAGAGCAACTACTGAGTTTCTTGCCGACTTCTACTCGGTAGCGGGTGGTTGAGCCACTCAAAAACAGTCCCACTTGATGTTTCAATTGTAGTTCTGCCTACTTGAAATCAATGTAATTTTAATTTTGATAAAGTGGCAGTCATTACGAAATAACAGACAGACGTTTCATGTTTTTTATTTGCACTACCAGAGTTCCCGTTTCTGATATTTTAAGACTTCGCTTTACTTACCACTTCCGAAATAGTTATATGCTGGTTTAATTTATTGACTGTATGTTATGTAGTTATATAGTATCTGATACAGTAGTCGTTCTAGACATAAACCTAGTTTGATAGCACTCCCTTCGGGGCTGGAGTCGTAAATCTTTTGTTGGATTAACTTTTATTGCATTCAGAAATAAATTTTTATTGGAAGGTAATTTTATTTTACTTTTATACGTTAACTGTAAGGGCAGTAAAAATAGGTTCCCTTGGTGTCAATACAAATGGAAATCCGAGATATATAATTTGGCAGGATTTAGATGACTGAATTTGGGGAGTATCTTTTCGGAAGTTCGCGTGTTATTTTATTTATTTTTTAACATGTATACGAGACGTGCTAAATTTGCATATAAGACACTTGCGACCTATATACGAGACGTACTAAACTTGTAAAAAAGACACTCGCGACATGTTTACGAGGTTTACTAAAGTTGAATAAAAGACACTTGCGACCTGTATACAAGACGTACTAAAGTTACATAAAAGACACTTGTGACCTATATACGAGACGTACTAAACTAGCATAAGAGACACTTGCGACCTGTATAGGAGACATACTAAAGACCCTTGCGACCTGTATACGAGTTGTACTGAACTTGCATAAAAGACGCTTGTGATCTGTATACGAGACGTACTAAAGTTGCATAAGAGACACTTGTTACCTGTATACGAGACGTACTAAACTTGCATAAGAGACACTTGCGACCTGTATACGAGTCGTACTGAATTTGCATAAAACACACCTGCAGCCTGTATAAGAGATATACTCGTACTAAAGTTGTATAATAGACACTTGCGACCTGTATACGAGACGTACTAAACTTCCATAAAAGACACTTGCGACCTGTATATGAGATGTACTAAACTTGCATAAGAGACACTTGCGACCTGTATAGGAGACGTACTAAAATTGCATATAAGACACTTGTGACCTGTATATGAGACGTACTAAAGTTCCATAAAAGACACCTACGACCTTGCAACCTTTATACAAGACGTGCTATACTTGCATAAAATACATTTGCGACCTGTATAGGAGACGTACTAAAATTGCATATAAGACACTTGTGACCTGTATATGAGACGTACTAAAGTTACATAAAAGACACCTACGACCTTGCAACCTTTATACAAGACGTGCTATACTTGCATAAAATACATTTGCGACCTGTATAGGAGACGTACTAAAATTGCATATAAGACACTTGTGACCTGTATATGAGACGTACTAAAGTTCCATAAAAGACACCTACGATCTTGCAACCTTTATACAAGACGTGCTAAACTTGCATAAAAGACACTTGGGACCTGTATATTTCTCGGCGGCGGGGGAATGATAGCCTGGAAAAAAATATAGTTACGGGCAACACAGAAGGCAAAAGACCTAGAGGCCGGTCCCCAACAAGATGGGCAGACCAGCTGAAAAAATCAAATTCTGACCGCTTCTATCAAATCGCAAAAATGGCCTCCAACAGAAGTCGATGGAGACAGTTTACCAACGCGAAGTTGAGATCTCACCAGGACCGCGATCTTCAGTGCTGAAGGAACGACCATAGAGAGAGAGATACAGGATATACTGAACTTGCATAGAAGAAATTGCGACCTGTATACGAGACATACTAAACTTGCATGAAAAACACTTACAACCTATCTACAAAACGTACTTACCTTTCATAAAAGACACTTGCGACCTGTATACGAAACGTACTAAACAAGCACGACAGACACTTGTGACCAGTATACGAGACGTACTAAACTTGCATTTACGACCTGCGTACGAGAGGTATTAAAGTTGCACTAAAAAACTTAGGACCTGTATAGCAGACTGACTAAACTTATACATAAACAAAACTTACTTACTGTGCAGTAGACGTACTTAACTTGCATAAAAGGCACTTGTAATCTGTAGGTATACGAGACGTAACTTGCATAAAAACACTCGCGACTTGTGAACCAGACGTTCTGAACTTGCAGTGTGCATAACTCGCGTTCCTTACTTAAATTTCGAATATATCGATGCCATCCCGTATGGTCTAGTGGCTAGGATACCTGGCTTTCACCCAGGAGGCTCGGGTTCGATTCCCGGTACGGGAAATTTTTAAATTTTTATTTTTTTTATTTTCTATACAACAATCATTTTACTTGCCTCTTGTTCATTCTTCTAGTGCCTTCCTTCTAACACCGGGCTTGTGAGCTTTTTAATTAAATTTATGTACAGGGAACTATTATGCTAGTATAATAATCACGATAATCAAATACAATCAAATGTCTACTGGGTTTGGTTCAATTACCGCTCCTAATTGAAATCAATTACTGAATTTGATAATCGTGTCGGTGTATCTTGTTTGATAGTCAGATGGTGAGCTCAAGAATGATTGATGTGGTAACTCGGAAGGATACACAATCCGGCAGTAGTATATTGAACTATCTGTTCCCCGCAGTTTCACCCGCGATAACTAAAGGTCTTAAAGTAATGTTATACCTATGTTGATATTTGATTTGCCTCAGTATAATGAATTTTTACTATCTTCCAAACTATGCGTTCAAATAACATGCTGTCAAAGGCTAGTACAGCGTTATCGGTTTTTTGCAGGAATTCATATTTATGGTCTTAAAAATGCTGAATTTATTGTTTCAATATAACTTTTTGATTTTAATATTCTTTCGACACAAAATGCGTTATTGTCTATCATTTAAAAGAGATAGGTAAAGTATGTGGTTATATGGTGCGAGTATATGATTAAGTGGATTTTTTTAGAAGACTAATATTTTTGGATATAAATACTAATACTAATACAGTATTTCTGAATGACCAGCTACTAAGACGGCGCACGCAGATTAAACAACATAGGTACATTGCAGCACATTACGTATGAACAGTCTTTGAAGTAGCCGACGCTTGCCTCTCGGCATGGAGCCCCTTTCAAAGTGCGCCAACTATTTAAGTAAACGCCCAATATCTTTTTATGAGCGTGATTATTAGCACGGTTTGTTTTTAGCTTTAAGCTTAGGAAATAATTTTTATATTTTATTTTCCACTTTAGAGTAACTCTCCCAAAGTGTCCGATCGGCCTTCTATATACCAATGTCGATGCGCTATAATATTAAAAAAACAAATTGAATAAACATAGTAACTAGACTACAATGAAAACGATTGTAATATGTTACAATTTACAACAACCATTCTATATTTCAGTAAATCGTGATCAATTTTTACTTTGAACGCTTAGTTTAGATTTGTCGTATTCATTACAACCAATAATGTATTCATAACATTTTTACTGTTTGAATTTTAGTTTTATTAAGAGTAAAAAATATGGATAGAAAGGCGTTACTTTGCGGACTTCCATGATATATTATGAAAATTAAGCTTAATTTGCTATACTCTGCGAAAAGAAGGAGAACCTGTATGGTGTAATTTATAATTTCTTCAATCTTTATACTCGGAAATGTACCATCTACGCACGTTTTGCTCCGAAACCGGAGCATCCACAGGAGATGTTGACTTTACAATTCTTCTTTTCGGGGAGTTTAGAAAATTAAACTTCATTTCATAATATAAAAATATGTTTTTTTTACTTTGGACTAATTTTCCCGAGTCGACCGACCGGTCTTTTTATATACCCACTAGCGGACCCGCGTGACTTTGTCCGCGAATGAGTCAACTTCAAAAAGTAGTCGTATGCTGTCGCGGACTATTTTATAAAACTTTAAAGAAACAGTTCCGATATACTTACTACATATTTCCGTCGTTTGGCGTAACGTTTACCGTTCACGCATCGGACGCCTTGCGACGTGCTGTTATATGTGGAGAGTTTAACTCCGACAATATTTATCAGATCTTCATTAAAATAACACAATACATGCTTGTTAGTATAGCCATTTAAATAAAAAAGAGTTATAAAAATCGGTTCAAATTTAACGGAGCTATGAAGTAAAATTGATAAAAATGTCATCCCGATTCCCGGAGGAAACTTCTTGTTTATCGGGATAAAAAGTATTCTATATGTTGACTCAAAATACCAGCTACCACTATACCAAATTTTATTTAAATCTGTTCAGTAGTTTTCACGTGATGCCCGGACAGACAGACAAACAAAAATTCAATAAAAATCTGTGTTGGACTCAGTATCGATTATAAAGCATCCCCCGGTCAAAATTTTCAAAATATATCAAATGTACAGAAATCTTCCAGTTACAGATTTATTATAAGTATAGATGAAGATGTGCTAAAAGATTAAACAAGCTCATTAAATAAACTACAATGAAAGCAATCGTAATTCGTGGTGATTTACAACAGTGAGTCTAGAATTAAGTGAATCGTGGCTATTTACTTTGGACGCTTAGTTTAGATTTGGCTCGTTTATTCAGAGCGATTTAACATTTTACAGCCGTAAAATGAAATCATTGCACCTATTGTTCATTCGTAATTCAAAAGTAGTAGATGCTTTAAATAAAAATTTCGTGACACGGTGACATTATATGAAAGAATACCTAATTGTACACAAAACATAAATATTATAGTTTAATAAGAATTAAAATTATCAATCATAATGGCAGTTAAAATAGACGGCCTTATCGCTATCAAACGATTTCAAAGTTCAAAGTACAAAGTTGCACTAGGTATAGGGTTAGGTAGCTCTCCTCTGAAATTACTCGACCGATTTGTATGAGTTTCATTTGTATATTAGGTAAGTAGGTATAAGGTTGTAAAGTATATTAGATACCGCTAAGTTATACCTATTTAGATTTTTTTTAAATATATTAAACACCAGTTATCCATACATATTATAAAACAAAGTCTCCATCCTCGTCTGACTGCGTCGGTTCTAAATGAGTCATGGTCTGAGAAGATGACCACAAAAATCTACTTACTTTTTGTCATCACCAACAAAAGTTGCTATAGAAAATTATTTAAAAATCAACCTAGTTGGAGCAATAGTTGATAATCAACCTTTTTAGCGTTTACGTAATCTTTTAAACAATATTTTTTTTTTAAAGCTTTCGTTTGTAACTACGAACATTTTGAGATACATCTACATAGAATATAGATGCCGATATACCTATATTTGTAAACTAACTACCGTCAGCAGTATAGACGATTCTAATTATCAGTGATTTGTACTAATGGCGCTTATTCGGACTAAAGGACAATAATTCGTATGAAAATAGTCTGCCACGCCTTGGACTAGAAATTGGATTAAGCTTTTGTAAGCGAGTAGCACAGGTTTTTTGTATTGTTCAAATTAAATTTGAATGTACTTTAGTATATCATCTTCAACGTCTTCGCTGCTGGGATCTCCTCGCCTCTCCTCTCTTTTTGGAGAGAGGCCTTAGAGCATAGATTCCTTACCCCTTTGAAGATTATATCATATATACAAGCGCACGACTGGCGCAGTGGGCAGCGACCCTGCTTTCGGAGTCCAAGGCCGTGGATTCGATTCCCACTACTGGAAAAATTGCTTGTGTGTTGAACAATAATGTTTTTCAGTGTCTGGGTGTTTATCTGTACATAATAAGTATTTATGTGTAGTATATCCATCAGTCATCTTAGTACCCATAACACAAGCTACGCTTACTTTGGGGCTAGATGGCGATGTGTGTACTGTCGGAGTATATTTATTTATTTACATGTTAGTGCCAATAATTGGAAGCAACGGTTTAACGTAGTCTCCGAGGCACGGAAATGAACATCGCTAATTTATCCGTCAATGAAACCCGATTTTTGAAAAAAAATTAAGTTCAGCTTTATGACAGTTATAATAAACCCATGCATCTATGTCGGTAAGGTTTTACACTAGCCACTTCTAAAGCCTCCGACTAGACCAGAGAAGACACTTCAGAAATTATGAATACCCAATTATGACAATTAAGCTTAATTTGCTATACCTACTCCGCGAAAAGCAGGAGAATCTGTGTGGTGTAATTTATAATTTCTTCAATCCTTATACTCCATACCAAACAGATCTTCGGCAATGTACTCTCTTAATTTTCTTAACAAAGTAACGCCTGCTTCTATCCAATATGAATTTCCAAATTGCTCCTACTGGGATCGAACCCAGGGCCTCCCACTTAAAAGGCCACAGCGCTAACCACTCCGCCAGGGAGGTCAACGAACTGCAGTAATCATCCATCTGTGAAGACGATGCTATATTTATATTGCAATTTTAACTTAAAATACTCTCGCAAAACTAAATACCAGCCAAAGCAAATAAGACAGGACTTCTTCAAATCTTGGGCATAAATCATTGGTATTTATGTGCTCTATTTGCAACTGGTTTATTACTATTTTTATTACGACCATTACTAAATCGCACGTATAATATATATTATACGTGCGATTTAGTATATATATATATAACTATATAATAAATAAATTTACTACGACAATACACACACCTAGCCTCAAAGTAAGCGTAGCTTGTGTTATGGATACCTACATGGCTGATAAATATTTTATGAATAATATACATAAGTATAAATATATATTTTTCTATTACTTAGAATATGCAGATAAAAAACCAGACACTGAGAAACATTCATTGCTCATCACCCAAACATTTTCCAGCCATTTTCCGGCCATGGACACAGGGTCGCTGCAAACTGCGCAAATCGGCCATAACTGGCTGCCTTTAAAATTTGGGCTGACTAACGTCTCTCATAGACGTTAAAGCCCTCCAAACCATATTGGAGTACTCTGCTATGCTGTAAAACCTTCTCTCTTAAACCGGAACGCGAAAAAGAAAATCGAGACTCGTCTTTGTCGGTAAATTGGTAATTAGCCACGGCCGAAGCCTCCTACCCGCCCAGATCAGTTAAAAACAGGAAATTGTAAATTTCACAAATTGCCTCTGCCGAGTTCGAACCCGGAACCGACCCACTTTAAACCACAGCAGTCATCGCTGCGCCAGTGAGGACGTCAAATGAGTACCCACTGCCCAGCACATGTTTAATACGATGCAATCGCATGCCAACGTCATAACCGCATGCTATTATATTACCTACTATGTAAATATATTATACTTTCAGCCATTAATGTATTCAGAGCACTGAGTTAACCGGAGATATTAAAGCAGGAATAAACAATCTCGCCAACGGAAAACTGATTTCGCATCTGGTTACGGGATCGCAACTATTTTCGTTCGCGGAATACGGAACGAAGCT
This sequence comes from Pararge aegeria, assembly GCF_905163445.1. Classification (NCBI taxonomy): domain Eukaryota; kingdom Metazoa; phylum Arthropoda; class Insecta; order Lepidoptera; family Nymphalidae; genus Pararge; species Pararge aegeria. Next base: position 13,924,762 of record NC_053196.1, on the reverse strand, counting down.
AAAAGATGGAAGGGCATTCCTTATTAGCAAAGCGTGCAATTTTATTTGACCTTTTGCATTCCACTCTTCTATTTTTAGATTATATCTACTTAATACACACACGTCATCGTCCAACCAGTGACGATGACGTGTGACAGGTTCGATTCGAAGAAGGGCCAATTTGGGAATTTATTATTTCTGAATTTTCTCTGGACTGACGAGAGGTTTCGGCTGTGGCTAGTTACCACGTTACCGACAAAGACGTCCCGCTAAGCGATTTAGCGTTCCGGTACGATGACACCTGTAAGCACCATTTGGTTTTGTGTTCATTTTTTTTATTCATACTTCAGTGATACTTAGGTATTTAAAGTTATTAAAAAAAAAAATAGAAACTAAGCAACAAATAATGAAAAGATTTTCAAACTAATGTCACAGTAATTTTATAAAGTGGGTATATAATTATATAATTAAACTTCTGATAACTATAAGTTCATATTGGCCAGATATTTTATGAAATTGATAAGGATTTTTACAAACACGCTTATAGTTATTATTTAATTTGAAAAATATATTTTATAGTATATTATATTTTATATATATTTATATATATATATATTCTTTTCAAATTAAATAATAACTATAAGCGTGTTTGTAAAAATCCTTATCAATTTCATAAAATATTATATTTATTTTACGTTTGTCAGCCCAACTTTCAAAGGTGACGTGAGGTGAGATTGACGGCCGATTGGCGCAGTTTGGGTTCTATTCCCACTACTGGGAAATGTTTGTGTGATAAGCATGAATGGTCTGGTTTTTTATCTGTATATTCTAATTAGGGGTTTATTTTATTTTTAATTTTTAATTAAATAATAACTATAAGCGTATTTGTTAGCGTCAATACACACATTGCCATCTACCTCCAAAGTGAGCGTAGCTTGTGTTATTGGTACTAAGATGACTGATGAATATTTTTATGAATATTATACATAAATACTTATAAAATAACATATAAATACCCAAACACTGAAAAACATTCATGTTCATCGCACCAACATTTTCCAGTTGACTACGAAAGCAGGGTCGCAGCTCACAACGCTAATCAGCCATCCAATTAATAATCAAATATAATTTTAATAGTTTCCAAGAAACAATTACAATTATATTTGGCTGCATTTTCGATACACCTCAGATCATGGACTCGAACGACGCAAAGATACCTCCCGGTGTCTAAGTCGTTATCACTAGTATCAATTAATGGTCGTTTCTGAATTGGTATTGTGGTCGATGTTTTGCATTGAAAATTGCATAAAATATCGTTAAATTCCGATGGCATTGTACATTCCTGAATGATAGATCAAGTCAAGGTTCATATAACAATGTAAAGGCATGTGAGTGCATTTGCATTCCGCTACAAGCCTCAACGTGCCAACGTTAAAAGCATTCACTGATATATTATCTTGTTTTATGCTAATACAACTGTACATTCAGCATCAGAAATATAAGCATATAAAGATAGAACAGGTTCTAATTATTTTCATCAAATTTATAAGTAAAACATTGTTATAATAATTGTTTATATATTACAGTGTTTTAGCTAGGGCTGTTTATATATTAAAGTGTCTTTGGGTCTCCTTCTGTGAAGTCGGAATGTTAAAAATTGAGGCTGCAGAGCAGTGTTTTATGAATGTCTTAAATGTTGTTCACGCACGCACTCAAACATCCACTTACACACTTATATACGCAGTTACGCACATGCGCACACACACACACACACACAGACATACACACACACACACACACACACACACACTTTATTATTTACTTATAGTTTAATTTTAATTTAATTTTTTTTTTATTATTTTGAAATTGTTACAATACGTGGATTTCATAAAACATAGGTTTGAAATAAACAAGCGCATTTTGTAACATCAGGAAGGACCTATCCTCTGGAGCTCAGGTTTTTCTTCCGCAGAGGTTTGGGCATTCATGTAAATATTGTATCCATTATTTAAAGACTGAATAAATGATTATTATTATTATTATTATCTAGAGAGAGCTGATCCTGCCCGCAGAAGAAAGCGCTGAGGTCACGATAGCAACCAGCTAGATCCGCGCTCTGGATTTTCCCAGGCAAAGGGATTTTGGGGTCAGAAGCGGTCAGAGTTTGGGATTTTGCCGTTCACTCCTATGTGGCCCCGGGAAGACGGCAGTTTGATGAGGCACAGGTTGCTGTGGCTCACAGCCAGCCAAATCAATTTGGGGAAGCGTTTTTTCCCGGGACGTGCCCAAAGGGCGTCGCATAGGCACGGGTGCGTTCTTCCCGGAGATCCAGGAGATTCCATTCTTGAGCTGAGGCCGGCCACCGAGGAGGTTTTAGTGGGAAGAAATCCCATATAACCCCATTTCTCCCACCCAAGAATTTGGGTATCTCGTAATCAAGAGATTTTTCCTCAATTAACAAAAAAAGGGCTATTAGTCTCTGGCCTGGTCGCAGGTGACCCTAACTTAAATATTAATTTAAACTAAAGATTTACAATATACGGTGACTAACGATAGTAAGTAATATCTGGCACCCTAGTGATAAATAGTTTCAATTCAAATCTAATGCAACAGAATTGATATCAAGGCTGTGTATTTACATTAATTATCGTAAAAGTCCCATAGCAATATACACTCCTGAATGTTAGATCAAATCAAGGTTCAAATGACAATGTAAGGGCATGCGAATTGCGAGTGCATTTGTATTCCACCTCAAGCCTCAAAGTGCCAACGTTAAAAGCATTCACTGATATATTATCTTCGACTGTACATTCAGCATCAGAAGATTCATGAAATTAACTAATAAGTCCATACTAATGCCCACTAATATTTACTTATTTTCGGGTTTATTATTGAAGCAATCTTGATGACATTTAGAATACAATATGTAGCTAATCTGGACGAAGGATAATATTTATCCTATATTTTTCTACTGCATGAACGATCGCAATTAATTGGTACTGCCGCACCGCTAACACTCGATAATGGATGATTCTTATAAACCAAACTATTTACCAATCTATTTCAAAATTCATTTATTTCAAGTAGGTCTAATATAAGCACTTTTGAAACGTCAAGTATGTCCGTTTGTAGTGACTAACTTAAGCACAGGTTCGAAGAAAGCAAGAAACTCAACAGTTGCTCTTTTCCAACATCATTTTACAATTAAACAATCATTGTTTTATCTTGTGTGAGATGAAAGTGGAGAGGCTTGCTTCCAGGCAACCTGTTATTAAGAAATTCATCAATAGTATAGTAATTTGATATAAGAAATGTGTTTTTATAAAAAAAATTTAAACGTATGTAATGGTAAATCATGTTATGAATCTATACTTATAATAAAACTGTAACTGGAAGATTTCTGATATTTTTCTGATCTGACATTTAATATATTTTGAAAATTTTGACCGGGGGATATAAGCTATACATAAGATAAACAAGAAGCTTCTCCCGGGAAATGACATGAAATTTTTTATCAATTTTACTTCATAGCTCCATTAAATTTGAACCGATTTTAATAATTCTTTTATTTGAAAGTGTATACTATCAAGCATGTATTGTGTAATTTTAATGAAGATCGGATAAATACTGTCGGAGATAAAGGACATAACTATTCACAGATAACAGCGAGTCGCAAAGCATATATATAATAATTTCCAAATAAATAATAATTTCTCTTTAAGTTATTCAAATCGGAACTGTCGTTTAGACGTTACTACGGGTATAGAAATGCTAAAAGATATTAAATCCGATAATAATCGATTTGATGCAGACGAAGTTGCGCGGATCAGCTAGTATTCTATAATTGACCAATGAATATCAGCTATAAAAATACTAAATCCTGTCAGTTGCTTCCGCGTGATACGCATAGAGACAGACAGTCAAAAATGAAATGAAATTTGTTTTGATCTATAAATATTAAAGCGTTTATTAGTATTTTCAGAAAATATGAAACGTACGGGAATCGTCCAATTACAGTTACAGAGATTTAAAAAACGTATACGCGAAAAAAAAACCACCTTATATATTACTATTCGGGTTCGGGATGCACGGGTGCACGCAGAATACCATTTGTAATACAATAAGTGAAGATAATAATTATGGTACGCTACGCTACCGCTTTGTAACTCTACGTTGAGCTACGAACAGTAGAATGTGAAATTTTCTACGAATAATGAGGATGGAAACCTGAATAGCTCAACGTACGAGGCGGAGTGAGAGACAAATAGAATATAATAGCTATATTGCTTGCTCGAGTACCTATCTTGCTTAGCTTTTACTGAAGGGTTAAGCTAGGTTCCTTTGGGAAAGGGGATGAAAGTGTTTGAAATTATAACCTTTTTAAATAATTATTTTTGTAATATAGAAGTTATAATATGTGTTTAATGTTGTCCAAACTTTGCGTAGGTCTGATGAATGTGGTTGGAGATAGAGGACAGAACTCCTCAGCGGACAGCAGCAAACCCCTCATTTAAGTCTTAGCGATACTGAATACTTTAATTTTTTTAGAACTACAACTAAATTCAATACCACATCAAAAACAAAATCAAACGCGGACGAAGTCGCGGGCAACAGCTAGTGAACATATAAAAACATACAGGTCGAATTGAGAACTCCCTCCTAAAAATAGTAACACAAATAAAAATTTCGTTATAGCAATATTATACCTAAATAAGCTTTTGGAAGTAGTCCAAATCTGCTATTTATCTATGAGTCTATAAGAGTTACAATATGTTGACTAACATGTCCGTCCGTAATAATATGTATACACGTTCGTGAGATGATATTCGATTGATATAGTTCAGGCTTGAGGCAAAAATAGTACCAAATACCCCGCACGCACACACACACAGTTTCCCTGACCGATTTCGGCCACGGTGATCAATCTCCAGAGACATTTACCAACAACGTGCACAAGTGCAACACAGGTGCACTCTATTCTCTCTCTCATTTAAAGTCAAAGCCAAAAATATCTTTAATGAAGTAGGCCCATACATGGCAAGTTAGATGCGTATATCACATGAGAAATGTGTACATGGTCGGATGGGCCGGCAGATCTGAATAAACCGCGCGTAAGTATCAGGCGCAGGACCGACAACTTATCGTGCTCTCCGAGGCACGGGGTTGAATCACAGCCAATTCTAAACTTCGGAACTATGAATTTCTTGATAGAATAACCCAATACTTATTCACTCAAAGTCAAAGTCAAATATTTCTTTATTCAAATAGGCACATAGATGGCACTTTTGATGCGTTATTATATACAAAATGTGTACATAGCAGTGAGTAGTGATGGCGATAACTACAATCGTAAACTTAAAACTAAAGCTACGAGGGTTCCAATCGCGCCCTGGTCTAAGAAGAAGCCCACAACAAACTTAGCCGGGTGTTCTTTTTGTTATCACCATCTCACATTGTCATTAGAAAATATTTAAGAAGCAACCTGGTTAGAGCAATTGTTTACACCCAAGCTTTTTTATCGTTTACGTAATCCTTTATACTATAATAGGACTTTTCTATAAGCTTTCGCTTAATACAAACTTTGAACTTCTTTAGTGACATCCCCAAGATATCAACCGGTAATTTATTGTAAAATTGTATACAATTTCCTTTAAATGAATTGCTTATTTTGTGTAGTCTAGTGTACTGCACTGCAAGTTTATTTTTGCTTCTAACGTTCAAATTATTGCAGTCACATTTTCTTTTAAATTTTGATATATTTTTGTGAACATACATTAAATTTTCAAATATGTATTGGCTATAGAGTGTCATTATTTTAACATCTTTAAATTTATCTTTCAATAGAGTCATTGAAAGATAAATTTAAAGATGTTAAAATAATGACACTCTATAGCCAATACATATTTGAAAATTTAATGTATGGACCCATTTTATAGATCGCACGAACAGCCTTCTTCTGCAGCACGAAAATAGTGCCAATATCAGCAGCATTACCCCATAGTAAAATTCCATATGACATAATGCTGTGAAAGTAACTAAAATAGACTAGCCTATCAGTTTCTATGTCTGTCAGGTGGCGTATCACTGGTCCGACCCGGGTATCAAAGTCAACTTAGATAGGTACTAAAAGCTTACAATAGTTTTAATCAACCTTTGTGCAAGAATGAAATCTGTTCATCATCAGACGTAACCATATGAGCAAAATATATATCCCCTGTTCTGTCTGCCTATAAGGCTGCCTTTGCACCTTAACACTATAATAATAATAAATAATAAATATACTACGACGATACACACATCGCCACCTAGCCCCAAAGTAAGCGTAGCTTGTGTTATGGGTACTAAGATGACTGTGATGAATATTTTTATGGATTATATATACATAAATACTTAGAAAATACATATAAACACCCAGACACTGAAAAACATTCATGCTCATCACACAAAAATTTTCCAGTTGTACTATGTACTGTCTTTGTATCTATCAACATACTATACTTAGCTAACACAATATTTTCGAAATGGATATCTAATTAAATTATTTTATTATATTATAATAGCAAGGATGGTACCTTGTATTTTACGTATTAGTTAGATTTTAGAAATGTTGTGAGAAATATTTGTATCTTGCTTTTTACTTGGCATATCCGAGGCAGGAGGCTGGAAACCGCCAATTTCTTAACTGCGGGCGCGTACTGTAAATTTCTAGACCGAGTAACTCTATACCTTACAATTATTGGCTTGCTTTACACAAGGTAGCTAACGGTTCTCAGTACCGTCAGCAAAAACATTTCACTTTAGTAAAATTTTAATATCTCTACGTACCTTTGTCATCATGATTATGAGATATCCACGATGTTTTCCTTCTCCGTTAAAGCAAACGTTATTTAATCGCTTTAAACTCATATCAAAAGTTAGAGGTGCTCCCCGGTGTATGAACTCTAGGCTTATACTGCTTCTATAGGGCTACCCACTACTGCTAAGTTGATAGTGCTACCGAAATCTTGTACTATTCTTGAACTACCCTTTAGCAACATAATATGTCGTGGACCTAAATAAACAGTCTGCCAAAGTCATATCAAATTAAATTACAATTTCACGAAGTCAACCACAGAATTAAGAACAGACAGAACCCTCATTCATGCATTCATTTTTTATGCAGTGCATTATCCAAAATCCGTGAAAAAGCGCGCGTCACACGTCACAAATGTGGAATATTGCTAGCTCATAAAATTTCCCATTTTTCCCATTTTATGGTAAACATGAACATTAGAGGTAAAATAATGACTGTCAATTGCTAAATGGAATGAAGTGTGTCAGTCACTTCATTCCACACCGCCTGTTTGAGAAACACTGCTAAAGTTGAGTGGTTTTTATGCTTCAATATTAGTCGTGTACACCGCGTACTTCTACTACATTCTGTATAAATAATAAATAAATATACTACGACAATATACACATCGCCATCCAGCCCCAAAGTAAGCGTCACTTATGATATGGCTACTAAGATGACTGATGAACATTTTTATAAATCCTAATACACAAATACTTAAAATATGCATATAGACACCCAGATACTGAAAAACATTCCTGGTCATCACACAAACTTTTTCCAGTAGTGGGAATCGAACCGACGGCCTTGGCCGAGAAAGCATGGTCGCTGCAAACTGCGCCAATCGGCCGTCAAATATGTTCTCAATTCTGTGGTCTCAACTAAGGACTAGGGTTCAAATTGGCGGAATATAATTACTATGCAGTAGTTATGTGTGTTTACTTCAAAGGCAAGGTTAGGTCGCGGCAAATTCATAAGACATTATCTACAGCTATTGACATCGTAGAGGCAAGCTAACCTACCTTGCCTCTACGATGTCTACGAACCTACAGCACCTCTAACTTTTTGGAGCTATGTGTGTTTTAAGCAATAATGTTGCGTAGGAAAACATCGTGAGTAAACCTGCATGCCTGAGACTTCTCCATAAGATTCTCAAAGGCTTCACTCGCCTTTGAAAATTTGAACGAAGTTGGCGAGCGTGGTGGACTACAGTATAAATACTTTTCATCCTGAAAGCTCTATTTCAAGGTATCATTCGTAATATATAGAATAGAATATAGGGAGGCAAAGATGGTGTTACCAATTTGTATGAAAACGTGAGCAAATACAACTGCAATCGCAACTTTGCTAAGTTGTAACAAATGAAAAAAAAAATCTGATGCTGACTGTATTGACAGTGCAATTATATCAAAAATAGAATACCTACAGGCACCAAACGATCTTTGAATGAAAGCCAAACATAACAGAGTTGTTGGCGCGCTGTTTATCGACAGTTTTATTCTCGTTTCATCGATAAAAGGCAACGAGCTTATCGAGAAAATTCTAACCATTCAGAAATTCCCGAGAAATTTGCCTGTTACGCGAGCAAACTACAACAAAAAAGGAGAAAGTCTTTTTGCTTGTTATCCTCTTTCCTCAAGTTTTGTGTTTGTGTACAATAAAAAATCCAATTATTTCAGTTAGTTTTTGTAATAACAAAGCTTATCTTTCAACACTTTCTGTCGATTTTAATAAGTTATATCCGTTTTATAAATTTAAAATGCATATAAAAACTGAAATTTGAAAAGCATGCATTCGTATAACCGTTTTCGAAGCCGACAGGATTTGAACCTGAGACTCTCTTGCAATTGAGGCCTGAGCGCTTTGACCACTAAGCTACGGCTCTCCCTCTGCCAACGCCGAAGTTAGCATATGAATTTTCGTCTGTCTGGGCTTCGGCCATGGCTAGCTGGCTAAAAGCCAGTGCAATCATCATCATCATATAAACCGATAGACTGGACACAGGTCTTTTGTAGGCAAATACCACGGTCTTGTGTCTCTTAGGTCCAGAAACTTCCTATGAATCGTTTCAGCCCCTCGTCGAGGGTCTATTAGAGCGCCCGTTTCCAGCACCTTGGGACCCAAACGTCCATCGGTTCTTTGAGCTATGTGTCCCGTCCATTGCCACTTCAGCTACACGGCTCGTTCAGCTATGCCGGCAACTCTTGTTCTGCTAAAGATCTCCTCATCCCTGATTTGATTGGGTGACGCATCGCTCACGTCTGCAGGACGGCCGACTGGCGCAGTGGGCAGCGACCCTGCTTTCTGAGTCCAAGGCCGTGGGTTCGATTCCCACAACTGGAAAATGTTTGTGTGATGAGCATAATTGTTTTTCAGTGTCTGGGTGTTTATATGTATTTTCTAAGTATTTATTTATATATAATTCCTAAAAATATTCATCAGTCATCTTAGTACCCATAACACAAGCTACGCTTACTTTGGGGCTAGGTGGCGATGTGTGTACTGTCGTAGTATATTTATTGTATATTATTATTTAAACACCTTTGAACTCCCTGCACGTTCCCCCTGGGTGATGCTCAACGAGCGATGAACTGGCGGCACAAATAAGGGTAATTTAAAAGAAGTAAAAAAAGAAACAGATAGTCCACATCCACGCTGGTTAAATCTCGGATAGCTGTCTCTATCGCTCGCTGTGCCTTCTGTGTAGAGACCCAGCAAGTCATCAATGGCATAACGTACTGTTCGAAGACTTTTGTCTGTACCCACTGAGGAATTTTGAAGAAAAGTATCCCGATCGTTGCCGAGCCCATGTTGGATCCGAATCCAACTCGGACATCATTAATAAAGTATCATTATTTAATATAAACTTGGAAACTTCTAAATGACCTAAGCATATAATTATGTTCACCTCTCTCGAATGAGTCACCTGTATTTGGTATGGACTGAGGCTACCTTTGGATAATAAGTTTTGCGAGCGAAGGGCGGATTACACTTATTCTGGATGATTGAAAAGTTTGCCAGATTTACCTTTAAATATTATAGTGAGTTACGTGATAAGATTCGAGTGGATATTCTAACCTAAAATGGAAGTTTTTAATTCTAGTTAGAGTAAAGTATTAAGATGCTGAGTATTTCGATACAAAAATTGAAAATCCCGAGTTTCAATATAGTGTAGGTATACTCATCAAGCGTTTTTATTTCATACCCATAATGAGGGAGTTGTAAGATAAAATTGTATTCGCCATTTTGTGGGGGCCGCCATCTTGGATTTGAAAATGTGAATGTCATACAGACATGTCAAACATAGATTCTTAATTATTCTGTGCTCATTACATAGCCTCACGTTGTTTTTGCGTGGGGGGGGGGTTAGAAAGAGGTTCCAACAACATTAAATTGCTGTAAAAAGCATTATGTTTTCACAGCGAAAAAAATTTAGGTATATTGTTCTTGACTATATTTTTTTCTAAATAAAAAATTTCTTTCTTTGTTTTCTTTCTTATTAAAAGGTTATACGTTGAACACGATTAATTATCTTTTTCGGGAGTGGAAAAAATTAAAAATTTACCGCAATTACACAATTAAGTTTTTTAAGTTATTTACATTAAATACTGATTTACTATGGTTGTTATATTTATTCTTCAGACAGTTAAAAAAACAAAAGTGGAAATGGCAAATTGCACAAAGCGGCCCGTAGCAAATTAGGTTGCTTTTTCAATTTTTTTGTTATTTTCATTAATTTAATTCATTTTTCATTGATTCTGTCTTTAATTATTTTAAACTATCGTTTCTCGGTTTCTATAAATTATTATAAGCAAGCACCAGTCCGCGTTATCGTCCGTTTACAAATTCTGATAAGTAAATTTGTTCCAAATCATATTCATATCATATCATACTTGGCAGATTCTTATATGATGCAGCCAGCAAGGAAATAAAAATAAATTCCTTGTCAAAGCATAATTGTAAAATAAAGGTTAAGGCCTGGCTTCAGACACTAGATTACGATAAAACGGAAAAGCTATTAAGAATTACCAGATAAAATTTAACCGTATCAATATTTAAACCTATCCTTACACACGCACGCAAAACACACACATGCACAGACACAACACACACACTCACAAACACCCGCACACATACACACACACACACCTACACACACCCAGTTCGCCACACTTATTAAATAATCTATACATTATATCTCAATTCTCTTAACTCAAATAAAAAAAAAAAATTGATTAAATAAATAAAATAGTTTGTAATTTTCATAAAATTATATTATTTGAAATTGTAACACTTACTAGTTATAAATTATTATATGTAATAACGAATACCTTCTATCAGGAAGAGATCCAAAAGCTACACCAAAAAATCGCAGGATTTTAGCTTAGTTTTTGGTTCAACCATTTAAAATTATTTTATTATATTTTGCATCATTTGAAAAAGAAAACTGTATCTTAGATAAATTATGTAAAATTGGTATTTGTAATGTTTTTACCACTATGAATAAATAAATTTGTATCCATTAGCAGCAGTAGAGCTTTTTGTGGCATTATTTCTGCCGCTAAGCAGCATTGCATTGTTCCGGTCTTAAGAGGTGTGGTTGCCGGTGAAATTACAGGCCCATGAGACTTAACATCTACGCCTCTAATCGATGGACAAAGGCGGCATGTTGGAGGACGTCCTCCTTGCATAAAATGTTTAAAGTCGATGATTTTCCACTTACCAACAGGGAAAATAAACCCCCTGCTGGTCCGTCAATTATTGTTATAAAAAACTCCTCAGCTTTAGTAATAAGTAGTAAAGAGTTACGTTGATCAGAAAGTTTAGACCATATTCCAGCCAATACTTACATATGGCGCAGAGTGTTGGTGCTTAAGCAAGAAAGGTGAAAACCGTTTGCTCATTTTCGAACGAAGGATGTTGAGACGAGTGTTTGTTGCTATACAGGATTTTGGCGCAATCGGTACTACCACGAACTATACTAACTATTTAAAGAACCAAATGTCGTCAAAACTAATAAACTGTTAAGAATGCAATGAGCAGGGCATGTGCAATGCATGAAAGGCACGAGAGCCCCAAAGAGGTTGATGGAGGGCACATTAGAGGGGCGTAGAGGCCGAGCACGACCTAGAGGTCGGTGTAGTGAAGGAGTTGAGACGCATATGATGGTTTTGGGAGTTCAGAGCTGGAAAGAAGCAACTTCTGAGTGCCTCAAATGGAGAAATATGCTTGACCAAGCCAAGGCCCACCCAGGGCTGTAGAGCTTCGATGATGATGACCAGAAAGTTTATTTGTTTTTTTTTATAAATAAATAAATATACTACGACAAGACACACATCGCTATCTAGCCCCAAAGTAAGCGTAGCTTGTGTTATGGGCACTAAGATAGCTGATGAATATTTTTATGAATATAATACACATAAATACTTATAATATACATATAAACACCCATACACTGAAAAACATTTGGATGTTTGTTACTTATTTAGCCCAAAATGATTGAACCGATTTGGCTGAAGCTTTAACTTCCATTTTCTTGCCTTATTAAGTGATTATTTGACCATACTATTTAATTATTGACTGTTGAAATTCGATTATCGTAATTGTTCATGTTACTTTATTGAATCGTTATAGATCTGAGACGAAGATGCAGGCAACCTGACAAGGTGCAATTTCAACTAAGTAAACTCGAAGATTCCGCTTCGCTTGGCCAACTAATTTATAAACGTAAACATTTCGTATCATAGTTGTTTTTTACAAACTGATTTCCGACAGTTCAAACTTGAACAGCTTGTTTAAACAAAGCATAATGAATTGGATGTTGCACGTGCTTCCTCGGAACACGCGCAGACTGGAAATTATTAAAGTACTTACCTAGTTCAAATATAACATCCAATTATAGTAAGAAACGGGTAAGTTTTAAGGCGGTAAAAAGCGTGTTATCAAAATTACAATTTACCTACTTCTTTTTTGCGACAGTTGAATACAATAATGTTTCCCAGTGCCCAATGAAAAGTAGCCCAGTGGGTGAGTTCGACTTCACTTTCGGGGGTCCGAGTTCAAATCCCAGCATCTAACTACGCAACTCGAACTTTTCTAAGTTATGTGCTTTTCAAGCAATGTAAATATCTCTTGCTTCATCGTCGAAGGAAAACATCGTGAGGAAACCTGCATGCCTGAGACTTTTCTACAATGTTCTCAAAGCTGTGTGGAATCCACCAATCTGCACTGGGCCAGCGTGGTGGACTTTTGTCGGGGGAGACCTATGCTCTGTAGTGGGCCGTAATGGTTTCACAAGTAATTGTAAGTTAATAAAGTTGGACAAAAAGTTTAGTTACTTTTTGGACTTTTATATGGTATTATTTTGTATGTCGTGTGGAAAGTTGGATTTTTCGCGCTAGTGCTTCAGACTTCTTAACCGACTTTCTTATAAAATGAAGTGGCTATCAATTTGGTTGTTTATTTTTAGGTATGTTCTTAGATAACAATGTCATATATACTTATAGACGAATTAGTAAAATTATTTTTTTGTTTGAAAAAGATACCCCATCTACGATAGTGCAATTAATTTTCATATAGATCTGATAAAGTGTTCGGAGACTGATAACGGAACTCTTCAAAAAATTATAGCAAATAAACCGCGATTCTGCTATCTGCTATCGCCTAAATAAATAAGCATTGTTTACGCAATCCCGCAACATAATATCACGCTTGTACACTCGAAAAGGTAACGCATATACAGGATATTTATTTTTCGTAATCGTCATTATTCGTCGTAGCATAGCATCAATGAAGAATGTTTCAGAAGAGAAAATCGGGTTTTTTTCCTTTTGAGAGCTTTCGCTGCTCGCGCTGCGTAAAGTTTCTATAAAATCATGTATCACAAATTTGTTCTTCTTTAAAATTCTAAAAAACGCTCTCTTTACAAGTAAAAAAATATTCATTAATTCATGATGTCTATCAATTCATTTATATCGATGTGTTAGTGTGTGTAGCAAAAGTATTGCTCCCAACGGACTTATACTTATAACGTTGCTGGAATATCCGGTGGAACTGAAAGGATAAGTTTCATTTCTCAAGAAGAGTCTACGTGTCGGGCCATATCCCTAAGCGGCTGAACACTCGACTTGAACTGAAAGTAATAAAATAACAGTTTTTTTTAAATCGACTATAAATTGGCCTCTGAGTGCAATATCACCGTGTGGTAAGTCATGATACATTCCAAGGTGGTAGATGCCCCTAATCGGTTTCTACGCAGCATCTTACCGGAACGCTAAGTGACTTGACGGTACATCTTTGTTGGTATGAGTGACTTGGCGGTACATTTTTGTTGGGGAGAGTGACTTGGCGGTACATTTTTGTTGGTGGGAGTGACTTTGCGGTACATCCTTGTTGGTAGAAGTGACTTGGCGGTACATCTTTGTTGGTAGGAGTGACTTGGTGGTACATTTTTGTTGGTGGGAGTGACTTGGCGGCACATCCCTGTTGGTAGGAGTGACTTGGCAGACTAAACTTTATTTTTTATTTAAACTCTTTATTTGAACACACTACACAGTTATTAAAATAAAGGACGAATAGAGAGAAACACAAAAACTGAAGTAGAATACAAAAGGCGGCCTTATCGCTTAAAAGCGATCTCTGCCACGCAGCCTTAGGATTAGGACAACAACTTTAATATTATTTGAAAAAAATGTATTATTATTAGAAAGTAACAATACATGGCCATCTCTTTTCTAAGTTTCTAAGTTGCTAAGATACTGACGTATTATAACAAGACGTATTATAGAAAAGTCCAATTATGGTATAAAGGACTACGTAATCGATAAAAAAGCTTGGGTGTAAATTATTGCTCTAACGAGGTTGCTCTTCTAATAATTTAAAATGACAGATGGTGATAACAAAAAAACAAAAAAACGCCCGGCTAAGTTTGTTGTGGGCTTCTTCTTAGACCAGGACGCGTTTGGAACCCTCGTAGCTTTAGTTTTAAGTTTACGAATGTGGTTATCGCCATCATCTCACTACCGTGTAATTCTTATGTACGCATCAAAAGTGCCACCTATGGGCCTACTTAAATAAAGATATTTTTTACTTTGACTTTGAGTTAATTTGGCTAATATATGCTATCAGTACGTATCAAGCGATGAAGCCATAAAATTGTTTCATTCTGCCACGCCTAATTCCTACGGTCAGCCGAAGTCTTCCACAACACCAGACCAGAGAAAATTCGGAAATTATAAAATCCCAAATTGTCCCTGGCACGGATCGAACCAGGGTCCTGCCACATATACCCTAGATCCCTTAGCAAGGTATAAAATAAATAAATATTAAATATACTACGACAATGCACACATCGCCATGTAGCCCCAAATTAAGCTTAGCTTATGTTATGGGATGATACTAAGATGACTGATGAATATTTGTATGAATAATATACATAAATACTTATAATATACAGATAAACACCCAGACACTGAAAAACATTTATGTTCATCACAGAAACATGTTCCAGTTGTGGAAATGGAACCCACGGCCATGAACTCAGAAAGCAGTGGGCAGACTGCACCAGTCGCCCGTCAAAATATACATGTACACTACCAAATCACTGTAACAAGGAATAGGAGAAGTTCACCCCCGTTTATTACTACACGTACTCGTACATTATTTGGATATTATTTCCACACGTGCGTTAATGTCCGGAGAGTTGATAAAGCTCGAAAAGATACATTTGTATCCATCCCCCGGGGAGAAAAATGTCCCCGGCCCATGTAAACTGTGCCTGAAAGCTTGGGTCGTGTGGGATATTTACCCACTATACCCCTCTCTGTTGTCAAAGTCAAATATTTCTTTATTAAAATAAGCACGTAGATGGCATTTGTGACGCGTTCATTAAATACAAAATGTGTGATAACTAAATTGGTAAACTTAAAACTAAAGCTTCGGGGGTTCTAAACGCGCCCTGGTCTAAGTAGAAGCCCACAGTAAACTTAGCCGGGTGCTATTTTTGTTTATCACCATCTCACACTGTCATTTGAAAATATTTGAGAAGCCTGGTTAGAGCAATAATTCACACCCAAGCTTTTTTATCGTTAACGTAATCTTTTATACTATAATAGGACTTATCTATAAGCTTTAGATTGATACGAACTTTGAACTTTTTAAGAAACATCTCCAAGATATCAATCGGTAATTTATTGTATAATTGTAGACAATTATACAATAAATTACCGATCCTTTAAATGAATTACTTATGTTATTTTTTCTCATATATTGCACTGCAAGTTTATTTTTGCTTCTAAAGTAGAAATGATTGCAGACACATTTTCTATTAAATTTAGATTAATTTATGTGAACATACACAAAATTTTCAAATATGTACTGGTTGTCATTATTTTCAAAATTTTTAAATTTATTGTTCAAAAATAAAATTAATAAATAATTAAATATACTACGACAATACACACATCGCTATCTTACCCCAAAGTAAGCTTGTGTTATAGGCACTAAGATGACTGATGAATATTTTAATGAATAATATACATTAATACATATAATATACCTACAGATAAAAACGAGACACTGAAAACATTCATGTTCATCGCACAAACAATTTCCAGTTGTGGGAATCGAAGCCAAGTCGCTGCTCACATCACCAATTGGCCGTCGACTCTCTCGGACCCATTTTATAGTTCGCACGTACAGTTGCCCCCCTCGGCCCGTCTTGGACAGCTTGCGGATCTCCCAAGGTTATCATCAAGTGACCTGCTCGTTTATTCGGTTATAAAAAAACTTCTACTTATCTTGTACTTAAAGGCAACAAATTAATAAATCCTCAGATAATTTTGCCAAAGTTCTTTCAAGAAATAAATTATTGAAAATTATTCATAGAACCAGTCAGCACGTTTCTGATGTATTGGAGCACTAAGAGACGGGAAATTAAAAAATTTTCGACGCCGATTTATGTGCAAATCAGTCATTTAAACTTAAGTCATAATGAAAAATGTTATTATATTTATTTTCTTTGTATTTGTATTTACTACTAACGAAATATGAGAGTATTACTTCTATCATGATAGGAATGTCACCATCTTTCGATTGAAACCGTGTTTTAAGTGACAAATTCTAACAAAAGACGGTTATTGTGACGTAACTATAACAGTCAAGTCAACAGTAAGATATACAACCTCGCGGATTTTTTTGTAGGTAATGATGAGTACTTTAAACATGTAGTACATTATTTTGATGGTTCATCAATAATTTTCGCAGTGCACGCCAGTAAACTTCCAAGTCCAACATTTTTTCCGACATCATTTCCAAATTTGGCTATAATTCAGCCAATTTACAGAAAACCACGATAAATTATACACTAAAGCCTTCCTTATGAGTTACTCTGTTTATTAGTGAAAACTGTATAAAAATACGTTTGGTTGTATTTCAGTTTTTCGCGCCCAGACCGTTAGACAGACCCGGCGTAGCGGGGGACTTTGTTACATATTATAAATATGTTAGGTTAGCCTCAGTTAGTTTAGTGGCTCGGAAAGTTTAACGGGCTCGCCAAGGTAGTTACAGCGCTAGTACTCTTAAGAACTCCGCCCTGAAACTGAGAATTTATTTGCGGAATAAACCCCCAGCTTAACAATGGAATCCAGCCCAGGACTTCACAATCTGTAGGTGACCACTACAAAATAGTATTCCCGCATGTCTCTTAGTATCATCATCACCATTGTCCACCATTACCGATCCACCTCAGAGCACGGGTAAACTCTTATAAATGAGAAGAGTATAGACCGTAGTCCACCACACTGATCAAGTGTGGATTGGTAGAATTTACACGCCGTTGAGAACATAACGGAGAACTCTAAAGCATGCTGGTTTCCTGGTAAAAGCAAGTGTTATTTAATTACTTCACAAAGTCTATTCTAGTTATATTTCCAATTTCAGCGAATCAGTGAGCAAGCTCTGAGGAATGCAATTACCGTCAGATTCGATAACATCGCGCCTAGCATCACATCGCCTCAAACAGCCGAATTTATTTTACACAAACGTTACAATAAAACGAATAAGTAATGGTTTTTATTAAGTGTTGATTTGGAAAGAATCTCGTCTTAAAGTTGAAGATTTATTTCTATCAAATTTTTTAATAGAAATCGGTGTTGTCTTACTTGAAAAGATGATAGTAAAGACGCCCACTGCTGGACATAGGTCTTTTGTAGTTCCAATTTCGAAAGTTTTGCGCCGCTTGTGTCCAGCTGCTCTGCGACTCATTTGATATCATCTGTCAACCTATGTAACCTGTCTGTGTAATAGAGCTGTTTATGACAGAGCTCGTCCGGGGTGTACTATCGCCATGCTTATTTCTGCCGCTAATATATGCCGCTACCCTGTTTTTTTCCGTAATAAGAGTATTTTATGCCAATGTCCGGGACGTAAGCTATATATGTGCCAAGTTTTATCAAGATCGGTGCAGTATTTCAGCCGAATTACTCACGCTGCTGCATCATATTTTTTTACTATTCTATGAATTTTCATCTCTTTGGATCCTATACTGTAATTACTACTCTGACGAAGTGGCAGGCCTGAGTTAGTACCTATAACATAAATATAACCTTACCTCCTTTTTAGATATAAAAATAAGTCTATTAAAGAAATAATAGGTTTAGTTTTGAGAGTAAGCGTACCCAAATCTATCATAACCACACGAACAAACAAGGGTTAAAGACTATCCCAGACATATAAATTATTTTTGTCACGCCTCTCTACGCTTAGCCCCTCGTATAAATTTCGTATGATGTATGTGATAATGTTTTATTTATTTTCGCAAAAAATAGCATGTTGGCACTGAAACTTTCCAAACGTTTGCACACCTCCGCGAAACAATAATTATATCAGTGGCACCCTCGTAGCTGTAGTTTTAAGTTGACGAATTTAGCTATCGCCATCCGCTCACTTCTATGTAATATTTTACATGTAATGAACGCATCAAAAGTGCCATCTATGTGACTGAAATGAAAATACACTTTATTGTATACCTAACAGAAATTAAAACACAAAATAAAACTCAGGCACTATGGACGGCCTTATCGCCAAAAATACATCTCATCTCTGCTTGGCAACCCAACAAAGGAATAGGGGGAAAAACACTTAAGACTTTAGGGTTAGGTTGTACACAAGAAGCCGTTACCAAATAATGTTATATATCATATTTATAATCCTACAACACAAAGGAAAATGACTCAGAAGCAAATAAACTAATTAGGGTGGCCCACTTGAATAAAGAAATATTTGACTTTGACTTTGATTTTGAAACTGCTATATAGTTTTACTAAGCCTTAATATCATAACACATCATCATCTTCATCATCGTAGTCTGAATATTCAGGTTAGTTATAATGACCTGAAGCATTTATGTACTCTCCGACTCATAGAGCAAATGTACCAAAGCCATATATACCCAGCTGCCAACTTGGATCAACGTTGATTAACCTTCAATTCGTATCTTCGATATATTTGAAAAGATCGCATGGAACCCCTCCATCTTGCTAATAAAATGTAAGGCTTACTGCCAATTAGATAAATGAACAATTTGTTTTTGGGCGGAGAGCAGAGACTTAGTTTGACAGATGACATGAAGCTTATAGAATGTACATAATAAAAATACAACAATATATTTGGAAATACAGGATATTAGTTAGTTATTAGGAGATCTATGCATACTCTATATAAGTTTCTCTTCAGCGCTTTCTAGGTCTTTTAACAGAATAAACATTTCAAGCACTATATTAGTCCGATGCATTCGTTATATTAAGATTCTAATCCACTAGCTTTATTCCGTCTAACCTAATTAGCTATTTTACTTAATCCAGTTTAGTGCTTGCTTTGGTCGTCGCCAGTAATTGAGACGCCGTTAGCAGTGTTAGAGGGATTTGTTTGTTTCAAGAATAGATTTCTACTTACGTACTTACCCAGTCTCCTCGTTCTTTAGAGTTAGTATGAATGACGTTAATGTTTTGCCAATCTTTTCTCTATTTTTATTATTAACTCAATTAACGGCTGCTATTCTTTTATCTTTCTTATTAACTCAATTAACCCGGGCATGGGTCTTTTCTCTGAATAGGAAGAGCTAATGCCATAGTCTGAAACTTTGACGAAATGAAATGCACCGAAGTTTTCACGCGCCCATTATGGAGAACTTTCAAGTATGTAGATTTCCTCACAAAATTTTACTATATCGCTAAAGGCCAAAAAAATTGACGGCCGATTGGCGCAGTTTGCAGGGACCCAGCTTTCTGAGTCCAAGACCGTGGGTTCGATTCCCACTACTGGAATATGTTTGTGTGATGAGCATGAATGTTTTTCAGTGTCTAGGTGTTTATATGTCATCATAATTCATCATCAGCCTATCTCAGTCCACTGCTGGACTAAGGACTCTTCATGCAAAAAAAAAAAAAACTGCCTTTACAATATCATCCCTCCATCGAGCTGGTGGTCGGCCAATACTTCTGTGTCCAGTGCGCGGTTGCCAATCCAGAATCACTCGGCTCCACCGCCCGTCATCCCTTCGACATATGTGACCCGCCCAGTTCCATTTCAGGGCCGCTGCTCTTTGAAGGTTTTGTATGTTTTGTACGTTGATGTATATTCTAAGTATTTATGTGCCGAGCAGGCCAAGAGGCGTAAATATGAAAACTTGGATAGCAGCTTCATTTTTGTGCCTTTTGGAGTAGAGACTTTGGGACCGTGGGGTCCGGAGGCAAGAGCTCTTTTCAAAGAATTATCGAAAAGGGTTATCGAGTCTACCGGTGATCCTAGAGCGGGCAGTTACCTTGGCCAACGGATTAGTTTGGCCATCCAAAGGGGCAATGCTGCCAGCATCTTAGGAACTGTGCCTCGCTGCGGTGGTTTTGAGGACGTTTTAAAATCTAAAACGTCGCAATTTAGTTTTAAATAGTTTATTTTAGGTTATATTTATTGACTAGTATTTTTTGTTGCACGAATGATGTTATTTTATTAAACGGAATTTATGTATATTATTCATAAAAATATGCATCAGTCCTCTAGGTACCCATAACACAAGCTACGCTTAGTTTGGGGCTAGATGGCGATGTGTGTATTGTCGTAGTATTTAAAAATGTCTAAACCAAATCTTAATGTCTAAATTTTGCATGTTAATGTATTAACAGAATATGTTGGAACTTTATATCCTAAACACCAATAATTAACCCATATTTAGCAAAATAAATATTTCATTTCATTTCAAAAAAAAAGCAAGTGATATTTCATTGCTTAAAACGCACATAAATCTAAAAAGAGACGGCTGCATGCGATGGACCGAATTCAATCCTCTGGAATCACGGCTTTTCTCCATTCGTCATTGCATTCTATTCGTTATCTAGTAGATATAGTTGGAGATCTATTCAACCTTGGGAATAATGACAAAATATGAGAAAAAATTAAAAACATCCTGTACATGTAGGAATATGAACGCACTTCGTTCCTACCTATACTGAGTTATATAAATTATGGAACGTAAACAAAAGGTTTTTACATTTATCATTGTCTACCTACCCACATTCTAAATGGTAATGTGAATAAGTAACGATTTTGTAGCATTAATTATGAATGTTAATATATTAATCTATTAGACTAACAAAGCAAAATTTGTCAACGGCTAGGTGTACGGAAAAATTCTTTTGAGTTTATGCCTTTAAATTAAGACCTGTGATGTATATTATGTGTAATGAGTTAATAAATAAATAAATAAATCCATCGTTTATTGGTACAACCCATGATTTGCTACTCTCGATAACCTTTGAGTGAATCTGGGTATCGTTAGCAGACCCGGAGTTAGCATCACGAACGTGTTCGACTTATAAATTATCACTGTCGCACGCACTGCGCGAAGATTTTGATCTTCGACCATTCGGATATTTTGTACGAGAAGATGTCAGATAGCTCGGTAATTTACAATTTTTTTTTATCCGATCCGAGTATCAAATATTCAAATTAAACTTAAGTATATTTGCAATAAACTATAAACTAAAAGTCATCAACACCAGCCTTTTAATTGAATGACAAAGAATTTAATAGGAGAAAGTGTTTTAGAACATAGCCACCTGCACGCTACTCTTAGGCTGGTTGCTGGGCTTTGGTGAGAATTTTCATAAGATAGTGATAATATATATGTATAAGATTGAGACCGCAATTTTTTTTTTTTATATTTATTTAAATTTTTGGGTTCTGTACTGTCTGTTTGCGGTGAATGGTGATGTGGGTAGGAGCTGGAATTTACGTTCGGGGGGCCGCGTTCGAATCCCAGCACGAACCTCTTATTTTTTTACCTACCTACCTTTTATATCACTCGCTTCAACGGTTAAAGAAAACATCGTAACGTGCATTTCGAGAGTTCCAGTTCGAGAGTGTGGAGTCCACAAATCCGCACTGAGCCAGCGTGGTGGACTACGGCCTTAACCCGTTCTCATTGTGGGAGGAGACCCGTGCCCTGGTGTGGGCCAGTATTGGGTAGATATTACGACTATGCGGTACTGCTGACCGTTATAGTTAGAGAGTCGCAATATTTACAGAATGTGTATTTTATTGCCACTATAAGTAATAATAGTTAAGCTAAAGTGTTTGTTTTCTTATTTGTTTACGGATTATACGGGGAAGAAGTAGGGGAACGCAATTGTATGGAAAATCCCGCCTAAACCTACTGTCCTCTTAAGTTTGTCTCCAAGGGTGAATTAAACTTAATGTAAGTGTGAGAAAAATAATGAGTTTCGTTCTAGTTAACTATATCGTGATTTAAATAATCAACTTATTGGGCAAAATAGCACTATTGGTTGATTTTAGTTTTTCTCTTTCAGTTTGCTCCGTCGCGTCGGTAAATATAAAATGAAGCATGCCTTGTCGCTCACATTGTTGTGGTAGAAGCTATCGTCTAAGTGCAGGCATTTACACGAAATAAATCCTTCACTTCTCAAAGAAGTTAGCTTAGCCGAATAGAATTAATCTGTGGATAAAGCACTACACTAAATATAATAATAAAAATATTAAAATAAAACCATCAACATATACAGAGACACTTCTCAGGCCTTGCAATTTTTCTATATTTTATTCCACTACAAGTTAGCCCTATACTGCAATCTCACTAGATGGTAACTGATGATAAAGTTTAAGATGAGAGAGGGCTAGTCTGTTTGGAAGTTTGCCGGTTTTTAACCCATCCACCTAATCAGTTTCAACGCGACATTGTACCGGAACGCTAAATAGCTTAGTCGCACGTCTATGTCGGTAGGGTTGTAACTAGGCACAGCCGAAGCCTCCCACCTGACAAAGTAACGTATGGTATCCACAGGTAATAAATGCACTTTCTTAAAATCCAGCGGGTAACTATAACCAGCAGCTTTTCCGGGATAATGCAAAATACATGTGTGCCAAAACAAACCTACATACAACTAATAATAATATTTAAATTGTACGCATTTAACAGATTAGAAAATTGAAATCACCTTTCAAAAATAATCAAAATCGGATCTTCCGTACGGGAAGTACGATGCCACTGACACGCACATACACACACACACACCACACACACACACACAAACACACACACACACACGCTTTAAATTGCTTGTAACACCCCGTTTTTGCGTCGGGGCTTAAAAAGAAGGATTTCAAAGAGCTCTTATAGGTGTTGTTAAAAAGTTTTAGAGCAGCTTCCATTTACCCCACCTACGTGTGAATAACTTCGACAATAACACTAAACAAAGAAAAATAAACTTTTATTTGTAAGGATTTTTTTTGCTCGCTTCTGAAAACAGCTGCTAAGTTATCTTTTAAATGCTTTCAAGGGAGTTGAGTATGGATATACTTTCTATAAATAGTATGAGTACTGACATAGCTTGTAGGTATTTTTTAAGTAATAATTTTATATTATTTTATTATTGTATTGGTCTTTAAATTGATGACTAAAGATTATTATTACTACTTATTATAATTTATCTCGGATTTATGGAATACGGAACTAGATGAGAGCTAGACTAACTAACTAGATAAAGGTTTAGATTAGAGATAGACATAAGGTATCGACCTGCGGGTTGAAAGTATTCGATCGAAAACCTGTCTGATGTCACAAGTAGTAGAAATTAATGCAAATCACGTCCAAAACGTATCGCCATAACAATAAATCCTAATCTCACTACGATAACGTAACGCGATAGTATTGATAACGGTCATTTTATCTTTAGAATTGCCTTAATACAGACATTGATGTTGGTTTAGCAATAATACAGTTGAGCTATGCAAGTACTTGCGGGCAGCACAGTAAAGAATTGGTTAGCAGACCGAAGGCTGTGTAATCTCAATTCACTTTTAACGCATGCATTGCATATATTACTTATCATCAGTTTATTTATAATCAAGTGCAATAATATTAAAGTCATCTAAATAATATTGAATTATTATTTAGGTGAATTGAAATTAAAACAGCCTTTTCAATATTAATATAAGACATATATATTAATAAGACGTCGATTTTCAAATAGACGAATCGATCTTTGGTTACGAACTTGGTAAGTTCATAACCAAAGATCTTGTGAGGCTTGTGTATCGCTGTTGTGTGGCATCCAATTTGAGGGATCACTATAACACAGTGGCGAATACAGAGCTTCCAACCAGCGTAGACAGGAATGTGGCATAAGATGGGAAATCCTCCTCATACACGCTTATAAATTTTTCTGCTTTTCTAGGTAGTGATATGAACACACCAGTTTATTTTAACCACATGCTGCTATGTTGCTAGGTAAATCTGGTTATTCTACAGATTTACTTTCCAATCGATATTTATCATTGTACCCTCTGAATGTAAGTAAAATGTAACTGTGAAAATTCTGCAATACACATAATCAATACACATATTGTTAAAATACATAAAATATCAATTATATGCAGAAGTATTTCAAAATGATGAAATCTGCAGAAGCAGCACTGCAAGTACCGCATGTTTACCTGATCATTGCTTAACTGTACGATTACTAAAGTCTGCACCGATGAACCCTTTGCGTCACGGATCTTATTTACATGAATGCGCTATTTGAGATCTATGTATGTGAACTATATATTACGGTGATTTCCTGTCGTAAATTGTCTCTTGAAGGATAGATAAAATAATTCTGTAGATGTTTCTGTATTTGATGAAGTTTAGCTGTTGGAACTATGTAACTAATTGTATTGAATAGTAAGCTTAATAATTGTTAAGAATAACAATTTGTCATTATAAAGTCAACATCTCCTGAGTATACTCCGGTTTCGGAGCGAAACGTGCGTAAAGGGGTACATTGCCGAAGAATCTGTTTGGTGTTAATAACACCATACAGATTCTCCTACTTTTTGCGGAGTATAGCAAATTAAGCTTAATTTTCATAATATATCATGGAATTCCGCTAAGTAACGCCTGCTTCTATCCAATAATTATTTGTAGTGAGGAGATACAGGGAACAGGGAACAATAAAAATAGCAGTTCTTGGCCGGTCCAGGAGAGAGTGAGGTTGCCTGGAAATTAGCACTGTAGCAGTGAACAATCAACGATTACTACAGCATTATGCTGCGACTATACTATGTTCAAGATCAAGTATCTTGTTACGCACCGAAGCGGTGATAGCACAGTCGGTAAGGATTTGGCTACTCTTTCAGTGGGATCTCCGGCACGCATCTCTGACTGTTTGGAGCTTTGTACGTGTTAAGCAATTAATATCACCTGCTATTACGGTAAAGGAAATTATTGTGAGAAAATCTTCAAGCCTCAGAGTTTTCTTAAGGGTGTGTGAAGTCTGCTAATCCGCATTTGGCCAGTATGCTGGACTATGGTCTGTACCATTTTAATTCTGAGAGGAAGCCCGCGTACTGTATTTGCATAACTTATAAAAGTATTAAAAATCGTACTCACAAAACTCTTTATAAAAATATTGTGTTTAAATCAAAACTCGCCAAGTTTACAAAATCGCAAAGGGGCAAAAGTATTTCGAGGAATGCCAAGTTTCATACATTTTTTATACATCAACTCTTAAATTTTGTTATATCTTCCGCTGGGATTTCTCAGCATAATAAATAATGATAAATTTGATAAACTCGACGGTTTGGTATTCAATTTAGCTATCACGTTTAATCCCTGGTCGCAGGATCGTAAATTGAAAAGTCTCCGGTCTAGTCGTTACGACTTACCGACCCCTCGAGAAACATAGTAGGATGTATTATATCTACCTAGATTTATATCTAGCAAGACATTTTGCCAGCCTCTAAGTGAATTTAAACTGATCCACTATCTCTATCAGGAGGAATTTCTGCGGGAAAAATCATTTTCCGGGATATAATAATACATTTTACGAAGAGTGAGTAAGTTTTGTGACCTTTTTAAGTACTATGCTTTTCACTTTAATCGTCAGGAAATGAAACTGTGATATTTTAAGTTATTGTATTCATTACTAATGTTGACTTCATCTATGTTCTTCATCTTCATTTATCTGGTATTTTAAAAATCCGCGGGTACCATTTACTGTTCCGGGAGAAAAGTATCTTATGCCCGTCTCTAGGAGTAAGCTGCGAGCAGTGGCGTGCATAGAGGGTATGCACAGGGTATGCAGATGATATAAAATGAAGTTATAAAAATCTTAAGGATAGGCATTGTAAGCGTTATATAAAGCCTACCCTTAAGTATTAAAACTCGTACTGGAGATTGTCTTCATTTTAAATGATCTGCATGCCCTGTGCATACCCTCTATGCACTGGTTGCGGGGCCTAAAATGCGAGGCGAATTTTAACTTTGACTTAGTCATCCAGGTCTTTGCAGTTGTTGAGAAGAATATGGCTTACAATCACATAATAAAACAAACAGACACATTTATTTCAAAGAATTTGTAGAGACAGATATCGGTTACATCACGAAATATTTACTAGTGATGTATAAAACTCTTGCAAATGGTTTTTTCTTTTCAATGGAATCATTTTATAGAATTAAAAAATAATATCTTTATCCTCTTCACAATGTTTCGGTGCGGGGGCGTCATTGAATCTTCAATATTTGAACGCAATAAATAAATAAATGTAGAAGAGCAAAAGGCAGTTTTAATCCGCTTTCACCTAGCATGGACAAGTCTTTGAACAGCACGCGAAGGGAAAACTATTTTTGTATGTTATTCCAATTAATATTCCGTTCTCTTTCTAGCAGAGTGGAAGGTTTAAGCTTTAAATAACCTTCTTTCATGACTGAAGAGGTTTAATGTATCAATCATAGTCTGATGTTCAAGGCTTTTTAGTGTTCGAAGTATTAAATCGATTAGACAAGTGGAAGTATGTACTTAATATGTACTAAAATTGTACAGTAAAATCGTAAATATACTACGACAATACACACACCGCCATCTAGACCCAAAGTAAGCGGAGCTTGTGTTATGGGTACTAAGATAAATGATGAATATTGTTATGAATAACATACATAAATACTTATAATATACAAATAAACAGCCAGACACTGAAAAAAAATCATTATTATTATTATTAAACTCTTTATTTGTATACCACAACATTTAAAATATAACAAAAACAGAAACATTGAAAGAAGTAGTAATACAAAAGGCGGCCTTATCGCTTAATAGCGATCTCTGCCAGGCAACCTTAGAATTAGGAAAAAAAAAGAAGAGGAGAATAGACTGCTGGTGGTACAAATATTAAAATACATACATGCAAATAACTACATGCCAATACATAAACTAGTGTGCACAAATAGATAAAAAGTAAATAATATAATAAATAAATAAATATAAAAATAAACTAATATATATAATAACAACACTCATCATGAACAATCATGTTCATCACACGAGCATTTTTCAGTTGTTGGAATCGAACCGACAGCTTTGACTCAGAAAGCATGGTCGCTGACCACTGCGCCAATCGACCTTCATATCAATTGAGATTATAATATATAGTCAGCATTTGTCATCATCATCATATCAACCCATTACCGCCCCACTATATACTATATATTGGTGGACTCCACACACCTTTGAGATCATTATGAAGAACTCTCAGGCATTCAGATTTCCTCCATATTTTTTTTTTTTTTTTACTACGACAATACCCACATCGCCCCCTAGCCCCAAAGTGAGCGTAGCTTGTGTTATGGGTACTAAGATGACGATGATGATGAATATTTTTATGAATTATATATACATAAATACTTAGAAAATACATATAAGCACCCAGACACTGAAAAACACTAATGCTCATCACACAAACATTTTCCAGTTGTGGGAATCGAACCCACGGCCTTGGACTCAGAAAGCAGGGTCGCTGCCCACTGCGCCAGTCGGCCGTCAAATCCATATGATATTTTAATTGCTTAAAACGCATATAACTTAAAATATAAAAGTTACAGGTGCGTGCTGGGATTCGAACTCTGCCCCCCGAAAGTAAAGTCGACGTCCTACCCACTGGGCTATCACCTTCTTCGTCTCGTGAATAAACAAATCTTATTGTCCACCCGCACTGCCTCTCTGTTTTTGTTATTAAGCTTAAAATTGATGATAGTAATTAGTAAATAATTTTATATTTCCAAACATTTAATTGTAGTTAGAGATTCTGTAATGCTATATTATACCTCAAGCTTTGTAAAACCGGTCTTTTACAGCAATTAGCATCTGCTATCCATCCATCCCTCATACCTTATAGCAGTCCACTCCGTCCTAATTCGTAATACGATCATAATATTTAGGTACAAAGTGGCCGAAGACCCTTCGACCCTTACGCCTTTCAACGCATTCTACAGCTTTATCTTCGTTTATATTTACAATTAGTAAGAGTAACTGTAAACCGAGTTTTGGGAGTTCTATTTTTAGTAAGCGGTATTACCCACTGACTCTTGGCAAGCTCATCGGGCGATAAACATACTTTACTATGGTTATCAAATCAGTAATTAGAAGATCTGCAGGAAAACCACAGTCAACAAAATCGCTTTGTAACAGTGACTTCTGTGAAGACGCCCATAAAACAATGCGCTCCGCCGATAATGTAAAACTCGAAGAACTGATGGATAGAATTTATGAGTAAGTAGTTTATTATATATCTTTTTTTTATATATACATATATATTGTAAATAATATATTTATATATATATAAAACCTAAATTGCTACACCAACCCGTTCCTTCGTCTTTCCTAACGTCAAAGGTTGTCTGGAAAAGATAGCTTTAGTGATAAGACCGCCTTGGCACGCTCTATTTTCTTTTCTAAGTTTCTTCTGTATATTTGTTTACTTTGTATATAATGTGTGTCTGCAATAAAGATTTCAAACAAACAAACAAGAACATAGTACCTGAAGACTACCTACTGCTTCTAATTACTAATAGCAATTGTTCATTGCAAAGTCAAAATCTCCTGAAAATGCTCCGGTATCGGAGCGAAACGTGCGCAGTATTAACACTAGAGTTTACGCGTGGGCTACATATATAACCCAGGGTATTGGTTTTGTTCACAACTTGGTGAAATCGCGTGATTTAACTTCGAGTCTCTAGTTAAGCTCCAATTTGAGCCACTGACATCGTATGATCGATGGCGCACGCGTGAAAAATAAGGATTTAAAATTGTTGGGCTACCTTTCTAGCCCATGCGTGCACTGGCGGAGTGGAATATATTTTTTTAATTGATGTAAGAATTTATATTTTTTTATTAATTTTTGTATTAAATATTATGTTTATGTACTGTAAACTTAGTGTTCGTTGATATTTTGTTTCAGGTTGCTAATATGGATCACAGAATAGAGGAAAAAGTGTTGAGATGGCTAGAAGAGGAGTTAGATCAAGAATTGATTTAACAACTCCACACTGCTTTTTGCGGTGTATAGCAAATTAAGAAGGAAAGAAAATATACTTTATTGCGCACCAAGATACAACAACTGTATAAAACGTCACGTTGAATTTAAGCTGTACAATTGGCAGCCTTATCGCTAAAAAGCAATCCCTGGCAATTAAACTGCATAGCTAATGTATTAAGCATAATATTAATTGTATATCCCTAATATACAAAATACCGCAAAGTAACGGTTGCTTAAACCGAATAGTTAGGCATTCGATTATACATAGTCACAAATTGAACCTAGTTATTGCACTAGTCATAAACAGGGCTGCATGCTACTTGGCGGCAGAAACAAGCATCGCAGTATTTATTTTCTTATTTTATTTAAACTCTTTATTTGTACGCCACTATGAATTTTGGAAAATAAAAGAAGAATTGAAATATAAAGATGGAATTAGAAAAGGCTTCCTTATCGCTTAGTAGCGGTCACTGACAGGCTCTTTGAATTAGGGAAATATGAGCGAGAACGAACAGGTGGTGTAAAATCATTACAAAACTACGTTAAAATAGCTAAATACGAATACATAAACGTAATTGCACAAATGAAAATAGCATAATAAGTAAATATAAAAGAATAAAGTAATATATACGCGGTAGGACTTCCGCGGACGAGCTCTTTCACAAAAAGCTTTACTACTACTTCTATAATAAATAATATTAGGCAGAAAAGTCTGTACTGTTCGAGATAACATAGTAGCAAAGGCTGATTCATTACGTACCGCAAGTGATAACAATCAGTTTTACAACTGATACCAACTCCGAGTTAATTCAAAACAATAGTGAGTATATCAATACTGTTGTTTCAGTTAAATAAACGTTAAGTTTGAGATAATAGTGCCTACTCCGTTACACATAAATCTCTTAACTAAACTAACGACCGAAATTAATAAGATATTAATAATTCATCCAAGTGTAGGTAAAATTATAATAAAGCAATGTGTCATCTCTGGTTTCAAACGTGTCTCATTGTAATATGAACCTTTGAAAATGTGGATCGAATCTGCAACGTTTCCTACTAATTGAAGCTACAGTCGCTATAAGACTGATGTAAAAAGGCATATACTAATTTCGGCATCGATGGTAGAAGAGCCGTAGTTTAATTGGAAAAAGCTCTCAGGCCGCGATTGCCAGAGAATCGCAGGTTCAAATAGTGTCGGTTCCGAATTTTTTTATACGCTTTTTAAAATTATAAAATTGATAATTCCTCCGAGTGTAGGTAAAAACACTAATAAAAATTATAATATTAATATTGATTAATACCTATAGCAATATAATATAGGATTTAAGTTTTAGATTAAATGGACGATAAACAGTATTTAGACACTGTTGTAAACAGTGAAATAGTACCTCTCTTTTGCTTAGTTTGTTAACTCGATTTATTTAATCTCAGATTGTTCTCTACCGGAATTGTAAAAACCAACTTTTCGGGTTTACTTCGTCCGATCCAGATTGTTCCAATATCTGATATTAAGCTTGTTTTCAGCAAGATTTCCTGCTTAAATTATTCAGTCTTAATGGTAACTCTATACAGGCAAAATAATGGGAGAATACTTTTTTTTTTATAAGTAATGGGAGAATGCGTTATAAGGTAGGTATAGGTATAATAATCATGTTTAGGCACATAACGCCTCTAGACCATGACTTAAATATTAATACAAAGGACCAATGTCTTATTTCAGAACCTATAAATTAAATTTATAATTAAACATAAAATAATATTAAAATGTATAAAATAATTAAAAAATAGGTAAATAAAATAAAAATAAAAGTTTCAAAAGTACCAGGACTACAGCGCTAGTAAAGAGATAAGTTGTCCTTGTGCACGTCTTGTCCTATTTATGTTAATTTTGAAATTTCTGATAGTAATAAATAAATATATAAGTACCTTTCAGGACAATCTATCTAAGACAGCAATGGAGACGGAATGAACTTTTTTTTTATATGAACTCTCAGATCCATTTCAACTTTCTCTGAATTTTCTCTGGTCTGGTTTGGTAGACTTTTGACGTGGGTTGTAGTCATTCTACTATCAAAGCTATGCCACCAAGTGATTCAGTGTTCCAGTAGGAACGATGCCGCGTGGAAATCAATTAGTGGCATGGGTTTATTAAAACTGCCAAACCCTGCATCGTCACTCACATCAAGTGAAATTGCAGTAAAGGGGCTAACTTGTAGAGGAAAAAAGAGGTGGAGGTCACCTCCAGAAAGATCTAGATGGAATAAGTTGGACGTAAGTCAATTATTGGACATTCGTCATTTATATTACATTATTTAATTACAGAATAATGGTAATTCTAATTCACAGATAATTTGTACAGTTTACGCTTTGATATCTTCAAAAGTTTGCTTGTCTTGGCCAAGTTTTAGAATTTATGTTATTTAAACTAAAGTACCTACTTACGGGCAAGTTTTCTCAATCATTTTATCCAGCCGATTGTTCTGTATTTGGAATTTAGTATTTGATGTCTCTTCCGTCATAAGTTTGCTTGTTTTAACCAAGTTTTTCAATTTGTGATACAAAATGGAAAAACTTCGGACGGCCGATTGGCGCAGTGGGCAGCGACCCCGCTTTCTGAGTCCAAGGCCGTGGGTTTCGATTCCCACAACTGGAATATGTTTGTGTGATGGACATGAATGTGTTTCAGTGTCTGGGTGTTTATCTGTTTATTATAAGTATTTATGTATATTATTAATTAAAATATTCATCAGTAATCTTAGTACCCATAACACGAGCTACGCTAACTTTGGGGCTGGATGGCGATGTGTGTATTGTCGAAGTAAAAAAAATAATTAAGTACTGTGATTTTTGACAAGTTTTCTTGATTATTTTGTAAGTATTGTTGTATATTTATTATATATATTTATTTACGTAATGATCTATTTTCATGGGTATATGCACCTACCTATTTGCTTTATTTGTTTTTCGCCAATTTCTGAAGGAAATCGCTATGAAGCGATTAGGCCGCCAAATTGTATACGTTGTATTCTTATACTTTTCTTTTTTATGCTTTTTGTGGTGTGCAATGAACGTATAATAATTTATTCGTTCATTCATTTTGTTCAGTCACTAATGTTATGATCTCGTTGCTTTCCTTTTAATAGATTGTTTCTCGAAGGTTCAGATTATTGCGATTTTTAAACTTATTATTTTTTTTTGTTTTGCCGTCCGGTCACGCTGATATCATGAACTCAAAAGCTATGAGGGTCCGAAATGCTGGTGGTAAAAGATGATACAGGATAAGATGGCAACTGAATTATCTGTTACGGGGTATGTCGGATATATTGCACATGTACCTAGTTGATTTCTACGCAACATTCTATCGAAACGCTAAATCGCTTGGCGACACGTCTTTGGCGGTGGGATGCCCTACCCCTACCTATGCTTTTATAATATGATTCCAAAGGTAATTTTGGACCTGCCAATGCATAAGTTTAAACACGGTGTTAAAACACAATTAATAAATCGTGGTTACTATTGATGAATTTCTTAACGACAAGGCTGCTTGGAAGCAGGCTCAGCTCTCATCTATAACAAGATACTCAATTTAAAAGATTGGTAACTGTAAAATGATGTTAAAAAAGAGCGATCTGCTGAGCTGCTTGCCGGCTCTTCTCGGTGGAATCTGCCTTCCGAACCGGTGGTAGAGTCACTACAAACAGACTGACTTGACGTTTCAAAAGTGCTTAGAAACTGGGCCTACTTGAAATAAATGAATTTTGAATTTTGATGGTACTACGGCCTACCAAACCAGAGAAAATTTAGAAGTTATAAATTCTTAAATTGCCCCAGCTGGGGATTATTATTAAAAGAGCACTGCTCATCGCTCTGCCAGTGAGTTCGTTAAAACTAAGAGATACTCCGTGCATAACTATCGTCGTTGATTTTTCGATTAAGTGTACAGACTTAGTTCAAAAGTACTTTGTTCTTATGTATAAAATCATTTACGTAATTGACAAGTTTTTGGGCTATCCCGATGGCCTTCAGTTCCATTGTTACCAGTACCTATGCCTACATTTGGAATCAAACTTGTATCAACCGAAATTTCGGACTTTCGTCAAAACTAATTGGGTTAACAAACGTTTATTCCCAGAGTTAAGAACATACAGAAACCGTGTACACGACTAATACTGCAGCATTAAAAACAACTCCATATTAGTAGTGTTTCTTGAACAGGCAGTTAGTTTCTTCAAGCCATTTAGCAGTTGACAGTAATTATTTACCTGTAAGGTTCTAAGCCGTGTGGTGACGGCATTTTAGAATACAGTTGTCACCACCCCTCTTCTTCCCGCGTCCCGGTGTCGTACGAGGCGACTAAGAGAATAAAACGGAGAGTGGGTAGTAGCGTCCTCTGGGCTGCTACTACTATCTGCTGCGATCACCAACCCGCCTGCCCAGCGTGGCGATTATGGGCAAATCCTCCAGTTGGGAGAGGCTTTTGGTCCAGCAGTGGACTGTAATAGGCTGTTGATGATGATGATGATGATGTTTTAATCGTTTACCATAAAATAGAAATAATGGGAAAAGTTTGTGAGCTAGCATCATTAAGCGGGTGTGAAGTGAGACGTGCGCGGGCGTTATCACTGTTTTCGGACACAACGCAGTGCATGCGATGCCGACTGAATGAGGGTTCCGTATGTTATTACTTCTGTGCGTCTTGTGTGTGATATTCATCTTTTGAATCTAAAACTTCGTATCTAAAATTAAATTGTTCAAGTTTCACTTACTCCTTATGTTCGTGATTGGGACAAACTACGAAACTAAACATGAATTTGCAAAGTTTTAGTGTTTAATAAGTTTTCTCACTTGAAAACGAGCCCGTTTCGTCCATTCGCCATGTTACTAAGAGCATGTAATCCGAGGAAACCGGTTATAACTACACACAAAAGTAGATTAAACTCACTCCGTAACAGGTGTTAGAATAGAGACTGGAAAACGCATTATAGGTAGACCTCTACAAGGTATACCAACAATAGATACAAAACACAGATAGACAGACTGTAGATATACCCGTTATTGTACAATTCCAGCACGAAAAATCTTTCAGTTACCGTTCGCTAGGACGCATCTTGGGAAACAATAATAACACGATTATTACCGCGCATCATCGCATCAACATATGTCACAACACTTACCCAGTATTTAAAAATAAGCTCATTGCTTACCTATCTATATATATTATTACCTAAGATATAACTCTTTATGGTTATTTTTTGTCAATATTATTATTACTTTTTTTGTGAATGTCGTGGTCACTTTCTATCTATATACGAGTACGTATAAGTCAATTTGTAAAATATTTTATAAGTTTATTACTGTGTATCGTATATAATATGTATACGGTTAGTGTCCTCAATAAATAAATAAAGACACGTGGTGTATGTATCGAAATATCTA
The DNA here is from genome assembly GCF_905163445.1 of Pararge aegeria. Taxonomy (NCBI): domain Eukaryota; kingdom Metazoa; phylum Arthropoda; class Insecta; order Lepidoptera; family Nymphalidae; genus Pararge; species Pararge aegeria. Next base: position 13,889,655 of record NC_053196.1, on the reverse strand, counting down.
CAACAGACCTATGGCTTGCAGTGGATGTCAGTGGCGTGCACTGGGCTTCTTACCAGGGTATGCATACAGTGAGAAGATTGCTGAAAATGCCAAAAATCTTCCTACTTTATATATCAATTTTAGGGTAGGCAGTGCTTTTGTGAATGTACGTCTACCGGTTTAAATTATGATTATGAACTTAGTATTACGTTAGTTAACATCAAAACTCGGTGCTAAAGATTCGATTCGATTCTATTTTGATTCGATTCAATTCATTAAAATTGTCAACCCATTACCGGTTCACTACAGGGTAGTAGCTTCCTCTCAGTGCTGTGCAGTGATCAAGTGTGGATTAAGTCAAAGTCACAAGTCAAAGTCCAATATGTCTTAATTCAAATAAGCATATAGATGGCACTTTTGCTTCGTCCATTACATACAAAATGTGTACATAGTTGTGGGTAGTGATGGCGATGACCACATTCGTAAACTTAAAACTAAAGCTAAGAAGGTTCCAAATGTGCCCTAGTCTAAGAAGAAGCCCACAACAAACCGAGCCCAGTAAAAGATAAGAAGAAAGTACTTAGATTTGTGGACTTTATATCTCCTAGATAACTTTATGGAGACTAGACTTTAATGTAAACATCTTAGAACGTAATTGTTTAAGTGTTAATTTATTAAATTTATTTAAAACATACAATCTTACAAATATGTTCATGGAACCAACAAGAATTACTGCCACTAGCGCCACATGTTTGGATAACATTTTTACGAATATAATTCCAATAAGTAAACACATAATTAATAAATTAGATTCTGATCATTGTGGTCAATTAATTCAATTTGAAAATGTGAAGAAAAAATGTCTCCAAACATAAAATTACTTTTGTACCAGTGACATCAAACCGCATAGAGAAAATGAGAACTAGCCTCGTCAAAGACCTCCCGTTCTTACAATCGGGGACAAGTCCGAATGAGATGTACAGCTGTTTTTTCAACACGTTTCAACGACTATTTAATTCTATATTCACTAGTAAGTCGGTTGTGGTGACTGATGCTTTAGTTTTTAGTGAGTGGGCATCAATTGAACTGCATAAGAGTAGGCAAAAAATGTACGAACTTTATGCAGAACGTCAATACAATACTGATGCTGAGTTTAGAGATTGTGTTAAATTATGTTCCAGTAGTTTTAAACGCGATTGCTTCTTGGAAAAGTCCCGATACATACAGAATAAAATAAAAAATAGCAATAACGTAATCAAAACTACTTGGAAAATAATTAATGAGGAGACGGGAAGAGTACCACCGCGGCATAATAACTTTAAACTTAATGTATATAATAAAGACTTAACATCTGATTTCGAAGTGGCTACTGCTTTTGAAATCTTTTTTACTAACATTCCTATCTCCACCACTAAATCATTGAACTCTTCACCAGATATTGCTCTCTCTCTATTGAAGAATAACGTGCCCGAGTGTAAAAACGCTTTTAAATTCAGCCATGTTAGTGGCTCTGACGTTATTAAAGCCTTTAAATTATTAAATAATAAAAAAACAAGTGACTTGTGGGGCATTTCCGTTGAAGTTCTCAAATCACTAATTGATATCGTTGCACCCGATTTAGCATTAATATTTAATAACTGTATAGATTGTGGTGTGTTTACTGACTTAATGAAACATAGTAAAATAGTTCCTTTGTTTAAATCGGGTAGTACTTCTGACCCCACTAACTTCAGACCAATATCAGTACTGCCCACTTTCAGTAAAATTTTTGAAAAACTTATTTTAAATCAGTTACTTGCCTATTTTCATAAGTATGATTTACTCCACGTTAAACAATTTGGTTTTACACGGGGTCGCTCAACTATCGACGCTGGTGTTGAGCTAATACATAATATATTTGAAGCTTGGGAGGAGTCACATGATGCACTTGGTGTGTTCTGTGATTTGTCTAAGGCGTTTGATTGTGTTGTACATGAAACGTTAGTCAGAAAACTACACCACTATGGAATTCAGGGTGTAGCTCTCGACTTGATTAGTTACTACTTGCGTGATAGGGTGCAAATGGTAGACGTTAATGGAAAGCGGTCTAATGGGTCATTTGTGAAAATTGGTGTTCCACAGGGTTCTATATTAGGACCTTTTCTATTCCTTATTTACATTAATGACCTGCCTTACCTTGTTAAGGACAATCACGGGATAGTATTGTTTGCTGATGATACATCACTTATGTTCAAAATTAAGAGACGTGAATTAGCTTTAGACGATGTAAACAACTATCTCGCTAAAGTAGTACAATGGTTTGAAGCTAATAATTTGGTTTTAAATGAAAATAAAACTAAGTGCATAAAATTCACATTACCAAATGTTAAACATGTAAAAACCACTATACTACTTAATAATGAGGAATTGAACCCGGTGGATACAACAGTAGTTCTAGGAATAACGTTAGATGCTAAACTTCAATGGGGCCCTCATGTAAATAATTTATCGAACAGGCTTAGTTCTGCTGCCTATGCAGTAAAGAAGATACGCCACCTGACAGACATAGAAACTGCTAGGCTAGTCTATTTTAGTTACTTTCACAGCATTATGTCATATGGAATTTTACTATGGGGTAATGCTGCTGATATTGGCACTATTTTCGTGCTGCAGAAGAAGGCTATTCGTGCGATCTATAAAATGGGTCCGAGAGAGTCATTGAAAGATAAATTTAAAGATGTTAAAATAATGACACTCTATAGCCAATACATATTTGAAAATTTAATGTATGTTCACAAAAATATATCAAAATTTAAAAGAAAATGTGACTGCAATAATTTGAACGTTAGAAGCAAAAATAAACTTGCAGTGCAGTACACTAGACTACACAAAATAAGCAATTCATTTAAAGGAAATTGTATACAATTTTACAATAAATTACCGGTTGATATCTTGGGGATGTCACTAAAGAAGTTCAAAGTTTGTATTAAGCGAAAGCTTATAGAAAAGTCCTATTATAGTATAAAGGATTACGTAAACGATAAAAAAGCTTGGGTGTAAACAATTGCTCTAACCAGGTTGCTTCTTAAATATTTTCTAATGACAATGTGAGATGGTGATAACAAAAAGAACACCCGGCTAAGTTTGTTGTGGGCTTCTTCTTAGACCAGGGCGCGATTGGAACCCTCGTAGCTTTAGTTTTAAGTTTACGATTGTAGTTATCGCCATCACTACTCACTGCTATGTACACATTTTGTATATAATAACGCATCAAAAGTGCCATCTATGTGCCTATTTGAATAAAGATATATTTGACTTTGACTTTGAGAAATCCCAGGCTTGGAGGTTTCCTCACGAACTGTGCTGAAAACATAACTACGAAAAAAGGGATCGAGGTTTCGGAGTTCCCCAAAAGGGAGATCCACTCCTTAACACTAGCTTAGCTACCACTCTATCTTCTATGTATCCATCTTTAATAAATAAAATTTATCCTAAAACATCTTCGTACCCCCTAGCATCCCAAGTGACTAGTAGTGACATTTATTCTCAGGCTAGTTAAGACATTCTTAGTTTTGCACTCTTGGCAGAGTGGTCGTGGCTGCTGAGAAAAATTGCATGGCGTTAGGCATCATTGGATTGCACAGTTTCCCGCGCGAGTCTTCTTCACTTTTTGCGGTTGGTCGCTATCTGGGCCGCGGTCTGAGTCAACGATTTCACCGTATCTGTCCAACGAGTAGGCCTCCCTCTTAGCCTTATGATGGCTCTTGAAAAAAGCATTCCATCAAAGGGGGACAAAAGGTCTTTACACCGAAAGGCACACTACACTGACGGAACAATTAGAATTATCGAGAATATTCTGGAATCTTTTGATATTTAATGTCAGTGACAAACAAAACGTAGACCCATAAATCATTGTAGGGTTAAATGCGAATACGTAGAGGCGTGGTACATGATATAATTTATTGCTCAAGAATTCCCCTTATTTTGTGCTTCGTTTGGATATTAAATTGTTGCTAATTTATGAAAAATACTAGCTTTTAAATGTGTCTATCCTGGCGCAGCTAGGAGCTGGTATTCTACTTTCCTCTGTATGTTAGCAACGTTTGCTTTCGTATTTCGGGCACATAATGGCTAGTTACAACTCTACCCACAAAGACGTGCCGCTAAGTACGATGCCGCGTATAAACCGATTAGATCTTGAGTTTAATATAAGATGGTAACGGGCTAACCTGTTATAGGTATACCATCTTAGACTCGCATCATCACTTACCAGGCGGGGGAATGATAGCTTGGAAAAAAATATAGTTACGGGTAACACCAAAGGTAAAAGACCTACAGGCCGGACCCCAACAAGATGGGCAGACCAGCTGAAAAAATCAAAGTCGTGCCGCTTCTATCAAATCGCCAAAATCCCTCCAACAGAAACCGATGGAGACAGTTTACCAGCACGAAGTTAAGATCTCACCAGGACCACGAACTTCAGTGATGAAGGAACGACCAGAGAGAGAGCTTTTAAATTAATAAATAAATACATTACGACAATACACACATCGTCGTCTAGCCGTCGTAAGCGTAGCTTGTATTATGGGTACTAAGATAAATACTTATAATATACAGATAAACACCCAGACACTGGAAAACACTTATGTTCATCACACAAACACTTTCCAGTTGTGGGAATCGAACCCACGGCTTTGGACTCAGAAAGCAGGGTCGGTGCCCACTGCGCCAGTCGGCCGTCAAAGCTGTTAAGGTCTTTAGACGTTTTAAAGAGAGGAATGCTTTGTTTACTCAGGCTAAATAAATTAAATCTTATCTGTGTTTACTCCGGGCCCGCGAAAAGTAAAAATATCTGCACAAAGCATCCTTTATACTTCCGTTGCGATTCCATTATCTTGCACACTGAAGCGGAAGGTATCGGAAGCTTCACTTCTGCTTTACCGTGATTTAATAAATACCGTGCTTCACATCCGCCGTTCCGGTTATATCACTGTCATGGCGATGATGATCGTTGAAACCCATCAGTCGACATTGAAACAGAATGGTGGGTGTATGCTCTGAAGCTCTCTCGGTTTTTTTTATTTCCACATTTTTTTACATTTTTTTGCTAAGAGGCTTCGTCCGTGGCTAGTTATCACCGACTTTACTTTACTTTTGCGTTGCATTAAGAAATTTGGTAGCAGTTGATCAAATTAACTACTCATTCGAATATTTTTTTCTGTTGCATTAAATGACCGAAATTGATTGATTTGATACCACTGCCGCATCGCACCGCTTACACTCGATATATGATGCTTCTTTTACACCAAACAATCTTTTAATCTAATTAATAGTAGACATTTGACAGATTAACAGGGTCAGTGTTGGAAGGCTCGCAAAAGTCACCGTGTCTCTAAGTTTATAAGTACGGCTTTCATTCATTCATTTTTCGATTTATTCATGAAGGAAAAGGTGAGTTCATATCTAAAACCATTAAGTCGTACATATATCGATTTACCGACTTAGATGTTCCGAATTCAATGATTTAACGTTCCTCAGCCAACGTTAAATCATTGAATTTCAATGTCGCAAATAGCCAAACCAAACCGTATACAGGTTGTGACATGTATATTAATAGAGCAATCCGCAAACATTTCAGTTTAAAGTTACTAAAGCCAGATTTAGCTCGCCTCGGATTTCCAACGAATTTCAATACGAAATATAATATGTCATTCACTGGCATATATATAAGTTGCAAACAACATTTATCTATATGAATTTTCAAACACGTAGTTCAAACAAGCCATTCGTATGAAATTGTAACAACCCTGTTTTCGTTTTTATCTATATCTATAGTCTATCTTTTTCTCTCTTACGATATTGGAGGTATTTGTAATAAAGCTAACAATGATGCGTAAACCTAATAGTTTGTTTTATTTAACTATAATTGAGCCCTGATCAGCAACCCATCTGCCCAGCGTGGTGATTATGGGTACAACCTCTCGTTGGGAGAGGCTTTTGGTCCAGCGGGGCTAACACATTCAGGAGACAAAAGTTATATCCCTCGATTATATCCCCTGGCAAGGGATATACTGAACGTGTCCACTAAAGCACCTGCTAAACATGGAATAGGAGAAGTTTACGATTTCCGTCTCAACACAATTGACATTAATTTAAACTACTTTGATGTACTGGCAAAACAACGAATTGGCATGATAGGTATGTGATGATTATTTGTAGTGGTATTGAGAGAAGGAAATGTTTTGACAACTAAGGCATATAGTATCCATGCGGCTAGAGTAAACACGGATTTGGATATATAACATCGCAAAAAAGGCAGTATTTACAAACTTTTACAACATTATTCTGCTAGTCAAGGCCTTTCATTTGATATAAATATTGAGGGAGTTTTGTGATGGCGGTCATCTATGTGTTTGGAGTTGTGAAAAATAAATCTACCCTTTTTTGGTGGCGGCACATCGACACACAGTGTAGTGTGTGTGGTTTTTCCGTCATTTCGCACACAAACATGCACGCACTCACGCACACACACACACACACACACACGCACGCACTTAAAAAAAAGTTAATTCGCGTTAAATGAACTCCCATTTTGAGTCTAAAGATGTCCAGAAAGTCAAATAATCTAATTGATTTACTTAAACTCAAATCTACAATAGTAGGACAATATATGTTTATATATGTTTACCGTGTTTTATTTAACTCCTTTTGGAAATCGGTACAATAAGTCTCGGCTCGTCAAGTAATGCTCGATGAGTCCCGAAGTTGGTATTTTTTCTTCCGAACGATGAAAAGTCAACAGGAGCTTTCCTTCGGAACTTAATAACAAGCAATGTTTAAGAATGCAAGAGAAAAATGAAAAAGTTCTGACTTCCGGTACCTACTTGATAGGTACTTTTATACAAATTTTTGGTATAAACCGAAACACGTTCCTCATTCAATTCAAGTTTATTATTGTTTCCTGTGTATTATTCAGACGCTCATAATTTAATTTACTCATTAAAGGCAAATTAATGGATGAACGTGACAAATAGATCACAGCGAGTCTGTTTAAATCACTATGAAGTTGTTAGATTGCAGCATTTGATTGCAGGACCTACTTCTATTAATAAATTCTCGTATAAAAATGTTTTGCTGTTTTGAAATACTCATTACTTACTTTAGCTCGGGGCTAGTTGTGTCAATCCACGTGCTAAGGAAACACTAATGATCACTAACATGTGATAAAAGCCCACTTATCCGTTGGAGCAACGTAGTGGGTCTATGCTTCAAAATTTATTTGATAGGTGGCCTGTTCCCTTTAGTGAACCTCTAATAACCATAACAAATCCTGAGTTTAGCGCTCGCTATCTTATAAACTTTCACCCTTTCACCCATGTAGCTCCTATGGGGGTGATTTTTTTTTAAATCCTTTAACATGTTTTACTACTATAAATAGTCAATTACGTATGTACATAATTGTATGTATGTATGTACGTAAAACATTGATATGTATGATTTTTTATCGATACACCTTGAGAAATGACTTTCACAAAAAATTTCATCCCTTTTAGGGATTTGACTTACTTAAAGTTATATAAAAGCCTTCCAAAAGAAATGAGCTATAAAATAAAAGCAAGATTTTTCAAATTTGTTTGGTAGTTCTGAAGTTTCAACGCCGACAAAGAAACAAAAGCAATCTGCAGCTTTACTTTCAGTACTAAATAGATAGACAGATAAAAAAATATCTTCTTTGTCGTTACACTCTTGACAGAGTGGTCGTGGTCATCATGAAGCGTCTTTGAGGGCAGATGTCACACGCCCCACGAGCATACGCCACTTCTCTCAGCTGGCCGAAAGCCTGGTGCACTCGTGCAAAGGTCCACCCACAGCAGACTTAATCTGATCGGTCCATCGCATGGGTGACCTTCCTCGCCCTCTAGTGCCCTCCACCTTGCCCTGCACGACAAGGCGCTCTATGGAGTCACACTCACGCCGGGAGACGTGCCCGAAGAATTTTAAGATACGACTCTGTACTAACGCCGAAAGACGTTTTTAATTCCGATTTCTTGGAGTATAGAGATTTTGGTACGAAATTCGGTCCATGACACTCCAAGCATTCGTCTCCAGCACCACATCTCCAGAGCATCAATTTTCTTCTTCTCGACTAGTCGCAAAGTCCACGTCCCTGCAGCATATGGGGAAAACAAGTGTTTGAACAAGCCGGATCTTAGTAGCTTTAGTTATGTTCCTGTTTTTCCAAATTATCTTCAGCCTGTCCATCGCAGTTCTAGCTATTGCCATACGTCGCTTTACTTCTTCTACGCAACCTCCATTGTTCGAAATTAAAGCACCAAGGTATATGTATCATTGTACGACCTCGCAGTTCGCGATCTGGGTGAATTCTGGCGGGTTATTGTTGGCTCAAAAAATATATATATTTCTTAAATATAGTTCAACGGGTACATACCACGCTAATGTTTTTTGATTTGTCGATATAACCAGTTGCATGGATCGTGGTCACGACGGCACTCATGAAATGTTGATTAACCACGAAAGTCTTAGTTTAAAATCTTTAATAAATATATTGTAAGATTTGGTGTTTATTCAAATTACGAAGTCGAAGTTATTTAAATATCACACAATCAGGCTAACTGAATTGTACCAAAAGGGTACCCCTTATTTAATTTGATTGGCTTTTGAACGGCTTTTCACGTCGAAAACAATCCTCTTATGGTTTACTCAATTAATCAGTGAATATATTAAAATTCAATACTTGAACTGACGTAGACGAATTGTAGAGTAATTAATTAAGCTCGAAACGAACAAAGCATGTCAATGAAGTGCTCTTATATAATTATAATGCACGGCTTCGAGTGTGTAGTGTGAGATTTTCTACCTACGTTTTCTTATTCGATCGTGTGGCAGTTAACTGAGATTTTTATTATATTGTAGCGGTGATAGTCTATGGGGTAGAAGCTCGACTTCACTTTCGATGTGCTGTGTTGGCTATCCACCTTAACAAAGCATGTGCTAACTTTTTAAAGTTATATGCGTTTTAAGTACTTAAAATATCACTTGCTTCAACGGTGAAAGAAAATCGTGAGGGAACTGCATGCCTGAGAGTTCTCCATAATGTTCTCAAAGTTGCGTGGAGTCCACCAATCCGCACTCATTCTCATCGTGGGCACCGTGCCCTATAGTGTGCCTTTAGACTTATGCAAGAATACATACTAGAGATTAAAATGTACTAAATATTTAATGTTTATTCTGAATACGATAAATATTCTTATTTATTCATAATATTTTATTTATAACGTGGCTTTTTTTTATAGTAGTAATTAATATACTAAGCAGATTGCTCACCTGATGGTTACTGGAAAAGCTTCGTCTATAAACAGAGCAACACGTCGCAAAGCATGTAAGGAACACATCCTACAAAGTACGGTCCCTGTGTCCATCAACAAGAGGCGTAGTTGTTAAGCCTCATGTGTCTGGAATACACCAATGCAGAAAAAAGCTACTAATACTAAAATACACTAACGTTTGGTACCTTTGAAACGTTAGGCATTACATTTACATCGTCTGCTGCTATGGTAGTAAAAATCAAGTTACCTGATTCGATAGAAATACTATTTTTGAATCGGGCGATAACTTCGTGTCGTTCGAATTTCTCGACGAACTCAATTTCATATTTTTTGAAAAATAAAAAGAGTACAATTCTATTTTATTTGCGCAAAGCTTTTTAAAAATATAGTAACTTTTGGCGCGTATAGAAAATCAGATAAGAGTGAAACAAAAGTTACGCGCGCAAATGGCACAGCAATGGCAAAGTTTGTTTCCCATGAGAATAACCTCGTATCCGAAGAGTATACCAACACTACATTAGATTCGTCTGCAGTAGTGGCGCTTCCAACTTAGCTTATAGCACAGAAGATATAAGCACTGTGTTTTTAGTTTCATAATGTATTTTTAAAGAAGACGAAACGTCAATCCAAGAAGATTGTGTAAGATTAACACAGCTGGTATTTCTGAAATAGGAATTGGAAGCTTCGAGTCTTAAGGTATTTTTTCTTGAGACATTGATAGAGATAAGCATTAGGAGAATATTAAGAGATCATATTCTTCTGTAATAATTATGGTTTGAACCTTGAAGATAATAAATTTAAACTACATCAGTTAGTATTTAGTTATCATATCTAAGTAGCTTTGTATAAAATTTGACAATTTTCTAATCCGTGTTTATCACTTACGTTGTTGTTACGTTACGTTTCGTCTTCTTTAAAAATACATTATGATGTTATACACATTATTTGATGGCGACGTCGACTATACTTAAAACGCACGTTACTTATAAAAGTTAGAGGTGCGTGCTGGGAACTCGATTAGAACTCGGCCCCCGAAAGCGAAGCCGAAGTCCTAGCCACTGGGCATTCAACCCATTTAACGCCCGAGGAGACCCGTGCCCTGTATTGGTCTCCTCCCACAATGAGCCGTAGTCAACCACGCTGGCCCCGTGCAGATTGGTGGACTTCACACGCCTTTGATAAAATTGTGCTACTCAGGCATTCCGGCATGCAAGTTTTCGCACCGTTGAAATATGTAAGATATTTTAATTATTCTGTTATATTATGTTGGAATTACTTTTACTCCAGGTGGGGGCAGTGTTTATTAACATTTTATTTAACCCGTCAATTTATGTTATTTTAATAACTGCCGAATATCAGTTAAGAGCAGTATGAAAAAGGTAGGGTCTATAACTCATTTTATCCATTATTTCCGGAACTTATAAAAATAGAGTTCTTTGAAAATATAAATTACACCGTTCACTATCTAGCTATTATAAGTGGGCGTTGAAAATTGCTTGGAGGGAATACGTAATTAGGGAACATGATGATCTGAACGACGGAGGCACTTGACCTTATCCGCAATTTACATTTCAATATTCAAGAAAACCGAGCGAGTAACTAAAATATGTTCCGGTAATAAAAGGACATTTTTTAATCATGGGATATAGAGATCATGGCAGGCGCACTTCGCGGAATTTATTGATAAACAATAAACACTTGGCTCAATTTGCTATATTCCGCAAGAACAGGAGAATCTGTACAGTGCAATATATAATTTTTTCAATCTTATACTCAACCAAACAGGTCTTCCAATCTGGTATTTTGGTCTTAACTATTGTTCATTGTGAGTAAAGTCAAAATCTGTAGAGAGTACATGAAGGCGTGTTTGGTGATGGTCAATGGACGATCTTTTGCAGACCAGGATTCAAAAGCAGGTTTTCGTTTTTTTTAACCTGGTTTGGTCAGTAATTACAAAAAAGAGGTGGAAGATATAAATAGATTTTCATACAGCATTGTTGTCCAGTATGTTCGAAACTAGGCCATCATTTTTTTAAGCGTCTTATTATGTAAACAAATTTTCCATTATTTTTTATTGTAAAGACAATTTTGTGAAAATTAAAAATGAATAAAACTATTTTTTTCATAAAGAATATTTGTTTAATTAATTTCCACTTATTTTAGTAACTAAAAAGTAATTAATATATTGTTTAAGTTTGAAAAATGGACTTTAGACTATTCCTATAGGATTTTTATAATTTTCTGTCGTGGTTTTTTTTCGAAATATTGTTTCTTATTTCCCAGTCAGTAATGCGTGAGTAGTGATATTTAGATTATCTTCTTTCGAATGTAATCTGAATATCGCAGCCCATTTTGAGAAAAAACTAATTTTCATTTCCTTCTTTCCGTCAATTCGGTCTACACCCAGTATATAAATTAATTATCCGTAAGTTATTAAATGGCAATTATTTTAAATATTGAATGTCCAACGTAGCGATAATGTAGGCAGGAAACCAACCAGTCATCTGGCACTGACACTCGCTTCACTGAATTTCCGGACCAACGATGCAACTAATTTGACATTATAACCCATCTGGTCTACAAATAGTTTCATTATAATAATATTATTATTAGCCTATACTACAATGGTAATAATTTTGAAGAAAAATACTTTAAAACTACACACTTCATGATAAACCATTCCTAACCTCAAAGTGGAAACAGTGATATCGAAATATTAGATTTTACAGTAATTTTAGGTTTTATTTTACCAAGTACCTACCTACGTTAATCTATTAATAATTATAGTATTTATTATTTTATCCCAATATTTTAATAAGTTACTAAGAAAAGCGTTCTTCAAATTTTCAAAGTCAAAGTCAAAGTCAAAGTCAAAGTGACTATGATGATGTTTATTTATCATTATTATCATCGCATCAACCCATTACCGGCTTACTACAGGGCACGGGTCTCCTCTCACAATGAGAAAGGGCTAAGGCTGCAGTCAACTTCACTGGCCTAGCGCGGATAGGTGGACTCCACACACCTTTGAGAACAGCAGGTTTCCGCACATTGTTTTCCTTCACCATTGAAGCAATTGATATTTTAATTACTTGAAACGCACGTAACTTACAAAAGTTAAAGTTTAATCGAAGTACTACTCACGGGGCTAGCACCGCTTCATGATGCATGATTATTATTAATAAACTTATCAAAATTAAGCTTAATTTGCTATACTCCGCGAAAAGCGGAAGGTTAATTTTGATAATATATCATGGATTTCCGCAAAGTAACGTCTGCTTCTATCCAATATTAATAAACTATTAATAATACTGCGTGCAACTTATGCTTGGAGTATCTATTCGTCATCGAATCAAGAATATAAATAAATATACTAACACAATACACACATCGCCACCTAGCCCCAAAGTAAGCGTTGCTTGTGTTATGGGTACTAAGATGACTGATGAATATTTTTTTATGAATAATATAAATAAATACTTAGAATATACGTATAAACACCCAGACACTGAAAAACATTCATGCTCATCACCCAAACATTTTCCAGTAATGGGAATCGAACCCACGGTCTTGGGCTCAGAAAGCAGGGTCGCTGCCAACTGCGTCAATCGGCCGTCAAACTGAGGAATGCGGAGATGCCTAGAAGAACCAGAGTTACCGATATAGCTCAAATCGCAAAGCTATAGTGGATGGACGTTTGGGTCCCAAAGTCCTGGAATTGTGACCAGCGGTAAACACAGCATTGGTAGACCCCCGACGAGGTCATAAGATGACATCAAACGAGTCGCAGGGAGTCGCTCGACCCAAACAGCGCAAGAATGTGACATTTGGAACTCCTTGCAAAAGAGTCCATTGCTTGACATGTAATCTACGTGAAATCTACATTTTTCTGCACGACTCAAAAAATGTCTTTGGGATAAAAGTATTGATTCAGTTATTGCGGTATGTCTTTGTCTCTAGTTTTCATTAAAATCGTTTGAGCAGTTTATTGATGATTGAGTAACATACATCTTAAAGTCACGGACGTATAAATTAAATACATTAAAAAAACTTAATGAGTTTCTATGTTATCACCAAATACTTCCCGGTTTTCCGAATATTAAAACATGGTGTCTTCTTTTTTATTTTTAATGGAAACGAACGAGCCAATCCAAATTGAAAGTAGCGTGAATACTTTGATGAAAGCAAGACATTTTATTGGTCAAAAAATTTTAATTTTTTTGAGCCTTATAAAAAACACATTTCTCATTATCAATTTAAAAAATACGAGAGATTACGCGTACAATTAATTGGACTATCAAATAGTAGGAAGCATATTTCATTATGTTGGTGTTTAACGAAGGCCGAATGAATATAAAAACCTAATAAGAGAAAATTACCTATAAATTTTATGAGGCCATCTTCAGCCTTATATTATTAGATCTGTTCACGCCTACGATATGATATATCAGCATAGCAACACAGTTTTTTGCGTATAGGCTACAAGTTTTTTTGGGCAACATCTTATCCAATGTTTGCATATTCTATACAAGAAACCCACATTTTCTTCTATACAAGATGAAAAGATCAACTACTGAGTTTCTTGCTTGCTGCTCAAACATACATACTTGACGATTCAAAAGTGCTTATAAAGTAGGCCTACTTGAAATAAACGATTTTTTTTGATAAACTTTTCCAATATATTATATTACCTCAACGACGCAACGTATTTTTTAATTATTTAGTTTTCTTTTTCTCTTTCTTAATATTTATTTGTATGTCGTTGCAAGAATTCATTGTGGTCATTGAAGCTAATTATTATCATTATTCCAACTGACTTGCTGGTTAAGTGGTTAGTATTTTCAGACCACCATATCCTGGCCTAAATTCCGCAAAAACTCAATTAGGTATCCAAAAGATCGTATTTATTTGTTAAATGCAGCAGATGAGGAGAATTAAAGCTTCAAAATGAATCCTATTTAGAACCCCTCTAATTACGGGAGAATGACTTGTTGTTTATATATATTTTTGGACAAAACGGTTTTTAAAAATAATAATGTTAGGGGTAAAATTAATCAAGATTATCACTCAGCTATAATCACTCATACGTATTTCGCCGACACGCGTGTCATTGTCAGATAAACCCCAGCTTTACCGAATATACTGCTCGTGAGGGATTTTGCTACCTACCAATCGGTGTATAGCGACACTCTTTAAAAAAAAAATGAAATTTATTTTGACTCCCGATGTTGGTTTTCTAGAATACAACTGAAGGCAATGAGGGTTCAATTTCCTGGACGAGCCAATAGTCTTTATTCAGTTACAATTGCACTATTAATAAACTTTGTTGTTATTGACAAACCGTAGCGTAGCAACTGTAGCTTGAAGAAAACCGTAGCGTAGTAACAGTAGCTTGTAGCAAACCGTAGCGTTTGGAAATCCCTATAAAAGAGGGTCGTGTTTCACGTCCACATGGCGGTGTGTTTATAAAGTTTCAAGCAATAATCGCACCTCGGATTAACCTCATTGAACTCCCCCCGATGTCGGCGAGCCCTGGGGTTCTTGTCATGGCCCCACTCCCCGGTGACACCGTAAACCCCTCAGGTGGTTATCGACAAGTGTCCATCCAAAAATCGAAAAAATTGCTGGCCTGTGGACGATGTATTTGAGACGATTGGTTCAGTTCATTACCACTGTTGGTTGAGCAATGGATACAAATGAAGCCTGATGGCGCGTTCAGTTTAAACACCGATAAAATATGTTTTTCGTAGAATAATTACAGAAAAGTTGTTTAAATTGAGCTTTTGCCATATTGATTTCAAGCGTATAGACCAGTTCAAAGTTTATAAGTCGTCGACTCTGACACATAAGACCGTTAATAATAAATTAAGGTATTTCACCAGTAGTCAGTCCTACGGATCAAGGATCGCAAAGTTTGAATCTGCTACCAACGCCGTTAATGTAAACGCCAACACACATATACTAATGTCATTGAATGAATAATTATTTAGAATAATTATTGAAATATTTGCCATAGACAATGAACACTATACCCTGTAGTACATATTGTTAATTGTCTTTGGCAAATATTGTACTCTGTGCAAAAACTGTGTGCTTTAGTGCAATAAAAATATCAAAATGTATTCGTTTTAATATCTGTCCCATAAGTGTGAGAAAAAAGAAGTCAACTCACGTAACAAAGTAACTAACGAACTGCTAGCAGCGCAAATCATGTAAACAATAATTCGTCATTCACCGAAAAGATAGCTATAACGAATGTTTTTTTGAATATATGCCACAATGTATTAGTTAAAATATCTGTCACGTAGGCCTGAAAAAAAAAAAAGTAACTCACCAGTAGCATGCAGCTTCCTCAACGGATCAAC
Source organism: Pararge aegeria (assembly GCF_905163445.1). Taxonomy (NCBI): domain Eukaryota; kingdom Metazoa; phylum Arthropoda; class Insecta; order Lepidoptera; family Nymphalidae; genus Pararge; species Pararge aegeria. Next base: position 13,873,985 of record NC_053196.1, on the reverse strand, counting down.
GATCGCGAAGTACCGATCTGCAGACAGCGCAGTTAATGTGAATACCGATACTCCTATACTGACGTCCTTCGCTGCCTCCGATATCTTGCACACAGATTCACCCCACGGCCAAGACTCGACCGTATACACGATGGAGGTGAATGGTACACACGTGATGATCACGAGCAGGTCTGCGAGTGCGAGCGAGAGAATGTATCTGAAAAAGATTGACTGAGTTAGCTATAGTTGAAAATCGCGCCAAACAGTTTTGATAAAACACAAATGAGGTTTTATAGTTTTTTTAAGTAAAGAACTTTGAAGCGGCGATAGCGCATTGAGCAGACTTCCCTTTCGGGGGGCCGAGTTCGAATCCCATCCCAGTGTGGTATAAAATAGAATAAAATAAATAAATATACAACCACAATACACACATTGCTATCTAGCCGCAAAGTAAGCGTAGCTTGTGTTATGGGTACTAAGATTACTGATGAATATTTAATGAATAATATACATATATACACCCAGACACTGAAAAATATTCATGTTCATTACACCAAACATTTTCCATCGAACTCACGGCCGTAGACTCAGAAAGCAGGATCACTGCCCGCTGCGCCAATCGGCCTTCTAACATTGCATGTATGTTTGAGAGCTCAAATAGTTTGTATCATATTTGTGAAAAATATGTAAGCCTAATAGCACTACACACACAGAACATAATATATTTGGAAGCACTACACTTATATTCTTTAGTGAATAGTATATAATTCCAATAACATAACAAACATTATTTACTTGATTATCATCGTTTGTTGAAGTCGGTTATATAATATATTGCAATCAGATAGTTATACCAACTAATTAATAATTGAATCCGCGTCACTACATCTAGGATTAAATCACAGGGCTCAGATGAGTATACATTAACTTCCTAACCAGGCATTGATAAATAGCTTCTATAAACATTAACCCATTGCACAGTTTAACAAACATACAGTTCTATAAACCCTATTATCCTACCGAAGTAGGCAGAACGCAGTTATTCACGTCCCACAGAGCAGCTTAGTTTGTCAAGTGTGTGGGCACGATAACCACATCTGAAAGTTATAGGGTTTTCACACGATTGCGTGTGTTTTCAAATTTTCTTCTACCACACATCGTTTTGATTAGAATGTATATATATTATATACAGTATGGTACAATTCAACTATAACTAAGCAAGCATGCTGTTTAAATAAACTAGCACAAAAAAACGCGTAGGTATATAGGTACTGTATGTTAGATCCCAAATTAATTAATAGTTATTCCAGGGTGCGGACACGCCAACTACCTTTGTGAGATTTGTTTATTAAAGAGATTGTGTGTTTCCATGATTTTATTTCCCATCAGGTAATTATTGTAAAAAAAATCAATGGTTTAATTTAACTTCAATTTAACAAAGATCAAAAAACAGTAAGCCTTGCGGGGAAACTGGCGTCATGGGTCACACCGCATGGGAAGTAACCTCGATAAAAGTAATCATCATCTTCACATCAAACCATTACCGTCACGGGTCTCCTCCAACAATGAGAAGGGGTGAAGGCCGCAGTCCACCACGCTGGCCCAGTGCGGATTGGTGGACTCCACACACCTTTGAGAAAATTATGTAGGACTCTAAGGCATGCAGGTTTCCTTCACCGTTGAAGCAAGTGATATTTTAATTACTTAAAACGTACATAACTTAGAAAAGCTGCGATAAGTTGGCTCCCGAAACTGAAGTCGAGTTTCTACCCAGTGCGCTATCACTGCTTGCGATAAAAGTAATGAATGTCATAAAATATTGAATTAGAGATAAAAAACTTTATATAGTAACTTACTTAAGGAGTTTGGATATACCTACTTTTAATATGTTTTATATAAAAAGTTGTATCATTTAAATTTAAGTACAATTCAGGAAGCGACAGTAGAAATAAAATCGTTCATGTTTGGACTGCAACCTAACTGTCAGTGGCGTGCACAGGGTTTTTGACCAGGTTATGCAAAGCTGGTACATGGCATAAAATGGAAAAATTACCCTCCAATACGAGTTATATAAAATAATTTGGGTATGCAGTGCTTTTGTGCATGTATAAAGTGCACGCCACTGCTAACTGTACAATAGTTCAATTGTGATACTCGGCTATTTATAGTTAGTTTGCCATAGCATTTCCATTAATACAACATAACAGATAAACATGTACAATATTTAACTCCATAAGTAAATAAATGACTAACGGATCGGATAAAGTGGGTAAATCGGTATGGTTTATAGGAAGAATTCGGTTTGCTTTTCAAAATCTATATATTATAAAAGCCCTTCAAGAAAAAGAGCCCTGTTATAAGTGAATTACGATTATTGACTTGTAAGATAAATAATAAAATTTGATGATTAACTTTCTACTACAAGTTCGTCTTTGATCTTTCCTGGTGGAAAACGATGACGCCGTCTAAGGTAGCGGGCTTCCATATAAGGGCTGCATAGCTGGTAAGACTCTGTTTCGGTAGGGTGGTGACTAGAGATGGCCGAAGCCTCCTACACGATCAGACCAGAGAAATTCAGCAATAATAAATTCCGAAATTGCCCCTTTGGAGATCAAACTCGGGGGCTCGACTGAGAACCACAGCACGTAAGTTAAAGCGGTGATAACGCATTGGGTAGGAGCTCGCCTTCACTTTTCCGGGGCCGAGTTACTCGTAGAATCCCAGCACGCACTACTTTAAAAGTTATGTGCGTTTTAAGTAATTAAAATACCACTTGCTTCAACGGTGAAGGAAAACATCGTGAGAAAACCTGCATGCATGTGAGTTCTACATAATGTTCTCAAGAGACCCACCAATCCGCACTGGGCCAGCATGGTGGACCACGGCCTTAACCCCTTTTCATTGGGAGGAGGCCGTAGGAAAGCAGACATAAACGGTAATTTTTTAATTTTTTATTCCACTACAAGTTAGCCTTTGACTGCAAACTCACCTGGTGGTAAGTGATGATGCAGTCTACGATGGTCGCGAGCTAACTTGTTAGGGGGTATTAGTATGACTACTATAGGTACGCTCGCACCGGAACACTAAATCGCTTAGCGGCAAGCCTTTGTCGGTAGGGTGGTAGCCACGGCCAAAGCCTCCCACCAGGCCAAAACCTAATACTACAAAAACTATACTTTATTCTCTTCACGACAACATTGTAGAGTTATTTGTCCACAAGAATTACTACTAGCCTTAAGAAAGCGAGTAGCAGACAGAACTCGTAAACGTGTCGCGAATATTATCATAACTATCTAGAAATACAAAACTTAGTTTATTCGAAGACTTCTGTTTGCTTAAAGAATCTCTTTGATACACAACACAAAGATGAAAACAAGTTTAATGTACAGAGAGAATATGATGTTGCTTTTAACTAAGTTTTCTCGTTTGGACGTGATAGTTGTTTGATATGCAGTTATTTCGTAAAGACTGGGTATTTGTATATTCACTGTAAACTGTAACTTCGTGAATGCTTATTACCAAAGGAATACAGAAATTAAATCAACTTCAATATAAATAGCCGCATAAAATAATAGAGTAATAAATCATAACTAAATCCACAGAGTTAAGAACATTCAGAACCCTCATTAGGCCATTTTTTTATGCAGCGCGTTGTGTCCAAAAAAGTAAGAACGCCTGGCGCACTTCTCAATCCAAAGCTAGCTCACAAACTTTTTTTCCATTTTACCATTTTATGGTAAACGTTTAGAACATAAAAGGTAAAATAATTACTGTAAAATGCTAAATGGTGTGAAGTGACTGTAACCGCTTGTTCGGGAAACTATTAAAGTGGAGTGGTTTTTGATGCTACAATAATAGTATTGTACGCGGTTTCTGTAGGTTCTTCATTCTGTGACTAAATCTTTATTTATATTGTATGTGTACTATTTTTAACGGTCATGTGCTGCTTGCACGCGATTTTCCATTTAGTGCATTTTGCTTACTTAGTAGAACGAACGAGGTCCTTTATGGCTTTGAAACGGGCAAGATGTGACTCACCTTATTCGTAGGGACTCAAACCTGGGAGCGTCAAGAACACTGTCAAGAGGTTACACAATTTAAACCGAATCAACTTGTATCTACTTTGTTACTAGAGTTTATTTACGGCCACCAATCTAGAAAGTTAAGTCATTCTAGTGCTTTTATAATGACTTCAAAATAGTTTTATCAACCTTTTTCTATTCTAAATTAATTAGAAAATCTTTCTATTTAACTGAGACTTGACTCTTCAAAGCGAACTTAATTTCAATGCTATTAACCTACATTTCAACATTTCATAAAAACGGTTACCATGATGCAAAGAAACTTTCCACAAGGAAAGTACAAAAGTGGAATTAAATTATTAAGTACGGATGGCGGGCACAAATTTAAATTAGTAGATAGTACCAGGCACGCAATATACGAGTCGCAGGAAGTCTTTGGATTCAAGCAGCACAAAATGGTAGCGTGTTGAAATATATATTTTTAAATTTATTATTTTAATATATATTTTTTTATTCCACTACAAGTTTGCTCTTGACTGTAGCGGCGTGTGTAGAGGGTATGCACAGCGTATGCCAATAAATAAGTTTAAAGAATGTGTTAAAAAACATTTATTACAGCGAGGTTATTATACAATTGATGAATTCCTTAATGACAAGGTTGCTTGGATGCATCCGGCTCCGCTTTCATCTCTCACGAGATAGAAAAATTAATTTTAAAATGTAAAATGTAAATTGTTGATATTGGAAAAGAGCAACTGCTGAGTTTCTTGCCGGCTTCTTCTCGGTAGAATTTGACTTCCGAACCGGTGGTAGAGTAACTACACACAGACAAACTTGACGTTTCAAAAGTGCTTATATTAGGTCTGCTTGAAATAAATTAATTTTAAATTTTGAATTTATAAAATCAAGAAAATCTCTATTACGAGTTATAAAAACTTAAGGGTTTTACACAGCGTTATTTTGGTGGCAACGCTATTCGATGGCGTTAAAATGCGAATAAGATTGTGCGACGTTGCATTCTCTTCGATTAACAGCTACGTGGACTGTAAATTGTTAAATTATATTGCATCTTGTTAGCTCACGCTTTACAAGTCTAGTTTGAAAGCGCCATAAAAGGCAACAGTAGTAGGAATAACTTAGTTTTAGCATTTAGACTTAGACCTGGGTACATGCATTTAGGTAAGTTCAAACATCTAATGAGGAAATTTGATTCTTCCAATTGTGATGTATGTGATGATAGATGTTTTGCACATACTAATGGCGTGTGTTGGGAATCAAATTCTTATAACTCTAACAATGCCTTTCTAAATTTTTTACAATTCGAACTGGAGATTTTTTTCATTTTATATCATTCGATGGCCGATTGGCGCAGTTTGCAGCGATCCTGCTTTCTGAGTCCAAGGCCGTGGGTTCGATTCCCACAACTGGAAAGTGTTCGGGTGATGATCATGAATGTTTTTCAGTGTTTTGGTATTTATATGTATATTCTAAGTATTTATGTATATTATTTATAAAAATATTCAACAGTCATCTTAGTACCCATAACACAAGCTGCGCTTACTTTGGGGCTAGATGGCGATGTGTGTATAGTCATAATACAAAAAAAAATCTTTCCGCTTAGTGCATACCCTGTGCATACCCTGTATGCACGCCACATGATTGTAATCGAACCTGGTGGTAAGTGATGATGCAGTCTATGATGATAGCGGGTTAACCTGTTAGAGAGTTTGGTAGTCATAGCCCTTATCGGTTTCTTCGCGACATCGCACCGGAACACTAAATCGCTTAGCGGTACGTCTTTGTCTGTAGGGTGGTTACGGACAAAACCTCCCACCAGAACAGACCAGAGAAAATTCAAGAATAAATTACCAAATTTCCCCTGCCAAAATCGAACCCGTTGCGCCAGGAAGGTCGTCCAGAAAAAAAGGTATTTGTTTAGAGCCGTAAAATTTCGGCCAATACATAGTTATTTATAAATTAAAATGAAATATTAACTCACGTATTAGGCACATTCCTCATAGCTTTATGCCTCACAAACACTGCCACCAAGGTCCCATTGCCGACCACGCCGATGACGAAAATGAGTGCGAACAACAGCGGTACGATGTAGGTCTCCGGGCGTTCGTAGTAGGGCTTGTAAGTCTCCGAGATGTTGAGGGTGTCGTTATAATCCATGGCGCATGTTCACTGGAACAAGAAAATGAGTTATCATTATTGAGAAGGTATCACAAAAAGTGAGGAGTGGTGCTAGTTTGTTTTTGGAGGATTCGGCCGGTGAGAAGTGGCGATAGTCTGTTCCTGGAGATTCCCATGATATGGCTATTGGACAGAAGCAGCACTTTGCGGAAATCCATAATATATTATGAAAATGAAGCTTAATTTGCTGTACGACCCGAACAGCAGGAGAATCTGTATGGTGTAATTTATAATTACTTCAATCCGTATACTCCACACCAAACAGATCCTCGGCAATGCACCCTTTACGCACGTTTCGCTCTGAAACCAATGAATAATTGTTAATAATTAATAAATTGGAAAGTCAACATCTCCTGAGGATGCTCCGGATTATCCGGTTATCTTTTCACTTTTTTATCGGCTTCGTACGCTCAGGTTGCCTTTAAAAGATCACTTTTAGTAATAAGGCCGCCTTTGCACCCTAGCAGTAAGTACTATTATTGTCTTCCTTGTATTTTTCCTATTGTGTTGTGTTGCAATAAAGTTTTTATTGCAACTAAGTGCAATTAAGTTATTCTATTCTAAGACGGCATCTAGATGTTTTGCGGAGGTAAAACATCAACAGATTTGACGTACGTGCTCGAACGAGCCTTCTCTCTCAACCGACCACAGAAGGAAGGTATTTGTGTACACTAGTTTATGTATGAATATGCATTATGTATTAATTCGCATTTATGTATTTTAATATTTAAAAAATTTGTACCACCGGCAGTCTATTCTCCTCTTGTTTTTTTCCTAATTCAAAGGTTGCCTGGCAGAGATCGCTGTTAAGCGATAAGACCGCCCTTTGTATTCTACTTTTCTTTATGTTTCTGTTTTTTATTATATTTTGTATATGTTACTGTTGTGGTATAGAAATAAAGAGTTTAATCATAATAATAATGTCTGTTGTTGAGATTTTTTTGCGTAGGCAGCAATAACATATTGTATCTGTTAAATTTCTCTCATAGTAGGTATTATTGCAATAATTAAGTTTTTAGTTTTTTACCTACTTACTTAAGGGATAATGGTGGCATATACGCATTGGATAAAAGTCCCAAATAAATAAAGTTTAAAAAAGAAAAAGACTTCATCATTATAACACCAGATAACATTGCAGTCAAAAGGCAACTTGTGGTGCATTAAAAAAGCCTCGTTATACTTTGGTGTGCATTGCGGAGGGGTCAAGTTAAATTCCCGGAACGCACACTTTTGCACAGAATTAACAACATACAGAAACCTCATTCCGCCATTATGCCCAAAAACAGTGAAAACGGTACGGCACACTTTTGATAACAACCATTTCCCATTTTTCCTATTTTGTAGTAAACGTTTAGAACATTAGAGGTAAAATAATTACTGTCAACTGCTACATTTGTAATAAAATTAACAAATTTGTATACCCACTTCGACGATTAAGACAGATCGTCTCTGTAGAAGCGGCGTTTGCTGCATACCATGGTTATGTTATGTCAAACTTACGCTACGGTATAGTTATATGGGGCTCATCCATTCATTTAAATAAACTTTTTATAGTACAGAAAAAATGTATCAGAAGCATTCTCCTAATGAATCCTACTGAATCATGCAGATCTGTATTTAAAAAACATAAAATCCTAACTTTCCCTTCCTTATACATATATGAGGTATGTGTATTCGTACATAGAAATATTGAGTATTTTGAAAAGAAGACTGATTTAAACCCAAAAAGTATCACGCGAT